>NC_044247.1:7295000-8522500 GCF_003957555.1 Calypte anna
AGCCTACGGGAGTAATTTTTAATAAAAATACTGAGCTCAGGGGGAATTTGTGGGCTGTACCTGTCCTGGCTGCTGCTGCTCTGCCATCAAAAGGGGCTGTGGCAGGGACACAGCATGGGGGCTGCAAAGGTCTAGGAGATGGGGGTAAGGGGAAGGCATGGTCTCAGCCACCAATACACTGTGTGGGAGTAAAGGCACAGAGTACTGATTTCAATGGGGTAACACTTCAAGTGCATGGGGGGGGGAGGGCTGATGAAAGCTCTGACAGCAACTAGACAGTAATGAAGGCATGAACTGTGCAGTAGGACTTTTGCAAGGACTGCTTAATGAACTCTGCTTTTTGAGACATCAAGTAAAAGATGTAAAATAGTCACTACAGGGGTGAGGCTCTGAGAGCTCAGGAATCGATGCCAATGGGAAAAAACCAACTGCACCTGAGACTGCAAAAGCTGCACAAAGGGGCAGAGGGATACCCTGCAGCTGCCTTGCTGGGCTGAGCCAGGCTTACCCGACAGAAGAGGAGCACCAAGTTGAGACCAGTGGTATGTATGGCACAGCAGGGGAATCATATCACTTCTGTGTCTCATTTTGCCAATCTAATAATGGATCTAATCATATTTACCCACCTTACAATAGCACAGTGAAATGTAATGGGGTGCTTTGAATTCTTGGACAATACACTCTATAGAATTACAAAATTATAACAGACTCCTTCTCAAAGATCCTACAGTGTTTTATCCTACTGCAACTGCCATGGTAACTCACTGCCCAGAAAATCTTTGATAAAAACCTCAGTTGTCTGTTGCACATCTGCTTCTAAATCAATTGTAACCCTGAGTGTCTGTTATTGTGATCAGACACACCATTTATGTGATGCTTTTTGATGGATGCCCTAACAGTGCTCCTACCAGGTCACTGTCTATGGCCATTTCAGAATAGCAAATAGATTTACATCTCTAAAACACAACTGATTAATTCATGTGACTCTGGGGCTGATGGGCAAACTTAAGCGACACAAACAAACAAAACAGGGAAGCAAATGGGAAGCAAAAACACCCCAAAACTAAATATCATATTTAGGGATTGATAGTTCCCTTTCCTATGCAGGAAAAGTTTTCCAAGGAGTTGTAGCAACAGAACAGTGTCACAAATATACCACCCACCCTTTCCAGCTCCTGAACACCTCATAGCAAACACTATCCTGCCTTTCAATATTCTTTGATACTTAGCCACTATCTGTCAGTATTTCCATGGACCCAGCCTTTCTTTCAGGAAAATAATGACAAAATGGCAGAAGCAGAAAAAACTGACCCCTTCTGTGCAACTTCTGAAATTCTACAAATGCTATTAGTCAGTTTATTCTTTATGCCTCATCCTGGGATGGCAAAATTACAAATGAAATTATTTATATTTTTTTTGTAGAATAAGAAGAATGAATCCAAGTCTGTAAAGTATTTCTCAAGGGATAGGTTTTCCTACATCATTCAACTACAGTGACAGCCTCTTCAAAAGGGACAAAACTAGGGAAGATCATACCACTTGCCTAAAATTCACCAAAAGGAAGGAGCCTAATCAGCACAAAACTGATTCCAGCTCTGGGTGAATGGTGACCACCAGACAGACAAACTTGTTGCCCTGAGAACTGAGTAGCCTCCATAAGATGAGATATGAGCCCAGTCAGTGGCCAGGGTTAGGGCAGATGGGGTAAGCAGACACCACAGCAATCATAACCTGCCCAAACCCCTTCACTCCGGTACCCTGTGAGAGGAGAGGCAGTGGGGGTGCTGGAGGGGGATATTTTGCTCAGGGTTACATCAACAGGTGAGGAAGAGAGGGCTCTTCACAGCCCACAGAGTAGACTCTTCACAGAAGCTGTTTTCTTCCGACATCAAAGCTGCCACTACTCTCCTCTGAAACACACTGAGATAAACTAACAAAAAGCTCTATTTATGATAAAGCCAGTAAAGTTTGTTTCAAGTACTCACACATCTTGAGAAATCTAAAAGTTCACCTTCCCCAGCCTCTGGTGCAGCCAGGAAGGTCAATGTGAAGAGAAAAAACCTCTGCAAGTGGGCACTCCCAGCTCCCCACTGCTCAGCACCCCAGCTGCAGGAGGGTATCTCGTGGTCTGGCTGAGACCACCCAGCTTCCAACCCCAGCAGCAAAACTGCTCCTGGAAATCCTGCAAAGGGTTGCAGCATCTGGGCTTTGGCCCTCAGCTGAGGGGCTGGCAAACAGGATTAAAAATCCTGGCTGGCTGAGCCACCGACACCTGCTACTGCATCCTGATAAGCTGGGCTACACAAGGACAATTAAAAATGTCTCCAAGACATGTTAGAATACATGTTTTAATTTAATCAGAGAGAATAAAAAAGCACATTCATCACTGCTCTCTTAACAGCAAAGACGTCCAGATATTTGCCAAGATATCAGCATTTTCCCCCAAAGCGTCAGGTACAAAAGGACAACAACAATAAAAAATTACAGCCTTACAGGAGTAGGTACAAGGCCAAATTCCACCTCGTGTTCTGCTGACCAGATGCCAGCACAGGCAGCTGGGGGAAAGGAAAAGCCTGGCAAGGCTGCTGGAAAGGCAAGAGATGAAGGTCTCAGACAAAGACCTTTGGCTCTATCCATAGCAAAACAACCACGTGCTTTGACACTCCTGCACAATAACACACCTAACCTCAGAGGACCTTTGCAGTAAATGCTGTCTCTCTGATTCTTCTGGGTGGAAAAATGAAAATTAACAAGAAAACATCCACAGAAATGACAATTGAATGCTGATGTACCAATCACAGGCCTGATCAAGGAGCTTTCTGATGCAGGATAGAATGATCAAGGAGCTCTCTGATGTCGGAGCTGAGATATGTCCCTTCCTTATCATTCACAGGAGAGAAAAAAGCTCTCATTGTAATAACTTAATTTTTTTTGCATTCTGTGCTCTGCTTTAAGCATTAGGTGCCCCTTTATAGCACCCCCCATTTGTTTTTAATGAGACCACCTTCAGGCTTGTTCTTGATTTTGCTGATGTGAGCAGCAACAGGGGCAACCAAGTCTGTAGCTGCCTGTCTGCCTTAAGCAGATGCTTTTAAGGTTAGAAGCTAAGCTGTGAACCCACTGGAAATGTACCAGCAGGTGCTGGGGCCAGGGGCAGCAAGGGTTCTGTGTTTTAACACCTGAGTGTGAAGCGTCTTGTCCAGCCTTCAGTAAAATAAAGAAGCAACGACTACGAGACCTAAACACCACAGAGTTAAAACAGCTGAAGAGCCACTTTCCCGCAGGGAATGCTGAGACATCCATGTTCTAATACCCCATGCAGAAAGAAGCAAGCTCAGCTATTATTTTTAAATCCTAAAAGACATCTCTGGAAATTGCCTTGGTGGGTCCTACAAGAAAGAATCCTTAATAAAGTCTGGTTTATTATCTCCAAGTGCTAATGTCTCTTCTGTGAACTACAGTGTCATGCTTTTAGCAAGACCTGGGTGGCTTGACCACGGAATGTAAAACCAGGCACCTGCAAAAATGTGCTGAGTTTAATAGTGTAGATGAGCATCTGGGCAGTCTTATCCTGCATAACTCCCTGTAGGAAGTTAAACTTCTCAAATCAGGCTTCTTATGACATAAGGTCTTCTTTCTTCTTAGTGTTGTTATTTTTCCTCTCTTAAATTAACACACAGAGCTGAGTTTGGAGGAGCAGAGTAGTGAGTAAAGAAGCACTGAGTGATAATCATCTTCCTTAACTGTCAAAGGATTGTTTTTGTTAATGCAAAACGCAGACAATTTATTGACAGAGATGTGCTGCAGAGGGATGGTTTTGCTTTAATTCATAGGCAAGGAAAGTACACAGTGAAGTTAGATGGATGGACTGGTTTGATCTCAAATGGACAGCAAGTCATAATGATATCTTCAACCGAGAGTCTCAACTGGATTGACTGTTGACAGCGTTTGGTAGTGAGAGATTTGTGATAATGATCCCCATCTTGCATTTCTACAGCAACTGCTATCCCAAGCCACTTAATATAGCAAGAAGTCCTTTCCTTTTCCCTTCTTACTCTAGGTGATGTTTCCTATGGGGACAGGGGACACAGGGAGCAGTGGGACCTACCTATTAAAATGGCTGTAGAGGAAGAAGTGCTGAGTGGGACATGAAGGTGTAAGTGGCTGTGCTTTGCTAGGAACACTCAGCTGCCATTCCTGAACAAACTCTGGGAGAAGTCCAGCTGGAGTCAGTGAGACTGTTCATGTGTGATATGATGAGAAGGATTAGGTATAGCTGGAACACATTGATAGCCTGGCATTTCTGAAGAATTTTCCTGAGCCTTGGAGTTGGACATTTCTTGCTACGGTGATTTAACAGAATTATTATAAATGTAAATTCTAACAGGATAAGATCTCCCTGTGTCTCCTTGAGGTTGACTTCAGAAATTTAACCTGTGTTTCTTGTTCTTTTGACCTTCCTCACTTAGCCCTGAAAAATAAAGAAAACCTCCAAGAGATTTCATTTGGAAGCACTGCTTTACATGCATCCAGCACAAGTGATGCAGTTATGCTGTGGCACATGTTAGCACTACCCAAGTTCATCTGACAGAAATTAGAAAACACTTTTTCCATTTGAATCCACCGGGGAATTTAAAGAAGAAAAGAAGAAAGTACAGGAAAAAAACGTACAGAATACAAAATCAATTTATCTGTGGGATTTTGGCAATTCAAAATAACTTCACCTTATTTAACACATTGTTATTATTTTTTTTACTCTACAGGTTAGTAAATGAAAGAGCTAAGTGAATGACTATTCCTAAGTTGTATTTGATCAAATAAGCTCCCATTTTTTCCATTCTACTTCCTATCAAAAGTCTGAGGAAAAACTGGTAATATAAATGGGCAAAGAACACACTGGGAAAACCATCACACAAAAAGCCTGATGCAGATTTCTTCTCCTGAATCATATTTCACAGGTTACCTGTGGATGGGAATTTATGGGGGCACACTCTTTCAAAAGTGCCCTCAGCTAGCTAATAACAGTAAGTGCACAGAAATTTGCTTTCCTTGTTGGCAGGACGACATCTTCAGCAGCACAGAGGAAGATATCACCTGGTGAATAACACAGAGATCATTCTTCAGCAGCCCAGCTATTTCTTAGAAGCCACCCATCCAAGTGACCTGGAGTGACCCTCCTTATCTTATGTAAGATGACAAAATCATAGTGGAAGGTGGCTGAGGGATGTAGAAAAGGTGGGGGAGAAAACATGATCAGGAAGTAGTTGAAAAGGCCACACAGCCTTTTGGCCTTTGTTTCTGCAAGAAGTGAAGCTGGCAGCTCATGACAAATATTGCTGCCTTAAGATGGATATCAAATTACAGTAGAGTACAGAATAGTACTCCATCATTTATTGAAGAGCCTTGCAAATAAATAGAAACCAGCATCCAGGGGCTTTTGCAAGTCATCAGCATGTCTGGAGGCTGTGCAAGGATGTGCCAGCTCCTGGCTCAGTTCAGGGCTGTGCTGGAACACGTTGACACAGCCTCCAGAGAAGGGAGCTGGGTTCCAGCTGTGTAAGTAGCTCCCTAGCTTCCCAACTAAATAGGGATATGAATTAAAATATAATAACTGAATATTAGAAAGAGTGAGTAGGGGAATGGCCTTAGAAGTATCAGGTATAAGTCTTTATTTTAGTGGTAGTTTTTATTGTTCCCCAGACCAAACAGTTGACAGAAGGAAAATGGATAGGACCATGAGTCTGTTCTCTGGCTAGCTACAACTTAACGATTTCTTAGGTATGTCTTTGCTTCCAAGATTACAAGTAATTACTTGTGAGGCTATGTAAACAGTCACTGCTCCCATCTAGCTCTCCTTCATTTAAGAGACCTGCAAGCCTCTGCTCCCGTTGTCATTCAAAGTGCAGTCTGGGAGCCAGTTAAGCACAATGCTCAGGAAGTTCCTCAACACAACTACCAGAAAAGCAAAGCTCTGTGGTTCCTACAGGCTCTTCACCAGCAGCACAGGGGTGTTGACAGCAATTGAACAAGCAGCAGCTGTGCTTGCAACAGCCACAGCAAGGAACCAGTGTCCAAGGAAGACAGAAAGCTTGAGAGATGTCAGCAGGCTCCTGCCAGCACCTGAACCTTCCAGCCCTTGCTTTGTACTTCTTGTGTTTTAAGTATATGTCTGTGAACGGCAAAAGAGAAAAGAGGTGGGAAAATGTGCTTTATTTTCTGTTTATACCACAGGTAAAGCTATGGATCCACACGTCTTAAGACTTTATTAGGTCAACCAAAACCTTCCTGGTATATTCACATCAGTCCTTTCAAAAGGATTAGACTGGGAGTTTCCAAAACATGGGTCACCCACATGGGAACTCTTCTGGGTGGAGGAACACATTACCTGCTCCATTCATTTAACCTGTAACAGAGTATTTAAGAACAGAGGCTACAGCTTTCTCTGGGCTTTTCTCTTGGATTATTCTAAGGTTAATACCAGGCACTGTTAATAACCAGGCTGAGCACTGCAGCTGCAGGAGAGATGGGAAAGAAAAGGTCAGATGCTCGGCCTCAGAGCAAAAGCATTTGTCACATGTGGAGCTGAATATAGAGATAGATAGATTCTGCCTTCAAAATTCCTTAATCTCTTTGAGGAGTTCACTACTAAAAGGACCTGTTTCGTGTTCCTCCAGAAGCTCAGCAGAACAGGGGATTTTGTTCTCTTAGCTTTCTGCTTTAGCATCTCCTTACTGGAAAGTAAAATCCATCTGCACACCTTTCAAAGATACTAAAATCTCCTGTTACATTCTTTAGCTGGCAGCTCATCATCAGCCTCCTCCTCACATCACCTGATTCAGTCAGCTTGGAAACTTCTTTCTGCTCTGCTATACATCACCTCCGAAACCTGGCTGAACTCTCTTTTTGGGGTTTAAGCACGTTGGCAGAAACCTCCAAAAGTAACATCATAAGCTCTCCACCCAGGAGATCTCTGGTCCTGAAAATACCCCTGATACAAAGGGCATCCACCTCTCTTTGAGGAGCTGTACAAATCCCTAATTTTTTCCAGGTATTAAGTTCTGTGAAAGCCTCAATTTCCACCCAAATCATGATCCCTGGAGTACAGAGGGACAGGGAACAGAGGGCCACCAGGCAAAGGCTTGGAGTACACAGTGCAGAAGGACAGCTGGAAAAAACTGGATGTGGGCAGTCTTAAAAAGAGATGGGTGAGAGAATCTCATTGCTGTCCTCAGCTGCCAGTGGCAAGGTGCAGAGAAGTCAGAGCTGGGATGATGGATGACACACAGGTGAGGACAAGAGTTTCAATAAGAGAAATTCTGAGTAGATGTTAGGAATAAAAATATCACCAGTCCAACACTGCACCAGGTACCCAGCGAGCTTAGGGTCTCTTCATCATAAGAAATACTCAGATCTTGACTAGACAGGGCCCTGAACAACCCGATTTACCTGGCCCACCTTTAGCAGGGGATTTGACAAGGTGATTTCCAGAGGTCCTTTCCAACATCCACTGCTCTGAGAGTTCACAGCTTTGTCAAAAGAGTCAATAACTCAGGCTGGGGGGGGTGCAAGCCTGGGCATACAGACCAACTGCTCCATCCCAGTCCTAGCAAGTTCAACAATGCATTAATAGAGCCATTACCACGATGCAGAACTTCCCATACAAACTGCCCTGTCAGCACAGGGGCTGTGGAGCCCTTCAGAAATCTTTCTGCAGGGGTGCCATGATTATGATCATAAGTTTGCAATAATGATAATGGAGCTAACTGTAATACCATTTCCAACTGAGGTAAGCTATAGATTTGTATAAAATATGTATCAAATTATTTCTAGATTTTTTAAATTCAGAGCCGACAGGAGTTTTTTAATATAATGATTATGTATTGACATAACAACGACTTTCAGTTAAGTGGTTAGGACTATATATTTCCCTCATGGTCTCCAAAAGCACTGTAAATTGAAATGTACATTAAAAACAGTCAATCTTTGCTGGAAATGTTGAAGGAGAACTGACTATTTTATTAAAAAAGCTCCTATCTTACAGAGGCTGGACTGCAATGAGATGGAGTCTTCACAAAGTGCTCATTGAAGATGTAATAAAAATTTGTGTATTTGACTAGATCCATAAAACCATAGTTTTGCTCAAAAAATGTGTGAAGGTGCTCATTAATGTTTATACAGAACCAATGATACAAAGCACTGAACTAAAGAAAACAAGGACCCAAATGCTCCTTCCTGCACTAACAGGACCCATAAACACGTCATCTGCAGCTGGTCCACCAAACAAACACAGAAACCTGATTCCTGCTCTGTCCTGGTGCCTGGAGAGGTGCTCTTCAACAGAGGCTCAAGCTCCTTGCTTCAAACACTTCAGTGCAAAGCTACCTTCACAGAGAGCCTATGTGTTAAGTCTTAACATGGTGGTAAAAAGAACAGGGAAAAGTTGTGATTGATATGGAAAAAATCACCCCAGACCTTGAAAACTTTACTCAGGTAAAGCAAGAGAAAAAAAAAAAGTACCTATAAACTACAAAGGATGAATGACAGGACTTGGCCAGACCCCAAGGCTGTCTCTTCTGCAAACAAAGTCTTCTGTGAAGGTGTGACAGCTGCTAATTAATAAACAGTGCTGGGTTTTCTTTACCAATTACTTATTGATACCCCTGATACTCCTCCTTGATAAGCCAGTCTAAACTGGTAATAGTTTTTATCACATCTAGAAGCAAGCAGAATCAAGCAGACAGTGCCTTTCCTGTTAAGTTGTTTTTCTTCTGCTGATACAGTATTCTCTGCAGAGTTTGTGTGAAATTATAATGAATTAAACACCTTATTTTTTATTATTTGTATTGTAGTAATGCCTTGAAATCCCATTGTGGACACAGGCTTTGCTGCTACACAGATACAACTCTGAACACAGAAAAGGCTGCATCCCAGGCAGCTTACCCTTGAGCTTTGTGATTGATTGCTTATATGTATTCCTTCCAAATGTTATCTCTGAGTGAGTGTTCTCTGTAATTTATGTCATATTCTATCTCCTGCCTTATTTTGTGTCTGTATTTGGCAATGCAGTTTGAAGCAGCAGAAAACATGAAGTTGCATTGCATGGGCAAGCAGACTAACTCCACACAAAGCACTGAAATCTGCACTCAGAGTAGAAGAGTAGATTTTGATTTTCTAACCACACAAAGCAAGTACATGAAGTAAAGACCACAGAAAACAAAACAAACAAACAAAAAAATCCAAACCAAGGGATACAACAAGATCCTTAACCAGTACGCTGGAGCTGATTTGAAAAACTCAATACACTGTCACAGAATGTAATTTGTTTCAATTTTGTTTTCTTCAGGAAAAAACAAAACTGAAAGCCAGTGTAGTAAACAGAGCAAGCAGATTGCTGGCCTTGGAGCAATGAGCCTCCAGAGCACTGATTAAAGGCATCCACCCTCCAACACACACAGCTCCTCCAAGAACTAAAGATATAACGAATGCCCTCACAACCTATTAGCAAGCTTTGTATTCTGAACAAGAGAACCCCAGGGCCCAGCCCTGAAAGGTCATGAAATTTCTTAGAGTCAAACTAGACCTAATCAAGGTTTTCCCAAAAGCAAATGCAGGAAAATAAGAGGAAAATCTGAAGGCAGGACATAATTCTCCCATTTGTTAGAGGCTCTGAGCATAGCAGTGAATGGTATGTGGCTGGGAAGGGGAAAATAATATGAAATTTGGTTCTGAAGACAGACAGAGGGGCTTGTTCCTGAGGGGAGGTGCCAATGAAAAAGCCAACACCCATCAAGCTGTGCTTCAGTGATGTGTAAAGGTTTGAAGAAATTCTGAGCCACGTTCATGACTTTCAGTGGTCAGAAGGGTACTCCATCAGTTTAGCCTCCTTTAGCTTATCTTCTGTTATTTGCTGCAAATTTTAAATTAATCTCAAAGAAGCACCCTTTTATTTGCTAAAAATAGAAAGGGTTTCTTTTCTTTTTCTTTGACTGCAGCTGCAACTCTTGTACCAAACTGTCCTCTCACGTGTACGCTTTCTCGTGAACAGAGAACACCTCTTCAAACACTTCCCAATTTATAACTGCTGATATTTCTACAGCTTTTGTTAATGAAAAAGAATTAAAGTGGGCTCACTGGGCCAAGCAGAACTAGTTAGAAAGTTTGATGCTTTATCAAAGAAAATATGTCAAATGACAAAACCAAGCTTACCACACACATCTTTTGACCTTCTCCCTTTTTCTATATTGAAATACACACCAGAAGGACTCTTAGTTGCAAAAGAAAAGTATTTGCTAATGATACAGCTTAAAAGCAAAAACAACAATTACAGCTGCCTGCTGCAACCCCCCCCCTCCTACAGCTAATTTATGTGTTTTCAAAGTGAAAGATTTCAGAAATGTAAAGAATAACTGACAGTTTTATATCCATAATGCATTCCTCCCTGTGCACTTTTACAGTCTATATAGTGCGTGGCATTTAAAACCTGAGATATAAAACCAGTGACTTAAATACAAAATCACTTTTTGAGGCTAATATAGTTTTATCAGAGGCAGGGATCCTATACTGTCTCTTCAACTGTGACCTATGCTTCACTTGAATTAATTTGTTTGTTGGACAGCCCTGCTTATCCAGAGTTTGGTATATGAGGTGACGTTCTTTTTCAGACTTTCCACTGCACCATTTGTCTTCATAGCACAGATTCTCTTTTCTCTCAGCTATTCCACTCACATCTTTGCTTGACTTCATGTTCTTCTATCCACCCCCCAGGCTATGGCTGCCTGCTTATTTATGCTGTCGGCTTAATTTCTTGATTGATATTCTCACATTCCCCCTGCTACTTACTTATTTACATCATCTGCTTGTTTCCAAGTCCTGCTTCTTTAAGATCACAATACTATTTTATTTATGGAAGAGAATCACTGTTTTCCACAGCATGTTCTTTATGCTGCTGCCACAACCTTCTACAGTACCAGTTAATCATCCCGAATATTTATCCACATAAAGTTCCATGCTTTTCAATCCTGTGTGCCTCTTCACTGGAAATCTCTTCCTGACGACACCTTACCAGCTGAAGCAGTGCATTTTTTTTTAATTATACTGATTATTTAGCACCAAAACAACACTGCATTCCCAAAGTAAACAGAAGATAAGGCCCTTATGCTACATTACTCATGACCTGTGGGTCTGATCCATCCTTCTGTGCGGTAAATTGCTCCTACACTCAAAGGGTTTTTACCCCTGGGTAAAACAAACTGGCAAAGAAAGACCATATGAGCATATGTGGTAGCCTGATGGCAAAGATATGACATCTTTGAATGAGAGAGAGAATTGGCTGCTCTTGTCTATACTACAAATGTTTTGGAAAGTCTGTAAACACAGGGAGGTAAAATGCTGGGTCAGGAAAGGAGAGAACTACAGGTTTCAGTAGTGTCAGAGTTTCACTGGGCTGTTTGGCTGCTAAAGCATGAGCTAGGGTGTGAGCATCAGGACAGGAATCTCAAGGGATTCTTTGAGAGGAGGGTAAGGGTCTAAAGGTCCACTTCAGAGGGATTTGGAGATTTAAGGGATAATGGTATAGACGTGAGGGCTTAAGTGAAACTTAGACTGGCCAGAGCTTCCCCTTGACCAAGCAGCCACAAATCATCCTACCCAAAGTGCCCTGTTCCTTTTAGCTACTGCCAGAACATTTTCATTACTTTAGCCAAAAGTTCGTCATGAGAAAGGTTGTACCAGGTTCTCTTTGTACATAACAAAATGTTCTGTGGGCTTCTCCTAATTAGTGCTGATTTCTATTGAAGTGATGACCTTGTACCTCCCAACCAACACAGAGGGGATGGTGAAGCTCAGCTCTGCTTCTCAAGAATAATGTGCTGCTGCCAGTCCTTGCCATGGCCTTGGGCACAATTCTGGGCTAACAGTGATGACAAGGAGGAAGACAGGCAAGGAGAGGAAAAAAGAAATATGACAGTTTAGGTAAATCCTCAAGTGTACCATGCATCCCACATAGATTCTTTTTTAGTACTGTCAAATCTAGCATAATGAGAATGATGTCTTAGTGCTATCTGGCCCTGGGTATAGCACAATTCACTGCCTGGTGACCCAAGATCTCCTCAACATGCTGGAGACATGTTCCCAGGTCTGATGCTATGTTTAAAAAGCACTAATGGAGTGCTTTAAGGTGTACATGCTGAACTAAGGCAGGAAAGCTTGCCTATCCTTCACAGGTGAAAAGCATGGGATGCTCTAACCCAAAGTTCAGTAAGTTGAGAAACCAGACTAATTTGTGGCCTTAACTGCCTTACTTAATTTGTTGGCTGTGAAGAAGTCAGACTGCTTGTTTTGCTCTGGGGAGGGGAGCAGAGCCCAAGTCCATCCTGCTTTTGTACCACACAGAAGTGGGAAGGCACCAGCAGGGGCTATTGCTGTAACAAGTGGCAAAGTGGTGATGCCACAGGGGGGGGAAAATAGATGCAGCTGTGCCTGCAGCATTACTTAATCTTTCTCCCTCCATTGCCTTCAATGAAGATTGAGCTCCAGCCAGCAAAGGAACAGCTGTTGGTAGTTATACAAACCATCATGCCCGAGTCCAGCCTGAGGCTGGGAGATGTGTGTTTGGTTTTCTCCAAAGTGCCTTTCATAGTTAAAGGTTCACAAAATCACCCTCACGGACTCTGCCCCAGGACTCTGCCCCAGTGCTGGCTTAGAGTTGGGGACCATAGAAGAGGCATTTGTCTTGAAGCCAAGCTGGGGCCAGCAGTGCAGTAGCTGGGTCAGCAGCAGCAGTGCTGATAGCACTGACAGCAATCTCACTTAAAGCTGTCTCCAAAAATATGCTCCTGTCTCTCTGTGCCACCACACTGTAAGCTCTGTATCCATGTCACACTGCGTGGCCCCAAATCCTGCTGCCTTTGGTAAAGGAATGAAGGACTGGAAAGGACTTGCTGGGTTATAACCCACTGTTAAAGACAAGCATTTAATCACAAAGACATAATAATAATAAAAAGTCATAAATACTAATTTTTAATTCTCAGTTATATAAAGACACATCCAAATATAAATCACAATGAAAACTTCAAAGAGAACTAAATTGCCTGATCCAGTGAAATAAATCGGATCCAAAGCAGCCTACTATCTAGTTGCAGAAATACAGCCCACAAGACACTAATTAATATAGAAGCAGAAGGAAAGATTGATGCCAGATTTAAATAGGTGTATCTCAAATCACAATCTGGTCCAAAGCATCTTGAGTTATATTCCTGAACGACATGATAAGTAGTGGGTGGTTAGGGAGTGTCCTACCCAACTGGAAGATTGGCCCCTGTCACTCTGGCTACCATCAAACTTCACAACACTGAGATTTCCATGATCTGATTTTGCTCATTTACCCAGGAGCTCATCTGCTCAGATGTAAGAGAAAGCTTCTTTCTTCCATTCTTTGATGTAAAATAAAAATTATAAAAATCGACAGCAAAATCCAACTATCGAGAATCTGCCAGAATATTCAAAAAGGAGAGGAACAGAGATTAATGGTTCCCATCACCATTAATCCACTTTATATCCTCCTCTCTGGAGGTAGGCAGTGGCTCCACCCTGGATGTTTTACAATTGCTTTTCCAAGAACCCACAACATGATGGAAGAGGCCTGGCTGTCCCCCCATCCTGTCATACCCTTGTCCATCTCACATGAGGGTTTGTACTGTCATCTTTCTGCTACACCTAACTGCCTTCTCCCTCTCTCTTCCAGTGCTTAACTACTTCCAGGTGGCTCTGCTGGAATGGAGAGAGCTCCTTCCATTTCTTACTGCCCCAGCTTGCTGTAGATACCGCAGTCTGAGAGCAGTGAGGATTCCAGTTAGCACCACTTGGAATTTCACAAGTGTGTGAAGAGAGAACACATCTCCACTGCTTTCCTGCCACAACTTTCTCACTGCTCTGCCCTTGGATGAAAGGTGGATGAATGCTTGAGAATCAATGGTTTCCAAGTGTCACTGACTACTGACTCCTCAGCAGTAGGTCAGGAATGTTCTTTACTGAAGAAAGGGCTTTTTTAGTTCTGCAGAGTGGTAATGCTTTGTTAACACCTCAGCTTTAATTCTTGCAGCAGTATTTTCTACCAGTGAGAGAGCTCCCAGAGGACCCTCCCTCAGTATGACTAACTTGCTTCCCTCTACTTCAGCACATCATCCTGTGCTTGCATATTTGCAAAGGAGCCTGGATGTAACAGCCAAGAGACTCAGTGCACAGTGCCTGGCCCAAGTCTAGGGATGGCCATGTCCTGTTCATCCAACAAGACATCTATTAAACTTATGACTGTCTACCCTAAGGGGAGAGTAGCTTGTACAGTAGTTAGACCTTCAAGAAATCCTTGAGGCTGGCTGAGATGCACACAGGCTCTGAACACCTGGGAAATTCCAAATGAATCACAGACATAAGTCCTGTAAGAAGCAATGATAAACATGTGGGCGTAAGAGCAATACATTGATGAGACTTAAATGATTTAGAAAAGAAAATCTGGCTTGAAAAGAAAACAACGAGTCAGAGGCTTAGTAAAACCTTGTGCTTTGCCTCTTGACCGTGGTATTTTTAACTTCTTATCCTACAAAGCACTGGCACCTTCTCAGAGGTAATGAATGTTCTTACCTGACAGGGAAGCTGGACAGAGGGAGCGCTTGGTGACTCTCACAATGAGACTCTGAGAGAGGATGGAGGGATGAGAAAAGCAAAGCCTCAGGCTTGGATGATCAGAAAATCCTGAAGGAGTTCAGCTTTTCTGAACCTGTCCTGCCCAGAAATCACAAAGGATCTGCTTCTCTCATGTGGTTCACAATACTGTTCTGGTTTCAGCTGAAAACTACACTGTATTTCAGCAGATTTTTCTGCTTCCATCCTAAAATAAAAAATTGCAAGAGCACAATAAACACGTGGTTGAGTCTGACCAAACTTCTTCTAGCCTCAGAAAAAATATCTATCCTTGCTTTATTAGACCCAATTTGGATCACCCATCTGCTGTCTGAGGGAGTTTGAAAGCTCATGAGTGGAATAAAAAAAAAAAAATCTTTCCATCTTCTTAACTATTCCACTGGCATTTGCTTACAACTTTCCTGCCAACCAAGAAGTGTCTGAAGGGGACAGCACCTGAAGCTTTTTGGAACTGGTTTAGTTCAAGATCTACATTGCAAGCAAGTGACAAGTGTATTGTCACAAACATCTTTACTCATAAAGAAAAAAAAGGCATATATAGATCTGGAGTTATTTTCCCTACTCCTCTTTATTACTTTTCCTTTGTTCTCTTGCTTATCTATTCCTTTTTAATGCAGAAGATAATACAATTCCTATTCTCCTGGCTTGTGATGTTCAATGCATTTTGACATGTGATGCTGGTTGATGAAATTGGAGGAGAAAAGCTGCATGATGATTTAAAGTGTTATTTTCATGATTGTGCCACTCTTGAGTATGGCACAAAGGCAAACATGACACATGAGCCTCCCGAAGAAAATAATCAGGATGACAGAACATTAAATTAAAAATTAGACTGTCCTGGTTAAACCAGGATGTCTGGACATCTAACCTTATAGGATTATATCTAACATCCTTTTTACCAGCGACAGCTAATGCTTGAAGGGATTTTATTCTCATGTAATCCCTGCATTGCTTTCAAATCTGCTTGTTTGGGGAGATATAATTAAAACTTATTATTCCTCCTTTCTCTGCCAACCAACTGTCAGAGAGCAGGAACAGAGAAAACAAGATTTCTTTACCAGGGAAAAGCCTTGTTATTTTATAACTAAAACCTTATATATGTATTTAATTTCAAATCAAAGGATCAGTTACAGCCCTTTTCATTGGCAAAATATAGTGGACATGACAGGTAATGATATCAAAATCCGTTTAAGAAAAAAAAGATCAAATTGTTGACAGATAATTGGAGAAATAGAAGTTTAAGAAACGATCTCTTTCTTCTCCTCCTCCTTTCTCTTTGTTCTGCATCTTAGAATCTATCAGCTGGCTTTTGCATGTAATGCAGTAAAATGACCAAGTCTGTTCGCATCACTTTACCTGTTTTGTGTATTTAGTGCAAAATAATAATAAAGCATTATATATAGTATAGGCATGGCATTGGTTAGAAGTGGAAACCCCACATGGAATTTAAGAGGAAAGCTGTATGGTACATAGAGTACATATAAGCGATACTGAATTGTTTACATCCCTGAAGGACTTTCAGATTTGACAACCTTAAACCCAGGGATTTGGGACTTTTTAATTGCTGATGCACTCTCTTGGTAGCCCAGCAGCTCAAATCCAGGATATGAAGTCCAACATCTCCACCAATTTCAGTGATGACAGAGAACCCCAAAAGGAAAGCTTCAGATACCACGTGGCCAGAAGAAATTAAAGCTTTGCTTTTATCTCTTACTGGCATTTAAATAAACTGAAAAAGACAAAGCTCAGATACTGGGGCACAAAGGGCAGCTAGAAAATTTCTAGTGTCTATTAGCTGTATTAGAGCAGACTTTTATATCTTTTCACAGATCCTTGGCTTCTCAATACTGAAGCAAAGAAATTTCTTGTTTTCTTCCACTCCCCTCCTCATCACCCACCCTCACTCAGCACTATTGGCTCTTCTATCACTTGATACCCAGCAGCAGACCCTGCACAGCTCCAGTTCTCCTGCCCTGGCACAGCACAAGTGAACACCCCCTGCTACCCCCAGCCCACACCCCATGTGCTGCTTTGGACTTCCCTGCTGAGATGCCACAGGAGATGTGGCTTTATGTTGCTGTACCACATTTCCCCCCCACTAGTCGAGGTTGACACATTCTCCATGAAGCTGTTTCCCTGTGGTTAGCTGAACCACCTCATGCTCACAGCTTTTGTGATATTAATATTGTCCCCATCCCCAGGGGACAGGCGTTGTGTGAGTGATGCTGTCCCCATCCCTCTCCTCCTCACAGAGACCCCCCCCAGGTACAGGTCTGAGCTGAAGTCACATCTTCCTGCAAAAAGCCTCACAGAAAACTTCTGGAAGCAAAGACAACCAGTCACCAGGTGATGAGACACTTCTCCTGTACGGGTACAGACCCCCAGCTGTGTCCAGCAGGATCCTGGCCATGGGAGCAGGCTGGGTGCTGCTGCTTGGCCTAAAGGCAGCCCTGACCCCACTATTTTGGCAATGGGTGCCTTGGGGGGGCCTTATTCCCACCACCACCCCCCGAGAAAGCTGCAGCCAGCCTGAAATGATTTTTTAGCAGTTTTCAAAGGACAAGCCAGTCAAATCTAGGATGAAATCCACAGTGGCAACTGATCCTATTAAGTTTGCTGTGCAAGTAAGAACCGAAGCTGAAGAAAAGAGTGATCTAATAAATAAAAGAAGGCAGCTTGAAGACAGAGTCATAGCCACTAAAGGTCACCAATTGCAACAGTTACCATATGGCACTAAGTGAAGGTGGGAGGGAAAATTCAGGCTCCCAGTTATCACTGAGGTACCCTGCAGATGATGGGCTTTGTGGGGTGATGCCATACACATCACCAAGCAGATTCTGCAGGCATCCCATAGCAACCTTCATTCAATCAATGAGGTCATAGTGGTGTCAACACCAGTAACTACAGCGTCTCCTTTTTCTTCAGAGAAGAATTTCTGAACAACAAAAGAATAAAACCACCCAGACCAATCTTCCCTGCAAAAATGTGGCTGTGATTATCACGTGGTGTATCACTCAGCTCAGCCCCATGATAAGAGATGGGGCTGTACTCATTTAATACCAGATTGGATCTGATATTTACACATCTCACATTCCCTTTTAGTAGTCAAAATTTAACAGGGTTTGGGGCTTTTATGAAAGTTAGGACTGAATTCAGTGAATACTTCATTTTTTGAAGAACACTATTGCTCATGTAAATAAATAAATCAATTGCCAAAGAAGTAAACTTCCTGACAGCTCTGCTTCAAAAGAAAGAAAAGAATTAGCTTTTTATTTTCCTGGAAAAACCTCTAACTAGAAATTCTCAGTCACTGATAGGTGGCTGATTTAAATACTGATTAAGGTCTATTTCCTGCATCATGCTCACATGACAGTTTTGCTGCAGCTCATTTTTATAAGCTAAAAATGCATTATTTGACAAATGCAGTAACCATATCCGATTTTTAAGTAATTTTTAACCTACACTCAATTCAGCCTGCCTTTTCTAACTCTCTCAATAGACATCACTAACAAAAACCTTTATTTCACAGGTTTTGAGCTCGTGATGGAGAGTTTATAAAGGATGAGAGGATACCGCAGTTTCAATATGCAAAATACCTGGCTGGTAGGCTAAAATAATGGATATGACCTGTTTCATTCTTCTTCATTCCTTCCTGTTCTTTGTTCCTTCCTCTAAGAATCTAAAATTCAATCTTGTGTTTAAATACATCCCTGTTCAGAACAGACCTTAAATAAAATAACTGCTTCTGAACACTCAAGTTTTAATCTGTATCACAACATCAGTAGTCAACCCAACTTTCTGATATTAATTTTGGCCATTTTTAATGAAAATTCAAACTTCTGTTTCTGGGCATCACCCAAAACCTGAGTGATGAGAGCCAGAAGAATCTTTGACAAAGGTGCTGTAGAGATTCCTGATGAAGACAATCTCTCCCTTCAAGAACCCAGAAGTAGCAATAGCTTTCAAAAAAGTCCAGACAAGACTTCAGTCTGTACAGGAATCCAGTAAGTTCATATTCACTTGTTATGAGCCACTAAGCAGGTATTAGACTGTAAAATCTAACAACTGAAAAAATAGTTCCCTTCATCCCAGAAAACCTTTGTATAGGGGATTATGAAAAATAGGCAAGATTTTTTTTTTTATTCAGAAGATAATGTATTCATTCTCAATTTTTAACTTGCATGCAGTAATGAATTTGAGTCATCACTGAGACAGGGCTAAATTCTACTAACCAAAGTCAAGGGGTTTAAATAAATTGTTTATGTCCAGGCAGAATTTGCTGCGTAATCTGGATTTGAACCTGGTGATTTATTGAGGAAATGCTTCATCACATATTATTGAATCCATGCTAACCTATCTCTATTATGATATTGATTTCTCCACTCTCACTACTTCCATTCACACATTAAGTCATTGAGGAGGCACCTTTTTCTCACATCACACCTATTTTTGCTATGATATTTTATCTAATTTTAAACAGTAGATATGGGCCATACTAACCTATTACTGAAATCCTTCTTATATGAGGACATGTAATCCTTTTTATTACACAGTGCTTCAGTAACTTACTTTGTTAATAGCCCATTCATTTCAGATAGTTTGATACAGCAGTTCCCAGTTGGATTTAGTAGTTAGCCAAAAGCTACATTACTCTTTCAGAGCTGCAAATCTATTATTTCATTGCTGTATGTTGACCCAGATTTTAACCTATGATTAAGATAACATGAACATCTTTTTAGCAGCAACCTGTTTTTGCTTCATGACTGAATCAAAACTAAAACTGGATAATCTGTAATTTCTGCTGAAGTAAGCAAGAAAATGTCACATGGCAGGTGCAGAGATGAGAGAGGGTGAAGATCAGAACTGAAACTATCAGGGGAACTCTGATAAGAAGTTAAATACAAAGACAGGAATTTGGCCAGCAGATCTAGGTTAATGGGTTTACTCTTGAAAAATCTGGTAACAAGTGTTCAGCACCAGGTTTTACAACTCATCTTGGATATCTGAGTGATGAGTGGGACTGTAAAAGACAGCTTTGTGCCAGGGGCAAAGACTGAAGGCACCAAAGAGGAAAGCAAGAGGTGGCATTGCCAGCTTTGCTCTGTAAACCTGGGCTGCTCCTCAGAAGTTTCTTGGTCAAGTGGAGTCCAGAATCAAAACAGTCCCAAATATAGCTTCAGGTCTTCAAAAGACTCAAACAGGGATATTTAATTGTGAAGCAAAATACCAGAGCAAGCTAGATTTCAGTTTGTCACTGTCATAGGGTTCAAATAATTACCTAAATATGACACTCATTATATATGCAACTAGGAGTTTGTCAGCCACAAAAGCTTAGGAACACAAACCTGTCCCAGTCTACCTTCAACAAAATGAAAACCAGTTAACTAAATACCCTAAGACTCTGTGGGAACACTGAAATATGTGTGGATGTTATTTTAATTAGACTATACAAGAGAGACACACAATCTGCTCTCTTGAGAAGACCCAGATGCAGGCTTAGTATACAGCACACCTATGTGAGGAATACTACTAAATGCTGACTTCTCAGGAAAACACTCCAACCAGAAATGCCTGGAAAAAATAACATTTCTTTCTAAATTTCTAGACCAGTCCAGCCTCTCCTGCATTCACCCTGAAGTAATTCTTGAAGGCAACCAGACAATTCCTACAGCCAGCTCTCCTACCTACTTTTATTTAAAGGATCAGCAAACAGATATTTTGACATCAGCAGGTGGAAGAGCCTCATTACTCTGCAGACGTAAACCCACAGCTTAATTAGTAACATAAACATCTATAAAGGAACAAAAGGTGAGGGATAGCTTGTTTAGCTCAGCTCCCATTAAATGATTGCCTAAATTTATGTGGACTGATCTACCTTCCATAATAGCTTGGCCCCTTTCTCCTATATCCTTCTCTGGTATGGTGCCAGGTTCATAGTTTGAGGATCATTCTGAGTTAAATGAGTGGGGTACCTTATTTGGAAAAACACACTTCCCCATTGCTCCTGGAATTATAATATTCATACTCATTATTTCAAATTTTGCTGACTCAAGTTTTGTGAACAAGTAATTAGATGTAAGTACCATCACCAACCAGTAGTTGGAGAAACGTCAAATAAGAACCTAGATTAGCAGCTCAGTCAACTAAGGAAGATTTTTCAATCCTGGTGGAGCTTCTGCCTGCTGGGAAAGAACAACCCAGATGAAGAACTCTGCCCCAGAGCCAGGGGGCTGGTACAGAAAGAATGTTTTGCAGCACATGGCAAAACTGCACAACATGAGACAAGCATTCTGTAACTTTACAAACTAAAAGTCACATTTCTTTCTAAAATGGGTGGAAGTCAATAAATTCCTATGGATAGAAGCAGTTAATTGATTTTGCTGTCACCTGTGAGCCAAAGTAAGCTGTGAGTATAATATTACTTACTGGCTTCCTCACACTATTGCGAATATTTCACACAAGAGAACTCTGGACAAATTATTCTAGTCCTGTGTCTTTTTATTGCTGCTAATAGCTTGTTTCAACAAAGAGCCAGGCATTCCAAAATTGATGGGAAGAATATTGACATTGGCTTAATAAATTCTTCCAACCAGAAAGACTCGAACAAAGGGAAACAGGTTATGGTTTTCCTCGTGGAGCTGTTCCATAATTAAGGAGCTTGGGGCAGATTTTAAAGACCGAGAATTCCAAAACGTGTCAGTTTGTAACTCCTCTGATCACTTCTTCTTTCACTGTGCCCCTCTACCATCTAAATGCCTTTTAAAGTCTGCCCCCTTGAACATATCTTTCCTTGGCAATTTATCTCTGAGCATATCCTTTTTGATATGCAGGAAGCCTAAGCATAGTACATACTAATGGCTGAAAGCAATGGGCTGAAGGAATAAAGCTTTAACTAAGATGAAATCAGAAAATCTGCAAAACTAGTGACAAGGTTGCCCAAGCAGCTTGTTCTGAGATTAGCAGTGTGCAAAGTTAAGGTTTTAAGACAGGCAGCTTTACGTTTTTCAGATATTCAGCACAGAAATCATGTGGCATTGAATTCAGCCCATCACAGACAGCTTAGCACCACTTGACTGCCAGAGCTGGACTGATTTTTATAATGATTGTTAATATCAGTTGCATAACAAGCTCATATCTACTCATCACACACGATCTTGATTAAGACTTATGTGACAATGTAATAGGGAAACTGGAGAGGTCTCCCAGGGCAGAGGTAAGAAAGGGAGGAGTTGCTCACTGTCACCTATGTCACACAGTGTGGTATCACTCTCTCTTGCTCAGCTGCATAAAGAAAAGGAAACCAACACTTTCTTATGAGATCCAGTTTTCTGGAAAGAGGTGTTTCTCCAGGACAACAGAATAGCAACAGGGTCTGTCATGCTGATGAAAGAGGGATAAGTGCTTTTTAAGCTCTTTGTGGCACTTGACAGTGAATCTCGGAGGTAGAGAGGAAAGAATACCTTGCTGTTTCCACAATCTTGAAGGTAGAGCTGTAGTTGATAAAGACCTCTAAGAAGACCTTAAAAAATATACCTTTACAAGTGAATGTCTTGCTATCCTGGAATTAATGTAAGAAGGTAATTTTCTAGCCCCTTTTCCTCTGCCAGCCATTTTGTTCTCTGAAGGACGAGCCCATGTTCAAGCAGAATGGGATTTACAAAAAACTTAACAAGCACAAAGGATTTTTTCTAAACCCTTCTCCGCTCTGTTGCCTGTAGAGTTTTGCCTTATTTTCCTTTTATTCTCTCCCCTACATGATACCTCTTATCTCTCCCTTGCTCAGTCTCTGTGACTGGTCCCTCTCAAAACTCTGCATATTTGCTTGGCCCATTGCCTCAGCTGTAGGGACAAAGTTCTGCTCACTGCTATCTCTCAATCACAAAACATCAAGCTTAGGGCACTTTTGGGAAAGAGCAGGGCTATCTCATCTCCCTGTTTGTCTACCTGCAATGCCATAGTCAGAAGGGATAATAGAGACATTTGGGACAGGAACAAGAGCCTTCCCACACCACAGGAAACAGTGAGTGTTGTCTCACTGGGAAGAAGTAACCAAATTTTTACTCTGTAGCTGGCTGAACCTGTCATCACGCCAGCAAATAAATAGTGAGGATGGGTGGGAAGACTGGCTTGCAGCCTGATCTGAAAATAATTTCTGAGCAACAGGAACAACAGTGCTTTGGGGCTGGCTGCTAGAGAAAAATGTGGCTCTTGCATGTGAGAAGGGGGTATATGGAGGAAGCTACAGTGCTTGAGCTGTTCACAAAAGGCCTGAAGCTTTGCTTCACTAATTTTCACCTCCCTGTGAAAATTTCTTATCCCCAGGTTACAGAAAATACAGGTCTATTCCAAACGGCTGTTTGTTCAAGAAGAGTTTTCTTTGAAGTTCTGGCAAACCGGCCCTGTGAAAAGTGTTGAAAATTCCAGTAGCACTGCTTTAGAAATGGGCTTTTCATAAGCAAATATCGCATTACCTTGCTATCTTCATATGAGCCATTGTTCAGTAAATAAAAAGTACTGATCATCCACACAAAAGCCACACATCCAAATTCCAGAAGGTGAAAAAAAAACCTCTCTGCACCGGCCCTTTGATGCCATCCCGATGCAGCTGAACTCTGCCTACAGAGAACTTCTATTTAAAAACCAGCAACAAAATATCCTTTTCTTTTCTTTGTACATTTTCCTGCTTTGTGTTAGAGTTGTACCGACTTTGTGGAGTTGTTGCAGTTACTTGTAAATGATGTATGAAAAGAAAAATTCTTGTCCTTTCCATGCACCAAGAGAATACTGACAGCACTCAGCAAACCTGGCTATGCTGCTTGTTTATACTAAATTCAACCTCATCAAGTAAAGATCCTGAACTGAAAGATAATCCTCACCTATCCAATTACCTCTGTTTCTACTTCAAAGGAGACACATTTCAGGAGAATGTCTCTTTGCCCCTTTATCTTCCACCAGCCACCTTCAGGTTTTAAAGATTTCATTTAAAAGTGTAGGTTTTTACTTTAAGCTTGGGAAGGGGGGTTATTTCTAAAGGTTTGGGTGTGGTTCTGACACCACAGGCAAGAATACCCTCAAGGACTGAACTTACACCCAGAGAAGCTGTTTGCCCAGTTATAAAAACCCAAAAAAGACCCCATGACAGAGACTATGAGCCAAAAGCAGCTCTTCTCCCTCTTAAATCCACCCTTTCTTTCTCCAGTGAGAAATCCAAGCTATTCTGCATAGGTACCTGATTTCACACAGTAAGTAAAGACTTAATTCTAGAACTACAGAAGTCTTATTAAACATATATATATATATACACACACATATATATAAATATGACCCTCTATTCCCTAGGAGCACCCCAAGATTCAGTACCTTCCCTTGGCTGTCTTTTAGACTGTTGCAGCAGGGGGATATACTGAATACAGCATGCTGCTTTCTTGCTCTCAGCTACAGGTGAAGCTGCAGTCTCTGTTGTTGCAGCTCCCTTGATTTCAAAGCACCAGAATTACATCTGTGTTTTTCTCCCTGCCTTTCCATTTGATTACAGGAAAAGCCACCACGACTCTGCTCTCCTGCTTTAAGCATCTTTAACACATTGCCAGCCAGATGACAAAATAACTTGCAGGTATAAAATACTCCAGCTTCTCAAAGCTGCACGTTTATGCAGATTTTTGCTTTAATTTTTTTTTTTTTTACTTCTTTCTAATGCTTAAACAAACAATCTGTTCTTTCAGAGACATGAACTGTCCTCCTTTGGCTAGCTACCTTCTCTAATATGCTGTTCACCACATAGGCATGTAAATAAATTACCTTTTTTTCCCATGTGAATAACACACTGACATTTAATTCTAACTGATGCTTCAAGGAGTAAACATGGGAAGAGCTGGGGCAGAAAAAAAGTATTCTCCTGCCATTTGAGGTGAGGAGCAAAGAAGAGACAGATGGCAGCTTTCTCTTCTTTCTGAAGCAGTAGTGTCTTAAAGCTCTTGGATGCTGTATTCTTAAATCTATAAAGAGGTTTGAAAGTGCCTGGGTGTGAGAGGCTGACAAGGATGTACTTGTCTGTAGGAAGCATTCCTGCTCTGAAGAGAGTAAGTAAAAACAAGGCAAGAAATGGCTAGGACATTTGGACTGCAGGACTGTAATGCTCTGCACCAACCAGGTATATTTAGATTTCTGTTCAGCAGCAGAGCATTAGAAAAGAAAAAAAAAAAAAAAAAAAAAAAAGGAAAAAACCCTCTCTCTAACCAAACAATTCATCTTATAAAAAATCACCACTGCCAATGCTATTCCATTATTGCTTTTGATCCCACATCACCTCCCCCCTCGCCTCCCTGGGGGTTTTAGAAAGAAAGCTAAAAGAGCTCCAGCAGGCAGTGATCCTTCACCTCCCTCCTGGCTGCTCTACTCCTGCAAACCTCTCTCCAAAGGGATGCATAAGCAGACTTGGAAGTCAGACACAAAGAAGTCCAGGTAGAAAATCCCTCCAAAGCCAACATAAAATACTGCACACACACAGCTCCTCGACTCGAGGACAGCAGCCCAGCCCCAGCCAGCAGTGATCATCTACTCTTGCAGTCTGCCACAACCCGGACAGGACAAAACAATTTCGCAGAAATCCTATTTTTAAAATTCTATTTCAAGGTGAGGCACGTTCTGTCTTCTGTGCTGTGTGGAGCTGTGATGTCTGTCCACAGAAGCACCCAGTCGGGCTCATGACCCGCAGTGTCAGAGATTGTATGAAAACAGTTTTAGTGAGAAAAGAGAGGCTGGAATGATTAAAAGTGTTTGTCAGGAGAGTCTTTGCACCTTTTTTAACACTTCCTGCATCATTCAGTTCTGCTGTAGTTCACAAGTTTGGATGTTATTAAAGCCTTCGGTGGCTGAAAGATGATGCCAGTTCTTTCTCCAAGTACCTACTGTGGTCTAGGCACAAGTACAAATAAAATTACCACCTAAATTAGCTCCACTGTTGCTGCTCTGTGGTGTTTCCTTTGTCTTCGGTGGCCTAAGAGGTTTCTGTGGGTCACCCAGAGGAGACACTGGTGCCCCTGCACAGGCCTGAAATGCAGGCAGAGTGAAGGCAGATTGCAGGCAGCTCTCCCTCCCTTACCCCCTCCTGACCTTCACACAGGAGGGAACTTTAGAAATCAGGCCCTCCAAGAAGAGTGTTTCAGATTCATGTTCATGAACACACTGACCAACATGCATCAGATTTTATAATGAGATAGGCAAATTACAGCTTGAATTCAATTACACTGGTTATGGAATGCTACACTGCTGCCTCTGCAGCATCTCTCAGAAACATCACAGGAATTCCAATATTGGAAAGAAGTTCAAGGTTTGCTCTAGAGAAGATATTTGGTTTACTAACTGACTCACAATTGCAAATATTTTGGCTTTTGACTGAGGCAGCCAGATCTCAAAACCTTACCTTGCAGGTGTCTATATACCAGCAAGCAAAACTGAAGTACTTCACAATACACTTGATTGCATCCATACAGAATTGCTTAGTGCTCTTTAAAGACCTGAGCCTGCAGGGCTCCCAATGCAGGAAGCCGCTAAGAAAACAAGGTTTTCTAAGGGAAGATGAAGAAGTGACTTTCTGTTTGCAAGAGTTATGCTGCTTTGCTGGGCAAACAGCTCCTTGTTTGAGTTTGTGTGTGTGTGTTTACTTAAACTTGACATGGTTGATCTCTGTGCTAGTCACACACAAATATGTACATCAAACTGTGTTTGCATAAAGCAGTCTTCAAGTTAATTAAGAAATATAGAAAGATTTAATCGGGATTTATGCTGCCAATTTAGCAA
Source organism: Calypte anna (assembly GCF_003957555.1). NCBI lineage: Eukaryota > Metazoa > Chordata > Aves > Apodiformes > Trochilidae > Calypte > Calypte anna. The sequence goes on from NC_044247.1 coordinate 7,321,497, forward strand.
AAATGTAGTTATTTTTTCCTATTCTAGTTCTTTAGTAAGGCATCCCATACTTCAAACTTGTTTTTAACTTTACCCATTCACATAGACAATCACTACAGACTTATGGTTACAGTAGAGGCATGATGCCAGACTTCCCAGGTGAAATTTATATTTTTGCCAAGTCACTAACCTTACAGCAAATTCATTTTCAAGCTACGGTACCTCCTGAAGGCTTAGGATATTTGCTTGGTCAATCAGTTCTTGTAAACCACAGACTCATCTGAGACCTAATTGTAGTTCTGTCACTGGAACATAGCACAGTCCTGAACATAAACTCAGGAAAAGCTAAAGAACAAGTGCTTCAGGACATAGAGGCTCCAGCTTTACATCGCCTATACCTTTAAAAAGTGTATACAACAGAACTATATATGGCACTTATTGTAAGACATGTTGCTACCTATAGCCAACAGAAGGTATAAACTTATTTTGGATGTTTTTTAAGTATCATATATAAAACACTAAAGGAAATACAGCTATCAGGCATTCTTGTGAAGGCTGGAACATTGGACGTTATGTATAAAATATTTAAGAAATGTAGTTTTGATGTGTTATTTTCCATGTCTTTTTGCCTGCAAGTGGAGAGGTGGATGGGATTCCCAGAGAGTCTCTTTTATAGATTCTTCTGACAGCTCTACAGATCCACTTCCTTTCAAGCCCTGTTGGTTCTCTTTTCAAGGCAAATACAAAACACAACAAAACTGGTACAGCTTCGCCAAACTTTACAAAGTAAAATAAAAGAAACTTTGTCTACAGAGAAGTTTGTTTTTAACCATATCATTCTGATATGATTTCATTACCTCTGGTTGCCCTAGAGCAGTAAAAATGCATAGAAAACAAAGAACAGAAACTTCTGCCCTCATGCAAAACTTGTGTCCAGTCACCATGACCAATAATAATAAAAATCTTCCACCTCCACACTCTTCTAAATTTATGATCCTTATAATGGGTTAAGTGTGGTCACTGGTGTCTGTCATACATTGAAGATGCTGCTGCAGACTGGCACGATAGTAGCAAAAGTTGAGAAACACAGCTATCAGCCTAAAATTGTAATGCCAATGCTACCCAGAAGAAAAGAAGGAAATACTTCCTCCTCTCAGTTTTAATCACTATTCCTGTATCTCCCCAGCTACCCACTACAGCACCAGTCTCACCCAGCACCCCTGATGGGGGATGCCCTGCTGCTGCTCCAGGGATTTGTGTCTCATGTGGCAAAAACTTTGTAAGGGCCTGAGTTAGGCAGTGAATCTGAAATCTTTCTATAGTAAATCCATACGAGGGTAAACTCACATGAAACGTGGCTGCTCCTGCCCACCCAGTTCTGAATGAAAACATGGAAAAATCAGAAAAGCTCCTTGTTGCCAGTGAGCTGGACTCCCTTCTTCAAAGCCCACTACAGGCTGGCAGTACAGTGCTGGCCCTTTGCCAGCATCAGTTTTTAAAAAGCTTTACTCTGAATCACTGATGCTTGCTGTATCAATCCCTGTAAATAATGGTTTATAGAACTGCTCAGGTTTTACCTCTGCACATCACTGTTGTCACGACTGAAGTTTCTGATGGAAGTGGGAACATGGTCTGCAGCTCTGCTGCAGCAGTGAAACAGTCACTTAAGAAACAACTTTGTTTGCATTTTGGAAGTCACCTAAATGGAAATTAATGGCTAAAAAAAGTTTTTCAGTTCAGCTCTTTATTGGCTGCCTTTTTAGCTCCTGCTGGCAGATGCCTGCTCCCACTGGGGTGCTTTTTTTCTACAAGATCCCAAACTTTTACCTGAAGCAAGGTATCAGAAGGCAGCTGGCTTCACAGGTGAATTTCACCTATACAGAAGCTCATGCATTACAAGAACTAGCATTGCCTGCCTCAGGGTCCAGCGGACAAGCAGGAAGCCCCTGTGTCCCAGGATCTGACCCACTGCAGAAGGAAAGCAGCCTGCCTCCATCCATCAGTGGAGCCATGCTGACTTTCAGCAGCTGGCAATCTGGCCCCATGTGTCTGAGCTGACCAGTCACATAGCAGACATAATGAACAGTCGCAGCAAAAGATTAATGAACTCACAAATCATCCATGCAAATGAACCTGGGATTACAAGTGTTTGTGAACAGTGAACACAACTGCAGCTTCTCGCACAGTTTACAACTGAGGCACAACAGGGATGTGAAAACCTCAGCAGGGCAGAGCCCTTAGAATGGGATTCTAAGCCTCAGAGACAAGAGCAATGTATACGAATTTGACTAGGAAACCAAATGCAAAAATTAGCTGAAAAAATGGTGAATAATAAGTTTGCCAAGAAATGTTATTTTAAGAAGATTGTAACCACCACATTAATTCAGGTTGAATTTGACAAAACTTCTGACTCTAGATAATGAAGACATAAATATAACTATAATACAAATGAATATGTAAAAGGCAAGCACCAGGAGGATGAAGCCAGGCTCTTTTCAGTAATGTCCAGTGATAGGACAAGGGGCAACAGGTACAAACTTGAGCATAAAAGGTTCCACATAAGTATGAGGGAAAACTTTTTCACTGTGTGAGTGACAGAGCACAGGTTGCCCCGGGAGCACTACACAAATATTTCTATCAAAATGGCAAAGCCTTTCCCTCACACCCAGAACATGCAAAAATCCCATTCAATGTCATGAGCTTTTGGAGATCTCCAGCCTTGCACTACGGCCAAGCAAGTCTCCCAGCATCTGGGATGGCATCAGCTGGGATGCCTTGAATCTTCCGTGGCAGATTAAACAAGCAGCCTTGGGAAACCTCCACTGGGAAAGTCTGACCAGAGCAGGGTGCCAGGGGAGGGCTGAAGCCATTATTACACCAGGCTGAAGCAGGGAGAATCAGATGGTACCTGAGAGCTTGAAATTGCAGGGAGCAAAAATTGAAGATTAATGCTGTAGTCACTAAATTTGTGTCGCTCCCCAGAGGCATCAGGCTCCAGGGATTTCTGCTGTGGGAATAAAGTGGCAGGCATGTGTGGAGAGGAACTTGCTTTTGCTTTCCTGAAAGGCTCTGAGTGTGCTGTGGGGAAAGACAAGAGGACGGAGCAAAGCAGAGTAGGACTGACATTGGAATAACTTTTTCCAAAGTCTGGAGTTTAATGTGCCCTAAAATGAAGCAATTTGTCACTGGGTGCAAAGCACCGCTTCTGACCTTTAACGTCTACATTGTATATATCAAATAACACATCTTCTGTCATATTCCCCTTTCCCCTCTTCACTTTAGCAATATTGCAGAATACGTATGGAAATAATCACATCAAAAACAAGCAGTCGCTGAAGGTTTTTTGCACCAAACAGGATCCAAAGCTCTTGGTTAACAGCAATGTCACAAAGAAGCTGTAAAAACCCCCAAAGTCATTTCCTCCTTCTAATTCACAATGACATTAACAAGATCTGAACCCTGACCTGCAGGTGACTAAATTACGTTGCTAAGCAACTACACTTTCAAAAAGAGAAAGAAAAGGAGCTGTACATGCACACCAGGATGCTGGGATGGGGGAAACACACATTGTGTCCAGCTCCCCACGCCTCAGACCCAGCACAGCAGCTGCCTCCCCCTCTGCTGGGGGAAAGGAGGGGAGACTCCTGCCAGGTGTGCACCCAGGTTTGGGTTTTTCTTTTCTTCAGAGTCCACACAGATCCAGGAACATTGCTACAGCTAAAAACGACAAAATGAAATATAGCAGCCATTTTTCTCTGGAGAAGAGGTGCTTATAAATTCACTTCATCCAAAGTATTTCTTGCTTTGGCAATACATCAAACCATGCAGCCCCATCAGTCTGAATCAATTAGAAATTGCTCACCAAGTAAATTACATTGAAAAGCTTTGATTTGTTACTGGAGTTTGTTACTGTTCTCTTCAATCTTAAAAGACTGAAAGCAAAAAATAATAATGTGACAGTGATAGTGAGATTTAACTTTTATTGAGATTGATGGGAACCTATTTGCCACAATATTTGCTTTTAATAATTTAATTTTTCAAACACTGCAGAGAACCCCATAAATATTTTATTATGAAGTTCTTCCAATATATGGTATATTGGTTTGCACTGGTTGCCTGCCTTTTCAACATTTTTATATTTCAGGTCTAAAAATAATTCTAGCAACCATATGTTCATAACTACCTTTTACTTTGCCTTCTAACTGTGTTCTTTTAACTTTCATCTGTTGCAGGTTAGTAACCTTTCTACAAAAGGCACTTCAGGCACTGAAAGAAAACACAAAAGGATGATTCCCTTAAGAAAATATGTTTTTCACAGCTTTGGTTTATTTTTGAATTCTGTAAAAGGGCTAGCTCTTTCTGACATGAAGGTTGCTGGCAAAATTTCCAGATATTTTGGTGGGAGCAAAGCTTGCTCCCCTCATTAGCCTTGCTTAGGGTTCCTGTGACTGCTGCACCACTGGAATGCAAGGTTTTATAATTTGTAAAATCGAAGGCATTTCTCTGGCTACAAACATAAAATAATATGAATAACAACAGACTTTATGTTAATTTTTGACAAAGTTTCTAGCTAGAAATATTGCTTCTTGTACAGAATAGACTTGCAACTGCTGCTTACACCAGAGGATTTTACCATTTTTGAGGACACAACAACAAATTAAATCTCAGAACTGGACTTTTCTGATGTGACAACTCCTACAGCTGTGCACAGAAAAGAGGCACAAGGGTTAGCCTTGTCACTCTTTGCCAACCCTAATTTCCAGCCATATCCTGAATGTAAGCAAGGGTATGAACTGAAACAGCATTTATCTCCTGTTATACCCTGTTAACAAAGCAAGGAAAAGCAAAACAGGCAGAGCTGCTAAATGTTCAGATTTCTGGATTTTATGTGTGCTTTCACTTCTCACTGATGACTTCAGTAGTAGCTTCTGCTTGGCTGCCTCAACTAGATAGAAAACTAGGACATTTTACAAATGCCAACTACAGATTTTCTGGTAAAACGTGTTAGTCTCCAAAGAGCCTTTCTGACAAGTTGGCTCCCTCTTAGGTGAATTATTCCACATTGTACCTGGCAGGAACTTGTGTTGCTGGAAATACCTTACACCAACCTCCTCCCCCTCCTCACTCCCAAAGCCAATATCCTGACCTGATATTTTATGGGACAAGTAAACTAAACAAGGTAATAGCATATAGTAGCAACACCAAAAATTAAGAAAAATGCAAACTAAAAGTACTTCTAATATAGTGATGCCAAATTCTCAGGTATGTCACTTGTAGAAGAAATTACTCAGACACAGAAAGACAAAGGAAAAGAAAGAGTCAAGTTAAGTTCTCTTAAAGACTAGTAAGTAGATGACAAATGTAGTTCAAATAGTGCAGGTGAAGAATGAGTCATTATTAATGACCAAGGGCTTTAGTTATTGGTTCTGAATGGAAAAAAAAATCATTATGTTTGAAGCTTTATACTGGCATACTGTGGAAATTATATGCAATCCCTGCTAAGCGCCCAATTTTACTGCTAGAAAATCCCTCTGACTGAAATGTACTTCAAAGTAAACTGCTTAAGAATTTCTTTGCACTGTTGGATGCCCAACCAAAGGTCATCTTCTCTCTCTCTTTGTGCATCATTTTAGCAATTTTAGAAGTTTTTTCTCCCCCTCTTCTGCAGGTTACTTCTATTTTTCTACACTTCAGAAGCCCTAAACTGAAAATCAGATAATTGCATTTGGAAATAAAATGCAAGACCAGGAGCCTACAGTGTTTTCATATAAAGATGTTTATTCATTATGGACCTTTCCCTGCAAGGCACTGGCCACCTTCTCATGCTGCTGAGCTCCATGGGTGCAAAGGAGTTACAGAGCAGCAGCCCCAGGTTGGAGTCCAGGGCTGGAACCCAGCTCTTCCCCTCTTCCCACTCACAGCCCAATTACTCACAGGATTTACTTTTCCCTACAGCAAATTCCCACCAGACCCCAGAAAAATCCTTCATCAAGAATGCTTTTTCTTAATGTTTTGGGATTCTCTTGTTCTAACAGCTTTATCACTTGCTGGGTGTACTTTCACCTCTCCTGATAATCAGAGCACTGATACAGCCCCCTGGTTAGAGCCTGAAAGGGAAGTTTCTCACTTGAGTTTTAGACACATCTGATACTGGTGATAGTGAGGAGCACTTGAAAAGTGTTAGGAGCAAAGCAGGGCCGTGCATCATCCTCTTTTGTTACTTCAATACTAAACCTTCCAGGAACAGCAAAGCTCCTCAGGCCATAAATTGGGGTACACTTCAGTGCAGGTACAGACAGCTTCCATCTCACTGCTTTGACTCTGCCACTGCTCTCTTTAAAAAAAACCACTGCAGACTGATCTGAACATTACTCTGGTTTGTCCTGGCTGGATACAGTACCTGAACAGTACCTAAGCACTGTTCCCTCCCAACCTATGATATATATAAGCAGATGACAGAAAAACATGATTAAAAACCTGTATGAGAACACAGCAACTGCTGATCCCCCTCGGAGCAAGATGATGGTGGTTCTGGGTCTGTGAGGAGACTGTATAACAGCAAAGCAGCATTAACTGCCCAGATTTGATGGTTGCTTCAAGACTATCTCTTGGACTGCTATCAAAAGAGCCAATTCAGCTGAAAATTAATGTTGCTAATCTTCTTTCCCCCCTGGAAAACAAAGGTTAGCATTTACCCACTGCTTCTCCATCTAGCTCACCAGGTAGCTTACGCAAGCACCAGCAACAACCACTCCAGCCCCTGAACACACAAATGCTCCCATTGGAAGCCTTCCACACTACAGATGCTCATAAACCTGTGGTGGAAAATCCCATTCCTTCATTTATTTTCTTTCTCTGATGCACAATACAGCAAATAGCTTTTGACTAGCATGTGATCCAAAGGAGAGAAGGAACATCAAGAACAAAAGAACAGTTAATAGTCACTAGAAAAGGACAGGCACACACATTTAAACAACATGGAGTACCACAATATGTGGCATATGGGTTTTCTTACTATTTTCAGTGACAGCAATCTGACTTTTGTCTTGCAAAATGGCATCGTATGTTGCAGATACAGTGTGTCCTGAGGCCTCTCATTTTTTTGGTAGAACACAAAAGTTGCGCTTACATGGATCTCTGTACTGCACTGACAGGAGTGGAAGAAAGGGAAAAGAAATAGGAAAAAAACCAACCCCGAAACTCTTCAGGGCATGCTAGTCATAAAAGAAACGTGAAGTTTTAAAAGCAGATAGGGCGTTGGTATAGCACTCAGGAAACCCACATACACTTTCTAATTTCTGGTGCAGCAAGATTCTGATCAGCTCTCTTCATTTTTCACCACCTCCATTCTTTTAAACCAAAACCAACACTACTGATCATCCTTCCTTATAGTTGTGTTGTGAAGACTAATTCATTATTAGTACCTGAGAGAAGTTCAGAAACATGATGGTTGCCATATGAGCCAGCAGGAACCCTTCTTTTCCTTCTGCACCATGCTTCATACAAAAAGAGATAAAGGGGCTGATTTCTATCTGGAGAGCTGTGAGTGTTGCAGATAAAGGTTCCCTACAGACCAAAGAACACTATGTGAAGGTATTTAATGCTACAGCTTCCTTACACAGCCATCTGTATTCTACACAAAAGCATATTTAGGGAACCCAGGCTTCAACGTGTTATGGAGTGGCAGAGAGAAAAGGAGTCTTTTTTTCCTGCCTTTCTCTTACCAGTCTTCCCCTTGAGGCTGATCTGGCTCTACCCCCTGCCCCAAGACATTCCTGGGGGCAGCTCTCTTCAAAAAGCCTTCAAAAAGCCAAGCAAACACCCCCACCCTTCAGAACACAGATTTATAGTGCACCCTGTCTCTGAAGCCTTTTCAGTTTACCCAAGAACACTCTAAGAGCATCACAACTTGAGACCTTGATTTGTCCTTAAGAAAATCACATATCAAAGAACAAACCCCAAATCTCTCAGAGGGAATGCACAATTCTCTTCTGACAACCTGTGGCAAGGAGGGCAGAGGTTGGAAAAAACACACATCACATTTCTAACTGAATTAGTGGAAATCACTGATACACAGGGATAATGGCAGGTAAGCATCTGTGCACCCTCTGCCAGCACACACAGAATTCCCTCTGCAGGGAATCAGGATGCAGTCATTCTGGGAGCAGCACAGAGCAGCCACCAGGAGGGCCTGGAGGAAGGGAAGGTGTCCAGGAGAAATGCAGTCTCAGAGGGATCCTGTCAGACCATGGCTCAGAGGTGGGGTCAAAGAATCATTTAAAAATTTAATTAGAGTTAATTCTAACTTTTTGCAATTTCTTCCCATTTCTGAATAATGTAGCTGTCAAAACCTTTTTTTTTTTTTCCCCCTTCATAAATTATAAACCAAAAAATCTAGCTTTAGTGATGTGAAGTTATATTGGAACATATAGCCCCAGATGCAGCAGGAAATTTAAATGTGTGATGGTAGAAACACTGGCTGAACGTTTTGACATTTCGGAATTCATCAAAGTAAAAAAAAAAAACAAAAAAACCACCAAACCTCAAGAGTTGCCTGAAGAACTTACAAAAAGTTGCACTGTGGATGACAAGGACAGACAGGAAGCCTAAGAAATGCCCAGACAAGTACAAAACATCTTGTGACAGTCCAGCAAACAAGCTGAGAATTTCCAAGGGCAATCAACCAAATCCTCAAGGTGCCAGGAGGTCAGATGAGGCTTTGAGCAACCTGATCTACTGAAAAATGTCCCTACCCATAGCAAAGGGGTTGGATTGGGTGACCTTTAAATGTCCCTCCCAACCCAAGCCATTCTATGGCTCTCCTGACATTAGATTAGGGTGCATAGGAACAAGGACAACACAGAGACCAAAGCAAGCAGATATATTGCAGTACCTTGTAAACACAAACACTCCTCACACGATTTATGTCACTTGACATTACAATTAACTTATTTCTTAATTAGAATTACAGACACTTTACTAATGTGAAATGAAAAGAAATCCACTGCCTGGTAAAATATGGCCCTATATGCTATCTCATAAAAGTCTTAGTATAAATCTCCATTCAAACAAGAAAAGCTCAGTAGTGAAATATGAGCTGACCTCCAGGCATCTGGAGGACTTTCTGCCTGGTGGGTGAGTGCTTTGGAAAGTAAATGCTATCAACTGCGTGGTAGGTTCAGGGGCAGGAATAAGGTCCACGAAAGTCTCTACCTTCAGATTTCCTTGGATAAACTCATTTCTCATCATCAGACCTCTCATGGCGAGAGCTCATTTGTCTGGTACTGTGGTATACAATGGTAGATTGGGCATAATCCAACCAAGTACATTAATCATAGAATTATTTCTGTAAATAATGCCTCAAAACTCAGAAGACTGGATGGAAAATGCCCTCTGGTCTCTGTACACAGAAGCTGGATTAACTCCTCTGAAAAATCCACACCGCATTTTACAAAGCTTCCTGCTGGTAAAGAAGTTTGTGATTTTTAATTAGTGCCGTGCAGACATGAAGCCAGACATGCAGTGCTCAATAAACCAGTTAAGTTTTTACATCAGTAATGAGTCCTAGAATATTAATGTAGGACCTTCAGAAGTCAGAAGCGGAAGAGTGAATGTGCAGTGATCCCAACATTACCCTTAAGTACCTGTGAGTAGCAGAGATATTAACAACCCCAACAGTGTAAATTTATAAAAAAACAAAAAAAACCTCTGTAAAGGTGGAAATGTGTATTTCTCATGGGTTAATATAATCAGCTGCAGGTAGATTTCAGAGGATTATTTTCAATCTTTTGAGAAGAGATTTCTTTTGTGGGTATGATAAAAAACTGTTAATATGTTGCTGCTGTTTTATTCAAGGTGAAAATTTTACTTTAATCACTTTCAAATAAATGCGGAACTCAACTATTACTCCCTTCTAATAATACTGAAGAAAATAGTTCACACTAAATCTAACATAATGAACACAGCATGTTCATAGAGAACTGAGTGTTCTGAGCTTAAGTCCCCTTTAATCCATAATTCCTTTGGAACTACATATTACATCCACATGAATACCAAAGAGGTTTATGATTAATGTTATTTTAATGAATAATAAAAGAATTGATGATGATTTACACAAAGTTATTTTCAGGTTTTTTTCACATGAAGATTTGTTGGTTAGAGACTCTAATATATATAAAAGGGAGCACTACAAACTGATTGGGATGGTAATACTTCTGCAAAATCTTCTAAGCAATGTAAATGTGTAGCTGAATTGAGCTGAGAAGAGCTGCAAGCTCTGACAGGCCCCAGGTACTCCCAGAATTCTCCCCAAGCTGCACTGAAGCTGCATGATAAGAGATGCACGTTCTCAGGAGAAGGGACTTTCACACATTAGTAGCTGGGTCTGATTTTCACCTTGCACTAGGCTAACTCCAGGATTCCTACTCCGTTACTCCTCATGTATGGGAATACATTGGAGATGAGATCTGGCGATACAACATATCTCTCAGTGCAGAGGAAGGCTGGGTCTCATCTCCCTCCCTTCAGCAAGATCCTCAGCTCCTCTAAATGCCAGCAAGGTCACTGGCAAGTGGTTACACCCGCACAACAAATGACAGCAAGCCACAAATGGTGTGATTTCCAAAAATAATGGGCAGAAAGCTTTGCTACAAAGACTGAAGGTGGAGTTTCCCAGTCCCTCAGTCTAGCTACATTACAAACTTCATGAGGTCTTTATCAGCCAACTTGGATGGGCAGACACTGAAAGCTGTCCTGAAAATGCTCCACGTTGGGAGCAGGATTACAGCTGCTGGGGAGCTCCGGGGCTCTGGTTCTCACCCTGCTCTCTCATAAAGAGCTGCAATACAGCTCCCTCTCACCACTTGCTTTCTTGCCTTCTAATCTGAGGCCCTGGCCATGGCTGAATCTATTTGGCTCATCTTTCCAAGAAAGTCAAGAAAGTGAAAGAAGGGCTGTGAAGCAGTGATAGCACAGCATAAGCTTGCAAATACTGTATCCAAATAACCTATTAATGAAAATTCCTTGGCAGCTGTTTAAATGCTGTGAGTAGAGAAACGTCTGCAGTCAGAACTCTGTGGGATCCCTTCCTGAAAATGCCATCATCGTGTTGTTATAATTAAAATAACATCCCCTCCAATGCCAGCTATCTTTATTAGGTACCAGACACTGAACCTCTTCCCAAATCACTGGGGTGCAAATTACTTTTCAAGAGCATTCTTGGAACTGACTTAACCATAAGCTTTCCCATTGGAGTGAACCTTCCCAGGGATAACAGTTGTGTTCCTTCCCCCAGGCTCTGTGCTAGAGACTTCTGTATCGTTATTGACAACTGCCAGGATGCTGGAGCTGGTTTTCTAAACTTAAGTGCTGGTAAACTCTAGATCATATTCCACAGAGATCTTTTTTTTTGTCACTTTGACCAAGCAAACAAGCAGCCACCACAATAATGCCCAGGGATATTCCAAAGGAAGGTCTACTGGGGAAAAAGATTGCCAGGATGGAACCAAGACAAACATGAGTTGGACATGAATGCCCACCAAAATTAACTCAAGTGGTACAATTTACTGTAAAAGAACTAATTAATTATGCACACTTCTGGTGTGCAACTGTGACATTTTCTCTATGGAAAAAAGCTACGGTACTGTCTGCTTTTCCACATGCCTTTCCAGAACTGAGATCTAGACCCGATCCTGTGTGCTGCTAAAGGCTGTCAACCCCCTGCTAAATTGACATGATTTGATAGGGTTCATCACTTCAGAAGGTGGGAGTGCTTGTCTGTAAAACTGCACTGCTGTTACTCACCAGTGGTGTCTGATTCTCTGACAGTTTCTCACAGCCAGCTCAGGGATGCCCAACCTATTTATTCCTCTGGTGAGAGAACTTGGTGCTTACCCTGGAAAAATCCCTCTCTGTTCCAAATGTGGTGAGGCAGAGTTTGGGGTAGAATTTCTGAGTCTCCTTCCATAAAACAAAGATCCCAGAAGGATCCTGAATCACTAAACATGAACCAGAACAACCCATTTTTTAACTAGAGATCTGCTGTACAAAATAGAATCAAAGGGTTTGAAAGCAGATCTCCCACTGCCTTCCCTTCTATGTTGTTCTCATCACAGAAAGTGTTCAGTGGCTTCCTTTGCTGTAACAAACTTGACACAGGTGACAGAAGCTACTGAGAAGGCTCTCCTGTATTTACACACGGGTATCCTGTGCCTTTTGAGAAGCTGCAGGGTGTCTGAGGGCTCAGGTCTTCAGAGAGTGGCAGGTCCCCAATGGGTCATGTTTCTCATTGCACACAGCTCAATGCCTTTAGGTATCAAAACCCACACCATATACCAGTGGTAAGGTAAAAAATTCCCATACTTTGTGTTATGTCTGAGACCTGGCTTCTGTCTGCTCTTCTTATCAGTTGCCACCAAAGGCTCTCATCATCTCTTTGTGCCCTCTCTGTACTCCAGGAGCATCCCTTAGGTCTGCCTCTGTTCACAGAGCTTGTCAGATGAAAGCACAGCAGATGGTACCAGAGACAGAAACAAGTCCCCTGCCCTGCTGCCTACCTACATTCTTTTAGAGGACACAGTAAGCTACAAACAAATAAAATACACATCAGGACTCTCAGAGGAAATGTACAATTTGAAGGCTTCTAATCAAATTTCACAGGTTGAACACTCTCAACATTTGTGGGAGATGCTGATCACACCCTACTCTCCAAATAATCTCATGCTCATGGTGGAACTATACCCATACCTGCTCCCTTTCCCATGTATACATTCCCTTTCCCTTTCTCATGTGAAGACCTTGAACAAGTAAATGGCTATTGAAATAGTCACAAACTGTTTTAATGATATGAATTTTACATTCTACAACTCAATCTACATTCAATCAACAAGCGAAGAAGCAGAACAAGATCTGGTGTGCAGTAAAGAGGAGCAGCTTTTCCTGATGCCAAAGAGAGCTGCTTAATTTACACTGGATTTTCTGAGGGCAGAGACCTCTGGAGAATATTTACTATATGAAAATAATGTCTTCTTGTAAGTTTTACATTTCCACTTAGTTTTTTGGCACTCTCCCAGATCACCTCAACTTTACAGAAAAACTTGGGTACTTGAGGAACAACACCCATTACTGTGCCTCACAAGATACACGATACACATCTGCTAAGAAGGTTCAACATCATCTTTCAGGAACTTCAGCAAGCACACCCCAGAATGACTTTTCCTTTTAAAAAAATACTGGACCACATTTTGTTTTTGTAACTAAATGTTTAAAACACTTGTTCTAAATGTTTGGAAGCATGAAAAATACATAAATGTTACAGGAGATAAGCAAGCAAACAGACTGTGTGTTGGATGACCTCATTCTACTGTGACCAGCTGGAGACCTGTACTGGTTTGCAGCCAGTCATGTCTGTAAGACCAACATCTACCTGATACAAGCTTCTGCTGGAAGGACTGTGAAAGGTGGAGAGAAAGTTTCACAATTGATTTGCTTCTTCTTAAAGGGTTTGTGTCCTTCCTTTTAGAGCAAAGAACAAGAAACTTTGCTCACTATCTCCTGCTAACAAAAAGCTGACAACTCTTCTTGTTTCTCACATACCTGGCAACTCTCCAATCTGCCCTTCCAAACATCATCTGGGCTGCTACACTTATTGCCAGCTCCCCAGAAATACAATTTCCAACAGAGGAACATCAGAGGTTTCTATTTGATCATCAACATTTTCTGCACTGGTGTTTCACCTTCAGTGTTTTGCTATCATCTTTGCCACAATCACGTTTTAGCATCTGCTGTGTCAGCATCGTGTTTCAGCGTCAGCATTTAACCATCAGCTGTTCCACCATATGGCATTAGAAGCATCAGCAACCCAGCACTTAAAACACATAGGAACAAAACAAACAAAAAAAAAGCACTTGTAATTCTCCTCCACCACACATTACCCTTTATTCATGCTCCAGCCACCTTTCCCTGGGACAATACCCTCCCTCAGCTATCTTTTCTTTTTTTTTTCCCAGGAACAAATATATTCTGGAGAAAAATCAAAACAACTTAGTTCCTCTAGGCAAATTTTAGAGTCTCTCCTGTGATCTGAATTTCCTCCAAAGTTCACTGAAGCATTTTTAAGGTCCTATGTGATGAGGGCAAGATCAGGTCACTGACTGTCATGCTTTTAATCACAGCTGCCATTTGGCATGGGAGCTTCGCAGCAGCAGGGATAGGAAGCCTCCTGGAGAGCTGGACTGAATTTCCAAATACCACAATCTTTTACTACCTTGGAGGACAAATTCAGGATAGTTTTCAGCCTAAAGTTATTCAAAAGGACACAATTTATTTTGCAAATATTTAGTGTGAAGGACAGGTTTGTTGAATAAGCACCTTCAGCACAACCATCCCTGAGACTGGGCAACTGACGTTGAAATGCTGGATAGTTACAGAAGTCTGAGAAGAGTCAGGTTGTCTTTAGGAACAGATGAGTCTTGGTACTCTATCAGTCACTTCACAGATCATCATTTTTTTCAGGTAGTACTAAACCACACAGCAAAGGCTAGCAAACATGGTCCTGTTTTGGGGACTGCAATCTGCAAAAGCAAAGCACGGATGAATGAATCTGATATCTGCTTTGCTTACAAGCAATTATGTCTCAAGTTTGTTCTGAGTAAAAAGTGACATTGTTCCACCTCATTGTAAAATCTGAGAAATGCAAATGTTGTAGACTTCACTTCGAGTGTGAAATTCTCCAACACAGAGCCTGTTTATCTATAGAAAGCTGTAGCTGGCAAGATATCTTTAAGAATAATGCAGCAGAAAGGAATTAAATGAGACGTAAGACTTTTCACTGTTATGGCTACAGTCTAGTCACTCCTTCCATGCTTTGAAGACCAGTCAGTGTGAATCAATAGCTGCCCATATTATAATATACCAAGGGAAAATACACATCTTTGGAAACCACTGAGCACCAAAGAAGCTGAACTGGGAATACCAGAAGACCAGAGAGCTGACAAAACCCATGAACAAAAGGACAGTATTAGCTGGTCTCTGATGGTGTAAATCGTGGTTAGCAATTCCATGAACACCTGTGTCAACAATTTAAAGGAGGGGGATTAATAGAAAAACTGACAGAATTTACTCTTTGTATTATCAGGTCTTCAACAGCGCAGCAAGCTTATTTGCTTTGATTCAAAGTTTTAGAACAGAAAATAGAAATTTGCAACAGTAAGAGATAGTGAGCATTAGTTCAGCTGACAGAATGTTAGGCTCCAAAGCCAATATTTTTACATAAAGGGAGCATCTGATGAAGATGTTAGATGAAAGGCCTCACATAGCTGGAAGCCTAGTTTAAATGTGAAGACATCCAGAAGAGAAACAAGGAGTGTCTGTCTGTCTGTCAAGATACAGTTCAATTGCAAATTAGCCAAGCAAGTTTTACATTGTGATAAAGTATTGTTATATTCCTTTTAAGTGGACTGGCTGAAGAGAGGGATGGCCGCAGAATACTCTCAAAAAACCCCAACCAAAAACCTACAAAAAAATGAACCAAAAGCCCCCAACCAGATTCTGTACTGACTGCCAGGTTCTCAGCCATGCCTTACGATGAAGAAATTTTTCCATGTAACTGTGCTCCTGGAAGATCTGTGTTGTGATCATCATGTGGATTATAGGGATTTGCCATTAAATACTTTTGGAACCCGTTTAGTTCATAACTTTCTGGAATACATGCTGCTAACATTCCAGTGATGGGGGGGGAATCCTAACAGCAATCCCTTACCAATGGTTATTTTATTTCTGTGAAGAGATCCTTAACGAGCCCAAGATTCTCCACACCCAGAAACACTTCTTACTGTAACTTGCTGTATTTTTCTTCCAGAAAATTAATCCACTAGACTTCCCAGCCAACATTAAGCTTTTGTAACCAGCAGAGCCTGCATCTGCACTACTAATCACTCCAACCTTGTAAATCATAAACAGGTCTCTCACAAAGTCGGAAGTAACACTTCCAGCTGTAATGCTATTAACCTAATCCCTGGTAGTTATTACAGAAACTCATGACACACAGCTTAGCAGATACCAGAAAAAACAGTTTTTCCTCAGTTAAGTTGGAGCTGATCTTTGTATGTTATAAGCATTATTAGGAAGAGCTGAATTAAAATGTTGCAAGTTGAAGTTCCTACAGCTTTGGTGCTGCTGTAAAAGTGGGGTTGTGTCAACTTTCCTGCTGTACAGAGGTGAGCACATTGCCCCTGTGGTGTATTCAGGTTTTAATGTTTTGTTTTTAAATTGATGCTACAATGACTTTCTTATATGCAACCCACATTTACCATATTCTCTTCTCTGTATTTGCCTTACTATCTTTTCCACACGGAGAAACACAGGGGAAAATTACAGAGAGATTAAGTCAGCAGATAACAACATTGTAAATCTTCTTATGTTCAGTGTTTTGATAGAGCCTTATTAGATTGAGAAACTTCTAGACCGCAGTTACAATGCAAAGGCACCAAAAGTGGCTGGAAACAGGACTAAACTTATCCTAATTAAATTAATTTATGATTGCCACAAACTCATATTGTTCTAAAAACAAGTGTCTTGAAATATTTAAGTCTCACACATTTCTAAAGGATGCAAAGATACCAGAAATTTAATTCTAAAATTACTGTAGAGATCTTCAGCAGAGAAGTGTTTCTTGTGGCCTTTCACAGAAACTTTGGGTTTGCTGGTTTCCAATGCTTTTCCTCCACCAAATTACATTATTTTAGACTGAAAGTTCTGCTTGCCTTTTTTCTAGGAAACTGTAACTCCCACAGATATAATTCTTGGCAGACTAACTGCAAAGATAACTGGAAGTCTCACAGATGTGAGATGAAAACCAAGGATTATCCCAGAGATAAACAATGCTGCACTCTGTTCCTGTATCACTCAGCCACGCAGGCTCCACTCTTTCTGAGGCCATCTAGTTGGAAAAAATTTTTGAAGTTCCACTACCAAAAGCCTGTGTGGTACTTTGAGATACATAGGAAGAGACTGTTTTAGATGTGAAATGTCAGAGGTTTAATACATTTACTGTGGCTTACACTGTCAAAGTTTCACTTAGGAGAACTGATTCTACTTTCTATGACTGCTGAGTTGGGTAAGGATGCCGCGGATTTGGATGAAGGTCTCATGGAAGGAGTACAGTGCAGGTCTCACTGGCTAAATTAAGTTCTCTTGAAAGAAATCAATGAAGAAACCTGTATCTTCCAACAGCCATAGAATCTTACTCTCTGCCAGAGTGAGGGGAAAGTCGAAGGGAGGTGAGAGAGGGAGCAATAGGAACCTCAGAAACAGGATGAACACCAGTGTGATTCAGGGCATGATACAGCTTCAGGAGCAAACTTGGCTCAAAGCCAGACACAAGACCTGCAGGTTTAAATTCATGGCACCACAGTCTTCTAATATTTCATTAACACCTGAGCTGACAGGTTGAGTGAACACAAGGAAGAGTGGAGAGGCAGAATGTTCAGAGATCTTTTCTTTGTCCCACATTGTGACTGTTGTGCTCTCTGTAAAAATGCATCACACAACATTTTTCTCTTCTGAGAATCAGGCATTTAGCTCTGGAAAGTGACTCACATAAGAGGCTTCCCTCCAGAAAAAGAAGGAACATTCTTGTAATTTTAAATTAAAGTGTGCAATTACTGTTCTTTATTGTTGCCAGTTAAAAGAGATTTGCTACCATTGCTTACATACATATATAGGAGCTGAAAGCAACCAGCATATCCTGTAAGAAGGTTTCCTCCTGAGAGGTGTGAATTTCACAACAGCAATAAAAATGTTTGCTACGGAGCAAGAGCTATGATTTACACACAGACAAGTGCTTATTTCCCTTCTGATAGCATTTAGTTCTTAGTTCTTTCTGACACACATAAATACACTGCTTGGGAAAAAGGCTTGGAATATTATTTTAAGATAAGATAGTACAAGTTCATAGTAATTAAGTCAAACTCTTCTTCTATGAAAAGAAGGGAGTGAGCAAGTTTCCATGGTAATTCTTTTCTTACCTTTTAAGACAAAAGACAGCTTAGAGCTACAGAATTAAGTCTTTTTTATCCCTTTCTTCTCATGCCTTTTCAGAAGCTGTTTCTCCTTTAAACCATCAGAGGCTCATCTCTGCTGATAAATACAGCTTCAGTATCAATTGCTAATGCAAATTTTTACTAAATATTTAATGATTTAAGAAACAAAAACATACAAAGAGTTAATAAAAATACTGAATCCTGATTTTCACAGCCAAATTATTTTCAGTTTAGCACTGGAGAGAGGGTGGGGCAGCACAGATCTAACTGAAAGAATTTTACCTAATTATTGAGTTATTCCAAGGTGCAGCTTCAGTAAATTAATTGGCACTTCAACAAGGATGAATTTGTCCCAACGTAGATTCATCTCTTCTCCATTGTTAAGACTGCTCAAAAGAATGCTTTTTGCAACCTATTTCTGAATCCAACCATTGTGTTTCATTATGATTTTCTTTTGATTCTGTTACCATGTGAACAGTGAAATACACATAACCACAGCTCATGATCTCAGAATGTCATCCAAGAGGTATTTTGTGCTTCAGAACTGATTGGAGTGACTCAGAGCATTCTTTGAAAGTCCTTTGAAAAAGTCACATGTGTGTTTAGATATAAAAATTAATTGGGGATTAAGGAACCAAGAAGCAGGCAAGGGAAAATTTTGATCACCTCAAACTCTATACAAGAACTTTGCTTTGAGTAAACCTTCACTGTAAACCCAGTCTTAATTGTGGATTAGATCCTGAGCTGAAATAAACTGGATTAGTTCCATTGACTTAAATGACTCAGATTTAGTGGAGTTACAACATGCAGTAGAGTGAAGCCAATTTATATAAGCTGAAAAAACTGCCTCCATATTTAAGGTACTAGTTTGCAAGTTCTCAGAGTTCTCAGTACGTGGATTACTGACTGTCTTTACAGTCTATTTAAACATTCAGCACCCACAAATCTACCCTGTTAAATGGCATACTGTCCATTTACTCTTCTTATGAATGCTGATTGCCTATTTATTAATTTTACTGTTAATTTTCTTAAAGACACAGGCCAAGATTTGTAACTACAGCCAAGGAGCTCATCACCCAGACCACAAACACTTAGGGCTCTGTGGTTAGAGAGGATAAGATGACAGATTCAGTGAAACAATACAAGATCAAATGGGATCCTGAGAACTGAGTCTTGAGAACTAGCAGTAAAATTACTGGCCACCTTCAGCTTCTACAGTCTTTACTGTTTGTGACAGTGCAAGAAATAACAGCAAATAGCAAGAATTTCAGATCTCATATTGAATTCAGAGGGAGTCTAATTATAAAGACATCCTTCTGCTCTTTAAACTGAGTCAGTTCAAAAGTGAAATCACCTAAGAACTGGTATGGGTACAAGCAATAGCACTCACTTGGTACTAAATATCTAGACTAACTGCTGATTATGTAAAGCTTCAGCAAGCTCCTTCACCGGCCTGATACAATAAAGTGAGGACCCAGGCCAGAAAATCCCCAGGGGACAGTACAGCACTGGGCAGCCTGGATCCAGAAGCCCATCCTTACTTTGCTGTCCTTAAGTAGCAGCAACTGGAGATGGCTGCTTTTTACAGCATTCTTTAGCACTTCTGCATTTGAGATGAGTTTACATGGGTGTGTCCCTGTGTCCCCCCCCCCTTGTGTGTCCCCGTGCTGGAGGAGCTCTGCCCAGCCACCTTCTGTTCCACCCAGGGGAACATGGCAGGCATCAGGGTTGGGTCAGCCTCAGCTTTGTTCTGAAGTCCATAACATGCTTTGCATGGCTCTTGGCAACAGAAGGAAGGCAACTGTATGGTTTCAGCCTCTGCTGTGCTTTGCCAGCTCACTGCTGCTTTGCTCTTCTCAGGGAACTTGGTGCTCGCACCATCCTGGGAAAGCTGAGCTGGATCACAAGACCTTTCTTTTGCAGCCACAAGGTCACAGGGTGGTTGCAATTAAATACATTTTTCAGAAATTAGTTGGATGATATGAAGGGGATGCTCAGGTTCTCCAGCTTCTTTCCTGATTTAATTCCTCCAAATTGCATCATTCTTTCTAACACAAAGTGTAAGTGAAGATTTTTTTTCCTTGTTTATTTTCAGGTAGCTACCTGAGAGTTACCAGACACCCACATTAACACAGAAAGTGTTTTTCCCTCTGACAGACATGGATATGGTAACACAAAAAGAATCTCAGCAACAGTTTCTACACCGCTTTTAGTACTGATATAAGCAGTAGACATAAAGAGCAAAAAAAAGGTGAGATGAAAATAATCATGTCTGTTGTGTCCTTTGGACAATGACCTCTTCTGTTCAGCAATAGCTGTTTTTTACCTGCATTTTGCAGCTTGCTGCAGCCTACATGTATCTCTCTAACCATTTTATACAGCTGTTAGATGACAGAACCATCTCTAGAAAAACTGGTGGGAGAGAGTGGAAGAGAAACATCACTCCCTTCAGTAATTCATTTCTCCTTAGGAATCCTGAAGGGCTTCTCTCAACTTCACTGGAGAAAAGCAAGTAGTTCAAAATACTGTCAGAGCTGAAAAACTACTGGGGTTACATAACTGCTGCAAAGAGCAGAGAAAGAGAAATTGCTTGTGTTTGAGAGAAGCTGTGAGAGATTTCTGGAAGCATTTCTGGATCAAGCAAGAGAGATGGATCTGGGATGCATTCAAGACAGATTTCTGAGTGCCAGCAAAGGTATCAGGCTGGGTTCAGTGACCTGACTATAAAATGAGATGGGTGATACTGCCAGCTCTTTGAAAGAAAAATTATTTGGGTTTATTCCCAGCTGAGTTACAGGATGCCCATGTAACTCTGAATTAGTCCCTTAAATTCAGTTTTCTTCTGTTTACCTGACAAAAAAAATCAGAGAGCTGACTGGTTAATTTTCCCCATTCACTTCCTATTCAGGCCGTAGATGTTCCAGTGCAAGATAGCTCTTCCTTTTTGTGGAGTGCCAGGCACCAGGTCAGAAAGGCTCTTGCCTCAGCTGGAGCCTCTTGTTTCTAACACAATACAAACCACAGTAACTGCTCCCCTCCTCCTTCCCATGCCAGAAATCTCCCTTCCTCCTTTTCCTTTCTTCCCCAAATTAATCCTTATGTACTCCTACTTTCACAATCTCCCCTGCCACAGTCCACAGCCAAGCTCAGGTGATGTCTTCTCTGCCCTCCTACCTGCAACTAAAAAGAGGATGATGGGGAGGCAGTTTCACTATTCCAGCTCCACATCCGCAT
Source organism: Calypte anna (assembly GCF_003957555.1). Classification (NCBI taxonomy): domain Eukaryota; kingdom Metazoa; phylum Chordata; class Aves; order Apodiformes; family Trochilidae; genus Calypte; species Calypte anna. The sequence continues at coordinate 7,342,748 of NC_044247.1, forward strand.
TTGGATGCCATTTCTTTCCAAGGAGAAGAGCAATAGCTGTTATTTCTATTTGAGAGAAAGCCCAATGACTTTTATATAACTTTTCCTGTATTACCATAACATTAGCAGCTTTAGCAAACATCCTAAACTAGAAGAGCTGCCAAATTCTCAAGTGGCCACACTTGATTCATAAGCTGCAATTATTTTTGTCAGCTGATAACCAGAGACTTGATCACCAACTCAGTGGACTGGAAGTGAATACTTTATTACCTTTTACCCAATATTTTGTTTCAGACACCAAGTGTTTGCAGTAGGCAGCCACTTTTCTAGCTGGAGCAGCAGGAGAAGATTCTTGGTCACCAGGGAAGGAACTGAACATCTTTGTGACACAGTAATGCTAAGAAATCACAAAAGCAAATTCTTATAATCTTTCTAATACTTAAAGAGGAACTTTAAGAGCTGTTCTTTACAACGTGTTTCCACACAATTCTCTTACCCAGTTCTATACTGTAAACCTTCTTTCCAGGACTTTCTTGCCTGATCAGTGTCATTTACTGCCTGATTTTCTGCTGTGAACACAAAGCTTGTGTGAACAATCTCTTTGCTTCTTCTTGGTGTCTCTGTCTACCTATGTTACAGTCTAGATGCATCACAAAAGAATCTTAGGTGTGCTCCAGAAATAAATTAACTTTTCACTTTCAGATAATAACTTCCTGGAAAAAATAAAGCAAGCTATTCTTCCTGTAGTTCACAGTAAGATTGACATTCACTGAAAAATATCATTCAGCTCAAATTCCTTTCCTGCAAAGACGTGACCCATCATGGTGTATGGGGTAAGATACCAATGCAAATCCCACCTTCCACTAGAACACAGTGAAATTAAAATTGAAATGAAAAAAAAAAGTGGTCTACTTAAAGCAAAAGTTCTGGGATAACAAAAAATAAAGATTTAACAGAGAAATATTCATAACTGTGATGTCAGCTCTGCAATCTGGAGCAAGTGCTTCTTTTTTGACTTAATAACAGTGAATGTCAAACTCTTCAGGAAAGGAATTTGTGAAGTCTTGGTAACAAGTCTGCTGTGGAACTAAATCGCAGTGCATTCACCACAGTAGATTATCTGTCACTCATAAAATCAGTACTTTCCAAGTCGCCTCTTAGTATGGCTCAATATATAGACACAGATAAAAATATTTACAGAACCCAAGCATATCCACTAATATGGTGCCACTTTCTTAACTGATTTATCACTTTGAACTTCAAAGGGAAGTAACGTTACACTTGGATGAGAGTAATAAAGTTATCAATTTAGATAAAAAATACCATTTTCATTGGTCAGATAAAACAAAAGAATGGAGAAAACAACAGCTGGATCATACTTTAAAAAGAAGGAAAAAACAACAACAACAAACCAAACCTATCTGGAAGGATCAAATTCCTAAGCTGAAGAAATTCAGGCAGCCTGGTTCTTATCCCATAGAGGCATAAATCAGGACTAAACCTGCCAAAAGCCAGACCGGGATGTTAATCACGCTGACGGAGATTTCATCAGTGGGATGGAGACACTGGAAGTTGTGTTAATGAGATTAAATTCTATCCAAATGGTACTACCTCCACACGAAAGGATAATCAGGATCTGATTAGACAACTCCTGTATTATCACTTCAAAGCAGATGCAGCAAAACATGTTTATGGAGGAAACAAAAAGGAAAGAGAGCACGCTCAGTGTGATGAATGAGAAAGGAATAAACCAGAAAGGTACCACCACTGGCCAAAAAGAAAAGAAAGAGTTGGTATATGAGGGAGAGTCAGGACTGAAAATGTCAGACTTAAAGCAAGTGATGATGGTATCACATTGCTTTGCAGAAGTAACAGCCAAATGCTAGATGGACATAAAAATTTTAGTTTTATAATCATTCAAATGAGGGTGGATTTGTTCAACTAAAAATTTGAGACAAAAGTACATGGAAAAGAGTGAAGGTTTTTCTGGTTGTTTTTTTTTCCTGACTTAGTTTGTCTATAATCCTTTGTGGAGCCTTAGTAATCTCAAAGCAGGTGTCTGCAGCCTTGGTGGCAGTGGGGTCCTGGAGGGATGGACTGTTATTGGTGCTCACAAAGCATGGGGGTGCCTTGGGGTAATCGCTGGTTGCAAGCATGGAGGGCAGAAATGTCTCTCCTAGAGGGTATTACAGTGAGTAACCTTCCCAGGGTAGGGGGCATGGAAATATAGAGGGACAGATACAGAAGCAATGGCTGGGAAAGAGACCTGGTTAAGACTGGCAGCTGGTGGTCTGACCAGGGTCTCTACTCCACCAGCAGAGATGACATGGAATCTCAGAGGAGGCACTTACACTGAGGACTGATGAATTCATCCCTATCCTCACCAAAATCTGGTAGCTCCTGGTCAAATCTGAGCCTTCCTTCCCACCCACACTAAGCACAGCAGTTGGTGTGCTAGCATCAACCTGGCACAGAAGGTATAAAAAACAGAAGACGGGAGCACCCACCCAAAGAAAGTGCTCACTGGTACCACACACTACAAAGCTACTACCAGTGAGTAATCCTGTACCTATATGCTGTCCATGACCTTCAGTTCTTCTCAAAATGGAGAAACTATACTAAATATATATACTAAAACCTGTTCCCTGCTACAGTATAAAATTGGTAATATCTCCTTTTCTTCTTTTTGCTTGAGATAAAGCAGCACACCCCTACAGCTCCCATTTCTCCTCTGCTTTAACCAGGTGATGGTAACATGTCCAACCACACTGCAAAATACTGGGTGGAAGGTCTGGGAGGTGGAGGGACATAGAGCTCCAACATCTGTGCCAGCACAAGAAATCCTCATATTGGATTTCAAGAAATAGGCTTAGGCAAATAAGTTCAGAAGTGCTTAGGTCTAATTGGGGGCTAGTTTAAACTCAGCATGGTCCCACAGATTTCAGGGAGACTGCAGAGAATTTGTCTTCTTGGATGTGTTTTGGCAAATTAAGCTGTGGAGAACTATCTCCGTATTTTGAATGAAGATATACACCTTACAGCCTAGTGGAGATTTAATTCTCTGTCTGATAGACAGGAAAATCCTTTCAGTGAATTATATCAATGTCTAGCTTTCCTTGTATGCTGCCAGTGCAGGTTTCTTGTAACACAATGGCCAGAACTGTGAAATTTCATGATATTTGCCAGGCAAATTGGAACTACAAATGATGCTCTAGCTGTAGCCCTTGCTTGGCTAGTAGACCTGAAAAGCCACACTGATCCTTCTTGAGTGCAGGAAGATGTAACCTTTACTTTTTCACTACATCTTCTTCAGATCATTTTTGTCATTCAGAGCATTGGCAATCTTTCTGGCTAGGTGAGCACAGAAGTATTCAGGTTATAATATATGGAGCATCTGAAAGGTATGACAAGGAAAGGAAGCACTGTAAGTATCTCAGAGAGATTACAGGGAAGGGAGATGCTGTATTTTAAGAAGTATTTGAGAGGCAGGACGAGGAACAGACATGCAGTGTAAGGGGATCACTAACATAATACTATAAAGAACATTCAGCATCAAGGGATGGAAAGCAGTTGAGAGGAAAAGAATTACAATGCAGAATATCTGAATGATGGGACAAGAAAAGGAGATACATGATATTCCTGAACTTTTAATAATAACTGTAGCATTCATCACCAATCGTAAGTTATCCAAGAACAAGTGCATTTCAGCAGGTGGTATGGGACTGGCAAAAACCATGAAAAGACTGTTGGCAGCTGTGGAGTTTGCCATTATGTATATGTTGGAAGAAGCCTGATGTGGCAAGGTGCTGAGCACCTTCACTGAGGACAGCAGGGGACAGATTTTACAAAGGTGCTGAGGAGTCACAATTCCACTGAAATCAATCAGAGCTGCAGGGAGTCGCCTGTGGAAGTTGTGGAAGTTGATGGCACCCAGCATGTTCAGGTCTGAAATGTCACATTAGGGATGTGACAGTAATATCTAGTAAATGTCTCCAAGAACACATACACATGAGCACACACACATCTATTTCGCCACACTCCTACATCTTCCATTGTTAAAATGATGGAAGTGTAAGATTCAGCAAAGGCAATCAGTGAAGTGGCAATTATCACAGTGGGTCTGAAAACCTTTGGTGGCCCAGTAGTGGGAGGGAACTACAGCATATCTTGACAGACAGTAAGAAAGAACATGAAGAAAACTTTCCCCTTAACTACAGCAACCTTCTTTTGATAATTTTGTTCCTCCTTTAGTAACAAACAAGTGTGAATCACAGCAAAGTTGTATACACGCCCCTAGGTGAGAAAAATTCCCTGCTTCCACCCACCAAATAGCCTCAAACCCTAATACACACATGAAGTCAAGATTTTACAGCAATCCTTACTCTCCTCAATAAACATTTCCCACCTCTCCCTAAGTACTGTCCTGTGCCACCCTGGAAGGCAAAGCAGTGGATATGACAATGGCACTGTACAAATACACTGTGACAATGCTAATATCAGTGTGGGTCAAAATGCTGTCACCAATACTTGGTTTCTTAGGGTAGACAAAAGGAGACAAGCAGAGGCCCTGCAATGCTGCACTGGTGGGCTTAGCTCCCTGGAAAGTGCATATGCACTGAGCAGCAAATTAAAACATATTGCCTGTTCATACTAATTTTTACACTTTGTTTACTAAATGATGGCAAGTGGCCTTTTCCACAAACTGTGTCTCCTTTCTCCTCACATCTTCACACGGACTACATGACACCTCATTTCTGCCAGCATAACTTCTGATAGACAATCTCCTGTGGCACCTTCTTTTAGCCGGTTAATCTGTGCCAGTCCCTGAAGGCGTAGAGCACTTGTCAGAGGTAAATGTCTAAGTTCTCCTTTGTTGCACTATTTTGAATTCACTATCACGTTCACTCTGAATAAGCACAGAAAGCCTTGTACATTCTCCAGAAACTTCAGCCCATGTGGGGTAAGTCCCTTTGCACAAAACCTCCTCACTGCTTTCCTGAGGGGTACATTCTGCATCTTTGAGCAGACACTCGAGAAAAACCCTGTTTCAGATCTCAGTCAGAAGCTGATCTTTCCTTTGGAATTCAATCCCTGCGGATCACAAGAAGAGCTCTTCAAACCTGGATCAGTGCAATTTGCCTTTTTCACCTTTCTTTTGTAATTTTTAAAACTGCTCTTATGCAATTCCTTCTGCAAGAAGTGCAGCACTTCTCAAACCTGAATATAAAATTAACTGGAAATAGTAACACACTGTAAAATGACTGTTCTTACTGATCAGCCCTCAGATGTCTTCTGATATATCTTACCTTCTGTACAATATAAAATGTACTTCCACTTGGCTCCTACCAATGCCTCTTCATGATAACACTCTCTGTAATATTTGATGAAGCCAGACCAGTCAGTCAGAGACTGTTCTCAACCTCGTGTCTCTCCAGACTCCTTGGCTTAGACAAGAAGATTTCTGAAGAGGCGTCAAGGTTTCTATGAACACTTGGAGCTATCAACGAGTCATAAAGTAATGATTTAATATCTGCCCATTAAAAGATAAATGATAAAGCACCATCTACTGTGGCAGGGTGATCTCCTGCTACAGAGAACTCCAGGTAACTCTGATTCCAGAAGGATGAGCAGAGCAAAACTAGAAGTCTACAGCTAGCAAGCCAGCTGCTGTTGCCTAAGGGAAATTGCCAGTCAGTTAATGTGTGGCTATTCGTGTGAGTAAATTAGATGTCAAGTCACTTCTGTTTTCATGCTGTTGTACTTTGTAGAGCTGAACAATCAGCAGACTGATCTCACCCCAGAAGCAATGCTTTTTGGTGGCATTTGATCTTGAAGAAGACATTGCTGTAGAAGAGAGCTGTTCAAAGATAAGATTACCCTGTAATCATGCTACCAGCTTGGCTAACTGCAATAAATCTGTTTTTTCTACCTTTTAACATCTCTGGCATTCCTGTAGATAAGGTACAGATTCCCTCTTTGAGCACATCTGGACCAAGAGAACAGCATACTAGGAACCCTTTTGCAGATCTTTTTCTCATTCTGCTACATGTTTGTTTATCATTAGCAGGAATTATGATGGGTGTCTGTACCATCTGAACAACCTTTTCTCCAACAGCATCATCTCAGTCTTTTTTCTCTCTAAGCTGCAGTTCACCACAAGGGCTTTGACAGCTTTTATGTTTAACAGAATCTTTAGTCTGGCAATCATGATTAACTCGTCTCTACAGAGAAGTGCTATTTTAATAAGACCAAGGGAAGAGTTCTAAGAAAATCTGTTCCTTTTTTTCAGAAGACTTCTATACATCTAAGAATTAAGTCTCTGTAACTAAAGTTTAGACACAGCATAGCCAATTCTTCTATTGGCCCCTTGAAATATTTTGGAAGTTTTCCAGCAGACCCAATTATTTCAAATATGCTTCAGAAGTTACATTAAGGCCAGCATAACAGAATCTGTGAATGTATTCATTCCTTGCCCTCTTCTGACCTCTGATTTCTTTCCAAATAAAATGTTTAACATTTTTTCTATATTTTTTTAAATTTCATTTTTATTTTCATAGGAGCTTCTGGGGCTAAGGCACTGACATTATTTGAGATGCAAATTATCCAAAACCTAATAGCTTCTTTAGGGTCATGGCTAGGTTTTGCAGCAATAACAGATCAGGAAATCTCATTCCACAATGCTTAGACCAAAGGTGTGATGTCCTTTCTTTGGAGGCACTGAAGAAGCTTCATAAACACCAGCATGCCTTGCACTAGCTTCATTCTCCAGGTAGTAAAGCCATTGTCCTACAAACCCAAACATTCTCAAAGTCTGAAAAAGGGCAAGGCTAGGAAAAGCTAAGGAACTGAGGTTATCCGAATGCTAAAATCTTCTTTCCTCCATTTTATTCCAAGTAGAGTGAGAATCACATCTCATTACACAGGAAGATTTGGAAATTAAAAAACTATGTAGAAGGAAGGCAAATGCAAGTCTTCTCTCACCTGTCCCTCTTTCCTCCCCCAACTCACAAGCCAGGGCTGTCAGATGTTTAACCTGAATTGTAGGTTTGAGCCAATCTTTCTACAATAGCCACCTGGGGGCCCAAAAGTTTCTGAACAGCTAAACCAGACACAGGGTGAGGTCAGGTTAGAAAAAGCTTGAGAAAGAAAATAAAAGCACAGCAGGGCTCCTACTTTTCAGGTCTTTATCACAAACCATGATGCTATACAAAAAGATTCTTATAAAAAGAACATAAATGAAAGAAAAATCTAGAATATCTGTAACTCAATATCCCAATAAAGTTTTTGTTTGGTTGGTTTTATTTGAAACCTGCCACAGAAATTGATCTGAAAGAGAAGTAAGGGCTGGGGGGATTTCTCTTCTTCTGTCACAACTTGAGTTTGTTCTAATGCACACAGCGTTCATTTCCAGCCAGGCTTCCTGAGACACCACAACAAGATCAATAATCAGCAGAGGTATCTGCTGCTTCCAAAAAGTGGGAAGAGTAAAGAAAAGATAGGTGCATGAAGCTACTGGTAGGACTGGTCAGCCAGCATTCTAAAGCAGCTGACCCTTTTTATGGTGTAGGGAGATTTCTGGTCCTTGCCTTTCTGGTAAAATTGCATTCCTGTATGAGCAGTGCAAGATAATCACATTGGAACTGGATCAGTGGAGAAGTGTGAAAAATGTGGCAGCATTCAAGTTTCTATTTGAGAAGAGGCATTTACCAGTCTTCGGAGAGAGAGAATAAGAAAGTGTATAATTCAACATTTCCTTTTGATCTGTAAACTACTTTTTTCTTCTGAGTTAATTTGCTTAAAAAATGCACAAAGAGGGAGGGCAAAGCAAAAAAAATGTGCTAAAATGTTTGACAGAAATTCAAATGTTTGAGAGGAAATGTGTTTGTTATTCCATGCACAGAGAGGATCAGTATGTGCTTTGCTTAGTTGGGTGCATAAATCTAATGGCAGAAGAGGTCCTAATACAGTATTAGATTTGAGACAAATTCACAAAACTGATGCCCTTTGTCTGTTAAAGAAATGTGATCTCTAACATCTCTAACTCTAACAACATCACCCTGAATGCACAGTGCAAACCACTAACACGGTCTCTGTGCACTGGGGCAAACCAAGGTTTTCAAAGATATTGCTTAATCCAGTAAATTACTGGAGAGTGCATTGATGGAACCACAGTAATGGAAGCACTGCAGTGTAAATTCCCATACTAGAGACAAGGCCTGGGGAAATGACAGAGAGATGGGTAATACACTTAACAAAAATGTTAAAGAAACTGTCTTGGGTCAGATTATGCTTTTAAGCAGCACCTGTTTTTAAGAATACACCACCTGTATTGGAGTGTCAGCCCTCTTCTTAATAGCACTTTGAATTTATATGATGTGTGGAAACAGCACATGCAATATGTGCTCCACAATATAAAAAGCAGAAGGATTAACAGGACTGCTACCTTGAGCCATGTTCTTCCCCAGGAGCACAAAGGGCAGCAACCTCAAGGCAGGTTTCTTGGGAGATCAAGAAGACTGGATCTGGAGGGTTGTCACTGAATGGGGTGTTTCTTAGATAAAAACTGAATGGAACAGAGGTGTAGGAGGAGGACATTTGAAAAGCACTCTTTGTGTTAGGGTAATACTTGATCATGAAAAATCCTGTTTTTTGCTACCCGTATGGACAGGAGATGGCAAATGATCAAATTTAACAAGAAAAGGATCACCCTGTTTATTCAGAACCCGTGTGACAGAGTTTGTTGAGGAGTGAACAGCCCCTATCATCTGTGCAAGGCAGGATCAGGACCTTCTCACTCCTTGCAGTGGGGCTGCTGAAGCCAAAAGCATGCTGAGTCCCATTTGTGCTGGACATGCTCTATAAATACGTGATCATACTCACTCCTGAGTTCATCACATTACTGCACACATTGCTGCTGGAGAGCTGAAAATCAGACCTCCAGTCCATCTGCAAACAAACGTATTAACTGCAAATCTAATCTCACCCTAATGCTGGGAAAATACAAATGAAATGTTGCGTGAGGGTGTCTGAGATCACTCACTCTAAATGGCAAATCTTTTCTTTATGCTTCCTGCTCCTACCCAGACTGACCTTTCCAATTCATCCCACCTGAAGCCAGGAGCTAAGAAGCTGAGTCAAGAATCAAGTAATGTTGGGCTTCAAGTTTGTGTTGTGCACATGAGCTGCTTATTCTCCTCCCTGATGGAAGGAACGCATGGGTTGCAGTCTAACATCAATTCTCTGTGACAAATGCTGCAGGAGAAAACCAGGCTAGGATGTGTAAAAGCTTAGTTCCTAAGGCAGAAAAGAACTGGGTTCAAGTTTTTGCTGGTTCCACACAAGCCACTAGAAATACATCAGAGCAATCTTCAATTTCTAACTTCTTTGAACTGCTTGATTTTTTTTTGTTGTTTTTTTGTTTTTTAAAGAAAAAACCCAGGTCCTGGAAATGCTCTAATAAATTAAAGTGAAACCCCACATTAAGTCAATTTGGACTCTGGGGTATTTAAAATTTGTATCCCAGTTTTGTGATTTAGACCTATTTATATGTAAATTTAAAAAAAAAAAGGAAAATGTAACTTCCTTATTATTTCCCTTATGATAAATTAGCCTGAATTAGTGATGAATATAAAGAATTAACTCTTATATTCCATTTGTTTTGCCTCATTTACAAATGTCATAAGAGCCCATTAGACACTTAAAAAAGTATGTCAAGTAAAAATAAAATTCTCTACAGAAAGCAAAGTAAAATGTTTAATGATATAATGAAGACTCATTAATGTAATGTTTATTTTTATTATTAAAAATTCACAAGAATTGTCATAGCTCTTGTTCTAATCAGATGGGCTTTTGTAATATTTATTTGTATTGTAATTTCATAAATATTTATGCATCCACTTTCAAACCTCTCAAAAAACCTCTCCCCTCAAACAACCTCTCCTCTCTTCCTGTGCCCTATGGACAACAGTCCCATTTCTCTGGTTTGCTGAGCAGATGGTGCAAGTAGCTGGTCCAGTGGTCAGGGGCTTACTGGTCTTGCACTCTTAGGTATACAGACTGGGCCATAATCTTGCCTAAAGCTCTACTTCCATAAAAATCCCAATACACAGAAAACAGCAGTCTGTTACTGATATACATGAGATTCTTCTATTTCTGGACGCTTGGCTCTGCCTGGAGAAATCAAGGAACTTCATTTTTTCGTGTGCAATCTCATCAGAGTTTCCCAACTTAGCAAGACTGAATTTAATCAGGATCTGAACTGGACACTTCATTGAAAGGACAAAATATTCAAGATAGATATGAGTCTTAAAGATAGATAGAGTCTTAAAAGAAAAATAAAATAAAAAAAAAACATCAAACATGTCTGACTAATGGAAACCTTTACCTTTAAAGTGTTCTTTCATTACAGAAAATCTTCCAGACAAGTAACTACTACAGATTAGTGAAATTAATAGTTCACATTTTGGGTAAAAACTGGTACAAATTCACACACTGGTTTTGAGAATGGGCACAAGAAGGCACGAAACTCCTTAAGTTTTCTCATAGCTTTGCCACCTCCTACACCTTTACCTGTAAATTGAAATAAGATTTCTCACTGAATTAATTAAGGATAAACTCAGCAAACATGCAAAAGGTGTATACCACAAATGCAAATGTGTGAGTGATCCTCAAGTTGTCTTTAAGATAATGAGCTTGAATATTCTAAGTGCTCCCTCCACTAGGCTGGTGCTGCCCAGGCTGTTAGGTGCTGGTTCTCAGCGGGGGTCATTACCTGAGGAGAGCACTTAAATGCATAAATGGGTGGTTGTGCATTTGTGTTCCTGTGCCACACTTCACCAAGAAGAATGAATATACTATAAGCACTGAACTATGCCACAGAAATATCTCCTTTAAGATGCAGGGCCACAGCACTTGCTGAAATCAGCCATCTCTTCTCCTGCTTTGGCTACCAAGTGCCACTGTGTTCTCTGCAGCAAGCGTGAAGAAACTTTATGTTACCCAGCAGATCAAAGTCCAACAAGCAATTTCCTTTTAGGTCTCTTGCTAATACCACCTGAGCTGGGGATGTTTCATACCATTTAACTCAGGTGCTTCCAGGAACAGCACTGATGCCCCTGGGCTCCTGCAGTGACTGCAGGGCTGGGGCTGCCAGCTCCAGCATCCCCATCAGCATCCCCTGGACATGAAGCTAATGAAGGGGCCTCTTTATCTTCATGATTATGTATGGATCCAGCAGTGATTGCCTTGCTCAAACAAGGTCCTCAGTTAAATGAAAATAAAAGGGAACATTTCCTCTAAAAGGCCTAATTGCTGATATACTAAAAATAAGCAATGAGAAAATACAAAAAGTGCCTTTATTTCTAAGCCCTTCTGATACAACACTGAGATAAATAGCTTAGGTATCTTTCAGGAGAGTTCTTCACTTCATCTCTCTTGATATGCCATCCTCTTTATAATTCGTGTAGTAATATTCATAAACAGTAATTATTTATACACAGTTATGGACCTCTTGAATTTAATTCTCTTCTCACTTAAGCTATAAATATGGAATAAAATTAATATGAGTCAGAAAAATTAGGACCCTAAAGACTAGAATATAAGTGAAATCACTTGCAGTCCTCTAACTTTTTAAAGTGATTTTTTACTTTAATATTCTCAGGGGTTGCAAACACTACAGGGGAAAGTTTACATCCAATCAAGAACACATTTATTGAAGTGATTAAAATGCACGAAAGCAGTTCTGCTAATATTAAGTTTTCTAACTCTCTCTCTCCTGGATTAAAAACAAAGCAAGCCCTTTTATCCTTGACATTTAAGCATTTGCTACACATCAAAATGTTTCTTCTACTGCACTGGAAAGAAATTCTAATTTTCTTGTCCTCCTGTGTTTGAGGCAAAGAAGCTATCACAGAATTTACAAATTGAACTCCTTTCCTTTTCAAGAGACAAGATGGAAGATGTGGAATCCAAACACAGAGAGAGAGATCTGTTCCTCTGGGTTGCTACCTATGACACAAGACTGGCCTGTCCACCCTCTGAACCTTGGTTTTTAGGAGTTTTTTGAAATAAATCATGCACATTTTATTGGGCTCATAGGTATCTGAATAAATAGCTGTACTATTTAGGAAGTCAGTATAGATAATCTAACCTATTCTGGCCTTAAATCTTAGAAATCTAAAGACCATTTTTTCTGAGGTTCATATTCAAAATGGAAGAAATACCAGACAGGCTCAGGAGACCTCGTGACCACTGTGGTTCAGAGCTTATGAAATATTTTATAACCTGGAAAAAACAAGCCTGAAACATACTCTTTCTAGGCTTTCAAAAAACACTGCAAACAGTGCTACTCTAGATCAGAACAGGTTCTCCTGTCCATCACCACTTTCAATTTAACACTCAATTGAAGTTTACAATTATTATTTTTTTTTTCACTGAACTCAGACATACTGAAAACAGAGGAGGTGAAGGAAAAAAGCAAACAGGCAGAAAACAGTTTAGAGAATGAGACCTTGATGTTTGTGTCATTAAAACCCAAAAAGAGCATATGCCCATTTGCAGAGATTAGGAGTATCCTGTTCATCAGTGATCTTACACTTCAGTTTCTAGCCTCGAGGATGACACCTTGATATCCCACTTCAGTCCTCGGCTGCAACATTTCTCATGGTTCTAATTCACTGTGACTTCTGTAATGTATTCATCCAAAGCAGTGCTTGCACATATGCAGTTGCTGTTAATCTGCTTTGTTATTATCTTTGCAATTTTACAAACATGAGTTTAACTGAAAAGGACATTCAAAGAGTTGGGGTTTTTTTCTTTCCCCTGGAAATGAGTGCTGAGTGATGCTCACCATAAATTAATTTTTCAAGCTTTGTAGAGGTTATGTAAATTTGCAGAATGTTCTTCTGATGTTTAAGCCACAATTTGACAACAGCTTCAAAACCTGGTCAAAGAATTCATCTTACCAGCATCTGCTTGTTGAAATATATGTAATGACATGGTTGTGTAACAGTTCCCATTGATCTCTGGATGCCAGGTGATCACTCAAGCTGAAGAAATGCATGTGCACACAATGGTAAAGGGGAATTTAGATCTTAAAAGCAGTGGAATGAGATGGGAAACAGTGGTAAATTTTCTTCACCTTATTCAAATTAGTATTGTAAAAAACCCAGTAAAAGACAGAGCCAAACTAAAATCCCTTTGACTATTGTTATTCATTCCTACTGCTGTTCTCTGTAACTATTTGTCTTCCTTATCACAGCCTAGAAATATACGTTAAATTTGGATCCTCAAAACAACTCCCAGTTTAGGGTTTTTTTTTTAAGTAAAGTTTAAAGCAGCTCAACTGCTTGCGGAAAAATGGGAATCACTGTGATTTCCTTTGAGGTTCAGCTGTTTGAGAAAGCACTCACTTAATTAAAGCAGAAGGGAAACTGTTTTACAGTGTCTGACATTCAACGTCTGTAATGCTTTTGTCACAAATGATGTCTCTTTTCAGCAACATGGTCTCCTTGCAACCAACATAAGGCTTAGTTTAATTTAAAATACAATTTAAAGTTTTATACATGGTGGGAACTCTCTCTGTCAAAACACTCTGCTGAACACAATGGGTGCAGCCTCCTTTCAAGCATGCTGTGTTGCTTTGGAGAAACACAGGCAGTGCTGCACATGTATCTGAAATTATACTTAGAGGATAACTGATGCTGCTGGGCATTTCTAGGACATAAAGATATAAAGATTTCAGCATTTCCACACACGTAACAATAGATAATAGAATTTCAATGTTATCAAAATAACGTCTTGTACAAGGTGGCAGTTTTTCACGTCCAAATATATAAAGTTTAATTATACTTACATAAAAATGTAAAGAAACCTGCAACTTTATTCACAAAGAAATTAAAGGACTCAAGACTCTCAAGTGAAAATGTATCAGAAAATACAATGCAGCAAATATTTCCCCCCCCCCATAAACAACTTGAATTTGTTTTCAAATAGCTTTCTTTTATCACAGAAGTAAAAAACTCAGCATGACTTGTCTAAAAAGCAGCAAAGAGGATTTGGGATTAGCTATCAGGGAGAAAGAATTGGGTAAAATACTGCAGGTGACAAAACTGTGCAGCAAGACATTCTTGGCTTTATTACTTCTTCAAAGCAAACAGGCTGTATGTGATACATGTATTAGCAAACCCGTTTGAGAACAATAAATTGCTCTTCCATCAAAAAAAAAAAAAAAAAAAAAAAAACCAAAAAAAAAACCAACCAAAAAAAACCCCAAAACCAAACCCATTGCAATGAAACCCTCTTTCACTTCTCTAGCCAAGGGTCAATTATTAATGGAATTTCTAAATAATGAGTAATAGCATGGTTTTTTTAGAGATGTGCTTTTGATTCTTAAAATGTGCCTGTGTTCTTTATGACAAGAAGTTACAGGTGACCTAAGTAATGCCACACATCCTCTCACACAAAGGAACACTCACTGTCCAGTGGCTTACATCATCCTCAGGCTTTTCAGCTGTTCATATGCCCTGAAACAGAACTTGGAGTGACATCAAAACTACTAAAGTGACCTGAATCCCTCGCTTCCCAAAGATGGAAAACCACTTTAGAACTGACACTTCACTGCATAGCAAAAAATGACAAGTAATGTCATTTTTGATGTCATACTGTGGATTTCTGCCTAAAAAAGCAAGCAAGAAACCTATCAAATCCTCCTTTCAGAACAGCCTTTTGCAATATGAGGAGCCTGAATCTGAAGATATTAAAAAATAAAATACTGTAAAACATGCACTATTAATATTGGACATTCCTGAATGCATTAACCTTATTAAGTGGCACTGTATTTCTGTGGGTAAGTCATTGTGTTATTTGTCACATTTTCACCAGTAACAGACAAAACATGCACTGCAGATACTCAGTGAGACAAAGATGAGTCCTTGAAGGTAGAGCAGATACCTCCCTCAATCCTATTGCTAATTTCAGTATTTTCATCTTGACTTGATCTGAAAGATGGTAGTAGTTCATTTACTGTTTGGTTTTTTTTATTCTTTTTTCCTCTATATCTATTCTGTCAGTGTTCTCACTTTTTGGCATGTTGTGTCCTTGTGTATTTTCAATGAATTCCTAGGTTAATTATTTATATTATTTTGAAAAGTGATGAGATTTTGAAAGCTATTGTTGTACTCAAAGTCATTGAAAAAGACAGTATCAGCACCAGATGCTAACTTTTATAAAAGGACATGAATACAGATTTAAACAGTAATTGGCATAGCTCCAAAGTTTGGAAGGGAGCATTTGGATAAGGACCATAAAAAAAAAAAAACAAAAACCAAAACGTGTCCTTCCCAGACACTCATCTCAACTATTTTTCAGTTCCTTTGCTTTTCAAACTTTAGTGGAGAACCTTTCCAGTCCAAGTTAGCACAAAATTCCCAGTATTACCCACATCTGGTCAGGTTAGTCAAATGTTCAAGACCATCTTTCAAAAAAGGTAGTTCAGCGCTTCATCTGAGCTGAAGCTGGCAGCAGAGGAACATGAAAACACAGAATGACAGGAAAGAAAGTGACAAATCTCTTCCAGAATCCACAGATTCACTCTGAATTTCTGGTAAAATTTTTGGCTGGCTATTTCTTTAGACAAACTGGTAAACAATTTCCATGGAGCCAGACACTGAGTTTGATTTAGAAACACGAAAACACTCACGAAAACTTAAATTTAGCTTTTGTTATTACAAGAACCTAACTATGTCTGACTAAATAAATTCTATTAAAAATACTGCCCAAATAATTGCAATGAGCTATAACCCTCACTCCACCCCAGCTAAACACTGAAATAATTAAATGGATAGTATGTAAAAGTCAAAATTTAAGGACACCATACTAGGTGCTGTGGCCTCCAGTCTGAACTACTTCAGTGACTTTTTTTGGGTGGTGTCTTGTCTATCTGTGCCATTTTCTATATCTGGATCTCATCCTCTGGAATTTTCACCTGTGTGCTTTGCAGGTGAACACTTTGTAAGCATAAATCATGTGTTTTCCATCTCGTCATTCTTGGAGAGTAACTAATTTCTACTGCTTATTTAAACTGGCAGAGTGCCTGCTTTATTATCAGTTAAGAACTTGTGCACAAAAATGACATCACTTTGCATAATTATCATGAAATAAAGCAGGCTTTTTTAGGGGTAACAATCTGGCAACTTCATAATAAATCTGTCTGGAGCAATCGTAATTACACAGTAACTCATCTTAATACATTTGTATTCTTAGCAGAGAAGTGTGGTGATAAGAAGTCCCACTATCATCTGTGATTCATTGAAATAAGAAACTGCATACAGAATCATTATATGATACAATTTCTAGAGCTTTCTACCCTGTCTTAAAGGATTACTGTGGGAGCCCAAGGGTTTGTTAATCTAATCTGGAAAACAGCTTGAATGTTGGTTTTTATTTTTTCCCCATAGCAAATGATATAAAAAACCATCACAAGTAAAATTTCCAGTGTGTGTAAATTTGTATACGTTTAAGAACCTGAAAATACTTTCCTTAGTTCAATCAGTGCCACAAGTTGTGCATGTAAATTGGTTACTTGCCTGTTTACCTGTTAAAGTAATAAGCAACTAGTCAAGGAATACAGAAACACACACACATCTTTTGCATCATCCAACGAAAGACTCTTTGCAAATGTAGCAATATGGTGACTCTGCTTTTATAGGGGATGATGATAAGAAACAGGTCTGAGGAAAGAGTCTTTGCTTGGCAGAGAAGCATAACAGAAAAAGGAAGAGTAAGAGTTGTGATGTTTTACATCCAACTGGATAATGAAAGGATGCTCTAAAACTTGTTCCCAGGACTGGAAGGTTGAAGGCAGCTATAAAAGCTCACATCAGTGCTGATAAGAACACAAGATGAGACACATTTTACCGTATGAAAGACACAGGGGAAACCACAGAAAGCTGGTTGTTAGTAACCATAAGTAAAATGTTGAGCAAAAAAACCTCAGAGAAGCACCACAACCTCTTAATAATACTCCTACAGAGTTCTAAAACTGGGACTCTAAACTGATGCTACATTTGCCTTCTCAATTGTTGCTGGATGTGATCAGTCCTCGTGCCACCACCACAGCCACACAAGACATTGTTCTCCTCACTGTACCATCCAAATTCCATGTGTTCTACATCCCTGCCTTCCCTTACATTTACTTCCTACCCTACAAAATCACATAAAGCAGATCCAGAGAAACTGCAGGCATCACTGTCTAAAGCAGAAATAACCACACCCAGGACATTGCTGGGAGAGGTTTATCTGCAATGCTTTTAACAATTTGCAGTGAGTGAAAATCCATATATTTCACGACAGCTCTCACAGGAAGAAATGTTTTCTCAGTCTTTTTTCAATTCTCCTTGTTAAAATGTAAGTCATACTTCTCATGTTATTCACTTCTATTTTCTCTAAGTCTCCCCAGTTCTTTCTCACTTCTTATTTCTTTTCTTTCTATTATCAACTGCATTTAGTCTTCATAAAGTAAACTCAAGGTTTTATTTTCAATGACAGACAAGGCTCAGAAAGACATACACCCACCTTTGTTCTGTCTCTGGTGGTACTCTTCTTTCCTGCTGTTTTCTACTTTTATTTGTTTATTTACTTATTCTAACACTTCAGGCTGTGCAAGAGAGCACACAGTACAGAACCTGGGAATTTATCAGCAGCTCAGAAAAAAAAAATAAAAATCACCAGATTCCCCCAAACCCTGAGATCCAACAGACTGCTAGTATTCTATGGACAAATGTATGAAAATAAAAGGTGCCATGTATCTAAATCAATAAAAAATGTAATCTAACATTCACCTATCCCACACCAGTTTATCATCTCTGGCACTACAAATGTTAAAAAAGTCAAAAAAGGAGATCTATAGTGTAAAAATTTGGTCCCCTAAACACGGACTTCATACAGCAATTCTTAATTGCCACTCAGGTAAGGCTGACAAGATTCAGAAGAGAAGTTCACATGCAATCAAATATTACTGAAAGTTGGGGGTTAGGCAATGTGAAGGATATATATATGATTAATGTATGTTGATGAGAAAACTGAAGATGAGGATCAAGGAATTACCTCCAGATGCAATCTGATCTTTTATGACATATAGCTAATTGCACAGGCAATAAAAGGAAATTAAATTGATTATTTTCTTCGTCTCTTTGGTTCTAGCATAATTGTGCAAAGGACAATATTTGCTTCTATTTTCACAGAACAAGGACTCCCTTTTCATGGAACAAAACCTAAACTTAATTTGGAGGCATGGAGAGACAGTAGCAGAACAGTATAAAAGCTCATTCTCTCACCATGAGGCAGAATCCTGTATCTATGAACAGGATTGGGCCTGCAAGACAGAAATTTCTTTTAAAACAATTAGATAAAATAGAAAATTAGTTCTAAGCAATGACAGACAAAAAGTATGTGAAGACACTTCCTTGTCAGGTCTGGTCGAGGATGACAACAAAAAAATGTTTTGTTCTTCCTGAATTGGATGAATAGCTGAAATAGAAATAATAATAAAAATACAGAACAGTGATTCCCAAAGAAGGAGCAGGTATCCACTACTGTAATGGAATAGGCAGAAATACTGATGATTTGGTGTCAGTTCTAAAGGAATTTATTTATTTCATGGTAGTGGCTAGAAATACTGAGTGGGCATAAGGGCCCTATTGTACTCCTCACATACACATAATAATCTCTGCCTCAAAAATCTACATTGGGAATGGCTAAAATAATTTGCAGTTACATAAAATACAAGTGAGGTGGAGGGAAGGAGAGGGAAAAGGGGTGACATCAGAGTGGCTGCTTTCACTTGGTGCTTACACAGGCTATGAATCAGTAGCTTGTCATGTATGTCAAAGACCAAGAGGAAAAAAGCTTTTTCTCAGCTCAGAAAGCAACACATATTCTTGGAAAGATGATGATTACAGTTTTCAAACAGAGAAGGAGGGGAAAGAGAGGCCTAGTAACTATCTTTTCTGGGCTCCAGCAGTTCACCCTTATTCTACATTCATCCCACACATGGCCACGGTCAATGGTGCAATGCTGCATCATTGAGATAGTGCTAATTTAAAGCTATATTTGTTTTGTATCAAACACTTGTATATGTATCATTATAAGACATCTTGAAAATGTTACCCTGGCAGTCTAGAGCACATTTCAAAGCTCTTGTTTTAAAATAATTTCTCTCTTACCTACATGCCTAAGCTAACCTCACCTCTGTCATGCCAGCTGCAGCTACCTCTACATCACACTCACAACCACTCTGCCAGCACACTTTGAGTTACAGAATAGACTGAGTCTGAAAGACAACTTGGCTTAAGAAACTTCCCCTTATTTTTAAATAGCACTGACAAACTCAGGTTACAATACAAAATGTCCTGTTGGAAAAATGCACACTGGGCCAAAGACACCTCTCGTGCAAGTCTGCCAAGCTTGAGATGACGCAAGGGATGCATTTAATGTTTTTCTCCTCCTGTTCAAGGTGGCATGAAGTCATTGTAAGAGCCAGAATTGAGACTGGATACAGTTTTACTGCTACAAATAAACCAACATGACTAACAGAAGGAAATAGGAACAATGAAAAATTTTGTTTCATTATTTCCTCTCCAAACCCTGAAGTTGATGCTTTTTCTTTGACATTAGCACTAAATTTCAGGTGACCTGCAAGATGTCATAAGCACATGGACATGACCTCTCAATGATCAAGTAGAAGGCAAACACAGACAATGGAATCTCCTTGCCAAAGATTAAATAGACTTTCATATAAATTGAACGGAACATTTTCAGTAAGTTACAAAACAGACTCTGTTTAAAGGATTACCAGGTAAGTATTTTCCTCATACTCAAAGCACTGAGGTACTTAACAGAGTTCTATAGATCTGATTGCAGAAGATTCATTACACAGGGAATGTCCCAATACTAGTTTGTAATATTTCCTGACCTTGTGGTGTTCTCTGACTACTGCCATAATATAACTATATGATCTCCTGATTCACTTTATTGATTTGTTCTTTACTGTTTTAATGGAGACGGGCACAAGAGTGCCTTCAGCTGCCATACAGCTTCATTAGCCAAACATTACTGCATCTACAAGAAAGCTTAGTGCAGACTGTGGGTCACTGTTGGAAGAAACTTGCCTGGTCATTGCATTTCTTTGGCTATTCCAACACTGTAACATCACACATGTGGCATGACCAAGTTTTGTGTTAAAATCTCAAGAGGCTTTTGTTCATGACCATCTGAAATGATACTTGGAAAAATTCCCCTTAAGTCCTGTCTGTCTTCCTCTGTGCAGCAGAATCAAACCTATCCCATCCTGTTGAGCCTCCTGTCCCTCTGAGTACTGAGTTTTCTCTAATTAATTTCAGTATGGGATCTGGGAAAGGGCTTTTTGATGTCTTGAAGCAGAGTTATACTCGCAACAGAAGTGCCCTTACTTTGGTCCTACAGAAGGTAAGAAAAACATCAATAATCTTGACAATGCAAAAGGACTCTCAAGAAGCACCTCTGGCAACCATGTCTGGAAAACATGAAGGTTGCAACAAATTAGCAAGGGCTAAAATCTGTTTTTAGACCACCTCTAACCTCTGGGATGCCTACATTTTCACAGTTCATTGATATTCTGGAGCTGGATAAAGTGATTTTTTCCTTTCTCCTCTAACTTGGAAATATTCAAATAGCAGTTGTTAATTTTATTTTTCAAAATTTCTACATAAGCATTTATTTCAAGGGCTGAATAAAATGATTCAAATAACCTTAGAATACAGATAGCTCGGCAGTAACTAATTTGCTATCTTTGATACACCAGAGGTGAACAGATTAAGCAAGGCAGTTTACTATCTACTAGATAAGAAAGGAATGTATTATCATTTTCTCTGATTAGTATCTTGTGCAGGTAATTATACTTCTCCTTTGCACATAATTAAAGTGAAGGTTGATTTCCATTCATTCTTCACAGTGGTAAAATTATCAAGTTACTTCTCAACTAATTATTTTCTGTAGTATAGCAGTGTTTCAGATCCCTGTCACATTCCATTTAGCAAACACAAAATAGCTCTGAATAAGACTTATCTCAGCCTGGGACTTTTATGCTATTAATTTGTAGGGGAAAAAATCTTTAGATGGATGCTATCCAAGCTGAAAATGAATTTCATTCCAAAGAATCCAATCAAGTTGTGTTGGTTGTTGGTTTTGGGTTTTTTTGTTTTTTTTTAAAACCTTGCACTGAATTTTTCGCCTTTTTACAATCCCTCTCTTTTGTTTATTTAATTTGGCCTTAATTTGTTCAAGTTCACAACATTTTATCTGGAAAAGATTCTGTGAATTGACTTCTTCAGATAAACTTTTTTTCCTATTATGTTCATTTCATTTGAGCTACACGCTGGCTCTCAGGTTGCTAAATATAGCAGTGATACGTGCTAGCTGGGATTGTAGTTTTTGAGGCACAGGTACCACCAGAACTATGATTTGTAGAGAAGTAGCCATGCAGAATAAATTGGCAAGAAATCCTTACATTATCAACACATGCAATTGTTGGTTGAAATCACTTTTTAAAAAGACAATTTCTTTTATATTTTTTTCTGCCAGAAGCACTTAAAGGACTTGGACTGAAACTGCTGTCATTTGCAGGAGGAAAATTTAGCTCCTGCTATTATTTTCCATCTTTCCATTTAGCATCCTTTTGAAATAGCTCTAAATTACATGGTCTGCCCCACTCCTGATTCTTAGATTTTATGTCACCCTACTTCAATGTTTTTGCCCTTTCTAACAGCAAGAACAAAGCATAATTACTATTACCATTCTGCAGGTGTCAAATTTAAAGCCATCCTTCAGCTGCTGCCACTTAGGGTGATTTTTCTTCTCCTGTTCATTGTCCTGTTTGGCCATTGTGGTTCTTTGTTGTGCTTTAAAAGCACAAGTTCTGCAGGTTATTTTTTCTGTTCAAATGTAGTTTTTCTCTGCCAATTGGATCAATTTGATTCCATTACAGACCTCTCAGAGCTGGATTCTCCCCTTCCTGTTCCACAGTAACGCCACAGAAAACGATCTTTATCCTGATTTGCCTCAGCAAAAATTAGAGTAGAAACTCTCTGTCTCTTCTACCCCTTTTCTTTTTTTCTTTTCATTTCACAGCACTGAGATGTAGCATTTGTCTGCAACAGTCCTTTATCTGTGGTAGGCAGTACCAGATTTCAATTCCCCCCACCTCCACTGCTATATCCCTACATACAAAAAAAAAAAAGACTTGATAGCTTGAGATTTTAACACAACCCTCCACATTAGCTTTTCCTTGGCTCCTGGTTACTGCAGGAGTTACATCAGACTTACCTGGTGTCTGATGTGATACGATCTATTTTTCCTTCTACTGTACTGCACTCTGTATTATAATTGGACAGACTGTCTCAAAGGTCTGATCCCCATTGCTCTCCTTCTTCCTGTCACTTTCTGAGTCTGTTGCCACTGCAGTCCAGGCAAGGTGCCATGAAAAACCTTGAACAACCCTGAGAAGTGTAACCTGCTTCCATCAGCTCCCATTTCCATCTTGAAAATTATGATGGCTGTGAGTTACAGAGCAAACCAACCTACCTTTCCTAGGATCCCCACAATTTATGACTCCCTTCTAAAATATTTTAAAAATAAGAACTTTTAATCATGTACCCCACTCAATAAATTTATCCCCCACCCCCCCAGTTAATTTAGTGCCAAGAACACTGCTAGACAGGCAGCAAGGAAGGATTAAGCCAATTTATCCCCAGATAAGATACAGCACAAGCACCACACACTTCCCAGTACCATTTGATCATTATGCTTCAGGGACAGTTCACAGAGGAACCATATTTAAAATATAAGAAGTAGAGCTCTGTCACCATTCCTGCAGGCACTGATCCAGTAGAGCACTTGAGTACATCCACAGTCTGATTGATTTCAGTGGAACTATTATATGCTCAAAGTTTCTCATGTATTTAAGTGTTTTGCTGGATTACAGCCACAATCCCTTGATTCTGATCAAACTGGCCAGTGCCTGTTACATTCCTCAGAGAGGGTTTATGAAGATACGCTTGTTCACTGGGACATGGATTGTGATCACCAGTTTGATCACGCAGCTGACATTCGGCTGTCCTAAAATAACTGCTCTGTTCTGGCAGTAATACCTATAAGTACAGAAATTCTCCTGCCTTGTTGCCCCTTACCTAAGCTAGCCAAAGGAAGTCTTAAACCCCCTCAAAATCTCTAAGTTTATTTTACAGAAATTAAGGAACATGTCTAGGTTCTTTCTTAGAAAATGATCAATTAAGAAGTGCACTGCAAGACATATTTTGTGTCTGGCATTTCAAACGGTTTTTATTAATTCTTGAGCTAGTACTTTATTTTCTTTTTCCTAAGGGGTACTGCATGTGTGTCTGCTTTTTTGTTCTACAAGAAATAATTGTGAATATAGGCAAGTGAAGTGAGAAAATATATTCTATCCTTTCCACACCTGAAAGCAAACTAATGCTATCCATTTTTATTTTTTTCTAACTAAAATAGATCTAAGAGCTACCTCTCTCAAAAGAATTCTTTCCATGGATATTGAAACTGTAAGTCATCCAAGTCTACAAATGAAGGTCCTCTAAGGCTAAAGAGAGCAAAGCTCAAAGACTGAGCACCTGTCCAGCAGAGAAATTTAAATTCAAAGAAGAAATAAGGCACTACAGGGTCTGCATTACCTGGCCACTGGTGCATGCCTTTGGTGCTTTGTTAGGATCAGTGCCAGGTTTCAAACAGCCAACAGCTGAGGCAATATCCACTTAATAGGCACTCCAGTAAGATTAACTGTAGCTTCCTCTGAGAAAAAACTCTGCTTTCTAATTATTGCAATGCTTTGAATACTGTAAAGAGATAGAAGACAAATGAGAATTGTAAGAATCGTGTTTCTACATTGAAAATTACTGACAAAGTCCATCAACTTACATACACATTTTGACAATTTGCTAATTGCTGTTAGCAGTGATTTAGCACACACACAAGAATATTTCTTTGTTTCTTCATTCTTCACCAATATAATTTTTAAATGGTTACCAACCACAGAGCAGTTGCTCAAGTGCCCTCCTTACACTGAGAGAAACAACAGGAGAAAAAATACTAATGTGTTTTAAAAAAATAAAAAGTTGTTGTTTGCTTTAAACAAATGATGAGAATGTGTCCAAACTGCATATAGCTATTTCTTTACCTTCTAATATGCATTAAAAAGGGGCAGGAAGAAAACACTGAACTCCCCAAAGTAAATTTTGAGAAGTTTCAACAATTGTACATGGACAGAAATTGGTTCTATTCATCCCTCAAATGTGCATATTTTCTGGTGGAAAAAACTTCTGAACTTTAACATCTGGATCCAGAAGAATGTCACAACTAAACCTCAGTAAAAAGTGGGTTTTTTTCTCCTGAATCTTAACCCTGATCATTTCATTAGATGAACCTCACTCAAGAGGACAACAATAAAAAACAGAGTTTTATCATTCATCTTCAAGACAGTATTATTTACACAAAAAACTATCCACACTGACCCACAGCAAACTCATAAATGTTTTTGTTAGAATTAGTCTGAAGTTCAGCCTTAACCACACACACAACTATAACAGGGAGTTGAAACACAAGCAGCTCCTCCCCACTGACATCAGCCCTCATCCCAGATTTCATAGACTGGGAGAATACTGCAATGAACCTCACTCAGAAATTATTTCCAAATCTAACTTAAGATAACCATTTCCCTCCTCTGAATTCAGCTGATTTATTCCTGATGAAAACATCTGTTCTTCCATACCTATACTCACACTTGTCCTAGAAAACCAGCAATAAACCTGATTCATAAATACATCTTTTCTCTATCCCTAACCCTATAACTAACCTTGGCAATACTCAGGAGAGCAGAATCCAGAAGAAAAACAATCAGTTGTCATTCATCACTGCTGACAACCTCACTCATCCTACACTTCCACTTGGCATAGAAAACAGCATTCAGCCCAACTCAGAAATGTCTGTTCACAAATTCTTAACTCTAATCATAGTCTCTCAACCATAACCCCAGTGCTACCTTTCACCATATCAGGGGGCCAATGGCTGGAGGGAAGCTGATATCCACCCCTAATACATCATGTATTTAAGATGAGTGCAAACTCATCCTGCGCTCCCTGCCCTAGAGAATAGAGAAATAAATTTGACTTAGTACTGTTTGATTCCCCAGACTTCCCTAAGACCTGACTTTCACTGCAACTGAAGGATCCTTACTGAGCCAAATATTGAACATCAGGCACTCATTCCTGGTGAGCTTTGCAGTTATTCTGCATTTCTGAGCCTCCAAAAATGTAGCAATAAACTCAACTGACACAGGTGTGCTTTTCCACAGCCCACTCTTAGTCACTTCCAGGTGACCAATACTATTTATTTCATTCATTTTTTATTTCCTGTCCAAACAAAAACCCTGAGTCACACATGCTTTTTTTTTAACCCTAAACATGAACCTTAATCCTCAACTTAATTCAATATGTAACTTTATCTGTGCAATCAAAGCAGAGAAGAAAACATATCAGTCATCCATTTTCTTTGACAAAAGACCAAGAAACATCCTGGAAATGGGGTGTTCATCTACATTCTGACTGAACCTAGAGGAAAAACAAGCACCAGTTGCTCCTCACTGCTAACACTTCTATTTCCAGTCCATGCAGAATGCCAAATTAAAATCAATTCATACATAACTCCTTGTCAGACACTAATCATAATCACAACCTTTTACTCCAACCTGAACTGTCATGCTAGATTTTACATTCCCTATAATATTGACACTTGGATAAAAAG
Organism: Calypte anna; assembly: GCF_003957555.1. NCBI lineage: Eukaryota > Metazoa > Chordata > Aves > Apodiformes > Trochilidae > Calypte > Calypte anna. The sequence goes on from NC_044247.1 coordinate 7,368,587, forward strand.
TCATCTCTAGCAGCATTACTCTGATCTCTAGTTTCTTCACTTTCTTTGAAATACAGCTCCTTCTCTGTCTGCAGCCCCAGCTCCAACAAAGCCCCAAAATAGCTGTAACCTGTACTTGGCCATCAGGGGACAGCTGAATCTGGTCAGTCAGTCTCTTCACCTTACTAGTAACTCTACTCAGTCCTGACTCCTGGGTGTTGCTGAACAAATACAATTTATATTTTCCCTCAGTTACTTATAACCCTTCCCTGGCAAGGTTTTTTATGACCAATACTGAACATCAGCCTTTAGCCCTGACAGTCTCTATTCCCCACCTTGGGTTTTAAGGCCACACAGAATACAAGAACACACTTGATAACTGAGTGCTTGCATCTTTTCTAAAGCACTAACCCTATCTTCACTTAATCACAGCAAGAACTTCGATTAAACCCAACACCTGTTACAAATCCTTGCCAACACTTGCTCTCATCCTCCTTTTCTGGGCTACACAGACTGCAGTGACAAGCTAAATATATAAACCTTGATTTTCCCACACTCAGGCTGGCACCTAGTTCTAACTTTAAAGGCAGTTATGTGGCATAAGCAGAACCTACAGCAAAATAACTCATTAGCCACACTTCCCTGTTGACACACAGGCTCACTCCAGATTTTCAGACTTTGTAAAGACACAGCTCCTCTAGCAAGAATGGCACTGCCTGCGTGTGGTGTCTGTTTATCAGACACACACATGGATGTGCAGTGTATGATATGGTGCATTTCTATGGGGTTTTTTACCCTCATTCCTTTCTCAACACCTGACCATACCCACAAGAAGGTTTATGTAGCTCAAGCAGGCTGAGCTCAGATGTAAAACATTGGCTATCCAACTACTTTTTTGGAGGCTACAGTCTCCAGAGCAATTAAATGTCTGCTGGTAATTTTTTACAGCAACTGCACTGCTCTAGAAAAGAGCATCCAATCCTTGTGCTGCTCCACAGGCTGGTCCTCTGCTAGGGCCAACCCAAAGCTGTGATGTCTCTCAGCAAACTTTTTTCTTGGTGGGGACAGGGACTATTCAAGTTTTGTAATGAAAGATTAACTTCTTGGCCTTTCCCGATGAAAGGGAAAGCAAAATAGCCAGTGCCTTTCAGCATTGCTTGGTCTTGAGCAGGAAAACGTAGAGCTGTTGGAACAATCCTCCTTATCACCTTTTAACTTCTTCACATTTTCTGTTCCCCTGTGACACAGGTCATTGGACAAAAGTTATGAGGATAAAACCTGTGAGTGTCCACCCATTTCTTTGCATAGATAAGTCAGCCAAATTAAAAAGTTATAGCACTCTTATGTGATCATGAATACATTAACTATTCCTCTTATTGAACTCTGCAGGCTGCTGCTCGTTACCCTGATGAAGGATCTATTGCCCATAATAGATGAGGCATTTCCTAAATAATCTTGCATCTCGTATATAAGACAAGGAGTGTAAATGCAATGATAAACACAGAATATCAAATAATCGATGGAACACTCACACTGAACTGCTCTGCAAACAGTTTATCCACCAGATCAAATAAAAACTACTAATTGAGCAAGTTTGAACAAACACATCCATAACAGTCTTGATCTCCTCAGACAATCTGCAAACAGTTTAAATGAGCTCAGTCACACTAGTTCTTCTTCACAAAACCTTCCTCTTTGAACCTGCGTGCTGACAGATCTCTCTTACCTCTAGCTCAAGACACCTATAGGGGATGAAAATGACAAATAACAAGATGGAGCTGTTGTTCCCAGTAAAGTGAACACAGTCCCCCAAGCTTTCTTTGAGTCAGGGTGTGCCCTGCCACCTTCCAAACTCATTCTATACAGGTGTGCATGCAAGCCCAGGCAGATTGTGGGGCTTTGGACAGGAAGTTTTCTGAAACTTATTTGCTACCATGACCTACCTACAACAAGAAAAACAAGAGCTGCAAGCAAATACAAGCAGAGCAATAAACAATAAATCCCAACCAAGCCCAATGACTCAGTGGTCCACAACTGATAGATCAGCTTCACCGTTCCTTCTTTTTACAATAAACACTTTGAATTTTGAGACAATGATTTTTCTTTTGAGTAAACAGCTTTCTAGGTAAACCATCTAACCATGGAGCACTCCACACTAGCAGGAAAGAAGACAAACAAAAGCAGTGACATGCTCTAATCTAATTACATTTAATAAAGTAGTAAGAAGCAATCAGCCAAAATGTCACCAACAGCATAACTTTGCAGCATTTATGACACCTGGCAGCTCCAGCTTTTTGTTTGTCAATGTTTTTTCCAAGTGTATCAAGCCCTTAAAGCCAAAGAACAGGGCGCTGGACTTAAAAGTGTAACAGTGTGTGTTCTGCATATGCATCTTACACTCGGGTGTGCAAAATGAACAGAATAATGCTGAAAAAATGGATGACATAAAATAACACAAGGCATGAATGTCAATCAGTTCAGGTTACCACTTTCAGATTACCAAAGGAAAGCAGACTTTTTTTTTTTTTTTAATTACCAGACATATTACAGATTAATTACTATGTTTTGCCAGCTATCAGTTACTTCCTGTATCAAAATGGGATTGTATTTCTTACTTCAAGAGGCAGGGGCTTTTCCAATTACTTCCATATTTATTTTTATTATTGATTTTTTTTTTATGCTTGTGAAATATCTCTGGGTTCCATGTCATTAAGGAAATTAATTAACTACTTGATCTTTTAATGCTCCTGAAAGTTGCTAGAGAACTACCTAACTTGTCAGGATTCACATGCTAAGCTCACAGAGGTAAATATTTTCAAGTTGTTCAAGCATTCATAAAATAAGAATTAGTACTGATAGTTATTAAGAACAGGTGACTTTGGGAATTAATGGTAAACACTTCAGTATTTTTTTCAGACTATGTAGATTTAAAGAACATTATTTTTTTAAGAAATCAGGAGCTGCTTTGAGATTTTTAGATTAAATTTCTGTTTTGTACAGCACTGAAGAATGCAAAGCACATGTTATTTAAGAGATCTATCATTCAGAGTGAGTATGCATCTCATCATTGTAGTGAAACATTTCAATTTGCTGTCTCTAGATCTAACTTATTTTAAAAATACTCAGCCTTTCTGCTTTTTATCTTTTTTAGCTATGTAGAGGGCTTGCTAATAAACAAAAAGATCAGGCAGAATAATACACAGCAAAAGAGCAAGCTATGAAATTAATTTGGTAAGCAAAGGAAACCTTAAAATCAAGGTAAGACAAAGGGAAAAAAAAACCCAACCATAATTAAGTTTGAAAACTGAAAAGAAGACCAGCTTATTCCTGAGTGCTATAGTTGGCTGAATGTTTTTCAACAACAAAAAAATTTGTAACAGGAGATTTTCTTTTCTAGAGAAGTAACAACTTTTAAAATGAAAATATGATTTAGAGATAATGAATCTTCTCTATCTTTCAGTACATGGAAAACAGTGAATGAGCTGAGGCTCAGTGAATAAACCAAGGTTATGTTTTTCCTCATATTTTTAATTTCTTGCAGCTTTACTGTCTTTAAAAACAAGTACAAGAAAGAAGAAAACATTGTTTAGTAAACGTTGGGTTTTCCAACAGATGGAAAAAAGAAACAAAAATGAGAAGAATCTTTCTCCTTCTCCCATCTCCCCTTGGCCTTTTTAATTCCTGCACAGGAAGCAAGTTCTTCTCAAGAAATTTTTTAGTGAGGTTTCCTCTGAAAATCCCAATGGAAGAATTCTCATTTCTACAGAACTCTATTGAGAGCTAATCTCATCCCTTGAGATAAGCTTGCCCTGTGCCTGTGCCATGCTGCTTTACAGATTCTTTATTATGACAGATGCTTAAGTCAGTGATTTTATAGCCCCATTTACTTCTTTGGCATTTGCAGGTACTGAACTCTAGGGCTAAACATCAATTTCCACTTATTTATCAATAATTGAGATTGCTCATTGAAGCATTTTCCCTTCAACTCCCTCGTGAGCATTTGGAGGTGAGATAGCTGAGCAGGAGCTCTGCTGATATTCCTTTTGCTGCCCCCTCCTCTGTTCACAGCTTTATTCCAAGAAGCCTGATATATCCAAGTTTTATCAGGAGAAGAAAAATGAGGGGCAAAAAACCCAGTAAGGTTCTCTGATGTACTTCTCCATTCTGGGTACCTACGCTGTGTTATGATGTCCTGCTTTCAAAAGCTGGCTACTGCTTCTTTAAGAATAAAGATAAAGGATTCACAGAGGTCTCAGATGGGAGAAGTGCAATGGTTTAAGCAGCAACTGGTTGCTCTCTGCTCCTACGAGACACTGGAATCTCACAGCTGACTTTACAAGCACTGTGGAAGCCCAGCGCATATGTCTGCATGCGTTTGGAGATGTCCAAGTCATTTAAAAGTCACTTTTCCACATCATTCCCTATGTATAGCATGCTTTCCCTGGGTAGACTGTAAAGGTATTAATCTGTCTGCTTTCAAACTCCTTTCCAAGGTATCAGGAGGCCAATTCACATCAGCCAAGATAGGTGACTTGTATGAATCAGTGACATTGATTTTCATGCCATTTTTTATTTAAGTATATTTAACAAGAGACAACTTAAAAATGAACAATGGCAAGTGATGATGCTCATAACCAGTGCATGCTTATGTGGCACACTGCTGAGCCTATGTCAATATTATTTAACTCCCAGCAAGACTCAATAGATCAGGATTGGTGACCAGGTTGTAGAGCTGTTTAGTGGCTCACCAGGAGTGCAGGCAGCACAAGCTCTCAGCTCCCTCCACATCACTGTGTGAATGCATGAAGTCCCTGTAGCTCATGTCCAATCACTGTGATCTCTACCCCTTCTACTAATTTTCCAGTCGTTAGTCCCTGTTTTGGTTTTTTTGGGCTTTTTTGCATGCAAGTACTCTAGAGGAAAAAGGCTATTAAAGTACAGCTAAATAATATCATATAGTCAGAGGTATTTGAGCTGGACATCCCTCAAGAAAAAGCAAATCATTTAAAAGAAGGCAAGAGAAACAAAGCAGGCACCATAACAGTTCAAGCATGGAAAGCAGGAAATTAAAGATGGAATTTCAAAGTATTCCATATTGGAAAATTTGTCACCCCCCTTCTAGACTTTGGGTGAGGAAAATATGGGGAAGACAGCAGAGACTCAGAATCTGGCACAGATCTGGCATTTTTGTGTGCCACTTTCAGTGTTTTCACATTTGAATGAGATATAAAACCTTTTCTATGAAGGGATAATGATGATGATAATACTTTGCACTTCAAAAGCTGCTTCTCTCATACAGTCTGAAAGATTAACGAATGAGACTTCACAAACCCATGCTAGTTAGCATTTAACTGATCACAGTGTTTACACTGCCACACACATCTCTGTTTATGAGAAATAATTTCAATGAAAGCTTCAGTAAATTGCCGAGAAGTGAGAATTATAATCAGCAAGGGCCGAATCCTGCCTGCTATCTTCATACCAATTCAGAGAGCATAAGGATTTGGTCCAAACCATCTCCCATTTTCTTTTCCTTTCTTGTACATCCTTATATACTACAATCTTCTTTTGACTCATTCCTTCTATTGATTTTATATCATTATTTCTCTTTTTTCCCCTTGTGATAGTAACTGTGCCTGAAAAGACTAAAGCGAGATCAGTGCTGGAATTGCTTTCCTTGACTGCTATGAGTGTTCTTTTAAGCTGCAAATATTCCAAAATCTACAGCATATCTGTCAAGCAGAAGCCACAGCATGCAAATCAATAGACATGCCTAGGCTGCTGAGAGCAAAACTCTTGACAATCCCAAAATAGAGCTTGAAAACACGTATCAGGGCATGGCGATTTCTTGCTTCACTCCCAATGACCACATATACTTGTTATCCTTTCTGATTCCAGCTCCAGCAGCAGTCAGCTAGTCCTGGTTACAAACTACAGGCTGCTCTTTATTCTCAGATCTAAGCTATTTTAGTCATTACTGATCTACAAGAGAAGGTTTTTTTGCTCCTGAGTGTTCAGTTCCTCTGAGCCATTCAAACTCATTTGAAATACTTACAGAAAATGCAAAGGACAGAGGGGAGGATGGTGCTGTCTGCCAGCCTAACCTTGCAAAAACATGTCCATCACAAACACTAATCTTTCTCTGAAAACTAAAGCAGATGTTTCTTATTTACAAACAGTGGCCCAATTCTGTCCTCCTTGCACAGGCACAAATCCCAGTGAAATCCCTCTCTTCCTCTCTCAAGTTCAGAAATGCTGTCTCAGGAGGTGGGACAGTCTGTATCAACTGGGTGTGATGGGCCACATTTTCCCTTGCTATCATCGTAATGTCACTGATTAAAGTGAACACATCTAAATGGCAAACCACAGTGCTGTGGGTGCATACAGAACTATTACTGAACTAATTCGGATCCAAGAGCAATAAAGATAATGGCAGTCATGTCTACCTGGGCAGGTAAGGGCAGTCACATGTTAGGGCTGCCCCAGCCCAGGCTGGGAGGTGCCAGCCAGTTCTGGTTATTAGTCTGCAGTGTTTGTACTGCAGCTAAAGAACACAGGAGAGATCAGGGCTTGCTCACACAGCACCTGATGAAATGTCTACTACACAGTTACCATACTCCAGCTGGTTGGTCTTGAACTGGACCTGCCCTCACCTCCAGCTGATGTGTGACACTGCAGATGTTTAACCCTCATCAGCCTGCTCAGTGTGTAACTGATGTTGCTCTGGACAATTTTGCATTCTTGCTTCTTACACAGAATATCACACAGAATTGCCACAGTTGAAAAAGACCTCCAAGATCACTGCATACAACTGTCAACGCCCTGTCCCAATAAAATAGAGATATTGATATATCACCCTTTAGGGCATGTCCTGAAGTGCCTCACCTACATAGTTTTTTAAATGTTTCTAGGGATGCTGTTTCCATCATCTCCCTGGGCAGCATGTTCCAATGCCTGACTGCTCTCTCAGTAAAGAAATTCTTCCTCATACCTAGTATAAACTTCTCCTGGTGCGACTTCAGGCCATTTCCTCTAGTCATATCATTGTTTACTTGAGAGAGAGGAGGCCAGCACCCACCTCTCTACAGCCTCCTTTCAGGTAGTTACAGAGAGCAATGAGGTCTCCTTTCAGCCTCCTCTTCTCCAGACTACATACTCCCAATGCCCTCAACCTCTCCTCATAGGGCTCCAGCCCTTTCTGAACTCACTCCAGCAGCTCAGTGTCTTTCTTGGGGTGAGGGGCCCTGAACTGAACTCAGCACTTGAGCTGAAGTCTCACCAGTCCTGAGTAATACACAGTTTCTCATGAGTGAAACACAGGTAGAGTTTCCAGAGACCTTTATCCCTTCTGTGCCTTTCTGACCTCCATTATTCCACTGGTTTTATGAACAATCTCAGAAGAGATTTTTCAGTCTAGCATCCTCCAAGCAAGCAGAGCAAGGTAAGAAATTCCTGGTTCTTCATGGAAGAAGCATGAGTCCAAGTAACAGAGTAAAATGTGAGGGGGAAGAAATTCATCCTAAGTCTGCAGGTAATATCATGCAGGATGTTTTACAACTACAGAAAGATCACTTCTTTGCAAACCTTGTTTATAAAATGGTACAAAAGAGCTTGCTTTGAAGAAAAAGAAAGTGCTAAAAGGAAAGAAAATACTCAATGTAAAGTGTTCAGATACCCATGGAGATGAAAACAGTACTCAAAATCAGAATATCTTCATATTATTTTATTAGAAGAAGAAGAGTGGCAATACAGAACCTACTCTTAGCTGTTCCACCAACTGTGAGAGGAGAACAGTTGGGGAGTACACATCAGGGTCTGGATGAGATTGCCACCCTTCCCTGGCTAGGGCAAGATCTCCCAAATGCAGCAGTTGGAGTGGAGATGCTGTTAACATCCTTTAAAAAAGCTGCAATGGCAACCCAGCCTCTCTGAGAGATTAATATGATGGCAAAACCACTAATGAGAGAGCTAATTGATTCAGCAGGTTAGAGTAGTAATGAAGAATCATCTACTGGCTGCCTAAATCAGATCATCTGACACCTGCAGAGTAGGAGTGTGGCTCGTCCAAAGTAGTGGGCCTGCTGTTAGCCTATTAATAATTTCATTGTTCATTTCAGGCTTCTTAATCTGTGTTATGCTCAACTTTCAGTGTTTGATTAAAAAGAAAAGCAAACAAACAAACAGCCAGAGGCTCTGTCACTGAAGCAATGTCATTTCACAACAGCTACCTCTCTTGATTAACGTAGTTTTCAACTGCTTCCTATGAATCAAGTAATCTTGTGTTTACTAGATCTTTACCAATTTTTGTTCCAAGGTAGAAAAAGGGTACCCTCAGGGGACTGTTCTAACTTTGATAGGGTGTCATTTAACATACTAGCTTAAATATTGGTTTTGAAGAAGTGTGAATTTCCATTTTGCCAGGTATCTGCTAATTTTTCTTGGTATAACTACCAGTTTTCATGGGTGACCCAGCAAGACTGAATTCAAATTCTATGGGGCCAACTACAGCCTCTTGGCATTGGCAGAAAGCCTGCCCATAAATACAGCCTACCCAGTGAGCAAGGAATTGAATGTTTGTGTCTTTCTGCTCTTATGAGGGTGGACTTATGAAAGTAGAAAAGCAACCCAAGTTTTCATAGTGGGGTCACAAGGGAAATCTGGTAGTGGCATCTGTCAGGAAGTCACCTGCTATCAGACATTGTGGCCATCACATTTCACTAGGAAATCACACTGCAGCACTTCATTACCAAGTTTCAGAATACAAAGTATCAGTATCTTAAGAGTCATTGTAGAGAAAGAGGCACAACTGAGAATTCCTCATTGTGTGAAGAATGCACTTATCCTTGGGAAGCAAGCAAACATTCTTGACTCTCAAATGAAGTGTGCCAACAGGCATATCATAAAGTACGGACCCTGGAAGGTACACAGTATTTTAGATTTCATTGAGTTGTTTTGATTCTGAGGCAAGAGTTGCTTGTATGAAATAAGTATTTATTCAGAATAAAACAGCTATACAGAAAGTACAGATAAAATTCCCTTTTTGTATATTCAAATGAAAAAAAAAAATAAAAAAGAAAAGAAAAAGCTAAAAATTATCCAGAATTTTTTGTTCCAAGCCATCTAACATGTGTGCCCTCTGCCAAAACTATTCTCAAACTTATTTGGTGGGCAATTCACTGTTGAGATGACACTCCCCTTCCACCATCCTACTCCTGCAACCACACCAAGGCTCAGGGAAATATTTAAGTTTGTTTATGTCAGACTTCTCTGTAATTGGTGTCTTTGATGACACAGCTGACTTCTTCAGTTACCCTAAAAGTAAACAATAAATATCTATTCCCTTATTTATCATGTAAGAACAGTGGTTGGTATACCAACCTGCTTCACTGAGGTTTTCAACGAAATACATATTTTTTACTTCTAAATATCTAGCAGCATGTCACCAGAGATATTCAGTGCTGGAAAAAACAGGTCCCTCACAGAGCAAATTGAGGTGTTATTACTGATGAAAATACTAAAATCATTATAAAGCCCCATGTTGCACTTTCAAGCCATTTATCTCCATTCCTACTCAGATTAATAATACTAGAACAATGTTTTATTCCAGACTTCAGATATACCGGTACATCTGTGTCTACTTACCACCTACTTGCAAATTAAATGAACCAAATCTTGTTCTTCTCTGCAATCAAAAGGCCAAGGGTTTACATCAGTATATTTTGGCATGACACTGACACAAATTAATCTACACTTAGTGATGCCCACCCAGTCCTTCCCTGTTTCCAGTACACACTGGACCAGCACAATGGTTTTTGGCACTGTATTCTTAACTGGATCAAGGTATGGATACACATTAAAAACCAAGACTTTTCTGGATCACTTGAGCCCTCTATCCTTTCAATAACCTGCACATCTGAGCAGTGTGGCACCATTCTGGACAGAGGACAAGAGAATGATAAGAGAATCACAGAAGCACAGAATGTTTAGGTTGGAAGAGACCTCCAAGATCACCCAGTCCAAACTTTGACCAACACCATAATCAACGACTAAACCAGATCCAATGCCTTTTAAATGCCACCAGGGATGGTGGCTCCACAACTGTCCTGGGCAGGACAAACTGCTTAAGCCAGTACTGCCACCAAAAGAAATGTTTGTCTAACTACAGCTTTAAGATACAAACCAAATCCATTGAAAAGCTTTTTACTGCCATCGGGGAAGATGTTTTCTCTAAAAACAGACTGTCAATAACCTATTTTTTCTTTGGTGTTTGTTTGCTTTAGCATGATAAACTATGCTCTTATTGCCACACTTAAATTGCAGAGCATTTTGCCAAGGTGTCATCCACAGGTGTGTAAGATTTGGCCACTGAAGCTTTAAAGACTGTGCCATTCATTTGTGGGTGATGCCAATTCCTGACTGTGGCAGGTTGCTCTATTGACATGCTATCCCTTGTGATTCCCTTTTCCCAGTCAGGCAGATACTGCTTTTTCTCATTGCCCTTTCATCTCTCTCTTTATTACACTGGCTGCAGTGTCATTTATTTGAGTTTGGCCTTTCTCCTGTATCTGCCTATTGCCACTTGTGGTTTGCAGTCCCTGTTTCTGTGTTTGGAGGAGTTCAGTCTCAGACATTGAACATTTTGCTATAGCAAGGTAGTCTCTGCAGGGATACTTAGAGCTTCTGCTCTTAGTGCCTTCCAGAAATGTTTCTTTAATAACACACATAAATATTAAAGGAAGAGATGGAAAATTAGGAGGAAGAGAAGGATGGTTTTGTTATTTTTTTCTGACCCAATTTCCATCCATCACTTCAATTAGGTTCCCAGAGACAGATGAACTTCTGCATCCTTTTTCCCTCCGATATCTTGAGTACAATTCCATATGGATCTTCAAAAATCCTGTCTTGCTCAGCCTTCCCTCCCTGTTCTCTGTCGGCATGAATGCCCTATTTCTATTCCTTATTTCTTGGTAATTGTATTCAAACACTCTCTTTGTTCTTTGTTTGCTAACCTGCATTTTTTTTCCTCTAGTCAGCTTATCTCTTTTTTAGTCCTTTTGATTAAAGTTCTCAATTCATTTAGTATCTTTCTGTTTCTCCCCAGTCCTTCTAAAGTGAAACTATAAAGCACTGCAGGGAATGCTTGTATTTATCTCCCAATTCTCTTAGCCAAGCTTTCAGCCTGACTTGTGAGCTGTATACTACTACATCTTAAAAGTTTCCAATCCTACACTGAGCCATTTTATTCTTCCCTTCTCACTCTGCTCTGGCAGTAGCAATAGCTTTACTTTCTACACCCATTATGGTCTTTTAGAATTGTGATTTGCTGCTGCTGAAGTCCTTTCCTGATGATCAGATAAACTGAATAACCTGCACAATTTGGAGTCAATATCTTTGTGCACTGGCAGCATAACTGCAGTGGGAGCAGAGAGGTGACAGGTTGCTACCCCGCACATTTTTCAGCACACTCATTCTCCTGCAGTTTTTCATCTACTGCTTGTCTGAGGTAGCAAGAAAACTGGAGGAGTGCTAGACTGTAATCCTCCTTGGATTTAGCTTATATTTTTAAACAAAACCTAGGAGAAACAGCAAAGAAGTGTGCCTCCTAGTCAAGGCTTTTATTCGCATTCCAAAAGGTCATTTGTCTCTCTTCCACAGGCAACAGGCTGGTTTGCAGCCTAGATGTGTTTCTAACCCAACCCCATCAATACCAGTGACTTCATTTTCCATTTTCACTGAAGTTGCTTAGTAACAGAAGATGAGGAAAAAGCGTGTCCAGAGTGCATTGCAATGTCTTATCTTCAGGTTCATTGAAAAAGATGGACTAATGGACCACCAACGTGAAAATGTTGTTCACATTTGAATCAGTGAATCCATTTGATATTCCTCAAGGAGCTTTTAGAAGAATATTTTTGTCATATTTCTCTTCGGCACATATATTTTTATGTGGATGCCCTTCAACTATGCTCCACCTAAGTAATAATAAAGTATTCCTTTTTTTTTTTTTTCCCACATGAAATTCTGACAGCTTTGGTAAATATACAGGATGAGGGCTTCCATAGTTTGAGCAGACACATTTCCAACTATTTTTTAGTATCATTTTGGAAGTGAATGTACAGTCCATTAAAAGGACAGGCAACCTGAGGAATTTTTAATAGCGTGGACCTGAGCTTAATAAAGACACAGCCTCACTGATGAGTTCCCTCAGCACTGTGATCCTGAGAATGATCTCCACTCCCCCAGTGACTGGATAACATCATTCAGAAGCAGTACTGCAATAAGGAGGGGGGCAGGTGGGATTCTCAGGTCTTCAGCTGTGGTCTAACTCTGCTGTTCTTGAGGGCAAACAGTAAGAACTTAGTGCTTCCAAACTCTGTAACAAGACTTTTGTCTTTCAAGAAAAATTCCTAATAAAAAAACCACCCACAACTAAAAACCACCCCCAAAACCTACATTCCCCTAAAAAAACCCCTAACAAAACAAAACAAACCCAAACCCAACCAAACAAAAAACCAAACCACCACAACAAATAAACAAAAAGAAAGGACAACAGATGCCATTCTTGATAACCAATTTCCAGGCTAGATTTAGGATAGAGTCAGTTCAGAACTCTTCAGCAATGCAATCAAAGCTGAATTTTACATCCATGTCCTTTGATCTTGCACTGAGGAAAGCATCTCTTTTCTGATTTCTGTCTTTACATAAACTCATTCCCTACAGAATATTCTCTTTTCTAGACTAGCTCAACATCAGAGCCACAAACCTAGACAGGAGTTGCTTCCTCTTTATCCTGCTAGGCCTGGGGAAAAGGGTGAAGACAGCCCAGGTCTGTGCACTCACCACCAGCCCCACCAAGGAGAGAAGCAGAGGGGTGAGAGCCAAGCTGGATGCAAACACCACAGCTCAAGAGCCTGCTAAGACAGGTTCTGTGCCCCCAGCATGGGGAAAACTTAAAAAGTCAGCTGTAACTTGGAGCTTTTCATGTCTGTGATGGCAGTAAATGGCTCAACCCATAGTGTGAGTTGTGTACTGTGAATGCCTGGTAGTATTACTGTATGAACAAGCTTTGCTAGTTCTTGTTGATCCATACACTTGTCAAGAAAAGCTTCTCCTACTAACACAGATAAAAGGGGGTAATGGGAATAACTTTTGAATATATGCTTGAATGTATGAGATATGTAACTATTGCAGAGCTTTTCATTTATTTCTTAACAATGAATAATAAACAACACTTCTAAAAGATGACTGCTGGGTTCAGATTAGGATATAGTTTTGTTTTGAGGAGAAATGTATCTGTATATCATTACAGAATAGTTAAGGTCTGTGTGAGACTACCTCTAGATCATTAGTTTGTTTTTTATTTTATGTTTGAATCTTAAGAGAAAATGTGTTGCTGCTCCACAGCACTATTTATTAAACATACTCAAATCCCTAAGGCAAAGAATTTGGTTAGACACAAGCTGGCAGGGTACAGATCATAATTATACTGAAAGGAAAGGTTTTTTAAAATTCAAGATAAAAAAAAGTGATACGAAACACACAAATTGACTAAGAATTGAGAAATGGACAGTCAGGATCCGACAGAAATATCTTTAAATTCTTAAGGGTTCATATTATGCAAGACCTTGCATTGTGCATTTATCATTACTCCCAACTTCAGCATCATAGCAGAAAAGATGTGCAATAACAAATTACTCCTAAAAATCCAAGCAAAAAATTCATGCTTCTATTGCATGTTTCCCTCTTGTGCTTTCCAAAATCCTTTAGCAGTTATAGCATATGTGTTGCAGAGTGATAGTTGGTTTATCTGTAGTGAGAGTAGAGGAGTAATTTTATTTGATAAACACATCAGACTTAGTCCCAATGAAGAAAATCCCTGATCTACCACTGACACTCAATCATACCTATAATCCACATAAAATCAAACATCTGTCAGTTCACAGTGTAACTACACACAGGTTAGGACAGAAACTGAAGATACTGAAAACAGGTGACACTAAAAAGAACAAGGTTATTAATGTGTTGTAAAAGAAGCCTGAGCCTATACATTCCTCCTTGCCAAAAACTCTCAAAGACTCTCAAATGTTTACACACACGTGCTAAGAACAGAATCGTTGGCAAAAGTGAAACCATCATTATTCTCAAAGCTTTATTTACCATGGCTGAAAAAAACAGCTCATGCACTGGAGGAAGTACTGCCTTTTCCTCCTCTGTCAGCCAGCACCTAAGCTGTGATCCACTCTATATTGCAAGCTGCTTGACATATTCACAAGTGTAAAAAAAGAACCAGACCACCACATCCCATAGGGATGGAGGAGAGGAAAAAATCATGAACAACAAATTCCATTGCTGATACTTCCAGCTTTTCTGTGTCCCACCCTCCCCAGTCTTCTCATCTTTAACAAGTGAGGTTCTCTTCTTGTTTTGTTTGCCTTGTAAATAGTAGCAGCCATTATTTATTCAACATATTTGCCTTTAGTAATGTTGCCTTTAATTTTTAATATTCACACTGATATTCTTCTTCAATAGTGTTGCGTACAGGGGCATATCTGTTTGTATTTATTCATTACTGTGTTGCTAATTAAATATGTGTTTCATGAAACTTGTTTTAAAAAAAAGGAGAAGTTGAGAAGAATGAACATACTGAAGAACAACACCCCAAGGCTCTGAAAAAGCTTCCACAGCTGAGTTGTTAAAAGTAATGTGGGCAGCAGGAGTGTCAAAAGCATCTAATGTTTTCTGCACAGTACCAAGTTTAAACAAAATGCGTGTGCTAAAGGTGCCAGGTAAAGTTAACATGTATCTGTCTACTTAGAATATTCATGCTTGGGAATCAAAGCACTTCAGTTACTTTTCCTCTGGCTGCTCCCCTGGCTGGCTTTTTGCCACGTGCATTTTTTTTCTTAGAAGATTCCTTTACAAAGATGTACAGAGATACATCATGCATAAATGAGTACAACGTGATCACCTGCTTTGGCTACCCTTGCTTGGTGAATACCAAGGAACAGTTTTTCTCTTCAAGTTCCTGCCCAGCTTCCCAAATGCCACTGACCCCTTGAGTGCTGTCCTCTGATATTCCAAGCCAGCAAACTCCATCCTGACACATCTGGATGTTCCTGCTGCTGCACAGCTGGCACCACATCCTTCCTACAGAATGCAGCCCTGAAGCATAAGAAATGCAGCAAAGGACTGGTGCAGTGATAACTTTAATTTAGGATGGGCATGCTCTGAAACTCCAGGCACAAACCTGCAAGGGGTATTTTGCTGGCTTTTCATCTTGTGGCTGAACTTCCACAAGTAATTCTCTTGTGCTCTGCCATGCAAGGCTGAGCCCACTGATCCTGCCTTCACTAGCTTCCCAATCTAGTGTGACAGCTGACAGTGACAAGTTTCAGTGAAAAATGAAATTTGCTCTTTGAGTGTGTGAAGGCTCCTGTGTTTAAGCTATCACTGAGCTAAAACATTGATGCCAACGCCACCTACACAACCTGTGGCGCAGCTCAGATCAAAGACATGAGATCCTCCTAAAGACAAGTTGTTAGGTGAGTGTCTGATCACATGAACTGGATGGAAAGGAACACATCCCCAGATGAAACTGCCAGCTACACAAAGGCTGTATTTACCACTTGGGAGAAAGAGTGGGAAAACAAGCATGGGACTGGCACAGGAACAAGTGCATTGAGCTGGAGCACCAGGAATCATGACATGGAATCAGCACATCAGTGATTTGCAGGAACATTATAGCAATCTCTAGATCTTGCAGTAATGGCACATAAAAGGAAAGGATATGCATGGGAAATCACCAGTTTATGTAAGCGAGAAGGGTAGGCAGATGAATTATTTTTCAGACAGAACATCCATCATGCATTTACCATGATTCCTAACAGACAGAGATGGTGGTGGTGGACACAGACTATGACCTGGGTGCTAGATAAAGTCAAATAGTACTAGCTACAAAAATATACTTGGTAGAAGGAATAATTGTGGCTCAAAAACAAACAAACAAAAAAACCCCAAATAAACCAGAATTTTTTAATAAAAGGTCTAAGGCATGAAGCAAGTCTGTTGCAAAAGACTGCAAGACAGTTGTAACAATCTTGGCATAGAGAAGAATGAATTCAGAAGGATACTGTACAGGATAATATATACCAGAGTGCAAGGAATGATAAACAGAAGAAAGATCAAGAGTGTGCAGAACAGACAGAGTGAAGAATGGCACAGAACAAAAAGGTTTAGAGATAAACAGAGCTATGGAGCAGATGTAGAACACAAAGTGCAAGAATGTCATTCAGTTCCACTGCCACAGCTGCACTGGCAGATGGAAAAATACAAATAAGATATAAAACAATGCTCTAAGATCCATAAGGTGTCTGTTCCATGGTTACAATGGACCTAAATGCACCACTTTAGTTCTCAAAAAGAATCAGTATTTAATCTCTATGTATTTAAATACAATATGTTCCATGAACATATAGACAAAGAAATGCTTCTCACAAATGAATTTACTCTGTTTAGCCATTTACTTTTGTCTTGCCCTCAAGGATTTTGACAGCAATAAGATCCAAAAGAAAAATTATGTGGTAAAAATTATGGATGATCACACACAAAAAATGGATGTCTTGGTCATTATTTGTAGTCAATTGATCCCTAAAAACAGCAGTTGGCTAAGACTGAAAACCAACAAAATTGAATTCAAATTCAGGCATATTTAACAACATATGGAGCATTTTCATTCAACTGGAAGATTAAATTTTTATTATTATTTCATCAAACTTTAACTATCATCTGGAAGAAGTCACTTGTTTTCATTATTTCCTTAGGATATTTAATACTTTTACAGTAAAATATTAATGCTCAATCATGTATATTTTCCTTCTGGTCCTCATTCTCTCCAGTTTATGCCCATTTAAACGTTAAAAGAACATAATTAAATAACTTCTTCCTAGTGTTGAAAGAGTATTTCCATGATGAAATAAAAATAAATAAAATTTATTTACCACTATGTTCATAGCATTAATGTTCACTATTAAGCAAAACTCTTCCTCAAAACCTTATAATCTACTGAGCACAGAAAAGAAAAAAAAAAAAAAGGTACTTTGATAATGGACAATAGTTTAAGTGACACTACCTGAGATATTGACAAGGGAAAGGTAAAAAGATTGCTCAAAACATGCTGCAAGATCCTGAAGTCACTTGAGGGGCTTTACTGATTTCAGGGGACCCAGTTCCTGATTTTCTAGACAGAATTTATGAAACAAAAATTTATGAAAAACAGAGAAATGACTCATTACACAAGAAAGATCACACCAGGTATCAACTAATTATCTCAGAGACAGATCAAGATAAAGAAGTAAAGGTCACATTAGGAAAAGTGATGAACAGATCAAGTGAAATAGCACAATAAAAGGTTGTAAGAATGAGAAGACAATTTTCACTGATGATGTACTGATGATCCTATGGAAGGAATGAGAACAAAAGGAGGAAAGAACAACTGAAATGGAAACAGAACAATTTCTGCACATCCTTAGGGGTAACAAAGAAAGCTCAGATTGGAGGAGGATAATTAAGCCAATAAATGGATTTCAAGGTAAGACATGAATAGAATAAAGAAAAGAAAACCAAACCTCTACAAATGTCAATGTTAACATAATATTTATGGGACAGACAGTAAGGATTTACTGTATCAACACTGCTGAGAGAAAGGTAGAGGAAGTAGGTGATAAGATCAGCTATAAAGATGGTAGCATTCAGATAGTGACAAAAATAGCAAACAAATTATTTCAAAGTGATAGTTGAAGAAACTGGATGACAGGTCATGAAAAGAGACAATTATTTAGGATTCATCCAAACATGAGTATTGGCTATGTCCTTCAAGCATGTCACACAAGTCAAGAGAGTTAGATGCAGAGTAATTTAACTGTAAACAGTAGAAATTATTCTTTTATCATTACCATACTAGAAGTCCCTTTACAAGCTGTGATGGCCTAACAATTAAGACCTGAGCTGTCTGCTTAAGAAACTGAAGTAATAGTTTCTGCATAATATACATTCTATCTAATTTACTATTACAGAGCCTTTGTGTATCTACAGGATTTAAGTATATTTTGTTTAACTACAGGTGCTGTAGAATTAGTCTAAGTACAGATAGAGAATGGAAGTCTAAAAACTTTTCCAGAAAATTAAACACAATAGTAACACATCTTAATCTCATCATAACACTGATCAATCTACCACTATTTAGCCAGTCTTCAAAAACACTTTTTTCTCCATGAGTCATTCTCTGATTCTTTATCATGCCTGATATAAAATGGAAAAAACAAACTATTTTGATATCAGTATTCTGAAGAGTATCTAATAGTTATTCTATGTATTTATTTATAAAAATCATGGAAGTGTTAAAATACTTAAAATGTATCATTCCATAGTTTTTAGAGATGAAATAATAAAGTCCAGTAGTAGTCTAGATTTGCCACAGCCTCCTGGAAAAAGTCATAGAATCAGCCAGATTGGAAAGGATCTCTGAGATCATCAAGTCCAACCCTTGATCCACTGCCACCATGGTTCCCAGACCATGGCACTGAGTGCTACATCCAGTATGTTTTTAAAAAAGTCCAGGGATGGAGAATCCACCACCTCCCTGGGCAGCCCATTCCAATGCCTGATCACCCTCTCTGTAAATAATTTCTTCCTAACATCCAACCTAATCCTCCCCTGGCAGAGCTTAAGCCCATGCCCTCTTGTCTTACTGAGAGCTGCCTGGGAGAAGAGCCCAACCTCCCCCTGGCTCCAACCTCCTTTCAGGGAGTTGTAGAGAGTGATGAGGTCTCCCCTGAGCCTCCTCTTCTCCAGGC
This sequence comes from Calypte anna, assembly GCF_003957555.1. Lineage (NCBI taxonomy): Eukaryota > Metazoa > Chordata > Aves > Apodiformes > Trochilidae > Calypte > Calypte anna. The sequence continues at coordinate 7,387,414 of NC_044247.1, forward strand.
TGAACAGCCCCAGCTCCCTCAGCCCTTCTTCACAGGACTTGTGCTGGATCCCTTCACAGCCTCCCGGCTCTTCTCTGGACCTGCTCCAGCACCTTAATCTCCTTCCTGAGCTGAAGGGCCCAGAACTGGACACAGGACTCAAGCTGTGGCCTCACCAGGGCTGAGTACAGGGGAAGTGTACTTGGCTGGACCTGCTGGCCACGCTGTTCCTGATCCAGGCCAGGATGCCATTGGCCTTCTTGGCCACCTGGGCACACTGCTGGCTCATGTTCATACTGTATTCTTAATCATAATTTAACCCTATATAGCAGCAAGGAGATAATCCCATTTCTGTTCTGCTCCTAACACCAAACACAGGGCAAATACTAACACTAAGGTTTCCCTCAACTTCATTCCCCTTTGTTCATTTCCCCTACATGAATGAACACACTGCAGTACCAGCTCCTGTTCATTGCTTGTTTCTCCAGTGCAGAGCTCTGTACTTGCAGCAGATTCTGCTGAAACCAGTGAGCATCACACTGCTTGAACAAACCAAGGGATGGAAATTGTTAATTTAGTTAATCCTTAGAACATCCCTTTCTAAAAGGTGTACTGAAAATCTTGCAAGGTTCCAATAGGTTCCAATAACTGAGCGGATGAACCTGATGCCTCTCACTGCAACCGCTTCCATTTTACTGTCTACCTCATCTTTAAGAATTCACCAGTCATCTTGTCTCACCCACAGGCAGTAAATCCCTGGGGCATTCAGCAGGAGTTTTGCTCCAGTACTTGTAGCACTCTTCATGGTGAGGTCTTGGACTGATTTCCCTTAAACTTCTTAAACTACTAATACAGAGGGCTGAAACCTAAAAAACCTCTCTTCCAACATTACCTAGAATGTGCCGATGACCATTTGGATATAAAATCAATACCTAAAGCTTTGAGCAATTTATTTCATGGAAATACATGAAATTGGTACATAATCATCATCCCTGGAACCACTCACACAAGAACACACACACTTAATTCATCTGATTAAATGAAGATACTCCCAATGTGACATGTTAAAGCAATGAAATTATTTGAATGCTACATCTTCTGAGTATCACTTAATTTATACATCTATTTCAATTTTGAGTGACAATCTCTTTCTTTTGCGTTATCTATTAAACCAAAATCATTATTTGCTTTCAGTCGCTGCGAGTAAATTTAACATCATTCCACTTTTTATAATGAAGTTAAATGCTTCAAAAAAATCCTTCATGTGGCAGCATAAACTGCGTGGTAAGACGAAGTGTCCATATCTGCCACTTCAAAAAGCATTCTCCTCGCTACAGATACCCATTAACACACGCCCTGCACAACGACCTCTTTTCATTTTCTGGAAACTGAGCATGGTGCCTTGTGAAAAACTGTTCACCACCCATCTCAACTCACAAAAACATATCTAATGTTTGGGTACAAAGAAAAATGACAACTGCACTAACATGATTTCAGTGCATCTAGTGTTCATAAAGAAATGACAATTTCAGGCTGTCACGCTGCTGAGGAATTCTAAAATTGCTGTTGATGCACCATGGAACCAGTGAACAGGTGCTAGAAATGATTGGAGTGCAGCTCGTATTAAATAGAGACCTTTGGAAAAGAAAGATGCATTCTGCCAGGCAAATGTGGAGGGGTTCAGTTGATGGTGCATATTTATGAATACTGGCAAGTGATGGCAAAAGAACAGGAGGTAGAGAGAAAAAAAATAATCTTGGATGAACACAGTGATAACACAGCAGAAAAGCAAACTGTTTCTCCACCGAGAGATTATAGCCATACCCTGTGCAGGACAGTTAAACCTTTAATAATAACAATGACACAGCACAGGAAAGATTGCCCTCTTGAAAAGAAAAACCAGCCACTGAATTTAATGAAAATCCTGTTTTCCTAATGTTATCAGTATCTGAGGGACAATCTAGGTGCTTCGAGACACCCCATGGCCATTATCTCACAGAAGGTTAAATGGAGGTACCAACTCTTCAACAACTTGTCTCTTTATACTGAACTCAACAGTTTAACAGATCCCAAAGATAACCAAAGGTGTGCAGAAAGCTGTTGCAGCCAGCATGCAGAACAGTGGGAAACTTTGGGCAGGTTTTAATCTAGAACTGAGACAGTCCCTTCCAAAGAAACCAGAGAGTTCAATGCCCCTTTTGTACCTCTCAAGTCTCTACAGATTCTACTGATCATTTGACCAGCCTGCATTTGCCAGAGTAACTGTGATGTTTGGGGATGGCAGTGGGGAGGGATTTGTGAGGGATGAAGAGAGAAAAGGTATTAACAGTTAGAAATAAAAATCAAGCAAGCTCATGCAGCTCCTGGAAGTGGAACTTAAATGGCTGGTATCAACCCCCCTCGATCCTGTTACCTCCTTCTCCAAAAGACCTACAAGATGCTCAGTAATCTGGCACATTTGTGCTATACCTGCTAAACTCAACAAAAACTGTGCAGAGCTCTGAAACATATCACAGATGATTTGGGTGCCACAACTGTGCCACTTTGATGTATGGGTTTACATTAGGCAAACAGGACAGAAAAATAGCTACAAGGAAAACAAAGATAATTTCCTATGTTCTTTCCCCCTGTTCTGATTCACTGTGTTAAATCACCTCAGTTTGCAGGTGGCAGAAGCCAGCACACGGCTGGGTGCAACACGTAGTACCCACTCACTAATTTTATGTGTGTATGGATCTGAAAAAGGCAAAAAACTAATTCCCCATCCATCTATCATTCCTAACCATAGCCAAATAATGCTCTACAGCAGATGGGCAGGTATAAATTTCACCTTGATCCTTGGACAGTATTTTACTCCCGTAGTTTATCCTAGACTAGAAAATAGCTGGGGAAAAAAAAACCTCAAACAAACAACAACAACAAAAAAAAACCCCAAACCCCACCTTATTTCTGAAATCTCCTGATAAGATTTGCCTTTGTGAGCCATTATTTTAGTTAATTCCAGGATGTGAATGTTGCATAAACAAGCTATTTTCTAATATGGCATTTTTAACCATTATACCAGTGGCTGGATCCTTCATCCTGTGGAGTGGCAGAAGGTAATGAATTATCCGATATTGTAGCAATGAAAGTGATGATAAAATCTTATCAATTTTGTATTTCAGTCTTTGCCTCTACATAAATCTAAATTTGCCTAATTTCTATTCTTTAAGCCTTTTATAAATGCAAATAAAATATCAGCATTTGGGGAACAGAAGCAGATCAACAAATACACCCTTGGGAATATCAAGTACTGCCAGCTCCTTCTCTGTGTCTGAATATTTCCCCTTTCAGACAGGCACAGCAGAGAGCATTTTTCCAAGCCTGTCTGAAACACATGGGCCTGATTTCAGTAACAACTGTGGAGAATCTAGAAAAGCTTTCAGCGAGATCCAGTTCACAAAATGTTTATTCAGAGCTCAACTGGGTTTGAGCCCATCCTTAATCAGAATGAATCCTCTGGGTATCCCCTATTACCTTTGAAATTTAGTTCTATCTAGGCTACCAGAAAACAAGATACAGGTAAAAGTTTGGCAGAGTAAAGACCACAAAACCCAGTGTCAAACACAAAGTATCTGACAAGAACTTTACTGGTGGCTTATAATTGGTATGACAGACAGGAGTGATAGAAGTCTTGCATCCAACAGCTACTTTCAGCTTTTGATTCCACAGACACAGTATTTTTTAATACCTCAAATATCAGGCCATGTGCAGTTATAGCAAGAAGGATGCTTCTTGTTTCATGCAGTGATCTGAACAGATATTGTAAACTATTCCAATGACTTATCAATAGCAGGAAATCAAAGAACTGGGGAGGTTACTAAACATCTTGGTGGGGTAAATACAACACAGATGTTGAAGTGGCAAACAAAACACAAGAGATTGCAGTGACCTTAGCAGAATCACATACACACAACCCCAGCTGACAGAGACACTCCTACAAATTGTACGGGTATTTTGCTAATGTGCTGAGAGATGAGTGTAGAGAACCCCATCACTCCACTGAGTCTGCTTCTCAAATCTTTTGAAGGTCAAAATGAAACTGGGAGTAATATAAAATGCCCTGCTTTTACCCTTCTGTCCCCACTGACGTTTTGGAATCATGTGCTGAACTAAGCAGTTTGCCAGACAATGGACTTGGCCATGTGTCCGCAGAAGGGAGTATAGGAACAAGCACTTAACATTGACCTATTTGTGTTCCCATCTTAATCACCTGGAAAACACAGGCTGATCAAAAATGGATGCACTTGTAAGTCCTACCTGTATGCGTTGTTATTATAAAAAGTTTAGAGGTGAATAAGTAATATTGATAAGTAATATCAATAACCTTAGGGGTGTCCTAAGGTCCCACTCTCCCAAAAGAGATGAATGGATCATCTTTGGTTCCCAGATTCTCCAGTGTAAGAGAGAGATTAAGCTCAGGGAAAAGATGAAGGATACAGGGGAAGGAGGCACCTGAGGAAATATAATATAATGTGTTACACCAGGTGCAGTAAAGCACGTAGGAGTGTGCTGCAGAGCCAAGGACAAGATGTATGCTAGAAGTGACTTCTCTTTAACTGAGAGACATACTGTGGTATCTCAAGATGCAAGCTGTGCCCTTTGATATAACTGCTTTTATAGTTTTAAGATAAATCCTGACTTGAGTAGCAATCACTTGTTTCCTTAAGTACAACTTTCTATTTTCAAATAAGGCTTTAAACTTTCTTTGCTGTAACCCTCCCCTCCCTCTCTTTATACTTTATATGCTGTACAGCACACAATTTTGGTTTCCTGCTGAATTCACACTTTTTGTTTGCTTATATATTTCAAGATCTCAATCAATCATGTTGTCAAAACAGTCTTTTTGTATCATCTACCTACCACCACATGTCATTAGAGATGTTTAAAGCTCCACTGCTGTAGAGTCTGATTTACACTCTGACATCTCCCACACTGAGCTTATTATAATTGTCTATAAACTGCCCTTTCACAAGCTTTAATTAGGAAATAACAAATGGTTCAGGAGCATGCTGTTAGGCAGTTTATTCCTTCTAAACAGTATTTCCACTGTACTCTACTGATCACAATGTCATGCTACGCAACAATCATGTTGATTTCTAAATTTTTACTTTAACATTTAAATCTCTTCATGACCTTTTCCCTTCTACTCCTCCTTCTCCCCTGCTTGAATACATTTTACAGCTTTCTGAATTGTTCTAGATGCAATATTTCTGAGCTGAAACGGGAAGAAGCTAAAAATAAGTACTGCACCATCAGAAAACGTTTATTTTATTAAAGGCCCACTGGAGAGGTGGCTTTCTTCGTAACATACAGTACTCTCTGCATTCTAATATACCACTATAGCCTTACAGTTTCACTGAGGGCACTTTAATAAAAAGTCTGAGATAAATTATATTGTTCAGTGGCTTGGAGTCACAAATTCCAGAAAGGGTTATATAGTTCAATTAACTAGTCACCACGTTGCCAGAGCTTATTTTATACAGTAAAATTAACACTAGGGAAATGCATCTCTAGTAGCTGCTGCAGACTGCAGTATTACATCAGACAAGGTCTGAAGAAATATTAAGGCAGATCCCAAAATAAATGGTGGAGCAAGTTCTAAAGGTCGAACATAAATGCAAGCTTTCTGATGCAGAACTCTGCATCCCTTGTTTGCAAAACTTTGCTTTCCATGTCTGCAAAACTGAATAGTTTCTTTAGAGAAAAAGATTATTTGAACCTCACTGATACAAACAGTCCAGCACTACCTATTGCTTTGAACTTCACAAAAAACTGTGTTTCAGTATTTATGAGGACTAGGCACAGCCTTGTCCACCTGCTATCAGTCTCTGCTGTTTTGCAACAGAACAGACTTTTGAACTGATCCATCGCCAGAACTGCACAACAATAATTCTTCTCTAAAATCTTGCTTTCACTGCACAGCACTGCTTGCAGCAACAAAAGCTTTGAAGGGGCTCAAGATATTTCTCTAACTTGATCAGCTGCTATTTCTCATGTGAGACCTGAACACTGTTCAGGTGGGTAAATCCCCCCTGCCCTTCAGTACCACGTCAGACTACTTCAAACCACTGTTGGAGTTGTTTTGGTACCAGGTGAGCAGAGGAACATGCCCTTGGTTACAAAGCTTTATCCTTAGTATTTTACAACCAGTAGTTACTGTCTCAGGTGTAAGAAGCTTCTGAAGTTCAAGTGCTTGTGGAGGCTGGGCTCTCCACTTGGCATGGGCTCTCCCATGGCATTCTGCTGCCACAGGCACTTTTGGAAGGGAAACTAGGGAAAGTATTGGGAGTTTTAATATTTTGCACAGTCTTTCAGGCAAGCTTACGCTCAGCAAAGGCATAAGAATCAGCATGCATACAATTAATGGAGAACTCAGCATCAAGAAGTACAAATGGCCATGAACAGCATTTGGGCTTCCATGTTGTCTGACATAGAGATATTCACACAGAAAAGTGGATGCATGGCATGCTGGTAATTTATTGAGATAAACATGCTGAAAAAGCAACTTGCCTTAACAATGCCTGACAAGGCAGAATATTCCCCCACTTGATAACTGATGCTGTTTTCCTACAGAAGAAATGTCTTGGGGTCTGTTCATAAAGCCTAAAATCTGTCTCTATAATGGCCATTCTGCTGGGTTCCTTCTCTGTGATTTTCATACAGTAAAAAATGCATACAGAAATACTAATACAATACTTCATTAAGCCCACCACACAGCACTTTCCTTTGTAATACACAGATATGCATTTGTTTGACATACAAAGATAGATGCACTCCTATAGAAGCAGTATACTGGAGAGGGCTGTTGATCAAAATAAGCCTAACCTGTTGAAAATAATATTTCTGCTTTGTTAGCTCCAATCATTCATCAGCTTCTACAGGAATTCAGTGAGCATCTTTCTCAAAGGGTTCTTCAGGGAACAGAATGCATAGTATGTTTTAAAAATGGATATATTTTGTTTTAATAAAATGTTTGGCTTTGCATGTACAGAGACTGATACACTCTGTCATAATGTGTTAGATCCCTGGCTAACTGCATAACACCAGAGTATTATCAGACACATTTTTGAAGTCTATTTTTACTTCTTTTTTATCTATTATTTTATTTATGCCTGGTGCTAGCATTTATTTTTATTTATTCACATTTGTTATTTTCAAAGTTTAGTCCTGGCATTTCATCTGCAGATGCTGTTGTCCTTCTGGCACGCTCAGAGGGAAACTGTTGGGATTGGTATCCGTAAAATTTGTACCAGCCCATGGATCCCACAGGACACAGATCTAAACTGGTGTAATAAAGTCAGGTTGAGAGAGGGCCAGATTCAACTAAGTGCTGAATGAGTTCCAAAGAAAGGTAATTTTCCACTTTCCAGGAATGTCTTTATGTTGCAGATACAAGAAACTAATTTCTGTTTCCTACAGATCTGACTCAAGCTCTCCTTCACTTACAAGGACTATTTTAAATCCTGCTTTTTCTAGGTTATTTTGTGATACAATCTTATTACTCCTCTGCATAAAATAAATGAGACTGAGTATCTCAGGGGTGAATTACTCTATACCAAATCAAGAAGCATTAAAACTATGGAAATTGTCTCCAAAGTTCCAAGGAATAAAAATAATAATAATGGAATTTAAAACTTCTAATAAATAACTGAGTAGTTGCCACTCTTCATAATCTCTCTACTCTGCAGAATGTTCTTCCAAATTGAGTTTCCCAAGGCAAATAACAGTTCTAGTTTATAAATAATTTCCTGAATCCACAGGAACACCTATACAGAAGTTACAGGCAATAAACCAACTCAGAGAAATCTGGAATATTCTTCCTTTCTACCTATGTAGTTTTTTCTTTTCTCTGCTCTGTTTTGGCTGATAGACTCTGTCCACAGCCATCATTTCCTGAATATCATGCTTACTCCTCATTTCATTACAGATGCATTTTTAGCAGGGAGATGTATTACACTATCAATAACACTTTACTAACTCCAACAGGCAAAATTTGGTATGACTTGGAAGGATCAATCAGAATCAGTTTAAAGGCCAAGTAGCCACATCCTGCAAAAGCTGCATGTTGATAGTACTGTAAGAAATCCAAGGCAAGTATAACATACTCAAAAGGGTCTTTCATAGTGTTCAGATACAGGTGCTAATTAACCCAAACACTTGTAAATGTTCGCGTTATTCTCTCTAAGATTATTCCAGTCATTTGCTCTGAAAACTTCCTGAGTTTAATATGTAAACAAAGAGAAAAATCTGAAGAAAAGTTTCCCTTTTATGTCATTTTAATATTCAGCTGCTTCTTCATACTCAGAATTCATTCTCAGTTCCTCAAAAGCCCTTTGTTACAGGTGAACAATGATAGCTTGACAATGCAGTTATTTCTGCCACATCTTACAATAACAGCACCATTTTTTCTGTGGATGCATGTATATCTGAAAAGTCAGAAATGAAGTTTCTGTGTTATGGAGATATGTAGATTGAACTGAACATCAGCCCTACATCTGCTCCTCCCAAGTGCCTGACAAAGGCTTTAGATATATAACGTACAACAGTTGTCACAGATGTAATGCCCACACAGAATGCTTCAGACAGACATTTGCACTAATATTCACTATAGGAGATGTGCTGTTTATTGGGAAATTTATTTGGAAAAGTAGCTTTGCTAAGTGAAGATTTTCCTGCTTTTCAATATGTGGAAGGCAGAGAACAGATGCACAAACCCATTCCCTCCATGGGTGCTTTCAATGCTATAAAAAATTCCTTCCAGGAATTCGATTTTCTGAAAGGCAGTAAAAGTATAGAGAGACCTAGAATTCAAGACAGCATGAGGGCACCAAAATATAGTGAAGTCTCTGAAAACACTGAAAAATTAATGGATTCAAATAAAGAGAGAGAAAGAAGCAGGGATATTATTTCCCTGTGATCTTAGGGGTTTTTTCCCCCTCATCCTTCCCTTCTGCTCTGCAGTTTTAGCACACGGATGTATAGTCCTAATTGGAGTTGGAAACCTTCATAGGGAGGAAGAACTGTGCCAAATGATACCACAAAGCTTCAGATCTGTAAGGCTAAATACCCCCATAGATTTATGGTTAGCTATGTCTGCACAGCCCTTTGCAGAACAATGTGAGCTCACTGGTTGTGAGCTGGGGAAACGCCACCTCACAGTGACATTAAGCTCAAGTTAATAAGACCTGCTGGGAGGTATTTGCTGCAAAGGAAGAGGTAGACAGGCTGGCTCTTACGTGTTCTGGTTCTTACGTGTTCCATATTGAACAAAATAGCAAAAAAGCAAAGCACAGAAACCTTCGTGGGCTACATAAGGAAACCTAGAGTAGCCAAATAGCATCAGGCAGGCTGATGACTGTAAGGATCAGGACCAAAGTCCCAAATGAGTGACAAATAAGCACTGAGAATCAGTGGAAGGTACTATAATATCAGGATGCTGAAAACTAGATAGATTACAGACCCCATCAGTTTTGATAAATAGCTTTCTTGAAATAAAGCTGTAATACCTTATTGGATAAAGCACTGGTTGTTCCTCAGCTGAGCAAACAGGTCAAGTGCATGTCCAGACAAATATCTGTTCTTCAGCATTAAAGAGGGAGTTGCAACTCTGTTTCTCCTCTCTGTCAGTTTGCTTTTAGATCCATTTTTACTTTTGCTGTACTAGTGGGGATTTAAGTAGGACATAACAGAGCTGGAAGAACCATATAACTATGTCTCAGTAATGTGTGTAGACCTCATTCAAAACGTGAGTATTGCTAGGATTCATTTCTGACATATATTTACACCCTGCACAAACAACACAGTCCTGATGTCACTGATGAGGTAAATGTACTAGTTCATTAAATAATAGAAATTCAGAGAAGTGCTCACCATTGCTGTGATTCAGCACTCACAATATCTCTATGTCCTGACAAAACAACACATTTCTAAAGCTTTTGCACCTGGCTAACTGAACTCTGCTATTTTTTCATACCCCAACTATAGAAGGTAAGATTTATAAGAGCACACAAGATTTTGTACTTGTCATACCTTTCATTTTCAGATGTTCCAAAATCTTAAATTATAATTTGGACAAAGTTTATTTATTACACCTCTGTAATACAGCCCTATTCTATAGTGGGATGAACCAACCATTGTTTCAAAGATCACAGAACATCAGGTTTGCAAAAAACGTCCTGAAGTGACTGTTAACCTAAATACAGATAAATATCAGCAGCAAATCATTTGAGTACAGAGCTGTCTTTCAGGATTGACTAGAGAAGCACATAATAATTTCTCAAAGCCTGCTAAATGCCAGTTAGTGGGGGGGGGGAGAAGGGAAAGGGGGAAGCTTTTTTCTTATCTGTTTGTCTTTTATATGAAGAAAGACTCTTGCCTACCTGAGGTGGACCCAGAACTGTCAGCTGCTCCACACTTCCCGCAAAAACCACTGAGATGTCCAGATCCAGAGAAGTGTTTTAAATTAATATTTGAAACCATCTGGTCAAGCAAAATATACTGAAGCTTGACAAAAGGCAACTTGCAGGAGACAGTGGTATGATTAATTCAATTTTAGCACACACATAGAAGCAATACTAAGGCATGACTAGGAAAACCAAGAATTTAATTTCTCTGTTCTGAACTTTCTTCCACTCTGCAAGAATAGCTACGACTGCTGCTGTCTGAAAATGCTTTCAGCAAAAGTCTTAATGTTCCAAATGATCCTGCAAATCTCATTTCTGTATGCTTTTTAAGTTGTTTAGTTCTGAATCAGCAGTCTAAAAGTGTGTTTAAACACTGTAGGTAACCATTTCCCATGGAACAAATAGGGAGGAAATCAGGTTATAGCGAGGGCACCCAGCAGGACTCTTCTACTGTCTACTCAGTGTCAATGTAAACTGATTCCTTTAAGAAAGACACTCAGGGAGAAGTGAACAGATTGCAGGAAACATGTTCTGCATGCAAGAAAGAGCAAAGAGATAGAATACTGGATACTATGAGACAATTATGCACAGGAAAAAAAGAAGAATCAGGATAGCAACAGAATAACAGTATTTGAAGAGATAGGGGCTGTACAAACTAGGCTGATTTGCAGCAGCATAAAGAAGATAATAGATGAACATCCTCTCTTTTGCTTTTGTGCTAACTTACTAATTCTTTCATGCAAAATAACAGCCATATCACAAGTTTCCAATGGTTTCTTTCTTTATCACTGTTCAGGTTACTAAAATTACCTGGTTTCGCCAAGCATTCAGTCATGAACTAAAAAAGAAACATGATACAGAGAACTATATTTGTTTATTCATTAAAATTAAAAGAAAAAAAAAACAGTGAACCAAATAGAAACACACTTGTGAACTGACAAAAAAATTGATTATGACAGCTGAAAAAAGATGAGAAAATTTTGCTGCAAGAAGTGCAGAAAAACACCTTGGAAGACACTAAGTAGACACAAATCTTAAATGTAGGGAGCCCAATACCTCTCTGCATGTGACCTTCACTCAGCTGTGTGGTGGCTCTAAGGAACAGAATCTGAACAGGTAAAATCTCATAACACATCATGTCAGGAACTACAGAAAGAAGTGAGAAACATCAAAGGAGAATGCGGTTGGAGATGTACTTCTCTGATACAGTATCAAGCTGTTTCAACAGAATTCAAATAGTTCTAACAATGATCTAGCAGAACAGAACACATTGAAACTATCAAAAGAGTGGGATTATGCTAGTGATTAATAGAAATACTACTACTTTTGGCACAAAGTTTAATTATTTTGTAGTTTTGTACTATAGACTCACTAAAGGGGCTAAAGTGATGTACAGCCAACAGCAGTGACTCTCCTGGAGCAAAGCAGATTTTTGGAATACTGTAACAGCACCTGGAAGGGAGGACCCTGCACACACAAGGACTAGGGCTGGAATGCTACCATGATCTCATCCATACAAGTGAAATGAGAACAGCTTAAAGGAAAAAGAAAATAAATCCATCCGTTGTCTAATCTCCAATGCATTTGATTATTGTGGGTTTGAAATTTGCAACTCTTGATGCATTTCTTTTTTTAGTCGAGATAACATAATTAAAGAAGAGAGGCTGAAAATATCTACTAGGAAAAAATGCAGTAAAAATAGAGCAGGGAAACAAAAGTACTGACAAACAAAAAAAGCATTATGTTTATTTATCTATCTCAATACACAGCATTGAGAGTGTGCGAGAACTGATCCAGGCCAACTGAGGACTCTGAGTATCACAGAATCACAGAATGGTTTCTGTTGGAAGAGACCATAAGATCATCCAGTTCCAAGCCCCCTGCATGGGCCGTATCCTCTTCTACATATGTACAAGAAAATAATACTTTTAAACTTACCCATTCTTGAAACAAACATAACTTCAACATTTCCATGATAAGAAAAAACCCAGTCAAAGAAGTTCTTGAACCTTGAAACAGATGGCCTCTCCTTGTCTGTTTGAAATAATCAGTAAGCCTATGGCAAAGTCTGTGCTTTTGTTTATCTGTTTTCTATATCTGCTGTTTCCTCCCTAAGACCCCTATAAACAGTGCAACAGCACAAAACCAAGCAGTGGTTTGAGCACTATGCTGCAATAGATGGCATATGAAGAAAAGAAAACCTAATTTTAGTCTGTGACAGAGCAAAAGCTATGATTTTGCTAGTTTGAAACTTTTGCTTTAGGAAAAAAGAAGAGAACCATGGCACAAGTCATCCCTAGGTAGAATTCCGAGATTCTCCCACCTAATTCAAAAATTCAAGTTACCTCAAGAACATGAGGAGAAGGTAAAATAAAATAAAAAAGGAACACAGTAGAAAGTCACCAAGGAATGGCAGCTGCCTACTGTAGCCAGAGGTTCACATGGTCACACCAGTAACAGAGGCTGTACATGCCATGACTACAGAATGTGAAAGGGAAGAGAGAAGCACAGCAAGCAAAGCAAGCAAAGCACTGGTAGCCTTGGCATAGTACAAAACACAGAGTTCCAAATGGGAAAAGGTTTCAGAACTAATGAAGTGAGAGTAAACAGGAACTCTCTACATTGCTGAAAACCTGGTCAACAAAATAAGGGAGCAAACGAACCACTCTGGGATGACTACTAATTACAGATGCTTACAAATGACAAGTGTGACACTCAGTCACCAAAGGCAGTAGAAGAAGCAGCACCTGATATTGTAATTGCAGGAAAAGATAATTGTGTGTTTAATAAAGTAGCAAAAACTTGGGTAACAAAGAGATGAGAAAGGATTCTGTAAAGGGTAATACAAAAGAGGGAGTAATAATTTCAGACACCAAAATGAGGAAGCTAAGGAGAAAAAAAGAAGGATAAGGGAGTAGGAGGGATTTTTATAACATGCTTGATAGAGCTTTTTCTTTTTCTTTTTTTTTTGGTCTTAAAGACCAAGATAATTAGACACTGAATAGTCATCTAGAACAAAGGTTAAGCATCAGCTGTTAAGACAGAACAGAGCACTCAAGGTGAACCTATTACAGATTTGCAAGGTGCAATAAAAGATAAAAGGAGGATGATGGAAGAGTGGCTTGAAATTTTAGGGAAAGAAATTGCATTTGAAGTGAAAAATTCTCCTGTGGTTTTGTTATTGTTGGGAGGTAGTTGTAGCCATGCTGCTCATGGAGTATATTTTCTTGCACTTTTAAAAAGAACATAACATGGAGCAATAGCTTAATGTGCATGGAAATATTTTCAGCATAATAATTAGAATAACATTCACGTAAGTCAGAAGAATTTCATCTTGTGAAACATAGATAGTTGGCTTTTTCTGCTCATTAGAATATGATTCCTGGATATGTGATTTCAAGCAAATATTCATGTTTATGCAGATCAGGACCTACATGCCTCAACTCCAAAGCAGAACGGGAAATGGATCCTACATGAAAGAAATTTATTCTGGGTAGTACTCCATTCCACACATAATAATTCTTTATTTTGTTATCATTTGGACCAGTAAATTACTGCTCTTCTAAAAGATAAGAATTTGACATACTTTTTCCAGTCATAATCATAAGTATAGATGCCCTAGTTGGAAGATTGTCAGTGGAGTCTCAAGGCTGTATAAATGAACAAACAAACACTGGTTCAGACAGTTCTCTGCTTTCTGTGATCACTCAAACAATTCACCCCAGACACTGACCATGCCCCTGGGCAGTGTCATTTTGTAAAGGGTGTCTTCATCAACTCCTACAAACATACTGCACTAACTGCTGGAGGCTTTACTTGGGCTCCTTCCTGATGTTCAAAGGAGGGCTGCCTTATTGCTGCTTTTTGTATCTTCCACTCCAACACAATGGTATTTGATGGATTTATACTGTATGTATTTTCTAGAAATGTCTGCACTTCCAAAACCCCATAAAGATTTTCAAAATATCATATTAAAATAAAGTATCCTCAAGTTCAGTGAGATTGCCTGCATGGTTTAAAAAAATGTTTCAACGTTTTTTTCTAAAGAATCATTTTCCTAAGTGCAACAGAAATATATGTATACAAAGTTCATTTAATCTAAACATGTGTTGGTCACTGAAATGCAATTTATCATTATTTTGAAAGCCTACATGGACTTAAATGGTTCTTTCCTTGACATGTTGCAAGGTGATACATTTCTGCTGCAAGACATAACATTTCTCACTCAATATATGTACTTTTGTAACTTTTTCCCTAGGAATATTTAAAGAGATTAAATATTTTTAAAGTGATAATTACATTTTACAGATCACAGGAAAATCAAAGCTGAAGGGGCCTCAGGAGGTGCCTAGTCAAAACTCCTATTCAAAGGAGGGCTGGCTATGAGATCAGTCCAGATTACTCAGCACTTAACCTACTCACATCTTGAAAGTCTCTTGGGATGGACACTACACAATCCATCTGTGTAGCCAGTTTCTGTGTTAGACTGTCCCAACAATAAAAAAAGGTTTTCCTCCCATCCAGTCAGAGCTGCTCTGCCCTTGTCTCTTATCTTCCCCCTTTATTCTGCTTTTGTGAGACCCCACCTCAGCAGCTCTCTTGAGCCAATTTAAATAATCCAAATCTTTCCTGTACTGGGTGTCTATAAAGGTGAGAGACAAAACTGAGCCCAGAGATCTAGACATGCTCTATCAACATGGGAGTAAATGAGAGCTTTTCTCAACATCCTGGATGTGCTCCTGTTCCTCCAGCCCAGGTTGCTGCTGGGTCATGCTCGTGTTTGTTGCCAGTTGCTTTTCAACAGAGCTGCTCCCAGTCACTCGGTGCCCTGTTTGTATCATGGCAGAGGATGCTTGCCTCCCAGGTGCAGGCTTTTCCATCAGTTCTTGGTGGATTTCATAGGGTTCCTGTCTGCCCATCACTCCAGCCTGTCTATTCAGGTCCCTCTGAATAGCAGCATTTATTGACCAGTCCCAGAAATCTCTGCCATTGAAAATCTGATGAGAGGTAGGGCTCAGATTAGCTACAGAAGGTTAAATTGCCTATTTGATAGGACAAATAAAGTTGCCATGCCTTAAATAGGTGATTCCACATATGGAATCTAATTTGAATGACTGTTAACTAATTTCACCTGCACACATAAAAGATGAGAAGAAAGACTCTCAAGTACAAATCTGTGCTAAAATGCTGCCCCTAAAACAGGTACAGATCTTTAGTCCAACAGCTCCCTCCTCTACTGATAGTACCCCAGTTTAATCCAGAGTATTGCAAACATGTAGAATGCAGTGGGGGGCATCAGTCTTGTAATATCTGTAAGTGCATGAAAACTTTCTAAATAGGGTCAAACCAGTGGAAATAGAAAGCTACAGATACAATAGTATTTTCCTATGTAAGCATTAGAAAACACCGGATGAGTATAAAACACAAGGCATACATCAGACAAAGGTGTGATGCTCTAAGTGCAGTATTTCTGGAACAAAAATTTTGGCAAAACCTGGAAAATGACTAGATACATAAAACATCAAGCTGCAAAGTCAGTTAAGTGACAGATAAATTAAAGCACAGCAGAACAAGGACAGTGACTTTCGTTCAAAACTCTGTCTGCAGCAAGAGTTATATAAATAAATGGGCAGACAGGCACAGACAATTGATATAGAAGATGAAAACAAAACCAGCAAAGAGGTATGAAATCGTGAGTTACAAATGTCTGAGACTTTTTTTCTCACCTTTTTCAAACTATTTATATTAGGGACACATACAAACACCAGAACACTGACCACACGTAACTATTTTGTTGTGCAGTCTTTGGAGACTGCAGTCTATAATGACTAAAGTCAGCAGACCTGCTGACTTCAAGCCCTGCTGGTCAGTTTATAATTCCATGGGTTACATTTCACCTGCCAGGACAGCTCCCTGACCCATTGCTCTTTGCTTTCCTAATGACTTCACAAAAAAATGGCAGGCAGCAGGATGGTGACATATCCAATTTACTTTGGTGACTCAGAGGTTCTTACCAACAGCTCTCTTCCCTGCAGAGCCAGTCAGAAGAAGCAGGTCAGGTTAGGAACTCTCCTATGTTGATTAAGAAAATGAGCTAATCTCCAGGTTCAGTACATTTGGGGAAAAGGGTCATGGCAGAATACCCTTGGGTGGATTTGTACCAGGCTACTCCACTTGCTTTTCTAAGAAAGACTGGAGGACCTAGCAGGACTCTTAGATACTTAGGACAGCTCATGTCATGGCTGTTAGTTAAGAGGAAATAAAGGGGAGAAAAAAAAAAGGATAAAAAAGAGGAAAAAAAAGTAGGTTGCTCCAACATCTGTTGTACCAAAATTATAAAAAGGTCTGGAGGTATTTTCCACAGGAATGACCAGACATGCAGAAATGACCAAGTCAGGAAGTTCAAGGATGTCCTGGCTGTAAATAATCCCACCCTCAAATGAGAGAAAATAACATTGCATTTATGCCTGGTTCAAACTGTGTAAACTGAGAACATCTTCATTAAAAGTGACTTAACCTACAAGGTATGATCTTATAGTGTAATAAACTAGGAATTTACTCATGGTCAATTATCCCATATCAGGTGGGGATGGGGGCAGGGAAGGAGGATGAAATTCCCAGCTGAGTGTCAGTAATTTCTTAAATAGCTGAAGCTCATTTGCTTGTTATAGTCCAAACATCATCTAATGATCATAACAGCATGGAACATGTGGCAACTACTAACCAAAATCTCCAGCATCATTCTCTGCAGTCCAAATATGCCCAGGGATAAACCAGAACTGAATTTGACTTCTGAAAGGTACTATACAGGCAACTCTTCACTCAGGAACGCAGTGATTTTTGAGAGCATCTGTGACTTGAATAAAATTATAAGGAATTCAGAACCTTGAAGGAACAAGCCCACTTTAAAAGGTAAATTCTGTCTTGCATATGCAGAACTCCCCTAGACAAGTTTGAAATGGCTCTGTTGTTTCCCCATTCACATTGTTCTATTCACAGTAAGGAAAAAAAAAAATGCAAACATGGGAGATCTTTCAGAAAGCAGACTTCCTTAGAGGATTTTTTTTCCCTTCTTTATCTTTCAGCTTCTTGTTCTATTTCCACTAAGATTGTTTTTTGTTTTCTTTGCTGAAAGAAGTTTAAACCTGCTTGCTTCAAAGAATGCAAAGAATCACATAGCACTACCCACAATCTCTCTTAGGAAGCCTAAATCTATGTAACTGCACTACCTTTCCCAACAGCTTAGATCAGAAGAGCATGAAACTGCTGTTTCTCATGTCACAGAGGTTACTTCTCTTGTGAGTTTGTATGAAACTGGTAGTAAAAAGTAACTATTATCTGAATCCAAATACACAAAATAATCCTAAGTGGCCAGCATTTTACTGATAGTCTGTGACATGATTGGGTAATTCACTGCATCCAGCCACTCAATGGCAACATGAGCCTGAACCATGCAAACAATTCTTTTCAGAGCCTTTGTCTGCCAGCTGGGTGAAAATTGCAAATACAGTAGAGGGATGGGACAGGGAAACCCAACAAAACAAACAAAAGAACCTCCTCCAAACCCAAGCAAGTCATCATTTTGAAAATCCAGTTCAGAAAAATATTGCTGCACCAAAATGAAGTCACTTTTGCTGTGTTCTTCAAATGTCTCTGTGTGAGTCTACCAGGTTATATTTTAGAGAAATTGCACATGAAGCCCCCAGACAGAACAGTTAAAAGTCACAGAAAGTGGCATTGCTTTGCATGCTGTGCATCAGTGTTAATATGTGAGATCAATATGACAAGACTAAATACAGTAAATAAAGATACTGGAGCATTCCTGGAGAGATCCAATCCTATAATTCCTCCCCAATGACTCCAGAATACAGATTTTATCTACACTGATTTGCAATAGAAAATAAGTTGATTTTTGCTGGTAGTGGTGTTTTTTTCCAACAAGCAAATCATAAGCTTAATAAAACTTACTTAAAAATCAGAGTTATTAGTAACTTATGAGAGCCAAACCAAACATAAAACAAGCAGATGTAGTTCACATGAAAGATCATGCTGGATCATGCTTGTATCTCTGAGTCATGAAGTAGGCGAGATAACAAGAATTCTGTACACAGACCTTGATTCACTTCCGTTCACCCCTTTTTGAGTGAAAAGTTGCCACAAAACATTAGATTCATGCTGACAAACAGTGACACAAACACAGACAAGATCTGACCTCACACTAACAACAAATACCGAACAGGAGGAGAGGCTGCACAAAACCTCACTCTCTGTTCCTGGAATGGCTGTTGGCACTCTGGGCCCTGCAGGAAAGCCATGATGAAGACACAGAATAATCTTGCAAGCTTGGCTGCTTTTTCCAAGTATTTCAACCAGTCAAATTGAAGATCCTACTTGTTCTTCAACATTCTGCTTTCCTTATATCCTTAGACACCAGCCATGCCATTATTACTCATCAGGCAACAACCATAGCACAAAATATTTCTCAATTTAACTTCCTTCCCCTTCACTATATGTCTGAGAAACAGCTGGCTAGCTGGGTCTGTGGAGGACATCTTCCACCTGAAGAATCCTCTCAGCAAATTACACACCTACAGCTGTCACCACAGAGGCAGCTGCTTGGAACAGCAAATCAAGCTGCAAGAGGTTGGGAGATCCTCCTGTGTAATCTTAGCTACTCAGTGTTTACAACTCTACTACAAAACACCGAATCAAAGCAAGATGCATGTGTTTTACAAGCCTTATACAGCAGGCAGGTAGGCATCAATTAAACTAAGCCTTCATTTACACCCAGTTCTTCTTGTCAGCTAGCTTTGCATTGCTGTGGATTCTGGTTCTGAAGCAGCTGTTTTAAACAGTACTTGAGACAGGCAGCCACCAATGTTACCTCTGTATTTGCCTTGTATCCTGTTACTTCCAATTGCTGGATCACACAATGGGTACACAGAGAGATGAAAGCTACTGAGGAAAAAGAGTTCTGCACAGTTCAGTAAGATTTCCTGGCATTTTTTTCAAGTGACAAGTCCATGTCCCCTCAGAAGGCTCTGGATTTAGCATCTTGGGGATCACAAACAGCACAAGTGCTATCACCACTCAACACCATTTCTACTACTGATTACCAAATATTCTTTAGTTCACAACAAAGTTAGACAACAAAAAATGGTGTAGTGGCTCTCTTAAAGATCTACATCTCAACTTGAGCTCAGGATATGCCAATTCCACTTTCAAGTCCATGCCACCCACTGCTCCTTGGGACAAAGACCATCAGTCTTTCCTCCTGATCTCAAAGCACTCCCACAATGTGGAATGGGGTCTTGGTTAACTCTCTCCAATGTGAAGAGCTGATCACAAAAAAGGTAATACCTAGTCTTGATTACCCCCCTCTTATCAGAGGGAGATTGAAGTAAAGGATTTAATTTGTGACATTTCTTTGTGAGAAGTGGACAATGGAAAATATTGAGCACAATTACGAGTTTACATGGCACATACAGTTATTTCTGTGTATGAACACAGTCATGGTTATTTAAGAACACAAATTGTTAAGCTTCTACATGTGAAGTCGCAGAGAAAATATTTTAAATTCAATTTCCATGTGCTTATTTGAATTATTTGAGCTGTTCAAATATTATTCAAGTTAGACTCATCTTATTGGCAACAGAAACAATGCCATGTGATTACTTTAGATTTCTGCCTCTAATTAGTGCAGCTGGAAAAGTGAATATTGAATTAACAATTGATCATTAATTCCTGACAAATGGTGCTGAATAAATCCACAGAGAAAACAACTGTGAACACTCACTCTCCTGGCAAGTGAACACTCACTCTTCTATCAGTTGATAGAGCCAAAATCTGCCTCATAAATTTCAGACTCTAAATTCAGCTCTAAGTTGCAGATTCATACCAACAAAGTGAAATTACATTTTGACATGTTGTTTCACAGGATGGTCTGAGAAACTGTTTTTTCAGGTTCCAGCACACAGAACTCAAGGAATATTTTAAACACAGAGTACCCAATGCTCCATAAGGGAACAAAATTTCGTATCAGTTCACTTAATTCCATCAGCTTTGATTAACATTTCAGAAATTGTTCCTCCCTGTCTGAACAGGCCCAGTTAGTACCAAAGCAGATATGTGCTGAGTGTCCTGCTGGAACTCCTCCTGTCTGCCACCGTGATGTCTGAAATGCCACCACTAGCCACTCAACCCTGCCCCTCCAGCAGTCAGTATTCTGCCTTCAATTTGCAAGTAAATTTCAATTTAAAATGCTTATACTAATCCAACTTCTTTTAATACAATGCATCAGAAAAAAAACCAACAGAGAAATCAGAGAGAGCAACTGCCTCCACCCACAGAGCAGCAACAGAGAGCTGAGAGCTGATGCAGGATGCTGACTTCTTCAGATAGAAAAGCTGCCTTTGGGAGAGAACATTAAAGTGGACCCTTAACTCTACAGCTGTAACACTTATTTTAGTATAAGATGGCCCTTTTCTAGTTAGGTCACATTTATTTCTGATTAAAAGCACCCACATGGGAAATTATACACAGGACTGTAGCAGTGAAGCTGCAGTGACACAGCTATATTGGTAAATTGGTTCAGTTAGACAAGCTGTACCTTCTTTTCTCCATGTATAATTTCACTAAAATCAATGTATTATCAAATCAACTTCAGGGGAGAGGTAACCAGACTAATTTGCAATTGAAGAAAATACTAAAGCTAAAACACTACAAGCATGGTACACTTTGCCAAAAAGGAGGCGTCTAGGGAACTTCTCCTCCAAAACAGTTCTGAACCAGCACATCCTCTTGCTACAATGAAGAAAGAGCTTTGGGGGAGTTAAAAAAGAGGTGAACACATAGTTGTACACACAGACACAAAAAGATTTCTGGAATCCATCATTCTCCTCCTAATTGACAGCTAATTAAAGTCAAATGCTCTCGAATCCAGATACATTTGTAGTTTTTGGATGTCTTTATTGGCATAAGACCTACAAACACCAGCCAGTCATAATTAGAAGCATGTGAACTGGATGAAATTCAGTTTGCCATTAACTTTCAGACACTTGCACTCATCTAGCATATTGGCTTGCTGACTTAATCATGTACCCCACAGCATGGAGCTGTGGAATTACATCTTTTCTTAAACCAACAAGGCATTCTACATTAAACAGAGATTCAAGTGTCTGGGCATTAGTCTGGCCCCAAGGAAAACAGCAAAGCAAAGATACAGGAACTTTCTCAGAGCTCTACTAGTAGACCATAAAATCCCTAAGTGAAGCAATGTTTCTGTTTGGTGAAGTCTGTCACTCAGACCTCCAATAAACATAAGCTGAGAGGATATACATCAATCAGGTCAAACTGGCAACAGGGATGTCAAGCCACAAGATTATGAGAGAATATTGAGGAGTCTGCTCAGTCTTTGACTAATAGGTAATATGAGCCTCCCTTATGGTGCTCATCATCACAGGAACCATTGTGGTTCTTCCTGTTAACTAAGACTACAATAAAGTGCAATATTGCCCTTGAGGATCTTATTTTCCTGGTCTATCACCCATCAGGACAAGAGCTATTAACTCATTCTCTCCCTGTTCTATCAGAGAGTCTGCAACTTCTGCATCTTGAGGAATGGTGGCTCCTCTAAAAAGAACAAAAGGTACAAATCTCCTGTGTACAAATACATTGTACCTTTACAAATTACAACAGGTAATTTTGCTGGGCTTTAAAAAAAAAAAAAATTTAAGCCTCACACAAAAACCCAACCAACCAAAAAAAAAACCCTAACAAAAACAAACAAACAAAAAACCCGCCAAACAAACCACAAGCTGAGCAAAGATTTCCTAACTTAATTCAGTTAATAAATAAATATACATATTTCAGAGTGAGGCACAGGCAGCTTCCTGTTGTGACAGGTTCAGCCCTTCCCTACCAATGGCACATCTGCTCTGTTGATCCCAGCTTTCAACCAACCAGTCCAAGGCTGACTGTTGCAGATACTATCCAAGAGTTTATACATGAGACCTTGGAAGCATTTTAATTCAAATAGTCTTGTTTCCTTTCAGAAATAAAAAAAGTGAAACATAGTAAAACTTCAGCCAAGCTGGCTGCACTCATCAAAGCCACAGACCATTTGTTCTGAATTGACCAGTTTTCAAACTAAATCTTGCTCTCATGAACACATTCTGAAAAGGTTTTACTTAAATGGTTAAATGAGAGCATTGCTGCAAAATTCCAAGTCGGATGCTGCTGCTCACTTAGGGAAGAAATGCACAGGTATATCTAGAAGGAAAAATCTGGCACCAAAAAAAAAAAAAAAAAATTACCATCCCTCATAAAAGACATTGCAGAGCACTGCTTGTATTTGCAATCAGTGTTGAAATTGTTGAAAATAGTTGAAAATAGTTGAAAATTTCAGGAAATTTAAATTTTCATTCCATTGTTGAAAATCAGGAAATCTCAGTGCCTCTGCAGTGCCACTGGCACAAGTGCAAACTCAGAGGCAGAGATAGGCCTTATATTACTTGCTGTGAAAAAAGTTATAATTAATCATTTACCAATAAATGTTAATTGTTATGACTAACAAATATTTATTCTTATCAGACTGTGATAAGGCCAAAAACAAGTCATGCAGACCTAAGACATGTAATTTCCCAGTTCTAGTGCAGTTTAAGGATTCTGAAAAGAATAAAGGGATATATCTATCCCAGAATATGATTGCATTTTTCCCAAGTAGAATTACCATTCTGCTCAGTCTATAGTAAGAGTGTCACTGATTTCAACAGAACTGTACAATCATTGCCTGCTCCTGAAAAGTCAATGCTGTTTATTTACAGAGCTTTCTGCACCAGGCACCTAGGAGATTTGCACATGAGGGGGAGCAGCATCTGCCCACTTGTCTATATTATATTGAAAGAAGACACCTGAGCTCACTTCTGGGAAGGGAAATGAAACCATGTAAGGCAGTGGCTTAGAAAACCAGACTTGGTAAGGGGTTCAGCACTGTACATGGGGTCACTGGGGGCAGCTGCAGCTACATTAGTGAGCAGAACCATGCAATAGTGGTGGATCTGTAGAGTGGGATAGCTAAGGATGGATATCTGGAAGCTGCATGACATGCCCTGTGAGTCTGATCAAATGCTCTGAGCACCTACTTGCAGCTGGAAAACCACATTCCTGGAGCCCTCTTCCATACCTGGTTTATCCATGCCCAAGTTCCAGAGAGCTGCCCAGAGAAGTCAGGAGTAGTTCCTAACAGCACTTTGTGTTTAGATTTGTAGAAATACATAAATAATACATATCTGCCTCCAGTACAACAACCCAAGAGACAAAAATGAGGAGCATTATACAAGTACACAATTGTCTCAGGAAGAAGTTGAATACTGTGTTAGATTTAGTGAACAATAACAGATTACAGAGAGGTCCAGATGAGTGAATGTTGTACAGAACCACACAAATACCAGCAGAAATGTGATATGAGTTACTGTTGCCTGCCCTCAAGAACCATATTGCTTCTAGGACTGTTGGTTAGAATCCTCCACAAACTGCTGGAGGGGGACACATTTTATGTTTCACCTGCCTGACCCACAATAATAGATTATATGTAATCTAATCATCTAATAATCAATAGATTATATTCTGCTTTCTTTGAGAAATGAACATATATTGTAAATTAGCTGATTCCACCATCATATTTTGTAAAGACAAACTTTAGTGGAACACAGAAACAACCAAGACAAATCAGATGGAGGCATCACAATCTAATAAGCAGGGCACTGGCATGTCCCTGGAGATCTGAATTCTTTTTTTGATTAAACAGTAGGAGTGGACTGTTTTGCAAATATTTAATTTCCAAGCTTCTAATTACAGTGGCTGAGGTTTTTTTCTCCTGAGAAAACAGGTGTTGACACAAGATCTGAAAGATCCTAGCAACTGGCATTTGCTGGTCCCTTTCTCAGTTTTAGCAACACACATGGAAAAAAGAAAAATGCATTACCTAACCTAAGAGACATATATTTGGGCTGTGCATCAAGAATTTGTTTATCTGTTTTTGCATGTTCATAATCTGTATCCATTCTTCCAGAGATGGAAGATTCAGCATGCCCCATTTTGAAATGGCATTATCCTGGCTGAGAAAACCTTC
The DNA here is from genome assembly GCF_003957555.1 of Calypte anna. Lineage (NCBI taxonomy): Eukaryota > Metazoa > Chordata > Aves > Apodiformes > Trochilidae > Calypte > Calypte anna. The sequence goes on from NC_044247.1 coordinate 7,411,969, forward strand.
ACAAGTGGGTCAGTTAATAGGAAGTAATTAAAGACATTCACGATTAAATCCTTTCAGTAAAGGGGATTTAATCTTGTCATCTTCCCTAGGCACATCAAAAATGGAAATACCATGCTTAGAAGAAAATATAGAGGATATTTGTTGTACTTAAAAAAAAAAAACACAAAACAACCTGAAAACTTGCGATGCTTCCAGTTCTGATCTAAACTAAAAATGTCAGTAAAGTCAAATTTATAGTTTAAATTATACCTCAGTTTCTTTGCATGCTCTAATACTGCTAAAATTTTAATGTATTTGATGGAAGCAGGATAAACAGGAAAAACGCTACCTATTGCAGACTGTTTTGCTGCACTGCCTACATGTAAGCTAATTACAGCCTCCCTTTAAATCTCTTGCTTTTGTGGGTCTTATTCATTGTCCTTAACGTTGTTTAAATGTAGGGGTTTGTCTGAATTACCATTTTATTGGCATTTTAAACTTGCACTGAGACACATCAATAGCACTATGTTATCACGTCAGTCAGTTCAGTCATTAATACTTGCAACCACTATATTTAGTTTATTTCTTGTGTCATGTCCCCATCCCTCCTTCTCCCCCCCTCCCCCAAAAAATAACAACAATTAGCTTATCCACTGGAACTGTTGTCTATCAGCTAAATACCTGCATTCTTTGGTATGAGTACTAATTTGAAAATGTAGAGTACTTAGCTATTGTAGCAGCCTATTGTTTCTATTCATACTGAGAGGTTTCTGAAAGTGCCTTTTTGGCAGAAAGCACTAGAAATTCTATGAGCTGGCTGCTCTACACACACACACTAAATCCACTCTTTATTCATGCTTCTGTCACAATACCATAAAAATCAGCTAAGTATGCTTTATGTTACTGAAACATTTAATGGCTGCTGAACCTGCCTCACCTCTGATGTTGAAATATTATTATCCATTGCCCCTCCAATCCCCCTCATTAGATCAAGACAACTTTATTAATATCATCTAGATGCTTTGATATCCTCAAATGGAAGATGATAGATCTTGACATCAAAGGGGTGTCTGCATCACACAACTCCATTTTAAACAGAGGTAACCCAGCCAGTAAGTGCACTCTGCAGCTGGAAGTCACCCAGCTCAGATGGAGGCCATCACAGCTACATTGCTTGAGGAGTCTGAGCTCACATCCTTGTAGATATTTCTTGAAAGTAGCTATCTGAAGGAGTTCAAAATGGCACTGAGCCATATGGCATACGTATTAAAGAAGAGGGTTTTTTTTTTTATCTTGTTCAAACCTATGCTCTTTAATATTGAATTCCTTGCTATGTAAATAAGAAATCAGCTCAAGGTCTGTTAAATTATTTGTTACTTCCACATCATTCAAAGGCATGCCAAACTCAGAGATGAATTCAGCCAGAAGGGACTTTTGAAAAATGCCTGGTCTGACCTTTCATGTAACACAGAATCTAAAATACAAGGGCATAGAAGTTAATGTCTTTACAACAGGGATGGATGTGGATGATTTGGTCTGAACTGCACAAAATGCATCCATTTTTAGTGCTGCCAAGTGATGTAAGTCACACACAATTATTCAGGTCCCTGTGGTGCATTACCAGGGGTGATCTTCCTGGGTTTTACAAAATCTAAGCCTTCACAGAAGCACATGCTACCTCACGTGTTTTGCTTGCTCTTCTATGCAATTCAGCTTGTTAATTTTTTTTCCAACCCATCCTCAGTAATGCAGAATATTTCAAGTCTAAATTTACTAAAATGTGCACAATAGGTGAAAGAGAGACCAAAGCTTGAGCCTACAAAATAGACATGGTCCCAACAGATGGAATATACCCACGCTGCAGAAAAAGACAAAAATCTCCACAAGGTCCAATAATCAGAAAATAGAGGAAGAAAATGTATTCCAATCCAAATCTGGTAGTCAGTCTGTACCAACCATATGAATATGATATAAAAAGAAAACCTGCTCGGGAGCATACTTGCAATGTCCAGGCACAGGTCCATCGTTTTCGTATCCCACCAACACCTCCTTCTCTATCTATTTTATCAAAACAGCCATGTGATTTCTCAGCCTATTCTTAAATTAATTTAATGAAAAATTGAATGGAAAATTTCCTTCCAATCATAGGAACATTTTTAACCCATTTAAAAACTCTGCCTTGCATTTCTGTATCCCTTGAATTTCTGACACCAGAACAATGGAAAAAAACCAACATTGAATGACAGTCTTGGTAAGGCTGTACACAGAAACAAGATCACACTCCATTTACATTTTAAACACTTTCTTAAGTACCTAAAAGATCCTGTTTCCTTTCAGCCATAGTACTTTACTGGGAGGTCATAGTTAGAGCCTTTCTTATGGCCCCTGAACCTCATCTCAGTATGTTCAGACACTTCAGGTCCATGGAGTCCTAGGGTCACCATTCCCAGACAAGTTACTTTGCATTGGTTTTATGCCTTTTGAAGTTGTCATTGACTGATGAAAGTACTTGGATAACTTAATAAAAAGAACTTGTCTTTCCTTACTAGTCCACCAATATTTAAAAAGCCTGCAAGTTTTGCAAAAAATTTACATTGACAACTAAAATCACTGACAATAACATTTAGTGTTAGACCACAACTCAGTCCCTCACTGGCCCTACAAAAAGAGTACTGCTTACTGATCTCTGTCTTCACAACTATCTTTTGAGATCTACCAATGACTCCATTTTCAAAAGACACCTAGTTAAATGCAAGCTTTTAAATCAAAATGTCATTCAGCATTAAGTTCTGAAGTTCAAGTACACAATGTCAGTTAATTCATCTTTCTCAACCTGCACATTATCTCCTTACAAAAAAAAAAAAAAAAATAAAAAACCAAACAAACCAACCAACCAACCAAACAAAAAAAAAAACAAAAAAACCAACTAAGGGTCTGACTGAGAGGTTCGGTATTTCCAAATAACTGTTCTAGTATTAATTAATTTTTTAGCTGTCAAGCCTTGCTGATGAACTGAATCAAGTGTGTGTTATAGAGTCAATATGAGGCCAATTTGCCTCTAGCTTTCTGGTCGTTGTTCTTTCCCTTGTTTAAACATGAAGCAATAAACATATTTTCTCAAATTCTGTGACATTTCTTTGGTTTTCAGCATTTCCAACATTGCTTAATTAGTGAGTTGGAAAGCTTCACACCTTTTTAAAATGGTTCTTGGATACAAAGTTTTCCCCACATTCTCCTATGTTACATCTGGCAAACCTTCTATTTCAGCTATTTCATACTAAAGATGGATACCTATACCTGCTTCATCCCCAGTGTGAAACAGACAGAACAAGTGAACATCTCACTACTTTGTTGGTTATGGTATCACCCTTATTTCAAACCATATAACTGAATGAAAGACTGGTTAGCTATCTTATAATTTTCTAGCAGTGAATACTATCTCAGAACAGATGAGGTAGAACCAAAAGTAGTACCACCAAGTCTACAGTGAAAAATATAACAAAGATTAATTCAGTTTTGGAGGTAAAAGGCAGCAACCAAAGTAGATTTCTGCTTTCAATGGAATCCCCCTCCTCTAAAGGATGGAAGAATACTGAGTATTGGAGACCTGGCAAGACCATCTAAGCTCACCTGTGAAAAAGTCAAGCTTGTGACAGGCAGGAGTGAACAGATAATCAATAACAAGGCAGACACTGCTCAGGCTTTTTTGCCCTGATAACAGGCTGAAGGAGAAAGACAAGTGGTGTCTAGAGACAGAGAAAAGCATAAGAATTACACCTTTACTAATGTGGTAATAATGAGTTTATAGAAACAAAGGGAATGCAAATTTTCTCAGCTGCATTAAGCAACTAAATTTAGGTGTATTTTAAAATGTGGCAAGCACAGATAGGACAACATGATAAAGAACACCCTTTGTGGATTTGTAAGTGGTGCAGAGCTTGGTTACAAACAAGTTCACATTCTAAGGAGGAAACAAGAATGCTCTTGGTCTCTCCAGAGAGGTTGTTCATGTTCTGGCACACATCTAAAAGGGAATTACCCTTACAGTCACCTTGACACAGAATTTCTGTCTCTCAAGTTCAGACTACTGTCCCTTTTTCTGAGCAATCTCACTGTAGAGTCAGAAAAATATCTGAGATTTTTAGGTTGTTTTTCTCTGGGAAAATAATGTTAGTGACACAGAGGCTACAAATACTCTTGTACAGAAAAAATACCCCAAACAATCCCATCTTCTGGGATTTTCAGCTCTCAGTTCTCAAGAAGCAACTTCAGACTCGGGAAAGAACTTCATTAGAGTTGGAACAAAGACTTTTGCTTAATTCTTTCTATCTAGAATCTTGTATAGATCAAAGTTAATGGTTTATTTCCAGCAGAACTAAAAATTTATCAGTACACAAATAAAAAAAACAAACCCCAAAAAGGTCTTTGCATAAGCATTGCTTGGCAACACCTTCTGTATCACGAGTGCAAGACTCTCATTACTTCACAACCCCACATCACTCAGGCAAGGTCTCTGCATCACAGAGCTGAGGTCTTTCATCCTACACCCAGCTCTAGAGGAGAGCTTTTATCAGAGAGGTGTAAATAGCTGTTGATGTTAATGATTCTTAAATAAAGCAAAAATACCAAGTTTCAATTACTTTGTGTCAATCTATTTTCAATTGCCACCTCTGTTTCCTAAAACTAATAAATATAAAACCAATGAAAAATTCCAGAATCAAAATGGCAAAATTAAAAAAAGTCACAATTAAGCTAAATTTTACTCCAGAAATCAAAAATTCCGAGGAACCCCAACACTATATTCTGCTGCTTGAAAAAGGAAATGTTTCTGAACCATCGAAACCCCCACAATACACAAATCCTGAATTTCAGCCAGCTTCAGTAAACAGTTTATCAACACTCATTACTCACAGTCAGTGTACCACTGCACACAGCCTTAACATATGTTGCCTGACACCCGGGCTCCCAGGGAAAAGAGCGACTGCTCCAAAGATCTGGTTACTTAAGCCTGAGAGCTAAGAGACATAAAGGAGATGAATCTGTAATTATAGCCCAGTTACTATGCAAATACTTCAGCTCACTATCTTGCTAAGAAATCTAGGTCTTTGCTTTCAGAAGAGTTTCATTATTAGAAACGATTCTTGCCTTTATTCCACCACTGTGATATTTCATGCATCTTATATAGCACAGATAAGGAGCAAACAAGAACAAACAGCTTTTACCTCTGCAATCCTCACTGGCAGCATCAAAATCACAGCCCTGAAAAGACCACAGATGAGAAATACCCAGGGATTTTAAATCTGCAGTTAGCAGAAAGCCTAAATAATAAGTTGCCTCTCATATCTTAAGACTGCAGATATTTTTGACCAGTTTTCAAGGCTGCACCCAGCCGAAGCCACAGGGGTCAGACACACCGTGATTCCTCATGTCATGCGGGAGGTGAGTCTGTAATGGGTCGTTAACACATTGTCCTGGCTCCGAACAGGTTTGTTTTTTTTTTTTTTTTAATTCAGTTTTCTTCTGCTGGTATCCTTGGCTGTGCTGGTGTGATAGGTTTGAGGCAGGAATTTCAGTGAGGAGGACATATTAAAACGGGTGCTGCTATCTGAAGAGAGCTCGGAGTCCCGGCCCCAGTGAGCGTGGCAGCCGGAGCTGCCAGGGAGGCACTGGAGCTGCCAGGGATGCACTGATCCACCTCTGCTGTTCTACACGATTATTGCTGACAGGCACCAGAGCTGACACTGGATGTGCTGGACACAACTGGGGTAAGCATACTGTACTGGATAAGCACATCAGACCTAGCTATGCATAGCAATGGTTTTATCTGTAGTGGAGGCGAGCTGCTTTAAAGCAGCTTGGCTGAAGCATAATTCAGAAAGGAGGAAAATCCACAGGCAAAGACCTGCCATTGAAAATGTCCTGCACCTTGGCCACAACTTCATTATCTCACATTCACTCAACTACTTCATACAACCAACATGTTATTCACAGCCACACGGTCTGCACAGAATCATCAGAGGAAGGAAAAAAGATGCTTAAAAAGAACTTTCTGTTCAAGGAAGGGAAAAAGGCTGCCCTGAGCACTTCATCTAGTCTCTCACATTTACTAAGGCTAAAATAATTTCTCTCACATAAATGGAGCAGATACAGTATCTCTCCCCAGGGTGCCAGAAGCCACAAGGGCAGGCTATGTTAGGCTTACAGGGCTGATGCAACCTTGTGTAAGGCATTACTTTATGGAGTGGTGAGTTAGCAAATGCTTTCTGCAAAATATTTATTTTGAATCTTCTGTTATGGAAATATAAGCAGTAGTTGTGGGGATATCTGTTTTGATTTTGCGGTGCTGCTGCCTCCTGCTCAGATGTAAGCACCCTGTCAGGTAATTCAGAAATGACACCTCGTCCTGGAAACAAACATTATCATTGATCATTAATGACTGCTGTGGTATTTGCAAAAAAGATAATAGAGATCTGGACAAAGCATGAGTACTTTCTGATACAAGGAAACATGTTTTTAGGGAGTGCTGAATAGTCACTGTGATTTTTTTACGTTTTGCTGCTTGCTATCTTTTCTCATTTGAAAGACAGATCTGTATTAGTTTCCAAACAGAGAGCATATTGTTCCACATGTTCTACAGCTTCTGAATCACACTAATTTGTATTACTACATTTTTAATTTAATGATTGATATGTTGGCTTTGCAAACTGACTGTCAGAATAATTCATATAGTATTAAAAAACCCAAGCGTACAGTAGTTTTATTAATGCACCCTTAAAGAATAATGAAACCTTCAGCCTCGCTCTAATGAATTCTGGTGAAACTCTTATGAATGGTACTATTCATATATACCTGACCCTCAGGTGGGGAGGAGGGTGAGGGAAAGGAAGGAAAAAAAAATGCAAAAGTTTCTAGTGACAAAACGGAACCATTTTCTGAAATAACCTTCAGATATTAAGCCCTGGCAGGAAAACTGGCAGCTTCAAACATCCAATTATTTATTCCCTTGAACCACAGGACTGTGAAGGATTGTTTCTTGTTTTGGTTCACTTAGAAGCCCAGGCAGAGTTCTTCCAGGCTCTCCAACAGTACCAAGGTGAGATCTATATTCCTAAGGTCAAGCCCTGAAGCCCTGAATCAGCTTTCCAATGGATGTTTTGCTTCAGTTCTCAGCCCACACCTGTGGCTCCAGAATCTCATCAGCAGTGAACATGACACATGCAAGCACAGGGCAGTTCAAAGCCCTGAGTTCACACAATGCAGGTGTAGGATTTGTTTTCAGATGGTCTAGCTATCCATGACCAAGAGAGATTAACTACAAGCCTTTACAAGGCTCCTTTTTATATTCCTGCCTGAGGATACTGTAGTACAACTTCTGATGTTACACTGCAAAATACTAGTAGAGTGCAACTGAAACACTTTTCTCCCCAAATATCAGAAGTTTAATAACTTTCACTAAGTCCAAGACAGAGTTACAAAGCACACACCTGGATTCCTACCTGCTGTTACCCGTGTCAGAGGGTATAATGCATAAAAGTGGAATGAGGCTACAGTGTCCAGGCTAGCTGAAGGACACTCAATCAATAAAGCTACAAGAATAGATGGATGAGAATGCCCCTTCTGAGAATACTTTGCTTCCAGCAACCTGCACAGGATTTAGGAATAAAATTAAAGCTCCACAAAGTGAGAAGTGCTGTGTTTCAAAAACACCCAGCCCAAACAACACAAAATGAAAAACCCAAGAAATTACACTGAGCTAGTAGAGAAGAGATCTGTAAATCCTGTTTAATGCCCATGGGAAAGGCAGGATTCAGCCAGTAGCTTTGAGAAGAGCCAACTTTATGCAAGGTGTCTCAAGCCTCATCCCTGTTCATGCTGGTGTGGAACACAGCCTTCAGAACCAAAACACCATAGGCTCTTTTCTTTCTTTTGTAACATTTTATTTTCCTCTCAGCAGTAAAACAAGACAAAGCTTCCTTCCCTTTGGAAGAACATAAGGATTAGGAACTGGACTTGTCTCTCTGTCACATCCTGGTCTCCAGAAACTCACTTCAGGGACCATTGGATCTTTGAGATGGACAGCACACTATGTGAAAATTTCCTTAAGAGTGTTGGGGTTTCTGCAAAAAGAAGTTTCCAAGCTCTGAGAAGCAGACAGCACTGGAAATAAACCACAACACAGCTGCTGAGGAAGTGTCCAAGCCAGGAGTGACCATTTAGTTGACTGGCCAGGCAGTATTTCTCCCACCCAGATGATGATTTACAAACTTGGTAGGTGTTTTGTGCTTTATGTTTCATTTCCTCACATATTCAATATTCTTGCACTCAGATTTGTATAAGCTTGAACATTTCAGTCCACAAAGGACAAGACAATGTAAATAAAAATCTCTTTCTCAGGAACAGCCTGAGATGAGATGAAACTTGCAAACTTGGTTCCAACCCTGAGGCTTTATTTTCTTTTCCAAAAAGAAGCTGGATGGTGCAGCATAAAAGGTTATGATGGGTTATACCAGAGCAACCCAGTACAAAGAGTAGCTGATTGAGTTCCCAAAACATGCAAGGTATTCTGGTGTTTGCAGAGGGGAATTTAAGGGATGTGGCTCCTGCCCTAATCAATACAGGCTATGCCATCAGAGTGAATCTGACCATTCAACTTTGCCAGAGTTTATACAGTTAAAACCAACATAAAACTACCCAGATGTTCCAAATTACTGAAATATAAGGGAAAGCACATTCTAAAAATAACAGAGTAAAATGGAAGTATAAATCACAGAGGTTGTGTGCTGCAGAACACATCCCTTTGGTGGCCAGCAGTCTAGTTCAAGCATGTTGCTGTGAGGGATGGAAAACTGGAGTGCATTTTGCATGGCACATACATGGAAGATGACAGCACCCATTGTTTGGGTGAAAATACCTTTGATTTCCTTCAGCTGTACTGGGTATCTAAAGTAGGAACAATCACTTGAAGCAGAATTTCCTGAACTACTGAAATCTTTTCTATTCCCTGGCTCCAGACAGAGTCCCAGCTTCTGACTAAGATGCTGTATGATGCCATGCATGTCATTGTACTTTCCTCTTTTATGAGAGGCACAAAACATAAGGGCTACCTTACAACTTAATTAGATAAGATGCATAAAGAACAGCATTACAAAAATAACAATGTTTGTCCCAGGAGAAATACTAGAATTACAGTAGTTGATTACTTTTCACCATCAGTGTGCTGCAGCCCAGCATTCAGAGAAGCTGAAACATTAACATTTCAGGATTTTAAGTAAAAAAAAAAAAAATGCATTCTTGAAGCAAAATACTGTGTGCTGAGTCAGTTCAGCATTAACAAACCTTTTCCTCTGCAGTACAACACCTTGCAGAAATGGTTCATTGGGTTAAATGTCTACATTCTTAATGGATAAGCCCACTGCTTAGATAATACCTCTTGTAATACAAGAATTCTACCCAACACCTGGACCTCACCACATCAGTCTATGGAGTGACACTGTGCTGCACCACAGAAATGGGGAGAGGAAGCGCAATTCCTACCAGAGTACAGTCAGCAGCTACAGCTCCTCTGATTCGTCATACCACAATAAAGAGAACTAAATATTTTATGACAGTTCATTTAACTGAAACATTGCATGTAATTCAGCCACAGCAGATCCGACAGCCAGATCTATTTCTGTTGTTAACCTTTCAAATCACTTACCTGTGAAAACTCCATCTCTCTCTCTAAATTAACAACCAACATGGAAACTAAAAGCTGTCTGAATCCCTTAGTGATGAGTGAAGAATGTTGTTTTCATTCTGCAGCTCCTGACTACCAGGGTAAAGCCCAATTTGCATTTGCAAATAATGGTAAATTGCTACTGTTTCCAGCAGTTGGACCTAAAAAGGACAAGTGGTTTCAAACAAATCAGGAAGGAACAGACTAGACACTGGGAGTACATTTTACAGTAACACATTTCAGCACAATTGCTGAAGTCCAGAAAAGTTTTCCCAAAGACTAAGTAACTTCTACAGTATTTCAGCTGCAGATGAGGAATAAGAAGAGCATCTCAGAAAAAGAGGTATTAAAGGCAACTTAAAACTTTAGTAATTTTTTGTGAGCTATGTGCCAGGATGGTTCCTCACCTAGTTTCATCTGCTTTCATCCATCTGGCAACAGTGCTCTGTTTCTTCCCCAGAGGAACATCCACTACAGTGCAAAGGCTTACTCCACAAAAACTGTTAAGTGGTTTTTTTACAGTGCCATGGTGTCCTGTCCTGGTTTGGGCTAGGTTAGAACTAATTTTCATTCTTGTAACTTTGCTTTCAGCTAAGTCTTTTTTAAGTAGCTGCACTTGCTAAAATGAACAGCAAGTTTCTCAGGCAGTCTCTGCTTCTAGGACTGATAATGCTCAATGATCATAGTTACGTCTAGAGATTGGTCTGCAGAGCCCAGGCTTGGTTCTGAGGAGCATCTTATGCTCCAAAACCAGAAAGGGAGTAAAGAGCTCACATCTGCAACCCCCCTTTAGGGAGGAGCAGACAAGAGAGGTGACCAAAACTGACCGAATGGAATGTTCCACCCCATACACATCATACTCTGTATAAATGTGAGGGATCACGAGGGTCAGACCCCCTCCTCCTTCTTTGGCATCCTGGGAGGATTCCATCCATTTCTCTGCCTGTGGGCCCAATCCCTGAATCCAAGGGTACCTTCCTCCAGCTCCTGACACCTGATAACTTCAGGAGCCCAGCCTGGGACTTTACCAGGGCTGCCCTAGAACCTCAGTGGTGACCTGAGCATTACTGGAGGGTAAGCGCAGAAGAACGAGGTATTGGTTTTGTGTATATTAATTTTTCCTTTTTATCATTGTTGTTTTATTAAAGCTGTGAAGTTTACTTTCCAACCTGTAAGTCGTTCTCTTTCTCTCTCCTTTATCACGGAGCTGAGGGGGATTAATAGAGAGCAGCTGTCATTTGGTTAATTGCCAGCCTGGCATTAAACTGTAACACATGGCATCAAATTTTACCAGGAAAAACATATTTTCTCTGCTTTTTATAGTACACGAGCATACAACACAGATCATGACTTCTGTTATAAGGGAATGCCAGCCAAGGCTAAAGACCTGAAGTGGGAACCATCTCCAAAGTTCCATGTAGTATTAATGGTGCATGAGGACACAGTTTTTTGAAAAATGTTCAGAAAAATCCAGCAATTAAAAAAAAAAAACCCAAACAAACCTAAAAAAAACAAAACAAACAAACAAACATAGAAAAAAAAAAAAAGAAACTTGCTGCCATGTCAGACTGGAGTAGGGGATTTGGAAGAACAAGGAGGAGTGGCTTGGCTTGGCTTATACTTGTCCTGACACACGCCATCAATAAAAAAACACTTGGGTCATGTGTGACACGATACTGCCAGATAAGAGACATGTTTACTGGCTCTTACAAAATTTTTGTGACATTACTAGGAAGAATTATTCAAGACTCTAATCCTGATCTATAAGACAAAGCCCAGCACAGTCAAAACAAACCCCTGCCTGCAGTGAAGCTGACAAGCAAGCCAAAGCCAGTGGCTCCAAAGTCCTGGTACCCAGTCGCTCACGTACGTGATGGGAAGGGGATGACAGGAGGGCACAGAAAGTACAAGGAGGTACCAGCTACTGCACTTGTCTGGAAAGCATCTTATTATGTGCACCAAATGAACAGCCAGAAGTGCTTTCCAGCTCTCATGTGTTTCTCTTCTGACTGAGATGAAATAAATTCTATTTTGGTACAGTAAAGCAACAAGTTGTACTGAGTCAACACCACACAGGAACTTTAGAAAGGAGCCATGGCACACTGCATACTGTCTCAAACCTTGCAAACACATCTAATGTATCAGATGCAAATCAGATGCCACTACTTTTCAAAGAATACCTGCATCATGTCACAAAATTTCCAATGGAAAAGAATTCCAAGTGAATTAAAAAAAAAAAAATTACCTTGAAAAAACATTAGCAGGTATTGTTAAGAAATAAAGTAAGAAATCCTACTTTTAACTCTTGTCTATACTTACAAGTGAAGGAACTGGAAAAAAATCCTAAATGGGATGTTTAGATGCAATTCAACAGCTAATAATAGTACAGCAGAACTTAGAATTGGTTTAGAGAATATCTCAGTTGCTCATCAGAATATTTTTAGCAACACACCTTTTTAATATATGTAAAAAGAAATCCATCCCCAATGCTACCAGACTTCAATTTCCTGATTTACACTACCTGAACAAAATGGGTTGCTTACCCAAGATAAAGTGGTTACTGGAAGAAGCTTTCCCACTGACATGCCCAGCCCAGTTTACAATAATATTCTTTGAAGGTGAGCAATGAGTTTATTCTTCAGGATCTGCAATTGCTTCTTTATCGCTGTCAAATAGCATTAATCAGTTTGTGGGTTTGTGGCAGGGACACTTTTCTATTAAAAAGAATTAGATGAACCACTTCCTGCATGTCAGGCTGAATAATTGTATGATTAAACTGGTATTTTAGAGATTCCAAATTTTAGTAACAGTCTCTAGTGAATGCCACGTGAGGTTTCAGTCCTCACCCAAAAAAAGGACATGTTGGCTTCCCCTAGGTAGACATTAACATACCCACACATCCTGGAACCTTGCTGAAGAGCAGTACACATTCTCATTTTCAGTTTGTTCATACCAGTTTTACACTGTAAATTTTTTTTTTTTTTAAAGAGAATGATAGAGGACTCCCCCTGTCTCCACAGCCTTTCAGAAGGAACACAGTTTGAACCCCTGAAAAATCTGCACCAGTTACTATCCTATCAGAGCTTTCTTCATTAAAGTAGTTTCCAGTAAATGCCTTTTGGTACTCCAGGAGTGCTAAACAAAAAATAATTTGTATTTTTTAAAACTAACTAACGTGAAAAAAAGAAGAAATTTTCAGTCTAACTCCACTTACATATTAACTGAGAAAGTGATAAGTGTCACCAAATCATAGTATCTATAATGTAGGTGCTGTACCTTTACACAGCCACTCCTCTATTTAACTAGAAAAAGAACAAAGGAAGAAAAAGATAAATGTAATAATAGTGCTAGATTTATGTGCTTCAGTAGAAATAAGATGAATACACAACTATTGGGCTTGTCAAAGACAGATTTGGGTAGTGGCAAACACATTTCAGAAAGCAGGCTACAGTCTCTTGTCTGTCAGATGAAGTACAGATACAAGTTCAACATTAAAACAAAAAATGAAAAATCCAAGATGAAAGTAAAAATGTGGAAAAAAATATCCAAAAACTACAAACACTTTCAGTGAAATCCATCGCTTTCTAAAGAGAACAATCAGTTCCTAGTGCCTATGTCTATTTTGCAGCACATTAAACAGAACGAGTCTAGCAATAACGTGCTACAAATACTTCCAGAGCTTCACTGTCCCTGTGCTTCTCAGTTTGTTTTGAGGTTGTTTTTTTTTGTCTTTTTGGTTTGTTATTTTGTTTTAAACATGGAAATTTGAGGTTGAGTCAGTTCCCCTCTGCAAAACCCTTTATTTTCAAAGTTTGTATCACTGGATTTAGAGTGGCTGGTTATTGCAAGGAGGAGAGGGAGGAGGGTGTAATCCTACAAGGATCCTAGGAAAATTGCAATAATAAATCATGATGGAGACTTTTTATTACATTTCTTTTTAGAAAAACTGTATATGTAAAAGACTGCAAACAAGAAACCAGGAAACAGGAATAATCCTTTCCTCTATTCCTTTCTTAGTCCTGCTACAGCTTTTTTTTTTTTCTGTCTTTACTCTAGAAACACAGCATTCTCAAAATCTATTAATATTCCTCTTTTTCCCTAGCTAACTGTCATTATTATGGAAAGTGAGAAATGGCTGTCAAGCTCAAAAGCAAAACCAAGCACATTCTAAATCCCCTATAGCCACACTTTTCCTGTATAAGCACACTGCTGCTATTATGGTAGTGAGCACAGTAAATAATTATTACAAATAATTTTAAAAGTTCATCATTAAGAATCCCCAAACACACTTTTTTTCATATTTTTTTTCTCTACAAAACAAAGGAAGGATCTTTTATTCCACCCAGTACTTATCAATGCCCAGGTCAGAGGAGACCAAGAGCTTCAGATGACACAGCATGTATTGTATTAGTGGGAGAACTAATAAATAATTTAAACAAGAACTAATAATTTAAGCAAGACAAAATCCTACACCCCAATGGAAAGGTCTGCATGGATTCATCCAAATGGAAGGTGGTGCTGAGAGATGTCTGTGTGCTGCCATCCTAAGCACTGAGAGGACAAGGCACAACCTGGCAGTATTCAAGAGTTTTGCCTTCTTGGCTCCAGAGTGCAGCCAGGGGAGAAAAAATATGAATGTCTTCTCACAAGAAGCAGACTTAAATACAGCCTGGAATTAGTTCATTAGTTCATATTCCAAGAGAGGGGTCAGACTGTAATGATGAGGCCAACACCAGCCAGTAACTTCCAGTCAGTCACAAATTCAGTCCCTTGCAGACATGGCTAGAAATAAAGCAGACTGACTACTCCCAGCTTTCTGGGAAACGTGCATTTAATCTGCCCAGCTGAAAGTTATTTCATGTCATTTAGGGCTGATAATTCTTACTGGAGCTCAGATTTAAGTCTCATCAGATATTGCAGTGCTCTGAACACACATCCAAGGCCGGACCTCCAGTAACACTACTGGTTCAGCTCCTTGACAGTTTCCCTAAAATGGACTGACGGGCAAAATGCTTCTGACAATCTGGTCCTTCTCTGCCCATCATGCTGAAGTTAAATCTTCCACCTTGGAAGAAGTCCCTTACACTTCACCTTCCTCCATTTTCTTACCCAAGGAGGGATGTCCATTGCTTTTGCTGAGAAGTGGTTTTTTTTTTTTTAAATCATGATTTTGACTGAACTGCTGAGTCATTCTGCTAGAATTGTTTTAATGACAATTAGAAAGCTTTATTTCTGTCATGTAGAAGTAAAGCAAAATTCAGACCTAAGGCAATGAACTGGCAAAAGAGTAGCAGTCCCAAAGAAATGTAGGATTTCCTTGTCTTTTTTTTTTCCAAGTAAGAGAAGCAGGGTTTGTGAGAAGTAATGTACTTCATTAAACCAAATGATGCAGCTGGAGAAGCAGACAAGCTTTCAGACACACAGTTCCTCCAGGTCAAACATCATCATAAAATACAATAATTTTGAAAATATTACAGAAGAGTACTTATATACAGCTGTAGAAAATGTGTTTTTGAGCTTTGCCACTGTTTATTAAAGCCTTAACATTTTGGTTTGGGAATGGACACAAGCCCTGCACAGCACTGAATCAGAAGACTTCTCCATTTGAGCTTAAATACTAGAAACAGCAGAGACTCTAATAAAAAAAGTCCCTGTAAATGCAAAATATGTAAAACACCATGCAAATGTCTCCCCCTTTGGTATTTTAAAATATTTTATCTGAAATTCTTGAATTCCTTGCAGGATGTTTTAATTTTAATTGTTCTTAATGCATAAAGAAATCACGTGCTGAAATTTCTTCTCTAGATTCATGCCTCAGGCTTTCATTATTGTCATCTTTCTGGCCACTTCAGCAAGACCCTTGGCAGCACATTTGGTTTTAACTTTTCATGTACTTCCTTTCACAAAACCCATGTTTTCTCCTTGTAATGTGTTGCTTCATTTTTCTGTGTTATAATGAAACATAGCTAAATAAATTGCAACTCTTTGGTCTCTTTTTGGCATGCTCACTTTGGAAATGTGGTAGAGAAGTTCAAGTGACTGTCTAAGGATGTGAGGTCTAAGCACATCCCCTCTCTTTCTCCTAGGTTTCACCACAGTTTGAGGGTATTTTGTAGGGCAGAAAGTGTCTCTTTACTCTGCTGTGTGATTTTGGGTGCAGCATTTCAGCAACTATTGCCAGTTTGTTCACAAAGAGAACAAAGATGCAACTAAATTCTGATTTTCTCAACTCCCTGAGGCTCTGTTCTGAAGTATTTAGCAGGTGACAACGATCACAGTTGTGACACTCTTATTTCTAAGTTAGTATGGATAATTCCACATGGTGTTAAAAAGGGGCCCTGACATACCAAAGGCTCTGTCTTTTAGACAAAATGTAAAACCTAGAGCCTTCTGGTCTGAGGAATTACAAAATCCTACACAAATCTGT
Source organism: Calypte anna (assembly GCF_003957555.1). Lineage (NCBI taxonomy): Eukaryota > Metazoa > Chordata > Aves > Apodiformes > Trochilidae > Calypte > Calypte anna. Next base: position 7,428,090 of record NC_044247.1, read on the forward strand.
TTCTAGGGTTGTTGTCCTGGCCAAATTCCAGGCTGAGCACTGTCAGCCTTTCTCCTCACTCCTCCCTGAGTCTTCCAGCACATGGGTTGGGGCAATCCCAAACAGGATTACAGGTTGGGCTGAGAATGGATTGAGAGCAGCCCTGAGGAGAAGGACTTGGAGGTGTTGGTTGACAAGAAGCTCAACCCAAGACAGCAAAGTGTACTTGCAGCCCAGAAAGCCAACTGTATCCTGGGCTGAATCAAAAGAAATGTGGCCAGAAGTTAAGTGCAACTCACAAGTGCATCCTGTCCCAAAAGTGTGCAGCACAGCAATGGGCACAGAAAGCCCCAGGGTATTTAAATGATGCTGAACCCAGGCAAAAAAGAAAGTGTGATCTACACAGATCACTAAATCCTTGCTTGGTTGCTTTGTAGGGTTAAAAATACCACATATATGGTACAATGAAGTATAAATACACATCTCCACTGAATAGAAACTGTATATGTACATTGTAGTTCACTATTAAAAAAGACCTGTGACTGATTTCAATGGCATCTGCATCAACTATGGCAACATCTGCAACACCTGGCAAAACACCACTCAACCAAAAATCGTATCCTTGGAATAATGATGAGCACCTCAAATCTCCAGTGATTTATCTGCTTATGTATGCTTTAATGTGGATCACACTCCACAGCACTGCAATCATCTTCATACACACAGACAGAAACAACCAAAAAATCCAACAACCCCCCCCAAGACAAACCTTTTATTCCCTATATTCAGGAAGAGGTGGGGAGAAGATCACAATTCCTGCATGTACTGGATGTAGTCCATTAGAAACCTATGGGGGGTATTTATCTTCCTGCAGAAACCTCCCAGCATAGCCAGCTGTGTCATGAATAAATACATTTAAGCCCATTTTCTTGCCTTGCTGAGCTCTCTGAAGCCAAGAGATTAAAACTATTTGGTGCAGCCCTGTAGATCTGAAAGAGTCCCTGTGTAACAGTGGCTTCAGTTGTGGCAGCAGTGTGACAGCACACACCAACACCTCCTGCTCACATTAGGCTTAGTACAAAGCTCCAATAAATGTACAGCAGTTGTTGAAAGGTCTTTGCATGCACCCTGGTAACACAGTGGGTTTAATCCAACATAAATGTCTGCTTGCCCAGAGCAGTGCCAAATTGCTCAGCCCTGCTGGCTGTAGTGTTCCAGCAAAAGCAGTCTTGCTTAATGCAGTAACCTGGATTAGACAATTAAATTAGCTGAAAAAAACCCTCTCCTCTTTCTTACATTGCATCAGGTTTTAGCCAGATCAGCCAAACTACATAATTCTTTTGTTCCTCCTTGAGCATTAGTTGGTACCTTTGTACAACTGAATCATACCCTAACTTTATTACCTTACATCTCCAAGTCATGAAATTCTTTTCACACAACACTCTAATTTTCCTCTTTACTAACTATGCCACCTAAATGTGTGTAAATGGCAAACTTCATTAGCAAACTTGATTTTCATAAAGTCCCCCAGTGAAAGCATTAAATCTGATCAGACCTACAACCAAGTTGAGTTTCAGAGGCAACTTCCCCCACTGTTTTAGACCTGAGGCTTGAGACTAAACAAAAGGCAAGGTACAAACCCAAAGGTAATCTGTTCAAATAATCTGTGCCATGCACTGTACATCTTGGGCATCAATATTTAAGGCAGGATATGGCAAGCACATTGCTGCTGGTGGGGTTTTCCCTCCCTGCTAGATAAGCATAGGCTCCAATGAGCTCTTCCTTTCCTCATATTTAGAGCATTCATCTAGAGATTGACTGTAGAGATCTATCAATTGTTCACACCTGGTGCTGCCCTGAACTGATCACCTCTTTAATTAACCATGTTAAACTTGCTCCCTGAAGCTTATGATGGTTCTGTCACTTGCCTGTGGGTTTCCCTCTTCACTACAAGCCTGAATGCTTCCATCAAGTTTACAGTGAGAAGAAACCAATAGAGGAAATGATGAAGGATATCCCTGAGCTCCATTTGAAAGGCTATTAAAGAAAGGCTTCACAGCAAAAGATAATGTAATAAAATAGTTTTTTTTTTCTTTGATGCCTAGGGAAAATAAAACAGAAAGAATACATCTATTCTTGCTGTATTTACAATGTCTTTTGTAATAGCAAAACAAAATTTACCAAGTAATGTCGTACTATCACAAAGGACACAGAGTATTCACCAGTTGTAGCATTGTAGTCCCTTGACCTGGTGTATCCATGGTTTCATCTTTGAAAATGTGAATATTACCACCATGCATACACAAAAAACTTGGAAAGAAAGAAAGTTTTACTTGAACTGTAGACAGATGGACTTACCCTTATAGAATATTCTGAAAAGTACTTTCTCTACTTCTTAATAAAGAATGCAGTGGCCACCTTAGAGAGTTACAAAATTTTGTCAGGTCAATATCTGTAGCATCACCATTATCTCCTTTAATGAGTATTGTAAATGATGAAGTGTCAAACAATTAGCACGTTTCTCCTAGTCTTGCACATAGGATAACACATATTTCCCAGGAGTATAGAAGAACTTATTTGGCTTCCTTTCAGTTTGTGCAACAGGGGTACAAATCCAGCCTCAAGAGCAGCAAGTCTTGTATATCATTACCACTTTCTGCAGGTACACATTTCAAGTTAGGAAGGCTTCTGCCTGAGTTCACAAGATTAATAATGATGAAGCAAAATGACTGTTGGCAAATATGCATTTTGCAAAATGAGTTAAGTATTTTAGCACCTTGAAAACGCAAAGGGGATGAAATGAAAGTACTCCTCTCATCCTTGCCTCCCTCTGAAAAAAGACGAAGACCAGAAACTGTAATAGCTGTAGATTATTTGCTATATTTTCCAGTGGTTAATGCTCTATACTGTCATAATCTTTTATGGTGAAACTTTTTTTTTTTACCAGATACGCTGCAGGAAAAACAATTTATGGGCATTGAGAGATGGAGCAGAGATTTACAAGCAATGACCTCTGAAAATTTAGTGGAATCACTTTACTGCCCTCATGTTCCCATTCTGTGTATACAACTCCTCAGGATAAATCAGAAAGTAATTCAGCTCCTTCTGATAAAGTCTTCTTTTGTGCAACAAATACAACTTGAAGAAAATTGCAAGATCCCTGTTTCTCTCATTGAAAAAATAGTTTGTCCTGCCAGCAAATGCAAACTCAAATGCAATGTGCCAGATCTGAACAGCTGTATGTATCCCACCACTTCTCCTGAGGCTCCATCACATGCCACATGCCAGTCACCATAATTAGAGTTAGAAGGAAAACTCACAGCACAGTTAGGAAATGTACAGCATTATACATAAATAAAAGATTACTGCTCCCCAGTGCTCTTGTCTCTTCTAATTCCTGTTTTTTCTCCCCACAGACCAATAGCAGTGTTGAATTCTGATGAAGCAAAGTGTGGTTCAACCTCAGGCATTTTGTGAGGCAGAGAGCAATTAATTGGTGTTAAAGCAATACGTAACAACAGACTTTTCTGTCAGGGAAATGTCAAACTAAAGAGTTAAGTTTGGCCTTACCAACAGCCTTACTACGACTTTAAAAGCTTGCTTTATTTATCATTCTTCAGTGAAAAGTAACTGCTGCCCAATTCATCTAAGCATTTAAATATGGTTTTAATTCTAACCTGCCCATGCAGTCTATAAAAGTTGAAGGACAAATAATGTGCCTAGTATTAAACGCATGCTTAAATGTTTGCTGAATAGAGCTTGGATGAGTTATGGACTGAGTGATAATTCTTGATAGGAGAAAATACAGTAAAAATTTAACCTGTGGTTCTCCTAACTACAGAATGGACCAGGAGCAGTTGCATTGTGCCCCCTGTAAGAACTGATGAACCATAACACACTTGCTAATTTATCTTTTATTTCCTGGGAACACAGAGAGACCCAAAAAAGGGAAGTAAAAAAGGAGAGATATGGAGCCAAAATTATACCCTTTGTCTCATCCTAGAGCCTATCACTCACAGAAGGATCCTTCTGATTCCGTCTGCAGAGAGCAGGGATGGGCACACTGAGCAAAGAATGAAGTATGTTCAACATTTTCCTGGGTTTATTTTGAGAAGATTTATGGTTGAGAGAACATGTGATACACAGCAAGATGGACAGTGTTCCTAGATCTTTCAGGTTTACAACTGTCAAAATTGTTAAACTATGCTATTTTTAGTGAAATTACAATTTGAAACTGGCATGTTGATTCCACACAGTTGGAGCCTGCTTCAATGCCAGCAAACATATTTTGATTTATTGCTCTTCTATTCAGGTCAGGAACCATAACCTCAGGAGCAGTCAATTCATTGGACTTAGTGCTCTAGACAAGAGGTGAATGTGGCCTTCAGAATTAAAACTCTTTATGATATGAAGGAGAGGACAATCTTCAAAGCACTGAAACAAGTTTTCTCTAACTAGCTAAATCCAAATTTGGCTGCAACCTACTGAAACAGACAACAGCATAGGAAAACTGAGTTGTTCAAAACATTTAAGGGAAATGAAATCTCAAAATCAGAAGTAAGATTGTGTGGAAAAACCGAAACACCCAGCAATTTGAAAAGAAATATTAAAGAAAAAAAAATCTGAGAGATTAAATACAAATAATTCCTTAGATAAGTGGGGACTTCACAGAATTTTAAGATGTTGCCCATGAAACATCCTAAATATCTTGAAATTAAAATAGAAAACAGTATGCTTCTGACAACAGTTAATTTCTCTCATCCATACAGCCTCAGTTGAAATGTTACTGGTGCATTCTCTAGGCCTTGATCAATAATGTACCAGTACCTGAAGTACAAGCAGCAGCATCTGTAGTCAAAGAAATGAAAAAAACCCAAACCCAACCACCTTTAGAGCTGAGGAAAGTACTAAGTAGCCCACTGGATAATGGAAACCGTTCTCTAAATGCACTTTCTCAAAATGACAGTAAGGAAGGTGGCACTTACACAAGCAAAATTAGGAACACAAGCATCTACTGCTTCCAAGAAAACCAACAAAGTTCATTCAAGTCTTCCTGATGACCTGGGTAATAACAGAAGGCATTTATTGCAGTGTGCCGAGTAAAAGAATCGTCTTGATTAGTGCTGCTAGGAGAGAATGAAAAGAAACTAGGTCCTTGTGGCAAGCTGACAATTCACTAACAATTCTGTTCAGACTGATGGTGGCTAAGTTTGAAAAGCCTGCTGTTATGACAGGTGTCAAGGAGAAGCACATAAAAAAGGCAATCTTAAAACAAAATCCATGACGATGGAATAAACCTTTAAACCTGGCACCATTCCTTGAAAGTTAAAACAATTAAGCATGATTTTAAGCAAAGTAGCCAAGGGGAATGACAGAAATCAAACATTTTTATTTCCAGATTAAGTAACATTAAGAGAAGAAAAACACAAAACACAGAGAATAAAAAGGATTGGTTCTGCATTGCTAAACCATAAGGGACAAAAACCAGTGTTGGCATAACATTTTTCATTAACTACAGCAAAAGCAAAATGTACATATCAGTGTTACACATCCTTTTCTTGCCTAAGGCTCTGATTAAGTTCCCCAAACTTCCTTTGCTCTACAGCTTTTAATGCACCACCACATATTTTTCTGCTATCATTGAACATGTCAGAGAAATATCTCTGCAGCACACTAAATCTAGGTTAAGAATCATGGAGGCAAAGAATTCTTTTTCCTTACTTGGGATATTAAAATGGCCACGGTAAGAGATTTTTTCTTCTAGTCAACTACATCCATATCTGAGAAATAACAATCTGAGTTTTGTTACAGCATCAGCCACAAGTACTCAAGTGACTCAAAATAATTATTATTTGATTGATAATGGCCATTGGAGAATTTCTCTTGCATAAGAAACTATTCCATTTTGAATCTGGTACAAGTGGCATGGTCTCCTCCCATATAAATTCCTTTCAATTTCTGGTCTACACCAGATGTGCTTAAAGGAATACAGCAGAGGAAAATGTGGTCTATGGGATTTTACAGAAGCACATAAGAAAGAATAGTTCCTTAATTTTTCATCTCACTTCATCTCCAAACTGTAAAATGCTTCCTTGATGGAATTCCCTTTCCTTTCCAAAAGGCCATAACACTTACAATCCATAATAACTGCTGTATGGTAACATCAGTCTTTCCAAAGGCAGGAAAATATTTCTCCTGACACAGACATCCAGACTGTTAAGGGCTGAACAGCTACTGGTACACATAGCTACTGCTGCACATATCTGGATAGCAGCACATAGACATTCAGGTGCTTAAAATTTCTCCTTGAATAAAGCACTTTTCCCTCCATGCTGTTCAGGGTCCAAGCAGGAGGGGAATACGTATTATGGGATGAATTACAGTGTACACAGAAACAATACAGTGAATATAAACACAGGTGTAATAAGTAAACAGAACTTGGTAACAAACTTGCCTTTCCAAGTATCATTTCTATTGTGCAAGGCACAATTAGAATTTTGCATACTTCAGCTCTCTCCAATCTCACGACTTTTTGGAAAATGGGGTAATATTTCCAAGGCCAATAAAACAAGGCCAGCTGTTAAACAGATATAACAAATATCTTTGGCCACTACCAAGTGAAATTTGCCTGGCAGAGGAATTTTTATCAGTTTCAGAATGATTTTATGTCCATTTGACTCACACACAGAGTCCTTTCACAAAGACACATGTTCCCTAACAGGGCAACAAACTGCATCTAAAGCTTTCTGATCCTCCTCCACAGGATATTATGGAACAGATGCAAAATTTGGATTTTTCATGTCCAGATACAGATGGCCACATTAGAGGAAAGAGAGCATGTGTATTTCCTCGATCCTCCACTGTGTTCTGGGGGACTGCCTGTGGTACTCTGACAGCTGCAGCCCTACCAGCACCTACGTTGGCATTCAGTGAATGATTCCCCCCTAAAGGTGAAACTGATGGGAAAATGGGGCTGACTGGTATTTCTCACCAAACCAAAGGGAAGGGAAAAAAAAAGGACAAACATCAACTACTGAATGGTAAAATCTGCCAACTGCACTTCTGATTGTACCTTTTAATTGACGTTTCTCCAAACACCTCAGTAAGGCAATTGTAGATGAGGCAGGTGAGAAAATTTAGTGTTATTTTTGGTTTTAGTGGCCAAATCTGTTCTGAACGCACTGGATTTACATCGGTCTGGAGATCAATATAAAAATGCTGAGACACACTTCATTTCAAACCTTAACTGCCTTCTTCAGGCACCATTAAAATTACATTTATGCACAGAGCTTAGCATGACACAAATGTACAATTTGTGTACACTGTGAAACTTGGTGCCACTAAGATACTGTCTTAAGATAGAGCCCACAGAAGTGGTCTTGTCACACTACCAGAAAACATGTTGGTTTTTCCAGTGAGGCTCCTACACTATGCTTCTCCCCACAGAATCCAAGTATAAAGTATGATGGCATCTGTGACCACCAAAAAGGAATACGGATAATTTGTTATTATGCAGGAGTGCCACGGTGAATTTGATACTGTTAAACATATCCTCAAAGAATAGCCTAAGGTTTAGGTAACCCAAATAGAATTTGAACATGTGGCTAAGCAATTCATGTATACTTCAAGTTAATGTGTGGTCCTCCTAACACGTGGCCCAGTATAAGCCTTTTGACATCAGGCCAGAATTCTAGAGCTAAATATTTGCATTGCATTTCTGATGTTAGGTCCCTACCAGGCCTCCTGGAGACTGCAGAGTATTACATTGTTTTCAATACATCTCTGCATTGCCAAAATCTTCCTGGAAACAGAATCCAGGGAACTAATGTAACAGAAAGTCAGAACAATTCAGAAGTCAAAAAAGGTTTTTTTTCAGGAGGTCAGCATCAGGAGCCTCTCAACAAACTTCTGAACACCAAGAGTTCAGCTATCTTAGAACAGTAAGTCAAAATACCAAAACTTTTTGTTGTGCCATATATCACAATTACTGCTAACATACTGTATTTGATTTCATTCCAGTTTCACATTTCCAGTGACAATCTCTATAAAATCACTGAAAACTTAGTTACTGGATTTCACATGCCAATCTCACAAGTATGGACACATTTTTAGGCTATGTCTAGAAAAACATCATTTAATATTGCCAGTAAAGCAGCTCATGCAGAAGCTAGTAAATAAAACAGTTTCCTCCTGTCTAACTCTAATGCACTATATAATGTGTGACATCTTTCCTTGGCAGGGAAGCTGGAGGAAACGGGTTTTTTTCTGTCTTCCTTGCTCTGTTTCCTTCCTTTAGCAATTTCTTAATTCTGTACGGGCCCAGAAACACCAAAGATGACTCAGCTCTATTACCTGAGAAAAAAGTTCAGCTCTTTATCTCCTAGAGCAAGAAATTAGAAGTCAGTTATTTTTTTCTTTAAACTTTGCTTAAAGGATTATGTAGCTTGAACTATTAGATTTTATAAAAATATTTTCAGTCATCTTCTGCCTGTATAAATACATCATTATTAGCATTGCTAAGAATTTTGCAACAACGTTAGCAGTGGAAATCTGCTGACAAAGGCAAGGAACCCAGTCGTGCCTATCACAAAATGTTACATGACATGAGCATGGTGAGAGGGTAGAAGAAGCAAATATAATCTTCACCAAATGTCCTCATTTTTAATATCAGGAAATTGAACACAACTGTGTTCCAGACAGTTGAATTGCACATGGAATAGGCAAGGAGCAAGCCCACCGGGATGGTGAGAAGAACAGGGAATCTATCTGAGCCTGATTCATTTTGCTTTCAAAAATGAAAGTTGCAAACTGTTTCAATTTCTATCCATAAAAATACCCAGAGAAACATATATTCAGCCTGAAAATAACATTGATAGAGGAAGAAGTGTACATAAAGTGGCCATGATTAAGTCGCAGCTGAAGAGTTACATGAAGAATTGCTGCCTGTGGTGTAGTGGGATTCTAAAACTCTCTCCTCCCATTAACAATTGGACAAAATGTTTGACTTGTGTGAGGAAGAAGCTTGATTAATTTGTGTCATGCCTTGTGCAATCCAGAAGTCTGGATTTGATAACTTGAGAGTAATGATTTGTGTGACATTGTGATGGGATCTTCTATCTGGTCCAAGACCTGTCTGTTTGTGCAGGTCTGCTGTGATGCCAGACCAACCATTTCATGTTCTCAGTGTCAGAACAATTTTTCTTTTCAAAGCATATATAGTTTTCTATTTAACAGAGTTAATTTAAGGCACTACAGGGACACACAGGTTTAATATTACAGGGAACAATTTATGATGAATTCTACCTCAGGCTGGAAATCCAAAAGCTGCTGGGAGAAAAATAGCCTTTTCAGACTCAAGCCTTGCAAAATTTCTGAAGTTTTTCTCCCTACATTTCCAAAAGTCTCTTTTACATCTTGATTTCTTCCCTTTAGCTAGCTCTAGCATCACAGAGACAGTCCATGTGTCTACACCACACTGGCAGACACTCTCAATATTTTATTACAGCTATTAAAAGCCATTACAGGATTGGTTTGTTTCTAAGTTTCCATCATTTCCTATTTTAATTATAAATTGTTTAGCTGAACAAAGCCATATTATAAATGGAAAGCACAGTGCAGAAGTAGAGAAAGAACTTTACAATCATAGTTGACAGCTTAGCTATTTACGTTGTAAAGGCATAATAAATAATGTATGAGGTCTTCATACATTTCTGTATTTGGTCTGTAGCAGGCTCATAAATAGATTGATAGACCTTTATTAACCAGTGATATCCAACCCTTCAAGTACAGCAGTGCCAGAGCCTTCTCTCAAAAGTCCAATGCTAGTTATAAATTTCCACAGACCTGCTCTTCACAAGTAGACACAGTGAATATAGAAAGAGTCTCAGAAGGAGAAATAACCGACCGATTTTTCTAAGGATCTTGAACATGAGAAGAATCAATTTTACAGGGACCCTCAACCTGCTAACTCCTGTCCCACCTACAGTACCATTACACAGCTTCTTTGGCACTCAGGATATACAGGGTTTTGGTTTCCTTCGGATGATCAGGGAGTTCTAATAATCTGAAGGATTAAGTACCTGAAACTCCTCCTTGATTGTTTCACATCTGCAATGTAACAGACATAATTCCTCTGCACAGAGGGTTCACACTGAGATATATTTTTCCTCAAGATAAAGGAATGACCCTTCCTTCTTCATCTCATTAGAGATATTTTCTGCTTTTCCAGTTTAAAAAAAAAAAAAAAAAAAAAGAATAAGAGAAAAAAAAAAAAGAAAAAGAAAAAGGAAAAAAAGAAGAGGAACAAAAAAAATTTGCTAAGAGCACTAGAAATTACAAACTTAGATATTCCTGCTAAAATAGAGTAACTTACTAACATAAAACAACATACAGGGCTTAGAAGGGACATTTATATAAGAAAAAAACATCAGAATCAGTAAATCCAAACATACTACATGCCAGTAAAAAAAAAAAAAATAAAACACAGATATACAAACTGTGAAGCACTTGCTCACCAGGTTCTGTAGGTATCCGTTTTTTGACAGCTGCTGGATACTAAACAATGCAGACCTTTGCTCTGACCTTGTATGACTGTTCTCACACAGCTGTTACTCCATCCACCTTACCTTCCCCCTTGCACATTCCCCTCCCACACATTCTTGCTGTCCTGCAGTTTCTGAAACGTTCTTGTAACTCCTAGAGCAGGAACCTGCAGGCCTGATTACCAAGATTCCTTATTGCCTGTTTCAATTTTTAAAAAATTATTCTTGACAGACAGCCTAGCCTAAAAAGAGGTTGCTGGACCACTCCACCACACCAAAGTAACGAGGAAACTGAACACAAAAAAAAAAAAAAAAAAAAAAAAAGAGTTATTAGAAGTCTTAAAATATTCAATTCTTTCCAGGCCAAGTTTTTATTTAATTGCTCAGAAATTATAATTGAAGCTGCTGAATCCCCACTGCCCCCCTCTGTACATACTATGCCTAACTGTACTGCTTAGCAACACACTCGTGTATTGTCAGGCTGGGCTGGGAGCTGAAGCACAGGCTCTCTAGTCAGAACAGTGATGAGAGCTTCAGAGAGAGATTTCCTAGCTGTGTACCTCTGGACAGAAGACTGAGAAAACTCAAGGATGTTCACCTTATATCCCACAGTTAAAGAGGGACAGACCAGCAACAGGTTCAGCAATATCGTTCACCTTAGCAAAAATGTTGCATTCTGTAAGACAACTTCATGAACTCTCAATCACACCTCTTCAGTACCATAGTATCTAATTTTGTTCTGGCCCCTGTTGGTTAAGTAAATATAAAATAGTCAGCTTCTGCTTTGATCTGGCAAAAGTCATTCAAGATGAAACAACCAGAATTTATACACATCTTAAGACTTTCAAAACACTTTACAATTACTAACCAACTGCTCCACTGCAAGTGAAATTGTAGAGAAACCCAAAATAAGGTGGTCAGTGTTCAGAAAAAATGAGTCCTGCCTTGAGCTTTTTCTTTAAAAGGGGTAGGCAAGTAAAGGAACAGTGGAGGAGACACAAAGATGAAGGTGATCTGATGGATGACATAATTGGTGTTAACCTTAAAAGGAAAAAAAGCAAAGAAAGAACCCCAAAAACCTAATTTAAAGCAAGAATCCTGGACAATCAAATGAGGACAGCCTCAAGGAAGAATGTGAAGCAGAGATAATCAGTCCAGGAGAGAATAGCAATTAAATAGCAATTGTTGAGTGCATCACAAGCATTAGAAGACACAAAAGGTAGTGGAGTGGCTTTGTGTAATAATACTGGGAAGAAACAGGAAAAGAGCAGGAAAGCACAAAACCTTTTGTGATCAAAATCACTTCTGAGAAACACAGCAAAGGAACAGTAAGGCCCACTAAAGAGCTCCACAATCTGACTTGGATACAGCTAAAGATCTCAATGTTGTTTTATTGCACAGATAACTTCAGTCAAAAATGTATCCACAAACTTCACAGGAAGGAAAATGGCAGTAGGCAAATGTCACCTGAAGGGGATCACTGTGTTCCAGGGACTCAGCACAAATAAGTAGGAATCTCCCACTGCAGCCATTCCTCCTGTGCAGTATTTTTGTGAGATATTCTCTTTGACAGCCATATTATAGAACTAATGCTACAGGAGACTTACAATAAGACCTCATTATTTGGAAACACAGAAGAAAAACATCTGGGTCTAAAGTTTAATAACAAAATGATCACACGCCTGTAATACCATAGAGCTGAGAAAGGTTAAATCAGAAAAGGCATTTAAATACTACTACCAAGGCCTCGTCTGGAATAATGTATATAATTCCACCCAAGGAAAATAAATTCTATCTGTACCAGGCATATGTCTGTGGGAATTAAAACTAGTTTTGAAAAAAAGACTCTTGCTTTGTATAACCTCACAAAATGAAAGGTTAGAAGCATTTAATCTATTTCCTACTCATTCTCATCATTGAACTAACCAGCAAGTGCTATAAATCTGCCACACACACACTTAGGTTAAAAATTACACTAGAATAAGCAAAGGGGAAAAGGGAATAGAAAGAGCAGATGCAAAAGCCACCACAACTAGTTATGTTAATCAACATACAAAAATGCTTACGTAAACCGGGCAGCAGGAAAGTGGATTTGATGATCAATTTATCAAGACACAAGGCTTGTGTTTGTCTGTACGCCTGCTTCCCCAGTTCTATCAGACTCAGGTCTATGCTTCCATGGATTAAACCAAGCAAGAAGTGCCCACAGTGTTACAAGATGAGGAACCACATACCTACCCTGCAACTGAGTCTGACTTCTTTGCACTGTCAGGAGGATCCGTTGTGCATTACTGAGTCATATGAATTAAGGAGTGGAAAACCAGGCTTGCCAGATGTGCTTTTTTCACATATTTTGACAATTATAGTTCAGCTTAATCATTTATGGTAATACTTCATAATGTTCTAGCAAATGCTCTGGAGCATACTTTGTAAAAAGTAATGAAGTCTTAAGTAACATGGCAACTCACTCAGCTTTTAAATCTTTGCTGAGAAGCAGGAAGAAACAGCCAGTGTTTTGTGCAGATTATGGAGAGTTATTGTAGTAAAACTCGGAACAATTCCATTATTGCTTCCCCATCAGTTTCTCAAGCATTTATTACTCTAAGATTATCGTGGTTATTCAGCAACAAGACACAGACAAATAAGATCAAGTAGGACCATATCCTCACAGCTTTAAGGGAAGAAGTGCTATTTAACAGTAGCATGGAGTTACACTGAAATCAGTCATAGAAAAGGACTAAATTTCTGTGTCTGCAGTAAATTCAGTATTCTAATTCTCAGAGAAAGTCAGCTGTCAAGTCAGTTCTATGTAACTTAACCTTCTACCTTCTTGCTTATAACGACTTTGCTCAGCAATTCAGCTGTCTGCAAACTATCACAAAAATGCTTCTTTCACTGAAAATAAAATCATTTAGTATAAATTTCCCATCTGATTCTTTTATCATAACTTCTGGACAGGGTTGGATAAGCACCAGAAAATGAGTCATGTGGCCTGGCAGAGCTCATTTGGGGAACACACAAAATTGATACAAGCAGTTAAAACATCTTGTGCCAGTAACATTGACACTATCTCAGCTTTGAAAAATGTCAACAATTGAACAGTGCCTGTACTTAATCTCAAGAAATTAAGGAAGCCTGTGGCATTTGTAGACATTTGCTATTTCCAAACTTCCTTGTTTTGCTGATTGGCAGCAGTTGCCATTATAACATAAGGTGGAAAATAGGAACAACTTGCACAGATTTATCATATGTTTCACATTCTGTAAGTGTTTAGGTGGGAAGGAGTTATTGTTCCAACCCTCAAAAAGAGGTAACGGAGTATTCACTGCAGATGCAAGTCTGAGGCTGTCTCCATTTCATAAAATCAGAATCCTTCCAAATGTTGTGCCAATGGAGACAGTAAACTGACAAGAAATGTAGATCAATGTTCTTTAAACATTTCAGCTTTTTTGATAAGCAAACATTTCAGTCTGTGTAATATTGTCAAACTACAGCTGCAGAGCATTTTAAAGAGGCTCCATATATGCTTTATATATTCCTATTCCTTTCTACCAGAAAAATGTTCTCGAGAGAGCTCAACGCCAACACAATCCTGCTCGTATTGCAGGCAGTTCCCTGTGCTGACTGTGGCTCAGAGACTGAGCAAAACCTCAAGGAAAGCTTGGAATTCAGTGCCAGTGCCTGACTGAAGTAGTTTACATGTTGCTCCAGTGCAAAGAGTAAGATGATTTGCCCCTAGATTTGTGCAGGGATAACTCACATGGCAGAGAGAGAGGGCTACAGGCATTAAGTTACCATTAAATTAACATTTAATCTTTTCTTCACAAGATGTAGCATTTTCCTGAGAAATGTGATCTGTGCAAGATAGCAGACTCTGGCATCTGTCAAATAATCAAAAAAATTATTTCCTGGCACCTAAAAATCTTCCCAAGAAACAAGACTTTTTGAATGACACCGAGAAATTACAGGAAGGTAGTGAGAAGTACTTGGTTGATGGGAAGAAAAATTATAAAGAGCTGAAACTCAGAGGCAAAAAAAGTCTTTAGTATTAGGAAGGGATGTTTAGTATTAGTGAGGAGATCTATATAAAATTTAGGTTTCACCATTAGAATTGAGTTCCAAAAGGTTGAAGGAAATAAACAGAGTAATGGATCTAAGTTCCAACGGCCTCAGGAAAATTTTTTGTGTAATTTACACTTGTGTCCCTATTCTGAGTGTGCAAAGATCAACACACACAAACTTGCCAGGCAGAAGGAACTTCTCAAATAAGTTGTACTTTAGAGAGTTCTTTCTACATGAACCAATCAAGCTCTCAAATTGCTCTCCTTCTATTGCTCACAGTTAGGAAAATACAAAAACATTCTCTATAAATAACTGATGATTCAGAATCCACTTCAATTATTTTCTTTGTACCTTTTCCCTTTTTCCCCACTTTTGTTTACAAATCCTAGCCTAAAGAACAAAAGTCTGTCTGAGGCCAATATGAAAACATTGAAGATGACAGTTCTGGACGCAATAGCAATGACTACTCACTTTCCAACATCCATTACTTAATAGCTCTGTTTTGATGATAAAAATTAATCTGGATGCTTGTGAGACATCAAGTACGGATGTTTTCCAGATGGTAGAAACTTCCTATACTTAGGAGATAAAACACAAGAAAATAATAAGATATTTATTAAACTTGCTCCAAGCCAAAAAACAGCAACATGGCTTGCCAATCACTTTGCAGTTTCTATCAATATTTTGGCTATGGCTTTCTCAAATAAAAAAATTGAACCAGACAGTTCATCATTACTCTTTAAAATGGCTAAGATTCATCATTTAAAAAAAGAAACAAACAGTAGCAACTAGAAAACTGAATTTTCATGTCATATTTCAAGGAAATTGAACTCCACAGACTCACGAAGACTTCAAGGGAATTTGAGTTACAGTACTTGAGCTCATTACAAGAGCTCAAAATCGAAGAAGATCAGAAATGCCAAGAAAAAACAAAAGATATGTCTAGCATTTTCCAGAAAATCAACTTGTGTCTATGATTCTACATCAACATATAAAATGATAGTAACAACAGAGTCAAACACCTTTGCATCAAATTAGTTCTAAAAAGTGACATTAAAATATGTGTGTTTGTATGCTTTTATGAAAGGCAGTAGAGCCTCTACGTTGATACCAAAGCTTGGCTAAGCAGCCACCCAATCTTATGGAAAACAAATTTAGCAATGCTGCTTTAAAGTAACATAACGTCTATACATTTCAGTGACTGTTTGACATCATTATTTTCATGATTTTTCATTTTGCTATCTAGTCCCTTTAGCCACACTGAGTGGCTGTTTTGCACTTTTCCCCTCTTTTGCTTTTCTGTGACTGCTGGTTTTAAAGGCAATCCCAGTTTCCCTCTCATCCTTCAGCTGCTCCAGGCTATGGGAGCACTAAGGATGGGTGGCTGCTCATCTAGATTTCCAGTCTCAATTTTACAAGTGAGAAAATAGACACCTATAGAAAAGCTGGGAAGAAGGTACTAACTCAGTATCATAATATGGGAACATTTCATCTAAGTGCTTGTTTAACATTATTCACCACTGAACAGAAACACTGCAGAGACATGAACAATAAACACAGATATATGAATAAATCAATACCAAAGGCTCATTAATGGAAAGGATCATTTTGCAAGTTGACTGCTATGGGGTGTTCAGCCTCTGTTGTGTAACAGAGCTCCTGGTACAACTTTATACCCTAGTACAGCCCCAAGTTGCCATGGAAAGCAGTGGAGGAAGGCAGCATGTATACCAAGGTATAAAATGATACAGGCTTATCCAGTAGTTCAACATGAGAAAACAGTCCTCTGAGGTCTTATCTTGTATTGATTCAGCTCTTCACACAGCAGTTAAAGCAAAAATATCTCTTCCTTTCTGGACAAAAATAAATATAAAAATCAAGTGATCTTACAGCATAGAGATTTTTTGTTCAAGACAGTATTTACTTCTCTGCAGGATTAGGCAGGGACCTATTCTCAAGGAACAGAAAGGATAACCTGGATTAAGTTTGTTGCTTCTCTGAGTGAGAAATAACTTTGCCAAATACTTGAAGTAACTGAGCCATCCAGAAAGTGTACTTGTATTTTTTTAAGTAAAGAAGAGTGGCAGTAAGGAAAAAGATTTGGAAAATAAATACACTGTTAAGAAAAATCCCATACTGAACGGCTACTTGGCAAGTACTTACTTCTATATATCTGACTTCTTCTGCAAAAACACACCAGGGCCCCATAGGTGAGTGTGTGGAAGGAAAAACAATATAGAACAGAACAATAAAAGATACTAACAGAAACATATTTAAAAAAAAATACAACACTTAGCAATATAGTGACAATTGTTTCCTTGAAGCTTAGCCCCTAGATCGGCAGCATAAAAGTTTTCAAGCAATGTGAAACCTACACATTTTGTTGCTCTGATTCAAACATTACTGAGAACTGGCTATCCCTGATATCACAATTCCTCACATTCATCTAAAGAAGTTCTTTAGTAAATGTTTGAGTGTCTAACGCCTGCAAACCCTACAACATCTCCTAGCTAGGAACAAAAGATTTTCACCCTTGCTGGTGAGGGAGGAAACCTACACTCTTCCTTTAGGATGACAACAGAGAGAGTGAACAAACCTTTTCACAAGACCAGAGTGGACAAGCTGTAAGCAAACCAAATGGCAGACATCTAGGCATACCCACTGGCATGGTAACATGGAAGAAAGAAATCAAATCCTTCAGAAAACTTATAAGCTGCTAGAAGCACTGAAGGACCAGTGTGCTCTGCAGCTGACATCCAGAGCTTGCTCAAAATAGGTAAACTTGTTAGTGTCTACTGTTTTGTCAGTACGTGTCCTGTATACTCTGAAGATCTGTCAGAAAAGCAAGCTCCAAATGCTCAGAAAGCTGTCTGTCTGGTGTAAAAGATTCAGAAGTCTGCCAGCACAAGAATTTCTAGCAAGGTGCCCATTTTGGTGAATCACAACAGAAAGAAATATGTAAATACTAAACAACATTATCTTCCATTTCTGAATGAAAATAATTATTAAACCTATGCATTTGTTCTCTTGTCTATAATAGTCAGAAAGGTGACAACTGGAATAGTGAAAACCTTTAGGTAATGGGAAGTACTCAGTGGTAACAGTAACCAACCCCTCCCTCCCTCCCTGACAGATGGACAAATCTGTGCTACCAGGGATGCTGAGTTCTTCCTATGCAAAGGCAAACTACACACAGCAGCAGACATCATACTAATAGTATGAGCAGCACTCTAACATCCCCACTGCTGAGCATCCTTGAGAAACTATTAATTAGTTAGAAAGTTTAAATAGGTATCTTAAACTGGTTTCTTTATGAAACCATGCTATTCATCTCAATTAAGAGGAACCCCACAGAATGGCTATGAGGAGTTCAGAATAACACATACTTTTTCAGAAGGCTCTTTCTTTTTTCACTGCTTTCTCTCCTTTTGTTAATTGCCTAATTCCACCTTTTTCTGACTGCACACCCCTTGGGGGGTAAAGACCACTTAGTTATTTATTCACACAAGCAAAGGGGCTTTGAGACAAAGAAATCATGTTCCCATTTTCAGACATCTGACAAATGAGACTAATTCATTAGTAATTAAAAAGCAAAGCTTTTAAATAGCTCATCTTATTGGCATACTAGAAGGCACAGGGGGAAAAAAACCCAAAACAACAGAATAGCTTTGGAGAATAAGATTGTCAAATGTGCATATGTTTGCTTACATGAGAAAGGTGAAATTCTCACACAGTTCATCCTTTCCATATCTCTGTCTTGCCAGATTCCTCTGTAATGACTGATTAAACCTCCCAAAACACTCTCTTGGGACTATCAGTTCATGTCTGATGATAGTCAAGAAGCATAATTCAGTCTGCATCTGCTACCATTTCTGAAAAGTCAAGAGCACCTGGGAGTTTATCATCTAAACATCACCCTTGTGGCTATAAAGAGAGATATAGGTAGAGGTTACATTGTTGGTATCAGGGTTTGGATATGAAACTAGCACTCAGCTGTTTTAATACAATACTTGTATTTCAATGTAAAGAACTATGTCAAAACTACACCTACACAGGAGAAAAAACATCTCTTACAGGATACTCTACCCTATGGACTTTCAGTATAATCTTCTGAAATAATAGCAATGCTTCTAAAGCTCCAGCTTCTGGAATTGGGTTAAGCTTTTTCGTTTTGGCTTGTTTTTTATAAGCAGTTACTTCTTTCAGAGCTTTAAAAGAAAGAAATGTCTTTAACTCTAAACAAGTAACATGCTTACAAACTTGCAAGAGATTTCTGCACAAAAATAACATATTGGTCTTACTTGAATTAAAGTTGGATTTCATTTAAGTTGGATTCAAAATTTTTGACCACCATCAGTCCTTCCAGATATTCAGTATTTTCCTACTTCAGAATGTACCACAGTGTTGTTTACTTTGGATTTCCCATGCTGGATTTGTATTCCCACTAATATTATGCTTTCAGCTTTCTTTTTTTGATCTAGCATTTTTCTATCAGCTGGCTAAAACAAGAAATTAAGTTTGCCAGTCCTTCTAAGGAAGGGAGGAACAGTCAGAAAAGTTTCAGTCTTAACTGGACATACAGTTACTCTGTTGGACCACAGTCAAAAAGTAATACCTTTCAGGTTGCACAATTTCAAAAGAATAAAAAAAAAAAAAAAAAAAAAAAGGGCATTTTGATATAAAACAATTTCTAACCTCTGAATATACCACTCAGGAGTTTTTGTTCATTAACAGCATTCTCAGTTACCTATCTAAAGATTTCATGTTTATTAACATCTTGCAAAGATTCAGTCTTCTGTTTTAGAAGCGACATTTGTTTTCCTCCCCATTTTTTTTCTGCTGTTTTAATGTCATAAATACTACCTCCACATATTCAAATAAATAAATAATGCACAGAGAATGTCAGGCTGCATGTTTTCACTCACCTTTTCAGACAAAATGCTCAGACCTGGACATGTACTCTGGTGACTAAGAGGCACTCAGTCAACCCAATGGTGTCCCTGGCCTTTTAGTTCTTACTTGCATGATTTACTCTGCTCCCTTTGAGCTTCCCTGGGACTTTGTTGACCCAAAAGGTTTTGGGTTCTCTTGTCCAGAGACCTATTCAATCATTCAGCCAATAACACAGCTGATTAAGAGCATAATCTTCACATTCATAACTTCACACCCCTGCATAATAGACCAGAACATGAAGATATGTTTCATCATCTTCAAAAGCACGAGTCATTTTAAGGTTAATTAAAAATATATATTCTGTTGTGCTTAAAGTATAAAACCTCTAATTCTAAAATGTACTAATAAACAAGATTAAAGCCAGCAAAAACTGTATAGCTGAGCTGGTCTGAACTTTCCACGTTCAGGACAGAATTTACTGGTATATAAACACCTAACACAATGCAGTCTGTATTACTTGCTGATAGTCCTCACTGAAAAGAGACATCTGAAAATCTTGAAGCAACCCTGTAAGAAAGATTCACTGAGCCAGCTTCAGCATTTCTTAAGGATTTCGGTGTGAATATTCATCCATCATCAAAGACTTTCCTCCTACAAAAAGATTTGAAGTACTTCTTGGGCCTCTCACAGTTACGACATTTTATAGCTTATGAAAACTTAAGTCTGCTTAGGAAGGGGTAATTAACCTCATTTTGCTCCAACTGTTCACTGGACTTGGTTGTACTCAGATTACGGAAACACCTGATAGCCAATTCAGCTACAGCTTACCCTGCAGGTCTCAATGTAGCTATGCTACTCAATAGGATAAAATACATTTAAAATTGAGTAATTGTTGTGATAGGAGTTCCTAAAAAGAGTGAAGGATGTCCACATGGTTACAATGCCTCTCTTCAACTCATACAGCATGAAGAAGCATTTATATTTAATCAAGTGCAACTGAAAAGACATTTACATCATAATATTGAGTCTGGATGGAATGATTATTGATAATTTTGCCAGTAGTACACAAACAGAATGCCTTTTCATTAAGGTGTTAAGTTCATTAATAGCCATGCAAATCTAAACTCAAGAAAAAATGGTTTTCAGCTTATTAATTAGTAAATGACAGCCTAACTAGATTTGTATTGAGTATACACCTCTGGAATCAATGAAGCTCTTTCATATGAAAGAAATTCTTATATTACCTTAAACATCTTAATAGTGTCAGGAGACTTTCATCAACATTAATCCCAAGCAAATAAGGTATTCAAAAGAAAAAACAGCTCTCATTTGGTACAAGACTCATTACTATTTTGCAAGAAATATTATTTGCTGAGACAAGCACGCAAGATCACCAGTTTTTTTAAAACTTTGCTGAATTCTACTCAGCTCTATGCAACTCAGTTGTGAACTTCAGTTCATCTTGAGTGCAAGTGCTGGCTGGGCAGAGAGGATATTATCACAATAAGCTTGAAAACTACAATTATTGGGGCTTGATCCTGTAATTGGCTTAGGCTCTTAAGGAGATGGACAGAATGGGGTCAGTTGATGCTGCTTATTTGTTTCTGACATGCTTACACATCAAGCACTGAAGACATTCTGACAATCCAGCACTGATCAATTCTGCAATAAACTGCTGGTTTACTGTGCTTGGAGACTTGAAAATTTAAGAGGACTGGAATACTGAACATCGGTCACATTCCCTCCAAACAATTGGCTTCAAACACTGTCTAAGCACAGAATCACTAAAAGGGCTGCACTGGGTTTTCTGTGAGTCAGCTGATGATCTCTGCAAAGAGACACATTAGGAGGGATTTGTGATGTAAAATCACTTCCTCCAGTATGGCCTGGAACATATTAAAAGAAAAGTATGGTCTGAGTCAGCATCTAAGCCATTTCCTAAAAATCTCATCACTCTTTTGCCATATGTTCTCTATTTTCCTGTCATACCCAGAAAAGCAAAACCACATTAGTAATGTGGGAGACATCCTACTCAGGTGCAAAATCAAGATGTGGTTATGAAGTAACTATCAGGATTACACCAGCTGTTACAACTCTTATGAAAATTAGATGCACATGAAAGATGTTGCAAGTGAGGGACTCTTGCTCTAGAGTCAGGGGCTAAAATCAGAATCCAAATGCAATTTCAGAGAATGAAGTCTAAGCCAAAATTACTTTAAATGCTATAAAATGTGAATAAAATGTAGTTTTCAATAACTGAGAGGTTTTATTCTTATTATTATGAATTCCATCAAAGGAAATTAAGACCTTCCAAATGCTTTTTCCAGATTCCAAAGGCATATTTAATTGTTGATAGGAGGAAGCAGTTTTGCATTGCAATAATAGTTAACATAAAATAATTCAAGTCAGAAATGGCAACAGGATCTTCCTGGGGAAAAGTCTGCACCCTTGGTGTATACTTCCCTTCAGCACAACAAAAGTCCAGATGTAGGACCTTCAAATACCGTGTATTATCTCAGGGCAAATGGCAAATTTATTCATAGATTTTCTGTTGTTTTGTTAACTGAATACAAAACTTCTCCACTTTGACCTCAAATTTCTTGTGTTTATTTCGTGTTCTTTTGGCTGTTGCTTTGAATATTTTTATTTCTCTGAGTAATTGCATACTGACATATTTCATAATCACTAATTACATTGGATGACTTGTGATCAGAAACAAAGCATTCAGGAGGGATTAAATGAATGGAACCATCCTCTGAATCAATAGCTGTGCTGAAGTCTTCCTGCCTAGAGATAAATCTTTCTTTTGTGCACAAAATAACTTATCTAATATTTTCATCTTTGTTGCTGATCCAGAAGCTTTAATAAATATGAAAATGTTGCCACTTTTTGGTCTTTCTGGAATTTAGCACAATGCCAGCTGTCTTACTGTCTCTAACGTACAACAGTTTGAACTGGCACAAAATAATCAATCAGTGTTGGTTCCAACCCTATGGCTGGGAAGAAGAAAGACAAACTCATCACAAATTATATATGCAAAGAAATTAAACAATGGTTCAAAGGTGCAGCTCAACCTTAATGAGCACACCTGAATAGAATAGAAAAGCAGCACTGAGACCAAATTCTACATACACTACAGAGCAGAACTATTTTGAAAGCCAACGATCAGAGGAGAAGCAAAGTCCATTAACTCCAACAACACTGCCTCAGCATCACAAGATGTACCTAGTCACTGACTTCTGATCAGCACAATCTGAGAGCCAAAGAGAAGTTAATTTTGACAACTAGTGCTAAAGGTTTTATTAAATTAGAGTTAATTCATTTTAAAGAAAGGCAGGTGACCTCTGTTGCTCTTTCTGAGGAGTCTTCTAGTCCCTGCATGCATGTGGCAAATTATGTCTGCTTACACTCTTGGATCAAAAGGAAAAGTTAAGGAAATTGCTAAAAAATTGCAACAAGTCACATTCTTATTCATGAAAAAATTTTAAAATGCTAAGCTAGCATTATCCTTAATTCATACAAATTCAACAGTAACTGAGAAGTAAAACTTACAGTGTTACAAAATAGGAGAAAGCCTACAGAATGACAGAGTTGGTACTGAAGGTGTAAGGGGTGAGAGTGGAGCTATTTGACACTGAGTGGTCTGGTTCTGGGGACAAATACCCAAATAACAACAGGTAGATGCTCTCCTGGAATGCATCTACTCATCCAAAACTGCTCCAGTTGGCATGTTCCATGACTGCTTCATGGTACCTATGAAAGCATGGTTACCTGGGGGCAATCAGGACATTCACTTCAAATATGCATTCCTGATCCAAATCAAGGGTTAATGTAAACACACTCATTGTACCATGTAGAGCTAGAAACATCTAGAAACTCACTGGCTGTGATATCAGTTATCTGGACTTTAAAAATGACAACAGGCAACAAAAATGTTTTCCTCTGTGTGTTTATGCCCAAGTTTCATAGTACCACACAACCTACCCTCACCACAAACCCAAGATCTTCATCAATATATGCAGTGACACACGGAATCTAATATATTATAGAGGTTACATGGTAATCACATTTCCCTCCTCAGTAGTCTCATCTGGATATGGATATGGAAGATTAAGCTTACTATTAACTACAATAGTTAATACAATACAATAGTAACTAGATCAGTTTCAAGATGTATTCAGCAGTTACCAGCAGCTTCCATTTGGATAGCAAAATAACCACAAATAAATAAGTGTACAACTTCCAAAGATCCCAGTATACTGAGCTCTTCTAGAAATCTGACTCTGCAATTATAATGTTCTTTTGACATGCTAAGCCTCAGTCGTTCAACCTATGACTTCTGTAGATGTCTCAGAAATACACCAGTTATTATCTATTCGGATAATTAAAATAAAAATTAAGCAAAAGAAAACTTTCCAAGAGTTAGGTTTAGACAAATTGGAATGTTATAGGCAAGTGATTAAGGATGATTAAATGATGGAGCTTAGCTTTAAATGGTGTGAAATTACTTTGGTACCAGTGGAACTTCATTACTTTTACTGTTTAAGTATAATGGATTTTTTGGAGCATAATTTCTCTCTTGAAAAGCTTGGAGATATTAAAATATGTTTAACTAGTCAAGAGGAAAAATAAACAACAGTCACTTTTATATACTAGTATCCAAATAACTCAGGAGAATAACTGTGAGCACAATGAAAACTAAAAAGAGACAGAAAGGAATTGTTAATATTACAGTAGATGCTTCTGCCAAAATATTGTCATCTAGTCCAGATTACATAGTGCCATAAGTACAGTTGATGACAAAATTATTATAAATTAACAGTTTGCAGTACTAAGTCATACATTATATATTTTTACTAGGTAGCTACACAAGCATATGAAATGAAGAACTGTGAAATAGTGTGAAAGAGATTAAATAATCTAAATTTTGTCTGTAACACACAGAAATTACAGGCTCATTTTTCCCAAGGTTTAAATTTTGCTTCCATTAATAAGCAAAATTGCTGGAATCAGGGAGAAAGGTGTTAAGGTCTAATTTTTTATCAGAATAATAACTTGTTTTAAAATTAAGGTATGCATATAAATCCTGGGCAAAAGGGTTTTGAATCAAAAGTTTAAAAAGCAGCAGGAATGAAGAATGACTTCATAAAGAGAAGCCCCCCTGATATGCTGCAAAGAGGTTCTAAACTGTCTCTTGCATGTCACCCAGTACTGAAAAATGTTACAAAGATCAATATTCTTCTGATATGACAAAAACTGGTATCCTTCAACTCTGTGAATAGTCTTGCATTTTCTTTTTAGTCTTTCTAACAGAAAATAAAGTACAATGTTGATCAAAATAAGCAGAACCTAATGGCCCTTAATAAAACATGAAAAATGTTTAGCTGAGGTGTAGAACAGATTGCATGGACTCTTTTGCCATGGGACAGGACAGCTTCATCATTGTCTGGATACCTCTTTCTGAATCTCAATACCATTTTAATCATGATTCCACCAGAGTAGAACCTCAACAAATTTTCATAAAAGTAATTGTTTACTCTTTCAGTTGGATACAATGTCACCCACTGCTCCCTAATTATGAGGAGCTGACATCTCATTTGGACTATGGATCTTCTTTATTTTGTAAGTGCATTTGTTCTAAGTGCTATACTAGATTTTCTGTCAGTGTGATGAATTGTATCTTATCTGTGTGAGTGTGCATGTTTATTTTTAGGCTGTCTGAAACGTATTATTGTTTAATACGTTTAGCAAATATTTTTCATTGACTTTATAGACAGATTTGATCACTGCTGTTAAATTCCTTGTAAACAGTCGTTCCCATTCTGTTTTTATTTAGAGAGACATGCCAATATCCTACTGCAGAGGCTCATATGGTGACCATAAGCAACAGCCCTGCTTTCCATTTAAATACTGGGGCGCTGAGACTTATTTAGTGTAGGTTGACATGTCTATGTGATGCATGTATGTATATACATGACAAATATACCTGCATACAACTGTGACTCACAGAGATTAAATTGACCTCAGCTTTAGCAACTATTTTATAACTCAGTTTTCCTTAATTTGTTGTCACTTCTGCAAACCAGCCAGGGCCAGAATAATGCTTTAGAGATGCATTTAAGAGCTCTGTGTTTTAAGCATCAAATCTTTGCCCACCAGAGGTACATTTAGGAACTAATTGGGCTGTGTTTCTCTTTTGTCTCAGCTGACAGTGTCTTGCAAAAAAAGTTTTTATATCAATAACAACACTGCTTTCCTTTAAGACACTTCTGCATTCTGGCAATGCTTAATAACAGATTTTCAAGAAACGAGAAGCCCCACTTGTTTATTTTACAGCTTAATAAACTCTTAGTTGCTTCTCTACTTGCAAATATTCACCATTTCTGAAGTCAACCTCATTTCTAAAGATAACTTCCTTTTGAATTAATTCAGTTATAGTGAATATAACTCAGTCTCTGATTAGTCTATTTGAGATATTGTTAATTTATCTTTGATCTATTACATATAAATAAATCTGTTATATATCAGCCAGTGATTTCACCTAACAGAAGTTATCTTGCAAAAAAAACATGCATTCCCCAAGGACCACTCTTGCTGTCACAGTAGTTGTTAAATTTAGGAAACAAATATGTCTGTGACTTGCCATTTCCTTCCTGCTTCAATCTGTGGGGTTTTTTTCAGGATTAAAACTGGTCTTCTATGTTTTAGTATACATGTGTGACAAAAACTTGCCCTGCACAGATATCATAATATACCATATCTGTAGAAAGAAACCAACTGTAAAAACCAACAGCAGAAGATATCCCATACATACTGTGAATCACAGGAATCTGCTCAAAGGCTAAAAAAAACCCCAAACTTTAGTATGAAGTTAAATGCAAATCGTTCAAATGGTTTTGAAGTGAGGTGCTGCAATCACCTGTTGCATTTTTTTGTCAGCATCACCCATGTCCAAGAAAGTTTTTTTTAACTTAGCCAAACATCAAATTGGTTCTTGCAGAGAACAGATAAATGAACAGAAACAGCAGGTTATCAAGTTAGACAATCAGCAAAAAGAGTTAACAGGTCAGCTCTATCCTGACTCCTGCCACATGACATAATTCCAGTTTATAGAACATCTTATTACACTGATTGACAATAGCAGACAACTGACCTACAGAAACATGATGGGTAGAACAGTGATTTCATACCTGCAAAGAAAGGAAAATTGCTAGCTAATTTTCATGGAACATCTCATTCTTTTTTTGTTTGGTTGGTTTTTTTCCTGTTTTTCTTTCTGGGTTTTTTTGGGTTGGTAGTCGTGAAGAACTAGTGGCAACTTAGAGAACTGATTACACAGCTCCTACTACACAGTAGTATTAATGCAAACAAGTCTCTGAAGATCTGTGTCCACCTACAATCATAATTTATGGAGCACAAATACAGAAAAAAACTATTTTAACTCAAACTCAGAGTTTTTGATGCTGCTTGCATTTCTGTAGATCATCTTTGCTGCTGAACAGTAACTTATACTTCTGTCAAATAGTAACTTTAAAAAAAACTATCTAAAACTCTTTTTAGACCTCTATTTTATCAAATATTTCTAAAAAAATCTAAGCCAGAGTACACACAAAAGTACTCACCTTTCTGTGCTTTAATACTTTCAAAAGCTACTCATGCTGAAACGCCAAAGAGAGAGTTCCTTCTAATTGAGGATCTATGTAAAGCTGCCTCTATTCTGACCATTTAAAAACCACTTGAAGTTCAGGCTTGCTATTGCTCCATTCCAGCTCTTTCCCATCTTTAATACTGGGGAGACCAGACCAGGGATTTTCCTTGGGATCAAAGTTTCTACAAACAGGCTTTGGTGAGCAAATCCAGTCTCCAGCTCCTGAGATTTCTTCTGTCTACAGAGCTTAGTGCTCTTGGCACTGGCATCATAACTACTTTTCAGTTTCCCTGAACTGAGCAGGATCATTTACACCTATGAAATGTCAAGAAGAGGAAGAGTAAAACACTCAGCACTAAAACAAAGGATGGCCTCTGTACGATCGTTTTAATACTGGTAGTTGAAATACAGATAACAAACTTACGCACTGATAGTCAAAATCAAACCTAGGAGAAGCTGAAATTGAAGGGATTCAAGGAAGTTCTCTGGACTGCAAAACCATATCATTTTATCCTTATTACGTTTTCTTAGTGTTTGATTTATTTTCTAATGACAGTATAAGGCACGTTGGCACCTTTTCATTTCCACATCATCAAGTTGTCTAAAGGCTTACCCTGAAATCTCACTCCTATAATCACAGTGGTATCAAATTAGCATTGTAATGAATTCTCCATGGACTTACGCCCTTATGTATTCTCCCCATTCTAATCTCATATCATAATAGCACCATAACTGGGTCCCTACAGATTCCTACCAAAATCATTATGAAACAGTTAACATCATAGATACACTACATTAAACTGAGCAGAAAGTAAGAAGCATTGCAAAAGAACAAATTCTGAGAAGTAATTACTAGCTACTGTTATGATACCTTATTTTTTTCCATAATATTCCCAAAGTCAGTTTCTGAAAAAATTCTTAGTATGGAAAATA
Source organism: Calypte anna (assembly GCF_003957555.1). NCBI lineage: Eukaryota > Metazoa > Chordata > Aves > Apodiformes > Trochilidae > Calypte > Calypte anna. Next base: position 7,456,146 of record NC_044247.1, read on the forward strand.
TTCAACCAGAAAATTTTCAAGCCATGCAGCACAAAAACATATTGGCTGCTGTCTAAATCAATGTTTAACAGTCAAGTAAGTGGACAACTGGGATTTAGGGCATGACCTTGTGAACATATACAGAGTATATACATTTACACGTGAACATCCACCTTATAAAGGATTTCAGGATAAAACTGGGCATAGAGGACCAGATGCAGCTCTATAAGGAGCACAGAATTGTAAGCACATGATTCCAATAGGCATGCTTAGAATAAACATGTTCTTTATATCCTGGCAGTTCAGACTTGGGAAACAGCAAAACATTAATGTCTCATTTTATATATCTCATCTCATAAGTAGATACTTTCAGCTAGCTTTTAATAAACGGGGAAAAACACTTTCAGAATTAGAACTGTCCATCTCTTTTGCAGCTCCTGATGACTGAATTACTGTGCTGGGACATCAGCTGCTGTACTGAGGAAGATGCATGCAAAATTCTGCCAAGGAAAGAGACTGACGAGACTTTAAACTTCATTTTACTGTAAAACTTTTTTCTAGTACTGGTAACTATACACACCTGGGTGAACTGCATTCTAAATTCTTTGCTTTTTAATGTAAAAGGACATTCAACAAGGCAGCTAAGTAAGGTCTGCCCAAAATAACACATCAACTGAACGTCAGGTGCAGAAATGGAATTGCAGAGCTCATGACTTCCAATAAGGACTGCACAACAGATTTTCCTGCCAAATGCAAATTATTGGAGATAAGATGTATTCTGTCTCTGGGGGAAAAAAATAGGCTTTTTGCAGTCCTCAGTTATGATTTCCATTTGAAATAACTGTCTGCATTTTTTCCTCCCAATAGAGGAATGTCACATAGAGCACTGAGGAGAAGCTGTACATTTTTTTCCTGTAGTATAGCAAAAATATGGAGGCAAATCCCAGGGGATCAGATGAAGTAAATTTCATGGGGAAGCAGGAAAACCAAAAAGGTGCAGTCCCCTAAGTGAAAACCCAACACCTCTACCTCACTTCTATCTGACTAGGCAAGGACTTAATTGCTTATGCATGTCATCTTTTAACAATATGAAGGAAAAAATATGACAAAACTTTGATGGTACTTATATTAGAAACAGAATGCTGTATAATAATTAAAAATAAATTACAGCATCGGTCATGACAAGAGTGTTACCCGAGGAAAACCTCAGCCACCAAAAAAATAATTAATTTCTCATGTACCAACTGAATTACAGTAGCAATGGAGAGCAGTACTGAGAGCTAAATTTAACATAGTTAGAAACTGAGAATTTCTGGGATTTTACTTTGTTGAGAATGCAATGTAAAAATATTCTCTCTTTTAGATTCCAAACTATAAAATACAACATTGGTAAACCTCCTAAGCTTGCTTTTGCATTTCTCATATTCAAAAAAGTTAAAGATGCTTTGAAGGTCTCTGGATGAACACAGAATTGACCTACAGCTATTTCTGTCCATTTTTCCACCAGATTTTATCCACTTAAGATACTCTAAAGTGAAAATGCTCCCCAAATAACAGTGCCATGGTTATACAAAAAGACTTTAAGTAAAATGATCACAAAGTGCAATAAAATCTTTGAGATAAATTCTCTTTTTCCTCCAAAAAAACGTCATGTAACTGATTGAAAAAATTATTTTGCTACGGATGTCAAATTAGAAATTTAAAGCAATCACAATAAACAGGTTAATAGCTTAATTTCAGTTTTTGTAAAACCAGAAATCTACAAAATCTGACAGAATGATAATTTGAAATTATTTTTCTTACCATACTGGGGACTCAATTTGCACAGTACTGATTTTAATCTCAGCCTTATTATGAGAAAAATAGCAAAACATAAAAGGAAACATTCCTCATAGTGACATGGGAGGACACATATGGGCCATTGAAGCCTAGCTAAAAACCAAATTGACAACTCACTCGTCAGTGCACTGGCAATAAACTGACCAAATTAGTTTTCCTGTTCATCTTATACAGAGACACCAACATAACTGATGGGAGAAAAAGAAAAAAAAAATGCTTCTAAAAATACTGTGGCCACTGAAAACCAGAACTTGAATTAGAAGTCTAACAGAGGCATGAAAAAAACCCCAAAAAACAAAAAACAAAAACTTCCCAAAGTTCCCTTGGGGGTAGAAATTAGCATTATGTTCTTACATTACTCAGGGAAAGAACTCCCTCTGAAAGCCTGTGGGTAACTATTTGTAGCTACAGAACACTGCTTCAATTCTAATTTAGCGTGTGGCTTACCTTGCTGCTGCATCATTAGTACTTAGATAGCATTCCAGATAAAAATCAAACTGGTTCCTCAAAAACACTGCAAGGAAATTGCTGGGCAAGTGTCAGCTGAAGAGAAAGACAATATTGTGCTAGCCTCAGATGTTTTCACCAGTGTACAGCACAGGAGGTGAAGGCACTTTTTCTGAGGCTTTTATCTTACCTACACACTTCACACACTGAAATGACAGAGGCTAGAGAGTCAGCAATGTATGCATTTTCCTGGCAATTCTAAGCAGGAACAGATTCCATGGCCTTGACATTAATTCATACTACATTGCCAGAGATACAAACTCAATTAACTTTTTGCAAAGTTCAACAGCGATTCTTGGGGACTGCTGAGATGTTTAGGATCAAGATGCTCCTCCATTTCTTCGGAAGCACAGCAACAGTATCATCACAGCACAATCTAAAAAACAACTAAATGGGCTGTAGAGACATTTTAAAATAACATATGCCACAGCTCTGGCAAGAGTTTACCACTTCAACAATATCAGGAAGCTCTAAAACGTTTTGCAAGTATTTCTTGCAATATTAACCTTTTATAGATAGCTCCTGCTATCCCCTTTAAAGTATTCCTTCTAAATTCTATAATGTAAAAATTAGAAACCTGGAAATACATTTTAAGAAAATATAATAGCATGCACCTAAGCAGGCAAAGAAGAAAAACACACTATCAAACCATTTGTGAATCGAGTTATGGAATGGAGTCTTATGTCCTAAACATGAAGATCTTTTAGCTTTTTGCACTTTCAGAATACAGTCATACTTCATGTGCTGTTAAGATATGCACGTGAATAAGAAATAGCACCTCCTGTACTTTGATAAGCATTACTATGCACAAAAGCTCACAGACATTTCCCTCATAACTATCCAGGAATCATTATTTTTAAAAATATTTTAAAAATTGGCACTGTCCCCTAAAAATATTTTAAAGGAATTAAATGTATAAAGCAGTCTCTTTTGCAGAGCACAGCAGTTTTACTGAATGGCAAATGCTCATTATTATGCACTGATACACAGAAAATATTACTGACTATTCCCAGTGTTCCCTCTTTCATAAGCAAACTGTTGATGGCTGATGCATAATCCATCTGAGCAGTGCAATAAAAGGAAAAATCACAGAACGTACACAGAGTAATCCAAAAATTGGGTGCCAAAACTGCTACAGATAGTAGACAATACATTTTCTTTACTGCACACAATCCTCAGTCAGTGGCGTTATTTGTGAAGAAATGTTAAGCTCCTACACCTTACCAGTAGATTTCTGTGTTTGCAGAGATTTCTCAAGCATTACTGTATTTAACTTCATTTAATACAGAATTAAAACAAAAAATAACTGATAAGAATATTATATACTGACATGATACTGACAAAATTATGTTTTAATTCCTTGCTGCATGTAGGATATCACCTAAAAAAATACTTTTCTACTTCATAAACATACTGAACACTCCTACCTAAATGCTCCAAGTCAAAGCACAGCAAACCTATTGTACATCAAGGCAACAAAAAATCATCAAATGGGATGATACTTGTGAGGCCTAAGAACAATTTGTGAGGAACTTTTTCATGTGAATAACTCTTGTACTGTCCATACACTGATTGTCGTAATGTCATTAGGCCTCTAGGTGCTTGGACAATACAAACCACAGATGTAACGAGAGCTGGAGAAATATTTACTAGGAATAATTTGTGTTAAATTGGAGGATGTTAATTTGGACCAACTGTCCACCAACACTTGCAATTCTTTTTGACAAGCAGATAAATACCAGTGAATATATCAGTAGACATTATTCCAATGTAAACCTGCAGCCAAAGCTCTCCTCAAGTGCTCCTGCACTCAACAGGGATGGCTCTGCTCACTGGAAAGCTGGAGCAGTGCACTGAAACCCAGACAAACCCCAGGAGCATTAAACTTTTTAATTATTTGCCATTAAATGTGGCATTAAACTTTTTTCCCACAAAGACTGAAAAGAATTCTAGTGCCTCTGAGAGCAAGGGGCTGGCAAAGTAGAGAGAGAGCAGAGCTGCAGCCAACGTGCAGCTGGAAGAGCCCTGGGGCAGCCCGTCCAGAACACAGGGCAAGAACCAGTGATACTTAACCCAGTTCAGAAGAGGTTGGCAGCTACAAGTGAGCAGATCTGGTAGGAACAGTTGGTAAAAAACACAACCAGGAACCCCTGCTATAAAGAGCAGCAATGTGGGTGGCCAACTCGAACAAGACTTGGTTATCTAACAGTGGAACTGTGGCTAAAGGGATTTTGCTTAGAGCCCAGGAAACTCAGTGTCCAGCAGCAACAATTCATCCATTTGGGCAGCCCTTGGCTGAACTGGCAAGACCCTCTTCCCCAGCAGCTCTTGTGCTTTCTCAGATGTTTTGAGGAGAAACCAGAGTGAGGAAATGGAAGGGTCAGGAAAGCCAAGAGGGCACTACCTGATAAAGATGAGTTTTCTCTATTTTTACATTGTCGGAGGTGAATGTTGCTGCAGGACTGGGACACCTGCCACAAGATCCTCACTCAAGATGTTTCTTAATTTTTTCCTCGACAACAGTCATAGGTGCAGCAGTTATTTGTGCTGGCAGGAAGGCTTTGGGTCAGTCTGGCTCCTTGTTCTGATGCACCAGGAAACCTGACAACCTATTTCTCTGCACCCTGGTGTGTGACAGTGACATGTGCCTACCTGCTGCAAATCTGTGGTGACACTACTTGGTTTCCTGTAACCATGAACAAGAAATTCTGGTTGGGATCCAAAAACTAGCTTAGAGATTAGCCCCTCTCAGGAATTCTCAATTTCAAGAAAAGAATTTATTTGAGATGATAGCAAATCTGGAGAGTGGTTAGAATAGAGGACAGAGGGTAAGAAAAGTAATTCTGTCTGCTTTTGGTGCAAGGGATTTTTTCAAAATGATCTGCTACCATACTTGCTTTCTCCTCCCCATTATTTCCTTAAAAAAAGGATAAATTAAAGAATGCTTTGTTTTCCCACCATGCCTATATGATATAAAATCAACCTTTTAATGTGACAGTCCTGAAACCCTTTCCATCCAAAGCCAGTGCAAGAGTTTAAAAGAGTTAAGGTTTCATTCATATTTAACTTCATGAGTAAAAAACCTTAATTATTAAAGGTAATACAATCCTTGATCTAAAATAAAATCTAACCCTTGTTTGTGACACAACACATATTGTGCAGTTGTCATATGAGTGGAAGGTGATTAGGAAGACACTAACACAGTTTTATCAGTTCACGTGAGGGGTAGTAAAAGAAATTATAGAACACAAGAAGCTCCATTATAATTTTCATGTATGACAATTCTTTCATTACATAGGTTCTCTCTTTTTGGTTACAATTTTTAAAGAAATGTGAGAACACTACTATCCCCAAGCTTAATGGGATATGAAAGTTTCATTTCTGAGATTTGTTGCCACACCAGAGTAACTGAACTACACTGAAATATGAGCAACATATTGTCATTATTAAAATCCATGAATTGAATTAGATTTGCCACTGGAAAAGGCAGAATGCCTATTTCCAGCCTTGGAATATTTGTGATGCAATCACTGCTACTAATGCTGCCTCTTTGCCTAATAAACAAATAAATATAAGGCTTGTCTTTTAAATTAATGTATTGAATTTAATTATAACAAAGTGGAAACACAAAAAAGTTGCACAGAGGAGTAAATATATAGTAAGCAGTATATTCAGTTTCAACTTGTATGATTCTGCATACAATAACACAGAGAAATTTGTATCCCATTTCTAAACTCAGACTTATGCACCACAATTTCTTCTAATCAATATCTATATAAAGCTTACAATCATCTGCTTCCCAGACTGCTTGCCTAAGTTACAAGATAAACTGAAGTTTTGAATTTTCATTGCATTTAACAGGTTTGAGTTATTGATATTTGGGAAACAGAAAAAAACATCAAAGGTCAGATCAATACCTAAGCATAGTTGTAACAGTGTTTTGTGGCAGGTAGACGTGGTAAGTGAAAACACAACCGATAGGTCATAAAGTTCAGTACTTGAAAACATTTGTTTCATCTGTATTGCTGAACAGGCTATAATCTTTGCCATACTACCCAAATACCATAGCAGTGCTCTTCAACTTCCTAAGGCCAAATAGAGGAAACCAAAGTAAAGAAGTTTTCAGCAAAAGTGAAGATGAAAATGAAAACTCTTCTCTGAAGCAACAGTTAAAAGGAGTACAAATTGATGCAGATCATTAAGCAGGAGTCATGCAGCATCAGCTTTCTTAATATAAAGTTGCAATTAAGATAGAAAATGTCACAAGAAAGGCTACCTGCATTTTTTTCCTTTGAAATGTGTTTCCATCATATACTCTTTTTACAAATAATCACATAATTGGACCATATGCTGTACTGAATCCAATTTGTTCTTGAACTTGCTTTGGATTCTTGAACACTGACAAAGTCAGTGCTGGCAGCCCCAATCATTACAATATTATTGAGACATGCACACTAATGTGTATTTGTTTTTAAGTATCACGTTTTTTCTAATTATTTGTCACCTCAGTTGATAATTTAGGATTTACATAGGACACATTTTCTAATTAATCTTTCAGAGCCCTGAAGCAAAAACTTATTTTGTATATAACAGGTGGCATTTCCAAATGCACATGTCCCAAGTTAGAGTTCAAAATGCCTCCAAGATACCTTGAAAACTGTTCTTACAATCCCACAGATCAGAAAATATTGTTATTAAAAACAAAATATTCCTGGCCTAAATAATGCAATTTTAAATTAATGAAAGCAGTGAATGAACACTCACTTCCAAGAAGAGCACTGTATGTGCCTTTATGGTATCAGAACACAGATGCTGGAGTGCTTTATAAACTAGGAAGGTTTCCAGGTAAAACACAGGCACAATATAGAGAAGTGATAACTTTTTTTAAAAAGCCCTAAGTCATCACACCTCTACAGAGTTGTTACTTTTAATATTTGCTGTTAAAATTGACGATGACAACAATTATGGCATAGGAACAGGCTTTATGGAGTCTTCAGGAAGTAATACTGAGCCATTTCCTCATTTGTAAATAGTAATTTTTATTAGATCTAATTAAAGTTTACCTGGGAAGTGTCAGTCTGATGAAGCCAAACTCAAAATAGTTTTATCAGCTTCATAACAGAATTTCTAGTATGAAAGATGGGCACTTATTTTCACTTACTTCAACTAAGTTTAAGATACTGAATCTCAATTTTTTTCTTGCTTAACTTCAGGCCAATTGCATGATTCTGTATTTCTTGTGTTCCTTCAGCAGCATAAGGCTGACATTTGTTTTGAAGATGGTCTCTCAACCTCTCCTGCTGGAACTTGAGTATTTTCAGCAAGTAAATCACAGAGTAGAATGTGACACACCCATGTCGAAGGTATAATGCATGTGGTTGTTGTTTGTCATGGAGTATGGGAAAAAGCAGATCTAGGATATGATGAGAGCATCCTAACTTGGTCAGTACACTTCAAATATTGCTCCTGCCACTACAATACTGTTTTTTCCCCCTTAGCAAGAAGAAAAATAGTTGTGAAAAGACATCCACATGGCTGTGATTTCACAAGATGATGTTCTCCTGCCTTAATTTACAACTTTAAGTCTAAATTTTATATTTATGTATGCTACGTGTACCTCATAATTTACAAATGTGGATCCATCCTATGGGGGGGAGTTATGAACTCCCAAATTTCAGGAATCAGAAAATTATGTTTTATCACAGATTAGTTGCTAGTTCCCCATCTCCTGTTTTAAAGTCGGGCATCTGACTGTTTTTTTAAATTAATTTATTCTGTTGCTATGGTGACAGTTCATCTCTGTCAATCAGTAGCAAAAGACCAAGGCACACCTTTCTGTAAGCAGTTGCAGAAAAGTGGCATACTGGAGACACAACAATTAAGAAATTGGATTCATTTTGAGGAAATTAATGTGCTAGTGTTCTCACAGTAAGAAGTCCAAATTATGTTTATCTCCCTACAACATTTATTTTTGTCATTAGACTGCAAATAGGTAACAAAATGCAATCACCTGGACCAAGCTTTTGGATAAATGTACTTTCCAAAACCTGGGGAGAGGAAACTGCTGTGGTGAAGATGAGACAAAATAGATTAATTTTTAAATTACTTTTTCTCCACTCCTCTCTCATTTAAGTAGGTATATAATAGTGGAATGCCTGTAACATTAATAAGATAGCAGGTTGGGTATGAAATTCAGAAAACTGCATTCTAGTTAGAAAAGTTTTTATACTGTATATTAAAGATGTCTATTCAAAAAGTATCTTCAGAATAAGCTTCCCCCTCCAGGGAGTGTTGTGGCCCCACTAAGGGCAGAGCTTTGGCTTCTGTTGTTCTGGCACAGACTCAAATCTCCCTTCTGCCTGACACTTCATTAGAATACTATCTGTTCTTTTTACTTTATTTTAGATCAGGAGAATACATACAAAACCTGGCCAAAGGTTTTCAATGCCTTAGCAGATTCTCTCCACTAGATCACATATTTTTTTTGTAATTATCATTAAATGTGATCAAGCAAAGTATTTTGGTAGTTGAATATTTTTTTCCTCTATCTCAGCACTCCATGGAGTGCTCTTTGGTGCTTTTCTCATGATTTTAAATTTTGTGTATATGTTTTGTCATGTTTATTCTTGCAAATATTTTGAAGAAAGCATCTGACTATTTGCACTGTTCTTTATGCTCACCAGTTAATAATCATTTCCTTTATTCAGTTTAAGTAAACTGAGTTACAATGTCATTGCTGATACCAATTTCCTAAACATTTCAAATTTCCCTAGTAAATGGTTCACTATATATTATACAGATCCTTATATTATTTAGAGAATTCACTCACCATCATCTGTTTCACAAACTTCTGCTTCTTTACTTATTCTTTAAGTGCACATTCTGACTGTACCATGATCATGTGTTCACATATGCTCCTTTTTTCATTAATTAGGCTTGTCTTCTTCACAGGATTAGCTCCCTAACAGCCTTTGACTACACATATTGTTTCACAAATTGTCTTACTAGCAATGAAGTATTGTTATTTAAAAACCCACATTTTGAATAATATAGATATCACATTCAAAATCTCAGGAATTAAAATCTTTCATGATCGAAGTTGTGGCTCTCTTGCAGACTTTCTTTCAAATCAGCAATACATTGTTATCTGCTTTCCTTAACTGTCCTCAAGGGTGATAATAACTGGATTACTTCCTTGTCCTTATCTGTTAAAGCTTTCTGATGTATTAGCCAAAATACATACTTATTTCTCTGTGACAGCCCAGCACCATCTCAGGTAAGTAGAATCAATATATTCCTTTGACTTTCTGTGTTCATCCTACAGTAAATTTTGTGGGTTTTAGTGACAAATTGTCAGAGATTTTCTTCCAGGACAAGCTCTGATTTCTGTTTAGATGACTGCAGTGGGTACATTCCTTGCTTTTATTCTTCACGTTTTCATTAATTCTTATGGATCAGGCACTACTGGGGCCCAAATCTGGGGGCTTTATTTTTTCCCTTTTTGTTCATTTCTAGTCTAGAAGTATGTGTGACATAATTTAAGTCAAGATGTTTTCTCCTCACAGGACTCATATTTCCTTTTGAAATAGTAGCTCTCCCAATTTCACTGTTCAACATGCGTGCAAATCACTCAAATCAGACTTTAAACACCAAGATCATCTTTATGCTGTGCTGCCAGGGAAAGAACAAAAGATAAAGACAGATATGAAGATGATGTTGCTGAGGAGGTGAAAAAGTAGTGTCAGGCAACTTTATTAACAACTGTGTATAGTCAGGTAGAAATAAAAAGGCCACAGTTGTTATAGGATATCAATCCAAGGAACAGAAGCCCTTTTATTTCACTGCATAGCAAATAAAGGAATTGCTATTTCTATGAATTGATGGAGACACAATACAACTGGTGGTATTTCCAACTAATATATTAGTTCCCAACACTTGCAAAACGAAGTATCTTAGAACAAAGAATATGGTCTAGATTCTAGAGGTCAACATTGCTTGGTTTTAATCACAAACTGTGCTCACCAAGTTTTTTCGTGAGGTAAGGAAAATCCCTAGGTGTAATCTACACAGCCAACAGTTACCTTTGAACAATTACCAGACAGGATGTTTAAGGTGCCAGTCAGTCAGTTGCACAGTGTCCCTACTAAATCCTGCTTATTATTCATTTTCATCAATGCTATTAAAGTAGTAGCAATGACAAATTCCAGTTAAACACCATTCTAAATACTTTGTGTCACTCTCCAACACCATGCTGCACCAATATGCTTTACACACAGGGAGACAAGAACTTCTGTATACAAAGTACACCGAGTTTTTAAAAGATGTCTGAGGCATGAAAGGATTTGGGTTTGTATTATTTTGAAAAACAGCCATGCTGGAAAAATCCAAGACTAAAAGCTTGAAGATGAATATCCAGAGAGCACAAGATCACCTAATGACAGTGAAAGAAGCCAAGCAAGGACAGATAACATTGTTTTCCTAGTGACTCATAGAATGAAATATCAACTTTTTCATCTTATCTTCTATGAAATTAATCTGCTTTCCCATTATAGTAGTGCAAAAAGCTACCACCTGTGTAATTTCCTGAACTCACTGGATTTTCTTTTGTCTGACACCTTCTGTGTTGCCCAGCATCATCACTTTTGTTCATAGCATGAATACATTTTCTCTGCAGAGCAGACAGCCCTCACCTGTAGCTTTCCACACCATGAAGCAGACACCACACAAATCAAGATGTGCCTTAAACTTGTCCTTGAAGTTCTTTGCTTGCATACAAACCTCTCAGCTATTCCCTACAATTATCTAACAAACAAAAAGGACCCCAGTATATACATCCCATAACCAAACCAAACCAGATTAAGTCACAGGAGCACCACTACAATAGTATTTAATGGCACCCTCAGAATTCAACATCTGAAATCTTCTTTTTCCACAACTACATATTAGATTATATATTCTTATTATATAAGAATTATATTATATTAGAATTATGTAATTATTATATAAGAATTACAAATACAGAAATGGCTGAGATAAGGATGCACTAGCTCTGTATTTGCCTACAGCAGCAGTAACAAAAGGCAGCTTTGTAGGAATTCACAATTAGTAAGAAATTAGCAAGATCCATTCAGATTCATTATCCAGACAATATCACAGGATAATGAGGCTGAGGTGAGGGACGTGCCTGTCAGTCCCCTACGGGCAACTGTTCTTGCTGGAATTTCTGGCTGACTCAGGGCTACCAGTAGCCTGTCCTCCCTGGCTGGCCCAGGATGCTGGCCCGGTGAAGCCAGGAGGTATCTTACCATCTTTCTTTCCAAAGAAAATGGGATTAACTCCTTAAGGACTCAATTCAGATTTTGATCAAAAACAATGCTGCAAGAGTAAGAAAAGAAGTGCTGGTGCAATGCCCTACTAGTGATGTTTAGCAATATTACTGTTATATCTCTGAATATAGCAGATTACCCTGCAGAGAAGTAGAAATAATTAGAAGTTGAGGATTCATTCATTACAATGCATGTATATACAGTACTCGTGCTGAGCCTTCTTATGATGCATCTCTGCTGTTTTGAGAGCATACCACTGACACATACTGTCTTGTGATCTCAGTGAAGAAGATTGCCTTGGCATAACCAGATTTATACTGTAAAACACTAAATATTAGCACAGCTATAACCTGGCTTTGCTTTTTTACTTATTGACATCCCTGAACATCCTGGTGATGCATCCATGCTATGACACAAAACAAACCCCAAACCATCAGCTTTTCTAGATGACTATGTACCAGCTTTACATATCACCACCTTAGGTGAATACACTTTCAACTTTCAACAGTATCATCAGTAATTTGCCCCCTCTGCTTAGGTTACCAATTACCTTTTTTGTAGATAATTTTAAAAGGCATTTATGTAGAAAGACTGGAAACATTCCTTATATCAAGCCACAGAGTGCCACATTTAGTGACTTACTTGTTCCCACTGCATAGTAATGAAACTTAGAGAAATCTATTAAAATGCATAGCTAACTAATTTCAAATATTAAAACATTATGATTACACAGATGAAGATTTTGAGCATCAAAACATTGGAAGAAACAAATCAATCTTCTGAGAAAAAGCTAATTATCAGTAAAGAATGTGGTTAAAAGTGTTCTAAGAAACTGGGCTTGCTTTCTTTCTTTCTGTAGATTTTGAGGCAAATAATGGTGTCAAAAGAGAGCCTGAGCTTCTCCAGAGCTGGAGAATGTAAAAAAAGAGTGAAAAAAAATGAAAAGGAAAAAATGTTACTTTTATAAAGATGAGGAAAAGCTTGAATACATAAGTCTAATGGAAGGAGATAAAATCTTACAGACCAATGTAGAAACATTTGAGAACTAGATCCAAGATGAAATCCTCAGGCTACATGGTCTCCCATATGATCTGGCTAAGAAAGAGCTGGTTAATTTTCTTGAAAATTGGATTGCTAAAGCTTAACAGCTTGCAGTTGAAGATGACCCACTTTGCGTTGAAAAGGCATACAGAAAACCTTTAAGAAAGGAAAAGGAAAAAAAAAAAAAAAAAATCCTGAGTAGGAGGCAGAATTAGGCCTGGCCCCTCAGATCAGAGATATAAGGGATGGATCCTCCTCAAGGCAGCATATGGGGATAGTAATCTTATCTAATACACTTAAAAGAGAAGTTTTTGCTTCTATGTAAACAGAAATAAGACTTCACATTTCTTTTCCAGCAAAGATGGGAAGGGCAGGCAGGATTGTCATACCTGTTACAGCATTCTCTGTTGTTTCAGACATGCATTTCACATTCAGTACAGCTTTGAAAAATCCCTATAGCCAAACAGAAAAGCATAACCTAATTGATCATAGTATTAAGGAGACTTCAAAACTGAGTTTTAAATCTTTCTTGGCAGAACAATCCCCATGCAGCACTGCTGGAATCTCTGACAACAACAAATTCCATTCAGTTGCAGGTTTTGATCTTCACCACCGAAGATGAAATAGTACCAAATAACAAGCAACAAATTTCATTTCCAACCTACTAATGACCACAAATGTACCAGTTTATACATTTTTTCAGTTGCTTAGAACCTCTGAAGACAAGATCTGAGGTATTAAGTCACCCATATGAAAACTGAAATTAGTGAATCCCTTTGACCTTTCTTTAATCAGAGGATGCTAATAAATTTACATTCTTCATAACAGGAGTTATAAAAACAACAAATACTCAGTCAGTACCCTCATAAGATAACTTCTTTTTAAGTATCAGTAGGAACATAGGCCTAGCATTACCGAAAATTTGGGAAATGCAATCTCAGACATAAAATGTACAATACTCCCCTTTGCAGACCTATTCAATGATGTAATAACATTTCAGCATTTACATTGCAATACCTTTACCCATCCATAAATCAGATTCTATGTTGGCTAAATGGTTTTAAAATGGATTTCTTATTTCTTAATGTTCAATTGTTCCATAATCAGTAACTATACTTTCGTGCTTAGCTGTTCAGCAACTCACTTTGGTTTTTTACCTCTCTTTTTCTTCAAAATTCCATGACAGTCCTCTTAAATCATAGAAAGTACCCAACTTCTATGAAGAACAACCAAAAAAACCCAAAAAGCAAACAAACTTTCAAGAGCTTTATAGAAAAAGTTTTTCTATGTTCAACACCTACAGAATGATCTAAACAAACCTTTCAGATACTGGATTGCTAAATTAAAATATCAAACAGATCTCATATTATTACCTGACTTTCTGCTGCTATTAGAAAAGACCAAAATACAGAACTGAAACTTCTCAAACATAACCACAGGACTTTTGCACTTCAAGGGTTTTTCCTCATACTAATTTTCCATTTATATAAACGAATGTGGGATTATACAAGATACTGTTTACATTAAATCTTGTAGTTGAACAGCTGCCTCGAAACCTTAATTAAAGCATTCCTAATACTGTTAGTTTTTGAGCTTTCCAAGAATATTTTACATAGTTCTAGCTCTCTTTTGCTCATCTGCTCCAGCTCCCATTCTTGATTTTTATTTGTAGATAATTGTTATCCCATACACAAAGTTGTTCCACTCCTTCCTTCAGAGTTATTGGTAGTTTCCATTAAGACGACTATTTATCCCATGTACTGCAGATTTATAATTGACCTACAGCTAAAATAGTCAATTCCCAGATTTCCTTCAAAGTACTCTATAAATATGCAGCCTGATTTACCCATTTATTTAAATGGAATATGTTGCTTCTCACTGAGGATGTGAGAATATAATGAAGGAGAAAAAGAAATTACTTCAATTTTGCACATCATCAGCAAACTACTTAAATGAATTGTTGAAAGAATCTCAGAATTATTCTGGAGTTTTTGTTTTTTTTAAATACTTTTAAAGATCTTTTTAAATGGTTAGCTGGAGAACATTGGAATGCATTCAAAAATATAAAGTGGAGTTCATGATCTAAGGAATAGAACCCTTGTGATAATTATTTGATTTTTTTTTCTAGATTGTCAAATCAAGTGTGTTTTAAACTAGTCTCTTGTGAGTACACATAATGAAAAAGAAAAGTCTATTTCAGCAGATAATTTTTCAGGTGATTTGCTTGCAGCAAAACAAAATGCTTAGCTAAAAAGATGATCTAAAATACAATGTGTTACTTCAGTGTTTTTAAAAAATTATCATTCTTCTGGTGAGAAACAAATGATTTATCAGTGACTGAAAAAAAAATGGTGTTGCTATACTACTTTTTGTTAAGACCATAGTGAATGAGAATCTTTCTGTAGTATTAATTGCATAATTATCAGCATCCTAGTTTTCTGCCAAGATATCTTCTACTTCCAGATTGACATTCTAACTCCACTTTCTGGATCAAGTTTGGGTCTCAACTATAGGGTTACACATTTTTTAGTCCCTACAACAATATCTACTCGGATGTAAGTATAGTCTGCTATACCAACAGCTTCAAAATTCTCCCTGAACTCTACTAACAAAATTCTTATTTCCCTTCCTTCCCTTTACCACCACCTTCCTTCCTAAATTCCAGACATTTAAGGCAAGTTCCTTCAGTTCAATTTAAATCATCTTCTGGTTGTGGGCTTTTTTGTTGTGTGGTGTTTGGTTTTTTTTTTTGTCCTTTCTACAGAAACAGAAAAATAGTTCTCAACTGTACAGTCTCATGAAGTCCACTCTGTTGACACAGAAAGTCTACAAAACACAGGTCCCCTAAGCCTGGGAGGAGGGGAAAACCAGGTTTAAGGCATCAGGCATCTGTCCGATCCGTGCTGTTAGCCTAGAAATCCCCTGGACTAAGGGATGGGCTGCCTGGGGAGTAGCATGTGTAGGCAGTTTTATAACAAAGCAGACAGCTGTTCTTGTTGTTCTTTGATATCTTATCAACCAAGACACAGAGCACCACTAGAGAGAAAACTGGAGGCACTTTTAAGGCTCCCAGCGTGCCATTTCCTTTTACTCATCTCCACATGATTCACCTCCACATAAGCATCCGTCCTCTCTCACCACCAGTGTACTGCTAGCTAACACTGTAGCTTCCCAGATATTCCCAAAATGATAAAACGTGTGCATTATAAAAACAAAACAAAAAACCTAATAAACACGCCTGAAAGAAATTGAGGCATTCACCAGCAACACAAGTAAAACTGTTGGTACTGTGCCCAACACTCACACACATGCTCCAACTTCACTTTGCTTCCTTTCAGTGACTGCTGTGTTTTAAGCCATGCTATTTGGACACAAATAATAGGCAATAATGCAAGTTGTTGAAAAATACAGAGGGATTTCTAATACGTCCCTACTTAAACTGTAAGACTGGTGTGATGAAGCGTGACATGAGCAACCCAGAGTCATCCACTGTTCTACAGCATGAAGGACAAACAGACAATTGGGAAACATGGAAGTACAACTGATACAAAAGGGAAAATATTCCATTTACATCATTCTTTTCACCTGAAAGTAAAAGCACAAGGATACAATTTCATAAGCAGCATACAGAGCCTTCTAAGCAGTGGAACATAAGGCAAAAATTGCATCCAATTCCAAAGATCATTAGCATAAATATATGTCCTTCAAGTCTTACCTTGTCTTCCTAGATCTTGATGGCGAAGCAACAACAGTGCCTTTTATACCTGGACTGGAAGAGAGAGGAGAGCAATGCTTAGTACAACTATTCTAATGAAGAGATAAGAACTGTCATAACAGTTTATTTTTAAATTAATGATTCAATATTTCAGTTCTCTATCAGTAATGGAACAAGAATTTAATTGTAAA
Source organism: Calypte anna (assembly GCF_003957555.1). Lineage (NCBI taxonomy): Eukaryota > Metazoa > Chordata > Aves > Apodiformes > Trochilidae > Calypte > Calypte anna. The sequence continues at coordinate 7,472,744 of NC_044247.1, forward strand.
GAGAAAAATACTTTTCTATCTATATAGCACATAAGAAAAAGGAGTTGAAGTTGCTCTGGTATCTTCAACCTTATGTTGTTGTAACTGTTTAGAATTTGATATATTTTCCAAATTTCAAAGTTGACAAGACCTTTCCCAAACAGAAAAGGATGACTCTTCCCTGCCAACAAAAAAGTGGCCAAGGTTTTACACCCATAAGACAATTGTGCTTTTAAGGTCAATGCAGAAAATGTCGAGACAAAAAACACAACCCATATACTTCATGTCTTGTGCAATCACTTGTATCAGTGCAAACTGAACATAAGCACCTATCAAGAGATGTGGGATCAACTTTACACCATTGGGCATTCTTCTTTGTCCACATACTGTTCCACTATTGCATGAAAGACAGAAAAAATACTGCCATTTCTATTCACCCTAAATTAAAATCCATCTGAAAACATGCATCAGTCCAGAGGATTGTTAAAATAAAAAACAAAAAAAAATGAGTAGCATAAGAAGTGAAATCCAGAACTTCATAATTACAGATGAAGCTCACTTTATTTTGACCAATAAGCTCTTAACAGTTTAATCTAGTAAAACAAAAGTCAATTAGTACTTCTTTAATAGACTAATAACTTTGTATTTAATTGTCATATCAATAATACTGGCATATCCTTACAGCAAAGTCAATAGTTATTACACCAACTAATTAAAATCTCGGTTAAAAGGTAGCTCACAGAGTGCTGTATTCAGAAAACAAATTCTTAGAACTAAAACCAATTCTTCATAGCTGGGGAGTAGGGGAGGTTCATTTTCTTCTGTGACTCAACCAAAAATGTTCAGTGGCTCTCTCATGCTATTAAAAATGACTTTTTGATTGGCATAATGAGAAGAACAGTGAAACAGATGGGTCTCCTCTGAAGTTGCACAAGATTCCCACTGGATAATAGAAAATGCTGACAGATAACAAAAGAATTCCACACTTGTTATTCACTGCAGATTAAAATTTAAACATCGTCTGAGAAAGTCAAGCATTTGAACCAAATTTCTTAGCTTGGCATTATAAAAGACAATAAACTGAAATTTGAATTAATTGTTTGAGACAACATGTCTGTGAATGACCTCAGGAAAAATATCCCTATTTACCATCATAAGACTGGAAATACTAGAAAGTTGCTATACTTTGTTTTTCTCTTCATGAATTTGAAAAAGCTTTTGAAGGAGCATTGCCCTTAAGACAGTCTGGGGAGTCATGTGCAATGGTATTACACATATTTCATGTTGAAAAAGTAGTCAGAGCAGAAACAAAGAAAGATCAAAGGTTGTACTATGTATGTTGGACATTTTCAGAATGATGTTATTGAATAATTTGGTTTATGTATTAAAAAACCAAACACAGGAGAGTATGGAGCTTTATAGCTGAGTGTTTGTCAAAGTTGCTTTTTTTCTGGTTTTCTATCAGATAATAAATAATTTTTTAAAAAAGTAGACTGTCTTAAACCCTAGGATTAATGGTTGAACTCACAATTTAGGGTAAAACTGAAAAATAAGAAGAGAAAAAACAGATAGAAACCTTATTTCTAAGAGGAAGGAAAATAAATTAATCAAAGAACATGTATATGTAATCTACAAGAAAGAAAAAGCAAGAGAGGAAAAAGATCAACAAACACTATAACAAGAGAAACAACGCTATGAGATAATTTTAGAGATGGATGATCAATGGTACTTTTGGGAATACAGTAGTTTGTGGAGATTAAAGGAAATTTTGAAGTGCCTGAGCTAACTAAGCCTGTATTTCAGGCTGAACAACAACCCAGAAAACAACAGAAAAGCAGATATTCTCTGACTGTAACTGTCATTCAAAACTATACATAATATTTTCACAGGTCCATTTATAAATAAATGCTATAATTAATTGTATCATGAGCTCATATACACTGTGCACAGATTTGTTCCCTGCATTAATAGCAAATATACCTCAAGCTGCAATTCCAATTCTAGTCTGATCAGGTTTTACATAAACATTTCAGAGTTAAAACACAAAATTCATCTTCATTAATACCATTCAACAGCTTTAGAATATAGTTGGGTACATAGGAGAAAAAAACCATTACCATTAGCACTCAGCTTCAAACATGTATGTTCAACATTAAATATTTTTATTTATAATTTACTGCAGACATTTAAAAGTAAATGCAATTGTAATGCAATACGGGGATGTCCCTTCCCTGGAAGTGTTCAAGGCCAGGCTGGATGGGGCTTTGAGTAACCTGGTCTAGTGGGAGGTGTTCATGGCAGAGGGGTTGGAACCAGATCGTCTTCCAACCCAAACCATTCTATAATTCTGTGGACATGGTATATAGTGCTGGTCTGATAAAACCAAATGGGTGAAATTACAGCAAAACTATTGAGAAGCTGAGATGAAGGAAGAGGCAGAAGGAGAAACACACCTTATAAATGTCAGTTTTTAATGCTCTAGAGCAGCACCGAGTGTTACACTACCTCTGAAGGTAAAGACGACAGATGGACAAACTAGCAAGTTGAAAATTCTGCCAAGAGGATTGCCATGAATGGAATCCCCATGTTCTTAGTCCTTAAGCTTCAGGAATATAAATCTCAAGCAATTTTTAACAGGCTTTTTCCTAAATAATGTTGATGGCTCTATGATCTTCACATTTACTGGTAAATCGTGTGTTCCAACACATGCACACACATGCTGCAGTACAGGTGAGCCCCGGTTGGATGCTTTACCATAACAAATGGAAAGAGAAACAGCATTTGTGCTCACTAGGAAAAAAATGCCTTTTCTCATGCAAAATCCACCAGTTTTCTTCCTTCAGTGTATCATAATGTTTTTATTAGAAGAAGAGCTAAAAACCCAGCCTAAAAATTACATTATTGCAGCCTCGGAACAGATTGCTTACAGGAGGTGTGAAGTTACTATCATTAGAGATCTTTTAGGATGAGCTCAGCCAGCATCTACTTGTACTTGCATTCCATCTTGCATCAGGAGACAGCCTAGACAGTCTCCTGAGGTCCTTTCCAATGCAATCTTTCTGCAGATTCACTTCTTCATACTATGAGTACATAAGGGAAATCTGAGAAAGTGCAATGGGATTTTTTAACTAATAGCAAATAATAGTTATTAAAATAAAACGTAGGAGGCCTATCACCTGTGTGATTTGACTATTAAACTGCAATACTTCAAAACATGTAACCTCTTCCCTCGTGAACTTGTAATGTATTCAGAAAAGAATGAAAGAGTCAGAGATTTATTCCACTTCCAAAACAGGTAGTTTCTTGTATGAACCAGCTAACTCACAATATGTATTAGAATTAAACCCCATTCTCTGTTCTCCTGAAACAACTTCAGGAAATTCATATCAGTTCTGTCTGCTGCAGTTAGTTTCCGTGACAGAACTATTACAGAGAAATAAGCAGTGTCACTGGTGAAAAGAATGTCAAGTTCCTTTGAATTGGCTAAACAGCACTGGATGTCCTCAAGGATTGCAGGGCATTGTGACCTCGCCCTCCCAATCTGTTTAACTTCTGATGCTTCACCATATGGGGTCAGAGCAGTGATTTCTCATATAATGCTAAATGACCTAGAAAAGCCTATAGCATTTACATTGCAAACACTGGCACTGCCAGCACTGAAGCACAAATGAAAAACCTTTAGCATGTGTATTTTGACACAGAGTCTCATCACATCACTAAACTTGACTATCCTTATTCCTTCATGGCTGGGATAACCAAATGAACACCCACCTAAGTGGGTTTCACAGTACATGGTGCTTCTTTTAACTGAGCTCAGTTAGGAAACACACGTGATGTTTCTGATATTACCTTGAGACTTGAACAGTATCACTTCTCAACGATCACAGCATTCCATGGAAATTATCACAATTTAGTAAGCCAGCAATGTCTTGGGAAAAACAAAGATAAGGTGGAAAAACAAAAACTTCTGTTCAAGTTTAAGAAAAGCATTCTGAGCATGGTGGTACAGCCATTAAAAGTAAATAAAAATACTTGTCATGAGATGTAGTTTAGGCAAGCAAAGAGCAAGACATTAATTCCAAGTTAAAAAACTGGTCTCTTTTTTCTTTTTTTTTCTCAAACTCTGCTATTACAACAACTTTCCCACATTTGAATCTCTGAAGACAGAAAAAAATATGCTAAGGTGGACCAAAGAGAAAAAAGTTTCCATCAGTTATGCTCTATGAGTAGATGCAAAGAAACTGGAACAACGTAGAAGCAAAGATGATCTCAGTAAAGATGTATTCATGCATTCTTTAAACATTCAAAACTCATGGTTTCAATGGGAGCACCAGTCTAAAAATATCCAGACTGCAGAGCCATACATAAACAATGAACAGAAGGAGCTTTGAAAGTTGAAAGGTTTTATCAAGAACTTATTTCCTTTTTTTCAAAGGATAAATTGGTCTGTTTTCATGACTAACATTCCTAAAAGTATATGTTAAACCAATGGAAACAATACAATCAGACATTACATTTCCTACAAACAAATGAAAATGTCACTACTACAAAACCCTACAAAACTCCATGAAAAAAAAATCAACCCTCTTTTGAAACGTATGTATGCATTATTTCCATCTGGAAGACTAACATTAACATCAGACTGTGGATAATGAAAAAGCAAAGAGAAACAGGAGGGGAAAAGCAATTCAGAGCAAGGGGTAACAGATCAATAGGTTAACCATCTTCAGTAGTTATTTCCCAGCACAACACGATAGAACATCTTAAATTAGCAGAAATGGCTCAAAGGATACAAAGGGGTATATACTAAACATCCGAGAAAGCAATTTTATTGTGTTTACAGGACTGTCAGAGGGTGCAATGTCAAATAATAAAGTGAACATGATTTGGTTTTATAGTCAATTATGAGTGAATGTTGAGTGCTTTGTTCAGGAGCAGAGACCCAACTTTCATTATTGTTAATGGGAGCATCGACTCCAGCTAGAATTGTAATTGTGCTAGGACTGTAATTATTTGGCCTCCAAATACCAAAGTGTTGCTAAAAGAAAAATTTATTGAAGACTTCTCAGATGCGAAGGCACTAGAAAGGCAATATACCAGGTGAGTAAGACACTTCAGCAGGGAAACAAATTCTCAGCTCCTATTACAGTATTTCCAATTTGAGGATTAAGTCTCTTGCAAAGAAACAATTGCCTGCTGCTTCTTGTTCTCACTCTTACCTTTTCCTTCCTCCTCCTACACCAAAAATGAGATTTAATTTATTTCTCGGTTTATAAACTTGCTCTACCACACACTGACTGAGCCTTGTCATCAAACCTTTATCATCCATGAGTTTCCTAATGTCTTTTGCTTAAGGGAAAGGATTACTAGAAAATAGGAATTCAGTTTAAGGAGAAATGAAGAGCCAGAGAGCTCAGAAATGCTTTGCAAAACAGGCACTACTCTTACATCCCACACAAACATACAGCAAGTCTTGTAGATAAGGCTCCCCCCTGCAATATGGCAGACTCATGTTCACATCACCATTCTTGCCAATAAACACAAAAAGAATATAACAACCACACTGACCTATTAACTCACTGCCTCCACACTGACTGTTATATATTAGATGCCTTCACTCGTAATACAATAAGCTGCAGCTCAGGAGCTTCATAAATATTTCTGTATTTCACAGACCTTGATGATTTATTTTTCCTCCCAGAACTGGTTCAGTTCTCTCTGAACCTTTGGAAACTCTTCACAACTACTGCATCCTGTGACAAGGAGATCCAAAGATTTACTAAAAAAGCCACCCAACTGTCTGCCTCAGGTCCACTTTCCAGCTCATTATTTTCAAGGTAGGGCCAAATATCCCAAGCTGAATATTTGACAGATCAAGAGAGTGCCTTAAGCTTCAAGCTAAAGAGCTCTTGTTCTCTTTAGGAGACATTCTATTTAGTGTCATTGCTAACACTTTCCTCAAAGCAGAGCAGAAGAAGCCAGCTTTGGTCCAGTGATTAAAGCATTTATTGAAAATCTAGAAGAACCTAATAACTAGCATTAGTCCAACAGCAAATGTATGTCATCAAACAAGTCTATCCACCTTGTTAAAGAACAAGATTGCTTTCCAGCTGAGGGAAATATCTTGAGGGAAATTCCACCTTTAAAGCTCAACTCCTTTAAAAATTGTACATACTTCCCCACTAATGGGAAATAAAGAGACACACCCCAGAGACCAGAAATCACAGAATCATCCCATGTTTTAAAGTGTGAAAAAGGCAGATGTTAAATGATCTCAAATGGTCATGATCTCAGAAAAGAATAACTACTGAGTGGGCTGAAGCAACACATTGCTGGATGCTACCTACAAGAATAGAAGATAGCTCACAATGTTTGTGGTATCATCAATAAATGCAACCAGAACAGTAACATCTACAATATATTCCTTGGCTGTTTGGTTCCTTTGAAGTAATGGGACACCAGTGCTTACCAGGCAGCACCTGCAATTCTTCAAAGACTGCAATCAGTTGTTTGCTCAGCAGTTGATCCCTCTTTGAGGAAACAATTACCCAGCACAATGCAGAGGTTACTGCTGAGGGCCATGATGAGAGCAATGATATCAAAGTCTTTCAGGCAGTATTAAGGATGGACTGAGGGAGACCTACAGACTGCAAGACCACTTGGTACAAAAGAAATGAAGGCATTCACTATACTACCACAAACCCACTTTGACTCTATTTTCCTTTTACTCCAAATAGAAAAAGATTAAATATCTACCCATCATTAATATAATAATGATAAACAGAAAAATTTAAATCCTAGACTATTACTATCTAGACCAAAACGGGACAGACAGTTATCTTTCCCTAACACTCACTTGTTTTGTTGATGAGAAATGTTTCCCTTTGAAAGAGCCTTTCTGTAGTACAAGTAGAAATAAAATAAAATTTAATGTAAAATCCCTTTGGTATTATCTAAAAAAAATTTAGTGTAATGAAGAACTCTACTGACCAGAAAGATGTTTACAAACAGCTTCTAACCGTGTTTCACATAACAACACTATACAATAGGAAAACAACTTGCAGAAGTTAAAAATACACAGTTCATTCCCAGTTATCCAGTATACAAATTTCCACTTGAATATAAACTCACGTTTTGAAAAATGGTCAAAATCTTAAGCGAGATCAGTTCAGGTGATAGAAAACACTCATGTGTACACAAAATCCATCCATTTTCTTTTATGCATTATGCATTTGAAAATACAAGTGCACATGCAAAACCACAATTTTTGCAAGTCTGTTTTGTCCCCATAATTCCAGAAAAATATCAGCAAGCACAAGTGGCATTTAAAATAGCACTGTTCATGTAGTGAGTGTGTATATATATATATATATATACACACACACATACACATATAAAAACACATCAGCACCTATTACATTAACAGAAGCTCAAACTGGTCAGAACTCTGACAAAAACCTGCCTAGACCTTTTCTTATAAACAAGCACATTAAGAAGATCAGAACTACTTTTAAGCTCAAATGTCAGTTTCTTAAAAATATACAAGTAATTTTTCTATAGAGTGAAGTTAGAATGACAGAGAGAGATCAGAAATAGAGATTTGTAAACTAATGTCTTCCTGTTGCATCCTTGCAGGGTTTTCCCTTACTTCCTTTCAGTCAGGCTCTTCTTCAGGGCTTCCTAGGCTGCAGTAAATTGTAAAACATGCTCTGCTATATCTCTAGGCAAAAAAATTTCTGTGTGCTTTCTCAGAAGTCTCAGCACTGTGCATTTCTTGCATGCTCACTTTTCTTCTTGCCCCAAACTGCACAGCAAGAGTTTATTTCTTCTTGAAAGTGTCCATGAGAAGGAGCAATCTAGTGCCAGGTGGTTCCATCTGACCCTAAGGCAGGACAGGGACCCTAAGGTAGCCAGAGCCATTTAAAGAATGCTTTAACATGCAAAGTGATAAAACAGAGTATGTCCATAACAATTGTTCTAGTAATAATACAGTTGGCAGGTTTAAAAGCAAAATACTATCACAGGATTATAGAATACAGTTCTAAAAAAAGAACATTCCAGAAACTGATACATTAGACAAGTCAGGTGAAGTTCCCAGACTGTGCAGCTGAAAAGAAGGCCAGAGGGAGTAGGTACCAAAAGGCACAACTTAAAAGAAAATTGGTAAAAATAGTATTAAGTATACTATCCATATTTTATGGACACATCAATGGGGTAGTTATGCAGCCAGGTAAGAAGGCAGTTGTGAATTTCTATCTTTGCTCAGCTGTTTTGCAAGCTTTTTAATCCAGATTAATTCTATAAAATAAATAAAAACAACTGAAAACAAAACCCCTGAAGCCCCCATCCAAGCAAAATCTTCTGTTTAGAAATCTAGAATTACAATACTATAATCATTCTCCCCCACTGGTGGTTACCTGAAAAAATTATTCTTATACAAAGTACAGTTCACATGCACAGGAACAGATAACATAAGCTGTGGTTCAGATTTACTCATTATATCATTATATCCATTTATACCACATTTGTTACTACAGCCCCCTAGATATTCTTATGCCTCTGCCTCTAACAGAGCTGCACTTCTGTAAACAAAAGCTGGCCTGAGCCCAGGACAAGCCTCCACAGACCTGGACAAGCCCAGTTTTCCAAAGACTATGTCACATCCCAGGAGTATAACAAAAAGCCACATCCTCTACCGAAAGAACAGCAAACTACTATGTAACAACAAACACAAACAATGAGCCTGACAGGATGCAAAACGTCTCCTTTAGTGAAAAAGGGTGGAATGCATTTCATCCTCTAGTTATTCTTCACTAACGACAACAGCAGACTAAAATATTACTAGCTGAAAACACAATCAGAGATCAGCTTGAGAAAGACATCCAACTCCACTTGGCTTGGCTGAATTACATTTAAATTATATCCACCTAAGATATTCCCCAGGAGCAATAGCTCCACTGAACAGATCTTGCTATAACCTGAGATTCTTTCCATTTCTTGACTCACAAGCTGAAACAGCTAGAATCATACAATAACAGACATGCCTGCTCAGATACATTGCATTATTTTTCTGATAGAAGCAAGCCAGCAACTGTCTTGATCATTATTTTTATTTCCTGTCCTGTTAGTTATTTCATCTCTTTCTCTTCTCTCTCGTCTTGGAATTTTCCATAGATCTGATTTGTCCAAAGTTTGCACAGCCTATGGGAAGTGCACTGGCAAGAGAATGCTTAACACACTACATTTGTTTTTTCAAGCTCTCACACTGTGAAGAGCTGAACCCCTGTAGAAGAATCTCACTTCAAGCCTTTTTCAGCATACTGATTAGAAACATTTTGAGGAGCTAGACGCAAAACCGCACTGCAACAAAGTGATGTTCCGAAAGAATCTAACTTTGAATTAAATCATAAAGATATTTTTCTAATGTTGGTAAACATAATCTGACCCTGTTAACCGTCACAGAGATAACTACTAATAGGACAAGTAATTTCAGATAACAAATAAAAGCTTTCAGGTAACCATGTTGCCACTTGGAGCTCAAAATTTCCAGTAGTCTGCCTTGTTTTAAGGTCACCAGAAATTTTCAAAGTGCTGTGATGCCACCAGCTCCTTGCCTGGAGCTGGTAAAAAGTAAAGGCAGCAAAGGTAATCACAGAGTGTAGAAGACATTATTTTGAATAGAATGCACTAATTTACCATTATCTCTCCTGGCTTGGTAGCTGGAAATCCTGAAATTATTCCTTTGAAAACTAGCAGCACTCATGAAAACTGATAAAGCCCTAGGTACCTTACCCTTACACCTGGTTTGTCATGATGCCCAGTCTTTCCAAGGATATTAGCATTCTCTTTTTGTCACCTCTCCAAGAGCCACTCACATTTTTCACTGTGTCCCCAGCTTTCACAGGCCTGCTTTGGCCGAGAAGTGGAGGTTCTCAAATGCCCCTCCAAGTTGTTTCCCTGGTCCAAACTAATTATTGGGTAAAATTTTGAGCTGATTTTCTCAAGTTGCTTCTCTCAGAAAATCTATTTTATTTCCTTATTATTTCAATGTTTATTTTTGTTCCTTAGGTTTTTTTCAGCCCTGTACTAAGCCACGTGTCTGTCTGTGACCAGCGCTGGCAGGGGGGCTGCAGACACCTCTGTGAGGTGAGCCCGGGGCTGTCCTGAGCCGGTCCAAGACAGTTCTGTCCGGTTCCATCCAGTTCTCCAGGGCTCCCACTGCAGGACACAGCCAAGCCAAGCAGTAACACTGGTGGCACCTCAGGGAAAGTGTGTGGGAGACAGGAAAAAACACTTTCCTGGAGTGAGGGAGAACATGGGTGAGAAAACCCCAAGAGCCCCGGGGCAGTGAGGGAGCAGGACCCCAGGGCAGAGATTCCTCTCAGCCCTGGAGACACCAGGGAGCAGGTGGGTATTTCCCAAAAGGAACTACAGACTGTGGAGGAGTCCAGATAGAGGCAGATTCTCCTGAAAGGAATTCAACCCCTGAAGGACCCTCTCAGGAGGAAGCTTATGCTGAAGGACTGCCATCTGTAGGGTCAGAAACCTCCCATTTCCTCAACCCCCACGAAGGTCAGCCCACCACAAGAAGCCACATACCAGGGCATCACATGCTTTGTTTAAAGGCAGACATATTAGTGTCAGTATTCCATAATGAAATGAGGTCTCTTTTTCTTAATCAGCCAAAGGAGTTGAGACTTTTAACAGGTTTTATCAAAATACAATATGAAGAATGTTTGTAACATGGCAGCTTTACAGGATCATGGAAGATTTCTACAAGACAATGGGAAATTTGCATTATATTCATCACTACGCCATAACTACAATTCCCATCAATGGAATTATCAGTTCTAGCACTCATAAGTGCTTTGATACCTGCCCCCCCCCCCCAAAAAAAGACATACTTCAATCTCTTTTGTATTCTTCAAAAAGGTCTAGAATACTTCTCAGTCCAGATGTCTAAATCACACATTTATATCTCTGTCTACTGAGCTTCTCCATTTTCTAACCATAGGTTTCACACTGTTCTATTTTGTTGGAAAGAAGTCTTCTTTCCAGACATTAAGCAAACAATAGTTCTAAAGAAAAATTCAAACATTTGGAAGTCCCAGGCTAGCAGTCACAAGGGTGTATGTAAGACTAAATGCATGAACCCAATGTTGACTATGTGCTGCATTTGATATGTATACACTTCTGGGATTTTTGCATTCCTAGCTACTGCCCAGGGAGTCCCAGATAAGGATGTACAAGCTCTGTCCTTACCAAAAAAGATAAATATGAACAAGAGCAAAAAGGAATTGAACCGGAATCCCTCAAGTACTTCTGGGACTTCCTGACCCAAGCACGAAACAACCTGACAAGTACAGAGTTTTGCTCCTGATGTTGATATTAACCTCTAAAATTCAAAAGAAAGAGGGAATTTTAGTGCAAGATTCTGATGCAGATTTAAGCTTTCAAGGACACACTTGTCTGCAATGAAAACAGTTCTGAAAGGATTATTATGTATCTGGAGATTGGCCTACTATACAAGTGCATCTTTTCAGAATGAGTATTGTCCTGCTCTAGTGACAAGGACAAGACTAAGACCCTCATCTTATTCAACTCAAGTCTCCATTCTCATCTGCACCTCTGATTCTTTATGCAGTGGAGGCTACCTCGTGAAAAGTTAGCTAGGATAAAGAAAGGGAGAGTTAGCTGAGTTAGGGTTTAAGCCCTTAAGAAATTTCAGATTAGCTGTAAATGGAATTAAACAGATCTGAATCACTTGTTAGCAGTTTGGCATAAGATTCCTTCCTTTCTAACAAGCTCTAGCCACTTAATGTTTATTATTTTACTGCTTGCTATCAATTGTTTGTCACAATTGCAAGCTTCAACAGAAATTTATCACTCAGCACTACCTAAAAGCACGTTAATGGGGAGTGCAAGCAATGCAGCCCAATTTCACAGCACAGACCTGCTGTGCCCTGTCTAGAGCACAAAGGGGGCTTGTCTGAAAGCATCTGGAGAAATAGAACATTAATGTTTACTGAATATAATTACCAGTTGTGCATAGTTCAACAGAAACTAATTTTCCCTTGACTTTCAAAGTAGGTATCACATCACCAGCACAAACTGTTGTTAGCTAATTATTAAAAAAAAAAAAAAAAAAGAAAGAAAAAAAAAAGGTGCCGTAAAAGCAGCTGCCTTTCTTGAGCAGCAATGTGTATTTTTAGAACCAGTTCTCTATGATCCAGGTAATATTACTGTTTGAGTTTAAATGTGCAGTAGGTATGGAGACCAGCTTTAGAACATAATAATAAACAGGTTACCCTCCAGGTATATTGTCACAGTTTCTAAGACATAACAAACTGGATCTAACAAACACTACAGTGGCTTTGGGGATTCATCTTTTAATCCCATTCTTGCACAAAAAAAAACGGCCAAATTGTGGAGAAATAGCATACAAGGACCCTAAAGAGATTAGGACATGTCAAGTTGAAAGAAAAAGACTTTCTAATAACAGGAGAGATGAACAAAATATTAAGGGGAAAACACTCCTTTGGTTTTAAAAACAAACCAAGAACAGCTTCATTACATTGCCATTGTGGAGATTCACTGCTATAGCACCAAGTCTCCTCCTCATGTGCACAAAACATACGCCAGAGAAAGGAACCATTACTTCTTGATTTTTGGTTTAAGCCCAAATTGCCTTCATTTCCTTACAGTAAGACTAGCAAGCAGTCCATCAGCATGGTAGATACTACAAAAAAAAAAAAATCTAACATTGACAAAAATCTCTTAGAGTCAATCAACTTCCCATGAGAAAATGCAGATAATTTTTCAAATAATAAAATTTTCTTAGGATTCATATTGTTTAAGTTGTTTCCAACCAAGAATTAGCTAAGATTTTTTTTCTGAATCCTTCTTGCACCCATCATGACTTGAATAAAATCCAAAGTTATGAGGATATTTATTAGAAATATGTGTTGAAACCCTATTAAAGTACTTGTAGATGATCTTCGACTTCACTGGCAGACTGCCAAGAAGAAAAAATTAGAACCAGAACACACTTAATTGAGCTGCTGTGAATATAACTGGTCTAAAGTCAAATAACCTTCACATATGTCCTCTTCATCAGCCACATTATTCTGTGTAACACCATCTGCTTGATTTAGACCTGGCCTGGACCTTTGAGCTGAGGTTGACATGGAAAAGCTATTCCCATCACCTCAAAACCATATTCACAGGTCAGAGCACTGTCAAGTCCTCCTCTCAGATCCAATACTTGAGTAGATTTCAGCAAGAACAGGGTTTTAGAAACTGATCTGTTCTTAGGAATGAACATGCTCTATGTGTGTGTTCTCTGTTGGAGACCTACCCACTGCCTCCTGATTTTCCTCTGCTTCTGTGCTGCATTCTGTGCAAATCTTTCCCTGTGCTTATTTTCAAGTGGCTTCTTAGAGCAGAGATGTTCCCTTGAGTATATTTTCTTTCTTTACCATCACTCTTTTCTATACAAACAACAGATTGCTCTGCTGCTGCCCTTTAAATTTTGAGAAGAAAAATCCCACACCACAGATGTCTGGAGTTAGGAGAAGGGTAGCTTTGTCCATAAACTTACTGGGAAGTCAAATAACTCCCGTCTTTTCCACTGTCCCTGTTCAGTGCATACAGATCTTGAATTTTCCTCTTATCCTGATGATGGTTCTTAGCCTGTGACTTGCAGACTATTGTTAGAATGCAAGACCATCCTAAATTCTCCTCAGCTAGTCTTCAAATTTGCCTATACTATTTTTATTAACACTACAGAAGCGCCATCTTAAGCAAGTAAAATTAAGAGTAAGGTGACTGACAAAAATATTACAAGTGAAATTCTTGAAGTTTTGGTAAAACTGAACTGTCAAAGGACCTCTAATAAGACAACAGCCAATGTAAAGGCCTCAAGCAGTGAAAACAAACCACATTTCTATCACTAGTACATTTTAGTCATTGGTTTTCCGTCAAAGACCAAAATGTAAAAACATAAATTTATGCCAGAAATAACAACTTTAATACCAAAGAAAACAGCAGTTGATATCAGCTGAGACATAGCTGCCTTTGGCCATCTTCAACACTTACACTCAGAGTCAAGGACTTCAGCATCTAATAATCCTGTTTGAGTCCTCTGAATTTAATATGCCTTGATGTAGATCAATTTCTCTGAAAAAATAATTCCTCTTTGCTTACTTTTGTTCCACCCCACACTCCTTCCCCTGCTGTGTTTTTCTATGTGATTCCAGCTCCACACAAACTGCTGTGCACTGCAGGCTATCAGCCATCCCTGTGTTACCATAACACTATGTGTGTCTTGCCCTGACTTTTTTTACCCTAAATGCCTCATAAATGGGCAAACCAATAAAATAGCAGTGCAATACCAAAAAATTCAGTTGTTCCCAGAAGGTTCAACTATTTCATTGCCAATATATTTCTGCGTTGGTTCATTAAAAGTCCAGAATAGCCTGTCAGAAACAGCAGAGATTTTGACAGGAAGAAGATGCTCCAGGAAGAGTGTTTCAGATCCCAAAAAGGAGGCTGTAAGCAGTTTTGTTTTGCAACTCTTTCCCTCTAGTTCCAAAACTATTCTCTCCTCCTGTTTTATTGAAATTTTTTCATAATACTTTTCCTTCTCTAGAAGGAGTCAATGGCTTGTCCAGTATCCACACCCTTAACAGCAATTGACATTTTTGAAAAAAAAAAAGAAAAAGAAAAAAAAAAAGAAAAGAAAAAGAAAAAAAAAAAAGGAAAAAAAAAAAAGGAAAAAAAAAAAAGGAAAAACCCCAAAACAAAACTAACAACTTATATAAACCTCTGGCTATGATTTCTCATAGTAAAACTGTGGTCAGCACTGCACACCACAAAAATAGCTTTTCTGCTTCCTTACCCTCTCACCACTCGGTGGTCACAAGTCTGCCGACCCTGCTATCTTCCTTTGCCTCTCTGTTCTCAAAGACATGTTGGGTCAGGAAGTTAAAAAATGTAAGAATTTTCTTTTTTATCATCAGTCACTGTATACCCCTGGGATTTAAGGGACATTAGCTACAAGCCAGGCTTTCACTGCAGAGAAAGAGAGAAGGCAAACGTCAGAAACAGATGAAGTGATGGAATAAAAGCCAGTAAAGTGCTTTGATGACAAAGGTTATGCAAGCGTGAAGGAACACTCTTAAACTTATCAGTAGGGAGGAAGGCATTTGGAAGGACAATTTAATGGCCAAACAAAAGCCACAAACTGACCAGAGGTTTCAGTGACAGAATACAGAGTGTTATTATGTATTGCCCTGGAAAAGTCTGGTGTGCATAAAATATAAACTGATAAAGTTGTAGACCCTTTTAAACATGCAATTTCCACACTCCAACCTGAGACATGAAGCTGACCAGAGCCTCGAATCTTTTTCTTTTTTTTTTGTGCTTTTTACAGATTTATAAGCAAGAACAAATCCAGCACTGAAAAGCTGACAATATATGACAGATTAGAGGAATTAGGTAAAAAAATAATAAAAAAGAAATATTGTAAATTTAATAAAAATTCATACTAAGTTACATTTTTAAAGCACTTAAAATTAACAAGACATTCTTCTTTATCCTGCTGTGTGTGTCTAAAGACAAATTTTTAAAATTTAGAGCATACCAAATAGTGTAAAACAAATTACCATTAGCTATCTTACTCTACACATTTTTAAAAATATTCAATGGAAAAACCCTGTTTCCTGTTAAAACCAAAATTATTCAAAATTATTCAGGTCAATTTTCTTTAGGATATGACACTAGGCCCTTGCTTGCTATCTCACATTTTCCTTCTGGGACAGCATTTCCTCTTCTCCTGTATTATGCACATTTAGCATAGACCAGACTCATCTGACAGCTCCTCCACGATGCAGATGAAAGAAAACTCAGAGAAAGCTTCTACTCCCCAGATACATCCTTACTCCCCTCTCTGTTGCATCCATGTATAATCCTGCCTGCCCGAGACCAGGCAAGAGAAAACCTCCAGAGGAAACCCTAAAGCTGCCACCAAGACTTCTCCCATCTGTCTCTATGCCACCTCTCTCAAGCAGTGAGGTTGTCAAAACTTCTAATGAAATCTTTTTCCACATTCAATGAACAAGGTTAAAAGTAGATGGAAAATATCACATGGAAGCCATTAAATCAAACACATAATTTGCTTACTTAGCAACAGCATGGCACAGAAAAATTTTCAATGCTTATACGTGTATATAAATAAAAGTAATGGGAAGAAAAGGTCATTTAATTGTCTGTAGAGCTCAATTTCTGCTCTTATTTTACAGAGCCTGATTTATAAATCTAATATTTCAAACAACTAACCAACCAGAACAAGGAAACAGATCATATAAAAGAAAACAAATAAAAAAGCCTGCCAAAACCCCCAAAAACCCCAAACAACCAAACAGCCTTAAAACCAAAAATCAATATGGTCTCCCATATTTTTTGTTTACTTTCAACTTTATGGTTGCAATAGATTTTCCTGCCAGAGACAGGAAAAAAGAATGGGCTCCCTAGATAAAAATCACTTTTCTTAAACAAAATTACATAAAAATCAAATGCAGATTATACCAGCTCCTCTCTCAAATTATCCCATGAAATAATGTTGATGGATTTATATAAATTTTTAAGTAATGTTTATTTCTGCAATGTAGCAATGGCTTATGACATTGCTTTGATTTATACTGAATTTCATGTATTTTTACTGTAGGATAGAAAGCACTTGGTTCATATATCGACATCTTTTGATGTACTGAAGTCTTCATACGATTTTTGTTATGCATCATACCTTAAAAAAAATTGAGGAACCAACATATGGAGAATATTTATATACTGTGTACAGCAGATCACAGGTAAATTCAGTCAGTTGTTAATGAATAATAGAAAACAGAATTCTGATTGAAAACAACTTTTCATGCAACTGTAGGCACCTAAACTGACATTACCTCTCTCAGCAACCTGTGTTCTCAGTGAGATACAGTCTGGATGTAAATTCTCATACAGGTACACTCATTCCCTAACATCTGTGACTTCCCAGTTTTGCTTGCATACAGGAGACACTTTTCACCCTTCCTTCAACCCTGAACAGGAAACATAGAAGAGAACAAGGCATTTCCATTTCTCCTCTGAAAGAGTCAGGGAAAAAATCCTAAGTGTCAGCTATAGGTCTAAGGGTAACAGCTAAGCGGGATTTCTTCCTTCCAGGCAGAGTCCAGGTCCATGGTCTCATCCTGTGACAGACACAGCTGCTCTTCACAGCATACATAGAGCCCAGCTCTTGCAGAGAAGATAAATATTGTTCTACACTACTTGAAAGGGGACCACTCCTTCACAGTTTGCTGAACCTAAGCCAGAAAAGCATCCAAGTGAGCTTCTCACCTCACAAAGGAAGCATCTGTTATGAAGAGTTTTGTTGGCAGAGGTGATTGGAAAGATCTTGGCCAATGCCTGCTCAGTGGAGTCACCAAAGAAACCAACCCCTGACTACTGCAGTCAGCTCAGAAATGAAATAGATTTACACAAGGGTTACAGCTGGAAATGACCTGAATGATCATCTAGTCCCAACCTCCTTGCATGGACAGGGACACCTCCCACTAGACCAAGGAGTTCAAAGCCCCATCCTTCTTCAGCACCTCCAATAGAAGTCTTGCATTGGACTTATTCAAAGCTTGAAGGAATGACAACAGTGTCAGTTCTCAATCAAGTGGCCATCACCAGGATGCACAAATACTTGGAATGGGGGTGAGAAAATGGGCAACAAATCTCAGAAGCAGCACAAGGACAGAAAGCAGCCCTCTGAGAAACCTTGTAGACTCAAAAAACAAGGCCAACAGGGTCACACCCCAAGAAATCTTGAGAGGCTGGACAGAACAGAAACGGTGGCAGATGTGTTTCTCCTTCCATGGCACTCATCAGGGAAATGGAGGGAAAAGGAAAACTTTCTAGTCTGCACATGGATGCACCAGGAAGATGCAGACTATAAAAGAGGAGAGTTTGAGACAAAGTGGTTGGAAGATCAACACAGAACTATCAATAGATTATGCTAGCAAAGACACACAAAATTCTGTATGTCACATCATATTTACATATTACTTGTGCTAAAAATAATTTAAAACACTGAAATCTTGAATCACATGCCATATTAAATTTTAATACTGGCGAATAACAGCACTGATAGCATAGATTTTTTTTTAATATCTTTGTGTAGTATCTTTTAAAGTAAACAGGAAAATGACATATTCAAGTTCCACAGGTTATGACTTGATCTTGTTTTCAGCTGTTACCAAAATTTTCTGCTTCTCTTCCCCTCCCCTCTTTCTTGGTTACATAATTGGTTACCATGGAAACTAATATTTTTATGGTATGGACACCAATTTGTGACATCAGCAGCAATGTGAAATATCTCCTCTTTCTAAAGACACATTAGGGCAGTGGTGACCATGAAATACACTTCATGTTATAAACAGCTTCATATTGCAATGACCATGAATATTAAATTTAGATAACACTGCAAAGAGCTCTGCAAATAATAAAACAAGAAACAGAAATTACAATTATTTTTTAAATTTTAACAGAAATGGGCTTAGGTCATATTGAGCAAGTCTTTTGTCTTCCTCAGTGTTCAGCTATTTTAACAAACTAATCTCTTCTGAAATTCAATCTGCAAAGGAGAACACAGGTACCTCTTGGACCTCCAGTGACAACTATGTTTTTTTTTCATTTCCACTATTTCATAAAACCTGCCTGACTGCTGAAAAGACGTCTATAATTCCACCTCAGGAGGCTGTTTTAAGTGAGTAATCAGAGCTCTTTCATCCAACTCCTCTCACTGGAAGCTATAAATGGCCCTCAGAAATAAGGGGTGCAGAAGCACTCATGTCAACATCTACCCTCCCAGGTATTCCTATGCAAATAAATGCATGGTACTAGATGTGTGAGAGCTCGTCCCATGAGTAGCAATGTGCAAGCCTACCCCTTAATTAAAACATAGCTTCCTGTCATTTAAAAACAATTTCATATGCAAAGTAAGAGACATCTAAATGAAATAATTTATTCCTGCAATTATTTTAACATGAAAAGGAATGTCAAAGTATGAAACTATGACTGAAAACTGACATGGCATTAAGGCTGTAAATACTACCCTGTATTTCCAGAATTCGAACTGTTTAAACAGAGTACTCAATTAATTCATCTTTAATTTTTTTGGCAATGGGAGAGATAATGATAGAAAAGGTATAAAAGAATATGGCAAAGAAGAATAGTCATGTTTTGGATGAATTTTGCATAAGATCTCTTTAAAATATTTAAAGCCTAAAAATTTGGATATTTTTCTCAGGCTTATCATTTTGATCTTCCAAATATTTCATTTTACATTAGCTTGAATTATCCGTGCATTTCGAGTATTTTTCCTGTATGCTACTTTAAATGGATAAACTGGGAAAAGAATAGAAAGAAAAAGGAAATCAACAGGAATTTTTTTTAAAGCACAAGTCCTACTCTTTCCCCAACATATTTACTCAGAAGGTAAGCAAGTGAATTTCTCTATAGGAACTAGAGACTAGTGAATTTCTCTATAGGAACAGGAATATGATAACTGTGTGCATGGATTGGAGATGCCAAAGAAATCTCATATGATTTTTCTTTTTAATAATGTTTTTGGAAGCACTTAGTTACTCAAAAACAGACTTTTGAGTTAGTTTGATTAAAATGTAGGAAAGAATTAAATATAGCTCTTTCCAGACATTTTCAATTACAGCTAAAGCAAGTTTCCCATGATTACGTTCCTTTAAGTTCTGTTTGTTCTATGCTATCACATAAATCCCAAAATACTGGGCACCCCCAGTTGCCGATACCCATAAAGTTATTAATGAAGGGGATCATGGCTGCCACACATCAGTAAGCCTCTTTTTTCCCCTTTGTTTTCATGCCAAAAGCTGAAAATATGCCTTCCCTTCCACTCTTGGCATTAAGCATTCATACAAATACATCTGCCCATGCCCTGCTTCACTGAATCTTGTTATAAAGTGAAACAGTAAGGAAACCCACACCTAACTATTGCTGCCACTTCCTTTCTGAAGGAAAGATCCTCATAAACTGGGTAAGCAACTCTAAAGACAGCTCCAGCACCCCTGCCACTGCAGCAGAAAGAAGCTACTTGCAAGTTATGCAGACTGTCACACAAGTGGACTTGGGAAATGTACATTTTCTTTACATGGTGTGAGTAATTATCCAAAATGTGTGATCTTCTGCAAAGTAAAAGAAAACAGAAATAGAAATTAATTTTTTTGTTTAAGTATTGGGCATGGCAACACCTTTGACTAAGTATCCAGACAAATCTTAAATCAGACCAAGACTGATCCTTGCAGCACTCTACGAACTCCTTCAGTAATCAATTAACAATCAAACAAGATTAAATGTATAATCTAGAACATAATAGCATTGACAAGACTTCACCCATTGTACATGGCTGCAAAAACCCCAAAAAACAACAAAACCAAAACAAACAAAAAAAAACCCCAAAACCAACCAAACAAAAAAAAACAAAAAAAAAACCCAAACAAAAAACTCCAAGCACTTAAATAATAGCAGCTCAAAAAGTTTTTAATTTTAAACACAAAAATTACCTATGTTCAGCTGAAATCCATTTTATTTTGCATATGATCCTCACCCAGAAATGTGACCATCACGTTTCAGCAGGGTGATTATTGCAGCGGCTCTCTCAGTCACAGTGTAACTGCATCCAAATTGTGACCAGGGTGAATTTGTTAATAGGATAATAATATCACAAATGACTACTTACTCAAGCCCTGCTGTCCACGACAGACCTGCAACCTAGCAGAGCAAAGGTTTATAGAGATACTACAAAAATACCTTTGACTATTCACCAGAATAGTTTTTAAAAGGGCATTTTAGATTTTTTTTTCCTGCTTTTTTTCAAAAGCCAGCTGACACAATCACACTGTGAAGTGCAAATTGGCAGTTTAAGCACCCATGACACTGTTGGATGTCAGTCATACTTGATAAATTTTGAGCTGATTGACCAATTATAACCAATATGACAAAACTACAGCAGCTTCACAGACCATTAAATTTCTGACTGGAGGGAGGGGAGGCAGGGATGGGACAGGGAATTAAGAGTGATAAAGATATAATATCAAAATTAGTGTGCCTTGCCACAGGAAAGGCTTTAATGTCATCTCAATAGTTCTCTCTTGAACCAATCAACTATGAATTAACTGGAATTAATTACAGTGTTTGTTACCTATTATTCAACTAGAACATCGGAAGGGTTTGAGAGCACTGTGGAAGAAGTGGCAATTGGAGGTGGGAGTAAATGCATGAGGCTGTTAACACTTCAGGAGACCTCAGAAAATAAGGAATATGGTGCTGAAGTGTAAGAGAATTACGTAAAACCTGCGGGAAGCCCAAGTCCATTAGTTCTTCTTAGGCACAAATCAATTTTGTAATCATCTGCCAGGCAAGCACTCAAAGATGTTTGACAGCTATTTTCTTCTCATAGCAAAAATCCTCTATGGAACCACATTAAAAGCAGTATTTTCAAAACTAAGTCACAGGATAAAAACTCTGCTGATAGAAAAGGCAGACGTGTGCCATCATTACCTGTCACACGTCTGTCTTACTGTTGCAGAATTCTGTCACCTATCATTTAATACCGTGCTTTGATAATCATCTGTCTCATAGAGTGGCCAAATTCAGTGGGCAGCAAAGCAACTTTTCCCCTCAAGAGTTAATCTAATAAAGAGAAGATATGAGTGAAGACATATGAAATGCACAAATTTGTAAAAAAGAGAGAGAAGATATTCAGAAAGAAGGACAGAAGGCAGAAGAATCACCAGGCTCAGCAGTCAGAGCAGATGCTGGACTCTGCCTTGGCTGCTTGCAGATGCCCTTCTCACGACTGGATGAGGTTTTGCAGGGAACAGCCTCTGTAAGATGGAGTCCTAAGAAAACACTGGTGTGATAAATGATGATAGGATGATCAGGTAACACAGAAAAGCTGTGGAAGGTGTAACAACACTGAAAAATACAGGTACATGGTGATGTTGATGGGAACAAGAGAGTGGGCAACAACTGGGCAGAGAAATGGTGCCTCTCTGCTCACCAGCAGCCATCTCTTCATGAGTGGCACTTTCGTACCACTTGCTCTTTAAATATTCTTAGATATTCCACAGTATGCATTTACACTGCAGAAACAATATATCACAAAATTATTTCATTTCCATGTTGGGTTAAGCAAGTTTATAAAGGAGCTCAGTGGGGCAAATTTCTTTTCAGGAATTTAGGTCAAATTCAGTTCTACAAGAATGCTCAGAACTTGTATGTGAAATACTTAAACATGGATGAGGCATATATTTTGACACAAAGAGAACCAGACATAGGCAAATATCTATGATCTGCCATCTTAAGTGGAGGAATAATAATTCCATTTCCTTTTGGACTAGAGTCTGTTTGACAGCTCAAGTCTGGAATCCACAACACTTTGACACAAAGCCAAACTGTCACTCTGACATTTCTGTGTCTGAGAAATCCTGGAACTCACAGGTAAGCTGTGAAAGCTGAGAAGCAGTGACTGAAAATGTGAGGCTCACAACTGCGACAGACAAACTCCAAAGAGTCACTTTGTATGACCTCCGCCTTCTTATAACTGGGGGCAGCAGAAAACTGGGAAATGGGAAAGAATAAAAAAAAAACAGATTTTTTCTTTTTTTAAGACAGAAGTAACATATGCTTTACATAGGAAAAAAAAAAAAATTACTCATATGTGGTAGCCTAGATGAGCCAGACATCATTTAAAGTGAAATATACCCTTTATATCTAGATAAAGAATGCAAGGAATACATTTATGTTGTCATTTTTATACACTGTTGAGCAATCAAGAAGGAACATATTGCAAGTCTGAATTTTCTCAGTCGATTTTTTTTTTTTTTGTGCTAGTAGGAGAACGTGTAAGGGCTTCTTAGTGTCAAAGGAACAACTGAGACCTACTGATCCCCGTAATTACAATTTATTGATTTAAGTTAGATTGTTTATGTCCTGACAGGATATTTAATGCTGTTAACATTTACATAGTCAGATATATCTCATTAAGAGTACACTCACGCTGTCAATATTCCTTGTTTCTCAAAAGGAAAGAAAAAAGCCCTCCTACTTTAATGCACACAGTAGGAAAATGTTAGCACTTCAAAGGAGTTAACAAATGTGTCCCTTGAACACCACAAGCCTAGAAGACAAGTCAAATGCCCTCTCAGAGCTCAAACTAAGCTGCAATTCCTTAGACAAAACAGAAGCACAAAAGCACATCTTATCTGCAGTGAGTCTTTATCACCTCATTTATATAAAATCTTCCAGACACAAAAGAGCTTCCACTAAAAAGGAGGAGGGCTCAAGATATTTACTGGAAGCATTAAGGAGCAGCACTTCAGGAGATCCATTTTGTCAAGTCAATTAAGTCACTAAGAAAATAAGTAAAATTTTTTGGAAAACAGAAAATCAGTGATTGGATTAAATGTTTTTTTAAAGCTATTTGTAAGCATAATTTTTCACATCATATATAACCAGGGAATACGTCAAATGACATCAATTAATATTCTAGGAAACACACCAGCATTTCATACTGGTTTAGTGCCTTAACCTAAAATATCAGTGAATAATCAGTGAAGCTAAAAACATCCAGAAGATATTTACAAAATATATAAAAGGTTTATTATTCTTTTATTAAATAGAGAAATTTGGCATACAACCACAAAACAAAGTCTTGCAATCAGACAGTGGAAGCATTAGCAATCACTTTCTTCCTAAAACCATGTTTTTTAGATTTGAATTCATAATCTCTTTTACTCAGAAAGGACAAGAATCAATAAGCACAAATTAAGACACATGAAATTCCATCTGAACAGAAGAAAATACTGTGTGTGTGTGTGTAAGGATGGTCAAGCACAGGAACAGATTTCCCAGTGGCATATTCAAAACCAAGGGAGCAGTCAGAACAGACAACATAGGCTCCTTGACCCTCTCCGAGCAAGGGAGTTGGACTTGATCTTAAGAGGTCTCTTTCACCCTCAGTGACTCTGTGAAACTTGTGATGAAGTAGACATCAGTCATGCATATACCATCTCTGATATTTTGAGGCTCTGAACATATATAACATCATTAATATAAAACCATGACTAAAAAACTGAGGGCAGTTTTCTCAAACTTCCTAAATGCCAAATCTTTTCAGAGCTGAATTCACCTAAAAAAAAGCAAACAAAGAATAAACCAGTGCCATCCCAAGCTGCATTCAATTGTTCCAAGTACTTAACATTCTTTAATAATGTATGCTTCCGAGTCTTCTGAAATCCACTTTGAGTCTCAGAGTTTTACCCCAAATCTGCAGAGAAATTTAAGACTAATTTTGTAATCATATTTCGCAAAGAGCACACTTTATATTTGCATAATCTTGTCCAAGTAATCTGCTACTTCCAACTAAAGATTTTGCATGCAATGATTGTGCTCGACTTGGCTTTCCACAGTACAGTCACCCAACCTCGAATTTTAAAACCAGTTTATTCATGTAAGCAGTCTTACAATGCACATTTTACAGGAGGGAGCTGTCAGGCATGGAGGAGCTGAGTAACAAGCTAAATCAGCAGTACAAATAGGAGCAGTGGAAGTACCTGCTTCAACAGTTTAAATAATTGCATGATGAATGAGGAATAGAAGAGGCATATTTTACTTACAAAGGCATGGAAGGCATCACAGAAGACCAAAACTTGAAATCTAGTACTGATCAGTAGAACAAGCCAAGTTTTAGAATCCTCATGCCACTATTCCTCTGTCCTTCAGTGTAATGTAAAGACTGAGTTTAAAGCAAAGGAGAAAAAGCACAGAGAAGTTCCAGGCTCACAGAAATTCTTGGGCAGAGTGGACACCAGTACTGCTGTAGGAAAAACTTGAACTGGTGACTTCACGTGAGCAGACATATTCTTTACCAACTCCTAAAGTTAGAATTTATAATATGACCCAACCTATTTCAGCAGGAATGACAAAGAACCTTAGCTTGCAAACAAACTCAACTGCTTCAACACTCTCAAGGTACCCCACGAAAGTTCAATGTGTCTGTGCTCAAATACATAAAACACAAGTGTGTAACCATGCTTGCAAGAGCAGCGTCTAGGTGACCGAACTCAGCATTTAATTTAACTTGACTTCAAGGAGTGAAGGTCACAACAAAGATTAGTAAAAGTTCATTAATGTTTTCCGGAATTGAGTATTGTGTGAAGTGACTCTGCTGGGCTGCCAAGCTGTAGAACCAATTTGGATTAATTGGCGTTGATTGAGAGTGACATTTTGTATTCAGGAAGCATCTGACAGGAACTGCCATGCACTCTGTCATGCTGCAGAGAATGCAACTGTTGGAAATGCTGAAAAAACTGATACTGAAACTGTTCCCAGATAAACACATACACATGAAAAAAATCCAAGTAATGTCTTCAAAAAAAAAGGTTTTTTTTATATTAAGAACTACATCTTAGTGGCCTCAGCATTTTAAGATTTGTCTATTTTATTCACTAAAGGTGAAATAGAAACAGCTCACATGTTGTGGACTTGTTAATTTTGCTTGGAAGGGAAATGCTATCTATGGGAAATATCAATTGCTTTTCTGGTTCTAAAGGAAGCTAGCTCTGCATCTTGAAAAGACAATTGGAATTGGACAGAATTGCACTCATTGAGTAGATCAGTAGAATACACACATGATCATTGCAAGTAATCATAGAAGCACAGGACGGTTTGGGTTGGAAGGGACCTTAAAGACCCAACCTCCTAGCATGGAGAGGGTGAGCTCCCACCAGATCAGGTTGCTCCAAGCCCCATCCAGCCTGGACTTGAACACTTCCAACAATGGGGCACCCACAACTTCCCTGGGCAATCTGTGCAGTGTGCCAGTGTCTCAGCACTCAAACAGTGAATAATTTCTTCCAAATATTTTACCTAAATCTCCTTTCTTGCAGTTTAGAGCCATCATCCCTTGTCCTATCACTACACAGCACTATAGAAAGTCTCTCCCCAGCCTTACGGTACTGGAAGACCCCTATATTTGCTACTATATCAGTGTATGGCTGGTTATACACAAATAGCTAATCCAGTGGTCTGAAATGGGACACAATACAAAACCCAAACACACACTTTATCTCAGAAATTTGGCAGTTTGTGCTTTAGCCTTTTATGTTCATTAAAGCTCAACACAATTGAGACTTTCATGTACTGAAATAAAAAAATCTGATTACAAGAAAGGCAAGTTAGGTAACTGGAGTATACCAAGATAGTCCTGAGTTTCAAGTCAAAATATTCACCTAGCATCTCAAATGGATTTATTTTACCACGGGCTGCTCATGTAAAACTTCAGTAGGACAATCCTGAGAACACAAATGTGTTACTCGAAAAATAACTTTACATTGTTGGACCCTGCCCATAGCTGAATGTTTAAGAAAGACCTGACCCGTATGATGAATGACTTAGTTTTTGACATTTACCTAAACCTTCAGATGTAAGACAGACTCCAGGAAAACTTAGACATCTACAGACAAGTAGCAGTAACTCTACACGAGGTAGCACATGTCTCTGGACAAGAAAACATTTAGCCAATTAGAGGCATACTGGATTCTCTTCTATTTTATGAGTTTCCATCAGTACTGAGCAAGCTTCTAAACTAAGAAGTCATCTTAATGCTTCCTCTTTCAAGCTATTATTAGCATGCTAGATTTATTCCTACACAATTTTTTTCTTTATTTTTAATATATGGTTTAGTGTATGTTGCTATGAAAAGCTTTTAAAGAATCAAATGAATCTTTTACAAGAGGCTATGCAGCTACAATCAACTCATTAAAATGTGATAGTTTTAAGTACAAAATTAATTAATATGGTAAAGTTCTGTGTACTACATTAGGTTGAAGAATATTTGGCACATGTGTATTTATAGCAGAATTACAAACAAATTTGTTGTACAATAAAATATCTACACTATGAGCACACTGCTATTCTATTGTATTTATGTAATGATCTGCAGTTTCTAAAAGTTGTTAGGTATTCAAGAAGCCAAAGTATGAATGGGATTACAATCTATCCTAAAATTTACTGCATTCAGTAAAGTAGCTCAGGCTTTGAAATCATGTACTGCAAAGGCTGTTTATTCCACACATAAAATCTGTCAGGGTATTGGATAGACAAAGATGTAAGGGCTGGTATGGAACAGACTGCTAAACAGCTCAAATATTAATTTATTAGCTTCCAAATTTGTGTTCAGAGAGTGCACAGAAATAAAATAGATGAAGGACTGCTAAAAAAAAAAAAAAAAAAAAAAAAAAGTAGGACAAAAATCTGGTATAAATAGTTGACTGCTCTGCAGTTTAAAGTTTGAGTACTCTAAGGCTGTGTTATTTGAATGGAAGATCAATGTGAATAAGTGAATTTATAGGGTAGATTTTTCAATACATATCATTAGGGCTGTTTCATTTCTCTACACTTATATGGGTGAAAGCAGGTAAAAGCAAATAGATGAGTTTTAAGGGGAAGATGTTGGAACAAGAAAGGGAACAGGAAAAGCAGCTTTGTAAAAGATTATTTCCCCTCCATTAAATTTCCTAAATGCTATGGATTTCCTCCCTTGCCCAAATTTCATGATGGTCAAGAAGCTATATTTTTGCTTCCACCTACTGCTTATTCCATATATTCCTTGAATCATGAGCAAGAGTCCAATCCTTGTATTCACACCGCTGGGTCTCCCCCAAATATCCAAGAACATAGGTCCCAAAACCACAATATCCATTTCTAGAAAAATTGTGATAGAAGTTCTTCTAAAAAGCAGCAGATTTAAATTTTATCTACTCTCATGGAAGCATCCCTAAAGCTTTGTATTTATGACTTCCAACATTGTTCTAACACTGAAACAGCTGGAGGGACTTTTATTGTTGGTTTTCATTTTGGCTTTGCATAAGTTACATAAAAGGCTGAATATTAACTGCAAGATAACAAAATAGCAGCAAGCAGCTCTCATTTCTTAGAGCCTAAACAGCAAAAGCAGAGAGGTCAGGGACTTGCCCAAAGGAACAGAACTCTAGATCTAGACTGAGATAACCTAAAATTCCTGTCCTGTGTTTTAGCCACAAGAACATTTTTCTTTCTGAAAATTAATGACAATTAGCTCTAAATGAAGCACAGTCTTCATTAGGTGATTTTCCATCCCCTGCAGCTATGAACACTAACCAGACAGCCAAGGCTGCTGGCTTGTGTAATATGGGCATCTGTGTGTCAGGAACTGAACAGACAGGCCACATCGTATTATGTATTTAACTGGGAAAAGCAAAAGAAATCTTTGTGTTGACAAAGGTCTGGTTAGAATCTGTGATCTGGCCCACAAACGACTTCAGACCTCTCAGGATTTAAATAATAAAATTTTAGTGCTTTGCAATGGCAACACCTCAATCCTTTAATAAAAAGCTGCTTCACAACATGAATTGTGTATTGGAGATGTAACTGCAGTTAAAGCAAGAGAGCCCGTAATATCTCTGTCTACTCTGTAAGTGAATCCACAACCCTGCATAATCAGGGGCAGCAGCTGAGTTAACTAAAAGGTTTGGTAATCCCCTACTTCCTGTAGTTATTTGAGGTTTTTTTGGTTTTGTTTTGTTTAGAGCATATCTCTATCAGTAATCCCTACACAGTTGATACCTTCAGGGCCAAAGGCTGATTGTGCAGCATCTGTTGCTTCTGTGCATACACTAAGCAAAATGCAGAAATGAATATGAGACACAGCATGAAGAGTGTTTGTGGCCAGGCAGTGAGACCACCTCCAGAGCTGAGGCCCCAGTGTCTTGCATTATGTGCACTGAGATTCCTCTACTGCAGATGTCAGCTACAGGAATTTTTTTGCAAGTATGCTATATTGCAAATCAAAAACTTCACCATATCAAGGCACTGACAATTTTCTTTTTCTTGCAAGAAACTGGGCCAAGTTACAGTATCAAGAAACAGTCACAGAATATACTTCGATATGGTAAAGCATCAGAGGCAAAAAGACAGAAAATCTTTTTCCTGCTAGAGAAAGATTTCCTTTTTTCCCAGCAATAGAAGACAAACTTCCCATTCTAAAAAGAATGCTTTTGATGAAAAGCAAAGCTGAGGCTATGATTTACCTCTTCCTAAATTATATCAGATTATTATTATGGTGTATTAGAAGCAAAGAAATTCAATAGGAAGCCAATAGATCAAGATTTGTCAATTACTATCTCAAGAAATCCAAATACTGAAGTATTTTTTCTGAGAAGATTTCTGGATGGTAATGCAGAGAAAATTTGTGTTAAAACTGCATGCAGTTTTGTCCAGATAATTCTAAAATATGTGCCAACTTTCACTGTAACAAAAAATAATTCAGTGAATATGGTTCCCTTAGCAACATATTACCTACATCATTCACATTAACATTATTTACAGTACCCTATAACTAAGAGATACCAATTCACAAAGAGCATACACAGTCCTCATTACACAACTTGTTAGCTTTGAGAATTTACTGATGCGTTTAATTGAAGTCCTAGCATTCTCATTTAGTTCTTTCCTGCAAAAACTATATCCTGCCATTTTGTGCCAAACTTAATCTCTTTTTTTTTGTTTTCAAGTACTGTTCTTTTTCACAATTACTTTCAACTTTGTTCAAAGGCATGTTTAACATAAATGAATCTCCTTTTTCCATTCTAACATGCTCTGCATTTAGGTGCACTGAAAATCCACTAAAAGCATAGGTAATTTTAGGTGGGCATCTGCTTGTAAGATTTATTTTCAAACAAATCTTAGTAACATGCAAATCCTTCTCATTCCAAGATATGGTCCCGAGGGATTTGTGATATTGCTTCTGATGTACATTTTTAGGTGCAGGCATTCAGTTGAGTGGGAGAGCCATTTCACCAGTATCACAGAATCACAAAATTGTCATGGTTGAAGAAGACTTTTAAGATCACCATGTCCAACTGTAAATGTCCCCCTCCCCACAATATATTTATAGATATCCATTTTAAAGATATATTTATCTATATCACCGTGTCCTGACATGATCCTATTGCTATTAGAGACATTAAGCAGCTGTAATGACTTAGCACCATTTCTGAGGCCACCCAGAAGACTTAAGTTTCCAGTTGAGATTTTAGACATCTCTCACACAGTTGCCTCAATACTGAAAATAATTTATTTCATTCCCTACACAAGTTATTTACAGTAGTAAAGAAAGCAGACTTCTCTATTTCCACTAAAATGCAAAGTGTGTGAAAACCAGTACTTACACTGAAGTACCACTAATAAATTACATCTTGCTAAGCAGCGTGAACTGTTTACAGCTGCACATTCAGAGCAGGAAACTTTGGAATGCTTTTAGTACAGAGAAAGAACATATGCTGAAATTTCACTTAGGAGAAGCAAGTAATTCCCTCCCCCTATAACCAGTATATAAGATCACACTTCAAATATCCCTTTCTTAAGGTACCAGAGCCACAAGTCACAGCACAAAGATATTTCTGCCTCAGTTCTGCTAATGTCAGAAATGGACATGAAGGAAAACATGTGAAGGAAGAACTGAAGAAATCTTTTACGGATTTCCAAAATTAAAAGATGCACTGGCATCTGGAGGAAAGTTCAAGCCCTGAAATTAAGTTCTCAATTTTCCAAACACTTTTGCCTCCTGCCTCCTATAATATGCATAATGTTTGAATGAAATGTGAAATTCCAACTTCAGCATCATGAGCCTACAGTGAGTATATGCATTATTAAAACTGCACAGACATCACAAATCAAGATCAGCATAGTGATTCCATTAGCTATCAGTAGAACATTGCTAACATAAGGGTTATAAACACTGAACCTCAAAGTGTGGAAAAAATGTTACGTTAATCATGGATTCTCACTGAATAGTCAAAATCAGAATCAGGATGACACTGAGATCTAAAACCCATACACAAAGAACAATCTACCAAAGCCTGAACTAGCACACTGTAAAATTCTTTTTCCAAGGGTCATTTCAGATGCAGATATGTGTTTATAAATTGGATGATAAACTGAGGGGGTTTTAAAAATAGCATAGCTTTTCAAGCATCTTCTACAAGAAAAGTACTTTTTTCTTAATGATTAAAATTTTATTTATGACCAATACAAGATACTCGTGTGATTACATCAGCTGCTTAGATTCTCTTTACTATTGATGATCAAAATTTTCTCCTTCATGCACTCTCCATGAAAATAAGAGTTTAAAGAGTGACAAGGAGACCTCAGTGTTCAACAGCAGATCCGTAGGCGTTTGCTGAAACGGGGCCAAGACATCCGAGCTTCCTGATCAAAGAGGATAAAACTGAGTTTTGGGGAAAAGAACTGCTGCTAATGAGACTAATAAAAAGTGGCACATAGTAGCAAAAATCAATAGCCCAGGGCACCAGCTTATCAGACCCAGAAAATCTAGTGTGAAAATCAGCTCCCCTTTGCTAAGGCTTTGTTGGGAAGAACATCCACATTCACTGCTCTCCAGATCAGCTCCAGGAAACCAAGGCATTTTAGTCTCATAAAAAAGCAAAGGGGAAATCAACTGTCCTCTATTTTAGGTACCAGCTCAATGTCCATTCTCACTAGAACACACTACACTAAACAACCAATACAGAACTAGATCAATAATGCCCACTGATGCCTCACAGGTAAAACAAGAGCACATTTCTTTAAGATGCAACATGAGGACTAACTCATTCACCTCACTGGAGGAGAACACTGGAGACAGGTCAACTTTCCTCATACATCCAGTCTTCAAAATGTATTCATTATTTTCTCCTCTAACTTTATTTAATAATAAGAGCCAAAATAATCTTCAGACTCACAGTAACGTTTTTTAAAAAAGAACTAATGACATAAAAATGTAAGTCCCATATTTTCAACAGCTCTTTAAAATACTTGGCATCTGAAAACTAACAGCATTCTTCTCAGTGGTTCTACAGTTATTTCATAGTCACTGGAAATTAAATGGTTAAGCTCTTCTTAAAACTAAAATGACAAAAAGAAAAATTGCTGGATGCCTTTGCATCTATTTGCAATTAAATGGCAATATGACACAGAGCCCACGTTTCTCTGATTTTACGAACTCTGGCTTGATATTTTTCTAACAGCCATAGGTCACCTACATGCTTTTACTCATAGTCCTTTTCTACAGTAGGATTTCCTTCTCCAACAAGAACACCCATTTCACACCTGACTTAGTGCATTTAAAATAATTCAGTAAAAGGAGGACTAAAAAAGTGTCTGTTTAGGTCCTGTCCCATTTGGTTCTTTTCAGGAGGCTTAACATATCCTAAGACATTCAATACATGTTTTTTTCTGTGTCTTGGGCTTTTTTTTTTTGGGTTTTTTGTTTGTTTTTTGACATTTTTTAAACATATCACTCCATCATCATATAGATCAATGGATATCTCATGATGCCTAAGTTCCTACAGATCCTAATACCATAAAACATGTTTCAAGGTGCACTAGAGAACAATTCTTAAGGAAGTAACAGGAAAAGCAAATATACAGAAATGCTGTAAATTTAAAGGTTTTTACTGCCAATCCTATATTAATTGTTGTGAAATGGCCTGAAATTCTTCTTTCCTAAAAAAAACCTTACTTCAAAACAATCAGTTGAACACGAAAGGTTATACAGAGGCAATTTCAATATCCCTTTCCCCAGTGCAGAATGGATAAGTGAATTAATGAATTTAAAGAACACTAACTTATAAACTTACTATCTCAGGATTCTCAAAAAAGTTATTTTAAATTACTTTTGGGGGGCCAAAAACTGACTTTTTTTTTTTCAGTGTAACCTTTACACTGCAAAAGCTCAGCACAGATGGATTAGTAGCAGTGAAAATAGTTGGCTCCATCAAACAATCCCAATCTTGTGTTTCTTTTCACCCAGACCAACCCTGTGTGTGCAGGGATTCACTTCCACTGCCTGGATACACTGGTAGCTCTTTCAGCTTCTGTGTTTAGCAGTGTCCTTCAACTACAAGTTAAAGGGGCAGATTTACAATCTGAAAAACAAGGTGCTTGAACACTAACAGCTTTGGTGGAACAGGCCCAGAAGGCTTGCAATAATTCTGCACATGCTTTTCTACAGTTATTGGATATTCTTTCTTGAGAGGAGTGCTTGACAAGGGACACAGCATGTGTTTCCACTCCCTTCAGGAATTTGATATAAGGTTTGCTAGCAAACATGGCAAAGGCACTATGAGTCAATTCATCAACTGTGCAGTGTTCAGACTTCAAGCCAGCAGCCAGATGATCCTTTACATGGTGTGACCACTCCATGCCACTCCCAGGCATCTTGAATAGGCAATAGACACATTACCTATCAACTAAAATGTAACAGATAGTAAGGATGTTCACATAAAGGTGCAGATGTCACCTACAACAGGAATTTAAAAAGGTCATATAAACAGGAATTCCACCCTTTAAGTGCTTAGTTCCAACCTGGCTGTAGCAGAAAATTAGATACAAAAACTCAGCCCCCAAAGACATGACTGAATACCAAACACCCATGGCTGTTTCCCAAGGTATATACTCACCTTCAGAATTTACACCCCAAATTTAAATAAACCCTTAATTTTTCACAAGTTTAATGACCTCTAAATACCAAATCAATACCAGAGAATGAGGACACTTGCTGGATTATAAATACTAAATATACATCTTTAACTCCTATATGTCAGATAACAAAGTAACAGCACAGGCTTATAACAACACTTAAAATGACACACACCACATGCACACACTCCTTTCCTGTAGACATTCAGTATTTTCACATCTCCTGAAGCACAGATTCATGAGAATGATTCCATATAAACAGTTATTACTTTAATCACAGGGAAATCACCACAGGTAATTTGGAATGTAGAAAGGACAGAGACCAAGCTCCATTCCACACTTGTACAAAGAGATACTAAGGGCTGCTATGGACCAAGTGAATGAGACTTCTTGAATCTTGATGCCTGTTGCACTGACTCTTCTCTGATTCATTTACATTATGTTCATTAGAACATGCATATGATATGAGTGTACTAGGACTTATCAATCTTCTTTCCTGAAGTCCACCTGGTTCATATAAGTTGGAGGAAAACAGATTGACAGAACAAAACCTCAAAAAAAAAAGTCACCATGACATAGCCTTATTTTTAAACATTAACTTCTTGGAACTGTATGCATTATGGTAAACATTAATCTTGCTCTCTGAAAGCTATTTTTAGGGAAACACATTTATATTCAGGCTGAAATTCTGTACACCCTTTAGCATGCTGCAATTGGAAAAATTAAAGCAAAAAAATAGAGTGTCAGAAATACTGCATCAGCCTCTGTAATGACAGCAAAATGGTTGAAAGATTTTGCAAGCTGTATCTGATCCAGTTTGAATTTATTGGCAGAATCTTACAGGCAAGAGACTAAGACACTTTAGAATATAGAATTAAATGGTTGTGGTTTATCTAATATCCACATAATATTACTTTGAAAAGAAATCCTTTATTCTATTGCCACTAGAACAAGAGAAATGCAGATTTTTCTCTCCTGGCTGTCAAGTGAAGTCCCTTTTCCTACCTACATGTGCTGTGTGAAATTCAACAACTTCATTTCACAGGGTGTCTTTGGCATTAGCCACAGTGTAATGTAACTGGAACTACTGAAGTTCATCTGATTTCACACCTAATCCACACAGCCTCACAAATTACACATTACTTGAATAAAAGGAAACAAATTGCCTTATGTTTTTCTGGAAACAAAGCTCATATCCCTTTCTGATCAAGAAAGATTGCCAATGAACACAGCAAGTTCTTAGGCTTTATAAGAAAATGTCCACATAGAATCACAAGACTTTCATGTGGTTTGATGGATTTTCTCAGCCAAGTGGATTTTTTTCTTCCTCAGAAAATGCCATATAGTGATGACACGGAGAAGTCACACTTCATGCAGAACTTTTGTCTGTATCATGAAAAGTAACATAAGACATTCAGAAGTGGAATAAAATTTTCTATCCTTCAGTTATCTGGACACTTCTGATCCCTTTAATTTCTCCAATGTAAAGAAACATATTTGGAGGAGACTGTACAAGAATAGTTATTAAAGAACAATGACTTATAACATTGGCCCAATTTCATCTAGAGCACTAGTGCAGTCTGGATTTTACGTTCCCAGCCTCATGTTTCTACCATCCTGCAGCCAAATATCTTCAGCTATAGCCTCCTACTTTGCCTCAGCTTCCATTCTTCTTCAACTTTAATGATACATTCATTGTCCTTTATTTTGAAGTCTTTCTGCTTGGTGCCTCATCCAAAAATTATTTCAGGTTAAAATGCTCTGCACAGTCTGGAATTGTAAACCTAGAGGACTAATTAAAAAAAAAAAAAAAAAAGCAGGAATGAGGCAACTGTACAGTGTCCATCTTTTGTTCATGAAAGACCATTCTGCAGTGTTTCTGGTAACACAAGAAAAGCAGTGTCATTAATTCCATCACAGGAATTTCAGTTGCTGAGGGATTTTCAGAAAGTAGTTCTGGGGAAGAGGGGAGGGCAGTAGGGAAGAGGAGAGCAGTGAAGCCCCAGAACACTCATACCAGTTGTTACTGGTAGGGATAAAAGACAAGCAGATTTAGGGACATCGGTTCATATTAATTATAGGGCAAAATTTTCATCCCAAAGAAAATTATTTCTAGGGCATCTCTGAAGGATATTCACTGCATATATCTTTAATTACAAGTTAACATATATTTTGTCCTTTAGCCCCATTTTATCTTCCTTGAATCCCCTCTGTATTAAAATGTGCTTTCCAACTTTCATCTAGAATCCACTACCTTAGATAGCCAGCACTGCTGTACCATTTCTCTGCAATTCCCTTTTCCCCTCAACAGTCAATCAACACTAACAAATACAGAGAAAAGCAGCTCAGAGTACAGTTGAACTACTGCCATTTCAGATGTGAAAAGACAGAATTTTCAGCAAGAAAGAATAACACTTAGTAGCTAGGAAAAATGAATAAATAAAAAAGTTGTGCTTATTCTCTTCAGACCTCTCTTTTGAGATACACATCTTACTTCCCTCATTTGTTTCAGTCTTCACATCTGGCTGCAGCTTTACTTTATCACCAACTGGTATTTAATATTAGTAAGCTTTCTATACCCCCACCTTCTTCATACCTACTTCCAGCCACTATTTTCACTGTCAGCCTGTTCAGCGGCAAAATGACAGGAACAACAGCAATATTAACCAAACAGATCATTACATTCCTGCTGTATCCTGAAGCATGACAAACTCCCAGCATTCCTTTCCATAACAAAAGGAACAGAAAATCATCTTCCCAAAAAGCTGATTCTTTATCTGTATCAATATTTTTTCTTATAAATCATAGAAAGACACTTCATAGGAATAGGAAATAACCTTGTGGATAAACATCCAATGTCATTTTGAGATCTGGAGCTCTGCATTTTTTGCAAATAAACTTTTTCACAATTTGGAATCAACTATTTAAACTGATATTGAAGTACGTTGATGAATTCCATTAGATAGTCTACTGCCTGAAGTTATTAGAAGGCACATACCCTCAATACCCTGGGTGACATATTCACTATTTTTATTACTATTGTATGGTAATTTTCTTATCTGTTTTGTAAGAAACCTCCCTGGACTAAGTAATTGGTAATTGTTCATGCATGTTTTAACAGCCTTCAAAAAAAGGTTTCCCAACAAGTGCTAGCTAGTAAGAAAGACTACTTGAACTGCATTTATTCCTATGGCAGATTTCCCTAGTTGGCCAATTAATTACAAGGTATGAGAGTCTTCTTAAAGTCACTTGAAGATAAAAAGAAAGAAAAACACAGCACATAAGCTAAGAAGGATAGTTATGGTTCACCGTTCCTATCTTGAACTGATCCTGTTCAAGTACACAGAACTGCTAAAAGTATTTCTAGTACAAGGATCTAAATCATCACAACTAAAAAATAAAGCTACATTTCTAAACCCTAATTTTCCCTCATTCAACTAACAAATCACTTCATTTAAAGTGATGGCACAAAAGGTTTAACATACTGAGCTTACTCTAAGTATGTGAAAAGTATAATGCTCTATAAGCACTGTACTCAGAGAAACTGAAATTACCTGAGGAAGCTACAAACCAGCATGTCACTGGAAGGAACAGATGCAGTTCTTTCAACAAGAAAAAAAAAGTGACTGTAGTGGAAACATAAAGCTTGTATGGGAACAAAAGACAGCACTTGACTCAACTTTTATCACTAAAGGGATGTACACTGCAACATTAATTTCTGTAGAACTGCAACTCTTCACATTGACATTTTTTGCACATAGATGTAACAAAAATGATGGCAACAAACCAGTTTCCACAAGAATCTTTATAACTGATGAGTTAGGCTTGCACATTCAGAAAAGATGATGGCACTACCCAATATCCAGGACTGAACATCCAATGAATCTCTTACTCTTTACAGGTGCAGTAAAATGTCTTCCTAACAGTATGAAAACTTTATGAATATTGAAGTGAAATTAATAACCATGTCCCCAGGTACAAACGTGCTCTAGGCCCACTAGCTGCCTGCCAGTAAAGTCCAGGGCACTACAGCAGCAGTGACATTACAAGTACCAGAAAGATCCTCTGGTTATGCAAGGCAATACAGTGGAATCTACATCCTTAACTTTTACATCTACCACTATCACATTTCCATAACTTCTAAAGAGCTGCAGCTACCAGGATCACAGGGATGAACAAAATATTCAAAACTGTGGTCAACAAGCATTTGAGACCTGCATTTGGTTTGGATTAGTTAAAATTTTAATGCTTCCTACATGCTTTTTTATAAAGCTTTCTAGCTCTCAAGGACTAAAGACTACTGCTAAAAACAGAAAAGCAAAACATTCAAATTTAACAGTGTGAAAAAGTTATTGCCAGATGAAAACAAACAAATGGATCACAAAGCAGCAAACTAAGAAAAAAGTGGTGGAATCTCCCTTGGATTGTCGTAAATTCATCAGCACTAACAGTTGATAAGCTACTGTTTTAAGATTATACTAATGGCAGAGGGGAAGAAAAATGGTACAGAGCTTTTTCAGATGTGTGCGGTATAGGATACTGCCTGATTTAAAACAGCATCCTGAGAAGAAGTTTTCTAGTTGGAATTCACAGTATGTGCCTATGAAATAAAGGCTCTTGACTAAATGCTCTGTCCTAACCAACTGCTTCTCATTCAAGTATCTAAAGGAACCAATACCCAGAGGTTAAGGAGTTGTTCTCAGAAACTCAAGCTACAACATGAGGTATGACCCAAAAGGAGCTGAGAGGAGGGAATTTAGTGCCTGTTTGACTATGGCAGTGAATTGAGCTCTCTGAAAGGGCAACGTTCTAAGCATGACTGCTCTATTTCTTGATTGTCTGTTTGTTGGTTTTTTTCCTATGTCATCTATGTGGTAAAATTTTTAAATACGTTTTTTATTTGCATTCTACTACAAAAAGGTGTGGCTGCAGCACTTGTTATGTTCCTTATCTGGTTTTATCAACCTATTCTCTCCCCAGATTTTCAGCATATTTCCTTCTCATTATAGAAGCTAGAGGTATGAATAGATAAGACTGCTAGATTTTATGCTTTTTTAATTATTAATATTTTTATTTGTTTCTTCAGTAACATCAAAGTAGCACTCAGGAAAATTACTGAAGAAAAGATCCTAGAAATAAGAGTCTAAATGAGGCTGACATTATCGGTAAGCTTAAACAAATTACAGCAGTTATTCTTAGAAAAGCAGTCCTTTCCAATGGGCCACATACCAGTCCAATGAAGAATACACATAGCAAGTTGCTGAAGACCATTTCTGTGGCAATGTACACCCTGTATCAGAGATATTACAGTCGTTATGAAGTTTTTTATCAAAACCCAAGAATCAATAATCTGTGACCACTCAAGCTTGCTGTAATGCAAGCCATACAGTGTTTCAGAGACACACACAAAAAATCTATTAAGGTTTCAGTAGTACAATTATTTTGGAGAGAATAAAAGTGATGGCTGCAAAAGTTTCCAGCTCTAAACAACACAGTGATGCACAGTTTGCATCAAATGTACCCAAAAACACGTGTTTGGTGCCTGAAAAACTATGCTGGCCCACAAATATGTAGAATAAATGTACCTTTGCAATCATCAGTGCTGTGGGGCTTTCCTGTCATAGATGTTCACAGGGGCTATCCCATATCAAACAGGATTATTTTTGACCTGAATGGTATGGTCTTGATTTTCCATGCCAGCAGCACTATGATCTATTCAGATCAGCTGCCTAACATATGGCTGCTCACTGCAAACCATCAAACTCATTTCATTTGTGATCGGAGCTGTGACTGGACTTGGTCTCCCTGAGATAACGATACCTTTTATACAACTTTTATACCTTAATACAACTTTTGTGTCATTAAAACAACTTTCTTCCCAGTGCAACTTTTAAAAAAACTTTTCCCATTGACAAGCAAAGTCTGTTATTTACCTACCTAACATCATAACACCAGGATAATTTTCTCTGTACCAATAATAAATATCCACAGTGTTCAAATATGCATAAATTTAGCCAGTAGTGTAGTAATGTGAACCTTCCAATAAGGTAGGGTATTTAATATATATATATTTAATATATATATCCTGATACAGAAAGGATATAGAATATTAAAATATTAATGGAATTAGATACCAAGAACTAAAGTCCTCCTTTGAACTTGACTTTCATTTATTCCATCAGTAAGTTTTTCCAAGAAAAAAATGTGGAAAACAGTTTTTTAAAAAAGAGTTATTAAAAATTTTATTTTGAAAATTTAATGCTGTTCTTAGAAGAATACACTACCTAGAGGAAGTCTCATTACAATATCATAAATCCCCATCTTAAAATGCCACTTAATACAATGGTTAAATGACAGTTTAAAACCTTACTGAAAGATCCAAAAGCAGAAGAGTATCCAGGCTGAGTGTTGTTTGGGGATCTATGTGAAATAACAGAAGGTAGAAACCCACTTACATGTCCACAACCAAGTGCAAAATTTGCATTTTGGAATGGCATGGTTCAGAATTCAGAGACTGAAAGCTCACTTCCAGAAAAACAAGGACAAAAAGACTCATAAGTGTCTCACAGCAACACATTGCACCTGGACCCATTGAAGATGGGCTGCCTGACACAAACAAGCTACTGAACTATGTTAGAAGAAAACAAGATTTATTCCATCCTGCTCACTGCAATGATAAAGTGTCACTCATGCCCATTCTTAGCAGAGAATTAATGTGCAGCACCTAACCAGGTGTTCCGTGGGCACAAAACTAAATTTAGTGTATGGGAGTCTAAACAAAAGGAGACTTCCAGGTTAAAAAAAAAAAAAAAAATGCTGGCAGCTAGGAGCACTTTTTAAGCTTTAATGAACATGTTAATGGCCCAAAACAAAATGGAGAAACCCATAACCCTAGATACTCATTAATTCTGTACAAAATACATTGGCCAGAAATCATTAATGTTGCAAGAAGCTGCTATAGCTCTAGTGGTTTTAATCAAGTCTCAAATCTTCAGTAATTATACTCTTATGGCACAGGTTATTTTACTTATTTGGATTTCAGCTCCATAACAGGAGTACCCATCTCAGATTCTGGATTATTAATAGAACTAAAAATTATTACAGACCAGGTACATCACTTCACTTACAAGGTAAGAATAATTTCTAATGAATATGAAGTGTAAATTTATGCACCTGTTATAAACACTTGTTCTGCTTCCACAGGGCAGCCACCACAAGCACAACGACAAAAACCTCCAAAAATCAGAAGACAGTATAAAATCAATCCAGATACTCCAGATTTCATTAGATTTAGTGACACCAAATGCCAGGTTTGAATAAATGAAAATATTAGTTATTTAATATAAAGCTTAAAAGATACCATTAATACCCATAATAGTGTTGTTCTTTTGGAAATGAGAGGGACTAGCAGACTTCAGAGCAAAAACTCAACATCATTGGAAGCATGAGGAGAAGCATTAAGAATATTTAATCAGCTAAAAAACCTTCATTTATTGCTTTGGGTACTACTACTTTTTTTTTCTTGTCCTCATCCTCTCCATAAGATTGAAAATGGATGCAAACGTGATCCCAAGTTGGAAGAATTTGGAGAGATAAATCGTTATAACTGCTTTAACACCACAGGTAGACAAAGACAAGTTGTAAAGACAGAAAAGCTTGAATAGCAGAAGTTAAAAAAGGAAAACAAATGAAAATACTCCAAAATTACACTCTAGGTAATAAACCAGTTCTATAACCTAATGAAGCTGTAGAGGTCATAAAGAGTTTCTAGGGTTTAAAAAGAAGTATGAGAAATCTGTGCCACTCTAAACTTCAATTTGCTCCCACTGAGCATCCCAATTCACAACTGTTTATTTGAAACAAGAATGTTTTCCTAGAGATTCACCTAACCCAGTCCCTGTCCCATCTACACAACTGGCCATGGAGATCCAATAAAACTTCAAAAATCAAATTACAATGCAAAACTAATGCAACCCTTAGTCCTTGATGCAAATTCAGAAGTCTAACCAACAACAAATTTGGGTGACAGGATCTTTCTTTCTAGCAATTGTATACAGAAGCTGCACAGAATATAACTCAATTTCCTGATCTTACACACTTTGCAGAGATGCTAATTTAAAATAAATAAACAAAAAATTCTTCCCTATAACTGAAAAGCAAACTGAATTTTCTCTAAAGTCACAGAGACAACACGAGATCTTGAAGGGTGGTAATTTCTATTTCCCAATTTTAAACACGGAACACACAAAAACAAAAAGCAAGCAAGGATGTTTTAAAAGTAAAATGTTACTATTAACTTGCAAATCCTCTGCTTCAGAATTCCCAGGAAAGTAATGAAAACTCCGTTCTAATCATGCACAGCAAGCCCAATTCATGGCAAGTCAAGTGAATCTCATTATTGCATCTTTTGCACAATATAGATGAGGTTCCACTTCATAGCAGTAAACAGGAACCAGTGGGCCCCTTCACAGGAGGAATGAATTTTGACAAATGATGACTGACAGCTATAGTTCTTCTCCAGACAATGAAGATGTTATCCGGGGATCCTGGGAAGAGAAGGGCTCCTTATGTGAAAAGAAGATGACCTCTTTTGTGACTCTTCTTTCTCTACCTTTCTGTGATCCTTACAACTTCTTGTGTGACACACTAGGATCAGGGATTTTTAAATCACTGCTTCCCAGAAAGACTTCAGGAAAGTTGAACAATGAAATATAGTTGATACAGTAAATATATGCTTGGGAGAAATACCAGCCATTTTTGTAAGGTCTTTCCTCTAGGATAAATGCTAAATATTAGCTGTAAGAAAGACAGACCAAAAAAAAAGCAAACAAACAAACAAAAAAAGCCAAAAAGCAAAACAAAAACAAGCCTAAAAAACCAACCAACCAAAAGACACACACCCTCCCCCCAAAAAACCCAAAACCCCAAGACATAACTGGAATTTTCTTGGATAGCATTTCCCTAAAGAAAACGTCAAATATTTTTCATAATTGCCATAATTGGTTTTGATGTTGGGTAATCTAAGTGATAAAAACAGGACACAAAATGTTGCATTTCAATATAAAAACATTCTCAGTATATGCCCTCCAGGAACACATCTCTGTTGATAGTTTAATCAATCAGTTTTTACAGAAGTGCTTACTTACTTTTACCTTTAGAGCAAGATTTTTCTTTTAATGAGATTAATGAAGGTAAAGCAGCACCTGGGCTGCAAAACACTGTCTAAGTCAGATCTCCTCCCATAGAGGAAAAGCAGCTGGTCCCAAGGCACTGGCATACCAGCTATTGTATATGGGATTATATCACACTTTTGAAATCTGCCTTAGACTTCAGATGTGAAAATCTGGCCTGGAGAAAACAGGAGGAAAGGCAGAACATGAGAAAGAAATTATCCTAGAAATGCTTAAGTGCAAAGATGAGCTCCTCTGCTTCTGAAAATCAGTGCAGGGCTCCCAACCAAGATGTGCTGGGTCTCAGCTTCTCTTTGTGCCAGGGTTCCCCAACTCCTTTTGCTAGACTGAGATAGTGACTGTATGAAAGTTTATCATTAG
The DNA here is from genome assembly GCF_003957555.1 of Calypte anna. Lineage (NCBI taxonomy): Eukaryota > Metazoa > Chordata > Aves > Apodiformes > Trochilidae > Calypte > Calypte anna. Next base: position 7,515,931 of record NC_044247.1, read on the forward strand.
AAAAAAAATATTTTATCTAGCTCTAGGTGGGTATTTTTTTTTCTAAAAGCATATCATGAAAGGACAACTGAACCAGCTGTACAAGGCAAGGAGCACCTACCTGGAATGAAAGCAGTTCCTAAGAATTACATGAACTTTTGAATATTTGAATCATATTTGGAATTTCTTTCTGGAAACATCCTGATGTATGTGAGATTTTCTTTTACGCCCAACAGGCTTTGCCTTAAAGGACAGAAAAGGGATAAATACTACAGAAGATGGAGAACATGTAGCAATAGAAACCTAAACCATAATCCTTAAAAGTAATACAAAGTTTGGAAGAAGTAACCAAGCTAACAAAATATACATGTTTTACAGGAAACCAATTCACAACTGGGCCATAAGGCACACCCATTGTGCAGCTCATCACAAGAAGTTCATGCAATTCACAGTCAGCATTCTAACTTCTCTTGCACAGTTCTTTCTTGGGAGACAACCTCTTTCCTCCCTTCTTTCCAGCAATTACAAGCCTTTCACCTTCTCTCACCTCCAGAATGCAGCTTGTCCTTTAGATACCTGGACAGCTTGCCAGCACCTATGGAGACATGCATCTTTCACAGAGAGAAGTAAATAGCTTACTTCATTCTTTCTTTCATTCAGCAAAGGGTAACTTCCACTGCCAAGGAAGAAACAGCTTTCTGACTCTGCCAGGAATTGTCCACTGGGATCTCACTCTGTGTGGAAATCCCACATTCCCAAGGACAAACCTCTGCCTATGGCACAACCCCAGCCTTTAGAGAGGCCACTCCACATGGACAAACTGAGTACACACAATTTAACTGAAAAATACTACACCACAACTTATCATCAGAGGACAGGATCTCTGAACTGTTTATTTAACATTACCAACAACATTAATCTGGGAAAGCAATGCAGGCTCCAACATGTGAGTGTATTCTCAGTCTATGCCATTTGTTCCCACCCAATAACAAGCCATACAATATTTGTGGGTTGTTTCTTGCACTCTATTTCCTTTTGGCACATTGTCCCAGCACATACCAGGCTGTCAGATCTGACATCCCAACTTTTTATAATAATAAGAAGGGCTGTGAATGGGTTTCATAGCAGACATTGCTCAGGAATAACCAGCAAACCCTCTGTACCCTTATAACTCAAGTGTTGCTATCAAATCAAACACAAAGGCAGAGAACAGAACTATGTGAGAACAGGGGATGTTCCTGTCGTTTTCAGAGCCTCTTGACCCAACAGAGAACTGTGTGCTCCTCAAGACTCAAAAGCTGTGATAAGGGAAGTTTTAACTCCTTAATGCCTTATTTGAGGAGCAAGCTGCTTGGTGCCCAGTGACAGGTCCATGACTTCCTCATAGTACAGAACTAAAAAAAAAGAATTAAAAAAATCACCAAAAAGCCAACCATTTAAAGCAGTAGCATAAGGGACAAAGGAAGTGAATGTTAGTGAATCATCCACATGTTCTTTTAGTTTGCCACTGATAAGTAAAAGGCCTTGGGGGAAGGAAAAACGAAACAAACCCAGACTCTTATGACTGAAAAAAAATTAAATTGATTTGTTTTCTAGGATACTTTCAGCTCAAGAATTGTGAACGTTAAAAATAGCTGTTGCTACAAATTGGCTATTCAAAATTTCTACATAACTTTGAATACAAAAATTGATGTGTCAAAATAAAATTTTAACTTAAGAATTCCGAGATACAAGAATAAGGGTAAAAATCCTGGCAAATCTGATTTAAGTCTTGTATCTCTGATATTATTCCTTTCACTGTAAAAATATGCTTCACCTGCACAGAGTCTCACAACCCACAAAGCACCTGATTTGAGCTCCCAGTTCCAACAGATTTCACACTCGAGTCAGCACATCCTATTCAGCATTCAAGAGAGATTGTGCTGGGCAGCTGCCACTCAGCAGCATCTGGCAGCATCACTACTGCCCAGGCAGGATTTGTTACCTAAGACTTCTCCTCTAACCTTCTTCCTGACTTTGAGACTGAAGCTCACTCTCTTCCTTTCAAGCTCACTCCTCTCAACCTAGGTGACTTCAATTTCCACTTTAATGAACGTCTTCCCAGTGCTTCTCATTAACCTTTCTTTTCACTCTCCAGCTCTGGACTGTCTTTCACAGTCACTGCCTTGTTGATTCAGAGCCTGACCTGGAAAACTTGTACCCTCATGAATAATTTCTCCCCTGGGAATAGCCAGGCTGACTTTGTACAATTTCTCCCAGAAGTTAAATTTCTGACATAGATTTGGTGAACAGGATTGGGGCTTATTTGTTTGTACTCTTTCTTCTTTCTGACAAGTCTTGTTCCTGGTATCTTCAGTAGTCTTCTATATTATTTTATTTAGGCTTTTAGACTTATCCATTAGCATATAGTGAATAATTTATAAAGCATAACTAGAAAATAGTGGAGGTATGTACATGCCATATAGAAGGCAAGTACATACTTATGACTACACAGATACAGATTCTCTGATATTTTTTTTTTCATTTGATGAATTTTAAATATTTCCAAGGAAAATCAAATTTTTCTCATGTCCATGAAATGTAATATTCAAATTTCCAGTGGTGTTACAGAAAAGTCATATATTGTATGACTTGGGCATACCTTGTATGCAATAAGTAGATGCTGGAATTGAATATACACATGAAGACACAATGCTGGCATTCAGTCTGTGAACATTCACTCTGGTTAAGCTCAAAGTTTTGGCCACTTGTAAAAACAAACAGCAGGAGAAATGAAATGGAGTGAAACCGAGAAGATTTGTTTAGAAACCTGAATGCTAATTTGCAGATGTATTTTTGCAGCCTTTAGCCAGCTTTAGTTCTGTTAGGCTCCTAACATTTCTGTCATAAGTAACTTTATCCATCTTCTGTGAATTAATGTTTTCTAGTTTTGTCATTCTTTATGCTTCTCCACATTTAATCTCTTGCCTAATGTCCCTCTGTTCATTTATGGAATTTTGCTCATTTAAACCCCACAATCTACAGAATGGTCTATTTCCCTCTCTCTAAGTTTCCCTCTAAGTTTCTTTTCCCCACCCCACCATTCCGTGGGTCTCTAGGCTTCGAGTTCTTTGCAATTTAAAAAACCTTGTGCTGTAACTGATAAAATGATCCTTTAACCCTTATTCTCATTGACTTTAATGTTGGAACTAGCCTTGAATTTTAAAAAAATACACTAAATGTGGATTTGGGGGCAATTGTCTAATAATATCTTCATGGAAGCACCCACTTCTGCAGAATTAGTTATTAAAACTACAGATATTCATGCAACATTTTTATAGCATGCAGGTTTCCATATGCACAGTGGAGAGACTAAAAACATTCTAGGAACTCATTCTAAAGAAATCAAGAAAATAGAAAACCAGAACGGCAAGAATTAACAGGTTTCTCAACATCTGAAAATTATGATAGGAAAATGAGCATTCTATGCTGGAAGCTGAACAGAGTGGATAATCTCTACTGTTTGACAGTAATAAATCTACCACCATCCCAGAACATCCTTGATCTCCTCACTTCACCTCTGTGATTTTACAATGACTGTACCTTCAAAATTAAGTATTGCTCTCATCACTGATGCTGTCTAGTGTGAAGACAACACACTGCACTAATCCAAGAGCAGTAATTCTGTGCTGTTCCCTGGCCCCAGCAGGCACTGGATAGGGACTTCTGAACAGAGAACAATCAAACAATGGAATATTCAGATACTTTGCAACCAGTCAAATCAATCACATGGAGACACTCATGCATTATTCATTCTATGAAATCTGGGAGTTTTTCCAGAGAAAATGCCACAGACTAGAGCTAGGTTTTATCAAGTGTTTTAAATCAGCATGTTGTATCTAATACAGTAACAATTTATTTACTGAGGATATTTATACCATCAGAGCTTTTCCAGGCTTAATTGATTCTTTTCATCAAGGTCCTCTGTGCTGGGAAAACCAGCTCACAAAGGATTCTGAATATCTACAAAATGATTTAGATAATAATGGGGTAAAGTTATAGATCTGTTACCATTTCAATTACCAGATTCTTTTCCTTTGGAGCAATTCTACAAGGCCATTCTCCTTTAAAGGATGGCAAAAATAATTTTTCCCTGCATACAAGTTCTTGTCCACAAGTTTCTTGTCTGTAGGTATTTCACCTCAGCCAAAGGAGTTTTCTTATTTTATTGGTAGGTTGGGGTTTTTTTGGGTGTGTATGTGTGCATGTGTTTGTTTTGAATCTGAACACCCTTTTCTCTGGGAAGGTAAGTGTTTTTAAGTTCCCAGTACCTCAAAGCTGCTGTTTTCTGAGGCTAATTTTCTAAGGTAGAATTTCACAGCTTCTGAACCCATCCCTGAACTAATCTGTCTGCAACCAGCACCATATCCTGCAATAATTGCAAGTCCCAGTAAGGCCCACTAGTCCCAAAGGACTTGTCTTTTAAGGCAAAATAACTTGGAGAAGGGACAATATGCAAAGTGACAGCAGATTAAAGAATGATGGAAATTAAAAGTTTAAAAAGCATGAGAAAGCAATTAACCAAGGAACAAAACGATGTTTCTAAGCGTATAGAAGCTCAGAGTCTGTGACAGAATCAAAGTCTCTGGGAAAAAATGAAAATAAAAAGGCAGCTAGGGAAACTACTTAAAAATGGAAGTTTTAATCTTTTTTGTAAAGAGTGTAAGATAAGTGCTACTTCAGCTCCCAGTTCATGGAACAGGGACAGAGACAGAATCAGTAGAAGCAGCAGTACTAAAATAAAATTGTGTAAGAATCTCAGCAAGGCTCCAGAGCCAGACTGGATCCTACTGGCAGTGGTTTCCTTGTTTCATTCAGAATCCAAATACAAAGTACTAATAAAATATTCAAAGTAACTCTGAGAACTGCAATTTTGTAGCTTCCTGGTCTGAAATGAAAAATAGATCAATAGATTGATCTCAACCTTTATTTAGATGTAAGTTTTTCTATGTAGTTTACACAGAGGGAAAAAGTAGCAATTCTTCTCTAGATTGAGGGAATTTTGCTCCTCACACAGGTTTCCTCCTCTTAGAGAGCATGAAGACAGCACCTGACTTACTCCTGAAAACCCTGTTACAAAGTCCATCAAAAAATTTGCCAAGGACAATAGTTACACCTCTGCTCAAAGTGCAAATAGTGCAAAGAGAGGGCTTTTGGGGAAGGAGTAAATTAAATGACTAAATATTTAAGTGGCATAAAATTGCACTAGAAGTAAATCTGGTTGAGGAACTTTAAAGCAATCTATAGAAGACAGTTGACCAAGCATTGGGACAAGCAGACAAGACAAATGCAAGGTAATGCTGAAATTTTACCTCAACTGCAAAAAGTAAGACCATTTACTTCTCCTACAATGCTGGATAAAATGCAAAGAGAATTAAAAGACGAAATAAAAAACATCTGGAAAAAATTAACCATGAGGCAAGGGAACAGTACGGCCTCCTCTGCAATTACCCATGTTCTTTTCACCCCATTTTAACATGACAGCAGGAAGAGAAACTGCTAAATGGATATGAACTGCCCCGGATAAAATACAAACTATTTTTCCCCTGAGACTTTAGTCAGTCTCCAGTTGAATGAAAGATTATAATCAAGGATTGTGTTACATCTAATGTGTGTGCTAAAATGAAGCAATGCATGGCTCAGCAAACTAAGAGAGTGATTGTTGTCTAGAATCAATGACTTTAAAACAAAGTTACTTAACCTTTACTTACCTCAATTTCCTAACCTTTTTAAGAGGGTGAAGCACTTCTTTATTAAAAAACCTCAGGCAAAAATCAAGATGTTGTGATAATTATTTAAAAATTAATAAGCATTTAATTAGGATAATTCTGTAAAGTTACTTCTAAATTCTTAATTCAGTGTAGATGAAAACATCATTTGTAACCAGACAACCATCTGAGTAGAAACAAATATAAATCAGCAGAAGTTATTCCAGTAAGAGAAACTGTAGCTACATCATTAAGAACGATTATAAATGCTTACAGCTTTCGTAATCACTTGCTTTTTATTTTCAACCTTTTTTTTTATTAGAACATTGACTAGTCATTATCCAAGCTCAGCTAAAGTGGGACAGGATCAATGCCCTGTAGACCGTCTCCTTTGCTGTTTGTAATAAACACTGTCTAAAAAGTTAGAAAAAATCCATTTTGATACCTCTTTCCAATTAGACTGCTTAAATGGTTTTGAATGACTAAATTTTTTTTGGTTTTACACCTTGACCTGTTGCTAAGCTAATATTTTAAATAGAAGACTATTGTACCATTTTGAGTCACTTTCTTATAAAATTTTAAGCCAAGCAAATCAAATTGTGTTTGTTTTCTTAGGATTCAGTGCAACTTACCATATACTTGCTAACTTCAAGAATTCTAATTGCACATTTTCACAGCAGCTGCTGACCTAGATGCACACTTGCTTAAGTGCCAGCCCCATTTAATCATGTCACAAAAGGCAATTTTCATAGAATCACAGAATGCCTTGGGTTGGAAGGGACCTTAAAGATCAACTAGTTTCAACTCCCCTGCCATGGGCAGGGAAACCACGTCCTGCTTGACCACTTGCTTGGAGAACCAAGTCCCATCCAACCTGGCCTTGAACACTTCCAGGGAGGGGGAAGCCTCAGCTTCTCTGGGCAACCTGTGCCACTGTCTCACCACTTTTGTTGTAACTTAATTTCTTCCACATATTCACTCTAAATCTTTCAGTTTAAAATCATTGCCCCTTGTCCTGCCACTAGAAGCCCTGGTAGCAAGACTTTCTCCATCCTTATTGTAAAGCACCTTTACATAGTCAGAGGTCAGAACCTCTCTACAAGCTCTTTCAAAGTCACTCTCATTCTAGACTTTGCTGGTAAAGTTCAGCAGTGTTGGAAGTGTAAAATTCCCAAGTCAAAACAAAGTCTACCTCACATCAGTTAAACAACAGATTCCAAAATACTTCATTCTCATTAAAACCATCTTCCACATCAAATTAAAATATCTAATATATTTTTTTCTTCTGCACCAGTGAACTTGGGAAACGCTAATTAATTTTTTTGTTCTACCTGATCTCTGTCCTGCCTTCTCTTACCCTTTTACCCTCACTTCATAGTGTGCTATCTCTCTGCATTAAGCTTACAACTATCTTCATTTGCAAATTCTCTTAATCATCAATGTAGCTTGCCTCTAAGTTATGCATACTTCAGTTTAATGAAAGTGTATTTTGACTTCTTAACAGTCTGGGTCACTAATTTAAATGAATATTAAAAATTGTAAGCAAGCATAGAAAAATCTAGTTAATGGACCTGTAATAAAGAAACAAGAATAAACCAATCAACTCAAGTATTCTCAAAATTCTTAATAGTCTTAAAGAATGAACTGAAAATGTTGTTTTATGAACAAAACCAAACTTCTGTGAAAGACTTCATTAGATTCAGATGAGCAGTCTACCAGGACTCTTCATGTCTATTCATTGTACGTAGGGTGTTTAAAATCTAAAGTGTTTCTACACCATCTAAATTACCATTTCACTCACTGTCATTACACCAGTTTACACTGAACCCATCCCACCTTTTGCACCTGATTTTTACTGTAGTTTCTCTCATCGATCTCCCTGAATCATTGTCTAATTATTAATAGGATCCAAAAAACACTGTTTTGAAAACCAGAAACCCATTACACCCAGGGGATCAAATTGTTCTGACCAAGTAAAGGTTAAGGATACACTATATGTATGTATTCAAAGTACGGTGTCTGAAAGAAAAATTTTGGGTAGAATTTGAAACCACAGAGGGTGACATAGAAGAGACAAAATGTATAATTTGGGTACACAAAGGCTTTATTTGCAGCCTTACATTTAGCCTGAACAGAAATTCTCTAGTTTCACATTAAATGACTAATAAAGTTACACCAAAAAGTTACTTGGAAAGGACAGAGAACCTGAATTTGCTGCCCCTTATCAGCCACTTGAGAATAAACTATATTAAATCAAACCAAATGTATTCTTCCCTAGATATTTAAGATAAAGAACCACACAGGTTTAGTATGCAGAAATAGCTCTTGAAATAATTCTCCATAGCAACTGATGGCTATTTTTGCTCTAAATAGTTGCTTTCTGCAGCTCCTCTTTACTTTTCCTTTGATTCTTTCGTATTACTCACATACTGCACAAAATCCACATAAAGATTTTTGTAGCTACTGATGACTATGAGATTCTTTGCAATCTGTTTCACAAAAAAAAGACGACAAATTCCTGGGCAAAACACAGCCAGGTTCCTAATCTTGAAACAAGAGCAGCAATAAGGAAACTTAACACATATCCCAGAGCTCTGTAGCCCATGGGAGGATGCATTTGGAGCTAAAACATTACTAGTTCAGAATTCTTAGCATGAAAGCAAAACAACTTTTTTCAGAGTAGCTTTTCTGAAACAATTACCAGTGACATCGTGCAGGTTAGAAAGGTTACAAAGTACTAGGTAGCAGATAAGGTTTCCATTTACTCATTACTGGAGAATGGGAAGAAGCTCTAATTACTGCATGCAAATGTTTGCATTAGTGTGAAAGCCGCTAACTACCTTTAATTGCTAGCAGGAATTCGTATGCTTTAGGGTAAAATGAGGAACTATAAACACCTGTAGCCAATAAATAATTTAGTTGTCATTCTCACCCCCTGGAGAAGTTGGACTGCTGCTGACTCAGCATGAGCAAAAATGTAAGTACTCTTACAGAAAGCTATAGAAAGCTCTAGTTGAGAGCCTACATATGACAAAATACAATAAATCCACAGGACAGGTTATTCCGAGTGCTATTTGCATTTTGAAAATTCAGTAACATCTCATATGAAGGAGGAAATTTCCAAGCCCAGCATGATGATGTTATTTCAAACAGCTAAGCCTCTAAATTAACTTGTAATGCAAGTGCTCCTGGCACCAGAAACAGGCCACACTGTGGCACTTAAACTTCCAAGACTTATCCTCTAAACTACACCCCAGAACTGCATCAGACTGTGGTATGTAATTTTTTATTTTCTATGCCTATTTAGGAATTTATCTTGGCCGTCAAAAAAGTGCTAGAGAAGATATGAGTACACAAAATAAATCTTGTATTATTCCAGAGCTCCTGGCTGCCTTAACTTTTTCGAAGAACACATAGAATTCAGAGATCCTTTGTCACTAAAGAAACAACACCCTGAAGGAAGTTGTTTGTCTTTCTTTCAGGAACAAATTAGGTCAAACCAATGAAGTAGACAGTGAAGCAGCCTGAGTTGGATCTTTAATTAGCAAATGGTTTATAGAATTAGCTCTGGTTTTTGTTTTTCCTTTTTTCCAGTTCTTGGTTTATGGAAATCTGCGTTCACATGAGAATAAGATTACCAGGGAACCATTTGTGTACCAGGTATTACACTGATTGCCTATGACACCCATATGATGGCAATACTACCCGTCCTGAGAGACTCTAAATGCACCACAATCATTTCCAGTTTAGGGATCATTTGTAGTGAAAGTAAATCTAACATTCAAGACTATTCCCTCTCTTTTGCCATCGTCACTTTAATAATGAGTAGCCAATTCAGTGTACAAACTGGATGGTGAATATATGAAAAGCAGCTCCTGAAGTCTGTCAGCCTTACCAAACAGGCAGCATTGAAGCTTTACCTCATGTTCAGATGGAACATTTTTAGTCTTGTTTTATGGATACAATTTTCAGACCGTGTTCACTCAGACGATTTGTTAATACTCACCATGAATTTAGTTTGGGGCTTTTTTTTTTTTTTTTTTTTGGCTACATTTTCAATTCTTTAGAAATATTCTGCATTGCAGAATGTACTGCTCAACCAAAGACCTTCAATTTTTGCTACTCAGATGAGCTCTGGCTGCACTGCTGATTAAACATATTGCTAATGTTTCAGCTGACATATTTTCCTGGGCTATGGAGGTTTGCACGCATGTGTCTCAGTGGTGATGATTTGTGAATACTTATGAACTGATCCACATGCACAGCACTAAAAAAACTGTTAAAATGTAAATTATGAAGCATTACTAACAATAGCTTGACAGTATTATGATATTTTTAAAAAGGCAAAACTACGCAGGACAAGAACATTCACCTCTGAAATGAAAAATTTTGAAAAATGTGTAAATCATATACACTGATAAAGGTTAGGGAAGAAAGCAAAGAAAAACAAAGGATAGGAAAACAAAAACAGCTAATAAATGTGATAAGATATAAAAACTGATATGGAGACTTCGAAGAAATATCATCCTGGACTATTAAACAACTGCAGAGAAAGAAATCAAAATCTATTTACTATGGCAAAACAATCAACAGGAGAATGAAACCAATAACAAATTATTAAAAAATTAGGGCTAAAGTATGAATAGATGATCAATAACCAGTAAGTTCTCATTAAAAACACAAGAAGACTTTAAGGAAGGCACCTCACATCTAGGAAAGAAGTTGTCAGGACCAATACAGGAAGCTCAAACACTGTGGGGCTGTGGAAAATCATGTTTTAGATATTTACAGATGTACATGAAATGGTAAACAGAACAATTATAATCATACCCCAGCAGGTTTTTAGACAACAACTAGGGAATTATTTCACTGTGATGGAAAAAACAGCTCACAAAAAACCTCCAAAAATCAAAAAGCCCTGCTCACAGATAAAAGAAATATATTCTGAAACCTTTGACAAAAGTTCCAGCTGGAATTCCAATGAGAGACTTTAGCTCTACAGACTGAAATAGCCCTTTCTTTCAGAGGTAGTTGGCACATGGAGAACAACAGAATAGAAACATTCTTCTGCCACCGCTTACAGCTGTTAGAGAACAGATCTTAAATCTCCAGGGTTAGCAGGTTGTCATGAGCCCTATGTTAACAGAAGGAGTAATTCATTCTTGTAGACACTTGCTATACTCCAACACTTGCAAGATACTCTAAAAACATAGTAAAGATAATGAAGGAAAGATGATAAACCATTTCCCTTTCTTTACTGATTTTTAAGGTATAGATTGAAATAATCAACAGGCAATTAAATAGCATAACTTTTGGCCTGACATATATTCTAGATGGATCAGGAATAATGTTTAATCAGATTTTATTAGCTCACCATTTGGCACAACTTCAGGATATTTAATGTCAGAAACAACACTGAGATGACCAAATTCAGGCACAGGCTAAAATGACCTTTTCTTACAGAATCTTTCCATTTTTACACAAAGGTTGACGCCTCAGATATTATTTTCTATTTCTACTTATATGATCTTGAAGAGTCAATAAAACTGAACTCAAAAAGGCAGCTTTTCTTGTGCTCCCAGCTCTGCAGGGCTTCACATTAGGTTTTTCTTTTGTTTTTAAACTATGTATATTGAATTCCATTGCAGAAGCAGTTTAAAGATTTTAGCAATTATAATTTATCCATAAAAACTGAATGGGGTCATTAACCTCTGCTGCCATCAATGTAATATCATTGTGAACGGATCTGGTTTTAGAGATAATCCTGGTGCTCCTAAGGAAAAAAAGAAAAAATCCCTATGGTCAGGAACAATTTAGAGCTTTTAAAATAAATTCTTTTTCCAAAAACGTGGAAGTTCCTTGAAGGTGTTCAGCATTTTTTTGCTACCAAACAGGTGTCCTCCAGTCAATGAAATCACCACATCTGTTTTACTATTTTTGACAAGCTCTCACCTCTGGTTAAGCCATTATCTACTAAGGACAAAAGAAACTGGTAAATTGAAAATCATATTTAGGACTCTCTCATTTAGCATTCTGCAACATACAGTTAAGAGCAAAAATGAAAAGCAAAGCCTGAAAAATAAACAGAACTCAGTGATTTTTTAATGTTTTACAGTGAAACAAGTTCTTTTAAGGTTTGCTTATTCTCTTTCAGTACGTTCTAATGAAATTAATCCAAATTTTTTCTTGTCAGTAGCAACAGAAAACCTGACCTGGTATGGAGTCTATAGAGATTAGAGATGAACACAACCACTACAGAACCCAACATATCTGAACCTCAGGGTCCAAATGTAGATCTGATTCTTGGTCTACCTTGCTCTGTTATAAGCCAGTGAAACACCAGACTACTCTGGATTTGTAGCTGACATAACAATTCATGGCCATGGTATCTACTTTTATTTTACCCATACCAGGGTAAGGAACAGCAGTAAAAAAAAATATCCTCTCATAGGGCTTAGGTAGATGTGTACATTCACTAAACACCCACTTATAAAAGGTAGCTGTGAAAGTACCTGTGCATCAAAGCAAAATGTGTTGTTCTAGAAAAGATAAGAAAAACTGAGAAAAACACTTATTCAAATCTGTTAAGAAGATTAAAAGAGATCCAGCATAAGATTCATTATGCAGCAAAACTCTGAAGTAGTTTGTATTCTGATCGAATGTTTGTGAGGAAATTCATAGTGTTTTATAGTACAATTTTATGCATCATCAATTAGCAATTGGACAAATTTAAAACTCTAAACCCTTAAAAGCTTCAAGAGCAAAGTAAATTTTGTAGCCTATATTCATTTCAAGAGCAAACTGACAAACAATGCTGAGCCTGTTCCATATTCTGGAAAATCTTTTTCATGTTGCTTAAACACACAAAACCCAACCCACAAACAAGCAAACAAAAAACCCAACAAAACACCCCACACACTTAGAACCTAAACTGAAATGAAACCTCTCCCATCCAAAGTACAAAGACAATCTGAACCAGATATTCTAACATAAATGAAATTTCAATTAGTACTTTGGATTATTCATATTTTATCCCCTAGGCTCTTCTTATACAAATCTTCACCAGAGCTGCAAACTGTTACTATATATGCAAATTTACTGTCTCCAAATCTTCATAATCCTGTTCTGAAGATCCACAGGATACAGATGAGCATTAGATGCTGCTCCACAATGTACCCTTGGTTTCTCTATCACACAGGAATACTTAGAACAGAACAGAAAAGGAATTATTGGGATGACAAGACTGAGACACCACAGCGAGACGAAGAAAGCAGAGATTCACAGCCAATTTAGACTGAGACAGCTTTTCCAAATTCAATTAATACAGTCTAACTGGACAGAGATGAGAATAACTGTGTACTCTAGTATTTCTGCACTGTGTATGATCTGTTGTCCTGTGAAGAGTTCAAGGAGAAAACTCTTAATGATTTGGTTTTGTGATCTGAGACAGAATCTGTGTTGATGCCTCCTCTCAGGCTAGAAACAAGAACAACAACAAAAATCACTCCACCGTTTAAAGGCAATTAAAAGGTACACTAAAAGTTTCTTCATTTCACCTTAGCCTGAGTACTAAAATAATCTCATACACCCAGAAATAATGCATTACACCAGTCACTACTGGAGGTATTGGCAAATCTGCAGCTTAGTTTTCTTCGAAATAACCAAAACATATTTCTGAATAAGAACAGGTGGGGGAAAAAACCCCCACAAAATCAATTCCATCTGTAGCTCAGCTTCCAGTATTTTCTTCCAGCTTTTCATCATGTTTATTGAATGACTTTTTTTTCCTTTGCAAACCTGTGTGAGAACAACTTGATGTTGGTACTATACTTTATTCACATGAAAATGTCAAGCCAAGTAAGGAAGCAATAAAAAAAAAAGAAAAAATACGATGAGAATTTATAATATGATCTTAGTAGGCATCTTGCTTCTCTGATGTTCAGTGTTGTTTGCAAAAATATAGAGCCAGATTAATGAAAGGTATGAGACTAAAACATTTTTCATATATACAGATTTAACCAATAAAAGCACTCATATAGCACCTGCACTCAGCACTCAAGAAAATATTTCTAGTGTTCATTTCTGTATTCATAAAATAGCAAGTGCAGCTATTTCGCACCTTCTGATATTATTTGAGCTATTATTTTCCCTGCATGTTTTTTTTTAATAGTCACAAGATCCAGTTCTGTCCTTAAAGTGACACAGTACATGCATCCCAGGATAGGCGAATAATTGTAAATTGCAATCCCACCCTCTGCAGCAACCCACAGATTTACTAAGCAATTACAAAAAAAAAAAAAATTCAGGCAAGCCTTTAGTGCTCCTCTTGCCTGTGGCAGGAGCTGAATCAGTCCCTAAAAAACAAAGCATCATATCAGGCTTGTGTGAGGATGTTCATGCTGCAGCACCACTTCTCATTTATCTCAGTCTGTGCCATTCTCTATGCCATATCCCATTTACATTGGTGACTCAGTGTTGGGACTGTACATCACTGACTGCTTCCTTACCACTTCTTTTGCATAGGTTTGACAGATATTGTTTGTGAATACTGATGTTAAGCAAGCATTAGTTGCTTGTATTGCAATGCTACTGATTAATCTTCTTCACTGTAGAAAACAAGCTGCTCTGCTTATGAATATGTTCTGTCCTCCTGACTTGGACAACTGAACCATGAGAAAACAGAGCCAGAACTGGGACTCCCACTGTGCTGTGAAGTGACCCCAGCTCACAAAGTGATTCTGACATTGGATCCGTTCTTCTGTAAGCACATGAGTGGAGTTTTTTTGCCCCAATATTATCTGTGCTTTATTTGCTCTTAGGTTCTTCCCTGTTGAGAACTGCTGTTTAACATGTTTGAGAACACCAAGGGCAGGAAAACCACTTTCTCCTGGATTCCGTAACAAACCAGCGTGCCTGGGCAGCAACAGCCTCTGCTGCCCAGCACAGAAGCAGCAAGGTAGAGCAGAACAGGAGGAGATATGGAAAACAAAACAAGTAATGCCTTCAACAGGCACCTCAATGACCAAAATATGTTTCCCTGTTCATCAAAATACCATATTCCAAGAAATACCCACAATGAAAAAGCTCTTGGAGACCAAAGAGAAAAAAATGTGCATTTTTTCCCATCTGTTGTCAATCATTTATCCCTAGTATTTCCTTAGGTGTATGCATGGAAGAGTACTCTATGTCTTCAGCCTCTCAGATATCCCTCTCCCTTTCTCCAGTATATTTTTGGCCATTTGCATTACAAAATCTAAAAAAAAGCCCAAGTTTGCTTCTCTCAACTCCAGTGGTTCAACACGATTCTTCTGGTTTTTGGATCATGTTCTCAAAGCTTTCTTTGGAAATACCATGTCAAAAATACACCAATAATGCATAAGCTGATTTTTTTTTTAATTGCCTTAACACTCAGTGCTTTTTAAAAAATAGAAAATAAGAACTCAGCAGAAATGTAAAACAGCACCAAAGTGAGTGGCACTCCCCTCATTCTAACAGTGCAGGGTTTCAGTCAGCTTCAGCCAGTTTACTTCTATTTATCTGCTACAAATTTAAAACATTCCACACAACATTTACACACAATATGGAAACTTATCTCCATTTCCACTTGTAGTAATTTCTCTTTTTTACCTGTTCCTTTTATTCAACATTTTTGTCTTCTGTTCTTCCTCCTGTTCTCAAAGTCTTAAAGGCATATTCCACATCCTATTAGTCACTGTCCTCTCTCCACTTTAAATTCAAAGAATCCCATTTCAGCTATAAAAATCTCTACACTAATCTTTATAGCATAAGGCAGGCAAATTCTTCTCTCCCACTAATGCAATCCATTACTTACAAACTATTCTTGAGATGCAGAGCTCAGAGTGAGAAAATTCAGTTCTGACATCTGTGTGCCTTATTTTATCTTATCACTTCAGTTTTGATTGCCAGCAGTATTAATTCGATTGTGCTTCACGAAAGATTTTTACATTGGCATGAGTTTCTTTATGGGTTAAAGAAAAAAAGGACATTTCTTCCCTCTTACTCCCTTTCTGTATCATGCAAAACATTGTGTGTATTTTTAATTGTTTCTATTTAAAAGCACCATTAGTACATCTTGGCCTCAAGATGGAAGCTAGAAGTTAATGTAATATTTGGAAACAACTTTGTTTAATGGCTTCATTCTCATAAGATCAAAATTAAACACAGTATATTTATTCAACCCTTCATAATTCTGGGCAATTTTACAGATCTTCCCAACTGGCAATAGAAAAATTATCGTAAGAAGCTCCATAAAAAAGGCCAAGAAAAGCCATCTAGAGCTGCAGTCTAAAGCTTCTCTAAAAAGAAAGAAAATAATGACCCACTTGGAAAGTATCCCTACTACAATTCATCAAACACTGTTTGAAGTTACCAGTATATGCACAGAATCTCAAACAGAAGGTAGTGGGAATCTGCTGTAGAAGTTGGATACATTGCTTTCAAAACCTGTTTTGTGAGCACAGGCAGTAATCAAAAATTTATATTTGTTTATTCATACGTGTAAAGCAGAGCAAGGATTATTGCAAATGTGATCTGGAGGACCAGCTGACCAGAAGAGCTGACTTGTTTTGTAACAGTGTTAAATAGTTTTCATTCAGTGTCCAGGAACACAAAAGTGTTGGTGTGAGTATTTTGTGATAAGGATAACACAAGAGTGAAAGACAATGATCTCCAAAGCTGTTTATGCCTTATTCTCATCATTTTTTATGGCCAAGGGGTACTCCCATGAAAAATGACATTGATTTCAGTAAAAGCAAGGTAACAGCATACATGAAAATGTACATTTTCCTCTAAGTTCTATAAAAGCTTGCTGAGCATCTTCATAAGACAGTGAAAGCATTAGCTTTCTGCTACATTAGCTAAATTATTTGCTTAATAATACCAAAGCATCTCTCATGTTCTGCCACCATAAAAAAACCCCACACATCTACAAGGAAAACAACTAAAAACCCCAAAAAACACAGCAACAACAACAAAAAATAATTTAGAAGTTCCTTGTTAAAAGTATCCTGAGAACAGACTTGATTTGGTGTAATGGGAAATGTAATTGCCTTTTACATACTCTTTATTGGGATGTGACTTTGGCAGAAAAGATTCTAAGCTACTTCAAGCTCTACAAACAGAGAAGGCTTGCAGCAGACATCAAAAAGTGGTGATACAGAGGGCTGCAGAGATGCAATCCAGATGTCTTTCTGTTCATATTTTCATTTTGGGCAACAAGCAGTAATTACGTGATTTTTCCTTTCAAAGTCTGTCCTCTTGAGCACCCATGCTGTTGCCCAGTGACTTTGTCACTGAAATACTTTTCACTTCTAGTAAATGGCACGTCACAAACCTTTCAGCTTCCCAAATTGTAGCAAGATAAGCACTTACCTTCACTCTATTCAAACTGTGTAAATACATTGCAAGAAAGTTTATCAAAAAGAGTGGGAAGCATTCAGTTACCTCAGAAACCACATGTACCTGGGCATATGACCAGCACGCTGCTTTTTAAAGGGTTCTGTTGATACTGTGAGCCCATTCAAAAGGCATTTGGAGACGGGAAGACTTTTACCTTGATGAAAATAAAATCCTAAGTCAGCACCAATGCTACTTTAACATTGAAAGCTACGGATCCAATGTAGTGCAGTATTTTATGCCATTATCTACTCTACTGTTAAATTGGGAATGAGCATATACAGGATGGAGTCACCCCTCCTTCTATGTAACACACAGAGCTGCAAGAACCACAGATTTTTCACTCATGTTGGTTTGCTATTGTTTACCAAATATTTATTTCCTTTATCTATGTAGAGAATTGTATCGTAAAATGTGTGGGGTCTTATTTTAGTTATTAAAATTTTCCCATACCAGTTTTTCAGGTGTCCCCCCCAAAGAGGTCTTTGCAACCAATTGCCAAGCTGGAAAAAATAATACTGATTTACGAATCAGATATGAAGTAAAAAAAACCCAGCACATCAGCCTAGTAAAGACACTGCTCAAGAACTGAGGTAGTCAAAGCAGTTTGACAGATATGAACACACTGATAAACACTACAGTGACTCTTGAGAGCAAAGTTAAATAATGGCTAATTTTGTGACAAGCAACCACCTGAGCAGGCAGTTCCTGCTGCTGGCTAAAATCTTTTCACTGCATAAACAAAACTGAGTTTTGCTGCTCCAAAAACAGGGTTGGCTGGGGAAAGGCAGCTCCTGCTACAGGAGGGATGGGAGAAACTGGGTGAGACTGGGAGGGAGAACTTCAGGGTCTGACTTGTTCTGATCATCCCCAAGGCAAGCAGAGGGTTTTAACAAAGCCCCTGGCTCCTCAGCAGCAGCCATCCCAGAACTGGAAAAAGGCCACTTTCCTATATGTTGACCTTTCCCTCTACAGCAGCAGGAGCTCAGCTCTCCAGAGCTCTAATGCAGCTAAATTAGTCAGAAAAAACATTTTGTTGCCCCAGGCAACTGCATTCATGACTTTTTTTGTAAACACAGAACTTTCTGTAATGCTCTTTTCTGTTTGTGCACACTACACAATACAGATTCTTGAAATCCCACCATTAAACAGAATTTCTCACTAGCATCCACTTAACATAAAGATCACAACCATACAGAAGATAGTGTTATGCTTCCTGACATAATTTATTTTCCAGACTTCTCTCTAGAGAACCTACAATCGTATTTTTTAAACTGTCCATCTGTGCTCATAATTAAAGTTTATACTGCATTCTTATTTTCATCTAGTATTGAATATTTCTATCTTAATAGTATGATTTTTCTTCTACTTCTACCCCTCTCCAACATCTGTAAATAAGCCCTTTCCCTTTCAAGCAAGCATTTCAAGCTGAGCTGTCATATAATAAAATATTTCATCATATTTGACTGCATTAGGAATATAACTTTCTATGTATATCCTCACTTCCAAAATTTCTGAATATATGTATGTTGAAATTGAGCAAGTGTGACATAGTTCTTGGTTCCCTTGGGAACAATATTCAGAGCTCATTTGAGTTGTGACCTGCTTATGCTGCCAGGGAGTATTAGTATTTTTGTTGGATCTTTAGAATAGAGATATGGAGTGAAGGACAAAGGCAAAAAATAAGACTCTAACTTCACAGATGAAAAACAGATGAGATACTGCTCTATCTCAGAAGACAATGTTGGCTTTTCATAGGATCTGCCCCATTTTGTAAGTTCTATTGGAGAGATTACTCTTTTTCATTGTAAAATATTTTAATTTCCCTACGCATGGAGAAGTCTACAGCTGTCCACAGCAAAACTTATGGTCTAAGATGTATTAATCTGTTTCAATAAAGAAATAAGAATGCAAATTAACGTCAGAAATTATTCTACAAAATGGATGGCCACTCAAGATGGAATATATTCAGAAAACCTATAATATTGGCTTTATCTCCTGATACCATCACTTAACATGGATTAGAGGTATGAAATTTATCCATTATATTAAACAGTTCAGTTATCATTTCTGCTTACAAGACAGGACTATCAACAATTTAACCCATGAATTGAGCCCTCTGAGTTATGTTAGGATAAATAGGATTTACAAATCTTTCCTTCACCTAAATCTGACTTCTAGTTTTAGTTCTAATAGGTTGTAATAATCACAAAATCCATCCTCCTACACACAGAACATACAGATATGAATCTATTAGGATCAGGCTCTCTTTCCAATAAAACTTTCACTCATCTTTTCTTCCTATCAGTATAAGGAAGATCAGACCTTTCCAGCTCTCTTCTTCAACCTTCCATTTTCCCCTATCTTTACACCTGATGGAAGGCAAGATAAGGACAGCTGTGGGGTGCTACATCAGTGGCTCTTCATTACAGACATCCTGTATCCGTGTTCCATCCTGATACCCCACTGCTGAGGGCAGTGCCTCTGAGCTCATCTGAACCATGTGTGCACGTGTGGTTTTGGTCAGTGATGTCTGATGTAGTCACTCCCTGAAGTATGTATTGGTACAACACATTTCTGATGTCAATAACTATTTGACAAAGTGGGACAGTTGTAAGTTGCTCAACAAAGCTGCCATTTCAAGATCTCTTAATGGGAGACAAGCTTGGGAAGGTTTGAGATCGTGCTTGTCTGACAGTGTGAGCATCCTGCCTGTCATGCACGTGGTGACAGGACCACTGAAATACAGAGCAGGGAATTACAAGTTAATAAATCAAGTCCAAAAGTTCTGTTTCTAGAGTCTCCTTTACACCAGAAATGCAACACATGCAGACATTATGCAGTTGCATTCATGAGACAATTGACAAAACAAAACATTTGTGTTTGAGCTGCAGCTTCCTGAAAGCTGCCTTCAGTTGTGATCTATTTCTGGATCCAATTTCCTTACAGAAAGCAGCTGATGGGTCAAACAAACAAACAAACAAAAGTTTAGAGACATTGGTTAGATACAAAGGAGTTTTCCTCCAGAGCAGATAATAAACACATTTCTGTCAATACAGCTTAATTTTTAATACTCTATTTTAATACTGCATTAATACCAATTAAGCTGCCTCATGTTACAAGTTTGAGGCAGTTGCCTTCCAACACAAGAAAAAAAAACCAAACACCAAACCAAAAACTTGTTCCCTGAAGAGAACTGCAAATATGAATGTGTTGCTACCAGTTTTCAAAGCATTTTTAAGTTTACTTTTTCTTCTCTCCTTTTATTTCTCTAAAAGGCAAAGCAACTTCTTCCTCCTGAATAGGAACAACTTATTATTGTTTTGTTTATTTTTACTGGTTTCTACTCTAAGTTCTTCTTTGCAATGCCATTTCTACAGCAGGGCAAAAATCTCTTTAAAGTTCAACCTTCTAAATTAATAAACTGTGTTTTCATTTTTCACTTCTGTGTTAAATGGAGCTGCAGAAAATTGTTATAACATCTCCATAAAACAGCAGCAGATGCAATATGCTGAAAATTATTATTTTCTTTTAATTTTATAAACATAGAGAAAGTTTGCATTATAGCCCATCATTAAGCACATCCCTGCTGTAAATTAAAGTTGTGCCAAATCAGCTCCAAACACATTTGCATTCAGCAGACAATGAGAGGTGGGTACAGGGCAAGATGGGAGTACAAGGCACTAAACAGGGATGCAAGCATTGGCCACTCAGGTTTATTCCTCAGTCCTTGGAGAGGATACAAGCAAACCAGATTTACCTACCCATGGCAGAGTTCTCACAGTCACCAAAACTGAGGAAGACTGCTCAGAAAAATAACCTTATGGAGAATTCACAATGTCATAGGCAACCAAAGAAAGAGTACAGAGAAAGAAGAGCTAGCAATGGGGACAGGGTCAAAGTGAGCATAATAGTGCAAATAAAGTATTTTATAATATTAATATAGGAAATTTTGAAGATGGTAATTTGTTGGTTATGCGTCCTTTTGGGGGGGAAAAATATCTACAAAGGTCAGGTTTTCAGGAAAGCTAATGGGGGATTTAAAAAATTATTACAAATCAACAGGCAACCTCTGAAAAAAATCAGTTGTCTCAAAGGCAGCTGCTCCTTGAGAACTTCTCAGAACCTGTACAGAAGTCTTGTACAAGAGCATCTTGTAATATTTTCTTCAATGCCAATTTGCAGGGGGTTTTATAGGGCAGGTGGGATTTAAAGGAAAAAGGAAAAAAATAGAAATGCCACAAGCTTGTGTTCTTCTATATGCCAGCATGTAACATCATTGTCATGCTGAGACATTCCAGAGCATTCTAGGACTTTTGTGGCACCAAGGACACAAAATGCCTTTGTATTTACACAGCTTTCTCAGTCCAGAATTAGATATAATGGGGTGGTTCCATAAGGGGGGGTATACACAGATATACACAGAATTTATGTCCTATTATGGGGGAGGGTGGAGGATAATGGAAGAAAGTCAGCTTCAGGCTGAAAAAAGTCAGCCTGAGAAACATGCAGAATAATTCTATTCTGGTTTTCTGTTGTTTTGGCTTGGTTTGTTTTTTTAAGTAACAATGCTAACAATTCTTTGGAAGACATGTTTGAAGTTAGAAGGCAGAAAAAAAAAATTAACTTCTGAAAACAGAAATATTCCAAAATACTACACATGTGCAATTAATAAAAATATCCATTTTTTTCATATGCAGAATACCAGGGTAGTATCTCATTAAAATAGCACCAAAAAAATCAGATACAAATAAGAAAGTTGCCTCCTCGTCCTTAGTTACATGTGGAGTTTTTCCAACTGATTGAGAAGCTGTTAGGTTTAATTGTTCATTTTTTGTTTTTTAAAAAGACAAATGCATTTAATTCCCCAAACATTTTAAAACAAATTTTTTCAGACCACCAAATAACAGCATTGCAAGAGGATTCAGATACTAATCCAGCTATTTTCCACTAAACTGGAAGAATTATAAAATGAAAACACCAAGGAATTCAAAGAAAATATGTTTAAGTTGGCTTTCAAAATATAGTATTCTTTTTTTCTAGCAAGGTAACAGTGGTAACATAGTAAGATATAAGGATAAAGCTTTTCAGTGCTATATCAGTAAAGCATTTTGCAAATCTAGAAAGAATAAGTTAGAGATATCTATACATCTGGGCAAATAACTGGCACCATAACCAGATTTTAATGAAGGCATTAGAGTATATCAATAGAGTCTGCAGAGGTATTTCACAGACAAGAAAATAAGAAAATTATAATTTCACTCCTCAGTGTTATCCTTGGGGACCAGAACAAAGGGTCTCAAAGGCTCAGAAAATATATAAGATGCCAGGGTACAAGATAAACTGGAATTGACTCTTAAAGAGGATTGTGTGTCAAAGAATGAAGACTTGTGTGGTTTTATTGGTAGTAATAACAAAGTTTCTGCACAATAGACAATTCTGTCAAAAGTCCATAAAAATTTCAGGGTAAGTTATCTGCTGATCAGTAGAAACCTGAGTAAACTAACATGGAAACAAAGCAACAGACCTCTAAAAATATGCAGAAACAGACCTCAAAAGGGAAAAAAACCCCAAAAAACCCCACCAAAATTATCAGAAGGTAACAACAGAACTTATACCCTCCTCTATTCTTTCAAAATATTTCTGTGTATAAAACATCATTTGTATGCATTTTTCAGAAGATACATTAACTAACCTAATCACCTTTAACTTAGCATTGCTAAAACATTCAAAATTCATGTAGTATTTACTAGACCTAACAACTATTAAAAACTGTTCCAGGTTTCAATCAAGGTAGCAGGAGAGTCTCCACTGACCTCAATTAGCTTTGGATCAAGCCTTAAAAGAATTAACAATCCTCTAAACAGTCCTAATTCATGGGTGCACCCATAGAAAGTGGAAGTGTTGGCAACTTTAGATAGAGCAAAGTTACTCTAATTGAGCAGAAGTCACTTTTTTTTTAAACAATGATTTCATTAAAAGTCTGCTAAATCAGGCATGCCTTATTGCTGAGCTAAACCTCAAGGTAACCTTAAAAAAAGTTAAATGCAGAGAAAAAGACAACAGAGCTGATGACCTCACAAAGTTTTAATTCAGCAAATGGTTCGAAATCAGACATCTTCATGACCCAGGGGCTGGGTAGCTGGTGGCTTAGAGCAATTTTTGCCTGACAAAAGTTCATTTAGAGAGAAGCACTGAGTCATCAATAATTAATTATCAATGATCTGGTGGATAGGAGGATGACCATGAGCCAACAATTTGCCCTTGTGGCCAATTCGTGTAGTCTTGTGGCCTTAGTTCTCAATGTGGGTAGAAGCAGCAGTAATGCAAAAATTGACTAAGAAGGGAGAGGAGAGAAATTTATTAAAAAAATAAAAAAAACCCAAAAAAACAACTTGATTTTATAAGGGTGTTACAAAACACCCTTCATTAGTGGTAAATATATGTTTGATAGCCAGACATTCTCTCTATATGCAAGATGAGAGCTGGTTAAGACTGTCACAGTTTCACACACAGGTTGAGTGACCATGGCCAATTGTAAAAACGTAGTGCTGAAGGCACAGATATCACTATAGTCAAAAGAAACAGAGAAATTAAGATAACTCAATGCAAATTATTTGTGATTAGCTCTTTCAAACAAAGAAAATGCTGGCTTGCTGAGGTAGTTAGAAGGAGCAGCATGCAATTCTAGCACTTTATATGAACTACATTATCCCCAGTTCTAGCAACTTTTGTGGTAAATGAGATAAAATTTCCTGCTTATTCAGATAGAGAAGACACAAACTGTTACTTTTGCTATATGTTGGCCCCACCTACTATTCAAAAGAGGCCACTTAGCAATAGTACCTTGCAACATTTTGGCACTCTAGGCTTTTGAATAATCTTTCTAATGGAAAGGGGAATTCTTTTTTCCATGGATATGCCCTTCACTTTCTCTTGCCCTACTTCTTCCCAAGCAGTGAAAGTGGTATAACCTCCCAAATTCTTCACACTGCCACCTAAACAGGTCACTTGTAAGATGCCAGACACAAGGGAAGTCCTTGGAAGCTCTGATGAGACTTCCATAAATTTACAAGTTAAAAGATATGAAGAAATTGTTTCGCTCACATTTCAAAGTACATTTCAAAGGCTTTTTTTGTTTGTTTGAGACACACACCACAAGAAGTATGTAATGAGAACCTCCTTTATTCATGAAGCAAACTACAAGGAGGAAACAAGTCACATTTGAAAATATATGCAGTTTGAATAACACATTAAGCATCTTTTGTCACATACTGACAAATCAAGGGGAGGAGGGACAAGAGAAACAGCAAATCTTCAATATAGGTATAGTACTAAATAACTAAACAATGGAAAACCTCAACAACCCAATTAAAAATGTGCCTTGTGGGAAGTGTGATGTTCATAGCAATGAGAATTAGAATCTGGGCACCTACCCCGGCAGATGTGTGCAGTCATTTCTCACTGGTTTTGGCCTATGTTAAATTTTGGTCAAGTCAGAACAAACCCCTATATTCAGCAGTGTAAACAACATTTTCTGACAGTTCCGTTGGACAAAATATTCAACTATGCTAAGTATTTTGCAGGAAATATGGGTAGGGCAACCTAATATATTTCACCTCTTAAAATACCATTTGACATACTTAACTAGCCTGTAACTACTTTCCTGAGCTACCAACTGTCACATGAAATGTTTAAACCACAAGTTATTCCTCCCTGATTTACACCACAAGGAACCCTAACTATTAAAAAATCTTCTGGCATCAAACAGTGGCTAAGGCTTGCATCAGTTTGAAAATAAATGCTGGGCAGAAAGGCCGTTGGTAACTAATTAGGTTTAATCATCTTATAGTGAAACCTTCATGTTTTAGTTTGAGGAAGAAAAAAGCTCCAAATCTAGATTGAACTCCAAAGTACATTTACATTAATCACAGCTTTTTTAATTTCTCTTGGATAAACAAAGGTTTTAATTATACAGGTCCCTGTTTGTTTCCTAATTAGAGAAAAATGGCAAGTCTCCCAATCTAAGCTCTTTCCCTCTGAAGAATTTAACAATACTTTTGGACAGGCACATATATTTATTTGGAGACTACACAATGAATAAAATCCCATTTGCACTTAACAGAGCAAAGTTTGCCAGAATTCAGTATGCAAGCCAAGGCTCCACGCTCTGCTAATGGCAAAAATGGTTGCCTCTGCAGTCAAGTACTGGATTATGTACTTTCCTCTTGGCAAGTATAAGCTTGGAAACACCCACAACACCTGTTGTTTATTATAAATGGCTGTATTGAAAATAGGCATGTTCCTACTGTTAAAGGAAAAAAAAAAAAGGAATGAAAAGAAAGAAAGAAGTGTGTTCGTGGGGAAATTATGGCCAAAGATGGGAACTGTGAACTCCTAATTGATGTTGCTGAAAGTACTTAACTGCAAAGTGCATTTATATAACAACTTGTACCTAAAAGGCACAAACACAAAGGCTTTGTGTAAAAATAGTTAAAAATTATTGTTAAGGAAGGCTATCAAGCAACATGGGATGAAGTAATGTATAGAGGTCAGGAACAAAGCCAAGAAATTTCATTTCTAGTGACAAAGCAAATGACCAGAATTCTGTACTTGGTTAAATCTGGACTAGCACATGTTCAGTGAAAATTCTCTTACTTATTTAACCAATGTGTAACTGAAGTCAGTGCTCTCATCTGGAAGTTGTGTGTAATTACTTTTCCTATCCTACTTGCATGAGATTATTGAAAAGTTACTAAGAAAAAGGATATGAAATGGGAGCACCTTAAATGATTATTTACTCAAAAGGAGGAAAAAAAACCCCAAACCCTCACTGCAAATCTCCTATAGCTTTTACCAGTAAGTACAATGAGATCCGAGTCCCACGGCTTCTTTTTACACCCATTTGTTTACACCAAGTCATTTTCCTGAAGGATTGCCCTACTCTATCTTCTTCCCTGAAGAGACCATCTCCCAGCCTTTTCTTGAGGAAATCTTTCTGCCATGGAGATCAGCAACTGCACTTTTCTTCCTTTGTCCTCAGCTTTTGCAAGGATAACGGAATTACACTGGCTTGAATCTTAACTGTATTAATGCCTCCCAATAGGATGCTGTGATCAGATCTCAAGTCCTGATCTGGCTCACTCCTTTTGATGAAACAGCTCAGTGAGAATCTCTTTCAACAAGTCTGTTTACGTAAAAAAAAAAAAATAACAGCAGCAACAATTATACTGCAGATCAGCCAGCAGTTATTTCTGCTACCTTGCTAACAGCCAGAACAGTGTGTGGCTCCTTCCAACAAAGTGAGTACCTCAGTACACAACCCACTCTCTCAGGAGCTTTGTGATTAAAGGAAGGTGGTGTTACCATCCTCTTGTGACTGTGGGAAATGAAGGTACAGAAGAAGCATCCAGAGGAAATCTACAAAGATCCAGACATTAAAAGTAGACCTCCGAAGCCTACCTAGTCTGTAAGTGGCCTGTCACCTCAGTAAAAGCAATGTCCCTGTTTTTTTGCTAAAAGAGTCTTGTCATGCTTATTTAATGTATTAGAGAAAGGGATGAGTCCAAGTGGATAAGACCAAGGACAGTCTGTCAGTTTTAGCCCCCTGCCTGGACACCTGCGTCAGTACTTCCTTTTTCCAGTCAGTTTTTCTATCATTCTAACAAATTATACCACATTTCTCCACTTCTCCTACCTTACAACCAACCATCACAATGGCCAATACACCCCTCTGATACATCTTTAATACCTTTTATGTCCTACAGGGCATTCACCACGTTTTCCCTAATCTGCGATTGCCTTCGCATTTCTCTGACCCATCACAAAAGGCACAAAACCTATTTTAGGAGTGTTTTTGTATAACTTGGCTTTGACTCAGTCTTCCACACCCATCGTCTGAAAGGCAAACCTGCTCAAAGCTGTCAGCACCACAGAGTCCAGCTGAGCTGGGCCATGATTTATGCAGGTGAGGCCAGAGCTGTCAGTTCCACTGTCATGAGAGCAGAGGAGGAATGGAGGGGCAAAATTCTTACTGCTGAAATTGTGGATTCATTACATCACAAACCCAACAGTGATTCCAAAATGACAGAATGCAGCCTGTAATTCAAAATGCACATTCCCTTAGCACACCAGCAGGATAAATAAACTGGGAGACAATCTGTATTACTATGGGAAGCCTGAAAGCAGCCTGCTTTTTTTTCCCCCATTTAGATTCCAGACAGGCTAAAATCTGTTGGTTAAATAAAGGCACAATAAAGAAAAAAATACACTTTGATTTATGATTTAAAGAGAGATTACTTGTATTCTTGTATTACTATTTATTAGCCTTTCTCACAACTCTGTTAGAATCTAACACTTTCAGAACACTGAAATGCACCTTGACAAAGCTATCTGCAATTCAGCCCAAGCAAGATTTATGTGGATGAAGTTGTACACAGGTTATGAAATGACTTCTTTGCTACCAATTTCCCAGTGTTACCCCAGTCAACTGATGAAAATCAGTATAAGTATTACAGTGTCCATTTTCCAGCTCCTGTCATAACTGATAAATCATGTCATTTGAGGAAGGGAAAAAAAAAAAGAGTTCTGGTCAGCTGCCTAGATCAAACATATTGAAGGTAGTGTTTTGCCTTGGTGATAAATTTCTACTTATTGTCACAATTAACACATACATTAGCAAAATGGATCCATGTATCACCCTTTCAGACATCTCTGAGACTGAAGAAAATCTATCATTCAATGTAAACAGGAAATTTATCAATCCAACCAGTATTCCAGCTGTATGAAACATCCCCACATGTTGGTAATCACTCCAGTTGGACTGACATACACCCACTTTGTGGGCACTTTTATTAAAGACTTGCAAGACATCTGCATACCAAAGGTTTCATTGGTCTTTGTCTCCAGTAGGAAGAACACTTCTTGGCACCAAGGCAACTCACTGAGAGTGCTTTTTCATGAAGCTCCCTTAATTTGTTTTTTTTTTTTCCAAAGTTGTACTGAAGTTGCAAAGTTTTGGAATAGAAGATTGACTCCTAGCATGTTAAAGCACTAAATATACATACCTGAATTCTAACCTTGCTCAGGGACTCCAAATGTTACTGTAATAGGCACTTGCTGACACAACTAGAACTACTAGAAGATACTTAACTTTTAGTAGGTATAATTCCTGTATGCTCCAGGTTACAATGCTTACAAATATTATGCTTGGCACTCAAATTTACAAGCAAGACATCTATAAAAGCTACTTGAAGATCTGCCAGGATCAGCTCAACACAAACTGGGCTTGATACAAGAGACTGGTATTAATACAAGATTGGTATTAATACAAGATGGGTATTAATTTATTTGGGGAAACACAGGGAAGATAAACATAGTAAATTTCCTTAACATTATCTGTTCTGAAACTTCAATTTCTTGGTTCCTAAATGGAATAAATAATGCATAGGATCCCAGACAACTAAACAAAGAACTAGGTTTGAGTTTCCCAAATCAAGAAGAAGGAAGAAAAATCCCACCATCTGTCCTCTTCCTTATCAAGGGATCATATCCACAGCAGTCTCTTTGTTAGCATTTTGCTTCCAGCTACTTGTTAGATTCCTCCTTCATCCTAATACACGTACCCCCTGCTATCAGACTGTAACTATAAAATGAAAACTCAGTGTAGAAAAAAAGGGCATCTAATTGCTTCCTTTCTTGGAGGTGCATCATTCAGTTCTCTTGTACAACTGATACAATCTGACATGAGCATTGTAATTCAGCGCATCAACTAGAAAATGTACAAAGACAGCTTTTCTGAAAAAGCAACCACGTTTTTTTTTTTTAGAATACAGGAAGGGAATAGTAAGTAAACCTAATGTATGCACTACCTTTATCTTGACAGGAGAAATATTTAAAATGTACTACAGCAAGCAATATTGTGTATATCATTACATACAAAATATAAGTACTTATAAATGTGGACATTAGTCTGATATCCTGTCAAAGTAACAAACCTGGATCCTAGAAATAAGCAGGATGTGGTAGAGTTGCTTTTTATGTTAAATTAATGATGTGGAGATTATATAAAAAATCCAGGGGAAAATTGCTTTCCTGCAAGTGATAAATACACATTTCTTATAATGTTTGATAAAGATTATGCTGCCCTATGTGAAAAACATTTACATGTTGAGTAACAGCAAACCTAAAGGAATGTTTTCTATCACTAACATAGAAACAAAAGCATTTGTTTGGCTTGAGGTATTCAGGGTTTTTTTCCCTCATTTTATCGCTACTTCATTTGTCAGGAATTTCTGAACTATACTGGTGTCAGTAAAACAAAAGTGCACACCATCCCACGCTGTTTTTCTAATTAAAATCTAAATATTCCAGAGCAAGTAACAGTCTCCAGGAAAGAAAAACTTGATTTTTTTTTTCCTAGAAGATCACCAAAGTGGTTGATTCAATTTTTTTTTATTTTTCTGGGCATGTTCAGTGACATGTTTATGAAAATTAGATATGAAAATCTAGGCACCTAATCCCCCATGTTATGTGCTACAGTTCAAGAGTCATCACTGGGTGTTCTGCATTCTCAAAAACCAGCCCACTCAAAGTCAAGTCAGCTTCTTTTCTTTCCTCTTAGATTTCATATATAAAATTACATTCTGACATTTTTTTAGGATTCAATTACAGGATGCTTCCTATTAATGCATCACTCAAAGCAGCTTATATGAGTACTTCAGTTTTTTTCAGATGATGGTGAGTCTGCATGTGCATGGACAAACTGGCTCTCCATTTTATGCATACTTGATCTCTTAAAAAAGGTAAAAGACATCTGTATTTCTTTAATTTGTTGCAAAATAAGCACAAGACAATGAATCTGCAAAAAAATGTTCAACTGCTATTCCACACCTAATGCAGCAAGTCCTCAGCATTCCATTTTATTGCAAATTATAATGATAGGGAAAGGGCAAGTGCCTGCAGTCATTACTCAGCCTGATAAAAGAAATCAAACCTCAGAACAATGGAGTGACAATACACTCCAGTTCATTTCTTCCTCGGAATCCATTAACCTCTTTCATATGAGAGAGCTCTAACAGATTTTCTGTGGATCTAGATACAAGGTTCTTTTATTATCAGTTACTCTATCACATGCTGCTCTAAAAATGTACTCTCCACACAGCCTGTAGTTAGAGGGCTCATAAATTAAATGGCTATCTTGCCTCGTGGTGATAAAATATCACTATGGAAAATAAAGAGGTCATCAGTGATCGAAATATAAAATTCAACAAGATCCAGCTTTTCAGTCTTCATTGCACTGGACAGGTAAGTGACAGGAAAAAGAAAAACCCTCCATCAGTTCTTATTGATAACTGAAAGCTGTATTTTACTACCTTTGCATTTACTACCGTCAGCAGTATCTTACACCCTGCAAGAAATGCAGCTGAAACCAGAGAAAGGTATGGTGCAGTGCAAGCAAGGGTTAGAGAAGACCAAATAGCAACAAATAATGAACTGGAAAATACATAGTGTTATATCCATCTTTGTTGATATACCATGCATCTAATTTGAGAAAATACAAGGCCCATAATTTCAGCTGTTGAAATTAGTGATGCCTTAAACTTATTTTCCTATATAATTTATTATGAATATTAACAATCTCCATATTCCTCTCTTTTCTTCACCTTTCACACAACAAATAAATCCTTATTTGTCCCTGTGTTATTTGGAAAATCTAAGTGAGAAGATTCTAGCGAAAAATATGGAAATAACTGCACAGCTTTGCCTATTTATTAATAAAAATTAAGGAATG
The DNA here is from genome assembly GCF_003957555.1 of Calypte anna. NCBI lineage: Eukaryota > Metazoa > Chordata > Aves > Apodiformes > Trochilidae > Calypte > Calypte anna. Next base: position 7,546,864 of record NC_044247.1, read on the forward strand.
GCAAGATGATATAGTGAACTCATGATGTTTTAATAGAGTAGCCTTAGGCAGCAGTAGTACATGAACAATGTACACTTCTTTTAGTCAAGCAATTTATAATACATTGCAGAGGCCCTATGGGATCTCGGAGCAGCTTTTTACAGTCAGTTCAGGGAAAGGAAATACAGATGCTTTTTGCAGATGTCTAGAACACTCTTCTGAGTCCTAAAGTGGTAAGTTCTCTGTTTATTTTCCCAAACAAAGATTTAAAAAACCCCAAACAAGTAAACACACACAAAAAACCAACGAACCAAACAAAAAAACAACAAAAAAAACCAACCCCAAAACCAACCAAACAAGCAAACCAGAAGAGCAACTGAGACCTTCTGCCACTGTTACCCTCACTTTTGCTCCCCATTCACCTGCCACTCATGCAGTCTTCAAGCTATACCTGCAAAGCCTGCCTGGTTTTCTGGCTGCTGAGGGCAGCCATACCAGCTCCTAAGAGCTCCAAGGCACAAAACCCTGTTGTTTAACCAGCCTTGTCTCCTTGTGCTAGGAAATGATGGTAAAGATTACTCAAGCTACTTTGCCTCATGTGTTCTATTTGTTTTGAATTTTTCTTCATTACACTTGTTCAAAGAGTGAGTATGGGAAACAATGCACAAGAAGTAACTGGAATTTACAGAGTTTTGAGTTCGGGGATGAAGAACTGAACATTATATTCCAAAACAACAACAGAAGAATAAATTTTAACCTCCAACAGATCCATTTCTTGAAGTAATAACATGTCATCTGAAAGACAAACTAAGCAGGACTCAGTGCAGGTTCCACAGCCATTCCTGCTGTTGAATCATTCAGCTGCACTTCAGTCATGTAGTTTGCACTTATTTGCAAGATTTAGGTCAGACATTAGGAAAATATTCTTTTCTGTGAGGGTGGTGAGACACTGGCACAGGTTGCCCAAGGAAGTTGTGGCTTCCCCATCCCTAAAAGTGTTCAAGACCAGGCTGGATGGGGCTTGGAGCAACCTGGTCTGGTGGGAGGTGTCCCTGTCCATGAAGAGGGTTGGAACCAGGTGGTCTTTAAGGTCCCTTCTAACCCAAACCATTCTGTGATGCTATGTCACTATTTACATCAAACACTACAACAACTGGGAATAGCTTGAGGAACAGGAGGGGCAGGAACCGGGTACAAAAAGAAACATGGACAACTGAGTTGTTCCATGGCACTCGTCCTCAAAGCTAAGGAAGGAGTGCTGCTCTTTTTTTATTTACAAACATAGACGTGAACTCATGGTCTCTGAATGGGAAACAGGCTACTATAATAAGATTATCAGGATTTATGAATAGCTGCTTCCATTTATTTTGAAGGATTTGAGACAGGCAGGAGTCATCAGATGCACAAAGGACTTGAAGTTACACAGTTGCATTTTAAAGAGATCATTGCTTGAAATCCAGAGTACAGACGGCAATGACTTAAATATTGGATTTTGCACTACTTAAATATTGCCTGGCTCTAATACTAACACAAACACTAAACCAGCTTCCAGCCACTGAATGTATTAAAAATCACTCACGATAGCACAATATAAGCTAAAGCTACAGAATTGAAGTTCCTTAGACATTATACAGTCCCAAATGAAATAAATAGTATTTAATAAATTTAATTTTCAGGATAACTGCTTTTGTAACCTTGTCTAGATTGTTTTTAAACAACAAAGCTGAGAAAAACAGTAAAATAAAAACCAGGGTGTAATTTGATCTGTTCTCCAAATTTCACTAGTCGTTAGGCATGCTAAAAAGAAAAGAACAAAGATACAAATACTGATACTATTTCCAGGGAAAATACAAATATTTTGTATTACCAATTTAGCTTAAATAGTCATTATTTATTCTAAACAAAAAAACCCTAAGAAGCTTTTTTTTTTTTTTATGATATTTGGCAATGAAATTTCCACTTTCTAAAGCCTTAACAATTTCTTTGTTTCTCCTGTGCAGGCAAAATTTCCATAAGGAAAATAGCACTCACCAAATTCAAGATGATCTGTCTTATATTCTGGAGACATTGATAAATTTTTTTCATTAAAAGAATTCAACACTTCCTACATCCAGTACATAAAGAAGCTGTATTTCACACATCAGTTTTTGATCATAATTTATGCACGTACTTTGCTTACTGCAAAAACTTCCAAGTAGAAACAAATAAAGCTTTGCAATTTCAGTGTGGAAACATTGCCTTGATTTAAATACTATAACCCACACATGCTCATACCTATAGCACTCCTAATATGACTAATGTCTTTTGGTTTTTTTACTTGAATAAATGGAATAAAAAAGTCATTTGTATCCTTGCCTTTATAAAGTAGTCTTTTGCAAATACGAGTTCAAGTAAGACTATAGAGCTTTATATTCAAATAATTAACATAGGAACAGCAATATTGTATCCGTGCACCTCAGCCATTTTGAGAAAGAAAACCCCATACCTGTGTGGTTGAACAACAATGCTAACATTTTTAAGCCCTGAAAAATACAATTCCAGTGTCCTTAAACTAACAAAAAATACAGAGAGCTAATAAGCAAGGTAAGCTTTAAGATATCTTAGTCTATGAATTTGTTGTCCATATTATTCAAGTGTGATGATACTACTTGTCTCTTAACCACAGCCATGTGTTTGTTATCACTGTCTTCTCTGATGCCTCCCTGATTCTCAAACCAAGCTCATTTATTCCATAGACCACATGGAGTGAGGGTGTTTTCAGACTGTATAAAGACAGGAACTGGAAAACGAGGAGATTGATTGAAACAGCCACACAGGGGACATACAGGCAGCAGCCACAAACAGTATCTGGGACTTAACATGACTGAGTCAAACTTTTTTCCTTCAATCCTGTGTAATTTGTCATTTGAAACCAAACAAGCACTCATGCACAAATTCTTTGCACAAGCAGTATTTAAGATTTGGTCGCATTTTAGATTTGAGATCCACCCTTAGCTCATAGAAGTTTCTGCTGCTTTCAAGAAGTCTATCAGCTAAAGACACAAAACACTGGGAATGTCCATGAGCAAGTCAACAGGTAAAGAAAACTGCACTGAGTTACCTCCATCCCATAGCTGCTTGCTTCTGTAAAATGAAAATTTGTGTGTGTTTCTTCTAAAAGGTCCTGAAAGCATTTTAACATCTTAAAATCCACTGCCAAACTGTTCTAAAAACAGCAGGTCTCTTCCTTCATTAACGTAAACTGGTATTGCATCAGGTTAAAGAAAAGTAAAAGCTTAACACACAAATAAAACAACGTTGAAGAAGTATGAAAACATATGGAATTCTGTAATATTTTAATGAGCACATATGGAACGTACAAAAAATACAGATTCAAGTTTGGCCTTTCAGACACTAATTTTTAATACTACCTGATGTATGCTAGTATGCCTTCACATCTTACTGTTTCTAATGAAACCAGATTACACTTTATGAATACATTTCTGGAATCAGAAAAGTGTAAAACATCAAAGACCTATCATGTCATTAACATGTCTGTCAAAAGATGATGCAGAAATTCTTATTACAGTGCATTGGCCTGTTTAGTTCAGTCATAATGAGATGAGGCTTTCATCATTTCCCTTTTGGAAGCAGTTTCATCATTTGCTGACATTCACTCAAGGTCTAGCTGGTCATAAAACACAACATTAAGTCTTTCTCTTCTTTTTTTTTTTTTTTTCTTGTTGCTCTCAGTATTTATATTTTATATTGTTGAAAATATTCTCTGTCCTTTCTGGGTGTCTCCATCACCCAATTGCTTGCATGTGATTATCCATCCACTGGACTTCTTAGAGCAAGTATCTCAGCTATTGTAACTACCTATGGAAAAGTGGAGATTGAAGCCTAGTAAGTATCCTTACCCATTCAGATTATCTATTTGCTCTTTCAGTCAGAAGGGAAGCCAAATATCCTTTTTACAGATTTTTAGGACACATCTCTTCATGAAGAGGTGATAGTCAACAAATCAGATTAACAGTCACTTCATTAAGTATGGTAATATTAATACTTATATTGCAGCATTTATCTTGAAGAGATTTTTGATAATGAAAACTTTTCTATCTTCATCCACTGTTTTGATAATACAACCTATTACAGAATCTACTATTCTGAACAGCAGCATTTAAAGGCTGCAAACTTCAGTTTAAAAAATGGAACAGCAAAGCAGGACATCCACCAGTTGATGGGCTGCACTGCAGACACAGTTCAGCATTTCAAGGATCCACTTTCATATGCAATATTCATATATTGACAATTGGACTCAATGATCTTGAAGGTGATTTCAACCATGATGATTCTATGATTCTATCTAGGAAAAAGTTTTGCCAGTCTTGGGATAGGTCTTTCCTGTAACCTGCCTGCACACTTTTGCAAGGCTGACTGCAATCTGCCCTTGAAGTATGGTTCCAATATTGTTGCCAAGATGCACAAAATTATTTCTTGTCTAGTATTTCTCTTATCAGAGAATCTCCGTAGATGATCTTCAGTCAGTACTGCTGGTATGATGTCTTTTTGCTTTCCAATTACATTCTTCAGCTTCACAATAAAATACAGCCCCACAGATGAGCTTCCTGTGGTACGAACAGCCATCTTCTGAGGCTATCAGCTGACACAGATACTCATCTAACAGGATATTGGCAATGTGACCTGTAGATATACTAAGCTTTGACTTCTGAAGAAGCAGCAACATACAAAAAGTGCTAGTGATAAAACCTATTTTTCTAAAACCAGTGTGCATCAAGCCTTTCCATAGACACTGCCTTGCTGGTGCCCTTTCCAGGTTAGCCTGAGCTTAAAAGAGAAGAGTTCTGACCCAGAAGAATAAAAAAAAAGTTACATTGGAAGTTCTGCATTCCCTACTTACTCTGGGTAGTGTCTCAGTGAGAGTCACACTTAGAGGCACCTCACACCATACTACAACCATGCCACAGATCTTGTTTAATATACTACATTCTTAGCAAAAGCATTTTTATGCCACTTACTGAAATGACACCTTCTAATAGTTTAATTACTCCTAGATGCCAGTAATGTCAGAAATAGAGTTAATCCAAACTCTAATATCAAGAACTAACCATTATTTTAATCAGATGTTTAATAACTCTCACATTCAAGCTTTTTTTTTTCCTTATCATCTGCATATGATCAAGGGAAAAGCCTAGTTCTAGACCTACTTTTCTTGGTCTGTAGGCTGCTAGTATAATCCAAGTCATCAGAAAAAAATCAGAATAAAACAGATGGAAAAAAAATCACTGATATACAAAGGAAGTACTTTTGTATACAAATTTACCACATTTCCAAAACAACGCAAAGCAAAATACGTGGAAGTGCAGTAAGAAAAGTTCACTGATTTTGCAGATCAGAAAATCTAATAGACTAAGAGAAGCAATAGTGGCCCAGACACTGAATGTATTAATTTCAAATTAATTTCAAAGAGGCATTAACAGCTTCCACTCATCCCCTCAGCATGAGAGTTGGATACAGTACTTAAAACAATACTACCTAGGAGGGTAGTATGGTTATTAGGAAAAGTCTCATTATAGAGCTTGAAAATGACCATCTTCAGTCCATGCAAGAGAACAGAGTCATACTGGCACACACAGGAAAATTAAGTCCAGGGAGTCCTTAGTATTTTTCCATATCTAAAAGAATCTGTAACATTTCCAATTTAATAGCTCTGCCCTTCATACATATAATGTTGTATACTCCTTGGAGTACTAACTGTGTTTTTTGGGGGACTTTCAAAGCACCTTTCAAGTTCTGGAAAGTACTGCAATAAATTTTAACAGGACTGAGAATCTTTAAAACGTACATTTTTGGCTGTCCCCATCCACATTAAGTAACTGCAGTCTATCATGTCTGTTTCGTAGCATCTGAGCACCATGGACAAGTGAATAATTAGCTTGAGCAAGAATAGCCAGATTTATGTTAGGAAAAATTTAACTCCTAGAAAGCTCAGCAACTCGAGAGATGGATTTCTCTTTTCATGCAACACTAATCTCAGTTCATATTTCCCATATAGTGGAGATAAATTGGTAAAAATGGACATGATTTAATTAAAATCTGAAGCCTTCACCATGCTTGTCTCCTAAATGAAATTTCTAATGAAAATGAAAAAGACTATTTCTAAAGATTGCAAGCACTAGATTTCTTAATTTTTTTAATTAGTAAGTAACCAATGGATAGAGTCTTCCTTGTAGCAACAGAGATAGATAGGAATCAATCATCAAGATGCTCCTCCCCAACACAGATGCTATGTTAGCAGAGTATTGCTCTAGAGCTCTTCAAAACGTGCCCCATGTGAAAACACTGGATGAAGCAAACTGGTTATTCCATGCTTCCTGGAGCAGCTCACCAACACAGTGAAAAAGACAGACCAGTATGTGGCATACCATTTGTTAGCACTTCAGTGTAACAAATCACCAGTGTCCCAGAAACAGGTGTTAATATTTGTCTTGTGAAAATTTAGGTTAAAATGTTTTGTTTCCTGTCCATCTCCTACCCTAAGGAACACTGAATTATAATTGAAAGGCCTAAAGGATTTTTCCCCCCCAAGTTAAGCACTGTTGCAGTTCAGATATGAAATTAAATTTCCTAAAGCACATAAATACAAGGACATGCTTTCTGGTTCGTTGTTTTCTTTTAATACTTGTACGGACATAAAATCAAGTACCTTAGGGTATGGCTTTTGAGCAGCATATTTTTAAATTTTCTTCTTTGATATGGATTTGGTCTTTGACTTTGTAAAACATCAGTTAAAAACTGCACTCCCAGGACTTTTGCAGAATGCAACACTGCACATTTACACAGACAGCATCTAACAGCAAAACACTTCCCTTTGCCAACACTACCACTTTGAGATTTACATTCAAGTTCAAATGTTATCTCCAACAGGGAAATGTGTCAGCCATTCAAGTTAAAGTACGAAGTGGAAAGAAAGAGAACCCCCAGCATAGCAAGTCTTTTATCATAAATCACCAGCTACAGTAAGAATGCAATATGAAGTCTCCTTTGATTAAAAGTCTCCCAACATTCTCAACTTCATGACTCCAGTAAGCTGTGTTTGTAAGAAAAGAAAGTTAAAAAAGGTCACCAGGTAGTACCTGAGTATGCACAGGGCTCTTCCAGATTGCAACACCAAACCTGTAGGGTATTGGTGGGCAAAAAGAAGCAAAATAAGCCAAAATATACAGCCACCAACTATGTCATATTCTCTTGCTCCTCTTCATACACATAAACCAAATGAATGTTGTAGTTCAAAAATAACTGCAGGTTTTTATTTCCCGAAAGTGTCAAGGAGAAGTTACCAAAGAGACTTTAATTTGTCCTTAGTTCTGTCTGTGGGCCACAAATGCAGCCCTATTTTAAGAACTTATTAGGCTATCCATATACTCTCATGCTACCAGATAGCCCTCTCTGATATGCCCCATGAAGCAGCCCTCCCACATCAGTAGCCCCATCTGCCTTCAATTCCTCCATTCAGCCATAATCTCTTTTTTTCCTTCTCTTCCCCTGTGAGACTGGTTTCCCCCATTCTCTTCCACTGTGAACTGTGTTCTCCCTTCACTGTTTCTTCAAGCAAACAGGCTTTTGTTTCCAATCTTCCTCTACATCCATTTCATTCGCATATCCTATTTTTGCATATTCCAGAATCCCTCTCTACCAACTTACCTAGCACCCTGTGCCTATTAATCTCTACTTCCATCTAAAACTTGATTATGTGCAACTTCTTTTTCCTCCTACTAGTCAAAGAATTAAGTCCCTCAAAAGAAGTAGAAAATAGAAGTTCAAAATAACCACAACATCTGATTCTTCACACATCTTTTAATTGAAGTGCAGAGTACTTCAGCACATAGTTGTATAGCTGCTAAAAAATTCACACCCTGTCTTTTCCTTTCAAAGATTTTCCATTAGGGCCTATTAAACACAAATGCAAAACCTCTAGTCTGCAAAGTCCTGATGCCAAAGTTAACAAAAGCAAAAAGTATTCTGGGGAATTACTGCTGCTTCTCATCTTGTCCTTACATTTTTCTTTTGTCATCCACTGCTGACCAGTATGGGAAACAGCACATGCTAATAGACAGGTTCAGTCTGATCAAATACATACACATAAATCAAACCTTATTTTAAGTTTTGTTTCCAGAGGAAGTGTCAATTAAGCAATCATGCTCTCCATCTGTCTGCCTGCCAGTACTTCATGTCCTGATACAATTTTGTAATTAGCAAATTAATTTTCATAAAGATTTCAGAGATTATTTTATTTTTACACTTTTGTGGAAATTTGGCTGCTGGGTATGAGAGACCCAAGTCCATTGGTGCACTAAAAGCCCACACCATGTTCACTAGCAACAGGTTAGCCAACCAGGACACTTCCACACAGCTCCAGTGGTGCCTGAATGGCCCTTCCCAGAGAATTTAAAAAGAGGAAAACAAATAAGAAAATCAACTGCAATCATTTCTCCACATAGAACAATTCATTGCCAGGTCATCCTGGTGGCTGCTTGGTAAACTCTATTACTCTGTTAGAAGAAAGGGATATTATAATAATCAATACTGAAAGAAATACTAATTATACCAAATGCCTCCTACCCATGTTCAGGTGTTGAATTTGAGGCAGGAGGCAGCACAAATGTGTCCTCTGTTGGCAATACCAAGTGGAAGTGTCTTCAGCTATGAATGTTAGAGCAGTGTTCACCCCAAATATGAACACAAAGAAAGAGACCTCTGCAAGAGAAGATGAAGAGCAAGTAGCATTAAAAGACAACCTCCTGTGAAGGTGGTTTCCTCCTCAAATCTGTCCTTGTCAAGACAGAGCTTGAACAGTAATATTTTTAATTATCGGTTCCTGAAAAGCTTACAACACATTTCTAACTTAGAATGAGTTTGAAGAGTCTGTTTTGGGGTTTTGTGGGTTTTGTATGTGTGTGTGGTTTTGGTTTGGTATTTTTGTTGGTGTTTTGTTTGGGTTTTTTTTTTTGTTTGTTTGGGTTTTTTGTTTTTTTTGTTTGTTTGTTTTTTTGGTTTTTTTTGTTCTTTGGTTTTGTTCTTTTTGTTTGCTTGCTTTGTTTTTTTCAAGTGGGGTGTGAGGAGAAGAACTGTGCCAAAACAACCTGTACTTAGATGCTTTCCTTTGGTACCTTTCCAGAATGGGATAAAAGCTACCTATATTAATATAGTAATTTCTGGCAGCCCAACTAAAGCCTTTTTTTTCAGGTCTTTTTTTTTTCAGAGTTGCTAAGACAAATCATAGAACTAAATGCACAATAAGAAAACCAAGTAGTTTGCTTTTTTCAGCTCGCCTCCTTCCAAAACATACATGACACAAAAATCAATGAGAACAGCAATTCTGTAAGCAACAGAAAGTGACAGACTTTCAAGAGCATCTTGATACCAAGTAAGCTATGAAATATTTTGCATGTCTGCCCAGCCATTAACAAGAAGGTAAAAATATTTTAACTAAGAGAAATAGCCTTCCCTCTGCTTTGGATACTGTTGCATATTATAAGGTAGAAAGCCAGAGTTAACTGTTCTTTATTTAACAAGGATGCTGTGCTTTACATGCAAAGAGCACACTTCTGGTTTTTTGCAGCACACCAATAACAAACAGCAAACATGCATTATTGATTAGTTGGCATCCTTTGAATTAAAAATAAGTGAATTGTTCACACAATTACTATGAATTTCAAGCTTTTTCAGATCATTGTAAATCCAAATCTGCCTTTTAGAATAGAAGCAAACAAACAAACAAAAAACTAAGGTACTTCTTAGACATTAAAATTTTTGCATTAAAAAACCCAAAACCAACTGCCAGATATAGATGTACAACAAGTGATTGAAGTTTCTAGTGATAAATTAGGGCTCTTAACAACATACAGGTAGCCAAAGAGCAGGGTTGCTACAGATTAAAAAAATCTACAGGGATTGGCTCACCAGCTTCCCCAGGCTGTAAAATATTGAGTTTTATTTCCCACTAGATTTTCCAGTTTGTTTTTTTTTTTTTAAACAGAATTTCTCTTCTCTTCGGAATTTCCTGCTATTTCACAGACACCAGATCACCTTCTTGGTTCCAGTAAAACTCACATCCACAAAGCACTTTGCTCTTTCTACACATTGCATTTGGAGCCTGTGAATCTAATTAAGGACACTTAGCTCACTCACTTGAAAATATGACACCCAGAAATCTTAAACTGCTTGATCTTAATCCTTAGCAAGGGCTCTTGATTCTGGGGCTAGTTACCTTACTAAACACAGCTGGAGAGTGGCAAATAGTTCCAAAGCCCTTTCCTTTTTGCTTTCTCTTCTCCCTTTCACATTCTACATAGACCTGCTGCAATTAATGCTCTCTGGGATCACCTTCCTACCTCTTATAATTTCTCTTTCCTCACAATCTATGTCTGAGGCCTTTCCACCCCAATGTCTCCCATATACATGCACGATGTCTCCCATCTACAAACTACTTCTGTACTACATCCAAGCTTCCTCTCCCCTGAAGATTCCCTTCTGCCTGTGATAAAACCTTTTAAGCCCTTCCTCACTCCTTTGTCCACAAATTAAGGTCTTTTTTTAGTACCTTGCCTGTTATTCTCTACCCATTGAGGAATTAACAGGTTTTAACAAATCAAGAAGGCATGAAAAATTCATTCATGTATTTGTACAAGTCTTGTAAGATACAATTATGAATCCTGGATGTGCCATATTTTAGAAACTGTCCAATTAATAGCAGAAATCCTAATTTGTAAAAAGCAAATTGACCTACTGTACTGCTCAAGATGGTATCTTTATTTAGAATTAGAGAGGAATCCAGAAGGATGTTTTAAAAAAATAGACAATATACCATTGGGCGATGTTTTATTCATAGAGACATTGTGAGAAAAGGATTGAAAACACTGAAGATGACTTAATTATAATCTTGACATTAACTAAACAATTAAGTCTATTTCTCTTGGCAATGTATGAACTTTTCATATAAGCTGGGTCAGTACTGGGCTACAGATTTTGGGGATACAATTAGAAGTAATGAGATTTCAGACCTATCCCACTTTTTTCCTAGATTTATCTGGTTTGTTTAAAGCAAACTAATACAGTAGGAAAAAAAAATTAAATTGAATCCCTGTAATTCTGGAACAGGAAATGTTGTTTGACCTATAGGCAACAGTACAGAAATTTGAGAGAATGTACACCTGGGGAAGTGTATTTTCCACAGGAAAGGACTTAAAAATGAGAGACAACCTTTCATCCACCCCAAATCAGGTATGTAGAGTAGAGAGGAAAAGCAACCAAGCTGCTTCTTCATCTTGTGCCTTCCTGTGAAGCACAGCTGGGATGGTAAAGTTACAACCAGAAGACAAAGACAGGATGACCTGGCAGAGAAAAATATTTACCACAGGAAAGTAACTAGAACTGAACCATTTCAGAAGTCTATTAGCAAAGGCTGTTACCCAACAATACCACTGAAAAGACATGAAAGGCACTTCTAAGTGTTCTTGTTAATATCTTTAGAAACATTTTGTAGGAACTCTGGAGTTGCATTTGCTCTGAAAGCTACAACAAACCTGGCATTAATACTTCCTGCTCTTTAATCACAAACAAGGACACAGTGACACAACTGGAGTTAGTATGTTCTTCATATCAAGTTCTAGACACAAAAAGCAGTGCAAAATAATTCCTTGCACATCTCAGTAAAAATGATATATTCTATCTTGTTGTTGCTTATGTTTCCTTTTTATATTTCTTTGCTGCTGAATGCTACATTGATGAAAATGGACCACTGACTTAAACTAAGCCAAAGTTTTTAGCAGTCCTGGTATGACCCCAACTACAGTCTGCAGTTTTGTAGCACAATGAACAGAGCAGAGCTGCTCCTTGTAGCAGGCAACAGGCTGCAGTGTAAGGTAACACAAGTGTCAGGTTTTATCTGCTCTGGACTGACTACAAAAATTGGTTTTGCCTCTTGGACTACAGCAACTGTCTGATGACAGCTGACTAATTTGTTTTAGGCTTCATATGACTGTGGTGTTGCACCTATATTTCTTTATTAAATAGTAATAATTATGAGCTATCTATGATCCTAGCATAATACTCAACATAAGAGTCCATCCATAGAATAGTAGCAGAGGCACAAGACGAAAAGATGTCAGACTAAGCAAGCACTGATCAATTGTCAAATGCAACACAATCTGAGGAACCAGGCAAGCAGAGTTTTAGAAAAAAAAAGATAAATATATCAACAATTCAACACGTGTAACACATGTAGTATGTAATAAATTGAAATGTGATGTAGATTTTCAGACCAACACCATGAGAACACAATATACAACATTCTTAGAATGTAAACAAGAATCACACAAAACTGACTCACAAAGTACTCCCAAGAGTGGAAAGCCACCACCAGGGCACTGTGCCTGGCAAGGAGCAGAAAGCAGCCCCTACAATCAATGTTTTTCTTTACACAAAGGATTGGGCCACTGAATATTCTTGTAACTGAGATGACATTGTTGTGGTGCTGGTGCAGACAGTTTTTATTTCCTGTATAATTCTCATACCTCAGAGAGGTTAACAGCCTCCCTGGCAAATTCACATATGATTACTCTGCTTCAGTTCATGTGCAAGGAAAGAAAGAAAGGAAAACAATCAAGCATCCACTTAAAATGTCAACATTTAACATGAGCCAGAAGTGAAATGCAGAAATATTGTTTTCTTAAAAAAAGAGCTCAAAAAGTAAATATACATAGCATGGTTTTAAAGCTAGGAATGTAGGAAACCATTTGTTTACTGACATGTGATGAATAGTGGACATTTGAGATTTATTATATTTTGAGCCTAAGCTAACTGACCTGGAAAAACTAATTAATTACTCCATGCCTTAATTTGCCCATCTAAAAGAAACACTCTCACCTGAAGAGCCTTGGGAGGTGACTTTGATATTTTTTATTAGGAGTACAAATTTATATTGCAGGTTTACAAGCTGCAAATGCATTTCAAACAACTGGAATTTAACTAAGCCTTCCTGGATGGTCCAGGAAAAATTTTGGAGACTTTCTGTTCTCAAAACCAGGTTTTCAAGTTGGAAGATCATCAGCAACAACTACCACTGTAATGTGAAATGTCTTATGCTTTTATTATTTGTAAACAACTTCTTTAATAAAGAATAATAAAAAAAAAAGCAATCACTCTCTTATGCTGCTTGAGGCATATGATATCACCACAGATGAGTTTTGTGTTTCTTTTACTCATGTTAGAATTTACATCTTGACCAAGATATATAGCTTAATATCTTCGAAAATCACAGTATCATACAGGAAACAAGTTGAGCAATTCTCAAGATGATTGTTCACTTATTACTCTGTGGGGGGAAGCAAACAAAACCCACAACACACCAATTGGGCTAAAATCTCTTCAGCTTTTTCTCTGACCCCGATGTAATTAATTATTTAATGGGGTGGAAAAACACCAAGCAACTGTTGGAGTCATTGAAGTATTTAAAAACATAAGAAATTAAATGTTTCCACTGTTAAAACTGTGCCCCAGATATGTTCTCCAAATTAATATGCTTTAATAGGATGCTTGAAATAGAAACATATACCTAGCACAATGAAAATTAATGCTTTATAAATACAGATGGAACAATATGGAAATAAAATACAAGGTCAATGCAATATTTTGTACTGAATCACTCTCATGAGAATATGATGTTCAGACTGTTGTGCACATTTGTCCTTTTTTAACTAGTGCAGGAAAAACAAGTAGGGAAAGTCCGTCTTGCCAAGGGAATGAAAAGATGCAAAATAAAGGAAATTAGTGGTTATTCTCTTTATGGCACAGCTGAAAAAAAATCTCATCTGCCTTGCAAACACTGTATTTCACTGCAACAGACTTATCACATCTGTCCTTAAAAAGAATGCATAGCAACACTTGTGCACCAGAGACATTGCATTTACCACAAAATACTAAGGGTCTGGCAGTTACCATGAGGGAGCAAATGCCCAGTAAACTCTTACCTTTACTAAAATATGTCCCACAAAGGAATCAGTAGTTTGCCTTGTGTTCATAGGTTTCAGACATCAACATATCAGGCAGTTGGTATCACAATCATGCTGTACTCGGAGAACAGTTCATAAGGAAATAGTTCTGATACTTAAAATATCTCCTACCAGGCTACAGCCAGATTTACCCCCCATGGCCAGGTTAGGTACATTAATTATCTCTGGTAAGCAATTAAAAACCAAGTACACTATTACTGCCATACTAATATGACTTATGTGTTTACAAATCCTGTGTGATAAAGAATTTCACTCTCTGTATCAGTAGAAAACATGCAGGCTAGAGCTCTTAAGTAAAACTGAATTCATGCATGTCTATTTTTAAAGGTTTTCTTTTTTTAAAAAGAATTAATTTATCACCTTCATCCCACCCACTAAGAGCATCAGCAAATCAGCTCCATGAATGCTGACATACACTGAAGAAAATCTCAGCCAGTGTTTCCAAAAACATGAATGGGTGACACTGCACTGTTGGGAAGGCTGCTGGTAAAGGCACAGCTGTACAGGGATGACTGGCAGGAAAATGAGACCTTTAGAATTACAGAGAAAGGTTTTGTTTGCTTGACATGTCATAATTGTCACTAAAATTATTTTTTAAGCAATGTCATCATCTTTCATGTTTAATGGCATTCCTCACAAACTCAGAACAGGGGATCATTGCAGTGGGGGTCTGGATTTTCCAAAGAACTAGTTGAAGCTAATGGCATTTTGACAGAGTTTTGGAGCAAAGTTTTATTGGAGAGCTAATGACAGCAAACTGAGAATGCCTTCAGCTGAAGAGTTGCTCACGGTAGAAGTGTGGGTGCAGACTTTCTACCCTCTTTCTAAAGTGCAAGCTGTTAAAAATTATAATTGTCTGAATTCACAAAAAATGTCCCTTCAAAGAGAAGTGAAACTGTTTTGAAAGGCAAATTTGAATACGATCTTGATTCTAAAGCAGCCTATTTAGAGAAAATGGGATCCATAAATGTCAACACCACCTGTAGTCTGCCTGAAAATGCTCCTGCTTTCTGACAACAGCACTGATAAGCCAGAGGCACACTAGAGCAAACATCCCTTATTTTATCTGATAAAAGTTGAAGGAGGTGGTGGTTACTAGGAAACTTTCTGTTCCTGATACGTTTCAGCAGAAATCTGCAAATATCAAGCATCAAAAAATGCTAAATAAAGTTCAGTAGATTAGCATTTTGCCTAAACCAGAAAAGTTCTGAGAAGCCACCTTGGGTTTTGTGACAATGTGTGTAAAACAGCCCAAATCCATGCAACATTAAAAGCAAATCATCTTCCAAGTCATTGTGACCAGGAGGAAAAGCTCTGACACAGTATATGAGAAGCAGACATTTTGACAATGCAAACCCTTATTTTCTGTCTATTACTTTTAGAAAGGACATGACAAAAACTCTGAGCAGACAGAATCCCTTTAACAGAGGTTATTAGTGTCAATTATTATCTAAATGCATTTATTTAAACTATTGGGTGTAAGCAAAGGTTATTACAGTAAAAAAGACTGAAATTCTGGTATTGTGATAGGCACAGCTAAAAAGCATGAAGGAGGAACAGGTAGAGCCAGTAAAGTTTTTTGTCTGCTAGAGATTTCCTGGGGGAATTTTTAATAATGGATGTCATTTTTCTACAGGAGTTTCTGTCAATAAGTCGTGATGAAACAAAACTATGGTTTAGACCCCAAAAGTAAACAAACACTTTAAAACAAAGCCCATAAAGTTATAAAAACTTGTGTGGTAATTTTTGCAATGTAAGGTGATCATAACAATAGAAATGGATAAAAATGTAACGTTCTAATGAACCTTTTTTCTAGTATTTGCTTCTTATTTTGATTGCTGGATTATTTATGGGCAGAGGAAAGAAAAGAGAAAACAAAAACCAAACTGAATTCAAGCAGCATTGCAGTCCTCTATGAAATATTCATTAGTACTTGAACACGACAATTTCAATATTGTTTTGCATTAAATCCTTTTGAGGGGAAGAAAAAAAGGAAAATAAATACACAGGAGGTACCATGCAAAAAGTAAGGTAAATGACCCATTTAGATCAATATCTTGCTAATAATGGCCAGGATGTTTGAATATGCAAACCCTCTTGTAGCAGATCACCACAGTGGTTACAAACACACCTGGACACAGAGCAGAGAACACAGAGTGGATCTTCCTATCAGGAACCCCACTCACCACCTCAAATTACAGAATCACCAAAAGATGGTTTGGTTTCATATTCTCCCTTGCCTTTCCTCTACAAAAGTCAATATATTTCAACCACACAAAGCCAGGATCATTCATGCAGATCTTTTCTTCAGACTATCAACTCTTCTGTGGTTGCAAGACTGAGTGAAAAAAAGATCCAACATACAATTTAATACTTCCCCAAACTAGTTCAAGATTGTTTCTCATAGTAAGTGTACTTACTATAGTAAGTGTACTGACCAATTCAGCTTCAAAAAAGTCAAGCCACAGGACTTCAAAACCACTCAGACAGGTTCTAAGGTTTATAGGTTCTAAGCAAAAGACTTTTTCATTAACTTCCCTTAGTGAGTTGATTTTCTTTTGAATCCACCAAAATATTCCAATTACTCCACAGTAGTTATAAAAAGGCCTTAGAATAACTCAATATTTCCTTTCAGATAGCCAGTCTTTTAAACACATAGGCCAAAGTCTATTACTGTAAACCAACACAGAAAAAGTGAAATTAATTACAGCAAACATGAATCTGGCAAACTACAAGAATCCAAGTGGAGGCAGGATTAAAAAGATGGGGACAACAGAACACATATGCATTTTTTATCACTTGTTCAATTTGGCAAAGGATTGCAGAGGAGAGAAATCTATTCTATTTGTAAAGCTGGCAACATTTCTTAGCCTGCAAAAACCTTAGGGAGCATTTGCAAATTTACTTTGGTTGTCCACACCCCTACTTGGACCTTTTTTTTTCCCCTTGTTTCTCCATACAACTAAAGAGGTAAACTGCTCCTGAATGTTAGATAGGGCTTTCTTAACCTGTTTTTACTGATCTCATACATAAGATAAACTCATGTGAAGATGTTATTCCTATCACTTCCCATTTTCTTTTTCAATTAACAGAGGCCTACAAGTACCAATTGAGCTACTTTTACTCCTTTTACCTAATCATATAATTCTAAGATTCTCCAAAGCCTTGAAAAATGCATGAAATCACACATTACTTTGACATCAAACACAAGGAAAGCATTGGAGAAAAATAATTTTCCTTCCAAATGCTTCTGAGAATTTTTAAAAAAATCATCTGATCATGTACATTCATTAACAATATTGACTTAGTCACAAATGAAACCAAATTCTACTATGCAGACCCTACTTATGTCCTTCAATACACATTGAAAAACCATACCATTGTAAGGAGGTTTGAAAAAGTCAGTCAGTATCATTTGCTCTGGGGCATGAAACAGTGGCAGTTAAAATGGGAATTCTTGATTTTGATATACAAAAAGAGGACATTTGTGAGAAATGTTATATATTCTGGCTCCAGCTTCATAGACCCATATTTCAATTAATAATCTAGAACTGAAGCTGTATTAGCACAGTACAACTCAAATCCTACTGCAATAATTACTCCATCAAGATCTACAGAAATGTCAGAATCCTACTAGAAGTGAAATATTTATTTCAAATTTTCCATATATTTTCACTGTGGAGTCCCTGAATAAAACTAGTAAAGATAAAATGATTTTTCTTTGTGACCTATCAGCTTCTGGAGAATTTTTCCATTGAACTACTTTCCCTTCTAACTTGGATTTTGCACAGTATCAATCTCTTCCCCCCTACTGACATCCCCTATTAGCTGAAAGCCAGATAAGGAGCAAAAGGAGGAAATAACTTCTCAATGTCATCTTCCTCAGCTGAAAGGTCTTGCCAGAACACGGATGAGCAAGGACTGCTTTCCTTACCTTGAAGGGGAGACAGATGTTTGTGGAGACACTGAGATTTTTCTGCCTAGACAGTCTGGCTCAGAACTTGGGCTGTGACATTGCTTCAGCTGCCAGTGGCTCCAAATGGGGACCCCAGTTCTCATCTCAATCACTTGTACACTTTTTGGATTGAGTTACAATTTTCCACGGTTTTACCACCAAAATATGGGATCTTGCCAATATGAAGACAATTGAATTTATTAATTCTTTAATCGAATAGTTGACTGTCTTGCACTTGAGTGTTTTTAAAAGGCTTGAGGGAAAGCTTCTTTTGAAGCTAAATTCTTGTGTAACAGTTTCAGTTTCAGAAAGTTAATTTGTTCTTACTGCACAAAGTTCTTTCAATAAACATGCTCCAGCCTAAGAAAATCTGTAACTAATGAAGAAATCCTTAAATATATCTGACCCAGCTAGGAACTACCTATGGTGATAAATCCTCACAGATGATGGAAAATAGATGTGATGGATGTGATGCATCTCACTGAGGAAGACTCCCCTGAATTATCAAATAGACCAACACAGCCAAGTTTGAGATTTTAAGAGACAATCAAGAAAGATTACCTTAAGTAGTTAAACACATTTCTCCACTTGGTCATATCTTTATACGAAACTGAGACTAGAAACCAGGCCTCTCAGAATTCTAGATAAGAATATCTCATGAGAATTAACATATTTCCACCTTCCATCTGTGAGGTCATTAAAGCTTCAATCTGTTTAAAACCAGAAAGTCAGGCCCAAGTGGAAGTGTCTCAATTTGATTTTCATATATCTTGGAGACAGCTACCCAGAATTCTAATTTAATAACAGTTTGGGTCAGCTATAAATTCTACATTCTGTAATTGTCAGACGATTTGGTAGCATAATGAACCAAGATTCAGATTTCAAATCTTTGTTGCTGCAGGTTATTAAAGAAGTGGATATTTGCTCAAGTTCATTTCTGTTTAGAAATAATTAAATCATGCAAGGCCCCCAAAGGGCAAACATAAATTTCCAAGGCATGATGCAGAATACCAGCTTGGTTCCAGGAGGCAGAACATGCATGTTAACAGTGTCAGGTTTGGTCTAGTAAATCCCGACTTGCTGACACTGCCCTGCTATTTCCAGAGCCTGCAGATTCTTCACACTCACTTGTCACTGTGAGGTGCAAATGGACTTTGAGCTATTCCTGATTTACCCAGTCTAAAGAGGACGAAGTCTTCTTGGTTAAGAGATGATTTGGGCTAATTTTCGTTTCTCAAAGCCCTTTCCCTCTCTCCACTCCCTCCCAAAGTTTCAATCTTCCCTACAACTTTTTGGAGATAATAAACTTAACTGGATTTCTTACAGAAATGTCAAAGGAAAGGTTAAACTGCTCCTGTCTCATTCATCAGAATTATTTTCTTCCTCTTTTCCTACTTTTTCTTTCTGCAGTACAAAATAAAGTAGCAGATGATT
The DNA here is from genome assembly GCF_003957555.1 of Calypte anna. Classification (NCBI taxonomy): domain Eukaryota; kingdom Metazoa; phylum Chordata; class Aves; order Apodiformes; family Trochilidae; genus Calypte; species Calypte anna. The sequence continues at coordinate 7,566,304 of NC_044247.1, forward strand.
AGAAATAGCACTAAATGACAAATACAGGAGTTATGTTTTCAACCAAAGAAATGTGCAGTCAGATCATGTAAGAAAACCCCTAACAGTTGACACTACACGATTTCTTTTATCTATCTGATTTCTGACATTCAAGAATGTGACCTTCAAAATTAATTTCCTTTTGAGCCTCTTTTTTTCTGTTCCTTCTTGTTTAAAATTATTAAGTATCTCATAAGCCCACACTGTACAAAGTAGAGAATTACATACTACAGACCTTACTTTATTTTTCTCTATTTTTTTCATATGGTTTTTCATCTCATCTGATGCATCTGCTTGGCAGTAATGTTCAAGCAAAATTATTTCAAGTTAATAAATTTATTTTAAACCAGCACCTGTTCTCTCTCTAGCTCTGGCTGTTTGCTGTACCATCTGTGATTTCATAGCAGCTGACCAGAGTTGAATTTGGGATAACTAAACTTTTAAATCAATACTCACCAGGCCTAAGACCACTTAGCTGCACCTAAAATGGAGGTGGGGGGTGGAGGCTGATGGGTGGTGGTGGTGCTGACAACAACTGAGGACTAGGAAAGAGTTGTAGAATTTAGGAACAAGGGAATGGCATCTTCTCTCTTGTTACAAATTCTAAGTGGGTGTGGTTTTGGTAGGTTGTTTGGTTTTGTTTTCACATGCTGAATCAGAAACCAGGCCTGCAGTATCTTGTGTCTCAGAAAAGCAAAGATGCAGCCTTAAGTAAAATTTAAAACAAATAATCTACTCATAAAAACTGGTGCAGCTACTAATTCTTTAAATTGCCACAGAACTAGGAAAACAATGGTTGTGACGAGAGTGAAGAGGCTTGCAATCTGCAATTATTAAAAAAACACCACCATTTTTATCTGCAAAAAACAGCAGCAGAGGCAAACTGGTGCTTGATTAAACCCATGTTGCATAAAGGTTTCACTGGTACAAGCAGAAGAGTAGCACCATTTCAGTAACCCATGACAGCATGGGACAGTCTCTCCACTCCATTATGAAAGGAAGCAAGCTGGGATATGGCAGAAAAAGAGCAGTGTTTTAAGAAAACCTGCAGAAAGACAAGAGCCTCAGTAGTTTTGTTGTTGATGGGGCTAAACACCACAAAATTTAGTTCTACCAGACAGTAAATTAGGAAGGCATCGAGGGCCAGACTTTTCTACTCCTATATTACATTTATTACATGAAGTGAGGTAATGCCCATGGGCTCAGTGGTTTAAGACCATATTAAAGAGCAGACACTGTTAAACATCTGTGGGCACCACCCAAGGATTAAGACATTTCTGAAAAATTAGAAATATTTACCTACTCCCATTTGTGAACTTTGAAGGCTGAATTATCAACATAAAAGTACTTTCAACTACTTGAATATGACACACAGAAGTGAGAAGTACTGCAGCCCAGATTAAAGATGCTCTGCCTGTCAGTATCACTGAGGGGTTTTTTGTTGTGGTTTTGAATGTCCACAACTCTTCCTACCTCTAGGAAAGAGAAGAGAAAGGTGCATGCTATGGGGCTAAAAGACTCTTCATCTTACTTCCCAACTCATAATCCTAAAATGACTGTCAAAAGATTATTAATTTCTTGTCAAAATATTATTAATTTCTTGTGCTACAGAGATCAGGTTAATCTTCAGTAATAGGTGTTAACAAAATCCTATAAACAGAGTTAAATTCTGTGCACTGAAACTTAAAGCCATTGACATCCATCATTGGTACTTATTCCTATGCCCAAATAAGCCTTTTTATATGACAAATCACTACATATGTTAACTAAGGTTCTGCAGTGCATATGTTACTACTTAATTCAAATTGTTAAATATTTACAATGTGTTGTGGACAGGCAGTGAGCCTTCTGGTTTTAGAAACTTCTGGGGGGCTCCAGATCAAAATCTGACAGCAATAGTCAAGAACACTTGAAGTGAAAGTCACTCATGCCAAAGTCTCTAAAAATTAGCATGAAGATGGCTCATCAGATTCGATGAAGGCTTTGCATCTTTCTCTACCTAGACAAAGTTATCTCAAATTTATATTCACTTGTACAGACTCTTAAAATAGCACCAGAGACCAATGCCTCAAGACCTCTACTACTCAGAAGCCAGATTTCATAGATGATAGCTGGAAGTCTATGTAGTATCAAGTATTTCCTCATAGGTGCATTTTCCAGCCTATGTTCATACCTTAAAGCATTCATCTTTGAGCTCTTTCTTGAATTATTTTTCTGTTTAAAAATATACAATGAAATCTTCCCTTAGCCTCTCCTTTGTTGCTACAGATCCACATACTAAGCTTTCTGGGAAAAGCTCCCAAACCAAAAAACTGTACAATCTAGTCAGGCAAGAGTACTCAGTAACTAAACACAAGGAAATCATGCACCAGGTACACTTAACCACAGAATTTCTAGAACTGTTCTGTTTCTAATAGTGAGTATTTCAGATATTTCTCTCAGTCACATCACACAGAGTGCTGCAGAACCCCAAAGAGAAGGATAACAGAGACCACAAAAATCTAACACAGCATTTTAAGTCTCGTTCAGGTTTTACATATGGATTCAAAAGATGTGTCTGTACACGCATTCTAGGACGTTAGGAAAAAAATCTCACATTTGTAGCCTCCTTTTATACCCTGGCTAGCATTGCAGAGTGATCCAAGTGTCCAAGCTGAATTACTTTCAGATACTTTTAATCCAAAAGATGAACTCCAAATCATATTTAATGCTACCAAACCACTAACAGGAACTCAATTCACAAACTGAATCCTGTCAAGTGTGCAGAGCTCCTCAGCACCATCATTTCTGACACTGTAAATCGCTTCTCCTGTGCTGCATTAATTTGAAAGTCAGCTTTAATGCCAGCTATGATCTCAGTTTTTGAAATCCATAAATGTATCTATGTTGTCATTCATAACAACACAACACTGGAGCAATGTTTGGCCCTTTGCGAAAGTTTGAGTAAGCTGCTTTCAGTTCCAGAACAGATGACTTTCCCATAAAGCCAACATTCAATCAGAGAAGAAACACATTTGTTTTCATAGTGCATGCGTAGCAAGACAAACCTCTCTTAGGGCACGGAGCTCCGACGTCCAACAGGTGTTCCAGCAGAAGTGCATGAAAACAGGCCCCGAGTCTGTTGCCCTCAGGACTGGTCAGCCTGGCTCAGTGCTACTGCTCCGGATTCAACTGACCTCTCTGCTGGCTTGCTCAGGACTAAACTGAGCCTGTGCTTCAAGCCTCACCTTTTATTGGCCCCCTAATCCTGCTCATGCCCAGTTGTTGCCTGCCCTAATCAGGCACAGGTGGGCTTAATACAAGCTCATGCCCACTACCTGGTAATTAGTGGCACCTGGTTGCCTCATTTCACTACATGTATGCACTTGCTTGGCCAAGAAGGTGCATTAGGAGCATCATGGTTCCAGGGTGGAAATCCTGGTAACTGATATGTCCTCTACAACTGCCTGTTTCTGCCATGGCACTCAAACCATATAGTGCCACTCCACAATGCTGAAGTAGTGTAATTCTGGCAGGAAAGAGGTAAGGAATGCAGATTATTAAGGGAAAAGTTTATGTCTAGAATCTCCCATTGCTCTGTGGTAAGACTCTGACCCAACATGGCTTTTTTCCTGGCTTAGTTTCTGAGGTTTAATGTTTTGGTAGTAACCTTTCTATTTTACTCCTCTGCAAAAGAAGTCAAAAGTGAATGGGGAAAATTATTTATTAGACTTCTGAGGGAAGGTTGATTTTCTCAGAGTATTTATCAAATTCTTTCAAGTCTCTGTGGTGTAGCTAACCATGTTAGCTACATCAAAGCCAAAACATACTTTTCAGTTCTTCCTTTACTGCTAAAATCCACGTTCTCGAATGCTGAGATGTTTACCAGGCTTTCTCCAAGCTTAGGAGGTAGTGGCCTTCTAGAACCAAAACTACTTCAGGTGATTGCAGTCTGCAAGAATATTCACTAAAAATATTTATGAGGAGAACAGGTTCATTACTCACACAAAAAAAGCATAAATTAAGGCTAAACATTTACATGCAAGCTCTCTATTTCTTCTGCTCTTGCAGCCATGTTCTCACTCATAGATTAGCTCTAGAATCTTGAATTTATGACATGAAAAAATTGGTGTCATCTGCCACCACAGTAAAACACAAAAGTTCACACTGTGTTTTGAAGACAATGGAAAATTTCCTCTCCAGGTGTCGAGGTTTCTTCCCACTACACTTCTAAACTAGTAAATTGTCCCCCAGATGCCCATCTCTCTACTCTCAGCTCATCCTAAACATCTGAGATATATCACCACATGTCAAGCTGAGAAACACCTAACAGCAGCAGAATATTACTCACTGTGCTGGGTGGGTAATGCAGACCTGCTGTACATTTTGCCACTTTTGTTGATCACTCATTAGTACTTCAGCTGGTTAGAGAAAGCATGTGAGAGTTGGTGGCTGAAACCAGTTTTTCAGGGTTGCTTTACTTAGGGTTGATCAACACATTTCCAAAAGGCTTCATGACAACTTGTTCCATGTGCATGAAGAAAATAAGCCAGTGGATGAAGCAGAATGAGAATTTCAAAGAGAAAGGTTCTCAACTTTAAAACAGATGCTGTCATTCCTCTCACTCATCAGAATCAGTCTCTTACTGGTATCTGAAAGAACCACATCACTACAGTGACTTGAATTGGAGTGTACTGAAAGGTTTTCCACAGCATCCAGAACCCAGGAAATCAAGAACCACTTCACATTACACATAATCATGTTGAAAAGAAAAAAAAGAGATAGCAAAATGCCAACTTGGAGAAGCTACATAAAAGGAGGATAAGCAGAAAGCAACCTTCTCAACTTCCTATTTTCACAAATTCCAAAAACCCCAAGTCATAGTTACTGTGTCTAGCAATACCAGCACAAAAAATCTCAAATGTGACCTATCTGACAGCTTGATTTGACCAAATGAAGAGTCAGCATCTTCCAGTCAGTGTTAAGGCACTGGAAGGTCAGTCCTGTTGCTAAGAATTGGTCCCTGTGTGCTGACTGGTCACTGTCACCAGAAATCTCTTCCCTGTTTCAGTGGTGTGCTGATTACACTCAAGCTTGATCTTAAGGTAGTTAAAAAGGCAACTTAGTGCACTAATATGTAAGCATCTGTCACATTTACAGCTCTACCTCACAGTTTCTGAACAGTCAGAATACTTTCCATGTACTATGCTAGAAAAGCAATTCAGTAGACTCCAAACCTTTTTAGAAATTAGCCTTCAGCCAGCATTTTTCACTGCAAAACTATTGTAACAATGTTTTCCCATGGAAAAAGGATTCGGCTCAAGCAGTAGCTATTCAATAGCATTTTCCAAGCAAGGATAAGTACGCAGATTTGTCAGTTTGCACATCCAGAAAATTCTTTATAGGCTATTAACATATTTTCTACTCTATGTATTGTTTGTGTCTGCTACTTCAGCACATTAGAGTCCCTCAAAATTCTCACTGAAAAACAAACAAAAACCACCAGAAAAACCCATTTGCTTCATTCATTTAATCAAGAACCAACCCATCACCCCCTATGAAAAATAACAACACCCACAGCACTGAGGATTGAAGGACATCTTCAGCCATTAAATAAGCAGTGGGTAGACAGAACTTCCTCTAAAAATAAAAGCTCTTTTTGCAGAACAGAGAGTAGGATTAATTTAGTCATCATGTCCAAAAAAAAAAAACCTTGAATGTTCTAAGTGTCATGGAGCAAGAGAACAAATCAGTCTTTTCTTATGCAGAAACATGCCAACAATCCAATGTGATGTAGTCACAAAGACAAAAGAAATGCTTTAAGAAAAGGTTATTGCTTCAACATTTAATATATGGTAGAAAATTATACCTAAAGCAATATGCTTTGTGCCATGTAATAAAGAAAATTGCTCTTGTGGAGTCCAACAGAAAAGCCATAAACCTGTATGAAATCACAATTTACTAAAGATGCAAATTAAGAAAACACAGTTCTTCTGGTCCATTTAGAGCAGCTATGAACAGTTAATGACAATTATGCATCTTTACTGGATGTTTTGTTTGGAACTGTCAGATAGAAAATCCAGGGGAAAAGAATCCAGTCAGTACTAATTTTCATTCAGAATATATTAATCAAATTTATACTACAAGTTAGAAGAGCTACATATTTTTGTTTGTTTCTGTATAACACTGGTCTACTTCTTTAAAGAAAACAGAATAACTTAAAGGCATTTTTGTTTCTCCACCTACATATATATTTAAAAAAAAAAAACAAAACCAAAAACCCACAACTCGTTTGTTATGAGAATTCCACTTACATTCTGTTGCCTCAAACTTGGTTCTTATTTCAGAGGTGTTTGACTTTTTCTGGCAATTTGCAAATGCTACCAATCCCTAGCAACAACCTGTGCATTGTCTTTTTTATCAATTTACACTACAGAAATTCAAAGACCACGTTTAAGAGCTTTCAAAGGTACACACTAACAACAATATAGCTATGATTTCCTTACATTTCTTTGAGATTTTAGCTTGTTAGAAAAGAACATGAAGCATTATATAAGTTGAAAAGGGCCATTCCTCTGACTTTATTTTAATAAAGAGTAGAAATAACAAAACTTGTCAAGTATTATACCCACTATACTTAATAACAATTACCATACTAATTAATATGCAGTTTTCTGAAAATAAAAAAAAAAAAAAATCAAGTGTACTAAAGTACAGAAGGGTGAAGTAATATGATCAACAGCTCTAAATTCAAAAACAACTGCACAAAACTCCCACAGCCTTTGGCTCTGCATATTTTACTGTTATGTATAATAAAACAAATTGTGTAGTACTCTGCTAAGAGTCAATAGTGGTAGAAACTATTAGAAAATAAAACAGACTAAGAAATTGTTATATAAAGGCTGAAGTTCCAGAAGGAATATGATTTTGGTCCAAAGGCCTTCTTACCTATTGAAAAGCTGGTTTTGAGTGGAGAGGGGAAGGGTTTGGGGTTTTGGGGTTGTCTTGGGTTGGTTGGTAAGTTGCAAGGTTTTTTTCTTCATAAACATCTCAAGTGGAATAGATACTTGCAATAAGATTAATAACAGCCGTGCAGAACTCCATTCTGAAGTGTCCCCATCCCTAACTAAAATATCTAACTGCAGTCCAATCTGAAATTGTATGGAATCAAATTATTAAAAGCACTAAAGTGCAAAAAGAGCAAATGACACCTCTCCATCTCCAAAATTTGAATGTTTTCCTTGTCAAGACACCTCCTAATTTAACACTCAGATCTCTGAGAAAGCTGCCTACTTACTGGATATATTCAGCTGAATTTAAGGAAATACACATTATTTTAAAAATCATTATTAGTTCCTTTTTGTAACTGATGTTTTTTCTTTATCTGTATTTATTGGGGGTTAGCATTCTGAAATTAGTCAACTAATATTTTGCAAGAATAAGTGAAAAATCTTTAACTAATGCAATAGATTTTAGAAATTTTGCCACTTTTATAGAAATAGACATTGATTTTTTCATGAAAGCCAGTACTGCTGAAGAGGAATACTAAAACAGCTCAAACAGTGCAGAAAAAATGTAACACAAACTAAAACAAGAGTAAAAAAGAAAATGAAGCCTATTCTATACTTGATTGAAACAGTGCAGAAGCTTGCCTAAAACAGGGAAACATTCCATGGTAGTCTAGAAGTTTTCCAAAGAACAAGATGTATATTAAAGGAAAGTCTTATACATGGCTCAATAGTCAAGACCTTCCTCTTACCAAGAAAGTGTTGAATATATAATTACATACGAAAGAGTGGTACAGACATTGCTACATTCAGAACTGCTCTACAGAGAAAAGCAGCCTCTTTCACAGGTCTGACAGCTGTAAACTTGAATTTTATGCGAGAGCTCAAAAATCTGTCATTTAAAAAGACTGAGTTTTAAGATATATGCATCTCTCAGCCTAATAGAAATAGATTGTGCTCCTGTTCTGAGAACTTAGTTTCACTTGACCACATGATATACTGCAATTCTATCTTTGTAAATAAAGGCACATGCTAAATGCATCACATTATCTCTTGAATCACAATAAGAAAAAAAATCTATTTCCTTCATATGGCCGTTTCAGTCAAATTAGAAACAATCAAATCTAGTAGAAAAGCTTCATAAAACAAGGACAATTGAATCTCTCAAATCTCATTTTTAAAAGTTAATGGGCTTTGTTTGAACAGATTTCAGTCAGAGCCATAATTTAGGGCCATGAAGATGATTAATGATTTAAGCATCTGTCTGGGACACTTCAGCTTTCCAAAGTCAGGCCACAGGGATGATCTTACCAATGTGCATAAAAACCCAGTGTAGGGATGTAAAAAAGTTGGAGCCTGGCTCTTACCTGTGGCACATGGTCAGAGGCAACAGGCAAAACTGAAACACAAGAAATTCAATTTTTACTTTAGAAAAACAAAGCAATTTACAAAAACCCAACAGCAGCATAAGAATCTGCCACCACTTTTTCTTTTAAAGGTGAGGCTAGAATGGGGTTGTGGAGTCTTTGAAGGTATTCAAAATCTGACTGGACAATGTCCTGAGCAACCCATTCCACTTGAACCTGCTTTGAGCAAGGACTCAACTAAAGGGTGTTCAGAGGTCCTGTCCCACATCAGAGATTCTGTGAAATCCCTCCCCATAAATTACCAACAGGTTGATGTCATCAAAGACTTGCTGCCTGAATTCCTTTATTTGTCAATTAAAAATTAATGCAGTTTCCAGGTTGTTTCAAGAAAAACAAAACAGTTCAAGTTGTGTTGGCACTCCCAGTTAATCTAATGTGGCATCTCAGTCTGAGATACAGCCCCGATTTTTGTCCAAGAAATTATGTCAGAATCAAGGACTCATAAGATGTATTATATTTTCAATTGCTAATTTATACTTATTCTTGGAAGCAGACCTTAGCCCTTTTCACTTTCACATTTAAGTTATTTATTTTATAAAAGAGATACACAAGTAATTTAATTTGTAAGAACAAGAATACAAGGTCAAACCAAAGATCCATCTAGTTCAATACTCTGTCTTCCAGCAGCAGCCAACAGCAGATGACTGAGTAAGCTTGTAAGAACATGACAAGCATACAGGGACAGAGTGTACATAATGTTCTATGGGAAGAGAATGTTCTAAAATCCAAAGGTTCATGGGTCAAGGATTTGTTAAAAAGAAGTAATTTATTTGCATACAATATGTTTTAGTAGTATGAACTTGTCACCTGCTTTTCTGATTTTGAATCCACACAGATTTTTAATATCTGCACTGGATCACTGCCTTCCACAGCTGAACTTCTTGTTGTGTGAGGAACCATTTTCTCTAATGATACTGAGCCAACCACTTGCTGGTTTTTACTTCCCTTAATTGTCTTAACTGGAAGACACAACTACTTTGTTTTCTTTTTCTATGTCGTTCATATCTCCTCTTTTTTATCCCCAATCCAGACTAAAAGCTTCTGCCATAACAGACTTCGTATACTTAAAAACAAAGTTCCATTCTGCTGATTATCCCTTAGCATTCTTCAGATCTTCTCCAACTCTACTACATCCTGAGACAAGAAAAATCAAACCAGCAGACAGTATGAGGTACCTACACAGTATGGATTTATAGAGATAGATAAGGAAGTTATTTGTTCCCCAGTTTTTATTCAGTTCCTAATACATCTTTATGTTCATCTCCAAAACTCTGAACTTTCTCCCAACTTCAGGCTCAATGTAGCATGAAAGCTCCATTGGCTTTCACCAGTTCCAGACAACCCCAAAACAGACTGAAAACTGGGACCAAGAGCAGTGCCTTAGGTTTGGTTGGGACAAACACAGATTGTGAACCTGAAGTCAGAGCTTGCAGCAAGGGATTTTACTACTGGAACCAGGCAACATACTCAGCTCTGTAGCCTGCTTGAAACTTGACAGGTTATCTCTGACAGGCTTAACTGGCAGAAACATGAACTAGATTTTAAATACAGCATTATTTAACTGTACACTAATATTAAACATATAAAATATATGATACAACATATTTATGGCCAATAACAGTATGTGAAAGCCAACAGACAGCATTGCCAAAGTCAATTTGCATCAGTTAACAATCCCATGCTTTTTAGACCAAAAAGAGACAAATCAAATGCAAAACTTTCATTTTAACTCTATAAAGAATCACTTTAGAATATCTATTAAGCATAAAAATTAATACAATTGCTGATCTAGAAGTATGCAGAACATATTTAGGCAGTTCCTGAGTAGAAGTGATGCTGTATTACCAAGCAGTTCACATTTTTATGTATTCCTTAGAGATTTTTCTGTACAGGCTTCTTTTACCAGACTGGCAATTCCTGTCTTTTGTTTTTTCTCTAACAACCTGCCAGGATAACTAAACCCACAACTCAGCATGTCTCTGTGACTACAGAATCTTCTGGACTAACATCAGAAGATTGGCATGGCAGCAACTCATGTCTCTTTAATGAAAAGGAGAAAATCTCCAGCACCAGATGTCCAGTTAATCCAGCCTCAAAGGCAAAAACATAATAATTAAAAAAAAAACCCACACACACAAAAAAGCAAACGTCAAAAAGCAAAAGCAAAAAACCCCCGAAACAACAAACAAAAAAACTCCAAAAACACACCAGCAGCCTCTCCCTCCAAAAAATCCCCAAACAGACACATCTATCTATTTGACTAGATCAAGTGCCAAGAGTAAATCAAGAAAACAAAGATGCAAAAAGAAATAAACTAATCGAATATTGCAACCTTCATTTCACCCCCCTTATTTCTCACAGAAATAACCCACAACTCATTACGAAAATATCCACAACATAATGATTTTGTTGTAAATCTGTGGTGTTATTTAACCACATTTACAATCACTTTGCCAATATAAGTCACCTGCAGACTGGAGACCTGGCATTAATGATGAAGTTTATCCTATCAATCAGTTTAGACACTGGAACTTCCCTTTAGTTGTGGAAACATAAATTTGTATTGGTCGACAAGTGCAGATGAGACCCATTTTGTCAGCCATTCTCAGAAAATAACAGTTTGGTTGAACAGAGATTTTTCTTTAGATCATCAGTGCAAGAGGAAGAATACATTTGGTGTCTGGCTACCATGAATCTGTCTGTCTGTCCAACAGCCCAGTCCTCTTTCCTTACCCACTGATTTTCAAGTCTTTCTTGAACAGCTTTGCTGGATATGTTTTGTTCTGTGTTATTACCATTAATCTTTAGTTAAGAGCTTGCCCAGTCCAGACCCCAAGGTTCTCCTTGGGCACTCCATAGTGTCTACTTTAGGCAGCTCCCACGCAGACTATAGGTTTCTGTAAAACTCACACTAGAACTCACTAAATATCATCTAAATATTTTTATACTGTTTCTTAATTCAAGAATAGGTATTCTTCTAGCACTAATAGCAGTGGAACTAGGAATCAAACAAATTTGTCAGTTCACTGCATAAAACAAGCACAATTTAACTCAGCCTTTTCCAATCTGAAAAAGAAAGGTGCTGCTGAATGGTTTGGGGCATGCCCTTCACCCAGTGCTAAACCATACCCAGGGTATGCAGTGTTAAGTAGGTACAAGGGAAACAGATTTTAAAAGCCAGAAAAACTCAGCCTTTTTGCAGTACTTGAACTAGATATTGTGAGATTGAACAGAAGACCAAGGAACCTTTTTTGTTGAATTGGATTTTAAACCATTTTTTTGTTAATTTTTTAAAAGGATACAGACTAAAGCCTCTGAGAAGTTTCAGTAGTTGGTTAATGAACAAAGCTCTCACCCATAGTAGTGAGAAAGCTGTACGGTTGTGCTTTCACACTGTATACTACAGCCCAAAGTCATTTGGAAAAGACTTAATACATAAACTCACTAAAGTTATGAAAACATAGACTGGTGGAAAAGAAAGGTCTATACAGCTTCATTTTCTAGCATCTGACATTCAGTCCAGGACCCACAGTTAAAATACATGCATAAATGAATTGATTTTAAACTCCTTTAGAATCTTAATTCTGAAATCCAAGCATCCCACTACAAACTACAGTATTTAATTCAGTGTATGGCTATTCAAAGCTGTTATTCTTTACAGATTCCTTCTGGATAGGTGTATTAGGTTGAATGGAATAGCCAACAAAGAAGGTCCTGGACCAAGGCTGGATGTCTTCATGTAGCACTCCCTAGGTCACACAGAACATTACAAACTCCTCTAGGACTCACAGTGCTGCTCAGAACCAAGACAGGGAGGTATCTTCTATAAAGCCCTAATGACTTTTCTCCTAATCCTATGAGTAATAATGCATACAAGTTCTAGTGTCCTCACAGACATAATGAATCCTTTCCTCAAGAGGGGAAAAGAAGATCGTAGATTTTACTCTTTAAATAAAAAGGTACAATTCTTTTTTTTTTTTCCAAACCAGTATTGTGTGGCAGGTGATATTTAGTAAAAAAGTTTGCAAAGACAACAAATACCTTATTTCAGTATTTCCAGTAAAGCATCATTATTTCTACTGCTCTCCAGGGTGAGTCTCACTTAAATTTTTTCCATTTAATATAATAGTCAGGAGAACAGGCAGAAATCAAATAAGACTTTTGTCTATATGAATTGCTCAACAGTAACAGCAGAGAGTGCTTTCATGGCAAGATGCCATAGTTCTGAACCAGCATGTCCTAAAGGCTCTATGAAGCGATAACCAATTTTTCATTGTTCTGAACTTCTTTAAAGTCTTTCATCCATCAGTTCACAAAGACCAGTAAAAGTCAGAAAAGTTTATTGGCAACTTGCAGAAGCAGAGCACCTGCAAATACAAAACATTCCCATAATCTTCTCAATAACAGGCTAGACAGGAAAACACTCTAACATGGAGCAAATCCTTACTCTCATCATGATGAAAAACTAAGAAGGGTAAAAAAATAATTCTGATTCCAAGAACTATATGCTAACTGCACCTAAAATAAGAGGAAAAAAAAAAAAAAGGTTCTATCGCAGCAAGACATACCCATTAAAGTTCAGTGGGTCAGCATTTATTTTGCAAGCCCTGATAGTTCTTTAAATATTTTAGGCCACAGTCGTGAAGAAATTGTATTTGCTTTGTTTCTATCTTAAAGAGGTCTTTCAGGAGATCAAATAATACATAGTTGATAATGAGGTCTGTTCAATATTTTTCTAATTTAATCAGCACATTTTCCAAAAGAGAACTAATGTAGACATTTTTATGTTGACAATTGTAACAAAAACAACAAAAAGAGGTGCATTAGTTTTGAAAAAAGATGGAAGATATTACAAGTTTGGAGATTATTTTTTTTAGCTGGCAGAGAGAATATGATTTTTAAACATGGCTTTTTAAATATAGTTTTTAAATTTGGGAGAGGATAGTTGGTTTTAAATCTACAGATTTCACTCATCTTTTAATGCAGCCATTAGACATTTTTTATTGAACACTTGTCAGAAATTTCTGCTGTTTGCCCATTTGAAATACTGCAAGTTTCAACTGCATCCTTACATATGGATTATTTTTAAGGCCCCTAATTAGAATAAATAAGGCCTTGATTCATAGAGTACTTAAGCCACTAAATTATCAAAATTGTCAAATTTAACCTCTCCCATGAGAATTTTTCTAACTTGTAGCTAGAAGACATGGCAAAATTTATTATATTTATTACTCAAGCACATAGTACAGTGGTTTAAGACTGCTTCTATTTGATCAATTACTGTGTTCACTATAATGTTAAGGGACTAATGTCACTTCATTCCAAGATACACATCTGAACATAAGAATTACTTCCATAAGAGGATGACTGACAATTCATCTTGCATAACCACTATGTACATGCCTGGTACCTTTCACAGGCAAAAGAAAAGAAGTCTTTACATATCCAATATACTGTAAGGAACACTACTGCACCCATCAGACACAAAACACAGCTTCAGAGAAGTCTGTCCCCTGGAAAACATTTGTTTTAAGAGACTGGTGTACAAAGCTGCTGCTTTATTTTTAAATTGCAACTGTGCTTCTTATTGCTTTTACAGTCTCACAGTTCTCCTGACATCATCAGCCTAATCAGTCATAAAACTACTCACTAGGTTATCTACCATCATGGTAATGTCAAAATGAGCAGCATTCATCTATGTGTTGTGATGTAAATATCAAACTAGGGCAAATTAAATACTTACTGTAAGAAAGTTCAAGTAAATAAACAATTATTTTTCCCCCTGATAACTGTGCCATATAGAACTAAACAAATTACACTCTACCTTTACTCTGGCAGTGAGATTTAGACAACTGGGATAAATGTAGTCCAACACAGCATATTGTATTTTCTTCTTTAACATCTGTTAACCCATAGTATCAAAAAGATATTTAGATGATCATGTATATCCCTGGCAAACATGTGACTATAAATTCAGCACACAAAAAAACAAATTTCTGTGGAAATTTTCTACTGAAAGCCCTAAAGTCAGACTGCTAGAAAAACATGGATTAACATTTTTATAGCAGGAGGTAACACAGCAGGGGACAGGATATACAACTGACACAGATGGGACAACAGACAAAGTATGTGAGCAGGAACTCCCCAGTAATTTTACACTTTAAAACCATGTTGAAGTTAAATATTTAAAAGAGAGTGAAAATAAAATGTTCTCTTATAAAGCTGTGCTAGCAATGAACTGCTTAAAAATGCTCAAAGTTTTTGCATTAGAATCACCAGTAATAGATTTAAAATACAGAATTTTCTGTATTTCAGACAAGATGTGGTCAGGGGAGTTTTATGCCAATGGGAAATCACAATGGGAAGCTTTTTAAAAAGAATGCAAGCTGATTAGACAGCACTTATCTAAAGATATTTTAGATGCTTTTGAGTTTTAGGCTTTTTCTGTAATGTAACAGTTGTCCTTCATAGGACTCCAGGTAACAGCATGTGTGGGACTCGTCACCAACTTGGAGAAACGGGGACCTGTTTCTGATTTGGCACTGTGTGGCCATCCCTTAGGGCCTGCAAACATTCTAGCCTAACACCAGAGTGACAGTTTCATTACTGCCTTTGTCAGTGACAGGAGTAATTAGTACTGGTAGAGCCACCAAGAGTTCTTGTGCTGTGCAGGGCAATGTGCATCCTTGCTTCCTTAACTTGCCCATTAAGGATGTGAACTATTCCTCACCCAGGTACTTTGTTTCTCTCAGATATTTTTTTGCCATGAAACAGAAGAAATTCAAGTACCACCCTGCCTGGTTTCAGCTTGATATCTGTGCCAGGATGCTTCTGCAGGGATGCATATAGAAGCCAATTCACAAGTGCCAGAACAGCAGCCAAGAACCTGAGGATGAACAGTGACAGAAGAGCCAGTTCCCCAGTTTCCCATTTGGCCAACAGCAACAGGACCCTGGAGCTCACTCTTGGATCTGCCAACGTGCAAATGTTGAGCAGAGTTGGGATTCATCTTTTGCATTTGCCACACACACCTTGAAATGCCTCATGGAGGAGAACAGGAACCCTGGCTCTTCATGCATGAAGTTATGTTTGAGTTTTGCTTCAGCCTTCAAATATAAAAGGCTGTGGTTAAGAGGACAAATCTGTTCTACAAGCTCAGATTTGGAACAGCTTAATGACTTGAAGTGGCAGTAAGGAAAGTTTAATATTAGGAAAAAAAAAACTTGTAATAGCAATAGGCTGCCTGCAGGGAGGAAAAAAAAGGGTTCCTAATTGACATCTAAAACAGGTTGGCAAAATGCCTGTGATGGATGACAGTCACAGCTGATGCCTGTCTGGGGTAGGAGTCATTTAGTCTGATGATTCTTTAAAAGAGGAGAGAGAAAAAAATCCATGTAAATCTCTGAATACTTAAAAAAAACACTTTTTACATGAAAACATTATTACTTCCTAATAAATGGTAACATTTTACAGTTGTTTTTTTTTTATTGCCATGTTAATGCCAATTATATTTACGCCCACTTACTTGTGGTCTCAGATAAAAGATGTAGCTGAGAGCTACTACAGCCAAAAATACTTTCTTCACTACCACAGTATGGGGCAGGGCTTTGGAAAGGGAGAGAACACACAGCTGGGAGTTGGGAGGAAAGGTGGAACCACAGCATCCCATCTCTCCCTTAACTATGGGATCAATGACACCATCAACAGTATGAAAATTATTATATACTGCAAAAACTCCTGTAAATTTAAAAATATAATCCTTGGTTCTCTGTTAAGGTCAGACATGTAGCAATCAAGGTAGGATGTGTTCACCAGCATGTTTTCAAAGTATTCAACACAGTTCAATCTTTCTCCAAAAAGATGTAATAAAAAGAAATACACCTTTGCCAATATTGAAAACAAACCACAGAATGATCTGACAACAGCTATAAGAATATTCTTATACTGATGTTTTACATCAGAAAGGATGCTTTTGCTTTTTTTTTTCTTTTTATTAGTACTATAAATAAACCTCAAAACCAACTCAAGAGCATATAGTGAACAAAAAACATTTTGAAAAAATATTAGCACCTGGTTTGTATTCAATAATAAGTAAAAACTACTGAATGCACTTTTATAAAATATTTGCATTTTTATAAAATTAAAAGAAACCTAAAGAGAATTTAATTTCCATGTAGAAAAAAACCATCTGCAGCTATGCATGTGAAAGGAG
This sequence comes from Calypte anna, assembly GCF_003957555.1. Taxonomy (NCBI): domain Eukaryota; kingdom Metazoa; phylum Chordata; class Aves; order Apodiformes; family Trochilidae; genus Calypte; species Calypte anna. The sequence continues at coordinate 7,582,947 of NC_044247.1, forward strand.
ACAAAATTCTTCCCATAAAATAGTGTTAGTCTCAGCTAACATAAACCCTTCAACAGATGAGTTATACCTCCAACAGAATTTAAGGGTCCAATCTAGTACCTCAGAAAAACAAATAATGAATGGTAAGAGATGCCTTGCTGAAACCAGTCTAAAACAAAGAATAATATTGCTTTATAAGCACTTTTGCATTTCAGAATTATATAAATCATGTGCATTTAAAAACATACCCAAGTGTATTCTCACCTACCAAAGCAAAAATTTTCATATGCAAGGATTATGAATAGAAACCTTTATCTATAGAACATCTTATAACAAACTGCTTACTAAGTCCAGTGAGTTTCACTGGTGGGAAAAATAAAGGAGAAATATGCCTTGTTTTGCATTTTAATCTTGATTCATTTTAAAGAGTTGCAGAAACTCCACAGATTTGCAAAAGAGATAAAATTACTATAAATGACAGAGGAAGATTAGTTTTGCTTTCTGCAAATACATGCCATATTTGCTTATGCTGAACACTGTTTCAGTCATTTTTGCCATCAAATACTGTATGGTAGCATCATCCAAAGAGTTATTTTATGATGAAATCCACAGGAACTATGCCAGCCTGTTTTTTGATGAAGCAAATCTATTGATATTAAATGCACACTACTAGATTAGACCAAAACTACCACCTACATTCTGGGCCAATTCTTAATTCGTTCTCTGCTGGAGTCTTCATCTAAAGCTATTTTCCTGATGTAACAGGATGCCTTTCAATTTTCCTCTTGCATCTTTTTAAACATGTTATGTTTGCCTGCATGCTTGTTCTATAAGTATAATGACCATGTAGCTGGCTCTTGTATACTAGAGTCTGATTTTCCTTTTCAAAACAATTTGCAACTTTTGTTTCTATTGAAAGTTTTCTAAGAAATGAGCACTCCACTACATAAGATCAGCTATCATTAATTTTGTTCTCGTTTGCATTTAATTATTTTAACTTTTATTATCTTCAAAAAAGCAGAAGATACAACTTCACACACATTCTCATTCCATAATGTCCATTTTTTTTCTCCAGCCCTGCTACTTTCACTTAACAAGTGTAAATGAGCTGAGCACACAAACAGTTGAGAAAAGCTGCTGCTGTGCTCAAGATAGTTAAAAACTTCATATGAGGCAATAAAGGTCTTGTCAAAGAAAAACTGTGCAAATCTGATAAATTTCTTTGCATTGAGAAAACATATATATATATTTATGAAAGCACAAAGTAGCCTGTAGCTACTTCTTTCCGCTGTTAATTACACAACTTACTGTGGAAAGCAAGGAATGGTCTCTGGTTCAGAGAGATGCTTACTCATTGTTAAGTATTCAGCAAAGAACTCATTTTAAAATATAACTTTCTATTATAGTTGTGTTATTTTCCTACAGTATATTTACTGTGCAGAATTCTCTCCGCAAGGGACTGGATTATATCAAAGCAAAATGATAACTGATCTGTATTACAACAGAAACCCAAGCTACATTATGAAAAAAAACATTCCTATTTCAGTTCCGGGGGAAAATGACAGCAATCAGTTACAAAAAAATAAAGGAAAAAAAAAAAAACAAACAAAACACAAACCAAACAAAAAAAACCAAAAAAAAATCAGGGAAGATGACATCTGTTCAAAGAAAGCAAATTCTATGAGAAAGTCAACAGCCGATTCAAGCCTGTTCAGAGGTATTTTGTTTTCTGTAAACATATAATCTCAACACATCTCAAAACAAAAATCTGTTATAAGCTCATTTTTAACATGGTCATTAATAGCTGGCTTCAGCCTCTGAGGAGCTTGAAGCATCTGTAAGCATGATCAGAATGATGAAAAATTACATGATTTTAGCTACATGCTTTTCAGTCATTTCTGTGAAGCTGAGCTGAAGATTTTCAGGGTTTATTAACATATAAACTGCATTATAAAATTCAAGAGCCAGCTCACCACTTCTCAGCAGAAGAGTACCAGTGATAACCCCTTTTGGAAACTGTGGTAGGTCAGCAACATAAAACAAAGCCAAAACAAAGACCACTAAACAACATGAACTAAGTATGATTCACAAAGTTAACTCCTAGTTAAGTAGATTAATCTAATAAGGCTAAACCAGTATTATCCTCAGCTGTCCACACCACCCCTCCTCAAGATGGAGTAGCACAGCTGAGGAACAAGGCAAGTAAACTGTAAGAATCTAGCTGTTAATCTAGCATGTAATTATGAACTCAGCTTGCCAGTAATTTGCATTAACATCTATAAACTGTGCCCAATTCAGATGTCCTGCTTGCTACAATAGCATTTGAGATTGCCAATTTCTTCTCTCAGGTTGATTAACCTTTAGGTTCTGGACTTTTTTTTTTTTTTTAATCTCACAGGTAACCTCCACTAGTTTAATCAAAGCATCAGGCATGCAAAAGAATTGTTTCATTTTTCTTTTTGACATTAGTATTTGTCTATTAGCATTATTTTGTTCAAACAGAAGTAAAATATTTGCTAAGGTTCAATAACCTGTGGATCATGCAAGAATACAGTACTAGGGAGGATTCAAAATGACTTTTTGATTTGTTAGAGTACAAAAATGTTAAAGGAACCTGTGATGCCTTTGTAAACACTTTTCATATACCAGAGGCTCCACTCACATAAAAAGTCAATTCATTACTTACATAGATTTTACCATTCTTAATTTGTTTGTGAACTGAAATAAATGGTTTATAACAATTCCATCCTTTACCTATTGCAGTCTGTACCCTCTCACAGCGACCCCCAAATGAACAGATGGGATTGTGATTAGATTTAAAAAGCAGCACCTGTAGAGACTGAATATGTGCTTCTGCTCCCCAAAGTACACAATTTCAATTTGGCAACTCAAAAACTTGGAAATAAATGCCTTTTTTTTCTGTTTTACATTGGATTCAAACTAGAAACAAAGACAGTTCATCCAAGGCACTCCCTGGATTTCCACTGAATCTTCATAATTGTGCTGACAATTTTTGTTCAATAACTCTTTGTTCATTCCTCTGTCCTATATGACCATCACTGATCATTTATTTCTATCCCAGAGAAAAACCTGACCCCACTGAGTTACTTAACTATAAGCTAACACACTCAGAGGTATTAGAAAAAAATATTACAGGGTTTCTCAACACTCTCCATAGCTTATTTCACAGTAGCACAACAAAACTTTAAAGCTTTAGACTATAAAAAGTCTTGCAACGATTCATTCAGAAAAAAGTATTAATCCTTTGTAATTTTTATGACTTAAACTCAGTTCATGCTTTCTAAACAACCAAACACTCTTTTTGTTGCTATTATTTAATAAATTTTTGTTTCAGTCTTTTCCATATCTGAAACAACTCCTTTTGTAGAACTCAGGTCAGAAAAGTACTCATTCATCTGCTTCTTTAGAGCCCGCTTATGCCTGGAGGAAGACACTTACCAAGGTCAGAGACATTTTGAGACTAAAAGCTGTAGCATTCCCCTTGTTTCAGTGTATTCCTTTCTCTCGCAATTTCATGAAACCATTAGGATAGATGACAGACAAGTGTCTTATATTATTTTTTTACTTTACACCTTGCAATGAAGTTCTGAATTCATTTTAACAAAAACATCTTCCACACAGGTGTGTGAAACAAATTACACCTCAGCACTCCACCAGCTAAAATCCCTTGGTTTTCAAAACAGCTCAAGAGAAGTTTTGAGTGGGTAAAGAAACTGCAGCATCTCTCAAATACCAAGAGACAGACAAATGGGGAAAAAACCACAGAACCAGAGGCCTCCAAAACCACCCAAACCTCTTAGGTAACTGTGCTAAAAGTTCAGCCCATCCTACCTCATTCATCTTAATGCTCCAGGTCCCAAGCTGTGATGGTGCAGAAGGGCAGATGATGGCCCCTTCCCGGCTGGGGGGAGCAGGGCTGGGAACCCCCAATTGCTCCAAACTGTGGCTTGGGGAGAGCAGAGCAGAGAGCAGCAGCTTCAGCCAAAATCCCAAATCCTCCAGAAAGTTCTGGGTGCCCCAGTCAAGGCAGGAAATCAGCAGGGATGGGACCCGAGAGTGCCCACAGCTGGGCTGGAAAAGGAGGGGGAGAGTTGCCCCAGCTGAGGCAGGGCAGGGCAATTAAAGCTCATCAGGGCAATTAGAGCTCTTGTCATGCCAAGCCTAACAAAGGCTCTCTTGTTTCATGGGGTTATGCACATAGGGACCTCTCACAAACCAGACAGTTTTATTTGATTGAACCAGAAACTAATACATAATCTATATAAAGTCCTCTCATAAAATGCTATCTATGTATGGAACTGGCAATCTTCTCCAGATGAAGTTTTTCATTCCTTTCCACCTGCAGCCCACAAAGGAACCGTCTGCAGTAAACCTGCTCTGGAAAGGACAAGATTAGAGATCAAATACACAATCCTTTTGCAAAGCAGATAAAAGAAAAATAATATTCCGTGGTCATGTCACAGCATTGAAAGTGAGGTGAAGATAAGCAGTACTAAGGAATTACAAAATGAGTCAGAAAATAGAAGCTAGAAAAGGGATAAATATTAGCCCTATATTAAATTAATTGACTTTTTCCCCAAACCAAAATAGTTCCTAGCTTGCACAGAATCCATCTACATTCCTCCAAAGACCAATCTCATCCAAATTTCTTAATAAATAAATAAAATTTAGAAACAGGAAAGAGAAGAGGGAAATCAATAAAAGCAAAATGAGCCCACTTAAAAGCAAGCAGTATGAAGTATTTTTTCCTTGCATAATTAAAAATTGGAATATCCTGCCTTAAAACTTAAGTGAAACCAAGAAATAAGGGCAGTTAAAAATAATTATCCATTTTAAAGAATGAGACCATCTCCATAATTACACAATGTTTTTCTCTATCTTAAAAAGGAGTGAAGCTTGTATTACAAGGTATAAGTCAACAACTAATGAACAAGATGAAGGATAAATGTTTTTTAGAGAGACTCAGGCAGCCATTTGCAAAAGGAGCAAAAAAGCAAATGGCAAAGCTCTTAATCTTTGCTGGGTTAGCTCACAATTAAGCTGGTAGGAGATAAGAAGCCTATAATCCTTTTATGAGTTTTATCAGAAATAATAAGCCAAGAAATTTATAAAATGTATATGCAAACCACTGTATACTAAGCTTATTAAAGACAAAACAATAAAATGAAGGAGCATCATAACAGAAATGTAGTGAAATGAGGCAACCAGGTGCCACTAATTACCAGGTAGTGGGCATGAGCTTGTGTTAAGCCCACCTGTGCCTAATTAGGGTGGGCCGCAACTGCGCATGAGCAGGACCAGGGGGCCAATAAAAGGTGAGTCCTGAAGCACAGGCTCAGTTCAGTCCTGAGCATGCTTTGTAGAGAGGTTGGTCACTCTTGGAGCACTGTATTACCTTCAGTGCGCCACTAGCGCTCATCACCCACAGGGTGAGGCTCTGAGAAGTCTCGAACTCAGGGCCTTGGCATTGCAGTAACGTGTCTTAGCCAGCTGTGCCACTCAAGCCTCACCCTGAAGGTGATGAGTGCTAGTGGTGCAATGAAGGTAATACAGTGCTCCAAAAGCAACTGACCTCTGCAGATGTGCTCAGGACTGAGCTGAGCCTGTGCTTCAGGCCTCACCTTTTATTGGCCCCCTGGTCCTGCTCATGCACAGTGGGGGCCTGCCCTAATCAGGCACAGGTGGGCTTAACACAAGCTCATGCCCACTACCTGGTAATTAGTGGCACCTGGTTGCCTCATTTCACTACACTGAAATATCCTGTAGCAGACGCTGAAAAAAAGAATATAAGAGACAGGACAAGTAAAGAGCAATCCAATCCTTGTTTTTCCCTCTAAGGTACAATCTCTAGTTTTTACAACTCATATGTTGAGTTTGCATTTGGAAAATTGTTTTCAGCTGCTCCCAGTGGACCTATCTGCCATGAGGGCTGTGTATAGTACCTATTTGAAACTATTTATACTTTGGTTTCCACAATGCCCAGTACAAAGGCTTCCATAATTTATTTACAAGTTGTATGAAAGAAAGATTTGTTTTTCCTTAAACTTCAACATGATAAATTTATTGAAGTAGAGATTAGCTCTTAAAGAGAACATAGTTTAAATGGTACAAGTGCTAGGAATAAGAATACTTAGGAATAATCAATACTACCTATGGCAAAAGAGTAATTGAATTGCAGCAGCTAGCCTAAAGACAAAGACAAAAAGATGAGCATCAGGCAAATAAAAGGCTGCTGAAAAGTGGAATGGGATGATCTGTTCTTCTTGTCCACGCTGAATAAGCAATAGGTTTAAACTGTAGTAAGGATGTGCAAAACTGAATTTTAGGGGGAAAAAAAACCCCAACCTAACAGCAAGGTTAATCAAATGGACTGCTTGGGATAGGTGCGTAATTTACCTGAGACAAAAGTGGATGAGAATTCCTCTGAAATGACAAGGATCTGTTCATCTTGTTTTAGCAAAGAGAACTAATCAATGAACCCTTGATATCCCTGCTAGTAGAGTGCCATACAATAAGAAAGAAAGACAACAGACATCAAGTTCAGGGGTGTACTCCATTCCCTCCATTAGGCTTGTTTCAGGTTTCTGTCCTCTGTATATTACTAGAGAACACTCAATTTTCTCTCCAACTCAGAATACACAGCATTGTGATTACCTGAAATAGAACTATACAGTGAAGATCCACAGAATTGATGATGGTGTTTGTGCTCAGTCATGAGACCACATGCAAGATGCCCTTGCACTGAGCAATTCCCAGACACTGCAATAGCATCTGTTAAAAAAAATGTTTCTGGAATATCTAAATTCAAAGTACTAATTAGAAAACAGCAATCTACCTTTTTCACAGGCAGTCTGCCATTGCCTTGTTGACAGTGTCATACTGGTCAGGAAAAAAATTTAGTTTTCACTGGGGAAAAAATAAAAAAAAAATAAAATAAAGACCCAGGGGTCGTCTAAGTAAACATTCCTTACATGAAGCTCAAGACATGAAAATGATTGAAATTCTGTAGGTTTAGCACAATATACAGTTAGAATGTATGTTTTGTTGTTTAGCTTTTCTAAGCACACATATTGAAGAGAATATGATAATTCTGGATAAAACAGACTGCAGTTCTAATGGATATACATAAAGTTATTTTCTTACAAGAAAAGAATTGGTTTAATCCAAACAGGTTTATTTGACTTTTTTTTCTGCCTATATTTTACATCTAGATATCTCAGAGGCCAAAATTATTTACCAAGTTAGTTAACTGTGAGTATCTTACCCTGCTGGGATAAATCAAGGATACAGTGAAACAGCAGCTATCTAAACTGGCTGCCAGAAGATTTCATCTTATACTTATGTGCAGGCATCACCTCTGTGTTTGGTGATACACATTTGCACAGATTATTTTATTGACTTTATCACTGCAAAGCTACAGACAGCAGTATGAAGCAAAGCTCATTATTCTCATAAATAATTTGTATATTAGTCTTTCCTCAAATCTTTCAAATTTGGAAAATTCATAAAACATTTATTAGAAGAATCTTGAAAGAACTGGAACACAAACCAAAAGAGAAGTAAAAATCTCATTCTTAAACCTTTAAAGATCGTATATGGTGAAAACAGTTTTTCTTCTGTTGCTACTGAAGAAAAGAAAGGGCAGAGGAGGAAACTCTGAAAACATTAAGTATTCTATTTTTATCCCAATTTTTTTGAAAATAAATGCTTCTGGGTGACTCTAGTACAAAGGCTCTAATCTTTAGGATACTAAACTCATGGTTTGTGTCTGGTATCCATTATAAAACAAACTTCTTGCCCTCCTATTTGGAATATTTAAAGGCAACACAGGATGTCCAAATGAGACTTGTTCTTCAAAAGCACAAATGAGCAGCCTGAGAAAATGTGCATTAATAGAAATAAGAATCTTTCATCCACATTTATTACACTATGAGCTTCAAGAATGTAGTGTTTTAATGACAAACAGGTCAGTTTTGGTACCTAAACTCCAGGAAACTCTTTTATATTAACTACTACCCATTATCCTGTTACTAAAGTGAGCCATACTTTGACATTGATTTGAGGGCACAGAAAGGCATCAGAGCCTGGATAAATCATATTCACAGGAACATAGAGGGACATGAGTCCCATCCTAGAAGCAGGGATTATTTAGAAGAATGAATCTAGAATTAGAATTCTGCCATAAAAGCTAACCTGTGGTTAAAAGCACATAGTTTATAGAGAGGGCCTTGGATAATCTATCACTGACTGCATCTAGTTTCATGTCCAGGGAGGGAGTGGGGTCCAAAGAATAAAATTATCAGCCATTGGTTTACATTTCCTAAATTATTCTTATTTCCTTTTACATACAGAACATTTCTTACTTATTCTTCAGGATCCTGTGAATTAATCACAGTATCTGATCATGGCCGGATTGAGCATTACAAAGCATGAAGCATACAGGCTTGGTGTTTGATCAGCTCCAAGCAGCCCTCCTCCCAGCAGTGAGACACTCAAGTGGGCAAGGGAATGGCTCAGGGTGTGTTTGTCTGAACTGATCCTACAAGAGCCAGTCAGTTGCCCTAATAATACATTATGGCTCAGTGACAAAGCACGTCTGACTGGCACAGAAAGTGGAAGGAATCAGTTTTAAAAGTCTACAGAGCTTGCAATTTTAAGAGGTAAACTGGAAATTGAAATGGAAATTCAGACCATTTCCTGCAGCTTCTTCATATTGCCTTTGACAAAAGGAGCCTCCCCTGCTCCCATAGTTAAACTGCCTCTTACAGCAGTTGTGCTGCCACCTTTCTTGTGCCAACAAAAGTATTTATGGGACAATTCCCTCCCTTCATCCAGTAACTTGCATTGCTGAATGAATCAAGTTTAAAGGGAGCTCAACAAAAAGCACCCCTGGTCTTTCCTCCTCTCCCCTTAAAAGCAGAGGCTGATTTTATTCAGCCACTCCATCACCACCAGATTTGTCCTCCCACAACTGGGAGACACAGAGCTGGAACAAGTGGCTGAGAGCAGGGAAGGGCTGATTTCCTTCAGCAGCAGCAGCACAGCAGTATTTGGGACACCAAAGTCCTGTGGACAGGCTTTACTGATAGAAACCTTCTAACTTCACTGGCAGAAAATCCAGCTTGTAGAATGTTATATCATGATTAATGATTAATGAGAAATCATTATTCTGTACAGATATAAACCAAAAAACTTGGTGCTTTTGCAATGGGTCGGGAAAAATAGCAACTTGAAGCAATAAATACCCACTCACTTTTCCAATGGCCTTCATATCTCCTTGTCTACCAACTATATGTCTATTCATCATTACCTGGTTTGTTATTTCCCTTAATCCATTTCCTGTGTCAGCCTCTTCATTAATTTTTATGCGCTTTTGTTTTCATTTGTATACTTTTCATTGCTTCAATTTCCTAATATTTCAGCAGTCCAATTAGCTACTTCCATATCTTAATCACACTGAGACTCCTTATTCAGCTATAAATATAATTTTATTACCGCTGTTTTAATGACTAACTGTTACAATAACTATTTTATATAAAATAATTTATCTTAAAGCTTTTCCCATTTCCTTTGCTTGTCTGTAATTCATCCCATCTGTCATCATACTTTCTATTTTGTTCAGGAGATCTTATATCATCCTAAACTGGTTCCTGTAACAAAAACTAATCACCTGGAGAGAGGGTAAACTCTTACTTTGTTTCACTATATATAAAAATGAAGATCAAACAATGAAGCATTTCCTCCACTTTTTTTCCAGACTGCTCTGAAGTTCCTAATGCAACCCAAAATACAGATACTATCTCCACATTAAAAGACATACTCTTTCAATAAACATAAACAAGTACAGCTCACATAGGCAGTAGAAACAGAGCAAAGAACTCTGCTCTGAATAGCAACATCACCAGTAAAAAACATGTGTTAGTAATACATGAAACCATTACTTCTGAACTAAGAATCTGGCATTGTTCTCATCTTTAACTTCTGTGATAGCATAGAACTGCAGTGAAATGTTATTATTTACTTCCAGCTTCTAAAATCTCTGTCATTTCAGAGAGATCATTAATTTGTGTAAGACCTGAGATGGTGATGCATCTCTCAAATAAACCAGAGTGAAAGGTTTTGTAAAAAATTCCAACTGCAATACTTTTTAACTTTCATTTGCTTTTACAGAGGAAGAATTAAAAGTATTAAAGGAAGTACAAAATTATGCATTTCAATAGTCAGTCTGCATCTATGTAGTGCAATTTACTTATAGCAAGGCAGGTTGGGACTTTTTTGTGTTTTCTTTTTAACCTGCTTCATTCATTTCACAGGCCACTGCTTCTCTCTGGTGAGGTGGGGTGTAATTGTATAATATTATACTTTTACCACTTTATGTCCTGCAACAGACTTAACCTAAGCATTTCTGAGTCTGCACTATTGCCATCTCCTGCAAAGCTGTCTCTGATTAAAAAACCAAATCTCCCTTTACAGATACACTTTGGTTTTTCTTCTTATTTTGTTGTCTTTCACTTGAAGAATTCAGGCCTGGTTTTGTATGGGGAAATATCTTTATGCTTCTTGTTCGTAAAATGGAGACCAAAATGATGTTTGTATACAATATACTGCTTGCAGACAAGCCAGGTGGACATTACCATTATTGTTGGATCTTAGACTCAGAAGCATAAAATCTTTATAAACCAGATCTAATCATAGTGATATCACTGTCAATTTCTACCAGCTGAATATGTGATTGTGGTTTACAAAACTTACAGTCGGTTGCTGATCTCAAAGGATACCAGAAGGGTTTTTTTTTTTCAAGTATACTTTTTTACTACAATAACATCCAGTAAATTGTATTGCAGATTTAAGATACAAATTGATAATAAATATTTTATATTTGATAATTTGTATAATAGATTGCCTGGGGTTCTAGCAGCATTGGAACAGCTAACTTTCAGAAGTAAATAAAGTAACCTTGTCAGCTGCCCTAACAGTTTGATTTAATTTCACAGAAATTCACAAGCTCATGAATGGCACCTCAGATAGATGGTTTGCTATCTGCTACCAAAAAATTTAGCAGGATACCAAGATAAAATACCTAGAAGTTGCTCAAATCTACTTTTTACTATTAGTTTCTAAACCACTTCACTATTGTTAAAAAATGTCAGTTATGCATATTTTACAAATTCCATTTTCATTTTGGACTTTTTTTCATCTATCAGAAAGAAATCTCCCCCTCCTATTTGAGCTTTCGGCCTTAGGAAATAACCCAATAGTCATTCAGTGGGAACTCCTTTTATAATCTATGTAGTGGCTCTAAGTTGATTTTCTCCTCAAGTAACAGAAGATCAACTTTAAATATCATCTAATATTCATTTCCTTCTTACTGTCATCACTCTTCATGTATTCTTTAGAGATCCATGTACCTTTTTGTCATGTTTCAAGTTCAAGCAGCAGGACAAGGTGCTGTAAAAAGCTGGATGTGTCAGTGTTGCCTCAAAACTTTCTGAGACATAAACATATAATTTCTTCAAGCTGTGTCGAATTGTGAAATATTGCAAGATAAAATTTAAAATTTTCAAGAAAACTGTGAAAGTTTTGTTCTGTTTATCATGCTTCTCTGTTTCAGTATGTTCTCTTCCATTTAAAAGTTCAAAAGAAAGAAAATTTGTCAGCTGAGAAGGACAGAAATCTCTAACAGAAGGCCAACCAAAACCACTGATATTGATGTGTCCATCTCACTGACCCTGAGCTGCAGAAATTCAGATGCACTTGGTCTACCACAGCCCAGATACATTTGACTCCTTATACAAGAGCTGTACAATAACTCTGTAACAGAAAAATCTGGATATATGGAAGACCGAGGTGCAAGAGTGACAAAACCCCAAAAATCAGTATTCCAGTATGGCTAAAGGATATTTTGTGGGTTTTTAAAATTCTTTTCCTATGAGCTGTGAAAATAATTATCCTCCAAATACATCCCACTATGGAGTTGCCACAGACATTCTAAGAGTAGTCATTAAAATCTTGCTGCTGATTGATTTCTCTTTTCTGAATAAGCAACGAGTGTCTGTGCTTACATTTTGTTCCTATTTCATGACTACGAATATAGTTATTAGTTATTCTAATTATAATACTAATATTACAGTATAATATATATAATATGATGTATAATAGTAATACTATTATACATCAATATACATCAGTAATACTGATGTACAATAGTAGTATTACTATTATACATCATATTATATATATTATATAATATATATGACATACATTATATTATATATATTATATATAAATACTATATATACTATAGTATTACTATTATACATTATATAATATATATTATATAATATATATAATATATATTATACATTATATATTTTATATATTATATATATTATATGTTATATATAGTATATATTATACTATATATTATATATTGTATAATGTATATGATATACATTATATTATATACATTATATATATTCTATATTAATACTATATATACTAAAGTATTACTATTATACATTATATTATATATAGTATACTATAATATTAGTATTATAAATAATTACACTAATATATCCAGCAAAGATGGAAGAATTAAAATTATTTTTAAAATTGAGTAAAAAGAGGAGCTCCTCTAGTGCTTACAGAATACCCTTTTTTCTCTGTGCAAGGTGTTACTCAGAGAATAATAAGATTTAGGAGTTGAAGGTATGCTTGTAATCCTGGGTCAAAAGGAATAGAATATAAAAGTGAAACAATGGAAATATATTAATATTGATTTAGGAATGAAACACTGACAATGCTGAGATATTTACTGTTAGAAGGAATAAAAATAGATAAAATTTTGTCTCTCAGCTTTCTCTGCTACTAAAGGGAATGAACTTTATCCTAAATCTGCTCCTCTACAAAAGCCAAATTATTTCATGGACTTGGAATAACAAAAATTATGATTAAGACCATTCTATTCACAAAGCAGAAACTACAAAGGCATGGGAAAATATGTGGTCTGTCCACAGAGTACAACAAGTCTGTTCCTGCTGTAAGCTCCTGAAGTCACATCATTAAGATTCTTATTTCTTATCCTTCTTATGGATTCCCTAAACCATATCCACAATTTTAAGACAACAAGATGCTTGTGGTATCTTCTTCTAGGGGGCTAAAGTTCTTCATCATCAGACTATACTACTGTGCAGCCTTAGAGGAGCTACCATGGGGTTGGGTGCCAGTCTCCAGATTGCAGCAATAATGTCTATTTGTAGTAAACAATCCTAACAAATTATGGGAATAGAAAGTCACCACAACAACCTTGTTACAGCAGTGTCTTACTTCTAACTGCAAACAGTAATTTTCTTGATGGTATTGTCTTCCAGAGCTTACAAGATAATAAAACCAATAACTGTTCAGTGCTGGAAAGGTGGAAAGAAAAAGGTTATAGAAATTTCTAGGCCAAGCCTAGGGAAATATGACCCTTGTATTTCTACTACAGACATCTGGAAGCTTCCAGCTGTTGAAAATATTGCTAAATATATTTACAGTCTTTGCAGAATAAAAAGCTTTATTACTTTTACTACAGGCAGAAGAAAAAAGCTTTAAATCTTTAGTTCTGAAGCAGTATCTCCTGTCTTAAAAGCAATGAAGCCTTTTGAGAGAAAAGGCAGCACACTAAAAAAGGTGGTTTATGATGTATCTTTGTTGCAATTTTGGTTCATATATTTTTATTAAGTGCAACCTTTATATGTAAATGAAATGATTATCTAACACAAAGTACTGTTTTCATAAAGTAAGAATAGGTTTTACGTCCTAAAAGATAAGGCAACATAAAGCAGTCAGGCAGCTCAGCGTGTATTTGATGGCTGTGAAATGAACTATTTGATTTCCTATTACAGCCTTAACACTCCACACTGTACCATAGCCAGCAAACCCATGCAATCAGGCAACTAACCTTTCATCAGGGAGTCAAGTAATATAAAGCAAGTTCTGCATTTCTAATGGGTGACATACCTCATCTAAAAATCTAATCCTGGAAATAACCCTTACATTATGAAATTCACGGAGAGAAAGAGAGATCACATTCTGAAAACCCAGAGAGAGATGAATGTACTAAGCACAAACAAAAGGCTTCTTGATCAAATGTTCTTGGTTTATCTGCAAAATACCTTTTCATTCTCATACTTCCCTTCAAGTGCAGTGAGCCACATCCAGGAATAGAAAGGAAACTTTACACCTTCTGCTTCCCACATCACTGGACTGTGAGGCAGAACACAGCACTCTGCTCCCTGGCTGACAGACAGATCTAAGGATGCATCACACCATCTCATGAATCAGGACATGAGATTTCTGCAACAGTACTTTGTGACAATGCTAGCACTGGTTCAAAGAAAGGCTTTACAGAATGAAGGGGAATAAAGGGAATCAAATTTTAATATCGTGCACGGCTGTTAAAGCTATGGAGAAGACAACTAAAGCTGTGAGTTCAATCAAAGGGTAACATGAAAGTATTTTGAAGGAGAGGAGAAGATGATTTTTCTAGTAGTTCCCAGAACAAAACAAAGCATGGCAAGCATGGCATAAGCCTTCCTCACTTAAATTCCAAGGCAGAATAAAGGCATCCAAATAATACTCTGTGCCTAACCTCCTCCAGTCAAAAACCTGATCAACACTGGGTTTACTGAAAGAAAAATATAAAATTACCTGACAAATCTAAAAAGTTTGCAGATCTTTTTTTTTCTCTCTAGAACTCTTTGGTTAAAGCACATGCATTGGAATTCACTATGGGGTCACCTGGAAAGCCCATGGAAACATCTCATTTTAACAGGGAAAGTGTTCAGTCTTCTCCAATCCCAGCTGGAAAATTAAAGCTGACACTGAACAGCTTCTTAGGTAAGCAGCTGTCGTAACAATTTTTATTAATAAATCAATGAATAAAATTATTTGCTCCTAAGCAAGGTTTTAATTTCTGAATCAACAGCTTGGGGAAAAAAAAAATAAAAATTCCCAGTGAATGTCTAGCTATTCATTACATAAACCTGAATCCTCACAGTCCATCTATTTATTAGCTCTTTATGGTCTTGTTAAGCAGGTGTACAGTGCATAATGACTCCTCATTAGATCCTGTAAATAAGTAAAATAAAACTGCCACACAGTTTAAAAATAATCTACTGCTTCAATCCTCGTATTTTTTTTCTGGTTTTACATTTTGTGGTCTTGGGTATTCCTTTAATTTATCATCATGAGAGAATCTGTCAATAGAGAGAGTTATGAAAACAAGATAGGATTGGAGAAAAAAAAAAAAAGTATAGATTTTTATCTTGGGTGATTAAATTCTCACTGACATTAACATATGACAACCTGTTAGAACGATTTGTAAGTCTTTACTGTTTTATAAATAGCTTTATCTCTTCATTCCACATGAGGAAAAAGCAAAGTATTATTTATTGTACCTTTCTACCACCACAGCATGGAATATTTCAAAGACTTATTTTAAGTTTTGTGGCAGTCTCTTGATATTAAAGGACTGCAGATACAAGATGATGAAACCTTCTTTATATCTCCTGACCCCCCACTGTACATGTTGTTACACACTATTTTGTAAAAGAACTGCCTCTAATCCTCAGAAACAAACACTTTGCTTTTATTGTCATAGAGTTGTAAAGCTAAAACAAGCTATAATAATTTCATTAAATCACGCTGAATTACTTAGAAATGCTGAGAATTACTTGTAATATGTAATGTTTTCTGTACAAATGGACTGAATATTTATGATATTTAGTTTACATCATGTTTTTTTATTCTTAAAAAATTGACATATTTGGTTTTGTTTTCTTAGTAGAGCATAAGGCAAATTATATTAATTAGGCTATTTACATGATTTCCTAAGTTGCAGCAGTAAAAGTTGCCTTCAGCTAGCAAATAATTGGAATTACAATTGCTGGAGATATCACAAGTTTTTTAATTATATCAAGCTCCATCAAGCTCTGATAGGACATTAATAGTAGCTTCCTTTCAATGCCAGTGTTTTTCTCCCCACTAAGCCATTCCAGTGTACTCAAAGACATAAAACAGAAATATATGACAAGAAACAGTCATCTTCAATTTTATTCCCCAGACTTCAGGTTTACTGGTGTATCCCCTTGGGAACATAGTGACAGAGCTTGTCTTTCAAAAGACATGGGAAATAGACTGTAGTCTAAAAGTTATCGTAAGATTTTGGATAAGCAACCAGTTTTGTAAGAAATAATATGAAAATTACAGATAAGATAAGATATAGCACAAATGCATTTTAGTACTGTAGAAAAGTCTTGCCAACATGAATATTGTTTTTTCTTTGCTTTTGGAAATCAGAGGGGAGGCAGAAGCTCATTAATTTGACATTTCACTTATAAAAGACTGGGAAAACTCAAATTCAACAGTTTCTATGGCAAGAAGAAAATTCTAGACCATCTCTGATAAAGTGGGTGCAATCTAGACTTGTATCAGGTTTGATTTTAATTCAGTAATAGGTGACATACATTTAATAAGACTGTGAATAACCTTTTGTTTTTCCAGTCTAGCAGCATCACTCCAAGAACATGAGACAAAAGACTTGAAAGCACTACAAAGTATTTCAGGCAGAAAAGGAACCTGGTTCCAAAGGACCACCTTAAGAAAAGATAAAGATACACAGACACTACTCCTTCAAGCAAAATGCTCTGTGATCTGAAAAGATTCTGTGTCTACTTTTAGGTATGGCACTATTTCTACAGCAGATAGGAAGTGCATACAAAATTGAAGTGAAAATATACATCTGAGCCCACTGGTCAGAAGAGGGAGAGCAGGGAAGATTTCTTGCTGTCCTTTGACTTATCAGAAAGTGCCAGAGATGAAACACCTAAAGGGTAAGGGTTAAATACTAATGATTAAATACTCATGCTCCAAGTTATTTCTTGTTTTAGAACATCATAATGTTAATTCCTTTAAAGTCAAAAATACAAATGTGTAGTGAAATGAGGCAACCAGGTGCCACTAATTCCCAGGGAGTGGCATGATCTTGTGTTAAGTCCACCTGTGCCTGATTAAGGCAGGCCCTAACTGCTTATGAGCAGGATTAGTGGCACCTGGTTGCCTCATTTCACAACACAAATGCCCCTTCCTAAAGTGTTATCTTTGCTTGTTACCTGCTAACACATCTGCATCTTCAAAAAATCCACAGTTCATGACCTTCAGTGCTCACCATCTCCATTTTTATAATCCCACCATTTATAGAGCACTTCAGCAACTTATTATCTCACTGAAAAGGTTACAGAATACCCTACCTGGCTGCCATGGCTTGCACTGAGCACAGCTGAGGAGACAGCATAGAGTAGTTGTGGTTTGTTGTTGTTTTTAAGCAAAAAGTGCAGTGGCATTTTTGGTCAAAATGTTAGCAGACAACAACAGCAAACAACATCCACTGTTGGATCTGAATGTCTGTGAGCAATGTGTTAAAACAAGTAGATAGGAATGGATAAAGACAAATACACTTAAGCAGTTATTACTGAATGTTTAGGAAATTTCTTTTCTCTTTTTCTAAAGCCTCCATTAAATTTTTAAGGACAATATTAAGTGCTGAGTTTTTCAGTATTTGTTGCCCATAATAATGCAAGTTATTCAGAATGAGTTAACAAACTAGGGACCTATCTACAAGCTAGGTCACCGATAAAGACCAGATACAAACTCAGTTGTGTGAATTCACAGGAGCAAAATTCCTTTTTTTTTATTTTAACCCACAGTAAACCCATACCTGTACCTTCTAAAGAGCAGAACTTAATTTTGAACATCATATTATAAAAATCTGAATGTTCCAAACAGACACTGTTCATGACTTCTCTTCCTTCTTTATGTTCTTTATCTTTATCCTTTGACTTGCCTGTTCTGTATTTCTGTCACTGACACTGGATTAAGGAAAAGCTCTGCAAAGTAGTACAGAAATTAAAAGGGAGCCACGGGAGGCAAATGACAACATAATATTAAACTAGAAAAATTACTGCTAAGAATGAGTGTAAATGGGCAATTTAAATTTCACTGTATGGCATAATGTTACAGAAGTTTAGGGCAGATGACTTAGGGACACTGGCGTACAAATGAAATACAGTTAAGCACACAGGCATGTGCATCTTTATGGCTGTAGCTCCAGGTAACAGGATGAGGCACAGACACATTGCGCAGGACAGAAACCAGAAGCCAGCTACTGCTACTCTAAGACCATCCCTGGTGTGTCGTGAGTCCCTTCTCAACTTCTTAATTTATTACCTGAAGTGCTAGGGTGGCAAAGCTGCTGAAAATATTTGCATTCATCAAGTCTCTCACGTTTCATGCCTTTCACAGCACTTTGAGAGATAACTTTCTACAGAAGATCTGTCAAACCTCAGGTTTGGACCAAAAACTCTTGAAAAAAAAAAAAAAAAATTGAGGAAGGTGTTAAAAACAAAACAAAACAAAAAAGCTGAACCCAGCACTATGATCAGAATCATTAAAATCTTTTTCGGTCTGTGGTGGCATGAAGTTAAGAGCAGGAGTTAGGTAACCTCACATCACAACCTCAGCTGCCTGGGGAACCCTGCCCTTCCCACTCCCCCTGAGGCTGCTCCCCAGCTGCCAGTGACCCCAGCAGTGCCCCTGCCCACCAACCCCACCTTCTAGAAGCTTCCAGCCCCAGGGACTGGGGCCACCACTGCCTCAGCCCCCAGGGCTGCCCCAGCCAAGGCATCCTGCAGAGGGGACACCATCCCATGCTCTGGTGGCAGCTTCTGGTGGCTCTTGAGGGAGGGGAGGGAATTGTGTTCAGCCCTGGAGCAGATGCCAGGGATAGGAGATGCACAGAGGTGGGGTCATTGAGGTCTCAACTATCCTGATTTTGCCTTCAAGGGATGGATAACAAGGGAAAGTCTTCACTTTCCTGGGGCAATTTGAAGATTTGTGCCCTTAGTCTGAGCTCGAAGGGGGAAAAGTGGGAATTAACCATTTGACTCCACAAGGTCACTCTGTGGTGAGAAGGGACTTCTAACCCCAGGCAGTTTGCTGTAGACACCATCCATTTCTTATCGTATTGAGTTAATCAGCAATTTCTTTGCTTTTAAGGATTACAGACACTGATTAAAACAAAGCTCTGCTCTGTTCCTGACAGTCTTACTGCACAGCCATTAATGCAGTACCACAGAAGCAATTCCTGTGAAGCAGCATCTCCCCATAAGTGTAACCTCATTTAAATATCAAGGGAAGAGCCAAAACTGTGTGCCCAGCCTTTCACAACATCCAGGGAAGCATCTAATGATATTTTAAAATGCTGAGCAGAGAAAAATGAGGCCCTGCTTTCCTCCTTTCCAGCTCAAAGCAGGATTATGCAATTGCTCTTAAGTCTTAAAACATTTAAAAATATATATTTTATATTATTATTTTATATTCTATCATCTGGGAAATCAAAACCAACAATGATACAGTTGTTCATACTTCTTAAGTAAACTATGGTTGCTGAAATTAGACTTTTGGGGAGCTATGACCTTTGTTTCTCTTATAATTGAGAAGAAAATCAGTGTATTTTCTGCCTCCGTGCATGCATGCAAAGAAGTTAAGCGCTGGGTATTCCAATGTAATCCTTCCATTATGAGATTAAAGACTTGATACAAATACTGATAAATAAATTTCATTTATTTTATTGAGGGGGATGTTGATGGCTGGATGCGGTGATCTTAGGAGTCTTTTCAATCCATGACAATTATGTGATTCTGTGAGTTTAAGATTCAACTAATTTTGATAAAATTAAGTAAATAAATAAATAAAGAAAAACAATTCAATAAATAATGCAGACATTGTAGGATCCTAATAACCTAAACTCATAAAACTTGCCCAAAAAAAATCAACATTTTTCCAAGTGTGACTTTTCACTTTGAAAGTTTTATCTTGAAGAAACTGACTTACAATATGAAAATTTTGAGAAACATAGCAGTGAACTTTTTGGATCCATTTCAATAAAAGCACCACAAACTATTTAGAGGCAGAGCTGAGCCCCAGGTAAGGAGACCACCAGGAGCTGTATTTAAATGATGCTGGCAAGAATATGAAAGTGTTTTCTTATGAGTACCTGCAAAGTAGCCACTTGTTAGGCAGCATATTGGCCAGGCTTTAGGAGGGGAAAAAAATCAGAGTACCTGAAACCTTCCCACTTTTAATAAAGAGTCCATATGCAACATGAAATAAGTCACTAAGATTCTCTATGACCCAGAATTCTGAAAAAAACCCAGTCTGTTGCTGCCACAAGAAGACGTTGCTAGAAAGGGCAAGGGTATGGAATGGACATCCCAAAAGAGAAAAAGCCAGATTCTGACTAGAAGTCTTAAGTACAACAATTTACCACACAAGGAAGCAATAAAACATCGGGGTAAGGAATATATTAAGCAGGGAGAGAAAGTTTATTTTGATTGGCATACTTCTCTGGCTGCAAGCAGAAAAAATCTGATTTGGCTAGAATTACTCCTGCTATACTCTATGTTTAGCCCCTACTGCCAGTCTGATGTTCCTGTGCTGATATAATTAAAGAGGTGTCATAGGCCCTGCTTGCTTTCATAGTGGGAATGAGAAATAGCTGCTGATACAAGCTAACAGCTGGAAATATATAAAATAAACATAAGCTATGCTACTGAAATCACAGATCCTTTTAAAGAAACAGACCCATCTGCCAATCACAACATAAACCCACATGCCATACCTAAAATTTAGGAGGAATAATGTTGGCTGTGTGTTATTTTGGGAAGGTTATGTGTTAGAAAGATACATTTTTTTAAATCAATCATCAACTAAAGGGGTGGCAATTCTTTTATAATGCCAGGATTAGTTTTGGAAGTGAATAGACCAGCAAAAATCTGGCCTGGTGCACCAGTCATCTACAAAGCTTGATTGCTTTTTCCCACAGCTTTGGAAAATTAGCAGATGAAAGAATGTGTATATATCTGGTCTGAGTAAAACACTTGATGTAGTGTCTTACAAAATCTTTACTTGCAAAATTAATTTAAACTGGCTTGGACATGGAGTACTGTCACTTGGATTTAAAAATGGCTGGCTGAGTGCAAATAGAGGGTAATGAAAAATGGCAATGTATCAAGTTGGTGGGAGGTGTCTGGTGGAGCTCTGAAGGGATCACTGTTTGGTCCTGTTTATTTAACATGTTCATTAACAATCTGGAAGAGGGAGTGAAACAGCATGTTAATTAAACTGACACATAATAATAAATCAGGAATTACTTCTAATGCTATAGCAATAATAGTTTACAAAAATGCAGCATACTACCAAGGTTTCAAGAAAGGTTAAAAGTGTCAGTAATAAAGACTTAGAACTGTTATAATTGTGTTCTACCTTTTAAATAAAAGATAAAAAAAAATACACAGAGTCAGAAGCCTACTAGCAATATACTGATTCAGAGCATCATTGCACCATGTATATAAACTAAACAGAAACTACCACTGAAAGAAGCACTTTCTTTTTCTCCTACATTTCTAGTGCATTAGATACGGTGGTAAGGACTGAATCAGTTCAGTTCAATACTCTGATGGAAATATTTAGCATTAAAGTTGTTAAATCAGTTTTCAGTTGTTTCTGCATGTAGCTGGCTGCTAAATATAAGGAATATAAGAGAACAGAAGGACAAGAAGAAGTGGTGGTAGGACTGCATGTTTTAGTATCACTCACATTAAAATGGGATTAGATATAAGCCACTTCCTTTAGTTTTATAGTTTGATATGACAGCCAAAATTCAACAGTTTAGAGCACTGTTTCCACAGTGGCAAAAGAGCCTTCTACTGTTACAACATGCTGGATTTACTTTACTTGTAAATACTTCTAAGAAAATTAAAATTGATATGTAAACATGAAGCTGTTCACTGAACAGTGATGAAAATTGGTCAAAGACTACAGGAAGTCACAGAAAAGAGTTCTCAAAACCAGGCTGGAATGCAAGCAGTCAGAGACACCCATTTCTAAGAGTATGTAGTATAAAGACAGATCTCAAATAATGGTGTTATTATCTCGCTATATTATTTTGAATTATTTGCAGCAGCTTTTCTAGGCTGGCTCTTGGTCTGAGATACAACAATGAATCATAAAAGTAGACTCATTTTTAAAGGACAGTTTGATGCTACTCCTTAAAAGGTAAGGAAAAGGAAGAGAACTTCTAAGGTCTTTGCTGTATCCACTTTAAATTGTGCTGGGATCTCATGAAGTCCCCAGGAAACACAAGAACATTTCAAAGCTGTGCAAGTCTCATGGTCATAAAGCTTCTTCCTACACTAGCAGGAAGGTCCTGTAAAGCAATTAAAGAAACTAAAGCTTTGAAGTGCCCATACTAAATGTGATGTCTTGTTAACTTAAGGGTTTTTAGGGGAAAAGCCCTATAGTCAGGCAGGAATAGATAGAAAAGCAGCTCCATCTATCCAAAGGAACTCTGCTCCAAAATGGAGCTGTGGGAGTCTTCACTGAAGAAGTGAATCTCTCTCATGCCCTCTGTCTAAAATAAAGATAAATCTATTAAAAGAACCTGAAAATAGAATGCACTCTTTTGATGTCACATTCCTTAGGTAGGTAACTTTCTGTTCATGAGCTAGACATTGTCCCACCATTCACAGGTGGAAAACATGAATACTTTGAAGTCAATAGGTACACTGATGTAAATAAAACCAAACTAAAACTCCTTTGCAAATATATAATAAAATATGAGATTTATTTACTCTCTGTGGTCTTGACCTGAATGATAGTATCCATTAATATCAGTAGTTTTGTCTAGTTTTATTTTAATCCTTCCTTTTCTAGGATCTATTTTCTCTTGTTTGGTTTTGGGTTTTTTTTCAGCCCCAGTAATTTGTGAAGCAGCTGCACTGGTCATGAACTAGTTGCATTTTATTATACCTACAATGATTTTTAAACAGAAAGAATCTGCTCATGGGAACACTAATCCTTCCATTATAGAAATAATTAAGCTCTTTTATTTGCAAGATGAAAATCTTTAGGGAACATATGAAAACTAGCAAAGAGCAATTTTTTTTTTTTTTTAGAGGAAAAATGATGATATAAACAGACCTGCTAGTGTCTATTAAACTGTGGCATATGGAAAGGCATACACTTACATAAATCTTTCTCAGTAGTTCTTCTGTTTGGCTCAGGAAAAAAGAATATTCCACAGAACTTTCTTTACAAAAAATATGCTGGCAAGTTCTCACAAGATCTTTTCTGTCTTTTCAATACTCACACACTTCCATTATTTTATAGTAAATGTTAACCTAAATATTTTACTCTGTTTCTATTCTATAATTATAAACAGACTGTACTTGTTTGCAAAACAAGCTCTTCCTAAGTTAACAAAGCTACTTGTATTAGATTTTTATTTACTTTCTTTAGCTTTTGCTGTAGTGATGCATTTTATAGGTAGCAACTTCTGTTCCTAGCCATTCATTACTATTTTATTATTTCATTCTCTATATTGCACTACATATACACACATAGGATCTAGCATATTCTCAAATATTTTTGAAAATTTACTGACATAAAAGTGCTGTCCAATCAGCAGGTTTGGGCTTATAAAACATCTATGGGTATATTCCTTTGAGTAGTTGTGCCCAGCAAGGATAGCACAGAGGAAAGGGAACAGCTGAGGTTACTGGGTTGCAAGAGAGGAATCTTTAGAGAAAAAAAAACAGAAAACTATGAGAAAGCAAACTTCATTTTTTATCTTCTTCTCAACAGATAAGATGTTCCATCTGTGTCTGATTTGAGGCATGCATCAGTGTGCTGTCTTTAGGTTACACCTGATGGAGCTCTGCCTTCCTGGAGAAGGGTAAACCCTTGCCTGCTGATGGGAAGTAGTGACTGAATCCCTTATTTTGTTTTGCTTCTGCATGCAGCTTTGGTTTTACCTATTAAACTGTCTTGATCTCAACCCACAGGTTTTCTCACTTTCACCCTCTGGTTCTCTCCTCCAGCCCCCTCTGGGGAGTGAGTGGGCAGCCTTGGGTGCTGAGCTGCCTGCTGGAGTTAAACCACAAGGGGCAGGAAGGGAAGTGAAGGAAGGGCTGGGAACATACAATAGGATTATCTAAATAGTGAGAAAAAAAAAAGCAGCAGCTCCAGGTAAGAGGAAGGGGGAAGAGAAGATGTCATTGATCAAATAACACCATGACAAAAGACTTTGACAAGATCCCTCACTAAAGTCTTTTAAAGAAATTTCGTTGCTTGGAGTTCTAGGTCAGTTTCTTACAGTGGAAAAGGGTTTTTGTAAGGGATCTGTACTGTATCCTATATTCAGAAATTAACTGGAAATAAAGCATAGCAAAGTTTTTTGTTTTGTTTTCATTTTTATTTTTTTAAAGTAAATTTAGAAGGTTTTCTGATGTTTCTAATGTATGGATGCTAACAAAAATGAGATTATATTACAAGTTTGAGAAAGTGGCAATAAAATGGCAGATAAACCATGAAGCTGATAGGCATAAAGCCACTGCACAGTAAGAAGTAATTCTGAATTTTCATCTACAGTTTAGGACTCCAACCAAGCTCTTACCACTTAAAAATATGTTGCTGGAATTATGATAGACAATTTATGAAAATCTCAGCTCAGTGGCAAACAGAAAGCAATTGATGGGACTGGAATAGAGATCAAAACTGAAAACATCTGTGTTTCAGTACAGAAATCTGTTCAATGCTTTTGATTCCTTTGTGCATTAGAGGTCATTCAAATAGTGAAAGTAAAATAGTAAGAAAATAAACATAGTAGTAGTATATAAAAAAAAAAAATGTGTGGATTGGTTTCCATACTGCTGAAATGTCTAGGTTTTAAATTATCTTTTTCTGGTGAGCAAAAAGACCACTAGGTTTTTATCAAGGGCTATGAAAGTCATGAGTGACATGGAGTCAGTGAATAGGGAGTTATATTTCACCATATTTTGAAATAAAAGAATTAGAGGGCATCAAAGAAAACTAGCAAGTAGCAGGTTCAAATCAAGTGAAAAGAGGAAATTGTGAAAATCAGCCATAGCTCTTCATATAAACATATTTTAGCAATAAAACTTGTTGGATTTAGATTTGATGAATGCTACAACAATGGGAATACCCGAGTGATGAGACAAACACGTCCAACACCAGTTCTTGGTGTGTATAAGATGCTGCATTTGGCTTTTGCATTTCCATTTATACTCTATTTACAGGAGGAAAAGATAAAAAGGAAACAAAGAAGTTATTTCTAAAACCATATTTTGAGAATATTGTGTTGACTGATATTCAAAAAGCTGTAGGTGATTTAGTAGATTGAGAAAGTTGTCATCTTGTCACATGGACTAAGTGATTGCTTCTTTTATGTGTCACAGTTCCACAGAATAATCAAATGATGACCAATTATCCAGCTAGAAAAATTAAAAGGTTATCACCACTTGGTCAAATTTGTAATTTGCTGACCCCTTGCAGAGGATCAAGGCCTCCAGTCAGCCCTAGGGATACAGGGGTCTTGATTCCTCACCCCATGCATGCAGAACAAGGATAATCTGCTTTTAATAAAAACCAAGAGCCTATTGGGACTCTGAGGATCACTGCAAAAGAGTAGGACCAGAAGTACTAAGGTTCTGAAATCAGATTGACTTTAGTGCCTAAGGCAGATGAGCCTTCATCTACACAACAGAGCTGGGGTGACTTTTGAAGTTCCCTCTCCTTAGAGGAGTTTATGTGGTTGTGTTGTTTTGTTTCATAGCACCATTATGTGGATACTCCTGATCTACAACAAACATGAAGCTGTATCTAAAATGAATCCCTGGCATGCAGGTTTAGAGGTGACTTGGTCTTACAGCATACACCTATTTGTGACAGTTGTCAGTTCAGGGAGAAGAGTTTTCTCCAGTAAAATTCGTCTCAAGCAAATGATAAGCAATCAGACAAGACTGGTGCTTTTGTTGAGTGATATGCAACAAGTTTTTCTGTGTGCTTTAACTAACTTCTTGGATACAAAGCTGATTATATCAGAGTTAAAATGTAGATCAGGCTTCCAGAGAGGCATAGCTGTAGAAATGACGTCGGTTTCCACCATGAGGTAAATACTGTCTTGACTGTACACAGAGTACTTCCTCAGCCCTGACACAAGTCAAGAATAAGAAATCAAAAATCCTAAAATTCTTTCTACTCCTTTAATATTCAGTGGTAGCCCTGTAGACATCCTCTGAAGTTCTTGAGAAGCATATGCTGAGGAAGTGACTAAATTCTAATGCAGTCAGGAAGGCTGCTACAAAACATCGTTATCTTACCAGACAGAATATTTAAACAATTCATGGCAAACTAATGCAATTTGTGCTTATATATTCGGTTTTATGGTATGTTGATCTGTGAAAGCAGCTACCAGTGATACCTGCAGTGCCCTGGAGCAAATGTGCCTGAATGTGGAGTTTCCAAGGTACCAGAAGACGAAACTGCTATATATAATCTAATTAAAATATGTTCTATTAAACAGTAAATTGGAAGACACCATCACAAAAAGATAGTCTAGTGTAAAACCAAAACCCATTAGCTCCAGGGAAAATTCAGTATCAAGCAATACCCAACAAGCAAGGGATTGGCAATGCTAGATCATCTGGAATGCTAGATTATCTTTTTCTGAGAGTACCTCACTTTCATTGGATACTCAGCCAATATATCTGACAGGGAAAAAGACACCTCTTCCAAGTTTTATGGTCAAGATGTACATTAAAACTCTGCAGTTTTGCATTCTCCTAAAAAGACAATCTCTAGCTTTTCATTTTGTGGGGTGCAGATTCCCAATGAAAAGCTGAATACTTTCTTCCTCACATCTAAAGAAGGATGGATTTGAATGAGAGGTTCTACTGTTCAAGCTACTCATCAGATAGAATGCATGGCTTGGTAAAGAAATGGCTAAAAACAGTCGAAGTTTTATATAACCAAAATCTATTTTAATAAGGCCTATAGAAAAAAAGCCTATTAAAAATGAAAAAAAAAAAAAAGGCAAAAAAAAGGATGAAGCTGAATAAAATGTCTCTGAATATTTGCCTTTCCTTCCTTTCAGTCTTCAAAGAAGACTTCACTTTAAATGCAGTATACAGTCATCTTGTATACCTGCTGTGGAGGTCAGGCAGGTTCTCCATGAAATTCAACATAATGCAAAACCAATTAGTAAGAGTGGCATATCAGTTTTGTAATCACTAATACAGACTACAACAGATTGTCAGATATGAAAGGAGGTAGTAGAAATAAAAATATACAGTAGCTGAACAGGAGAAAATCTATTTGCAGAAGAACTGAATTTGGTAACAAGACTTTCTGGAATCACAGGCTCAGATACAGCCACTCACCCTTTTATCTGTATGGATTCAAAAGACCTAAGTTTAAATGATGCCATTAGCTATGATGCAAAACCATACCAGGAAGGTTTTAAGAAAAGCCACAGGTATGCCACGTGTATCACAAGATTCTCCTTTTTGTCATACCTGTGAGGTATCTGTGAGGTATTTGCCTGTGTTACTGGTTAAGTAGCTTCACCTAAATGTGAAATCGAGAATTTTGAGCATGATAATTAAAATTCTGCATGAAATGTGTACACACAAAGCAGTATTTTATATTTTCCTGGCCACAGTCATGTAGTCATGAGCGTGAAGGACAAAGGTGAGTTGATTTGGAATTCCCTGTCACTATGAAAAAAACCCTAGTTTATTCCTATCCAACTCGTATTTTGTTAACACCATCATTTTGTAGGAAAGCTGGAAGTTCCACTCATGAACATCCAGACAACCCATTAGACTGAGAATCAGCACTCTGTCACAACAAGACTCACCACACATAAACCGTATAAAGAAAAGACATAACAAATCTATGATTTCAGGGAAGGAATAGGAATAAATCATTCTGGGGTAAGTGAATCAACTTCAGGGGTTTTGCTGCTGCTGTGGTAACTGTTACGTAGCTGCTGACATAGTGCTGATAATGTGCAAATTTGCCTTAGTAAACAAACTTCAAAAAGTACAGCTGCCATTTATTTCTTTGGGGAGTTTTTTTGTTTTTCATATGGCAGCAGGGTAATATTTGTTGTCAGTTAAGCAGCTTCCCTCAGGAGTAGTCCAGAGGCAGCAAAGCAATGAAGTTGTCCGGAGCTCTAAGTTGGGCCGCTCTGCTCCAGGCGCGCTCATTCCCGTTTGGCACGAAACCCTTCCATGCATTGCCAATGCCAGTGCTTCCAGCCACTCCATCACCTGTTTGGGACAAGTCCCTGTGTTTCTCTAGTGATCAAGGTAACTGTGGCACTTCAGGAGGTCTCTAAATCACTGTGTTGACATCAGGAGCCCAGATTTTAAGCACTGTGCTCCTCCAGGTTGGAGACGCCACAACGGTACTGAGATTTGTCATCATTTATAACACAGGATTTCTTTGGCATCATGGAAATCTGCCACATCCTTAGAATTCACAAGAGAAAATGAATGCAGAGTCTGATGCTTCCCATGTGCAGGGTCTAAATTGAAAGGAAAAGACAAAAAAAGTACACTGAGCATTTCTGTGGTCACTGTGGACTTTGTGATTCTCTGTACTTAATGTGGTTTCAGTGAGGAAAATGTCCCTGCCTCGAGAGGCTCAATGCACTGGTTCCCATACAACATCCATCTGCCACAGTGAAGTCACCTCCGTGAGTGTTAATAATGACAACATCCATACACAACAAGAATGGAGCAGCAGAGCACCTCTCTGTGGGCAGATCTCAGTATGGACCTTCATGTAACTAGGGGATCCCAGAGCTAAGTATTTACCCTAGGACTGGTGGGTTTGTTCTTATTATTTTACTTTTTGTGTGTGTTTTTTGTTTTTTCAATTCAATGTCTCCCGTGCCTATAAGTAGAGGATAATTGCTCAAAAGGACTTTATATTCTTAATTCAAAAAAAAAAAAAAAAAAAAAAAAAAGCAGTATAAGAATATACTATTACCTCAAGTTTTCAGTTCTCTTATAATTTATTTAAATTGCCCCTGTGCTTTCTTGCTTTTCAGAATTTATGGACTTGGCCTCACTGACTAGGTTTAAAGAATTCAGTCCTTTATACATTAATGTCCCTCAATAAAAGAGATATGAAAGAAAATGGCCCCCCCAAAATCAATATGTATTCCATAGACCAAATATCTAGAAAGATATTGAAAGTGTTATCAAATGGGGAAGTTAAAAATTAGCCTCATACTAAATGAGCAAGGAGAAACTTAAACCTAAATTAAGGGTCACAGAAAAAAAGAAAATGTGAGAGAAGCTTGGACTGTGCTCAGTCAAATTATATATGTTGGATTAAAAAAAATATATCTTTTATGACTACTTTTGAGAACAGAAAATATCCTGCTGTAATATCTGGGTATTTAATTAGAAATTGTACTCTTAACATGAAATAAGATACTATACTGCCAGTTGGACAGGTAAAATGAGAACATAAAACCATTTGGACTTATTAATCAGGTGCTTGAAAAATGACAGAAATTAAATTGAATGTTCATTAGAAGACATTTGAGTAATATGCAGTATGAAGAGTGGACCAAAGTAGCCTGAAGCCACCCAGTGTCCAGTATCTCTCCTTCTCCAGAAAGCTTTGATTATATTCCTTGCTTATAAATGTCAGATTAGCATGAATATCTTAACACCTAGATGAACAACACAATTTATCTGTTAAATTTCATGCCCTGAAAACTCCTGATAATATTTTCAAATGAACTGCAAGTATGAGCAGTTATTTCAGGAGACACAGAGAAGTGTTCCCACACCATGAGACAAAGGGATAAGAGCACTTTCACCCTTCTAACCCATTAGTAAACTATTTAATAAGAATTAATCTGCAGGTTTCTGCTACAATGATCTTCCAAAGAAAACCAGAAACTGAGCAGAATTCCTCTCTAACACAGCTGCTGTGAGAATTGGTGGAATCTGTCTGTACCAATTTATAATATTTATCATGCCATAAAAAGTTCTAAAGTAATATTAATGTTGCAACTTAAAGGCCTGTACATGGCTACCAAGGGTTTTCTGAAAATGCTGGAATTGCTTCTAATAGCTAAATACCTGTGTTTGAGTTACAGTCATAGAATCACAGAATAATTTACAATAGTTCAGGCCAACTATTGAGTTTTGAAACAACTGAGAGATACTCTTAAAAAAAAAAAGTGTCTCCTACTGCCTGCTCTGCTCAGCAATCTGTGAACTTCTGTTATCATCTCAGACTAAGTACTGTAAATTACTTGGAAAACCTAATAATTTGGTAAATAAAGAACAGACAAGTACACTCACCAACCTTGATAAAAATGATTAACAAGAAAAATGCTAGCAAAGGATAGCACAAGATTTTTTTCCCCTCTTGAAATTAGAAATTCCAATCTTTTTCTGGAAAACTGTGCATTTTGATTGATGATAATGCTTTTTCAACATAATTATAGCAAAACCTCTTACATAGCAATTAAACAATAAAAATGAGATTTAAATGTTGATTCAAAATGTGATTTAAATTATCTTAAAGGGAAACTGCTAAGCTATTTAATTCTGAGTTTGAATAAAATTGTTGGTTGGTAATTCCAGTCTGATTTGGTTTTTTTCTTACCTGAGGGATGGATTGAAGTATCTTTCAAGTGTATTGAGCAATGCTTTTATCAAAGTAACTTGGAAGTCACTATATTTATTCTCTGATATAATTCAGAATAGGAAGCTAAATTTCCAAAAAGTATAGATTTGATTTTTATTTTCTTTCTCCCCCTTGATCTAATCTTAATCAATCAGATTTAATATATTTTTGATAGTATAATTGTGAAGATAAAAATAATTCAGTTTTAAGGATGAACCCAGCCTCTTTATTAATAAGCAAATTTATCTTCTGTAGGAATAGCATCTATTTTCATTCTTATCAAAGAGATGACTTGGTGTGAAAAAAAAATAAACAAAACAAAGAGGTAACTAAAAGCCTGAGGGTCAACAAAATTATAATGTTTGAAACATCCCCCAAACCAGAAAACACTAATGCTATGACTATGGATTTATTGAAAAAAATCATAATTAGACATATATCTGAGTGTAATGTAGGAGCAACACAGAGTTTCTGACTTGGCATTCCAGAGATCCAGAGAGATCCAAAAGCTAGAAATGCTACTATTTATTCTAAAAGTCTTTGGCAGTGAGAAAGGGCCACTTTCTGTTTGCACCTGTGGACTAGAAGATTGGTTCATTTTGTGTGATGGTATAAAGAGCCTAGGATGTGAAAATGTTTCCCAAAACTTTAATTTGATAAACTCCTTAGTTTATCTTTCTGTGGCAGAATGATAAGAAAAATTATCATAGTCCAGCAGAGTGCAGGTCACTGAATTCATTCTTGCAGTGGGAAAATAAAACGTTTTTATGTTTCTCATAAAACATAAAAACTTTTTCATAAAGTTTGTTCATAAAGTATATGCCTTCCCCAAGGCAAGCAGTAAGAAGAATAGTAAATTCTTTGGTCTGAGAATTTCATTAGAAAGTTGCATTTATATGAAGAGTACATAGGGAAAGAGAGAACATGAAAACTTTTATATTCATAGCAAATGAACAGGAAGGCATCATGGCTAGAAGAATAATATGCAAGAATAACTTGGATTTAAGATTAAGAACTTCCAGAAAGAAAGTTAATATTTGAATTAATAATGGAACAGTTTCAGAGATTCAGAAGTAACAATGAATGCAATGCTAAATTTAATATTAATAAGAGGAATATGCAGGAAAGAGAAAAAATAGAAATACAAATGGAAATAGTAAAAACATTTTAGCCACACAGTTTAAATTGGCAAACATTAGGTCAGAGGGAAAAAGGAAGCATCCATCAAATGAAAGCAGAACTATGGAAACTCAGGTAATTGTGACTTTCCAAACAAAACCCTGTATAGGTATTCCCAGCAGGACTACTCTCACATCCTTTTGTAGGAAGCTGTATTTGTAAATGCTAATTTCACACTCCTTTTAACTGGCCTTGTTAAAATCTCCAAAATTTTAAGACAAAAAATTATATTAAGCAGGTAATAATGTGTTGATAATAAAAAAATTTGTTTACTAATATGCATTTAAAATATTACTACTGATATGGTCAACAGTATGGATGTTCCATGGTACATTATCTGTATTAGTGCACTATATATATATGATCCTTGCTGCCTAGAATGCTGAGTACTGCCCTGTCAAACATGCATCCTCCAAACATGCCACTTAGCTGCCCTGTGTAGCTCATAGTAGCTCAAAACATCAG
The DNA here is from genome assembly GCF_003957555.1 of Calypte anna. Lineage (NCBI taxonomy): Eukaryota > Metazoa > Chordata > Aves > Apodiformes > Trochilidae > Calypte > Calypte anna. Next base: position 7,615,209 of record NC_044247.1, read on the forward strand.
TGGACTGTCTTGTTCACAGTGCAAATTCTGAGGATACAGATGAATAGGAAGATGAAAATTAAGCTTTCTAAAGTTTGCCTAATGTATGCAGCTGATGAATAACTTGTCCTGATATGTTATCTACCAGGCAAGTTTGAGCTCAGTCACAACCTCATATTCAAAACTCCTGTGATATCTGTTCTGCTCAGTGCCTGTAAGTGTAAGTTGCCTATACAAGCAATGGAGATTTTTTTGTCCTAGATAGTTTCGTTTGCATAGTTCCCAAAATGCAGCAATAAAACCTTAAATAAAACATCCTAAACATAACAATGGATGATTATGATGTCTTATTGTTTATAAAAAAGAAGGATGAGTTTCTAAAAAATGAGAAATTAGTATTATTTAGTGTACATGATGTTTACTATGTTGAAATATTACTAGAATGATAACATTTTAGTGTTTAACAACTGAAAAAACTGGTGACTAAAACCTTAAATGATTGGAGAGGGTTCATTCAATTGTCAAAGAGAGATTAAGTTTTAAGATCTATAAATTAAAAAAAAAAAAATTACTGCTCTAACAATGCTCTCACAACATCCGTCGCTTCTAAGTCCATATCATGCTTATTTCTTTTAAAAGGGTTACAGTAGTTCAATAAATTCAATCACAATATTAATGTAATTCATCAAGTGATTAAAGCGTGTCCTAACAATTGGTTATTGCACCAAAATACGTTTTATAGACTTGATTAGAACATCCATAGTCTAAATTGATCTCAGGCCTGTACTGGATAAAAAAGTACAAATATATTCAAGGGATTTTGTTCAGCTACCAAAATCTCAAAGGAATGAAAAGAAACTTCCTTGTAAAACCTGGAAGTTCATCTCTGAAAGGGCAACTGCAGAAAGTGGAGAATTCAGCTACTGCACCATAGTGAAATTTGAGAACCACTGACAAATGCTAGTTTTGCATCCAGATACTCAGGATTAAGAGGTATTAGAATTGTTTGGTGAAGGAATATGAATAGCATTTTACTATTTACATGACCAAAGAACAATAGGCAAAATCTCATTTCTACAGTAGAATGCTTCTGTTTTCTTTTCCACCTGTATAATAGTGGATCTGATTATTTACAGAGAATTATATAATTTAAATTTCATTTTCTAATTTTTTCCCTTAGGGTAAAATTCTTTAATATTACCTTAACCAATAAGCACAAAGAAGAAGGGTGAGTAAATTGTATTTTTGTTACCAGAAGCTCTCTGGAAGCAAAACAAGAAAACAAAACAGCCTTTAGTGTTTTGGGCTGTGTGTTCCCTCAGCAGTGCACCAGTAATGGAAGGTGACACCTGAAGGAAGACGTTAGCACTTGAACTACCTACAAAGTATTACCTCCAAAATGCCTGATATCCAAGAGTCAAGCTATTTGCTGGGGCATGTGGTGATATCTCTAAAGCAATAAGAAAAAAAGAGCCAAAACAAATGTATTTTCCCATGTGCCTTGCTACACCCATTACTCTGTAGGCAGATACTCTGATTATCTTCTCATTAAACACAGTCTTACTGACCCACAAAAACTTATCAGTGGGGCTCAGTGTTACTCAAAGAGATATTTTTACATATGTCAAATTCTGTATACACATGAGGATGTTTTTCTCTCACTAAAGAAAATTTTGACATAACTTTTAAAGTAAATTCAAGCTACCACCTAAATTTCACTCCTTGTCTACATAACCATGTAAAACAAACCAAGTTTTTCTTTGAGCTCTTTATTAAAAGAAAGGCAGTCTGAGGTACTAGGAATCATAAGGGACCCTTTTAGCTGTAAATATGTTATAAAAGAAAAACAAAGAGGAAGGTCTGATTTGGCTTTACAGCTCTGATGTTTTAAAAGCATCTTGTTTTCATCTATGGGAAGCACTTTCTTATTCTTTGTGCTCATCCTACTCCAAACTGATGTTGTCTGGGTTTTCACTTTCCAATTGGCCTCTTTTTGATTGCTTGTCTTAGGGACAGGAGGAAGCCAGGAGGTTATCCTAAAGTACTTTAAACTTCTTAGTTATACTGGTGATCGCTGGATCTTACTCAATGATTCAGCTTCTCACAAAGACATGAATAGTGCACTTTGTTACAGCAATCTAATTGAAGTTGAATGTACAAAACAGAAAGAAAGGTCAGAATCATGCAATTTCCTGTACATCAGTCCTTTCTTGCTATATGAGAAATTAAAAGATCCCAAGCCGTAGCATTCACTACAAAACCAATCCAGTCCTCAAAGCCAAGGACAATTAATGGCAGAAAACATCAGAAGAAAAATATAGTGTTACACCAGGCTTCTTTTGAAAGTTATAAAATTATGATCTGAAATCTGACAAAGCTGAATAGCTTACAAAAAACAAATCCATTCTGTGAGGTGGTTTTGTACCTTTCAATCAACCAGCTTTTGGGTTTTATCATTAAAAAAAAAAAAAAAAAAAAAGTCAGCATAAAACAAGAACTTTTGAAGCTGGAGAGGTTTCAGACTTACCAGCTGCTTTTGTTATGCACCCAAACTTGACTGGGATCCAGGTTCTGTAAAGGAAAACAATAGCATAAGTTTAATTGCTTTCATGTTTTTTTTCCCTCCTCTCACACACAAAGGAGGCAGAGCAAATAGCACATTTTAATGAGAGCTGGGGTATCTCCTGACACACACTGACACCTTAAAGAAATAGAAATCATTCTGAGTAAAGTTGCCTGATGGAAAATAGCAAACTAATCCCACTGACTGGTAGAATTCCACTGGTGAGGTAACATCTGTACTTCAGGAGAACTTCTCTAGATTTTCCTGTCTGGAAGACAAGTCTATACTGGTAGAATTAGAGGAACTGTTTCTCTGATCTGTTTTGATCCAACCTTGCAGAGCAATTCAAAATACCCTCATGTATCTTCAGCTGTTCTACCATTAAGAAACAACAAACACCAAGACCAAACAAATTCAAGAGTCTTGACTCAGTATTTGATATTTGCCACTGTGTTATGTTGGGGAATTTCTGAAGATGATAGACATAAGATTTTAGAAGTGCAATTAATGACATGAAGGTGCACAAACATTTCACCTGACATTTTCATATATTATTTACACTTTGCCCACTAGTCAGATGATGGATCAGTCAAACTATCTCAGCCTGAAGCATGAAAACATGGAAAAGGTGTATGTCCTCTGGCTTAGAGCTTTCCCTGGAGTGACTCTGAAAGGTGTTTTCAACTCTTAACAAAAAATAAAGAAAAATAAGTAGTTTATAAAAAGTCAGAATTTAAAAAACCAACCAAACAACACTATACAAAAACAACAGCTGAAGGAGAAACTTTTTAATTTTTGTAAAAATTTTGTAAATGTAGTTACATTTAAAAAAAGGCAGTAGAACTCAATTTATTTCTAGTATTATCTTTAAACATGAACAACAGTCTTCTATGGCAGGATTGTTTAAATGCTATGCTTCTGATCTTGTTTGATTACTTTTCAGGCTCTAAGGTATTGATTTTAAAAGGGAAGAAAAACTAGCTTGTATTTGTTAGGGAAATACAGTTATTGGAGTCAAAACCGACAAGCCTCAGTGTGACCTCTTGAAAATACCAATGAAGAAAAAGGACTATTAAAGCCAAAACAAAACAAAACATAGAATGTAGAGAGGATGATGGAAAAAGTCATATTAGCACAAAAATTTCTCCTGTTCTCTCTGAGAATAAAGTTTTCTAAATTTACATAGTGCAAAAGAGAAATCATACCAAGCAAGTTCATTTACTCAGGTTAAAGAAGACAAATAGCTTTTATCTTAACAAGTCTGCACATTTGCTCTTATTTGCTATCAAAGCACCCGGCAGAGAATGTCAGGAAGGGACAAAGATGGTTGTCTCCTCTAAGAGTGCCCATAGCAAAAAGATGTGCAAATTTCAGGTAAAAAGAAAAATTTTTTGACATGGTGAGGTTTCTAACAACACAAAACCCACAAAACTCACACTTAATAAAGAGAGTGGAAAATATTCACATCTCTTGCTGGAAGGAATACTGTGAAGAGTTACTCTACACATTCAAGGACTATCAAAGGTCCACGGAGAAGAATTGATTGAACAAGAAACTTTTTTTCCACAGATCAAAGCAAAAAACAGCGTGAAAAAAATAATTCAGCAAAAGCCAAACCAAACCAAAAAAAATCACCCCACAAACCCTAATGCAATGGACAAGATACCAACAGAACTGCTAAAAGCATCAAATAAAAATCAATCCATGTTTTGCACACAGTCTCCAAGATCCATAAAGCAAAGCATTAATATCGTGCTGGTTTTGGTGCAATGATGTGCTGTGCTCTTTTGCTATTGAAGCCTTCTCTGACATCTACTATTGTAAAAAAATGCATAAGAAAGAATTCTGCAGTTCTTTCAAAAACATGCATTGAAGTTAGTGCCTTATGAGCAAACGGGGAAAAGTTCTTCATTATCAGCTGAGTTAATTTAGATTCATTTTTTAATGTGATGTAACTTTAATTAGAGTTTTCTTTAATGAATTTAAAGCTTGACTATGCAGGAGTGAGATTGGTTTTTACTTATGTACAATGCAGATTTATCTGCTTCCTCTTATCTTTGGGGATTCTGAAATTTTAAGCTAGTCTGAAATTTCTTTAGAAGTTTTAGGTGTACTATTGTAACATTTATTAATAGAGTGTATGTAAGTACAGAGTGTTTTCAGTATAATTATGGAATAGTTCCTGGTATACAGTATTAATGTCTTCCATACTTATAAGTTTGTGAGCTGATATGTAACAAATTCTAATTCTGTCCATAAATGCAGCCAGAAGTGAGCTGAAAACATCTATGGTTTTCTGAGAGAAAGATGAGTGAGGAGCCTCAGCTGCATGCTTCCTCCACCTTAAAAAAAAATATCTGGTGCATGCAACTCCTGGGTTATTTTCACAGCAATCCTCATTAAACTTTCCTAACCTTCCCAGTATCTACTCTTGGAAGAATTGGCAAAGTTCATCTATGTTTAATGATAAGTAAATTTAGCAATAGTGCAATGCTGTACTCATTCCAGTAGAGATTTGGGACGTACCTTTCTACCAATTATGAATTTAATACAAATATAAATACTGGGGTTTAGGGTAGACTTCTCCTCTAGCTCTTATTTAAAGTTTTATTATTTCTCATTCCTAGAGGCAAAATAACATATTTGTGATGCTTGGCATGTTTCTGAAAAAGCCACCATCAAACCACCTAAAGAAGTTGTTTACTTATATCCTGAATTTCATCACTGAAAGGATTGTCAAGCTTGTGATTGTTTATTCTGTTTTAGGAAGAGAAGATTGAGTGGAAATGCACACCAGCCTTAATGAACAACTGAAATAAGACTTCTGTCATGATCATCATAATGGAAGCTTTTACCCTTTCCATGCACAGAAGGGAAAAAAATATTTTTTCTTTTCAGCTTAGAAAGAAACTAAGGAGTAAACATATTTCTATCAAAGTAAGCCATGAAATAGTCTCTATTACAACCATCAAAAATTAACTCTAGACCACAATTTCTAGATAAATAAGAAAAAAGGAAAAAACCAAACAAACAAAACAAAAACGAGGCCAAGAAAATTACTTTACATTTACCTGTATTTATAAAGATAGACATGTCACCAATGGAGATTTCTAAATTCACAGTAGGCAATGGGTAGACAACAACAATCACTGGAATATCAACGACTCACCAGGATTTTCAGCTCCTAACATTCCAAACCAGTTGAGCAATTTTGCACATCACTCCTATTATTTATATCTGAGCAAACATGCCTGACAGTTACCTTCAAATCGTGTGCTAAATGTAAGACCAAGACAGAGTGATTTAATGCCATGTTTGAAGGAAAACCCTGCCTTCTCAGTAAGTTGTGTGACTACATTATTTCTCTCAAGATTATTATAGTTCTAAGTAAATATTATAAAAGAAGTTCTACAATCAGTTCTCTCCAGCAGTATTTACACAATTTTAAGCTCAGCTTTCTTAAACATTTGGCAATTTTATGGAACAGTCACACCCTCAGAAATGACTGCATTACCATGACTTCACAAATCATTGCCTATCAAACAAGCAGCATTAGTGAAGTACATAGATACTGCAGAACAATTTCAAATCAAGCTCCATTGATGTGAACCATCTTCAGGGTGACTTACACAAAGCATTTTACTTTCCTAACATTGGCAATGTGGTCTATTACAGTTGCTGTGGGCAATCATTCATTGAAGTACAGGGCCATGGTAGCTTTATACCGCCTGCTGATAGGCCTGCTGGAATGAAATCACGTTCAAGTATTAGTGAAGGGGTCTATTTTTATATAAAAGCTGCAAGTATTGCACAAGATCAAGGTGAGACAAATCATACAAAAAGAATGACTGACATCTGAGTCAGATGGACTCGTTTCACCTCCTCTACTGATGTGATTGTGAAATCAAATATTCATCTGGCACCTGAGAGCCATCAGAATTTCTCAGCAGGTTTTGTGTACTCAGTTGGTGAACTTCTCTGACTGGGAGAAACCAAACTGGAATAATGAATATGTCTTAGTCAAATCTATACTGCGGAGCAGAGCTGCTCCAGTGTCCATAGCACAGCCCTGGGCCCTCGATGCTCCCTGTCTGTAGGAAAGCTCTGGGGCAGGAAGAGAGGAGTCCAGCAGGACAGGGAGCAGGAGGGAGCAGAGAAGTTCTGCAGCAGGTGACCTGAGGAGAATGACCAAAGGGCTGAGCATTGGGCACAGTCACAGCAAGGGGACTCTGGCAGAATACACACCCTGGGACCAGAACAGAGTGGCAATGCAGGTTTCCATAGTAGCAGCTGAGAATTCTTATTGTTGTTCCTAAAACTCCAGAAAAGGTTCGGTTAAAAAAAAAAAAAATTAACACTTTTGTCAGCTCTACTTAACACAATTTTATTGTTTTGAACTCTGATTTGCAGAACTGATTTTTTTCTTATCCATGTGTAGAGACACAGCAATACTATTTCCCTTCTGTTCTGAAGACAATCTGATATTTTACAGAACCACTTTTAGCCCAATCTCCAAATCAATTGTTATAATCTACAAAAACAAGAATACTGCCTTATCTTTGGAAGAGTTTAATTAGTAGGAAATGTTACATTTTAAAAAGATAATATATAATTAACAGCTCCAGCAAAGGTGGACAAAGAAGAAAGAGACAGTCGCCTTTGTACATCCTTAAAAGCATTTAACACACTATTTATCTAAAATTAATGATCAAATTGTGTAGTAATAAGGGGGAGAAAAGCTCAAACGATAGTGCTGGCTGTATTTTTATCCTTTTATTCTCTCAATGAAAGATTGTTTCACTGGCTTTCTATGGCTTCTTGCTGAATTATTTTTTAATTAAGAGCTACACTGTCATACCTAAGAAATATGTTTGTCAAGGATTCTTCTCTTGCCAGTCCTAAGTATGTTTACAAAGAACAATTTATTAATACGTAAAAGAGTTATACATTTGAGATATCTTGTCCATGCAAGGTACAGAGAGGAGGAAAAAGCATGGCAGAAGGATTGTTTTGCCTTTAATGAACATTCCAAAAGTTCAAAGATTCCAGATTTAGAAAAGATTCTGTAGAGCTACAAGATGCCTTATGGGCTACTAACAAATGACAGAGACATATTCACAGTGAGGATAAGAAAACAAACATTATGTTGGCTTCTCAGCCTTGCTGTGTCACATCACTTGTATGTAATTGTGGGAATACTTCAGCAACAATTCTCTATTTTTTTGAAGTAATTTGCTAGTGGAATAAATATGCAAGCATAGTTTCTTCAGACTGTTTTGAACAAAGACCCTGGAGGTGTTTGTTCTCTTTATGGATTGACAGAACAGAATGCAGAAAACAGAAATAAAACAGAAAAATGACAGTTAAGCCTGGCATTTAAAGTGGCATATCTGTTGTGCAGGCTTAAAAGGAGCAAGTCTGCTTATCTGACTCGTGATCCAAGGATGATAGAAGCTATGGCTGGATACAAGATATACCTCATCTGGAAAAGAAGCCAAGTTGTACCTATATTTATTGCTTACAGCTGAGTAAGGAGTCTATGGAATTCCCCAAGCAGCCAATGCTTTGGGGTTTTTTCATGCTAAGGCACCTGTTGACAGTTCTGTAGTAGATTTAGTGAGGATGTCAGCTTAGGAGTAGCATTCAGACTCTCAAAGACTGCCAATAGGCAGGAGCTGATGACTGTATTCCAAAGATACATTTGTTTGAAAGAGGCAAATGGGACATTTTGATATAGATTTCAGAGTTTTCCCTGTAGCAATTTTCCTTGGCTTTTGTTTTAAATAGGTTTCATTGCCTCAACCAGTGGACAAGGAAAGAAAAGTAGTGGTCAAAAACCAGATGGAATGATTAGAAAAACCCACAACCAGACAGCACTCATGCTATTTGTTTGCTTATAATCCTTTATGCATGCAAAGCTGAAGGCAACTTATCAAAAGTTTGTGATTTGATAGCCTAAAAGAAATTATTTGGATAATTCATTGCCAATTCTGATTAAGTCAGATTATTACGCTTTCAGGATAAAGATTTAAGAAAATTTAAGACAGGCATAAACACAAAACTCTCATAACTCCATAAAAAAAAAAAAAAAAAAAAAAAAAAAAAAAAAAAAAAAAGAACAACAAATCAAAGAAACAAAAAACTTTGAAGCAGCAATTTAGCAATTTTAACTCCACTCACAAAATTTACTGTTATTGATTATGTGAACAGTTACACTCCATTAGCATACTGCTTAGACAGATTTATTTATTCTAGGGAATGCTTAATAATTTATATATTTTTATGTCAATTTAGATATTTAAGTTTCTCTCCATTATTTTGAGATCACTTGCAGTGTCAGAGTAAAGGAACAAATATGAAGAGCCTGATCTTTGACACAGGCCTGATCTGATGACACAGATATCACAGGTTTTCTCCTTTTTCAGTACTTCATTTAGTCCTTTAGTTTAATTTCATTTATTAGTTTACAAATTAAGCAACATACTTACAACATACACCATGACTGCCTCTACCTGACATTCTTATGTTGATATCCTGTGGATGCAACCCATAAGAACTATCCTAAATTTCCATTTCTGGGGCCTGTCCAGCCCAGTTTGTCAACAGATCTGGCATTCAACTCTATTTATATCAGATTTGTAACAGAGGATGGAGATGCTTTAATTTTTCAAGCAATATTATCAAAGTTTGTTGTGCTATAAATAAAAGATGGAAACCATGCATTTTATCTCTCAGATTTTAATTTCATTTATAAAACAAGTTGGAAGACAAACAGTACAAGAAGTGGAGTATTGTGTGGGAAAAAACAACCATGCATTTGTAGCACATGAGAATGACTTTGGAAAACAAGATTCTGTGAGACTTACTTTAACTATTTCATAGGAAATCAGTAGCTCTGTGGGAGAATTGTTTTGTTTTGTTTTGTTTTTCCCCAGGCTCAAATTTCTGTGAAAACTCAGGCCATTGATTTAAATATATAATATACACATTTTCTGAAATTAGCAAAACTTTTGACATCAATGTCTTTTTTAACTTTCTTATCTGTGAAAAGGAAAAAGTACCCTTCCAGCTCACAGGAGCATTAGCAAAGCACATAAACCAAGTTAGTGTTTGAGGAACACCTATGCACTGTATTGATGAGAAGTATATAACAGACAATGAAGTGATTAACAGTTCTTTCCTTAGATCAAAGCCCTAGTGGTATCCAGTCAGGCAATCAGATGAAGGTGCTAATGATTAACAATAAGGTTTAAATGAAATATTGAACCTGTGTTCATTGGGTGAATTAAATTATTTTGGTGTACAAGACAAAGCATAGTGTTTTTGTCAAAAATAGCATAAGTTTGTGTAATTGGATTTTGACACAGTGTACTCACATAAGGAAGTCAAAACGAGGTTATGCTGGGAGCATTAATTTTGCAATGTAGTAACTTCTAAGTGTTTGCCTTTCCCACCTTTAATTATATATTGGTTGGCTTTTTTTGTTTTGTTTTGGTGTTGTGTTGCTTTTTTTATTTTTTTCCTCCTAGGCATATTTAATCCAAAATTACAATTACCTTCAGTGATCACCCACCTTTTTTTTTCTCAAATATGAGCAGTATCGAGTTGTTATTCAACAACTGTGATCATCTCAAATTTGCTTAATTCATATTCTCTCTCTGAACAAAATCAGCAGCATGCAGCTCTGGCTTAATTACCTAAAAGCTGTTTGCACTGCAAATAGTTTCCTTGCTCCTCACATTTTTCCTCTGGTGGCACTGGGCATGTGCAGGGAGCAGCAGACACCATTGATTAACACAGTAATAGTTTCTAACAAGATACAATCAGGAAGAGATAGTGTAATAATGAGATACTGCCTTCCCCCCAACCAACTCAATTTCATGCTCCCCAACAACAGGCAACATGACTGAAAGCTGGGTTGTTTTTTTGTAAAGATGTAGTCCCATATACTGCTGACAGAATGAGTGTGTTCTGAATCTGAACAGCAATGAACATGCAGGTAACATTCTCACACACCAGCACAGCACATGTTTATAAATAGGCAAAGCAAGTTCATGATGCATAACACCACTTAATTCCTAAATTGTTGTCCGGAATTTATTTGGGGAACTCAAACCCTCTGTCACCTCACCCTGCCAGAGTGCAATTTATTCTGCACAAAATTAAAGAAGCAAGAAAACCAAAATATATTACTGTTTCCAGACCTTTAGTACCAGAGCTACCTCAGCTGGTTCAGTGGTTCCAAAACTACTGAACAGATTTTATCAGCAGTACCTGATGATGCCTTCCTATAGATCTGGTTTCCTATATGCCACTCTGTAAAAATTCAGTGTACCTCAATCATATTTCTGTTGACCATCAGTCTGCCTGCATCCTACTTTAAGGAAGGGGAGATAGGCAGGGATAATGTAGAAGGGACACTGAGCCAGCTGAGCATTGGGATTTCAATGTTGGGGAGTTTGGGGTAGTTTTGAGTGCCTATTTATCTTCCTCTCAGCATTGCATTTAAAATGTTTATTCTCAGATTGAAATATGGATGTAAATTTTATTTCTCTGAAAAGCATGAGGATTTTAATCATAACATTATACAACATTATGAAAGCACAGAAGTTATCTTTGTTAATTAATACTCAAAAGTGCAGTTCATTCTTCTTTTACACATCACAGGGGACAGTTTGCCACACAGCATGTAACTTGCTGAGGAATAAAACCTTCCTTAGTCTCATTCATTCCACACAGTGTTCTGAAAATGTTTTTTCCTCAATTCATACAACTCATAAAATATCTACATGAAGTGAAACTGTATTTCACAGTACCATAGAGAGTGGTGGATGGCCTCATTAATAAGAATACAAACAGCTGTAGTGATACCCAAGAAGATGGTGACAAGCACAGATCATGGGTACCAACAGCATAAAACGTAGTAGGAGGTGTGTGCTATAAGCAAAACTTAAGCTGTTAGATAGGAGACATTAAAATAAAATCTAAACAGTATCCTTGGGAGAGGTGCTATTTAAGTTAAAGGGAACAGATGTATCCGTAAAGGGCTTTTGGTTTGGTTTTAATTATAAAGCATATAATTGCATGTTTCAGAAACTCCAAAAATAATTATTGCCATTTCACATCTTTGATATTTCTTGTTTTTTCAGTAGGCTGAAATTTACTTATGTGATTAATTTTGATTCAAAGTAATCCTTATAACAACTCACAAATTTACTAATCTACTGTTGACCAAAAACTAGATGTTCCCATTTGGAATTATTCTGGACCCAATGCTCTGCTACCCCAAACAATCTCATGTTTTGTGCTCTGATGTATTTTGCTCTTCAATTAACATTAGGGCTTGAGGTACAGCTATAGCAAAGAGTAAAACAGTGAGAAAGATCAGAGCTTAGCTGCAAAGCTGAGAAATGCTGAAGTCAGTTCTGTCATCCACAGAAAGCTTTGTAACACTTGGCTTTCTTCATACACTGAGACAAGAGGCACAGAGCCAACAGATATTGGCCCCTCCCTCTGGAACTGCAATTATTTACTGTGAGTCTGGTGTAAAAGTCTCTCCTCACCAGTAATTCCATAGTATGCTTTTACTGACATCTCCTCCTCATCCTCAAAGTGTGTTGGAATGAGTCAGACTTCTTATGGCTTTTGAACAGGTAAGAGAAGACAAATTAGATATAAAGTACCATCACTTAGGCTTTAAAATATCCATGGATAATTTGTGGACTTTCTATGAGATGGAAGAGCCAGAACTTGACAGTAGAAGGTGAGCTTTCATATGGACATGAAGGAGACTAAAGGTGGAGCTAACAACCACAATATTGATTCAGTCATAACATGGAAGGAGAAAAGAAGATTAAATTCTGCAGAACAAAATTGATGGATCTTAGATCTATAAAATGAAGAAATCCTTATATACAATTTGAAGATGGTTTGCTGTCACATACTTTAAGTAGTGTTGCTTGATGGTGTAAATTAGTTAAAATCCGTGTCCTGAAAATGTCAGATTATATACACTATATACTCAGCAAATCTTGTCACTGTCTACTTTTCCTCCATCTGATGCAAAGCCTTAAAAATATGTATATGCTGAAATGCAGAGACAACTTTTAAAACCTACAGAGAATTTCGCTCCCAAACAAGGGTCATAGAGTTTGGAAGGAAAACAGTTTCCATCTCAATCTCTATGCACCTCATATCGAACTCTTCTTTTTCCTAAACTTTGATCCCATTCCATGTGCACTACCAATTCCATTTTAGCCTGCTGAGTGGCATATCTTATGTATTACTTTTTGATGTCCGTGGATTGTTTAGCTGGCTGTTGCTTCTTGGAGAAATGTTACCTCTAAATTAATGGCAAACAAACCCAGTATCTTTGGAGTCTGCCCATGACTGAACCAGTGTCAGGCAGACCCTAAAGCTCAGATCTATGCCTTCTTGTCAAATGTGGCTGGAATCAACCAACACATAAAAGTTTATAATTGGCAGGAGTATAGAAAGGGAGGGGGAACAAATAACTGTGACTGGGAAGCTAAGGAAAAGGTTGCACAAGATATAGGAAATTAAGTCTAAAATCTACAGTCCTTTTCAGAACACACACATGGAGTCTCTGCTGGATTCTCCAGCAATGTAGACCTCCTCATGCAGATACTAAAATAGAATGAAAAGCAATACATTCCTTTCTGCTTGTTTTCTTACATTAATTTTTTTTTCTCCACATTTCAAAACAGGAAACAACCTCTCATTCCCACTTCCAGCTAAAGAATTCTTTCAGGCAAGTATTTGAATTTCACCTCAAATCCCTTCCATGGTGATCCAGAGTTTAGTCACACAAGTAGGACTGCAGTGTATGCTGAAAGGTATGGTTCTAAGTGAAACGCTTTATTCTCTAAGCTAGGATGACATTGTCACTGCTTCCCTGAGTTGCTGCTTTGGTAATATGGTAGAACTCTTGAAACCTAGTAAAAGAAAAATTCAGTCCTGAAATAAAGGTAGAGAGAGTATTTGAAGCCTGCTGAAAAATAGCCATTGACTTCCATGTAGTTCACAAGTGTTCACAAATTCACATTGAGATGTTTTTGCAGAGAGAATTAGAGAGATAATGTAATTTCTTCATGCTTATAGTCTTGATAAGGTTTTTCAACTGAAGTTACAATCCAATCCAACAGACAACCTACCTTAGAAAGGCACTTATTTGGTACATTTTCAGAAGTATGAATTCTGATGGAATATCAGATGCTAAATCAGTAAAAATGCCTCTTTAATGACTACCAATTGAACAAGAGATCTGTTCAAAGTGGTTTGAATCTCTCATCTGCAGACTGCCTGCTCATTCTATTTGATACTAACACCATATTACTAAAATTTACAGCAGTTTTCTATTTACTAAGATCCTAGCAGCATTATATTGCTAGCTCCTGAACTGTATCAGAATTAACACCCACTTGTGCTTATTGAGAATAGAAACATTATCTTGCTTGAAAGTCAGTGAAAATTAAATAATACACAAACAAACAACATGTCCTTTGAATACTGAATTAACATTTTACTATTTCCTTCCTGATGTGCAGAGCTAGAAGGACTGTGTTTTTGTTAAAAGCATTTCTAAATATTGAGAGAACACTGAAGAAGACAGGAACTAATTATCTTACTACTTCTGTGGAACCAGCTGAGGACAACTGAAAAGTCTGGCAGGAGAGGGGGAAATTTAATTTTTCCTGAATCTGAGACTTTATTCCCATTCTACACAAGGGTGATAAGCAGCCCAACAAAGGGAGGCAAGGCAGTCTCACCAGAGTTGTGAGGTTAATCCATTGCTCAGTCTCACTACAGCGTTCATACTACATGACTTAGTGAATAAATTGGACTAAGGAGCCAACAACAGGCTAGAAATCTCACAGGAAGGCAGTATCAAATGTTTCTGTATTCTTTTTTTTTTGTCTCCCATGCTTACTCATCTGCCCAGAGATATTAAATAGTGCATATATTGTAATTACATATATTTACTTCAAAAAAAATTTTTAAAGAGTCTTATTGCAGATAAACCAAGTAATAATAAGGCCTCCTGTCCCTTACATCTGCTAGCTATAATTTTGAGACTCACCCAAAGAACAATAAATGCTGTAAAAACAATAATGTTCTAAAATACTATTTTGCCACACATTTTATAAATGGGAAAACTGTAATATTTTACCTGAAAAGAGACTGTATAAAATATGTTCAATCATTACATTTACCACGAAGCAAATTTTCTAAGGCCATACGAAAAATGAGAACTAAGAATAAAAAGCAGCAGGAAATCCATCAGCCCAAACTAACCCAAATTGTGAGCATCAAACCAAAATAAGTAATTTTGGTTCAAAAAGAGGCTTACAGGAAAGACAAGATGAAAAAAAAAAAAAAAAAAAAAAAAAGCTTAGAAATGGCCAAGTATCCAAACAACCTCCCCCTCCTGTTTCTCTTTTCAATGTTTTTGTATTAGAAAATTTAAGAAATACTCTTCATTTCTTCTAATCGGCAGTGTCTACCAAAATGGCAAGTGACTGGCATTTGAAAATAGTATAAATTAAATTCCAAAATTTGCAGTAGGAAGTAATATTCAGCATATTTACTGTAGAACTTAAATGGGAACCTGAGCTCTGTAAACAAATGCTCAGCAAGTAATTTCTAAATTATTTCCATCTATGCTAGAGGACTATTCCATAAACTATCATTACCCATTTTACTACACTTCAGTGATAATGCTGCAATTCTCCATTTCTGAAATTCAGTTTCTAACAACTCACTTTAAAGCAATGGAAAGGGAATGAAATAGTGTATTTTCTTTATTGGAACTGGCCAGAGGCACAGTAAGAAGTAGGCTTCCTCCCCTCATGAAACATTACCTGTATAGCAATAGTTTAACACTAGCAATAAAAACCATTTCTTAATCTTACCTTGAAAAGAGTCCATTTCTTCAAAGTTAATAATGAGAAAATGAGGATATTTGCTTTTGGAGTTTCTGTAACTTTTGAGTCTTTATATTCAGCCCTTTAAGTAAAATTTAAAAAAATAGGGACATAGTAACAAAAAAAAAATCCAAAAGCAACAAACAAACTTGAAAATATCTTTCAATGCTTTGACAAGAAGGTTCTACAGTGAATTAACTAAATTTGTTCTCTGTATTTAGCAGCTTCTAATTCAATCTATTTCAGTTTCCTCTGTTCTCCAAACACATATTGCTGGGTGTTAAAAGGGAGTTAATTAGGTATAAATACCAAACAGCACCCAAATAAGAAGGATCATTATGAACATACAGTGAACAGCTGTGCCATTTGATAAACCCGTTTTGTTTCTACCAGTGCTTCTCTCCAAACATTTTCTAGACTGGAGAAAGCTTTTTTCTTTACACAACTGTTTCCCATGAAAACAAAATCTGTTCTATGCATGAAGGGCTCTGAAAGGCCAAAGAGGAAATTAGCTATTTTTTCTAAGGCAAGAATAAAGTTTGTGATAGACTGTATTAATAATTATTTATTCACTAACAACCACAAAAGTAGTCCTATAGTTGGAAGAATTGGTGTATGAAATGATCATTGGATTGTGATAGGGACTAAAAATATTGCCAGATGCCTTTTTATTTATTATTATCACAATTAAAAAAAAAGACTATTTACCTAACTCACTAAATTTAGAGCTACTGAAAAATATTAAATCAGTGACTATCATATTTGTTGAAATGTTGTAATCTCGAGTTAGAAGAAAACTGTATGAAAAGCAGATTCAGAATTTTTTCAGTAATATCACATACCAGTCTATCCTCTATTTTCAGAAGTGATTGATCATGGAGAAACCTGATGCTAACCTGAAATTAATCAAGTACAAACTGTCCCATGAATAACAAGTGGAAGCTTAAATCAACTTTAATTTCCTATGCTCACTGATATCCTTGACTCCTAAAAGTTTCATCATGGATGTCTTACTAATGAGATGTAGCTTACACTACTGAGATTGCACCTCAAATCCAGACATTATATAAAAAACCACATAGATTTCAAAATGCACTGGAGTCACAGATCACATTAACTGCCAGATGTTCTGAGTAATAATCACTCTGCCCATTTCAAATCCACCACCAGTATCAAAACTTATTAAAGATTAGTTTCAATCCTATTTGATAAACTGCTTGAAAACTGGCATTTTGTGTCTTGGGCATAAAAATATCTGGAACTGAATGGAATATAGCAGATTTTCTGACCAAACAGGCATCAGATTTTCAAGAAACAGCTACTGGCCTAAACTATGAAAGTGATTTATAGAAAAATAAATATTGTACAACCAAATTTCTATGACATCCAGTCATAGCATTTTCTGACTTTGGTGTCAAATGGACTTTGTGCATCAACAGAGTGAATTCTGAGTAAAGGGTCACCAATTAATTTAAATCTCTAGTTTCAGCACTTCCTATAATGATTTACCTGCATTGTTCTGTTATTATGAGCAATTTGTTCACATAGTGCAATCAACACGTACCCATAATCATTGGTGTGCTAGGCAACACTTCTCTACTATACAGAAAAAAAGATCCTGCAAGACTGTGACAGAAAATTAAAAGCAAACAAAAAGTCACCATATGTACTTGGACTTCAGCTTCAGCTGTCATAACAGATCCTAAACTTGGGACTTATTCAGATGGAAGTTTTCCTACACAGACTGAGCATTTTCATGTTACGGGAAGTCTTTTCAAGATAAATCCTTTCTTGTTAGATTTTTCTCAGCAAAATATGGTATTAGACTCTTTAGTGTATCCTTAAGTTACATAATTACAAATATACAAAATATAACCCTTTATGCATTATTCTCACCCTCTGGAATTTGTAGTAACCAAATCTATGGATGTGAGAACTGGATTTCAGTGTAGTATAGGTCTTGCTTATTAGTAAAAAGCATAAAGGAATTGTTGTAAGCCTGTTTGAATAGACACTTCTAAGAACTTTTTCATTGATGGAGCAAAGACTTCATTATTTCATTAGCATTCATGGGATTTACCCACACAGCTTTCCCATGTGAGATTGAAGAAATTTACCCTTGAGAAAAAACTTAGTGAGGGTTAATATCATCCATATGTGGGATTTCACTGTAATGCCCTCACAAAAACAAGCTGTGGAGGTCAAACCAACCAAACAGGGATTGCAAAAACAATACCTCAGTTTTCCCCTTCTAGCTATTTTCTTTCCTGCAATAAATTGCCATTCACATACTAGGAAAAAAAAACAAAGGAAAAAAAAAAACCAAAGAAAACACCCCAACCCCTAAGCTGTAGTACTTTAAGGGAAGGTAAATTACAGCCATTTGGAGGATACCATATCTTTAAAATACTCTTTTGCCAGTAATACCCTCAAAATTCTCATAATGAATATGAGGGGGATGGGTTTCCAGTTATTACATTATATCTGTATGAAACATTACAATTTTAATAGTGGTTCATACCATTAATTTCCCTTTATCAACACTAACACTCTTCTAGAGGCCCCAACATGTTCAAAACTCCCATGGAACTGAATAAGCTGTGATTACACTTATTGCTGAAATAATATCAGATACAACTGAAAAGGTTAGTTATGGTTTAAGAAGTGTGCTATGAAGTTATCCCTTTCTTAGGCAGAATATTTGAGTTTTGAAGCTTAGCAGAGTCAAAAAAGACATCTCTAATAAATGACCTTTCTCTTTCAAATGATCTGCAAAGTCTGAACCTGAAAATATTCAGGACACAGTATGAGGTTCACCTTTTAATTCAGATGTTTAATTAGTCATTATTTCTCAACTTGCAGAACTGAAGACTTGAAACAGAATCCTAAAATTCTTAATCAAACTGCAGCTCTTTGACTGATTTATGTGTTATTGCACCACTAAGGAAAGGTCCCAGCGCTATCATTTTGCTCACTATTTGATATGGGAGTGAGAAGAGAACTTCTGCCCTTGAACCAAGCATGGTGTGTGCACCCTCCTCTCTCTGAGCCACCTTGCACCAGCACCAGCAGCCAACATTGCTCCTGCTTTAGTTACAAATGCAGGGGGCCCAACATTGGTTTTGTTTCAATAGCAAGGGCAGAAGGCTGATACAACCCAGCACCTTCTGATCTTGCCTGCTGGAGGAGGGAGCCTAGAGAATTGCAGAGCTTCTAGTCCTAGTGCAGATGTTGAGATTTGGGGTGATTAAGCACTCCCTGACCATACCTGGAACACAGGCTCACTCCAAAAGTTGCCAAAGATCACCCAACCCAAATAATGGCTATGAGGGAAAAATACTGACCAAGGGCAATCATATTGGTCTTAAGAGGGAGGCCCCTTTGCAGCTCCCAGGCATTTCACAGAGCTGCAGCCCTGTGCCTCATGAAGTAGCTTGCCATGTCTATTGGATATGGGGGAAAAATCAAATTATAACTATAATTGTTATAATTTGGCTCTGTGGTGTAATTGGGAGGATATTGCAACTTCTTTCATTAAATTAGGTACCAAAATTTAACATCTTTACAGGTTAAGCTCTGTATCTAAATCTTCATTTTAGTTTAGAAACTTTTCAAGGTTTTTACTTGAACCTCTGTATTGATTATAAAAAAATATTGATTCTTCGTTATTAGAAAACCATTTAATTTCATTTTTTGATTCATTATAACAGTATTAATTAATCTGATTTACTGCTATTCCAAATCACACCAGACCAATAACTTTGTGTTTCACTACACTGAAATCCCAACAATTAAACCTCTTAGTTGCAAATATTGACCAAGACTGGGACTGGATTCAGCCACTGAGAAATTTAAAAAGCAAGGGGGTCAGTCCACTCGTAACCTCGTGACTCAGCAGGACATTCTTCCCCATTATTTCCCCTGATCCTGTACAGATCACCCATTCCTGGTCCAATCTCCCTTGTCTCTGTATAAATCATGTCCCTTACCTCCATATAAGTCACTCCCATCCAATTCCAACCCTCACATATCCCTTCCACATAGCAGGTAATACAGTGAACCTTGCATCAAATTCTACTGAGCTGCACTTTCTCAAAACTATATTAAAAATCAGCTTTCTTTTCAGTGGTTCCTCAAGTGACTTGAGGACTTCCAGCAAGGTGCATTGTACGTGCTGTGGTGATGTAGATTGGGCAGAAGAAGTCACAAAGATCACCTGTCAAATAGGGGGATCCATTGCACTTTCTTGAACCTTAACTGCACTTTATTCTTTGGTAGTACTCATAGGTTAGGCAGAGACCAAGCAAGAGAAACTTTTAACAACTTTTACCAATTTGAAAGCTCAGAATAAAAAAGGAAAACCATTTTTTTCCATGTTCCTAATCATAATTATTAGAGGACAGAAATAGAAAACAAAGGGGGAAAGAAAATATGTTTGCTGCTGAGGCAACATTGAAAAAAGCACAGTGTTTCCTAGATGACAACAACAGAATCAGCATTTACCAGTTTTCAGGCCAGCCCAAATAGTGTTATAGCAAAAGTAATTCTTCATTTACTGGCAGTTCAGTAGAAACACAAACCATTATGTTTTCCAGTGTAAAACTTAGCTAACACCAGACATTTAGAATAGTTCTTGTTAATTATTCCTGAAAGAAAAATAGCACAATGTCTGTTGCCTTACATATATCCCCTAAGGACTGACTTTGCTACTGAAACAGTGGCTGGTGTGGAGATGAAGGGAGCTTCTAAATGTCACAAAGATATGGCTTCATGGGAGAATGAGCTTGTAAATTAGTCTCAGCTTTGGAAGCTAATTCCTCCTTCTTCTTCTTCTAGATCCAAGACTATTATAAACTCTCTAACATGCTACATTTGCTACTTATTATTTCAGTTGCTTGAGCATGGCATGAAACAAGAGGTTTTAAAGAAGCAGGAATACTACATCACAGAGTATTTTTTACTGAGATATATATTTCTTAAGGCATTTACTGTATTTCATGGAGTGTATTTGGATATAAACTTAAGACATCCAATGCCTGGAAAAATGCTGGAGTTTTTATTTACAAAGCCACAGGAAGTAACAATATACGTTTTTGAAATAACAAGAAAAAATTGATCATTGTGCTGTCTGAAGCATCTTAATTCTGAACAGAGAGAAAGACCAGTGAAACTTACACAGAAAGAACAAAGTCTTCAGAGAGGAACAAATATCAAGAATACCAACACCTGAAAATTCATGCTCCTTTTTCCACAGTCTGTTCAGTACAAAAAGTAAGACAGAGTTTTATGGCATTGCTTACTATCCTTTCTTCTCAGATCCTATGCCTTTTTTGCCAGCTAGTTTGTGATTAATGTGAATCCAGTAGCTCATTCATTGTTTTATGTTGCATCAACCACTTCCAAACTCCAAAGAATTGTTATGTTTGTTATTATAAAAACATCTATACAATTATCAGCAAATTAATAGCAAACGGTATATAAAGTATCCTCTAGATCAGGATGGATTTAGAAAACAAAGCAAGTGCAAAAAGTGCAAACTTTTCCAGTTTGCACAAAGAAGAATAAATATTTGGACAATAAATTTTAAAACTCTTCCATTTGCATTATTGATCATTACTGGCAACTAAGAATGTTACACACAGTCTTTTAAGTGGCACACATCAATGTTTGCTTTAGTATTTCTTTGTCACAATAATGAATTACTTGACAGATTTTCCAACACTATATTTAATAACATATCTAAATTTATTTCAACTAATACCTGTTTTCATATCTCCAGGCAGCATTGCAACTACAAAACTAATGAAATTAAATTATTTTTTACTATTAAAATAGTAATTCCCACAAGAAAGAAAGAATCTTATCTTTAGTCATCATTGCCAGTATATGCTTAGAATGTATTGGCCTGAAAAAACAGAAGCACTGAAAAACTCTGTAAACATTTTTTAGAAATTTTTACTATCATTACTTTTATTAAAAAGAGGAAGCTCTCCTATACAGGATTAGGTTGCAAAAGTCAGTGAATAAATGAGTTCCTTTCCATTACTGGAATGATATAATGCTAGCCACGATTAACATCACTCAGCTCTATGAGAAAAAAGAGATCTAAAATGTACAGAATAGAAATTCCCGCAGTGATGACAACTTCTTTTCCTTTCTTTTGGGATTGTCACAAGAATAAGAAAAATTTAGGTGCATCTCAAAAGCCATTAGAGAAAAATTTCCAAGTCCTTTTGGAAATGTAAACAATATTTCAAATATAATGTAATCTATTAGAAATGCACTCCTTATGATGAGGGAAAAATGAATGCTTATATAGCCCTCTGAACATGAGGAGTGTTTCTTTTGCAAATAGTTCCATTATCTCAAAACATATAAATTACTAATGAAAGAATTAGATATTATATAGTTTAAGAACTGCATTTGGATGGAATATGGAACAAATGAATATGGAATATTCATGAATATGGAATATGGATGTATATGGAACAAAGACAACCTGATCCCATAATAAATTAGCTGCTAATTTAATTTGCTCTGTTCTGAACACTTGGTGTACTTGTATTTTAATACTCTGTAGAAATTATCTGTTTAAATAACACACATAGATTAGAATATTCCTTGCTTATCTGTGGATCAGATATGTATTTAGTACACGTCTTCCTGCGAAGTCATTGTGAGGATCTGCAGAATTTCTTTCTTCCAAATTAACCCAATGTAATAGAACACCAAACCTAACGCAACATTCTGGGTAGAATCAGTGCAGGAGTTAGAGGACTCAGGACAACTGAGTTTCTCTCCATAGCATGAACATCCTTATAGCCCTCTAGGATTACTGTTTAAGAGAAAGCTGATGTGTTGTATCTCTGGCAATCGTAGATTTCCTCTACTACTAATACCATTTCTAAATATATTTCCAATCCAATTTACACTGTACAAACTTCATGCACAATGTGTGACAATTAATTATACATATATTTAGCTTTTCACAGAACCTAAGTTTCTTTTGGGGAATTAAAATAACAGAACTTTCAGAGTTGAAAGGGATGTTTAATATAATCTTGTTCCCACCCCCCCACCCCTGCCATGGGCAGGGACATCTCCCACAGATCAGGTTGCTCAGAACCCTGTCCAGCCTGGCCTTAAAAACTCCCAGGGATGGGACTTCTACCACCTCTCTGGGCAACCTGTGCCAGTGTCTCACCACCCTCATGGGGAAGAACTTCTTCCTAACCTTCAATCTAAATCTACCCCCTTCTAGTTTTTCCCAAGACTCGTTGAATTACAGGGCTTGTTAAAACATTCATTCCTTCTGGATTTTTTTTTTTTTAATATCAGTGCTATTTTTACTAAAACATTTCTTCTTTGCCACTTTAATAAAAAAAAAGATTGAAGCAGGTTCTTGAGTAATTTTGTATTCCATGCAGAATATTCTGCAATTCTTTAAAAGAATTCTATAGTTTAAGAGAGTGATGGTATATATGTCAGTGGTTCATAAAATAATGGTTTTAAGAAAAATTGGAAAACCGAAGAACAAAAATTAGAGCATACTCAAGTGAAATGAAAAAGCAACAAATTAAAACCTTTTTACAAGTCATCCATTTCATATTTTATTTCTTACTCAGTAAATCAGCAATCCATAGATTTTCACCTGTAAAATACTGCTGCAGGAAATTGCTCAGTATGAATTATAAAGAGAACAGTTTAGCTAATTAGAAGTTTGACTAAGTAACAAGTTACTTAGATGACTAAATCCCAATTTCAAAATAATTTATCCATTTAGCTTGTCTCATGAAAAATTAATGGAAAACGACTCATTTTGAATTTAAATTACTTGCAGATATGGTTTGGTTGGTTTTAAATGTGTTTTACCAAAAACTAATGTGATTTTAAAAATAAATAATACTGTATCCAAAGGCTTTTTAAGATTTTATCACCATATTCTAAGCTGTTCCATGGTTATCATCAAAGAGAGAATGTGGCAAGAGGCAGCCTAATGAAAGCTTTTAATTTATATTGGTGTATCCAAAATCTTTCTAAAAAGCAGCAATACAGTCCTCTACTTCTTGAATTATCTATATCTTATAAAGTCTGAAAAACAGTCACTTTTATTAATGCAATCGTTATACAGTCATACTGATTAGCAAAATGGAAAAGGGGAAACAACTCTGCATCCTGATGTAATTTTACAGTAAGATAATAAATATCTTATTCCATGTTTTCCCCTCTGACAAGAATTTTATATTGTATAAATTAAACATTTGTAGACGTTTTATGCTTATTAATTTTGTAAAATGTCAACAGTCAACTTTTAGAAGAAAAAAAATAGTGGGAAATAAAAACATTTTAATAAATATAGACAGGAGTTTGAACTGTCCAGAAAATTAGGGAACAATGGTCAAAGTTCAAACCAGAACCAAACTGCTTGTCTGAGAAATTATAATGCTGGGGTTTGACCAGTCAGTGAACCTGCTCTACCGCTCCAATATAGGGCAGAAATTCTAAAAGTAGTCCAGACATACAGATAATTATTTGCATTTTAGATATTTATCTAAAAATTTATAACCAAACCCTGGTAAACAGAAGTAACTACCTTTGCAATTCTTAAGGAAAGTGAAAGATAAATTCTCACAGAACCATCTAACCCATAATAATATTTTTGTTATAAATATCCATTCTGTAAAGTAGAAAAGTGACTCACAAAAAAGACATCTCACAAAAGCTTGTCTCTTTTTTATCTGTCAGATCAAATACTACATATTACCTCTCTTTACAAATGTTGCCTCATTTAATTTTTAAAGCTCTAACCTGTCTTGTATTTAGAGCTTCCATATGTCTCAGGAGATGTCAACAAATACTGACTTCTCTTCCATATTATTCAATTTACTGTTTTGGTGAAAGCAACATTTATGCAACATTTGACATACTTATACTTATGATAAATCCTTTTTTCCCCAGACACTGCCTACTCCTGCTAGCCATGGGCAGAGACATCTCCCACAGATCAGGTTTCTCAGAGCCCTGTCCAGCCTGGCCTGAAAAACTCCCAGGGATGGGACTTCTACCACCTCTCTGGGCAACCTGTGCCAGTATCTCACCACCCTCATAGTGAAGAACTTCTTCCTAACATCTAATTTAAATCCCCCCTCCTCTAGTTTGAATCCATTCCCCCTAGTCCTGTCACTCCCTGACATCCAAAAAAGTCCCTCCCCAGCTTTCCTGTAGCCCTTTTCAGATACTGGAAGGCTCCAATAAGGTCTCCTCAGAGCCTTCTCCTCTCCTGACTGAACAACCTCAACTGTCTCAGTCTGAATTCATAGGAGAGGTGCTCCAGCCCTCTGATCATCCTCCTGGCCCTTCTCTGGACATGCTCCAGCACATCCATGTCTTTCTTGTAATAGGTAAGAGAGTAAAAAGTAAAAAAATGCCATCTCTTCTTTCAGTGGACTTTTTCTTCCTGTTTTCTAACTTCACTCTGGTGAGATTTTTTCTTTTTTGCCTGGTAAATTCTGTCAACTCTAGGACTTCCACTTGCATCCCCTAAGGAGTCAGTCCTGGTGTGACAGAAATGTCACAGGATTGGGTAAGCCCTCCATTAGCCCTCTCCCCTCCAGCTGTCCCAGCCCTTGGCTCATCAGCTTTTAATAAGTTTTTCACTGATCTGCCTATCTGTTTGAATCCTAAGTGAGAATATGTAATCATCCAGTTCATTTTTATGCATTACACAACACTATCAGACTTTTTTTAAAAAGAAACATAATTGGCTCACTTCCCTTGATTTAACAGAAAACTGCAAAACAGTGCTTGGAGCCAGCATTTTCCTTCTGGAAGGCATCCACTGCTCAGAATAAAATGCTGTGCAAGCCTTCTCCAGTTGTTCTTCACACTTCCTGAAAGCTTTACTGTTCTCTTTCTCACTCAAAGTATTTCTTAGTTTGTTATTTTTCTGGCAATGTGTGATGTGCCAGTTGGACTGCAGAATTATTCTCAAACAAAAAAAGGTCCCAAATAGGAGGTCTCACTACTTCAGATTTAGTATGTAGCAGAAATGGGGACAAAGAAAGCAAATGTTCTAATATTGCACTGAAACCTGTAAGTGTTTATATATATGCTTATATTTGTAAAACTGATATAATGCCAAGGAAACTGCCATCTATACAGAGCTGACTGAAACAAATTGGTTTCATAAAATTAACTTTTAAAGCATTTTCATTATGACATTACTAACTAAGTATAGGATTTTCTGAAACATTTGTAGGAAGGATACTTGAAATTTTAATTATATTGTTATGAAGACACAAGGCAAAGCAGAAGCCAGAAAAATAGGATAGCAACATGAAAAATACATTAAATTAATTCAGAGGAAGTAGAAAACACCATGCACAATCCATAAAATTGAATGAAAACATTCAGTGAAATCTAGTATTTTGTTATGAGAAAAAAATAGTTAAAAAAGCGCTTAAACTGTTGAGTCATTCCATATCTAGGCAATGGTCCCATAAAGTGATATTATTTTTACTGTGTCTGTGTTTAACTCTGCTGTAGCCACTTGGGTTCTACCAGGATTCATAAGGGAGAGGTGTAAAATGAGGAAAAATGCAGCAGAAATTACTCCCCAAAAGCAGAATTTACAGTAGAACACATGATGGAGGGTCCAGGAGTGTACAGCTCCCAGAGCTGAGCCAACCTCAGAGAGGATTGCATGCACCCCATGTTGAAACATAAAGGAACAAATAAAATTTCCATGGAAATCTTAGGGTTTGTTTCTAATTCTTTGTTCCTACAAATGGAAAACAAGTCCAAAGAGAACATTTCAGCACAGGAAATCTTGCAAAGCAGGAGACTCTTATTTTGTAAGTCAACCTTAAAAACGTGAAGAGTTCAATTGCACTCAAACAAAACAGGGAAACCAAGCACAGTAGATCTGCATTAACATCAAAGAATACAAGATAAAAAAACAAAAAAAACAAACAAAAAAACAGTTATAATCTCTCTTGAAACAGTAACTCACTCCACTCTTTATGATGTCCTCTGTGTCAAGGCCACAAATACATTAAAACTCCTATTCCATCCCTTGCTTCCTGATAATTTAAAAGCTTAAGGGTTTTTTGTTTCTTTCTTTGTTTGGTTGGTTTTTCTTTTTTTGTGAGAAAACTCACAACCATCTACAATAGCTGTTTAAAACCCATTTGAATTACTTTGACTTGGGCTTGAACTAATGAAGGTCTGCAAGGAATCACCAGAACAAGTTTCTGTGAATTAACTGAGATGGAACTCTCTTTGTTTCAGGAAAGTCCTGGATAGAACAAAAGCATTTGTATTACAATTGCATTACACAAGAGCATACTTAATATCTCAGCCATATCTAACCAATCTTTTTTTTTTAACAGATGAAATGCATTGGCACAGAAGCTGAATTTATCCTATTTTTAGTTTTTAAAACATTCTGAAACTAGAGGAGAGCACAGTAGAAAGTCCCTAACATCTCTCAGTGCCTACAGACTACCACTGAGAACAGCATTATGCACTCTATGGTAGTTCTCTATATTCATTGATACTAGTAGAACTACAACATGCTGATTAAAATAATTTATTACAAATAAGTCATATTCTTCTTCAACAAATAAGGTTCCAAACATAAAAATTAAAAACCACAGAGTCAGAAATAACTGAGCATCCACATGTGCTACTGAAGTGATATGATTAATAACTTGTAAAGTTATTTATTTAGATGTATTTATTTAAAATATTTAGCCAGAAAATTACCATCAAGATTAAAAGAATTACACCTAGCCTACAGCAACAACATGCTAACATTTCCAGTATCTAAAGGCTAATAATTTACATTAGGGATAAAACTAAGCACAGTGGGTATTAGCAAGCAAGTTACTGAAAAGGAAGACTTTTTTATGGATGGTAGGATGAGAACTTCCTCCCATGTGAAGAAAATAAGGCAAAGAGTATGATTCATAAGGGGGAGCAGGGGCACTTTCAGGAAATGTCCCCAAAGCAATAGTTAAATACATGAAGATACATTGCACAGCCTTCTGGCAACTTCCCAGTGGCAGTGATGAGAGAGATGACACAGAATGGAATATTTTAAGTAGGCACCTTGAACTTAATTAAAACTTCTACCTTGAAAAAGATCATTTCATAAATGAAGCACTTTTCCTCGTGGCATGGTTGTGCTCCCTCTGGGACAACCAACTGGCAAATCTCAGCATGCAAAGAAGATAAGGAGGCATTGGAAAGCCAGTAGAAAGATTGGCAGCAGCTGGCAAGCCCTCCTGAGAGGTCAGGGGTGTTCAGCCTGGTGTTCACCCCAGTGCTCAGAGGACTGAAGCCAGGAGTCTCTGGCTTCTTTTCTGCAGTCTGGAGAATGATTCGTATTCACACTGGTTAAACTATAAGTACATCATGGTTGTTATGTTCCTGAATAACATCACTTCTTGTTGCAATGGTTTGCTTATCAGTTTTGAGTAGATGAGAAAAAAATCCATATAGGTTTTCTTATATCAAGAGAAAAAAAAATCAATATCCTTTTGCTAAAGCCCCAAATTATTTCTTTTCAGACCTGTCTTGCTTGCAATTGTCTGTACCTGGCCTTACAAACATATCCTGAATTACCCAGGAATTCCCTTCTAAGTTTTTTCATATATTGTTCAACAACACTGGCAGTGCTGGCTCTGTAAATGACATTCTTCCTTTTCAAGTCATTATTAGCCCATAAAAAATGGGTATGTAGACTAACTGCAGTGCTGTTAGACAAAAACACGTTCACAATACAAACATGGATAGGGTCTCATCAATATCCCAATATTCACCTCACTTTTTTAGCTGATACCCTGTTGAACAATCCCATTCTGCAGTTCCAGCTATATAGAACAGACTATGTCCTCTGGAAGTAAAAATAGTCTTCTGCCATTGAATGCTGCATCATCTGGAGCATCATTCCATGACAATTCCTTTACATGAATAGGAAAACAATTTCTATGGTCAACCCATGAAGGGGAATAAATATATAAATGCAAACATAGTATTTTTTCAGAAATTCACAAAGTGCCAGCTTTGGCTCTGAACATGCCAGGATAACTGGCTATTGGATACTCATATTTACAGACAGCCCCACTGGCTGTGGTCCTGCCCACGGTTCTCCAGGTATCCCCTGCTGTCCTTTCTGCTTACAGAACTGGACTTTGGGTCTCAGCTGGTGGCACCTTTTCTGTTCCAATATTAACAAACTCACAAGAAGCAGCATTAAAGTGGTCAGGAAAGTGAAGTAATGCTGAAACTCACTTTTCAAGTGTGGATAACTGGAATGACTATGCAGGAACTAAGACAATCATACTTTAGACAATAATATAAAACTGTAAAACAGTAATAAATTTTTAAGTCTTTGACAACAAATTGCTTAGATTCAGTTATATCTTCATACAGTTCATATTTAAAAATTATATATTTTCAGACTAGAAATTTTAGACATTGAGGAGAGGGTGAAGCACATACACAGAGAAAGAGAAGGAATGCACTGAATACATGTTACAAAATCCAAGAATGTGATTTGTGGATAATTGACAATGAAGGAGTCAAAGTCCTGTATGCAACCTAGGATGGACCTATTTTGCTGGTCCTATTGATGTACCTCCAAAAGGTCCATCAATAAATGTAGACACATCAAAATAATGCTTGAAAGTGTCTCTGTTTATTTGGCTACAGTCTCTTAAAACTGCAAGCACATATATCAAAAACAATTCAGAGCTCTCACTGAAGTCAGTAGGAGATTCACACTGCCTAGAAAACAAAGGATCAGCCTCTCTGTTCTCCAAAGGTTTTGCAAAAACATAGTTTCACTAGGAAATTCTCTATGTACTTTCATTTTCATGCAGTACAATATATATTCCTGATCCAAACACTTTACAACAGCAGTCTCTGAGGTTTCTGCTTCACTTTTCAACTAGCATACAAGTTCACAGTTTTCAGAATATAGTTTACACTCACAGTGTAAGAAGTAAGTTTTCCACTGCATGTCATGTATTTCATATATGGTAAAAGATTCACAATGTACTTTTCTACTCTTTTCATTGTTGGCATATACAGACCTCATCAATATACACTTGCTCACAGATTGCCCATGTAGAGTTCACAGAATACAAAAGGTGGAAACCTGGACTCTTCCTGTATTTCTATTCTTTAAAAAAAATTGGAGGTAAGTTAATAAATTTTACGTATGTCTGTTGGAAAGATCTCTTCTTCATGGCAATTAAACTATGTAGCACTTAGCAAAGTTTTTCATAACATAAATAATGACCCAACTAACTTCACCACTGTCGTCCTAGGGCATGGTGAATACATCACACTTCTTTAACACAGCAAACAAACCCCAATTTAAACATAGATATAAAATATAAAGCAGCACTTGTTTAACATCAGATTCCGTGAGTGCTTCCAAATGATTTAAACCACTTATTTTAACAGGGTTGGGTTTCATTTTTTTCCTGCCAATTGTGTTTCCAGTCTCTGTGTTCATGTAATAGTAACAGAGTACTGTATTTGGACAACTTAAAAATTCCATATTTCAGCTCCTAAAGGTAACACTAATTATGAAAAGAATGGCTTTGGCATCTGTGTTTAACACATCTTTATGCATAAAATTTCATCCCTCTGTATGAATATACTTGGTATTTATTAATAAAAACAATGTAGTTTACATACATGTCTCAGTCTACCTTTCATGAAATTTTACATATTTCTATCTTGTAGATTCTTCTTTACCTCACTATGTCAGCCAGAAGAATTGAGAGAGTAGTAAGAAATGGAGTAGGGAGCTCATAAGAACAAATTGGATTTCTAATTTAAAACTGGAATTGAAACCATCATTCAGTGCTGTATTATTTTATTCTTTTGAAGAAGGGCAAAACCTTTCAGATTCTAAGTTATATATAGTTTTCTACTTCCCCTCCCTACTGACGAATAGATTAGTGGAGGCAATTTCTCTCCATTAAAGATTTTACACTTGACACTGTAATGCAGCAACTGTTCAGATTACCCTTTAGGGGAGCACTTTTTAATTCAAGGTAACAGAAGGATTTGCATCTTTCACTTCCGTTGAGCATAGTTCTTCTTCCTCATTCCCATTTAACTCCATCTGATTCCAGCTCAGTCAAAAACAAACATACAAGCAAACAAAAAACCCCCAAAACATTGTTATGGATTTATTTTTTTTTTTTAGTAAAATAACTATAAATTTCTGTAAAATTTTTTACAAAATCTTGGTAGGTAGAAATAAAAAATAAACAAAATAAATTTATGTTGATGGTTAGGAAAGCATCAAATTATTTCATCTGTAATGACAGATTAGGGAGCAGTGAAACTTCTACAGAGCATGAAACAAGTATGGGTAGGAGACAAACCAATACAATGATAAAAAAGTTGGTTTTGCTTAAGAGCTCCCCAGCTGTGGATTGGCATCTGCAAAAGCCAAACCCATAATACATTACAGAATACACAGTGAACTTGAAAAGAATTACTCTAAGAATGATAATTTTTTTTTTTAAAAAGAAAAGGTTTTAAAATAAAATATAAAGAAGACAGAAATAATGTAATTAATATAAAGAGATAACCTAAAAATACATATGTTCTTCATGTAAGTATTAGGACCAGAACAGATATTCTCCCTCGTGGCTTTATTGGATGACTGTGCCAACCCCAGGCAACTGACCCAGTTGTTCACCTCTAAAAAAAGATTCTTATTAAGATTTGTCTATGAAAGCATGACTTAGTCTCTAAAGGTTACTGCCAAAACCTTCTTTTTGAATCTGTGTCCTCTCAATTCTGACTCAGAGCAGTAATTTCCTTTCTGTTTCCTATCAGCCACACAAAAGACAAATCTTTGCTAGGAGCAGATGTAAAGAGGTAGTTGACTTCTTGCTGGGGGCAAATTGTAGATTGACCATGTTGAAAAATGATGTGTTTTTTTCTTTAAGATATATTTTTAAGTGTTTACAAACAAAAAGCAAGCAAACAAACAAAAACATATGATAGTTTAAGACCATATACCACAAAGCAGAGACAAAATAGTTATTTTAAGGGTAATGAATTCCACTATTAATGGCTCGATACATAGAAATTAACATTTTTCTACGGATATCTGGAGTTCATGGAGACTTTTTTCATCCTAGATCAATGAAAAACATGTCAAGATTGCAGAAAAAATCTACATACAGAAAATTGTACCTACTGTAAGAGAGTTAGTTCAGCAATCAGGCTCCTAATCCAGAATCTGAGATACTTTGTGTACTCCACAGATTTCCTTCTCTTGCTCAGCAACTAATTTAGGTTCAGATGCTGAACATATATGGGTCACAAATTCTCAATTCTTTTAGTACAAACTTAGCATTAATGATCTAGACCTTAATGCTTTTATGACTCATATTCTCTGTAGTGATATCTTTTTCCTGTTTCCTATGCATGACATAATTATATATAATAATACGTATGAATGAATGCATTTATGAATTATAAAATAACCCCATTATTATAAATATTGTAAATATAAATATTCCCAGTCCTTGGAAGCAGAGGTCATAGAAGTATCTAGAATCAGCAGTTTCTCACTATCTGCTTTTATGTATAAATCTGAAATACTAGCACCCAATACACCTTGTACACTAAGCTGGTTCCTATTTTTTTTCTCTGCCAGAAGAACCTTGTTCCATATGGCACAGGGGTACATATTCAATAAGAATGCCATATTTAAATTCTACCTTTGCATTAAACTAGTTTTTTTGAGATTTTTGTTAAGTCACTGGATAAATTTACCACATAGTACAATAAGCAGAATTAAGTCTTTTGTCTCTCATACAAAACTGATTACAGTGTTGATTTGTAAGAAAGAAAGAAAACAAGTTTTGCACACCCTAAAATTACTTGTATAGAAGTGCAATTATTACACAAGATATCCCACATATCCCACACTGAACTGTTGTTTACCAGTGCTATTGTGAGACTAGCAAGAACAGGTATAAAGGGAACTGTAGAATTCAAAAAATGCAAATACATTACAGTAATTTCATCTACATGCCAGAAAGAAAACACAATGCTTAAAACACTTGAAGCTTTTCTGGAGTGTATATGTAAATGGGACTTGAAAAAGAAAATACCTTAGAAAAAGTTGTACACTCAATTATTGCAGGTAGGTTTTCTAATTGCATTTCAAGGTCAAAGAAATGGACACTCGTTTATTGGGGGAGTGCTTCTGATACCCCATCTCTTTTTTGCTTTCTTAGACCTCTTAGTTATCTCATAAATATATCAAGAGTTATGAAAATACACTTTGGCAAAAAAACCCCAAAACCTGATATCAGAATTTTAAGTAAAATGGGTGTTTCTTTTAAACAATAACAAAAGACAAGATTAAATTCTATTACCATAGATGAAAGACTGTCACTCATTTCTCAAAAAATAGCAATGAGCATCTATAATTACCATTTAGCTGGTAATTTAATAAAAAATTAGAAACCACTAGTAAATTGTTGAATCTTAAATGTAATTAGATTCCAAAGTTCCAATTAATTTTAAAATGGTATAAAACATTATGAAGTGAGTCAAGCATAAGCAGCTTTTGAGGAAGGTTCTGTAACAAACATACTGTTATATCTGTTTCCAAAATAATGTAAAATTAAACTTGGCCTAGAAGCAAGAATAAGGAAAATTTCATCTGAAAAATATTAAAGTTTACTTTGCTAGTTAATTAGATTTTGGAACAAACAGTTTCATTACACTACTAACTCTCATGTATTTTGATGATACAGAAGTTCAAAGAATGTTAGAAACCAAAAGACATCAGAGAAGAGCTACTGAGAGATCCTACTAGAACTTCATGGGGTATCAGGATATAATTGGTGCTTACTGAATGCCAGGCAGTTGATCAGGACACATATTCACAATATGCTATCTTAAAAGTCCTGTTAGGTGCTCCATTTTAGAAGTATTTTAGAACCCCAGTTTTTGATAGCTGTATACCTTCATGCTTATCTCAGCCTTCATTTTATTAGTCAGTAAATCAAGTTTTTCTAGAATTCTCTGTTGTATTACACCCCATCTTCTTCTCATAGTAGTAGCTCTTCTTTGCACCTATTCTAGCTTGAAGTAATTTCTTTTAAAAGCTCAAGATGAGAAATGTGAATGCAAGTTCAGTTGAGTTCATCCTAAAATATATATATATAGAAAGATGTTATAGTGTCAGTATTATCCAAATATCCAGATATATCACAATATTTAGTACTGAGTTGGAAAATATTAACTTTTACAGCAAAGACAGAGCAAGCTCAAATGGCAGATCAGCTAAAGGGAAAAAGAAGTGAAACTATTCAGTACAGTACACCACAATTTTTCAGTGAAATGTCTCCTCTTTGGAGCAGAGCTCTGAACACTGGCTGAAATGTGTACATTCCCTTTACAGGGCCAAACAACACCTCAGAGTAGGATTAGAAAAACCCAAAGTATAGTAATTTCTAGGTCTACCCATTAGATAAGTCCTGAGGACAGGACCAGTCTCATATCCTGGCCCTGGACATCTGTTACGACTGCAGAATTCTACTCAGAAGCCTCACCAGAGAACAGCTTGAGATAAATGTGCTAACAGGACACAGATTAAAAAAATATATGGGTAGCAGCAGTGTAGTTACGGGGGCTTGAGACAGTATTAAAGACTGAAAGGCCTAATTTTGAGCTCTACCTTACTGAAAAGTGTCCAAGAAAAAAAAAAAAGGTCCAAACTTTTACTTGCCATCTCCTAAGAAAGCCCACTCCTCCTCTCACTGACATAGGACAAATGTAAGATACATTTAGACAAAAAAACCCCACAACCCAACAGCAGTAGAATTTAAACTCTGTACCCTATGAACCCTATTTTTAATTCTTTGCTAACAAGACCTGCAGCTCAGAAATGCCAGATAGAGTCTAAACACTGCATTCTCATTCTCTTCTTTGGGGAATTCCAGCTACAAACTATGTAGAAATCAGTGGAAGTCTTGAAATAAATAAGAACTGTAGTTGAGTTTCAACTGTTTTAAGTCAATGTAGTTCAATTTAGACAATGAAACTTGAAATGTTTAACACCAATAGAGGAAGCATCCCTTTTTCCTTAATAATATAAATGTAAAGCTATAGGCTATCTGGTCTTCTGAAATAAGGCTTTGATCCTCTAGAGGAGCAAGACAGGAGAGTTCCAACAAGCTATTAGTGGTTATACTTTTCACGTAAAGGCCTCTCTAACAGGAAACAATTCATCATCCTTTACACAGCACTAGGTATGGGTAGTCACTGAAAATAGTCCAACTCAAAGGTTAGTTGGATCCTCAGTGTTAAGAGACACCAATGTTCTTATGGGATAACTGTGAGCTTTCAGTAGGAAACATACTTCAGCCTTTGTCCTGAATCTCTTTCAGTTTAATTCCTCCCCTTATGAAAATAAATTTTTTATATCAATAGCAATAAGCCACAAGTCTTGTTAATGATGACAGCCAAAAAGGCATCAAGCCATCAATACTCAAAACAGCAAAAGAGTTTAGGAACAATAGAGAAAACAAAAAACCACAGAAGCCTGGGTTTTCCCAGCACTGACAGAATCTCAAGGCAATGCACAGTAGTTCAGTGCACTGGGTGGTTGGTGTTACTGCTGTTGTGCTGAGAGTTTTCAGATACAGTTTATTTTTTCCAGCACACTGCAGTGGCTATTTTTTCCCCCATTTGTCTCATTAACTTTTCAGGGTTGTCTTTGGTGTATATGCAGCTAGAATGAAGCCCTTGTGTGGAGTCCAGGTAGGAACTGAGTGTCAGTGTAAAAAACAGTGCCCTTTAAAGGTACTGTGCCCTGTGCAATGGGATGCATAAAGAACTGCACAAAATATTAAAGAGCTGTTTTCAGCAAGCTACAGGCTGGAGTCATTACTTGCAGATTTCACAGAATGTATTTGCAATGCATAGACCTGGCCACAGAACACAAAAAGGCTAAAATCTGTGCTACCTTATTTTAAGGAAATTCAACAGAGTAAAACATTACCATTAAACACTAAGATAACTTCTTGAGTCAATCGCAGGAGAAACACTTCCTATACAATTTCATTTAGAAGGATTTCTGGAAAACAAATAAGAACATTGCCACGTGGCAAACTTCAGCAGTGTTATATTCTTTTGCTAATAGCTTTTGCTTTGATTTAAATTGTTTTGATTTTTCAGTTTCAATTAGTACCCTCAACAAGGTGTGAACTCAGACAGCCTTGTTATTCTTTTTCTCTGCTCCAGCAAGAACATGTCTACATTTTTATTTTGAGAATGCTACTTAGAGAAATTACTGTGTAATTTAACTGAAAAGCTGCTGATAAAAGTGGTATTCTTTCCCCCAAAGAGTAACTACATACATTGACACTATGAGTAGTGTAAGTCCATCAAAATTGAGTTATACTCATTTATACCAAATGACAATCTCTGCTTCTTTAAAGCAAATCAAAATCAAAATTTTCCCTATTGTTGTATAGTCACTGATAACTCAAAGTTATGTGTAAAATCTGTAATATAAGAGAGACATTCCCTAGGTTTTTTTCCTTGAAAAGACCTCTGTGCTGTTCCAAATAGTAGTTCCATCTGCTCAGAGACTCTTCTCCCTATGCACAGTCAGGTTAAAGCCAACATACACACTTAGTACAATCAATCTCAGAAAATAAATTTAGCATATCTGTGCATTAATGGTATGGATCAATAGAAGAAGAATACTATAAATCAAAGAAGAAAATAGAAATAAAGCTTAAATACCACTAAAATCCATAATGCCTTTCACATAAAGCCATTTATCAGAAAGAGTTCTATAAGCCATGTGTAAAATTCTATATGAGAAATTTTACAATGCTGTGTACAAAACTTTAGGAAAGTAAAGACAAAATAATAGATTAAATTTAAGCTTCACCTAGTATTTAAATAAGCTTCAGAATAATTTTCTAAATTATTATCCAGCATAGGCAGTAGTATTCCTGCTTTTAACAAAAGAAAAACAGTTTCTAATATGGTCTGGAGACACCAACTAGAGAAATGACCACAGTCAGTGTCACTTTTAATCCATTTGGAATCAGATTTTGGCAAAAAAATCTCTGAAATCACTAATTTGCCTCTTCTCCAACATAGATGCAGCTCAGTCTTTCTTGTGGTGAGAACTGAAAGGGCTGCAGTACTAGAAGGTAGAGCCAACAGCCAAAACAAAGAAGTAGAATCCTTTACCAATAGATATTCTTCAAAGCACCCATCAAAGGTCAAGTAATCAGCCTATGTCTTGTGGGAGAAAGATGGACATTGTTTAAAAGCCTGTATTTGCTAGCTAGAAATGCAAAATAATTCAGGTGTTTAAGACAGAGAGGAGAAATACCAATAAATATTTCATTCTGTAGCCATTCTTTAGGCTCTTAGTCATGAAATTAATTACCCCTATTTCAGCTGAGAAGCTTTAGTGCCCCATATCTGTACGCAAATCAACTGAATTTGATGCAGAAAGATTATTAACAACCACTGAATTCTCCTCTTTGAAAGCATGACATGTGCAAGGGAAGTTTTTCATCCTTTATATGCAATGAACAGTCTTTAGTGGTAGCAGGTAATTCCAACTTTGATCAAAAAAATTCAAAACTCTGTGCTGACAAGAACAGTTTTCAGCTGTAATAGCAATGATAGAAGACCACAGCTGATGATTTTAAGGTGTATTAAGCTCCGATCTCACACAAGCCTTGCAGCAATCCAGCAGTAACCATTTTCTATTAGCTTTCTAGATCTAACACATCAAATCAAGATCCCAAATGAACAAGTATTCCTTCAAGCTTAGTTTATAAAGTATATACTGTATTTTAATGTCTCCTAAAACCCCACTGTTTGACACACTAATTTGTATTCTAATACCTACTGTCAGACAATGTTGATCTCAGATATTGAGTCGTGACTTCTGAAACATGCATTCAAGAGTAACACTTCAAATAAGTAAACAATCCATTCTTTCACACCCAGACATTTTTATCATGTAAACAAGAGGAAGGTACTTTCAACAAAATAATTTGCAAGTCACATACAGGATACATGAGAACAAACTTGTACTGCTATGAGATTTTGATAAGGCCAAGGCAATAGAGAACGTGCTCCTTTAGTCAAACTGCACTTCTTAATTTATTTAGAAACCTTTGACCTGGAAGTTGAGAAGGAGATGGAACAATTTTGCTTCTGATAACATTCTTTGTGTGACCTATGTCTTCTGCTAAGTAATTACAGTGGCCTTGACAAATATGAGTTAACCAGTGTTGCCATGCCAACATATGTCCTCTTTTCAAATATTCTACTGATAAGAGACATGGAGCTTGAAATATACTACCCATCAGTCAAACTACTGTAAGGTTTCTTTGACCTCAAAATTACACTAAATGTTGTAGATTTCACTTCATATAATCAAGTATAAATATTAATAGTAAATGTATTTCCACTTCTCAAAGACTCTTTTCAGAGCTGGAATAGCATGAAAGAGCAAATTATGTGATTGACATTGCTGATATTCAGTAATAAAAAACCCATTCAGTGTTTACTGATATTCCAATGGGAAAAAAGTCAATTCATTTTTCTGGTCAAAATACAAAAAATACTACAGAAGTGGTATACCAGTAATTTATATTAAAGATGATTGTTATCCAGATGAAAAATGAGTAAAAAAATGAAAATCAGATGTGAAACTTACAATACTTGCTTTAAATTTCTGGATTAAATCTTGCCAGTGCAGCCTTTTACCCCACTGAACATGGGACTGCCATTGCTGGTGACATGATCCTAACTCTGTTAAGATAACAACTCAGACCTTGGCACTTGGTAGGAGGTTTTCTGGCCTTGTCTGGATCTGCAAGGAGACTTGTTTTAGCATAATTATATGTAGAAAAACAGTTTTGAAAAACGTGAATTTTGCCTAGTTTGTGTTAGCTTTTGCTTGGCTTTATATTATTGTATGGTTTAATGCTTAGTGTCATATATATATTTCTGAAACAAATATCCAGTTACATCACCAGTTCCTCTGTGCAGACTGAACTATCTGCAGCCCTAGAATGAAACACCACAAAGAGGAGAGCAGGCATTGCATGGCAGTACAATAACAGGATGTTTCCAGAGATCTACCACAGATCACCCAAACTGGACAAACCCAGTTTTAGGAATAAGGTAGAGGAAAAAATCAGGTGTCCAAGAGATGTAAAGCAATCCATAAGTAGTATATTTGGATGTGATACAGAACTTCATACCAAGGCAGAAATAACAAGCTACAGAGCATATGAATAAGTGTATTAAAATGACCCTGTGGAGAACCCACAGTAACAAAGAAGAAAATAGCAACAATATTGTCCTCCCAGTTAAGGTCACAGGATGCTAATGATTTTCTATATATTGTGCTCACTCCATAAGTGAAGCCATTTACCTTAGGCCCTTGAAGGAAAGTGGTACATGCTGGAATGTTTAGAGGAATTATAACTGCACATAATATGAACAAATTGTATCATCCTAACTCAACTAATTATATTTTTAGGTACTTAAAACTTCAGTTAGGGTAATCATAAACATTTGTCTTTGCTTTTCAGCTCAAGTGTTCTTTCTTTTTCACATTACAAGATTCTGCATGTGAAATTGATGGAAAATTCATGCAACACATTTCATAACTTGGATGCAAACAGGTAACACCAGCAAAGGTAACAGATTATTAAAAAAAAAAACAAAACAACAAACTACTGGAGAGCAAAACTTCAAACACAAAATGTATACAGTATCTAGAATAATGCAGGCCCAATACATATTTCTAGTCCTTTCCTGGTTTTGTTTTGTTTCTCTTTGGGTTTTTTCTTGGTTGTTTTTGTTGTTTTGCTTTAATAAAATATTAACACTGTAGAATTAATTACTGTAGAATTACACTAGAATAAACTGCATGAGATGCTGTTTTATAAAAAACATTACTTCCTGCAGCTGCATTAGCAGTGCTCCAACCAGCATTACCAATAATAAAAAGACACAGGAGATGTTTGAAAAGAGTGTTTCTAGAGACTAAAAATAGATCATTCTGGATTAGGTATTCACCTATACATGTAAATCAATCAGTCTGATTTTCAGGCAGGCTTTAAGGGAAATGAGATTAACATAATGTGAAAATAATTCGTTTATTCACGAGAAGACACAATTATACAATCAGCATTCAAGAATTCAAATAAATCACCATCTTCAGATTTATATTTAAACAAAGAAATCTATTTCCCAATGACAGAAGATTCAACTACAATTAATTAATTATGGAACAAAAGATATCATTCTGATGATTTGAAAATCAGATACAAGGAAAGCAAGAGAACTAATAATGACTCTAATGTATGCTTTGATTGCTTACACAGAAACTGCATTACATAAGCCAAACAAAACTAAATGACAGGTTGTTCTACACCCTGTGGACCCACAGGAAGTCTGCTTTCATATAAATTGCTGTCTTGTGATAAGAGTTTTTTGATTTGGAGCAAGTTCTAAATAAAGCTTTTCTGCATTACTGTAGCAAAGCAGTACAGGAACTGGAGTCCTGTTGGTTCATAGCAGACCCTACCCACCCACAGAGGTTCTGGGGGGCTATACAAACCTGGCTGATACTACAGACTTTCTGGAACCTACATGACTAAGAGGATCTCCCTACCTACTGTACAATTTCCATTAAGCCTGCAGGAATCCAATGTAATTTGAATATAGAGGCTCTCTTGATATTCATCTGTGGGCTAAAATGTGAGACGTGGTTGCAAAAACATGCCTTTACAAATCAAATTATCAATGAAACCTTTTTTTTTTTTTTTTTTTTTTAGAATAAATTGTCCTAAATATGTAAACAGTTACAGGTTTGGCTGTTTGGTCACATTTGGTAAAATTGATTATGAGTGACAAAAATTTGGCAAATTTTTCACGCATTTCAGAGAGAAGAAACTGGACAAATACACTGGAGACCTTAATGAAAAATCTGTGAAAGCGAATAGACAAATGAGGCAAAATATAACCAAGGCAATTTGCAAACAGCACTCAGCATTATGTTCAGGAAAGAAACCCATTCAGTTCCTAAAGAACTTTGATAGCAGATGCTTTTCACATGTATCCTACACCTTGGTGAAAAACTGGTGATTTTCATAAATGCAATTAATTGTATTCATAACATTTCTGAGTTGGGGAGAAATATAAATGTGTACGTAATTGAAACTGAATCAATTTACAACCAAAAGGCTGTGTGTGGCCCACCAAAGCAATTTAAATGGGCCAACAGCCCTTCAGAGAAGGCCATGTATGTGCTGTCATATGATGGGGACGTGTGAGATTGTTTGCATTTAGGCACTGTCTGATCAGACCACAGAGAACTCATTCCCTGCCCTGCCCATGAGGCTTCAAGTAACTCCATACCAGGTAAATGCTGTGACCTTGCTTTGGGACTCATATTACAGCCATGTATTTTTTGTGTTCAGAACAAACTGACCAACTTACATGCACACAAAAATCTTTACTATTTTTAGCTGCTTTTCAAGAAAGTATAAATCTCTCTCCCCCCACAATAGGGATGCAGTTTCATTGGTATTTGATATTGAAATAACTGTAGGATGTACTCACATAAACAGCTACAACAATGCCTCTAACTTCACTATAAAGCAGCATTGGATTTGCTCTCATCCTGTAGCAGTATTATAAAAGATAATATTTGAAAGGGAACGAACTGGGGACAAAGAGAGAGTCTGAAGATTAAATACAGCAGTTTGACTGTGATATAAAATGGCATCTAAAGTGATACAGTAATCCTGAAAACAGTCTAAAGAAATAATCACAGCTGAATCTCCAGTGGTCTGTTTTTCAAGTGGTAATAATATTCACTGGGAATGAATATAACAGACAAACATTTCCAGAGTGAATGTCAGGATGTTTAACCATATATTTTCACCAATAAGCTTGTGTTAATGTAAAAAACATTCAAATATATTCCCATATATTATGGCTGATATGACTGCAGTGAGATATATATATTCCTAGGAATTTCCCAGTATTATTCCATTTCAATAAAAAACTACATCAAGATATCTTTCATAAAACTGGAGTTCACAGAGGAATAAGCACATTAAATTAAGAAAGTTCAGTTTAGGACAGAGATATTTTACCTTTTTTCTTGAAGACCCTAGGAGAGTTTGAAAAGCATAGTTCATGCTTGATGTATTTTCATGATGAGTTTGATTCAAAGTGTTCATGTTTCCATAATGTAAAATACCTCCTGTTTCCACAGTATAAAATACCAACTAAATTTAATTAGAGTCCCTTACAATTTTTGCTTTTCTAGATAATACCAAAGAAGTGGTTTACAGGATAAAATACTTCACAGCTTCATCATATGACTGGGTTAAGTAAAAGAAAAAATAAAAAACTCAAAAGGCTGTGGAGACAACAACAAATGTTAAAAAAAAAAAAAAAAAGCAGTTACTTCAGTATCACCATGCACTGTCCTGAGAAATACCCTTCCATTGAAAGCAATCACTGCTTTATGAAATAATATGCATATTATGCATAGAAAATGCTGACCATGGCCAACAGTCAAGAGAGGAATTTTTTACACATATTCTTATTCAATAGCTGGTAAGTTTTGTG
Source organism: Calypte anna (assembly GCF_003957555.1). Classification (NCBI taxonomy): domain Eukaryota; kingdom Metazoa; phylum Chordata; class Aves; order Apodiformes; family Trochilidae; genus Calypte; species Calypte anna. Next base: position 7,657,395 of record NC_044247.1, read on the forward strand.
TTTAATAAATAAATAACCAATAGATTCTTATGGCTCTCACTGTGCATTCAATGGGTCAGCCACATTGCTGTTTCTGGTTTTGGGTTTGGGTTTTTTTTTTTTCCCATAATGGTGAAATTTAGTACAGAACGTGCTCTGAGCATAGAGGATCTGCGATACAGAAATCTTCATGGATTTTCCTGATACATTTACCAAACACAGGTTAGATTTCAGAGCATAATTAAATGGAATAACAAGTTGACACTCTTGATTTCAATATGCCAACTCAAATAATAATTATATTGTAACATTAAGCAACTAAAATTTTCCAAAAAATATGTTTGGAAAATAATAATTGAAGTTTCTAATTTCCTTATATATTCTGCTATTGTCAGTGTACTAGACTCTCAAAAACCCCACACAACAAGCAAAAAACTAACAAAAAAACTCAAAAAAAACCCAACAAAAAACCACCCAAAGCCATTTGGAATGTTTAGCCAATTTCAGTAGCATGCTACAAACACATGAGGAGATGCAGAGATGCACACTGGCACCTGCCTCTCAACACAAGCTGTCTGAACACTTTCCTACTGACCAACAATTTGCACTACAAGCCGTGTTGTGTTTCTCAGTGCCTCTAATCTCAAGCAATAAGAGCTGAATACTCACTCCTATGCTTCGACTGCCATCTGCATTCATGGCCTACTCTGACAAGAGAGAACTGAAAACTGTCATGATACTGCTACTTCCTAACTATGTTTCAGCTTGCTCTTAATTGACAGAATTTACTTGGTATGCAGACTCTCAAGCCTCAGATATGCCTTTATGATACAAAGTGCAGATTTCTGCCATTTTGTCACAAAAAATACCTGTCAAGATAATTTAATGCTTATCAAAATCTTTCAGCTGATATGGAAGTCCACAAAACCATTCAGAGAGCTCCAGGTCACTTTGGTTCTTAAAATAACATAAAGCTCCATAGACACAGGATATTTGTGATTTCTTGAAATGCAGACAAAGGCATCAGAAGCATAACACTTTGGGGTCCACATCCAAGTACATATTGTTAACTGGATTATGATTTTCCTCAAAGATACTCTTCTTCACTCTTCTTTACCCTTCTTTAGAAAGTGTTAGTAGTGATTTCCTCTTTATATTTCTAAGATCCAGATATTTCCCAGCCTTACTCTACAGGGCTGATTTTCTTCCCTATTTTCATTCTTAATGTTGTCTTCACCAAATGGAAAGTGTCTCTTTATTCTTCTTCCATTTGTGAGTTTTAAAAAATATATATATAGATATTTGAATTTTTCATTTCATTTCCCAGTTAGTACACTTCATTTCATGCATACTGACTTTTTATCACTCTACAAATAAAGACTTTACATTACAGCTGTATGAATTACATGGCCATGCATATGGAATACACACTGCTACTTTATAAAGTATGGCCAATACAATCTCTGTATCATCAAAATAAGTGGGATAACATCCCCAACAATTATATGCCATATGTTAGATGCACTTGTCACCACATATGAAAATTGCATGTCTACCATCTAAATACTTATGGAGTGAAACAATGTCATTCTATCTCAAAACTACCAGTCAGTGTTTAAGAAAAAAACTCAATGAAAATTATAAGAAATAATGAAAACCCCAAATATTTAAATTAGATTAGTCCACCATGGGCTTTTCTCTGACTTTCTGAGCTAGACTTTTTGTAGCTTTCAGTAATACCACTCACCAGCATTAAGTTAAAAATTTGTGCATGTATTTGCAAGACAGAGCCCCAAGGAAGCACATGTAGTAGTCAAACAGGACAAGTTATTCCCTTTCTAATTTTTTAATTGAAATAGTAATTTTAATTTGTGGTAAGCTTTTGAATTTTTGTATCACTGCATAGCAATGGGAGCTCAAAATATTTTTTACAACAATAAAATAAAAAATCTGTAGTTTGCAACAGTGTCCTCTAGAAAATAATTAGCATTTCTTGTCTTCAAGAGTCTGATATTTACAATTTCCTGCCATGTATGTATTTCTTTGGCATGGATGTGTTTTGAATATTATTAAAATACTTATTAATCAATCTGAAATGCTGAACTAATTCCAGTTAGTGCAAGATAGATTAAAAAAGCATTTTGCAGGCAACTGGGAGGCAATTCTGGGCATGCATATTTTTCAGCCAGCTGAGTCTGACACCAGGGTATTTAATTTGATTCTCCTGAGAGAAAAAGACCCAGCTGTGCTTCTTATAGAGCACTTTATGCCAGATGAACCAAAAGAGTGGCAATTCCAGAGGGACTGAATGCTTGCTTTTTCTTTGACTATGAAGTGAAGTTATATTCAGTACAAGGGGTATCTTGTTGCAACTTATTATTTATTATTAAGAGACAATTGTACCAGAGTTTGAAAAGCAGTTGCTAGAGTCAGAAAATTCCCATAATTTTATCTGATTTTCTCTTTTAGCCTGAATGGTAATTGGAAACGTTCATGAGAAAGACACAGGTAGTTCAACTGGCTTCTCCCTCACGCCACTGCTAAACAGAAGACATACTCCATCATTTCTCCATCTCCCTATTAAAAAAGAAAAATTAAAACCACTGGCTACAAAGAATGGATGCTCCTTATTGTTTATAACAGTATCCATCTGAATTTGCTGATTTCATTTGTTGTCCTAAAAGCAGGTGAGTCTGAGGCCTTTCTTTTCAAAACTGGAACTTATCTGAAAATGATATTATGCAGCTAAACCAGAGAGGCAAAAAAAAGTTGGACAAAACCAAACAAGAAAAAAGTCCTTGCCAAATGAAGATTTTAAAAGAACAGAAATAAAGCCTACTCCAAATTTCCATCTGAACCTAAACTAAAAAAATGCCTTTGGAGCACTTGTTAGAAAAGAAAAGCAGAGACTAGCTTCATAAAACTGGCACTGGTGGGATGTCTTTTCTATTTTAGAGCTATTTCCCAGTCAGCCTCAGTGTGCACAGATCTGAGTTCACATTCATTGCTTGTGGAGACCAAGCCCTAGGTGTGCCACTGAGGGATGCTTTTCTTTTTATCTTATTCAGTTATTCCACCCTGAATAAATCTTTAAGACTTAGAGAAGAGACTGCTGGCTACATATCCCATTTTCCCAGGTGAGTGTTCCACCTACCCTGTTAGTGACTTATTCCCTTTCTGGCTCAGAAATTGTATAAATATTTTATACAAATATATTTGCTGGCTCCAGCTACAAAAATTCAGAAAAATCCATTTGAAATTACTTACAACTTCCTTAACAGAGTACTGGAATAAAAAGCTGCTCTCCACTGGGTTCAGAGTGGGGTTTTGAAGAAGTATTTTGATAGACAATGACCCTCGAGCCTCCTGAGAACTGAACTTAAATCTCTCATATCTTGGATGAGAGCTATTACTGCTGATCTTCCAGGGAAAGAGAAAGAATACCTCTTTCTCTAATAATGCTATGTCTACAAATTAAGAAGTAGCTTTCAGAAAGCTGTTTTTCTGAACACTTTCAGAAACTATTCAGTGATTTTGTCCTATATAGAAACAATGGAGTGATAAATTTGTAAGGTTTGTCCTCAGTTCAAGAAAAGAATTATCCTTGAGTTTGTATGTAATTCTAAACCATCAGTTTATCATAAGATACAACACTGGACAACTTCTCATTTCCGAAAATAAAAGCTCACAGGTGTGTATTCAGGAGTACAAGTAACAACAACTACAGCTTTTTAAATCAATGAGAAGAAATTAATAAGTCAAATAATTTGCTACTTCATAAACATTATTGACTGGTATGGGCCCATGGAGAGCACCCAGTGCCCTATTAGGTACCCTGTAGGTACCTCAGCCACAGAAGAGGTGTGACAGAAGACACAGAAGATATGGCATCAGACATAGCAGAAAGGCACCTTTTTGGAGCAGGAGATGGAGGGCACTGGGCAGCTGTATTCGGGCAGCTGATTTGTTCTGTTTCTAGCCTTACACCTCAGCCTGGACACCTAGCTTGTACATGAGAAAATAACCACTGGAAAAATAACCCAGCAATATCTCTTAAAAAGCAAGACAATTAAAAGCAGAAAGTTAAGCACCAAATTTTCAGCCAAGTCCCAATTTCTAAACCATGTTCCAGAGGAATAAGAAAAATCTACATGTAGACCTTGGAAACAGGTGTTCAGGTTAATGCCAAAGCAGCAGAGTTGGTGTGTGTACATGTATTTATGTAAAGATAAGATCATGGGCATATTTCTCACAGCGTTGGCTTATATGTTGATTATGTGAATGGACTTGCACACTACTTTGAAGCTATGCAGCAAAATATTCTATCACCTACACTGGCTCTAGGAACCATATGTTTTCATTTACAGTCCAATGACAACTTTTAAGTTCCATATGCACTACATTTGTAAACATGAGTGTATGTCTGGAGAGCAAGTACACTCACAAAGTTTAAGAAACATCTCAGAAGTCTAGAATTTTATTATTTAGAACAGAACTGTAGCAGGATAATCACAAAGAGAGGTCATGGCCTTAATACCATTGTCACAGGTGGCTTGTGTGAAAGCCAGAGAAACCTTTACCATGTGTGTGGCCAGCAGTATGGTACCTGTCACATAAAACAAAGATCTAAATAGCTGCATCTCTAGGTGATCCTATTAGAACTGAGACAGAGTTTTGAGTGTAACAAAAGGTTTTTTTGCTAAAAGCATAATTTTTTTCTGTCAATTCCCTTTAGCTCACTCTGAAGCTAAGGTATAACATATGTTGTATGCATCATATGTTTGCCTGCATACCCATGCATATTGTCGCTTTGTGTTATTCCAGGAGTCTCCTGAGCACATGGGAAGTCGAGTTTCAGTGGGTTGGAAATTTATGCTTCAGTAAATCCATTGTCAATTTGGTGACCATCTGTAACTTGCAGAATTTTATTTTATGCTGTAGCAATGAATAAAGCAGATTTTAGATGATAGAGCAGACCCAATAATGTTCTGGAAGCCCTTTGTTTTGTATAAAACCCAAGTATTAATGCACAAGCCTTCTATGGGCTCTCTTACCTTAGGTGAGCACATCTCAACACAGTTCATAGAGCAGAAATATTAACATTTGCAGACCAACACAAAGAGTAAGAGAAAGCAAACCTCACAGGAGTACAGGATGAAGCAGTTAGTTGTCTTTATATTATAGTCTGGAGAAAATCAAATTTTCAGTGGTGGTCACTTATTAGACAGAGACATATTCTATCCGAATTCATTCATCTGAATGCAGTTAAAATGTGCATATATATATATGAACGAGATATATTACAAGCAATTAAGCCACAGGGAATTTCAGCTTTAAAAGGAAAACCTACATAGAGCAATTAGGAATGAATGAAAGAAAGCAGTATTTTCCAGTTGAAAAGGCATTTCCAATATATTTTATGGATTTCCTATCCAGGGTTCAGGGCATACACATCTCTGAGCAGCAACCAGTCTTGATGGTTTACTGAAAACACTGAAACTTTGGCAAGCACACCCACCTGACTCAGGGACAGTCTGAATTGTTTGCCATTGTTTCTTTATCAACAACAGCTGACACTCTCACTGTCTTACAAATAGAGGTTTTAGAATTAAACAAAAAGATGCAATCCATTCCTATAACAAATCCATAACTGTTTTCTTCATTCCTGTTCATTATAATTTGTGATGAGGATATTGTAAAATATTAGTGAATTGCATTCATTATTCACCTGTCATCCTCATAAGAAATTATTTTTTGAGAGGGAAAATCATATTTTTTCTGTATTTTCCTCCAATGCAACAAAACATGGGGAGCCCAGAAGGATGCAGTATTTCCTTAGCTGCAATTGCATATAACCTGGCTTCTATGAAAATGACTGCTCTGTTACTTTTCTCATTTGTTCACTTATGGGCAATATTTGAACACAAGCATGTGAGAGGGATGCTAATGAATTTCCAGAGGATTAGAATAAAAATACAGTAAATAGAGCTATGTTTCAGTCACCTAGCTCTTCTGCTTACATCTGTACATAGAAAGATGACCTGCATTACTATTATACTGCTTCTACTTAACATAATAATTATATAATAATATAACAATTAATATATTAATGCTTCTATTTTAAAATAATGAGTATTGCTTATCTCATGTGGGTATTCTGATACCTAAATATGTTTGGAATGAGCCACTCTAAACTGTTTTAAGTTATTTAACACAACAAAATATTCTATTGTAAATATTAAACTTGAAAATATATACTACTCTTCAAAATCTGTCTCTGTTCCTTGAGAGGGTTTTTGTTTGTTTTAGATTTCACAGCATTGCTTATGTTAGAGAAAGGCACTGCTGTTGCATTCAGAGTGTTTCCATTAACCACAGGCACAGAAAAATAAACAGTTCAAAGAACTGAAGGGGAAATGATATGTTTTCAGGAGAGGGGTTTCTGGTTTTGAGGGTTGTGAGACACTGGTACAGGTTGTCCAGTGAAGTTGTCCCTCCTTGGAAGTGTTCAAGACCAGACTGGATGCAACCTTGTCAGGTGGGAGGTGTCCCTGCCCAAGGCGGGGGGGTTGGAACTGGATGAGCTTGAAGGTCTCTTCTGGGCCAGACATTTCAGTGATTCCATGATTATATGTTATAGCCTGTTTAGATAAGACTGAAACACAGCACTGTATCTGTGGGCTTGTTTCTGCAATTTATAGCATTTATATATTCTATATGATACAATTGCTTTCAGCTGTTTTGAAGAATACTGCTTAGAAATGTGGAAATTTTAACTGCTATTTGCAGCATCAGGACAATCTTATAAACCTTATTGCTTGCTCTACAGATAGGATCTTGCAAAAATTTCCCATATCTTCTGCTATACATATATAGTATTTTGAAACTTCTTCAAACAGACTGATTTTAATGAAATCTGTTTAAGAATTTCTTAATTAGGTAGTGCTCATTAGTTTTCTCAAACTTTAAAGTGCTTAGGCTCAGTACTCTTTGCTTCAGTTGGGAATTTGGGGTAAACATCACTACCAGAAGAAACTTTCTCTACAAAGAAGTCTTCTGTAAGCTCCTAAACTGAACATGTACAGTTTTTTTTTATCTTTTTATATCCTGGGGGACTGCACTCTAACACTGGGTACTGCAAGAGAGACCTAAAAATTAGTTTTAAAGCATTACCACACTCCCTGTATTGAAAAACTCAGTGTTGCTCAGTCAGAATTAGCCTAATAAATATGATTTTTGCTACTATTAGTATATGGCAGAGGGTTTTGACCTGGCAGTGCAGGGTTTCAGGAAGTATTTAAGCTTTCTTTGGCCTGAGCTGTTTTTAACTTGTTTTAACAACGGGCACTCTGGTGGTCAAGTGGCCACTGTGTAACCTACTTCAGCTTGAGCTCTGTCAATGTCACAGAGGACAAAGGCCTGACAAATATTTAATTTATTTAATTTAATGCCACATAGACAGTGTCAAAATTTTGATTCTGATGCAGATTTAAGTTATGCAAACTTTCAGCTTTCCCACTGAAATCTTTTATTCACTTTAAGGACAACTTTTGACTGACACCCTGTAATTCACACTACATCAAATCTATAGGGTCTATGCCAGATCTAAAATGATTGATATTTCCTCATGGCCATGTTTTATAAGCATTCATATTTTTAATGCTTTTTAAAATATAGCATTAGTATGGAAATAATTTTCTGTAGCAACCAGATCATAAAAAGTTTAATTCTCTCTATTCAAGTGAAAATTCCCACTGAAACAAATAGGCTGCCACTTTACAGATCTGGCTCAGCTGTTGCTGAAATTAAGCAAACACTTGACTTTAAAGCCATCCTCATTTTTTTCAGTGTAATTATGCATCACATAACTAGGCCAGGTGTGCAATATTAACAAGTATGTGAACATTTGCATAAGAAAATTTGATTGTGGCATAAAATCTAGACAGATATTTAAGTCTTAGCAAGAAGTCTGGATTTTATTGCAAGGCTAGCTTAGTGCTTTTGAGCTCCATTTCTGAATGGAAAATTTCACAAGCAATGGAAAATGGTGTTTTCTCCAACTTATCCCTTAGGGTTGCTGCTGACTTTAGTACAGTTTTCCATTCCTTAATAACTTTCCAATTTGTCTCATGAAATTATGGCAGGTATGCTAAAAGAAGTAAAAACTTATCAACAGCTTAACAGAACAAAATTGTTGTAATACATCATTTGTGTACATTCCAGAAAAACTGGTGATAATATGTAACAGTAGAAATCTTAAATCAGTACTGTAATAATAATGACCATTAAAACTGCTGCTCAACTAATCAAATAATGAACAGTGGCAGGTAAGCTACAACTGTATAATTTTATTGTTGAACACACATTACAGTTGTTGTAAAATGTTGAGAAAAAAGTAAGGATGCTGAGAAAATGGAAGTAACCTGATCTGAGTGTGCTTTATCTGCAAGCACACAGCCTACATTTACAAAAAAAAAAATGTTGAAGCACAGCACTATTTTAATAGTTAATGTCAGTGATTGTATTAACAATTAAAATAAGAAATTTCCATGACACTAAAAATAATTATCAAATTAAACAATTTTTCCTTTCCAACTACTGTTTCTATAATGCAGGATAAACTACTGAAAGGGAAGAAGATAAAGTGTATACCTCTTTCTACACTTACAATAGATTTTAGAGTTAAGCTTATTGTGTTTCATACACCAAAGAACTTCCAACAGTACATTGGAAGGCTACCCTGGTGTGCTACCATTATATCACATACAGTCTTGACACTTGGAAGAATATCCTCTAAGTTTCATTCACTGAAAAGGTAAGATTGTTGTAAGAGCAGAGACTGAAATCAAAGGTACTGAACAGCACATTCTTATATTAGGAATTAGCATATCTTACCAGCAGTGGCAGCACTACTGAGACTTCTAAATTATTCAGCATCTACACTCGACATGCCAAGTGTCAGTGGAATTTTACGTGCTCTTGTAAGTAAATTCCTATCTTACCCAAGCATGTTTGTTAAGCTTGATGTGCAATTGACTAAGATTTTTCAAAAAGGTATCTCTCCAGCTTGCTTGGTAACACTGTCCTCTTGTTTTCTTCAGGAAAAACTAGTAACTTGCATTTGAAATTCATGTTATTAATTCTTCAGTCTTCTTCTATCTTATAAACATATTCTAGCTTTAGTGTCTGTGGTTTTGATGAAACTAGGAGAAACTATAAGCAGATCTGCTAGGGCCATCCATTTATTAATTTTAATAAAGTTATCCTGATCCACAAGGCTCAGACATTTAATTAAAAGTAAATGGAAAAAATGCAGTAAGAAATGATAGTCAAATTTAATATTAAATCAGCCTAGAGCAATTCAAGAGAAATCAGAGGGCACTGATAAAATGCCTGATTGATGGTGAAGGATATGCTATTTCAAGGAGAGAGGATGTCATGCAGCATTGTCTAAGCTGAAATGAAGGCAGAGTACATAGGTGCTAGATAACTCATTTACATGCAGAAGTGCTGACAGTATAACTGGAATGGCCAAAATTCTTAAGAAGACAAATCCTGGCATAAATGATTTAAGGTCCAGAGTTGCAGTGCTCACCATTCCCTGCTGTGATTTTCATTTCTGCACACATACCCACGCTAGCTTTAAACTAGGTGAGGTGTGGAACCAGTGTCAGTGTAGGAGTAGCAGCATGGAGTTACTGCAGACTGCAGTACCCAGCCCTGAGTGTGAGCACAGAGCTGGGTGACAAAGCTCCACTGACCTTTTTATGCTTTCATGACAGCATTGACAACAGTGGCTAAGTAACCACCCCATGCAGTTTCATTCTCCAAGCTTTTCTGCCTCTGGTTTTCATCAAGCACTTGCAAAAAATACTTCTGCAACCTTCATTAGCTTGTCAAGTCTTCAAGCTCCTGTTCCTCAGTTTTGATGACTGGATCTTTGCTATCATATTAAGAACAGCACAGGACTGAAAAATCTTTCATTTTTTGAGGCACTCAAAAAGTAATTTTTTCCTGTCTACAAGTTAATCCTGTTTTATTCTTTGCCACACTCCCTAACATAGTTTCTCAGATGAGAATTAAATTCTTTTGTCAAAGACATAAATACTCTGGCAACTCTTCGGGCAACACCATTCCAAATCCTTTCTTCTTAGGTTGAACTTGCAGAGTGTGATTTAGCTGTTAGCATTACAGCTCTAAAAGCTTGCATTACAATGTTGCCATTGAGTGGGGGAAAAGGAAGGGGAAAAAAAAAAAAAAAAAAAAGGAGGAAAAAAACTCAAAACTCTTTCATTTCAGTTATGTAGAATCCCTGACTTTCTCCCGAGGCAATTACTAATCTAAACATAAGCAGTACCTAGTATGTAAAATTCTTCAGTCAACATCAGGTGTGATTAAGAAAGTAATTATCGAAATGCTGAAACAGAAAATCACAATCTACATTGGAGTTTGACTGATGATAAAGAAGAAATATTCCTTTCCAAAAATAAAGCTGAAACACAAATATTAATACTATCTAAAACTTCAGTGTGGCTAAATAATTCATAAAAGTTAATTGAATTTTGTTGGTTGGAAAAGGGATGATTGATTCAGTTATGAGACAGAAGAGTTTATCCCCTACAGCCTGACATGAGAATTTTCTGTACACCCTCCCCCAGTTTATTCCCTAATCACCTATAGATCACTCATTAAATGCTTTTAGGGACTCCCTAAACAGGTGCTCCAGAACCTACTTGTGTTTATGCTGCAGGGGGGAGCTGACAATTAATAACTGAAATAGTTAATTTAGTCCATGTTTACTTATTCAGAGAGAAATATTTTCCTGACCTCTCTAGCCACTAAGAGCTGTTTAAATGTTTCCCTTATACTTTTGCATTAGAGTTCTTTCGCATTGCTCACTTGCATATAATTGCCTACTTGCATGTAATATATAATTAATATGTAATTTACTCTAAAATACAGCTCTCTTGCCCCCAGACATTCCAGTCAACTGCACATATATTAAAAGAAATCTGAAAAACAAATCAAATAAAGCAAAGTAAACGGAGCAACATCAAAACTGTCCCTTATCTAAAAATCTAAGTAAGATCTGGACAAGATTTAATGTTTGTTTCATTAATGTGAAGAATTGACCTCAATGTATATAACAGTCTAACGATGCTTAATACACAAGAGGAAGACTGAGAAATAGGACACATACAGATATACTTTAGATAAGTCTGACCTGTGTATGTTTAAGTGCAATTTGCCTGCTACATCTATAAATGGTTTTGTTAAGTCAGCTATACCAATATATTTTTGGAAGATAAATGGCTGACTGCTTCCAAAAGCAAGTGGAAATACTGAAAGTACCACTGGAAATAATATCTCCCAGTACTCAGACATTGATATATGTATAGGTATGTCAACAACTTAACAAATTTTTCATAGTCTTAATATCCTTAATTAAATAAAACCACTGATTTAGAGGAAGAAATTTTAGATGCAAGAGTTGGTGAGGGGAAACAGAAAATTAGTCTGGAAACTATGTTTATTTAAACTATCTCATCTACAGATTAGAGAAATAGTTTCTGTTCCTCTTCACCTTAAATTCCCAACTCAAATCCTAAAATTGTCATCATTCATTCACTTGGTGAAATATTGCAGCAGTGTGAACACTCTAAACCCAGAATATTAAAAAGGTCAAAAGAGTATTTAAATCAGGGCTTTGCAAAATTGAAGAACAGTCTTTCAAAGCACTTACTGGCCTCAGTTCACAGAGCAAACCAGAAGACTTAAAGACACATAGTGCTCTGTACTTGGAAGGATTGATCTCAAGGGGAATTCTGATACACTTGTAACAAAATCCACTAAAAAGAGAAGTGGCTAAATATTAATTCATATGAGTTAAGATTACAAAAGTAACACGAATGAAAGACTACTGCAAGAAACATCAATCCTCCTCCTGTGAAAATTATCCAAAGGAAAAATAGATCAGCATTAAATTAGATGTGGTGTGACTCCCACAGTTCATTCAGAATCTTTTAGTCTGTTTAATAGGACTCCTGTACCATCACTTGAAGAAAATACTAAGTACATCTACCTCCAAACACAGAAGTATCTTATTCCAATTGATTTAAGAAACAATTCTATAGCACATACACATATTCACAAACAAACATGTCATGCACACATCCCTGAACATGACAAAGTGAGATAGATATATATATATATATATATATATACTGTAGTTTCAGACATTCAACTTGTAGTTCCTCAAGCCAGCAGCACCATATCAGCTTTAAGAGATCTAGTTAAACACATTTTCAGAAAAGCAGTATAGGCATTTTTATGCAAGATTTCTGAAAAATTAAAACATTGAGCCTGTTTATTTTATTATCACATATTTATTATTGATAGGATCTGCTCCAAAAATGATTACTCTCAACAAACTTAAGCTATTTTAATTTTTTTTCTGGTTCACTCACACAAACACTTTTTTGGCTATTTCCTGGCTTGCAGGCATATGAGAAAAGGCAGAATAATGTAAGTAATAAGTAGAGGCCATGAACTTGTGCCAAAGTGAACACAGCAAAAAGTCAAAATTGAAAGCTGTTGGTTAACACCATTTAGCATATACCAGCTAATCACTAGTGTTTGAGATTGATTTTTGAGTGACTCACAAGTGGAAACAAAAGAACCTAAAACCATTCAACAATTAGCTTGCATAATTCAAGCAATTTTCTGACACATCTGCTTTATACTGATTATATTTGTAGACAAAATTCTCAGGCTTGGTGTTACATCTTAACAAACAGGCTCCATAGTCTTCTTCAATAGCAGATGTCATTGACAAGCTAATAACCCTTTGAATCCTTTTAAAGAGTTGGATTTTCAGAGAATGGATTCTAAGGAATTTCTGAAAAATCTCCCTATGTTCCTTTCAAATGGACCTAGGCTAGAGCCAAGAATGGAGTAATTTTAACAGCTTGTTTCCTGTTTTGGACTTGTCAATTCTAGCTTAAATTAAAGACAAGAAAAATAATAGAGAGAAACAAAAGTCATTGCATATTTAATGACTGAGGATTTGTTTCAATACACAGTTCTATAAAATGTTGGAGGACAACCAAGAACAGTCTGCACAAAGAACTGATACACTCTGAACTTAATTAATCTGCAGGATTTTTTACACAAAAACTATGAAGTATCCATCATTGTAACTGGTATCAGTAAAAAGTACCTCCTTAAACCAAGGCTCACCAGTCTCGTGGTTGGCTTTAATGTTGTAGTATGTTGTTATAATCCATTATTTTTTCTCAGAAAAAAAAATCCATATATGTTTTAAGAAAAAAAGGGTTTTGTTCTTGCATTTCTTTCTGAGAAAAAGTACCCAGCTATCATCATTAACATGGAGCACTCACTGTTCACTTTGAGACCTTCAGTATTTTCCTCTCTCTCTCCCCTGTATTGCTAAGTACTCTAAATGAAAATTTCTTTATACCTGCACATCCATACCTGGAGATTTCATTTCCTAAGTTGGATATGCACAGACCATTCACATCATTTAGAGTTTCTTTTCCTTGACTGTCAGAATAAAACACTAAGTGCACACACCATAAACACACCTTTTTAGGAAGGATGTATAAGTACAGTTTCTCATATTTAAAAATGCAGCCAAAACTATCAGATAATTTAACTAAGGCAGTGTTTTTATCACTCCATCATGTTCCTGTAATGCCCAGTTTGTTTCTCAGTTTTTGGTTTTGGTCTCTTCTACAATTGAGAGAACAGATCAATTTCTTAACAAAATGTTCAGGAAACAAAGACACAACATGAATATTTAAGGCTTGTTCTGTCAAAGAGAAAACAAACAGAACATAAACTTGTAAAACCAGTTGTTAACTAGTTCTCATCTCCACATTACTTGCTATAAAAATTTAGTACTAGACTTACTATTTTATCCTCCTTTTTTTTTTTTTTTTTTTTTTTGTTTGTTTAAAATTAAAATCCTGTAATTTCAGAAGACTTCTAGTGAATTATGTAAATATGCATAATGATACAGCCATGTTATTTCCAAATATTTCTTCCAATAGCTATCTGGGCTTTTTTTTTTTCCCTGCTTCATGTATCTTGATTATGGATGTTCATTGTCCAACATGCAGACAACCAGCTAAGGCATGTTTGCTGGTTTTGAAACTACATGGCTGCTATTTTCTTACCAATTGATTTTTAATATAATATTGCATAAATTCTCAAACTTGTATTTCTATTCTCTTTTCAGTAAGTTTCAAAATATTCAGAGCTATTAATTTTACTTAAGATCTATCATTTCTTAATTTAAAGGGAATAATATATAGAAAGAGATTTTGCCTTCCAAACACATCAGACCTGAAGTAGTCAAGAAATTTGAATCTTGAAACACTTGATCTCTTCCCTGAATTACCAGGTGTGGGAAGGATTGTTATCATTACTCTATGCAGGGTGTAACCTCAACACACACTACCTCAAGACTACATCTGTTTTTCTATAGTCCCCAGGGATCTATCTGGATCTTTTCCAGAATGGATTGCTCCTCTGCTGTCAATTGAAACAGTTTCAAAATCTGAAATTTTCTCCCATTGAACAAGAACCAGGAGCCCTTGGATTTGCTCATTACCTTTCATCACAACTTAATAATAAGAAGCTTTTATATTTCATAAAACAATACCATGGTCTTCTAATATATGCAAAAGAAAGAGACCACCAGACAAAAAAAATGTTATTGATTCTCTTCTTAGGACCAAGAATTGTGTTTTTAAACATGATCAAAATATTCAAAGGACGGAGGAGAGCATGTAAAATATTTGATTTAGGGCATGGAAGAGAAACCAAATCATTTAGGGTGCTTTAGTTTTTTAAGCTGGGATCTGAATATTGCTATTTGCCATTTGCTATACAGTAGCAATTTATATGAAAACCATGAGGAAGGAACAGTTCAATGCTCCATTACTCAAAACCATTCCCATTGCATTGTATGCTTTACTGTGCAGCAGACAGCCCCTGTCAGTCTTGTCTTTTATTTGTGCACGTTTCTATCATCTGTTTTATCTTTAGTTCAGATTCTTAAAACTGCTTTAATTAGTGAAGTTAAAGGAAGATTCATCTGTTCGGAAATTTATACCCAAGCTGCCTGCATCACAGGCCATCAAATACCAATTCTTGAGGCTTTTTTTAAATGCTTAAAATTGCCTGAACTCAAAAAAAGAATAGAATTGTAATGTAACACTAATATTTATTCACACACATAAATGGATACTACCTTGATGCAAAGTAGTAGATATGAATTTTGAGTAGCAAATAAAGATTGCTTCTTTTTAGGGATGAAACAATAAATCACATATGGCTCTATGTTTAGTTATGCTTTACAAAAAAATCAAAATTGACATGTCTGTGTTGCTCTGGACAACAAAAGATTATTCACCAAGCACAGTGACAATTGAAAGAATGTCTAATCTAGCCTATCCCCAAATCCAGACATAATACTAGCTTGAACATACTCAAGTGCCCAGTACCTAGACTGAAACTAAGCATTTGTCAATAATCCCAGCTGACATTATCACCAGCCCTTGAAATCCAGGCCACTTAACACACAGAAATACATTCAATTAGCAAATGCTTCTTTTGCTAATTTTTCTCACATGCTGCAAAAATTACAAAGGGCCCAAGAGCTTATGTTCATGCCAGTCATCAGCTCTCTGGGGTTTGCAACGTCCAGCAGTGAACCAGCTATTGCTTGGTTCATTCAGCAATAAACAAAGCTTTTAAAGGCATCTTTTCCCAAAACCTAACATCAGTAGCACCCAGGAGACCACTTTTTAAACCAAAATTAAATAGCTCATAATCCTGCTAGCACTAGTATTCATCCTGTATCTCTGAATACAGCAATAAATTAATATTAAAACCTTTCTTACAAATTACTATAGTCAATACTTCAAGGGGAAACAATCACCAGTGTATGACTGTAATGTGATCAGATCACTTGTGCCTGGCATATATTGGACTTAGACTCAATTCTTGCTCTGAAAAGACTTGAGCTTGGACCTTTCTCCTCCCAGGAAGACTCCCAAATCACCCCTTTTCAGTCCAATCTTTGCTGGGCATTCCCAGTCTATCAAGTGGATGCTTTGTATAATTTTCCCAGTCTATCAAGTGGATGCTTTCACCAGAGCAGGAGAAATCTTTTCTCCACTGTGATTGTTGTAGCTATCAGGTCATCACATCATTTGCTCATTTCATCTTTCCAAGCATTTTGGTCAAAAGCTCAACAGCTCTGTTAAAGACACTGAGATTTATGCTTCATTAGACATGTGTACAGGAAACATCCTTTTCTAAAGTTTACTGCTAATTCAGCAGAATTAGCTGAAAAGTATGAACACAAATAGAGATATAAATACCCACAAAAGTGCTTACGTTTTCCAGCATGTGTAATTGCACTTTGACTTCAGCCTTGATGTTCAGATTATATATATGTCTAGCCTTCAGCAATCAAAGTCTAAAGCTTATATCAAGGTATCCAACTTGAGAGGTTTGCTCTATGACATTTGAGAAAAACATTATTTCTCATACTTCCTAGAAAGTAAATGGTGTACATTAACTCAAGTGTGCAACAGTTATAAAAGCACAGTCTAATATTGTTAAAGAAACACTTTGGCTTCCCTGATGATAAGATCATTCTGCCCTTGCAGAATGTCAACAGCTAATCATATTCTTCCTCTGCACTGGTATTATACTGAGAAATTGACTTTGCCATCTGGCTTTCTAGAATTTTTATCAGGTCTTTTTAATTAGGTTCAAATCATTGATTTCCATTGTTCCCCAGCTTCTATCTTTTTCAGTATGGTTAAGACTGAATCTATTTCCAGTGCACTGCAGTGTTCTCAAGTGGAACCTAAAATGAATAGGATTTTCCCACAGGTTTTCACACCTTACATCTGCTAGCAAAGGTTGTGTCATGCTTGCCTAGCAGAGCATATAATTCAATTTTTGTTTTATTAAGATATGAAGATGACCGTTGTATTTAAAAAAAAAAAAAAAAAAAAGTAAGTAAATCAAACAACCTTAAAAATTTCAAATGAAATACAGGCCAGAGGCTTAAAAATTAGAGACCTGTGCAAGAGGTCTGGAAATTTACATTGTTATAATTATGTTTAACATATTTAAATCACAGTGGTTGTAAAGGCTTTCTAAGGCCAGTCTTTCATTATGCACTAGTTTGTTTTTTCTATTCTGTTGTGATGCTGAAGGCATTCATATTGCATTTCAAGTTCAGAAAAAGTTTAAAAGTTTGTAAGATCCAAATATTGCTGCATACATACATACAGATACTGAAGATTTTAGGTTTCAGAGCAGAAGCTCCTAAAGACTACTTCCTTTAAACCATGCACAAAACTACACAAAAATTTTGGTAATGAAAAATTGAAGAGAAGTAAATAAATAGAGACCATCTACAATTTGGTTTGCAAAGTCTGACAAATCCAGATCTGAACTTCCTCCTTTAGATAAGGACCATTACCATAATTTTAGTTTTAAAGAATAATAATTTAAAAAATCATTACTTATATAAAAATCTTTATGTTTTTAAAACGTAAGATACAGTAAACTCTTTGGGAAGGAGACAATAATGAACAGTTTGGGGTCCACACAACAAGGCTGTCAAAGATTTCAGTTGGAATGACAAGATACACAAGTACTACTCCAGATGTCACTCACAAGGCACTTCACTCACATTTTAGGTCCAAATATAGCCAAGAATTCCTAGTCTTGCTCTCCCTGATGACCAAATAAACTTTTGGTATGAAAGCTGACAAGCCATGTTTTGTTAGGTACAAAAGCAATGCCCTTGCTGCAGGGCAGGCTTTAGTTGCTAGCTGGGAGATGAAGGACCTGTCTCTGGAACAATATTCTTTCCCTTTCTCCCCTCTAGAAGGAAAGGTAAAACATAAAAGTGTTATAGGTGCAATGATTTACTCTTAACTGTCTTTCTCTTAGTGCAAGAAATGCAAACAGAACTTCTGGGATGGTCACATAAGTTAGTTCAAGTACTGGAGAGAACTGGGAAGTTCAGCTAACAAAACATTTATTTACAGAGCTCTATAATCAAGCAGAAGCTCTCTCTTGATGAAGCAGATACAGCTCTTTAAAACATTTTACTTTCAGTATGTACTAAGCCCATATCCACTTAACAATGTATCAAGAGCAGAGTTTGTTTCAAAACAAAACAAAGAACCTACAGAGCAGTGAACTGAAAAGGATGAAAACGCAGAGATACTTTGTCAACCAGCACAAGTCTAAGTGTTGGTGTGTAAGGAAAAGGAGAAGGTGTAGAGCAGCTTTCATAAGCTTGAACTGCAAGAAGCCCTTCCACCTACTTTAGTTGCACACTCTGGGTTTGGGTTTTCCTTCAGATAATTCTAGCTGAATATAAAATACCAATGTATTTGCTCCCACTGAATTGCTCAAATCATTGACTCATATTCCATTTGTGATCCAAAAAATTCCCCAAATCTTTCCCAGAAGAAACTCCTCCTGGACAGCTCTTCTTAATTTTGTATTTATAAGTCTGGATATTTACTGTTCATCTATTGGGCCTTTCAATGATTTTTATTCTTTCAAATATTTACCCCTAAAATATATATACCCACATATATATATTCAAATATATATACCCCAAATATCTGTATTCATATATTTGTCCCTAGAATATCTGTACCCCAAGAATTAAATATTGCTTTCTATCCTGATTGCAAACCTTCTCAGATTACTGGTGTCTGAAATCTGTCAAGCATGCACATTATCTTTCCCATCATCCTGATCACTAACGAAAAAATTTAGAAGATCATCCCAGGCTGGATTCATAGGGAAACTTGGCTGGTACAACCTATCAAATGGAAATGAACAAATAGAAGTGCTTTCGAGTCCTACTGTCTAAACATTTGCACATTAACCTTGGGTTAATTTCCCTAGTCTAGTCAGGAGATTGTTATAGAAATCTCAAAAGGTTTTTTTTTCTAAATCAAGATACACATCTATAACTTCTCTTCCAGCCAAAGGCTTGTTATCCTGCCATAGAAGAAAATTGGATTGGCTTTCTAAGATTTATCCTTGACAAATCCATGCTGACAGTTTCTTGTTATCCTATAGGTGCTCACAAGTATTATGTTTGTTTTACTGTTCTTCCTGAAATTGAAATTAAGCTGCCTCACCTGTATTTCTCTAATTCTTTCTCTTTCAAAAAATCATGGATGTCACTTTCAGTTTTCCACCATCTCTAAGTTCATTGTAATGGCCCCGAGATTGATTCGGCCTGTTGGCTTAATTTGATGTGGTACAACTAACTCAAAAATAAATAACTCCAATTTTATGTTCTTCTCCTATTATAGCCCCTTTTGCCTTTTTGACATAAAAATTAATCGCCTCAGTCAATTAATCGCAGTTGGCCTTTTTAGTGAAGGAAAAACATATAAAATACTTGGACTGTTTCAGACTTCTCAATCAGTTTCTTTTCATTTTCAATAAGTGGAGACAAAAAAAAGTTTTTTTCCTCACTGGCTGCATCTCACTTTGGACATTCACCTTTCTATTTTTGTACCTATCTATTCACCCTCAGTAACCCCAGTTCTCCTGTACTTCAATATTAAGTCAATTTAAGAACTCATGATCTATCCAGATTGGACTCCTGCAACACTTTCTGTCTCGCTCTCTTCCCCATTCCCCTATTAAAAAATTGAAAATAGTAAAAGCTGTTATTCCTTTGCTGTCTCCTTAATCCTATTTCACCTCACTTAGGTTCACATGAAGCACAAACCATTACTTACCTAAGTTTATTGAAATCTATTATTATATTGAATTATCTTCCCTTCCTTCCTTAAAATCATGAACTTGCTGATGAATAATTCCATGATTCACCTTCCAATATTGCATTTGACCAATATTCTTAGCAAATTCCTCCTGCTAATTTCTCTTTTGCCTTAACTAGCCTCCCCCTTTAATTCTCCAGTTTCTGTATGCAATTTTTAACAATCCTTTTACCTGGTGTTTTGTTTTTCTTTCTTTTTTTTTTTTTTTCTTCTTTTTTTTTTTTAAAAAAAAAAAAAGACCCAGACCAGTGAAACCCACTGTAATCTGTATTCTAGTTACACATGTTGTGTCAATTAAGCTGAAATAATAAATCTGCAGTTTAATGAATGCACACAAAAAGTCTCCAAAACCTGGGCTTTCCTATTTGGGAGCCTGTATTAGATATGGACTGTCAGAGTGATTTTATTCCTTTTGCTAAACATTGCCAGACATATAAACTCTGTCTGTTCTAGGTATAGGAGTAACTTATTGTCAGGGAATATCACCTTACTTGTTTTCTTTGGCAAGCTACAATCTGTCAAATTCAAACATTATTCAAGATTTATATCATGTGAATTATTTCTTCAAGTCTCCATATGCCAATTACATCATAAACTCGACCCTGTGCTGAGACCTTCAGTTCCTATTGTTTATTATATTCCTCACATTTTTTTCTTATGTATTCCCCAAGAATGCAGATACACAGAATGTTTGACAGAGCAATATTATTCTTCTGCTTGTTCCTCTAAAAACATTGCTATGAATAAACTCCTGTAATTTATAATACCCCTTCACTTAATTCTCCTTACAGATACAAGTGTTATTTCTTTCTCTAAAGGTTGCTCAGCCACTCAGAAACACTTCAGTGATTATATTTTTTTAATTGATCAGAAACATTTTTGCTGTATCACTGTTAAATGACTTTTACTCTACTTCATTCTGTGACACTACATTTGAAACATATGCCACTCTGTCCTGTGAGAAGTTACTTTCTAGGGTTTTTTGTCCCAAGAGGCATCTCTACTGAGACACTGGCACAGCTTAAAGAACTAAAAGGAGGGCTAAGTCCACGTCAGACTTTGTAAGCGATCTAGATTCATTAACTCAGGTATACAAGTACTGTGACAGGCTCATGCTTTTACTGCAGGATGAAGAGTTCTACAGGACTGTAGAATATTCTTGACACATTTTAGTTAGCTTTTGTTTACAAATAAAAGCATAGCCACTGCAACAAAGTTCATCTCTTCAGTTTTCCACCTTCCAATGAATTTGCCTATATTCGAGTCAAATAGGTAATCTCAGCCAGACAATAGTCCTCAAGTATTTTACCCAGTTGAAAGTAATAACCCAAAGCACTCCTGCAACCACTTTTCTTCAAGATAGTAGAAGGAAGAGCCAGGCTCTCATCTGCTAAGAAGCTTTCTTTGTTGTGGGAAAATCAATAACATGTGGAAGTGTCTTCTTAACTAACACTTTTAATGCATTTTCAGTTTTCCTGCATTTATCAGTTTACTTCCCACTTCAGTTTCCTTCATGGCTATCCTATTACCCAGACACTGAAAAGGAGAAAACTTTCCTCTTGATATCTGAGCTGACCCAGACAATTTCCTTTCACCCTGCAGCTTCACAACACCATTGAAGAACTACATAGTATGTATAGATATATACACATAAACATATTTTTATATATATATTAATAAATATATAAATATATATATATACACACACACAGTTCATTCACGTATATATATATATATATATACACAAAACTACTATTACCTCTCCAATGTCTCCATGGCAATGAAGGTCAGAGAATCACTGTGTCCCTACTCTTAATTCAGTCTTCTGGAATTAGACAAGTATACTTTCATTTTCTTGCCCCTGTGATTAGATCAATGCTGATTATAAAGAAGGAAAGAAACACACTAGAACACTCTTGATAGTGAGGAGGTGTGTTCAAGGTCAAGCTGTCCAGAGGTCAGAATCCAGACCATCAGGATCCCATGTCAGCTGGACATAAGTATGGCTGTAGATAGCCTTGAAAGCAAAACCCACAGATAGTCTCTAATCTGTCCCAGAGGCTACACTATTCCTTTTATGACATTATATTGAAAACTGATTATACACATCAGAATTAAAAGAAAAACTACTCAATTTTCTGTAGAAGATAAGTAAGAGAATGGTTACTAATCAAAATCAGAGTTTTTCTGAAGATTCTCAGTGTTTTCTGGTAATTTGTAGAGCCTTTCCTTTTTTTTTTTTCATCCACAGTTCTCTCAAAAAGAGCTTAAGATCTTGGTAACACCCATTACCTGTCTTTTAGCCTGACATATGACCACTTGCTGTTTAAGTCTCTTTAACCCAAAATACAAAAAAAAAAAAAAAAATTTTTAAAAATAGGACACTAGTTATTGATGTGCTTGCCTAGAAAAACTGTCTCCTGTGTGTCCATTTCTGGTAGCATGAACTGAACTTCAGCACATGTGCTTTGCCAGAAGTCATGCAATATAGCACCATTATTTCATCCTGGCAAGTCTATATTACAGTATGTGGCAAGTAGAGACATCCATATGTTCTTAACCTTTTCAGTCCACTAAAGAACAGATGGTCTCAGATTAGCTGTTGACAGGCTGTTAATGTTGCTATCCATCAATGCCTTTAATGATAATTTTCTTGTTTTCAAAACAGCCCATACTGCATTTATTTTTTTAGAACAGAACATAAAATATCCTGCTCTGTAAACACAAATAGATCTATAAATACAAATAGACCTGGATAGCGTTCTTCATTCTCCCTCTGTGAAAGCTCCATGTGAACAATGATTTGTATAAAAACATCAAAAAAAAATGTAAATATAAGTGATCTTAATTTATGTCAAATGCTCCTTTGAACCTTCTCTACAGAAGACATCCGTTCAATCACCTGTTCCCAGAAATCATAAATTATGCACTACGTAAAAATTTCTATTACAAAAAATATTCCTTCCAATAAAATGCAATATAAAAAATGTATCATTTTCTGCCTTGGGAAAGAAAATATATTTCCATAAATACCATACAGATTAAAACTCACCTCTGTCTTCACATAGTTAAGAGTATTGCTTTGCTAAACTCTCTTAGGATACTACAGTGAAAGCTATTTAATTTTTATTTTAATTACAGTGAATTACTTGTTAAATGAAATAAAACTTTAAAAGTCCTGCAAAGATAACAGTTTCACATACCAAGGCTTCCTTCAGGAACCAGCTGATAGCCAATCCAATTTAATATTGTCCAAGGCATTTTATTAGTGTGTTATCTGTGCAGGTAATTCTGTCAGTCATATGTGCACTTTCAAGAGATAAAGTGACGTTGTTTCTCCTGTGCTGGATGCTACACTGCTCCCAGTTTTTGTGCAGGTAAAAGCAGGTGGAAAGTCTAATCAGGAAGATCTGGTTTAATGTTTTAATATATTAATGCCACAAATCCAGATTTTTAAGATCATACATGAGATTTACTAACAAAGACAGTCTGGAATAAGATATACATTAAAACGCAAAACAGGGTTGCTGAAAACCCACACTGATGTGTGAAAAAAATAACCCAACTTGTAACTACAAAGCATTTTATTACTAACTATGAGGAAGTTTATGTTTACTGCAATAATTTTCTTTAACGTGTGATATTTGAATTCTCATGAATATGAGTTTCAGTTTGTAGAGAAGAAAAGTATACAACTCTGCCAGAAATTTTCCTATAAAATCTTGAAACATATCTATATAATAAGAGGAAGGCTTACCTTTGCAAAGTGAACAGCAAAAAGAAGCAGTTTTGGGATCCTTTCCTGGAATGACAGAAATGTACAGCAAGCATTAGGGTTTTACTTCCAAGAAATAAATACTGGTATACAAAACGATGAGTCTGCCATTTTGCACCAAGTCCATGGTCAAACTCAGAGACAACTCTGCTGCACATCAGCTACATTTATATGCTTAAGACCACATAATACTAACTTGAAATCCAAAAGCTAAAAATAACAGTGAATTTAAAAATATTTTTTATATCTATCTTTCCACCATGGTCATCCCTCAAAGTCCACATCCCAGAAAGGAATTAAAAGGTTTATTATATGTGAAAAATCAAATAAGGCTTTATTTTTTCAAGAAGGAATGTTTGGAAGAAAGAACAGAAATCTCAACATACTTAGAAGTTTCAATACAGTATTATAGA
Source organism: Calypte anna (assembly GCF_003957555.1). Classification (NCBI taxonomy): domain Eukaryota; kingdom Metazoa; phylum Chordata; class Aves; order Apodiformes; family Trochilidae; genus Calypte; species Calypte anna. Next base: position 7,681,436 of record NC_044247.1, read on the forward strand.
TATCTTAGATAATCAGATATATTGAATTTTCCTTAGCTTTAGATACCTGTAAAGTCCTATCCATCATTAATGGAAAAATTACTCCTATTTAGAGGTGAACAAACCTATTTCTTCCTTCATACTTTTCCATTAAATTCTAGTAGTAGTGCAATGAATTCATTTTGATGCATATCCCTCACCACCTGAGAGCTAATTAAAGTTTCCCCAAGATTATTTTTGGCATAAATTCTTTTGTTACCAGTTTAAAACATTTCTTAAATTAAAAAAAAAAAAAAAAAAAAAAAAAGTAAATAAATATTGCTTTTAAATAAATGATAATAAGAATTTTAAACCCTGATTCACTCACAGAACACCAGCAGCATTTTACCTTCTGGCAGCCATTTTCAGATAGGTTGGAAGTATTAAAACAGGCCGGCATAAACACCCAGCACTATTTTGAATAACATGGATTTGGCTGTAGGTCAAAGGGGTCAAAAATTTCTCAAACTATTCAGCTGCACTCTAGAAAACATTCTGCTTCTGTCCTGCTGCCCAGCCGGCAACTTGCTCAGCCTTCCACCCAGGTGGTATGGGGAGGAGAAAAGGTCATGGGCTGAGACAAGGACAGGGAGGGTTCACTTACCAATTACAGTCAAGGTGAAAAACATCAATTTGTCACCAATCAAAACAGAGCAGAAGAATGAGAGACAGAATTAGATCTTGAAAACACCTTCCCCCACCCCTCTCTTCTTCCCAGGCTCAAATTGCTCATTTCCCCATTCCAGTACCTTTAGTCCCACAGTAGTGCAGGGGGATGGGGATGGGGTTGTGGTCAGACCATCACCCATGTCCCTGCTGCTCCTTTCTCCTCAGGGGGAGGACTCCTCACATCTTCTCCTCCAGCACGGGGTCCCTTTCCTGAGGGAATCCTTCACAACCCCTCTGACACGAGTCGCTCCCATGAGGTGGATGCAGCCCTTCAGGAGCAGACTCCTCCAGCTCAGGCTGCCCACAGAGTCACAGTCTGCTTTAGGAACAGCCATCTCCCCCAGTCTGGGGTCCTCCATGGCTGAAGGTCCATATCTGTTCCACCATACTCCTCCAAAGGCTGCGGGTGCACATCTGCTCCACCACACTCCTTGGTAGGCTCCTCCACCATGATCCTCCATGGGCTGCAGGGGAAATGGCAGCCGCCTCACCACAGGGTGCAAGGGAACCTCTTCCCCGGCACCTCCTCCCCTCCTTTCACGCTGACCTTAGTGTCTGCTTGGGTGTTTCCCTCACATCCCTTTCCTCTCTCTCTCCCTCTGAAGGTCTTTTAGCCGTTAACTTTCCCCTTCTTAAATATCCCGGAGGCATTTCCCCCGTTGCTGATGGCCTTGGCCTGAAGCACGTCAGACCCAGAGCCAGGGGAGCCTCCAGCAGCTCCTCACAGCAGCTGCCCGTGGACGTCCTCCCCTGCTGCCAAAGCCCTCACGCAACCCCCTCACAGCCTCTGAGCAACACACTGAATAAAAATGTCTCTATCTTGAAACGCAGATAAGTGCTGTGACACGGGGCTGTGGCAGCGGCCTTTCAGGGAGCGGTGTTAGTGAGTGCTGTGGTAATTAACTACAGCTCAACCCTGGAACATGAGGTGAACTCCGAGCCGGCAGCCACAAGTGTGTCAGCAATCCCTCCTTCCAGGCTCTTCAGCACTGATCTAATTGCTTGTTCCCTCCACAGATGAAGGGATGGAAGGAATCGAGCCAAAAGGATGAAAAAAAAAAAATCTGTTTATCATCAAGGAAGGCAAGGAAACAGCAAGGAAGGAGGATAGGAAGTAAGGAAACTGAATGAGGAAAACTACTCCAGCATTCCTCCTGAATTATTTGGAATGTTGAAGTGGCAGGCAAACCTGTAGATATTTTGCCTCAGGGTCTACTCTTAGCAGGGCTCAGTGAAAGAAGGAGGAGAAAAATGTCATGCAAGCACTGCTATAACTGTAGAAAAGGTAAAAAACAGAATTTCCTCTCTGTATATATGCATGCATATGTTTCAATACAAATATATATATGCATATATGTGTTCACATACATACCAACCATTCACTAAAAAAAAAAATTGAACAAAACACAGCTTCCATAAAGTATGCCAATCAGTGCTAAATTTAGCATAGAATTATAAAAAATAGTAAATGTTTAATAGATGCTTTCAACTCATTTCGAATATATACTGTCAAGACATGACCTAATGGACTGTATTAATAATGTATCAACACACCCCAAGGTCTCTTTCTATCATGGCCTCTGAACTTTTTCTTCAATGACTGCTGAAAATCAGTTATAATTTATTCTGATGACTGTAACTTGCTCCACATTTTTGAGCAACTAAAGCTATTATTTGATTAGTGAGTACGGTGTATCGTCATCGGTTTTAAAATAGTATTTTACATGAGTTTTTACCATGGTGGCTCTGACAGGCAATAGTGCCTTTCATGTAAAGGTCATTACCTCACTTCTAGCCCTAAATAATAAAGGCTGAAAGTCACTGCTGCCCAATGGCTATTTTGTACCCTGCATGAAGTGAACTGATGGGTTAGTCCACAGCTTTAGTGGATAAATATGCACATCACAAACTATCACCAGAACTGGCGTTACTAATGTCATTCTCAGCAGAAGGTCAAGGAGTGAGTTGGCACGCAGACTAAATTGTGTTCACAAGCCTAGAAGGCAAGAAAAAAACAGAGTGACTAGGGGGCTGGAGAAAGAAGCACTCTTGCCACATAGAGCTTTTGGTCCAAAATTCTTAGCACGCTAAATTCACTTTCAAAAAGAATACACCACTGGGAGGATTTCTCAGACAACTTACTGTTGATAAACTTTGAGCTTTATTGGTAGCTATGAAATTTAAACATCTGATAAGCAAATAATATAAAGCCTGTTACAATTTCCTGAATTAGTAAAGGAAACAGCTGACCTTCTGCCAGTAGTAGTTTAAATGTTGCTATGTTGAGACAAAATAATTGTACACATCCCAGTGATACAATTTCTACTGAACATATTTAGATATTTTTCTTCAGACTTTGTTTAAATGGTTTCGGTTTTGTTTAGAATTAGCAAGATTAGAGTTTACAAGATTTGTTGGGACCATATGTATCCACTTCTCCCAACAGCTGGGAGTTTTCTTCTGTTCCACTTTCTGCCTTTTCAATACGATAGGGAAAAACCTGTCTATTTCAGACCCTTTTAAAAGTTTTGTTGATTTCCAAAGGAGATCTGTAATGTTTGCACCTTATCCTTTCAGGAAAAATTGCCCTTTTCCTGTAGTCATAACAGCATCTGTGTAAAATAAACACTGCAGGTTTAAGAAAACATTTTGTTCTAGCATTTACTCACGGTGCACAGCTCATCACAAGGTCTGCAATTTCTTCCACGTACATGATTTTGCATGCATTTTTTCTGGAAAAAAGTTTGAAGACTGACAATTACCAGCCATTTATAGAAAGAAATGAATGTATTCCTTGGGCTTTTTAGAACCAAATACTAATCCTATCTAAGTCAGTGCACAGCTGATGGTAGTGAGACTACATGCCCTTGAGAATGACACTGCTGATTTCTGTCAACACAGATCCCTCATTTAGGAGTTAATTCTGGGCAAATGAGGGCTCCTTAATGCCTGTTTGATATAATTGGAAGCAAAACAAAGTTTCACAGTGGGTGAGTACAGTTTACTATAAATGATATTTCTGCTCATGGGACAATGAGCTATGCAATCCACACACCAGTCTGGGATGGATTTGGGGCTTCAGAAAATCATGATTGTCCATATTTCCTCTGGACTTGGGGAAATCTAACAGCATCCCTGTCTTCACTGAACCTGTGTCTGGGACCAAACGGAAGCAGTTTGCTCTCTCAGCCAATGACCCCTTCCCAGCCAAGGAGGAGAATCAGGAAAAGAAGAGAAGCCCCATGGGCTGAACCAGAAATGGATTTCATTAAATAACAGAACAAACACCAATATCAAGTAACTAAGCTACACTCTGCCTGGTCCTTGGGAATACCAGAGGCAGCAGCAGATCCAGAGGGAAGAGCCCCAGGCAGGGGAACCCCCCCCCCCCCCAGAAACCCCACCTTGATGATGGGTGAGGTGAGGGGTGTGGGACACCCCTGTCAGTCCCCCTGGAGCAGCTGCCCAGGATTCTCTCCCTGTGAAACTACCATAGTCTTATTAGGAAACCTTTCTTTCCTAAATGGTAGTGTGCTTGCTCTGACAAATAAAGTTACAGATATGATAAAGGATCCACATAAAATGCCTACTCCAAAAGGTACAGAAATCTGTTTAAAAAAGCAGCGAAGCTTTTCCTCATTATGCCACGTGGCAGAAAAGTAAAGTAAAACATAACTGCCTTTTATTTCAGGAGAAAGCAACGATCTCCAAGAGAAGAGTGACTTCCAAGAGAAGAATGATTGAGATCCAAAAGGAGTGAATTTACCAGCACAGCCTGGGTTCTCTTACTGTCATTGTCCTCCTGTCCTGCCCTGAGCCCCACATCACCTTCAGATCATAACCCTGCCCCAAAATTGCACATTTAGTGTTACAAATCGACCCCAGGGTTCTTTCTGGTGATCATAAATATCTTGGCACTTATATGCACCAATATTTAATTGAATTAATTTAAAAATTGCCAGCCTCTTCCACTCAAGACATTATGGTCTATAAAAGAGAGCTATTCAGGTTGTTTACTGATTCTGACAGAAATACAAAGACAAATAGACGTATTAAAATGTATAAACCAGCTCTCTTTTGTAGGCACTAGGTTTATGTTAACAATGTCAATAAATGTCTGCTCATATGGGTTCAGTGGTAACGAATGTTCACCAGGTGGTACATTTCAGAAACAAGAACAAGGAAAACCTCTATAAACACAAATAGTAAGATTAAATGCAGAGTGAAATGTGTTAGGAATAACCCTTGAATTCCTACAACTGAATAATTTGGAAAAAGCACTAGTTTCTGTTTTGTTGTAGGGTAGAAATCCAGGTTATGAACAGATTAGAAAGATAACCAATTTACTTATTAAAAATCTAGGAAACGTGAATGACAGCTTAATGTGCTATTAAAATTTAATTTTAAAATACCATTTATAGGATGAAAACTGCTTTTTCTTAATCATGCTTACTGATACAGAACAGCTTTGGTGAAATATACTATTATAGTATTTTACATTCCTGCTAAGAAATTAATTCTCAGTATTACAAATTACTTGAGATACTATACATATAAATAATTTTATGTGCATATTTTACATATACATAATCATATTTAATATTAATATCTCTTTTTTTCCTTAAAAAAACCTCCATATATTAATAGGGGAGGACAACAGAAGAGAGTGATCTGCACAGCCTATTTGTATCTCCATTTTATAATCTCTCAGCCCTCTGCATTACTCCAGCAGCTGCCTTTGACACTATCTTCCAGCTGGAAGATGACTGGCAAGAAAGAATATTTGGCACTGAAAGTTTTCCAGGGTGCTGCCTATCTAATGTCTCCTAGGTTTTCAGGAATAATCCAGTGTCCCTCCATTTCTCACAATGCCAGTTCTCTTCCCATCACCAAGGATGATTTAGGGCAGCCTGCATAAGGCATGCCAAGTTTGTGGTAGGTAAAAGAGAAAATGAAAAAGGAAATAAAAGAATTAAGCCACCTTTTCATAGGTATCCTAAAAATCACATAATTCACTGATACTGATCTTTGGTAGGATGAGACTGGGTTAAATCTAAATCCACAGTCATATAGCTCAATTAAGGTGAAGATGAATGAACCAGACCTCTTCATCACAATCATTCCTTCTTAATAGGGATATCATTCCTTCAGTCTCAATGAAAATCAAATTTTAACACCAGTGCTTAATTTATTGTCAAATTAAGCAGGCAGGATTTTCAAATAAGAAAAGGATAAAAAACATGTAATTTAAATCCAGCAGCTCTGATCTCTTATTAAGAGATCTCTATGTGCTTTAAAGTAAAAGTCAAGGAATATTCAGACCTGACAACTAATATTATCTGACCTCTGCATTTGTTTACGAATACATGACATATTTATTTTAAACAGATATGCCAAGATGATTCAGATAAGTCACCCTGAATCAACTCCACATCATGATTAAATATTACTGAGAAGTGTCAACTATTACAGTAGCTCCATTAAGGCAAGTCAAAAATAAATTTTCCCCTGGAAATGCAACCATTTGAGTTTTTTAAAAGTCTCTTGCATAAGTACAGAGACAAGTATTTGAGAAATATGGATGTCACAGGACTCTTACAATATAATTCAACTATCTGCTTAATTGTCATGGAAAATGCAGCAAGATTAACATCAATATGAGCATTACTAAAATTCTGATCACTAATATTCTCAGGAACGGTGTTAATTTTACATGCTAATGAGTAGATAAAGAGAATTAAGATCCCTGAGGGAGAGAAAGAAGTTGACTGAGGCATAAAAAGCCCCTAAGAGTGCAGTCAAATATGACTGAGGATGTGCTCTGTTTCTGTAAGCTGCCAGACACATTAACTTGCATTTTGCTTGGGGTAAAGCAATTTTTTTCTTGTTATTTGTTTATATATAGAATGAAGACCAATGTGAAGTGTTGTTCTTATGAATTTAATGCTTTATTAATATAAATAGCTCTTTCATCAGGGTATTATGGTAAGGTAGAATAATTGCAGGTGGGATAATTAACACGCAAATCTTTACTTTCAGGGAATGCTTGATATAGAACACCAAGGAATATTTCCTGGTTTTAGTAATACCTTGGTGCTCTTTTTTAATCCTCACCACCGAAAAGGGAATTTATTCCTTCAGGTATTTAAAATTAAACTACAACTACTATGGTGAAAAAAAACCCACAACAAGTAGGCAAAGAATACAACAAAACAAGCCAACTGGCAATCTATCTTGTTCCTTAAGCAGTAAAGAAAACCAAAGACCAGTAATAGTGTTCTCTTCAATGAACAAAGTCTACTGATAACTTACTGAGAGACAGATATTCTAGCAACTGATTGTCAAGAAGTGTCATCAGATCACACAAGTAACCTACACTCACCTACAAGCTGTCTGCAAAGTCAATCTAAAAACCTGTAAAATATCTCAGGTTTGGAGTATAAATATCTTACTGATGAAGGAATTTCAGAATGTTTTAGAAGTTAGTGTTTGTACTTTTAAACACACAAGATTGCTAAATATACAAAGAAGTAAATTAAACTTCAACCCTAAGACCTATCTCTGATCCAAGAAAATATGGATTCAGTTCCCCATCCAGACAAAGCAGAGTTACATACAGAATAGCCCTGATTCCCCGTGCCAACTGTTCCACTGCTTGGTGTTAGTTTAATTGCTGAGATCCAGCTGGGATTTTTCAGGGGAAGAGTTTGCACTGGTTACTTTTGGGCAGACTGAGGATTTACCTAAACGTTTTCTGAAAGCTTTGCACAGCCAACACATGAGGAAAAATGTAACCTGTAACCATTTAAGAGTCCAGTTCTGTTCTTTCTCTTGCTCCTAAATTCTTCCTCAGTGCCAGCAGGCATTACGAAAAAGGGGAAGGTTCTTTTTAAGCAAACCATGTATTGCTGCACCAATAATTGCTTTTTGGTTATAACAGCTTCACAGTCATGTTACAGCAGCAAGAGACACCTCTTTCATAATTCTGTGGAGCTTTCAACCTGACTGGATACAATTGTGTGCAAGCTGCTCTATCTAACCCTGCTTGAGCAGGACTTAGGACTATATGACCTCAAGAAGTCCCTCCCAACCTCAGCAATTCTGTAACTGTAATGTATATATATCCACTGCAGGACCCATGTGTTACATCAAAAACCATACAGGATAATCAACTGTTTCTAAAATTCCAAGAGTTAATATAAATGGACAAATATATAATAAAATAGGACATAAGATGTCCTAGGTAATGCATCTGCTCTATATTGGATCAAAATACATTGATGTAGAGGCTTACATATTCCTTAGGCCAAAAACTCTTTCAAATAGAATTTTTTTGGTAGCTGAGGCAATATTTGCCTAAAGCAACTGTCAAGCATCCACTGAGAACTGAATCACATAATTTCTAATATATATTATCTTGGGCTACTGTCAAGTTCTGGTGGTGACTTGATGTTGAACATTACAGCAAAAACATATTCTAATTTTGGCCAGAAAAAAAATAACCAAACAACCAACCAAACAAAAAAACCCCAACCAAAACCAAAAAAACCCAGGAAAAAGATACTTTGCTCAGAAGACCTTGGCCACACAGAAAGAAAAAACAAACCCTAACTCAGAAGGAGCTGAAGACCTTCCACACAGCATTATTAGCCTGGAAATTTTAAGTTTTCATAGCACCTCCTGGACTGAACTATTGCTCTCCTCCATGCTGTGTCTTCTTATCAGTATCAGCCAACTTCTCAGAGTGAGGCCACAACCTCTTTCTCAGGTGGTTTAATTTTTCTTCTCCAGCCAGAATCAGGTGGTGCTTTCCTGTTAGATATACTCTGAGTGGTCCAAGCTGCCAGCTGCAGTATATCTAGTCTCTTTTGGCATCAAAAAATTGTCTTGTTTTCTATGCTTTCCTCCCCTCCATCACTCAGGAGTATGTTTGGCAGAGAAAAGCCAACAGGTGTACTTCATTGTTAAAAAGACATAAGGCAGGGGTTCTTTGCAGACATCACCTGATGGGTCTCCCAGCTGCAAATGATGCCACTCACCTTATTATGCAAAGTGCCTATACAAAGCTATTATTTCTTGGCATCTATGCCCCAGTGAGGTGGTCCAACCAATTAACAGGCACAGTATCAGATGAAAATGGACATGACTGCAGGCAGCCAAGACTCCCTGCATTGTCAAAAAGCTTTTTTTCTGTTTAAATCAAAACCAGATTTCCAAGTCAAAAGCATGAAACTGTGTCTGTACTATGTTTATGCATCTAGTGGTAAGGCACACTAATAAGCCTCAATCTATTTTCATTAATTTCTCTTATTTAGAAAACAACAAAATTTAACAGGTTTTCATGTCAGAAAAGAGGTATCATAAATATCTACCTGTCTCCAGAAATGAATGTTAAAACCAACAAAAAGAATGGAGCTTTCAGTTTGATCAACTGGTAAGAAGTAAAAATGTTGTGAGGACTCCTGTATGAGACATGAGCAAGGAGTCTCTGGCCTGCACTACTATCATGTCTTTTACTATTCCACCTATTAGGGATATCCTTGCTAACCATGTTGATAAATGGCAAGAATTCCAGTGATCTTGAACAATGCTATAGTAGTGCACATCCTAAAACTACTTCTTTCCAGTCCAATGGAGTTCCAGAATTAGAGAATTACCAAGGAACATGCCCACAAGGATTAGCCAAGCTGAGAAAGGAATCCTTTCTGTATTTTGCCTGATACGACTACGCTGTAGTTTTCAGATTAAAAAAAAATAAATTCTTCCTGAAACATAAAAATGGAACATTCATTAGAATGGTATCTATATAGACACTCTGTAGAATAATTTGAAAATATCAAGAAAAAAATTAAATGGACCCCACACAGAAGTGAAACAATTAAATTAGCAAGGCTGATGCAAGTGTAGTTTTATATTTCAGTGTACGAAAGACATCTGCTCTGTTACATCAATGTAAGCATAACTTCAATGAAGTTGGTTTAAAAGCTTGGATTTACACAGAAAATGTTTATGCATTTTCATAAATGTTTGCTGTGCTCAGAAGGGCTTATTATAATAAACAAACAAACAAATAAAAAAAAATTAGAGAGTAGAAACTACTTTGAGTATGATTAGCTTTAAGAACCAGGTCTAGGCTTAAAGGAAATACATTTTTTCATTTAATGATATTTTATTCCTTCTGGTGCAATAAAAAAAACAACTTGAAAGGCTGATACTAAAAAAAAAATCTAAAAATAGTTAATAATTGTTTGAAAAATTGGGCTGATTTCATTTTCCAGAATAACTTGTTTTTGAAAAGCAATTCTACAGTATTCCTTCTTAACTGTCCTTGCTTCAGTGATGTTATATGGAAAATGAAAAAATTTCAGACAAACTTGACACTTCTGTCAAAATGAATACTGTGTTCCTCTGTTACATCTTTTGTGTTTTGCACAGGGGGGAGTAGGCATCTATTTATGAAGAGGAGAAATGCTCAGCTGTAGATTTATAAGGTGTATTTCAAAAAATCTCCAGTGAAACCTATACTTCCAACAGAACTTAGTTCTTCAGTCTTCAGCAAAGTGGTTTTACTTATGAATGTCAAGGCCAAACCCACCAGGCATTTTAAAATAACCTGGAATATATACAAAATGTCATCTCCACAGATCCTTTGGCAGCTACTCTCAAAAAGTCCTTTTTGAGGCCTTTTCTCCCCAAATACAGAATTTTCTGATTTTCTTATTTCCCTGACAAATGAGTGCAGATGTTATTTTAGTGAAGAAGTAGATAACAAAGAGCCAGCTGAGGGATACTGATTTATAAGCTTTTATAAAGATTAGGACTGAGGTCTCCTTTTATCCTGTAAGAAAGAAATAGTTTTCATATAGATTATTCTTGTGTTGTGAAAGGCTGTTTGAGACAACCTATGTGGGATACTGAATACAAACAACAGAGAACAGCTAGAAAAAGAAAATAATTTCATCCATACTCTGAATATTCTTGTATGTATAAAATCTTAACAAATAGAACGAGATGAAAAAAACCTTGTGCTTCCATTAATTGGTTGACCATGGCAACCAAGAAGTCAGAGATACAATCTGAACTATACCCTCCCAATTAATGATAGTTGCTTTAGGGCCAGGCTGGGTACTTAGTGCACACATTTTTGTCAGAACACCATGGTGCTCCATTTGTGTTTAGATGACATTTGTATTCTAACAGCAACTTGGGATCAGAGGAACAGGACCTTGGTTACCCTAAATGCTTAACGACACATTAAAGAAAGAAACCCATAATTTAAACTTATGACAGTATTCACCTTATAAAAGGATTTAAAGGAGACAATGAGACAACAGCAATCATCTGTATGCTAACCTGTGTTGAGGTGTTGCTGAGTGTCAGGGAGGCCAAACATGACATTGTTCCATTCCTTTCTGAATGCAATACAAATTCTGGCAGGAAGGCACAGTTGTATCTCAAGAGAGTACGGGCTGCTTAATGTCCTTTATTGGCAAAAATTAAAGCAGTTGATTACCTTGGTTATCTGATCAGGCCACACAGAACTTTTGCTAGAAATATCTCCTCTGCTCTGTATATTTCCATCTTTCTTTACCAAGACTGCCTAAGTTAACTTACTTCAGCTTCAGGCACCAACTACTTTGTGATGGATACTTCCCTTCTACCTTCTCTTATTTTCTGAAATAACTCTTATTTGAATCTCCCTTCCTTCTTAGGCCTGTTCTTTGCTGCTGTGCTCTGAACCTGAGCACTGGATGCCCACTGACCATATGCAACACAGGGGTGGCTGATGCCTGTTCTCAGGCAGCCTGTAGAATCTAGAATCAAGATCCCTAAGGCTAGTTCTAACCTCTCCAAAGCAGAAAGCTTCCCCTCCTGAATTCTGCAGCTTAAAGTTTCATCTTGTGAGACTGTAGAGTACCTAAAAATTAAGTGGAGACAATAAATTCATATTATTATACCTGTTATGTTAATGGAGAAAGCCAAAATAAAAGGCAAAGAAGCAAAAATCCTGGAAATAAAACCCTGGACAGCCCATTGGTACCTTGTAAAACCTTGAAGTTCTGGAAAATCTTTCCACGGTATTGAAACTTTGGTGTCTTCCTGATGAGCCTGCCAGCTCTCTCAACAAGCTTGTTCTTCTTTTTTCAGGACCAGCTTTCTCTCACTCATCAGATAGCTCCCCAGCCCAAAGAACATGCACTCCTTTCTCATCTGTTTTCTCACTAGGCAATTTCTATTGTTCTAATTTAGAAGCAGACAGCCTGAGACAATCAGTTTCCTTTACTTTAACCAGTCTATTTAGCATATTCAATGTTTCACTGAGAAAAAAATTTTGTCATGTTATCTCTTACATTACTCTTGTATCTGTTCTCACACAGAGTATGTGATGGATGACATAGTCCCAGTCAGCAAGTGGCAGATTAAATACAGATTGAGGAATAGAGTGGGACATGAAATTCATAAAATAAGTCTGGATTTATAAATTATACATAAATTCCCCAAATTGTCATATCTCCCAATCTCCTCTCTGCTGTTTGCTAGATTTTCTTCCACCAGTCACTGTCACATCATAGCTTCTCCTTTCTTTTTTGTGGCCTGATTAACAGGACATCTATATTCTCCCTTGAGCTCTCTTCCTCCCAGCAAGATTGTTTTCCATTTCCCTACAGAGAGGGGCCAAAAAAGCATCTGTGAGCCTGAGATGCTTCTTTTTCAAGATATATTACATGATCCAAGAAAAGATAAAACTTTTTCTTATAAACACCTCTATAAGCACAATCCAAATGCTTCAGAAAAAACTCATATGAAAACTATTCTTAGATTACTTTTAAAAAAACAAATGTAGAACTTTTTTTGTATATGCAAGGGGATTCTATTAATCCTTTTGGAGAATGGTTTGACTCTCAATATTGATAAAGATTTTGTAATTGGAAAAAGCAACCAAATACGGGGTGGTGAGATTCTTCTGGTAGAACTGATTCTACAGAGATATTCATGACGTTTTTGAAAACCACTGTGGTCATGTATACCATTTGTACCCCATGCTCTATTCCAAAACTTAGCCAGCTGAGGAGTGAATTTAGAATAAATAGATACAGAGCTAGACATATTTTGGATTTGGTTTTCATTTAGTTTTGTTTGGTTGCTTGCTTTGGTTTGACTTTGTTTGTTTTGGGTTTTTTTCTGTGTGTGTGATGAGTGTTTAGTCACTCACCAAGCTTTATGTCTCTAGCTTCATTACTTAGCTCTCAATACTCAGAAATTACTTACAGGGTCTGGTAGGTTCTTCAGTGTAGCTCAATAAAGAGTACACAGCTGTACAGCACTGTCATGCAGAGGGTTTTATATGCCAAAAAATAAGTACCAAAGCACCAAATTTTTGTAAGAGAACAATGTATGATAATAGGAAATGGTTCATTAAAACTGATTTTCTTTCCAACTTTAAAAAAACAGACAAGTGATGCCAGAGTTTGGAGGATTTTTTTAACCATTAAAGATCATTTTTGGTACCAGTGAGAGTTAGGTTTCCAACTTATTCTGGACTTCAGTCATTTAATTTTTTTCAGTCATTAGGTGTTGCTTTGCTAAAAGCTGTTCACCTCAGAATGGCTTTTAGATTTATGAATCCTAAGAAACCTTACGATTTCCATAGTTCATCTGTTTCCCTGCATCACTCTAAATCAATCTTCATATTAATAAAAAAATCTGTAAATATTAATGCCTATCAGTCTCACCTCAGATAACCACAACACTAGAAGAATACTAGAGAAGTAGCAACTTCCTGTAAGTTCTTTCCAGCAAATTAAAGTTTCTGCTGCAGAGCAAGAAAAGAGAAGAAAACACTTATGAGAAAAGATCACAGGTGTAAAATAACATAAAAAAAGAATGGAGGTCATAAGATGATTGGAGAAATGGGGAAGGTCAAAAGTAAGGAAAAACTGCAACATGCCAAAATTATATGAAAGGAAAGAACCAAACCAAGGAAGGAAGGCAGAAAAGAGGAAAAAGTGGATAGGACTTGTAGAAAAGAGAATTCAAACTAGAAAGCTATGGGTAAGGAGAATGAATACAAATGAGATTATATTTCCAGTTTTACAGTTTCTGGAAAAGCATCAATGACAAAGCACACAGCTAAATGAATGAATGAGTATATGAAACAGATAGGATGTTTCAGAAGAGGTCAGGGGCAGATATAATCAGATTCACCAAGAGCAACTGAATGCCTGGGGCTGGTTCTTAATGCCATCACACTGAGACACTGAGAGAGCATATATTGCCCTGGATTCCTCCCTGCAAGAAAAAAAAAAATAAATCTTGACTTGTACTTACTGCCAGTTCCTTAATTTTAATCTTCTTTGACACCTCCCATAAAGTGATGATGACTGGTACCAAGTTACTCTGGTTTCTTATGCACTGGTTTATATTGATTCTTTAGTTAATCTTTCCTCAGGTGGCCATTTCTCACAACTGTTTTCTGTGTTTGGCTTTCCCTCTACTTCTGCCTCCCCCCTTCTTTTTTTAAGCAAATTTACTCACCTGCTAGATTTTCTTTTTCCTTCATTGCATTTTTGCTTTTTCTCAAGGACAAGGAGGAAAGATTAGAGGGGCAATGAGCACAGGGAAGAGGACACTTGTCTTTGCTGTGATATATTGTTTAAACTTTGGCAGTTCAGGGAAATTAAAACAAGAGGAAAACAACTTCTGCCAAGATAGAGAGAGAAAGAACATGTATTCTTTCTTCCAGTTTCTGACATGTTCAAATACCTTTTGGATACAGTATGCCAGCTTGTGTTTCACCATATGGTATGACATAATGCAACGTGACACACCAATTGCTTAGTGACAAAAATGTAAAGAAAAAAAAGCGTCTCCGCTCTGCTGGTAAAGAAATAACTTTAAGTGGGGAAATAGCTACATTTCCTAAGCATTAATGCATCAAACTGTAATGGCCTTGAGAGCTCCCCCCTTGATGGAGTTCCTGCTGCCAGGGCTCAGGGACAACTCCACCACAGTGCACTATGGGCTCTTCCCTTCCCCAGACGGCTCTGCTGGGGGTCAGGGCTGACCTCCCGTTCCATGGGAACTGCTTTCAGACTGACATTGCCAGGCTTGGCTCCAGCCTGCCTGGAACATCAGCTGTGCCACATCCAAGGCTGACCTGGCTGTGTGTCCCATTGACCCAGGCCTGGACCAAGATAGGAATTGAGTTTCCCCCATCCTGACCTCAGACCTTGCCTCCTGACTGCTTGGCTGGCAGTCACATAAATAAACCAGCACCAGGCCTGGTCCTCTCTCTCGTTCTCTGATGTGTGTGCCCAGCTTGACCCCATGGGTGGCTGAGCAGACCTGGGTGCCATCATCAGGGACACCCAAGCACCTGCCCAGGGTGGGTGACCCAGGCTGGGTTACCAGAAAGGGGTCCTCTCTCTTGGGGAGCAGCTGGTTGTGCTGTGCCCAACACAAAAGGAAAAGTATTCACTGAACCAGAAAGACAACTGCTCTGTTTAACCCTACAGACCCTGCTGGAACTTTCCAGTCCTGGTATATTTTAACTGAAAACCTTTTACTCTCAAATACGTTCGCAGGACCCTGGGTGAGTGGATGACCTTTAATTTTAGATGCATATTATGTGTTCAGAAGGATTAAAGGAGGAATCAAGATCAGCTTCTAACACCTGGAAATTTCACCCAGTCAGTTTCAAGCTTTTTGGCAACAACATTTCAACAGATCGAGAGGTTTTGGTTTTCACTTTTAACCACTATTCTGTCTTCACCAGGTCTGCCTGATCCCAGATGGTTGCATCTGCCCTCTCAGACATACAAACTCTGGCTGAAGAAAGGAACTCTGTAGTAAAGCCCTAGTTGGAAGATAGTCCATAGTACCCTAATTCATAACTTTAGGGCAGATTTTCCAGAGAAAAAGAATTGAGTTGTGGTACTATAACAAACAACAGAATCAAAAAACCTTTTTGAATATTTCAATCAATATTTTTGGGAATCTGACTCCTGAATTCCAATAACTTGATGCCAGTGGCATTTTCAGCCCCTTTTTGCAACAGAGTTTAGCTTGTCTAGTGAATTTGTGGGAGACACAGGAAAGCAAAAAACTCCAAGCAGCCCTTTTTTTTTTTTTTTCCTACTGCCTCTTCCCTGATAAGGAGTGAGGGAATGAGAGCAAACCAACAATAATTCTCTATGTAGTTACAGAGCCCATTCTGTCCCCTAAGCTCAGGTGCAGCACTGCTCAGGAATTTCTATAATGAAAAATAAGTTTTGTCTTAACTGGCTTGAAATTCTTTCAACTGGGGAATTGCAGCAGTGTTCTTAAAACCAGTTTTATTGGTATGACACATTTCCTGGGATAGGCCATTAATCACTTCATGTTATTGTATCAATAGTATACTTAACATTCAAAATTCAAGCAAAATCCTAACGATAGAACTATTAGGAGGAAAAATGTAACACTGAATCCACCTAAGTGGTGCTTCTGCTGTGACTGAGTAGCACATTCAGACTAATAAATATCAGGTGGATTTCTGTTGGATAGTGTGTGGTTTTATTCCTTAAATATTGTTTCTAAAAAGGAAGGATGTCAGCAGAGGCATTGTGGTAACCTACCAACCTTCAAAAAGGACTGCCTGCATGTAGAGTCTTCTTGTGTCCTGCTCTCAGCAGTTTTCTCTCAAAATATATGCATAAATATATCCTTAATCATACTACATACCAGGCATCTGTTTCACCTCCAAGCAACACTGATTATTATGGTCTATACCAAAATAATTTAATGGGACAAAAGCTACAGGTTTTACTACTGCTTTCTAGATAAAAAGTTGCCCTCATTTACATGACACTAGGAAGATGATTAATTCTAACTTTACAATGTACAGAGATTTTAAACCTCTAGAAAAGAATTTATTAATTTGTTACTAGCATAATCACACATTATCCATTACTTTTTTGGTCCTGGCTGTTATCCCCAAAATGCATACATTTTTGGCAAAATACATAAATGTTACTAGGTTTTTAAAGAGCAGGAGGGGAGGAAAGCAATAGTGTACATCTAAAACAGAGGTTCAGAGATAAGGAAGTTGTCACTGAAACAGAAGAGAGATTTGCACAGCTGCACATCCCAACCATCACTCAGCAGAGTGAAGTCTGAAAGGAATGAAGAAAAGTCTTGATAAACATTCCTCCTTCTCCCCCTCTAAAATCTGACTCAGCTTAGGTACTGTAACTCTTGTGATATATTAGGTAATTGTGATGAGATGTGACACAACAAAGCTGTAGTTCTGTCCCACTTACTATGCTCTTCTTGATCCATATTGTCTATAGGAGCTTGGGCTACACTTACAGCACTGGATTTAAAATAGCTCTGCAATGTTTTAGTCCTCTTCTGTTCCTTGTTTCAGAGTAAATCCCATCTCACAGAATCATTTTGGTTGGAAAATATCTGTAAGATCATTAAGTCTTACCCTTAACCTGGCACTGTCACATCCACCATCAAATCACGTCCCTGAGCACTACATCTGCAAATCTTTTAAATAACTCCAGAGGTGGAGGTTTACCAGCCACTTCCTTGGGCAGCCTTTTGGTGAAGAGGTTTTTCATAATATTCAAACTAAACCTCTCCTGACACAGCTTGAGGCCATTCCACCTCATCCTATCACTGGTTGGATGGGAGCTGAGCCCAACACACACTCCACTACAACCTCCTTTCAGGTAGTTGTACCTACCCAGTTCCATGGCACTGCTCTGCTTGCCTCCCCAGCCTACTGAAGGCAAATTGCCACTGTCAGGTATGGGATCCAAGGTCATGCACACTGGATGTTCCCTTCAAATTTCAAAGATTTTGCTCTGAAAACAATGTTAGGACTAGTTTCATATTAGAAGATGTAAAGACAGCAGCTGGTTCACACAAGCACCTAAGCCAGTTGTGAATCACATACCATTGCTTTCACACTGCCTGAATTCAATAGAATAGAACAAAGAATATAAAATGCACTATAATGGATCAAGAGACCCCAAAAAGTGACAAAAGTGACAGGAATAAGAGCTGAGGTATGCTGGGAAAAAAAGGTCAGAATATACAAACTGCACTAAAGCTCTTTTTCCTACCAACATAGCTGGTCTGCTCTGGGCTTGCAGGTTTAGTTTACAAATGCATTAGTTCATCACACTGCTTTCAGATTTAAGAAAAAAACACCCAACTCAAATGAATAATAGCCAGTTTTGTTGTCTGATAATAGACTGATGGCCTTGAGCTTTCACAAAGGAAATTCAATTTGAATAAGGATTAAACTTGAATTGCTGGTGAAGTATCCATCCCCAAATAATTGTTTCTCACATTTATTCTAAATTCTGCTTGTACTTTGTCTTCCAAAACATCAAGTTTTGAAGCTAGCCCCAGCTAAATCACAGAATATCCATATTAATAAAGATATTTAATGCAAGAGCATTGTTTTTCACAAATATTTCATGTTCCAAAAAGGTCTCCCATGGTACCACAGGAAAAGAAGATAGATTTGTGAGATGTCTTGAAGTATTGAAGCAAAAATAAACAGATTTTTTTCATATTTTGGCTGAGGTTTCTCAGTTCAAGTAATTAGCTTATAGTTTTCTTGTATCCTTCTGCTGCTTCTTATGTCGCTGTGTCAAAATAATTCAATTAAAACACTCACAGATGATAATTTTAATGAATTTATGACAAGTTAATATAGTCCTTGTAAAGGTGTAACTGCAGGTTAAGATTGGTTTTGATTCCATTCCCGACACGTTTACTGTTAACAAATAGGAAAACTACCAGGAATAATAAGGTGCTAAGGTGGAATAAAGTAAAATTAACTCACATTTTTGGACTTCTAACCTTTCACGATCTACTGCCTTTTCAGTCAATATTTAAAATAAATACCAATCATTCAAATGAACATAAATACCTTTACTCCAGAATTTAACAAAAAAAAAGAAAAAAAAAAAAAAAAGGCAATCATTAGATCTACAGAATGCCCAGTAGGTCATTAACAGCAAAAATTATAGATCCTTCTGAATAGGCTCTAGAAGTCAAAACAAACTGATGAGATTGAAATAAAAAGAGCACTTCTAAAATCACAGTAGAACATCACTGGAGCAAGCTGAGTCAAGGAAGCAGATTCTCTAATTAATTTATGAGTTCTCAGTTCCTTATACTTGTTAGCTGCCTAGAGTACCTTCTTCAAAGATGTCCTAAAAGGAAGCAACACAGGCGATAATCATAGGAGAAAAAAAAAAAATCTGCTTTTCATGTAAGGCAGTAAGAACAGAAAGTCAGAGAAAAACAGCTGTATTTTTACTTTTCCTCTGTATGGAAGAGAATGGGGGTGAGATTGTTTAAGAGATACTAATTCAAGAATATTTTCCATTAATTAACTAATTTTTAAATCTCCTGTTATTGAAAGGACAGATACTTTTAGTTTTGTGTAATAAGTATAGTATTGTAGAGACTGGAAAAAATAAAACGGTCTGTGATACATCTGTTGAGTTTAGAAACGACAAATTAAGAGGAAAAAGATATTTTTCTCTAAAAATATATGGTGCCTGTTGGTGGAAACAATCCTAAGCCCTAAGCAAGGTAATGAGCAGTAATGCTACTCTAAGCATTACTCTCAGCATACAAAATAAAGAGAAAACAACGAAAAACTTTGGGTCAGGCATTCCTCCTCCAGCATATTCCATTCAAGATGGTGGCTAATTAGGAAAACCTCCAAAATTAATACTGAGTTTGGCTTTCTTTAAGTGTAAGGTTAGAGATAATATAAATTAGTAATCAATCTTAATAACTGTTTCAGCTGCTGAAAATGAACTTTAAAGCAAATGTTCATGTGGCCAGAGAAGCCAACATAGGCAGAACAATTTCTGAACAGCATGACAGCAGTCTGGAATTACATGCTAGGGCTCACACAGGTGAGTTTCCACAGCTGTAATTTCAACAAATAAATTTTAGCATTTGAGAGTTAATCACAAAGAAACACAATGAGGATTTCCAGGAAATGTTTAAATTGTTCCACTCAGTTTTTGAACAGTCTGATTAATTTCTAACAGAGAAACTGGGAATTTTTCTCTTTAAATGCGGCTGATTTCTTTATTAAGAAAAATAAAATGGAAACTGAAATAAAAGAGCTGAAATTCTAACAGGAGACACTGCTTACTACAGGAAAGCACAAGAGGAAAATGGTCCACAGATTCTGGCCTATAATATATAGACAATATTAGTAAAGCTTTAACCCATCATTCTTGCCATGGTTTTTTGAAAATGTTTCCCATCAACCCACCCCACTTCTCATTTCCATGAATGGATTTGGTCTTACATTGTCCTAAATTCCTTTTATTTTTTCTAGTGTTCTAATCTATCAGCCAGGCTCTTGAAACCCTCTCTTAAATAAAAATGGAACAACAGCACCCCTCTCCAAGATAAAGTCATTCTTTTTCTGAGTCCTTTATTTTGAAAAGAAAACCATTGAGAATATATTGTGCATGAAGCCTAACTCCCCACTAAAAGCTAATTTGACCAAGACTAGATATCCTGACAACATTTTGGAACCCTGAAATCAATACAAAGCTGCTAAGTGCAGAGGGAGGAAATGAGGCTCTGTGGTCTCTGGCTCACTTACTGGTTTGCAGCTAACTCTGCCCTGAGAGCCCAGGCACCATGCTAAGGTGTGCTAAGTGTGTCTTTGCACTAGGCTTCCTATAGAGATAAGTTATAGTTCTGGCAGGCTGAATCACATTCTGGAGCTGTCTGCCTTTTTTTAGTGCATATGGAGGGGACACAGTGCAATCAGGATCCCAAATTCAGTGGTGGAATTACGTGGCCATCTTAACATATGGCCTGTGGGTAAGTGCTGCTCTCAGTCTTCTACTGAATTCATTAACAGAGCAGCCACAAGAATCTCCCACCATGAAAAAGGCCAGATAAGGATGAGGGACTGTAAGAGAAGGCTGAAAGAGGGTTCCTGATGCACTGCAAATACTATCCCTTGATATATAAATGATCTGTAACTGGAGTATCATAGCATTTGGTACATAAGCAAGATCAATGATTTGTGCCCAAAAGTATTCTACAAAAAGAAAAGAAGGATGAAGTGAAGGTGTTTCACCTGAGAAATTTTCCCTGTAGGGAAAAAAAAAAGAAATACAATCTAAAATTTGCCATAGAAATCCTAAAACACAGAAAGAAAGCATCATTGTTTAGAAATCCTTCGTTAGCATTAAAAAAATTATACTAAAGTTCTAAAGTTTAAATACTGGTAGGCTTTTTTACTCATAAATCACTGCAGTAAATTACAAATGACTATAGTATTACAAAAATATGTAAATGTCAAAATCATTTGTCACCTAATCATTGCAACCATCACTAGCTGTGGTTTTCAAATGAAACAAAAAGAAAAAACATAACTTTTCTTAATGAAGTAACTTCCTTTTCAAACCTCTTTGTTAGTTTTTCATCTTTTGGTAAAGATCAGATTTATGATTGACTTGAGTTAGATACATTTTTATATATTTAATCATCGGCCTTGTCTTATAACTGCTTTATTCAGCTAGTTCTACAAAATTGATATTTGGAGGTGAATTCTAAGCTGCTTTTTTCCATCAAAAGAGCTCATATAAAGTTGGTATGACTGGGCAAGTTTCGAGTCTCTCTCCACAAATCTATATTTGTTATAGGAAGAATGCAGAGTGCATTTCAAAGCCACTCCTGCATGTTCAACAGTATTTCCTGGAAAATTACACTGCAAAAAGAAAAAAAAAATGGAATAAGACTTTGGATAAGTCTTCTTATACAATTTTCCTTTTTATTCTGTTTTGGTTTGGCTCTTGAGCCTGCAGTTGGCTGCATATTTAGTGCTTCCACTGGGAAATTGAGTGAGCGTTCCAACCTGTATTTATACAGGATCCATAACCTTTTTATCATTTAAGCTGTTTTCATACATCCTTCTCCAGCTAAAGCAATGCCAGTGAAATAATTGCCACCTTCAGACTGCTGCAGTAGTTAGAGGTTACTGCCTCCTCTAATCTCCCAGGAGAGCTGCTTGTATAAGCAATTCCTAACCTGTTTCAGTTCCAATCAGGCTGATTAGCAAAATTCTACTCTGTATACTCAATTTGTTAACTTGGATCATTTAGTTATGAAGCATACAGATAAGAAAAATCCATCAGATTACAAAAAGGACTATGTTCTACAGGGAAAACTGACAGGAAGAGAAGGGCTGGTGGAGCAGCAAATGCTCCAAGCTGGTATGAAGACTGAATCTGCAGCAAGTTAGCCTGAATGCACAATAAAATATATATACTGGTTTGTACTTTATACCAGAACAAAACAGATTTGTATCAGCTGCAGGAGAACAGACACCTGACCTAGCATTAAGTTAGAGTTTCACAAACAGATACTACTTGACCAAGCATAACCTCTTCAAAGACAAAGTTACTCTTTCAAATATGTTAATAAATATGATCTGGCAGAGAATATAAATTCAGCAGAATGTCTTATCTGAGCTCAGGATTTCTGATCTGTGTTCAGTGAAATCACAGTTAATATCCCATGTTAGTGCAATCTGAGTCCTTCAAAAGAGAAAAAAGTAGGCTAATGTCTAAATTACAAGAAGAAAATTTTTTAAAAATTAATTTTTCTATCTGAGCGATAAGAAAGTAAATGAACCATTTCTCAGGCTATATTGAATTTCTATATAAAATATAATCTGTTTCGTCTACTGTATCTACATTTGTTGGCTTGCAGTAATTTAGACTTAGTGAAATAGCTTGGTTTTGATGTTAAGATTGAGAATAACGTAGAAGGTTTACTGTAGCTAGTGTCACTTCTGCTTCTCCACAGTATTCTGGTTTAGTATGCAATTTTTTTTCAAATATCTTAACATAAGAGAAATATTTGAAATACAGCATAAGATAATTTTGTACCATACCTATGTCATGTTTTGTTGAGTCCTCATCGAGATGCCAGTGCCCTGCAGCACCTGGAAATGCACACTGATCTTCTGCAACACTAGTTTCATCTCTTGAAGACTAAAATTGATTTTTCTCAAACTGGCATGTAAAGGTACAAAGTGTACCCAGTGATCCATATCTCAAGTGAGTGTAACAATACCAACCTCAGTGGCTGAAGAAGTAGTAACTTTTTAAGTCTTTGCAAGCAACAGTGCAAGAAAAACCAGACAGTGAAGAATCTATCTTGTAAAAATACCAGGCAGTCAAGTTGTTTTACTGCAGCTGGAGGCTATTGTCAAAGTTCCTAAGTAAATAGTAGAAATAGTTTTCTTTAATTGGAAAGAGCTGGGATACCATGGTGATATGCTTTTTATAGCATACCTACCACAAACAAATAAACCAGGATTTATAAACTCAGATTTTATCGCCGCATGATTTGCCCTATTCTACAGCTCACTGTGAAAGGCTCAAATCCTCCCCTTTGAACACTGAAACTGGAGAGAAGGTGTTGGAGTCTTGCCTTCCTCTTCCCCACCACATAATCCTGTCTGAAAGGCTTAGAGTTGATTGAATGGGAAGCAAATAGAAGTTCGAATATGCCCCAAAACATGAAGAACAATCAAGTCTTGTACTTGTTCAGCCCTCACTATCAATTCCCTGGAAACTCAGGCATTTCCCTAAGGAAGCAGAGCAGTACATGTCTTGGAAAGGACAGGCACAATAAGCAGTGTCACCAGTTCCCACAGATTCCTTAGTACAAAATCCACTATAATGTATGGCCTCAACTTTGGTTTCACCTGTAGAGTCCCTGACCTGTTGGCTGAGAAAAAAGTTATGAAGCTTAAAGATACATCATTCAACACATCAGTGAATTGTTCTGCTCTTTCACAGTTTCTCTGCAGTGTGTATGAACAACAAATTTTTTACTACTACCGAATCCTGAAATAAAAACTTGACTACCAGTTCCTGCAGAATCCAGGGCTTCAAGAAATCTTTTTATTTAATTCTCACTACACATGCATAAATGAAGAAATATTTTCATATGCTCAAGGAGAAGTGGCACACAGGCAAATAAAAGAGTTTAGACATGATAACAGATGAAAATGGAGATCTTTGGATTTACAAGTGGAAAATGACCTTTGTGGGTTTAGTTCTGATTTTTTTCTAAATGCATGTGACTTTTCTGTCTTTTTTCTCCTACTGGCAAGTAAGGATTGTAAAAATTCAGGGTGTGACTTTCTAAAATAGTTTTTAGAAGAGTATTCAAGGTGAATAGGTGTTGGAGATGCTTGGTATTCTTCAAATTCATATGCAAACAAGTAAGCACATCTGAGATTTATCAGATCCTGACTAAATTTCCAACATTCAGGAAAGGACTTAGAGGTCCTAGTGTTTCTTAAGAACACTTCTTCCTTAAGAACAAAGGGACAAGAAGAGAATCTTCACATCATCTTCAGCTGATGTACCTGCTAGGTACAGGAGGATATAGAGAAGATGGACTCTTTTTGGAGACATAATGACTGGATGACAGGTGAGAGCTCTAACAAGTGAAAATCCAGTCAGATACTGGGAGAAATAAATTTCACTATGAGAATGGTCAAATATTAGAACAGAGGTCCAGAAAGTCCATGAAATCTGTCCTTGGAGAAATTAAAAACTGCACAAGTCATGGTCCTGCTTTAAGTGCACCCTGCTTTGAGTAGCTCTGGGAGTTTTAATGATGCCTTCAAACCTATATTCATCCATAATCCTATGGTCATATCTCGACCTGTATCCCCAGACATGCTAAATGTACGAGAAATGCAAGGGAGCTGTGGGGGATCTGGGAGTAGCCACAATTTCCTCTGTGGACTATCTTGATGCTAGCTGGCTGGCTTGATAACATTAAACAAGAGCAGGTAAAATTGAAATTAATAAATGTATTTAATTACTAAAACACAAGTTAGAGAAGCAGACACCTCCTATTTCCTTTAAGTGCCCCTCATAGATCAATATCAAAATGTGTGTTCTTTTGGATTCATCTGATTAAGTGATGGACACTAACCAATGTTAGTTAACAGAGCTGCTTCTCCTCTATCTTGTGTGCTTAAAACTGTGGCTACAGAATTCTCAGATTGCAAATGGAAAATTTGTACCAGATCTGAAAAAATCAATGTCATTTTACAGACACAGGAAAACTATATAAACCAAACACAACTTTGAAGGCTCAGGCTATTCCAACACCAAGTTTGTGCTCTTCTGACAAAATGGTATGGAAAAGAAATGAGCTTTAGTAAAACACAAAGATTATTTCAGCTAAGATTTTCTTCCTTTAAAACTTTAATGGCATGTGTATCTTTTAAAGAACAGATTATGCTAATTATATCTCTTGCTTGCAGTAACTTACCTTTTTAAATAGTGCAGCTTCTGATAATCACAATTTCAATGTTACTGTTGAAGGAAATATCTCCAGTGGTGAATATCATTCCCAGAGTGCTTCAGGCTATAATGCCTAGCACTTTTCTAATTCTATTCAGAGAAAGTATAAATCAGGATTAGATTTCAGTAATTTGCCCATACGCCGACATTGATTAACATAGTGTGTAATACAGACCAGAGCCTTCAGAGAAAGTTCATACAAATAACTTCACCAACACAGGGATGAATTCTGTCATGGTGTCCTGGTATGGAGCAAAGACTGAATTGTGACTGTGTGGGGAGCATTCCTTTGAAAAAAAGGACCTAACATGGCAATAACATAACCTGATGTTCTTTAATCTCAAATGCAGAGATATTAATAGACTATTTAATCTTTACTAAAAAGAGAGCTAGTAACACAGTCTTACTTTTAATTTATGGTTCATTAGGTCTATTTCTTAATGTGATTAATGACAAATCACTACTTTAAGTGTGGGACATTCATCAGCAGAACTGCGTGCCCTTAAAACAGGTGTTGAAGGAATTGGAGAACATTCCAATGCTTGTTTAGTATTTCTATAACAGTCTAAATTGACAAATTGTGAAAGAACAGAAACCATTACAATCTTGATGCAGGAATTAATTTTTGTGTATTTATGCTGACAGATTTTTCTCTGAAGTTGCAAGGCTTTCATAAATCTGTATGTGAAGGGCGTATGAATATAGCTGTAATTACAAACACAGGAAAGCTAAAGAAGAAGAAAATTTCTAATTTAAAATTTTCCAGTGCAGAATTTGATATAACAGGAAAACTGAACTTTCCTTCAATCTAGGAATGAGTGCAAGTCAAAATTTGCCCTTCTTAAGGGAATTTTTGTAGGAAACATGTTTTGAATCTTGATTATTGGGACAAGAAAATAACAGACCAGAAAAAGAAAGAAAATCTCAGATAACCTACAGAGCACATTCTACATCCAAAAATAACACAACAGACTTCTAAGCATCTCTGGAACTACAGCATGAAAGACTAGTTCTCAAAATTGGTTATTGCACAAAATAACTAATGAATTAATGGTCCACACAGGACACTGTTGATAAAACTGATGAGTAGATAAGGTAAAGTTCCAGAGGTCAAAGATCCTCAATTCCCAGAGAAACAGAAAACAGCCTAGAAAGTAGATAGAAAGTAGTGTTGTTAGCTAAAATGTTAAGAAAGCCATAAAATTAATTGAAATCAATTAAAATTAATGAATTAAGGATAATTGAAGTAGGTATTAATTACTACATTTTTCTAAGATCTGTGCACTTCAGAACATTTTATATCAGATATGATATTTTAATATTTATACTTCTTGTTTTACCAGGAGTCATCAGTGACTTTTTCTTTTCTGCTCTGTTCTGTTCTTTTTTTTTTTTAGTATATCTCCCTTCTCTTCCCCAACCCTCATTGTCTGTCTTGGCCTGGTATTTCATCTTCTCTTTCATGTATATTGTAAATTCTCTGGAGTAAAAACTTGTTTCCTTGTTATAGGTCTGCAGAGAGCCCTGCCTAACCCGGCCATGATCTACAAATGTGGGATTTAAGTGACAACACACAAACCAATTAGTAAAAACATGTTAATTGCACTTACATCCTAGGTGCAATACTGTTAAATGGATATTAAACACTGGTTTTATTATTTTAGAAAAGAAACAAAGAAAGATCCTGTTGGTAAACAAAGGTTTAAAAATATTTCAACACAGTCTATTGAAGTTATCACTAGAAAAAACTGATTCTGCCTTCAAAGGCAGAGCACATTCTAAAAGAATAAAAAAAAAAAAAAAAAAAAAAAAAGAAAAAGAAAAAAAAATACTGTCAAAAGAAGGCCTTTAAATTATGTAGTACTTGAGTTTCCTGACCACTGTGGAAGATTTAAGACTGACTCTGGTATTGTAATTAAAGAGACATTGCAAAGTTTGATGCCAAATTAACATTTTTCATCATTCAATTTATTCAGATCTGGCCATTATAAAAATGTACATATACGACAGAATGCAGCTTGCTTTTTTTTTTTTTTTTAATCATTGTATGGCTGGTAAAAAAAAAGTCTGAAATTTCTCACCTGAGTGTGGCTCCCAGCCATTGTTTCATCCCAGGTTGTCCTAGGAGCCAGAACCTGTCTGAACACTTGGCAGATCCAGGACTGGGGACACAGAAGTAGCTCAGCTCTGCCTCCTTTCAGCTTCATTGCACTGGACTCCTGATCAGCAAAGGGTCTTGGTCCCCAGACACAGTCATTATTACTTGTGAAACAAAAAAAATGTATTTTTAAATACATTTGCAATTTCATTTCATGTAAAACAAACTACTTTCAGAACACTGGTGAAAAACAAAATTAAGCCAACATACCAGAATTATCCATGTGCTTTTGCCTGCCATTTAAGAACAATCTGTCTTCCTGGTTTCCTGACACAGTTCTGCCCCAGGGAAAAAAAAATCTGGAGTTTGTAAATGGTGAAATAAGAATAAGGGACATCAAATTGATGACTTTGAAATCCCAGCATAGCAACAGCTCCATTGTCTTTGTGGACTATGTCAGGGAGAGACCCTTGATCCCTGAGCCAGTAGTATGATGACAATCACACTGGGGCTACCTTCTTACAATCACTTTAATGTCACAGACCAACACAGTGGGGGTTTCTCTGTAGCATGAGGTGTGCTGGGATGTCCTTGACTGCTGTGCAAGGGTGTTTCAGAATTACTGTTACTACACCAAGATAGTATTGAAAAAGCTCTCAAATTATTTTTTGCTCTCATTTTATTCTTATATTCTTCTTCCTACTTTTGTTTGTTTCTTAAACCTGCCTTCTAATTCATGCTTTTCCATACAACTGGAAGCTGGACATCACTGTGAGCTTTTAAAAAATGTAAGCCCTGAATTTTGTTCAATTGTATTTGAAAAACTCCACAACTTAACAGATCAATGCTTGTCTACTATTGCCCTCCATCTGCATACCTTCCTGGGGAATGTCAGACACAGCACCGCACTGGGTCATTTGGCTTGGAAAAGCAGAATTCAGAGAAGAAATGATCTTTTTTGTTGACTACCTTTCATCTATTCAAGCAGTCGTAGTCACACATAGATTTATTTAGGTATTTGCCTATGATAAAAGTCACTGTCATTAATCATTAGGAAAAAAGTTCTGGCAACAGAATTTGGTTTTGATTTTTTTTCTCTCCTAGTTAACTGTATGAACTGTTCTTAGCAGTACTCACATTGCTTGTCTTGGTCATCTTGTGACCAACATACTCTTTTAAAAATATTCAGGGATCTTATTTTTTATTTTTGTTTCCAAGCAATCAAATGCATTTGTCCTCTGTGTGTGATTGCTTCTTTGATTACAGACTGTCTGGTCAAGTTTTTCTGTGGCACTACAAGAGAAGTAATGTAGAGACAGCATTGTTTCTGCTTGCTAAACATCTGTGCTGTGAAAAGATATTGCCTGGGTAATGAATTAGGCATGAATCAGTTTTTATATTCCTATATAAAACAAATATGAAATAAATCAAATTATTGTTTAATATACTTAATTATCTTTTAATGTGTCTCAAGTCACATAGCATATGTCCTGTAAAAAGCACTTGGTTTGGTCCTTTGAACATGTCATATATATGTTAATGATGAGAGATGGCACAACACGTTCTTGCCAGACTCAGAATCCACTGGAAAAAAAATGAGCTCCAAAATAGTCCTGCTCTAAAACCTGTGCAAGTACAGGAATATTTGATTTTGAAAATGGTGCATTAATTAGAAAATCCCTTCTCTGGATACAATGAATAATCTATTTTACTGATTAATATTTTATCCTAGTATCTTTGACTTTGGAAGAGACCTCCTGAGCTCAGCTATTCCAGTGCCCATGCCCAAAGCAAGGTCAACTAGAGCAGGTTGCCAAGGACATTGGTCCAGTCTCATTTTGATTACCTATAAGAATACATATTTTATAGACTGTCTGGGCAAACCTGCTTGGCCACCTTAATTGCAAAAAACCTATTTTATTACGTTTAACTTAGATTTCCTATATCATGATTTGTGCATGTAACCTCTCATCCCATCAATGGGCACCACTGACATCTGGTTTTAATTTTTTAAGAGACTTAATTCTACTAATAGTTTACACAGTAAACACAGTAATCTTTTTTAAAATTAAAGTATTTGCAGTTCTGAAAAAAATGCAAAAGCTGCCACTTAATTCAAAGTGTGCCTTCCCCATACAGAATTCTTGGTTTTGGTGAAAGCTGGACTCTCATAATGTGATCAAGTGCATTTCAATAATAAATTCATTAAAGGATTTTGAAAGCCAAGTAAAATAGCAGTTTATTTGTAAATAGTTTAATAGAATTTGCTTGGCTTTAAACAAAAATGGGGAGTAATCCAAATTAATTTCTGGCCTAGTAACACTGAGATCAGCAAATTTCAGTTACAGGAGTACAGTCATTAGAATCTAGATTATGCATATAACTAACTATATATACTCTTACTTTCCCAATATATACTTACACTCAGAAATTTTTATATCTACACATAAAATGTCTTGTATTCAGTTGGGCAACATTTGCATTTACTAAGCTCTCCATTTTAACAAGCCTGATAGAAGGAACCTGTTAAATGTCTACAATATGTTCACCTTTCACTGTGCATAATAAAATCAAACAGACTCTTACAGCTACTTCATTGCAAATATACTGGCAAGGAAATTAAAGCTTTAAAGGAGTGAACTCATCTGAAGGTGGTGATTGAAAGCATTTTCACATCTCAGGAAAGAAGCATTTTAACATTGCTTGTCAGGCCTTCATGTGTTCCAGATAACACCTTTGGTAAAGTGTCTTCAAGCATCAGAGTGAACTTTTGCCATTGATTCTACTGTAAAATTAGATTAATGCATAGTACTCATGGGCTGTTGTATTCAAATGGAAATTTTTGCTTGCTTCTTGCTATTCACTAGGAAATAACCAGCTCCCTGTGACTCATCAAGTTGTGGGAGTTCAATGCCAAGCCTGCTTGCACACAAAGGAAAATTACATAATTACACTAAATTTTGCAAATCAAAAACTTCTTTGCAATTGCCTTGAGATTATTTTATATTCCATTTTCAGAAGATGCTTCCCTGTGTAGCTATTTAGCAGGACCATTTATAAGTGTTAATTATAGTTTCTTAAACAATTAAACATGGTTTTTTGGTTCTTCAGGGTGTTTTTAAGCAAAGAATATCAGTTATCCTCACCTCTGAACTTTGGATTTATGTTATGCTTTTGCCCACTTCCTTGAAAATCTGATTAGGGGATGTCATTCATTTTTACTGTACATGTATCTGATCTATGCTTCATCTTCTACTGAAAAGAACTATTGGGGAAAAAAACCCCAACCAACCAAGCAAACAACGAAAAAAAACCCAAAACAAACAAAGAACACAAACCAACCAAACAAATGAGCACTATTGTTCTGAAGTAATTTCAACTTAAGCAAACTATTTTGAAATTACAAAGGCATGGAAAAATCATGGAAACATTTTAAATAACATGTTATTTCTTACACACTGAAACAGACAGGACCTTGAGAACACCACTTCATTGGAGGAAAGAAGGGTCAGGGAGAAAAATTATTTAAAAATCAAGTTTTTCCACTTTCTGAAATTTATTTTTTGTGGGTTTTCTTGGAGTCCAACACTGCCAATTCAGCAGTCAGCAGGTATTCCTGACATGCTGCTTCCTAACCTAACTACAGACTGGCACTTTAATCTCCAGAGAATGTTATTGCCTAGCAAGACTGAACAGGTAAGGGGGAGAAAGAAGCCAAGAAAATAACTACTAATTACCATTATATCAATTTGGAGACTGACCACAAGCATCAGAAATCTGTCCTTATTTCTTACAGTAGTGTAGAAGCAAAGTAAGTCTCAACATCTTGAACCATGGCTCTGCCTGCTTCCTGAAAATGCCAGTTTCACTAAACAGGATTTCTAGACTGCAGGGAAGCAGGAAAAGGTAATAAAGGAGTTTTCATAATTTAATGATAACCGGTCACAGAGTTCTGTTTAGCCAATTCTAATGCTTCAGAAAATTGGATTTTGATGGTTCCTGCACCTTAATTTCCTCTCCCTGTGCCTTTCCTACAAAGCACTCTTACATAAAATATGGACTGAAAGCTACCCCACACCCTGCATATTTCAAGATGTTTTATTGCTTTTGTGAACATTAAGTACCCTACTTATATTTACCACCCACTAACAGGACGGGACAGAAAATAAAATACATGCTGTGAAACTCACTGATTTTGTCTCCCAACTTTGGCAGTTTCCTCTGACTCTCTTTGAATGTTCTGCAAAGCAGCTCTCTCTATTTCTCACTTTTTCTCTTTACTTTCATACATCGAAAGCAGAGAAAGGGAAGAAAATTCTTGGTCTAATACTGTGTAGGTGACAAGACATTTCCCTCTACTTAGGGGACAACTTTGAGACACATTTCAGAGCTGCTTCACAGATCCACAACTCCACCTGCCCAAATCCTGGCTGAATTCCAGTCCCATAATTACGTTCCACCCACCTAAAACTCTCCCTTTAGTGCAGGTGGGACAGTCTGTCATTTTTTGAGCTCTGTTACTTTACTCATAGTCTCCCACTGAAACTACAGAGAAAGGCAGGCAGGATTTGGTTCACTAGTGTAAAAACATTATATACAAAGAACCAACTGTTCAGTAAAGCTTTCCATAGACTTAGCCTGGAATATTGCATTAAAAGCTGCTGATGACCCATTAGCATAGTGGTCTGTGACAGAGTTGAAGCTCCTGTTCTGTTTGATTCAAAGTGGTGTGGAATTAAAATCTTTTCATATGGAATTTGGAACTCATAAGCCAATGCCCCAAATAAGCTTTGCATTAGGGTTCCCCCTCTTAGAAAACAAGTAAGTGGTTACGTTTTTATTTCAGTGGGGAATTTAAAGTTTCCAAAACTTTGTTTTCCAGGAAAGAGAAAAAATCAGTCACTCATGGAACTTGCTTTTCAGGTTGTAATGTACATCACATTCTTGGATTAGAGGAGTGATTCAAATCTTCTAGAAGTTCTAGGTTTCCCTTTCTTTATGAACACATTCCAGTCAACTGAATTTTCATGTGCCCTTGAAAAATATTACTAAACATTTGCAATACTAAATCTAGTAATATTGCAATTCACTCTGATTCCTGATCACTCAATACTCAGGAAACCTAAAGGAAAATCAACCAGTTTAGGCAGTAGAAGCACTGACATGTGCAAGATAAAAGCAGTTTAACATCAGATAGATGTGAACAGCTAAGTAGTAGGATTTTCAAATCTTCCAAGAACTTCTGGAGTTTAAAATCTTAAAGTCAGATCAGAGAAGAATAGTAAGAGGAAAAAAGGTAGCATCTTGATGCATATGAGAAGAGTGACTATAATTATGGATAAAAAAAACCTGATCTTGGAGAAAGAAAAATCATCAGAGCCTTACAAAATAAGAATAATGATGTGAGGTAGAGTTAAGACAGATAAAAGAAAGTTAAAAATAAGAAAAGTCGAAAAGGTAAATTGACATCATCTCCTGCTTAGAGTTTTAATTAATTCTTTTGCTTTTGTTTATGGCAGAATTGTGTATTCAGCATTTACTTATCTCTAGGATAGCCATCATAGTAAAGTTTGTTGTGTTTAGATTTGCTACTTAGTTGACAGAGGGATTTTGTCAGTAATTTGCTTTAGTTGCTCAGTGTTTGCCAGTCTGTTTTGATTTATATACACACAAAACATTTTTGTTTGCCTACTGAGTAGGAGGAATAGGAAGAGGTAAAAAATAAATCAGGGTGGGCATGGTGACCCCACTGTGAATTTTACTAAGGCACTTAATGGTTGTTGTGAACTTCTGTGACTCTCATGCTCTTTTAGGAATGGCATGATAGACCTGGTGGCTATTCACAGCATGCACTCACTTTCCCCTCTGGATCTGTGGTATCCTCCAAAGAAAGCACTTGGAAACATGCTGAGAAGGGAGTGAAGAGCTGGCTTGATCTGATGGTTAATAACATGAAAATGGAGAGCCAGAGAAGCCTGTCTTAATTATCTTATTCCTCCACCAACTCTTATGCCTTAGGGAAAGTAACTTCACTAAGAACAAGACATTTTGTCTACTACTCTGAAAATAGAAAAGCTAACACAAGCTGATCTTAGGGACATGCTATCAATGTGAAGCCAACAACACAAGGACAATCACAATATTTATCACTGCTCACTAAGTGTACACCATCCAATATTGCAGCCAGGCTCTGTAGTTAGTAAACATAATATATTAGAAGTCAGAGAAACCAAACATCTTCCATCAAGCTGGAACTGAGAATTACCATTAGACCTCCTCCTGTAGACATTTTGCCATTCCTCTAACAGCTGCTCTGCGTGGCAGGATGGGCAACAATTCCTATTTTTCCTGAACACCACTGAGCCTCCAACAGCAGTCTAGATCACTTGATTTTCAGTTATTAAAAACATTTGCAAGTGCTGTACCTGATCTTCTCTGATAATTTTGTCTAGTGGCAATGTTTGACCTTTTCCTTTTGATTTATTGCAGATGTTTGCTGATTATATGCAAACTGCAGTTGCCTTTTAAACAAGCTACAAATTTATCAGAAAATGCACTGGACATCAGAAGAAAACTTCACTAGCAGCAGGTTTTCCACATGATGAAGAGACAGAACACTAAGAAAATCTAATTTACTTTTTGTGTGAGGTAGAAGGGTTATATTCCTCTGGGCCTTTATTCCTATGCATGTCACTTTGCAGATGAAACACACCACATGAGTACTGTATGAAGAAAAGCATCATGAATACTAAGTTAGTCTTGAGTTGCATAGGAATATAAAATGAATTGGTTCTAGTTAAAATTGATTTTGCCTTGGAAATAAGTATTAGCTTCACTTGCTCTCTTTCCCTAAAACACTTGGACAGATGGAAAATACCACTGTAGCTGCTGTATATTAAAGTGGTAAATAGAAAGTCAAGCAATTCAGAAAGCTTTTTGGTAGTTTCAGTAAAACATTTTCTTTGTTTCACTGCAAAGGGGTACAGTCTCTAGAATGCATTCAAAGAGTTAATCTGTGTTGATTTAAAAAATGAGCAATTTTTTCCTGCCCTAGTAATAACAAAATATAATTGAAACAGAGCAGTTTCCAGAAATTTGGAGCCACTTGCTGCTATGGAAATATTAAAAGAAAGGAGGAGAAGAAACAGAACAGTAGCCACTCACAGAATTCATCCCATTTTTGTTGTGTGTAGAATTTTTTTCAGTTTTTCATTTTTTCCATTTTTCTTTAAAAAAAAAAAAAAAGTTGAGGAAGGGAAGGAGCTACATGAAATTAGAGAGAAACAAAATTTGCATACTGCTGTAAACAGTATAGGAGCTGCTGAATTCTTCATGCTTCCCTTTATATTAAGTTAAAATAAATTGCTGATAAATAATTTTTAGTAATTACTGACTTTAAGTAAATATACCAGTGAGCATTGATGAGATTAGGTACACCAAGACAACGCAACTTTTACAGTCTTTTAACTTAATATCTTAATATATAAGTTAATATCTTAACTTCTTTAAATTAATTAAAATATTTTTTACATGTGAAATTCAGCTCCAGTACTTAGCAAACATTTTCAGGCTTTTCACAGAGTTTTGTTCACAGCCTGTATGTTGGAAAATGTTCAATAGTATTTTAGGAAAGGTTATTGATGGTGTTGATTCTTTTCCCCTAAATAGGGCAGAGTTGGTCAATCTGAGGCTGTGAAATTGACTTTTATATGCATTTCCTCAGTACTTCTTAGACAGCATCAATTGTACCCCTCATCAAAATATTTTCACACAATAAAGGTACAAGAGACATCATTAGATTGATTGTTATTATTGAGCTATTATGACTTGATCAATTGAGAAAGATAAGCAAATCCTAACTCTCTTTGCTGTATTCTAATGATATGCAGATACTTAAGTTTCAGACAGCATCCTGGCCAGGAATTTTGCTTCAACTTCAAGTAACTTTATATCTGATTGGACAATAAAGTTAATCTGGCTTTGCAGTGCCAGGTTACAGGTCAAAACTACTGTGATAAATTGATGCTGTCTCACTCAGCTTATTCAGAATTGCTTTAAACATTTCACTAATTATTTCTCACTGGTTGGGGTCTTGTTTGTTGGTTTGCTTGTGCCTGTAGAGATCAGTCTGATAGCTATATAAGCAAATAAACTTGTACTGCTGGATATTCCAATAATTAATAGATCTGGTACTGTTACTGTGGAAACAGAACCCAAATTACAGAAAAAAAAGAATGCCTCTGAAGGCACCATTTTCAAACATCTTGAAACATTTTGATTCCTTAAACTTTCAGGCTCCTTGGCTGGCAGAATATCCTTGAATTTTAGCACATATAAAACCCAATAAAAATAAATTACCTTATTCAGTTAATGAAGAAGGGAGAATAAAGGTCACCTGCAAACCAATATGAACCGAAACACCTTCTGTGCACAAGTCCACGTGCAGCCACAGGGTTACTCATTAGGTACTCAGAGATGGGAAAACCTAAAAAGATGGCCCCTGAACTTATTGCCTAGGATACTTCAGGTGAATAAATAGCCACCAGAGTCCATCAACAGAGTTCATCAGAAGTCTAAGACGTATCTATGAGATCACAGAGCTCTTGTACAGGCACAAAGGAGAAGATGTATGCTCTAGTATTTTAGGCTTGGACTATATGATTTAATGAAAACTGAGATTTTTCTGTAAAGCTACTTAGCTGTGACTTGCAAAGTATGAGTAAAGAACTAAAAGGAAAATTTTAAGCTATTAGAACAGAGAATAAA
This sequence comes from Calypte anna, assembly GCF_003957555.1. NCBI lineage: Eukaryota > Metazoa > Chordata > Aves > Apodiformes > Trochilidae > Calypte > Calypte anna. The sequence goes on from NC_044247.1 coordinate 7,717,376, forward strand.
AGAATTTAAACATGCAAATTGAAAGAGAGTTGTGTATGAAACTGGGACACAAAGCTCAGAAAGACCATTTTCCATCCCAAGAAGCCTCCTGCCAAACACTGCAGAGACAAAACACCCACTGTGCTGGTGAACACAGTGTGCTACAGGACCAGTACATTGATGCCACTGGTGTGCATTAACACAGCAGGTGCTCTGCAGTGAAGGAATCAAATATTGTAAGAGTCTTCACTTAGAAGAATCTGTTGCTTCTCCACCTCCCAGCTGTTCTTCTCTTTCACTGTGGATGTTGGAGGACCGCACAATCTGGCTTCAAGTATGGCAAAAGTAATTATCTCCCTATTGTAATTCCTACTTTCCTTTGTATTCTCTGTGAGGCTTCTGCAAATCTATTCTGTGTCCCTGCTGCACTGTATAAATTGAAGATATTTGCCTTTAAAGATTAACTAATGTTTTCTTGAATTTGCATGCAGGCTGTTATGAACTGAGAATTATCTTCTGCTTTTTTTTTTTTTTTAATTCTGCACCATTCCAGGCCTTTTTGTATTATGTTGCAACACACTTTACTGTGATGCTTATTTACCTTATTAACTAATCAAACTCCAGCTAATAAATATAAAAAAATAACTTAGTAATTTCTCTATCATTTTGGTGTACTTTTGATTTGTTATGTGATATGTCACATTTTGCATATCTGTACCCAACTCTTCCTTAGTTGAATTCTGAGCATCAGAGCTTTAGTTGAATTCTGAGCATCAGAGCTTTACACTGTATGAAATGTCATTCTTCAAGGCTGAATACATTCTGATGAAATACAGAGATTTCTCTTCCCAGCTCCCCAAAATACATCCTTTTCCCTGAAAATTCTCCATAGCTTTCTGTAAACTATTCACTTTGTCATTATATAGACTCTTTCAACATCCAGAAAAGTGCTTGTTCAAACTAGGAATTAGCTGTCTGTTATCATTCTTTTCTCTCCCTGGATCTCAGACGTATGAACACAGACTGGTTCAGTCCTTTACACTTTTCAAAATGAAACCAATTTGTCTGCTATTCTGAAGCAATATATATCAGGAGAATAATGCTTCCAAGAAATCTGGGTAGAAATGCTTGAGAGATGTACAAGATTTGCTCGTTCAAGATTGGATTTTCTGTTTGGCAGACTTATATTTTTCCAGAATGACCTGGCACAGAAATGATCACTTTGCTTTGCCTAGTTGAGCATGGTGAATAGTGTCTCCTGCATAATTCCCCTGAGGAAAGATATTGAGATAATGACATACTCATCTACATCAAGTATATCCAGTTAATATGGATTCACAATTACAAGAAATTAAATTCTAAATTCTCCAGTATTAAAAACACCCTCATAAAAGCTTCACAAAGAACAGAGACCACATAAAGTATAATACATTCATCTAATAATAGGAAGAAAGAAAAGATACTTTGAGGAGTGGGAAATGAGATGTTCATAAACAGTTTCAAGTTCTGCCTCAGTCCTTACATGCACCGAGCTTCTTGCTTCACCTGAGTGCCTTCAAACATCCACTGGGGCATTTTTAGGCCTATCAAATTTCCAGGTAAAATAAATGGTTAAACTATAGTTAAGTTGAAAGGTTAAAGTATAATCTTTAAAGCAACTGAAAATTGATAAAAATCATTGCTGTTTAGACCATATATTTACTTAGTTACCAGTTTTTCACTTATTTCTTATATACAGTTGCAAATACTTAAACAATATTCTTCCTTTGCAAAATAAAAATAAAATATAAAATCTGCCCTCCACAGTTCACTTTTGAGTTTAAGAATTCCTAAGCATGGGTAAAGAGATGTCTTATGTTTGGAAAGGCACTAATGTGCTTCTCTCACTTGCATTTAGAATGCCATAAATCTAAGCCAGGGAACTGTGTATTTTACTGATCATCAGTCGTTACACTAACTTTTTATTTTTAGTCTGCAAGTCAACCAAGTTAAGGGTATTGGACCTGGAGGTCTGGATCTACCCAGGTATGACCTCTGTGAATAATGGTACCCATGGAACTGATGACATGGCCTGTAGTGTTGGGGAAGTGTGGAGAATCTTTCCTTAGCATGCTCATTCTATGAAAAAGAAGGCAGAGTATTTTCTTCTGTCAATTTTGCCTGCCCAAAATGTATCAGGCAGAACCTGTGATAGCTTTTTTTTTTTTTTTTTTGAGAGCAGTTTGGCTCAATAATACTTTTGTCTAGAAGTAATGTAAAATAGAGATTATAACATAAGATGTTCATTTTACACCTCACTGACTATACAAAGAAAACATATTATCAGGGAGAAGTACAGCTGCATTTTGTGCATTGAGCTGCAATCTGAACGTAATGAATCCTTACCTGCTTAATTAGTAACAGTCTTATACCATAATGATATCAGGAACAACCTGATATATAGGGATTCCAATGTATTATCCTCCTTTCAGTCATTAAACAAAGGCTGGTTTGGATGTGAATCCATTTTGCAAGTTTCACTCTGAACATGATTCAGAGCCAGGTTAATGCAGGAACTGAAATTGCACCAGTGACAACAAAACTTATTCCAAGGCAGAATTAATTGTTACCTCTTCTTGGCATCAGTTGTTTGGAGAGCTGTGGTACACAGGCAGAGACAGAAATGTGTCTTAAAAACATCACACTTGAAAACCAGCACATGGGATTAAATATCAGATTGATCATTGTGCTTTAAGAAGTCAGATAATTGAAAAGCTTTATTTTTAACTTAGCTTCTTCCAACCTATTTTTAATTTTTTTCACTTGTTAATCTATCTGATAGATTTGGGAGCTCTGAGATTGTACCACCAAGAAACCACTAAAATGAGTATTTTTCCTTGAAAGTTCTTTGTGTTACCGCTGGGTTTTCTGTTTACGTACTAAAGGATCTACTTTAGGGTGTTTTTTGGGGTAAGTTTTAAGAAAAGCCAAGCAATGCACAGGTTCACTTCAATTAGAACATTTGAAAAAATATTTAGAGATTTTTTAACTGAGGTTTCCAGTACTATCTTCTCCTGCCTGCACTAAAAATCTAACACTGATTATCATAATCATGTTACAGTTACTCTTTATGAATTATGAAATAATAAAGGTGGAGAAAGTATTCCCACACAATTTTCATGTGTCCATGTGTATTTATTTCTTAATATATAATAACTGACTTCCTTAGGAGCTTGTATATTGAGTACATTTGTTTGAACCTGACTTCAATCAAACTATAATTGCGGCAAAACATCCTTTTCAAAGTCACTTACTTTGTCCTAAAAACGATAAATTAGAGAAAGATAGAAAAGCAGAACAAAGACAGGAAGACTTCAGAAGAAATTGCCAGACACCAGTTCCTATACATTTACATTAGAGCAGCTCATCTAGTAGTAGTATGGAATTCATAGCTAAATCTCAGATTTAAAAGAGGTTGCATACCACATGACAGATTTCTTGTAGAACATTCTTGATAATTTATTCATCAAGATGGTATCAACGAAGATATGACAGTGGGGAAAGGAAGTAGAAACAGAAAGTGCAGGAATGGGAAAGATGTGGCAAAACTGTAATATACCTTAGGGGTTTTGGAATGGGAAGAGAATGTTATTAGCAGGAGCCGTAATTCAAAATGAGAATTAAAAGCAGGTTAAATAATACAAGAAATAAATACTAACATAAAATATAAATGATAAATAATATAAGAATGATAATTAGATAGCTTCACGTCTGTATAATGACAAAAACAGGAGTGGAAGCACAAAACACTACACCTAGAAAATACAATAAACCAGATAAAGTGGACTATAAAACTGTGATTGAAGGGCACACAGCAATAAGTGCAAAAAGGTTGAAAGAGCATAACACACATTAAGGAGGAAACATCAGCAGAGATGCACTCCAGAAATCTTCAGAAAATCAGATGCAGGAAAAAGAAAGATGTTATGTTATTGAAATAAAATTATTGAATAAAATATAAAAGGAGAGGAATATGCAGTAAGAAAAGTTAGATACTAACCAAAGGATCTGAACAAATATGAAGATAAACAATGTAGTCTATATATAAATAAGCCATGAATTAATAGAAAGTTATATTACAAAACAAGAAAACCCACCAATTTGCAGAAACAAGCAGAAATAATTCACAGTATATGGATAGCACGGACAAATTCTTAGGGTCACAAGCAGCTAAAGAGTTACTAGAAATTAAATATGACATGGAAATAAGAAATTAATTATTTACTGAGAAAATCATTGATACTGAAGACTTTTTGTACATGATCTCACTATCAGTAAAATTTGTATTTGCAACAGAAATTTTTAGTTCTAGTTGTGAAGAGGGCAACACATAAGCTTACAGAATTTGCTCAAAGGATTTATCTAAAATGTTTTTAAAAATGGGGAAATACACATTGATAAATTTACTTTGTTTCACTGAAGCTTGAAGAAATATCTTCTGACTTCAGTAGAAAACATTAGATGATCAGAAGAGAGTCGCTATTCCCTGTGGAAGTATTACAGGAGAGATGGAACACAAGTGTATTTTTTCCTCCCCAAAAACCAAAGTCCAAGTCCAGTGGTTCTCAAGAAACAACCCACTCACCTGCTTACCCTTCAGATATTCATGGCAAGAACTTCAGCTGGCAGCGAGCTTGCAAGATGAGTAGAGGCAGAATTGCACAGCTCCCTTGCTAGAGAAATTACAACAAATCAGTTCATCCTGACTGATGCATGCTCAAGCTCTGAATAAGATTTTAAAATATCAGTTGAAAAGAACCCAAATGGTGGTTGGTTTACAGATGAAATAAAGCAAAAACAACCCCCTCAAAAAACAAATTTAAAATTCAGCAATAATAAAAAACAAAACCAAAACAAAACAAAACCCAAAACACAAAGCAAATCAAACAACAAACACACACACATAACTCCACAATATAAGTTTGAGAAAAATCTTACAGGTGTTTTTTTGGGTCTTAAATTCTGAAATGGGCCCCCTTCAATAAAGACCAAATAATTTCTAAGTCCCAGAATGGAAGCTGATTCTGTTTTCTGTCTCTTTACAGGTAGATTTCAACAGCCATTCAGAGAAGACAAAAACTAATTTAGTACTAGTTCTTCATGCCTCACTTACAGGGCTATTCTCTTCATGCTATGTGTTTGAGCACATAACACCACATGAACCAATGGTCTGGAAAGCAACAAATGAGTAACTGAAGTTCTGGCATAAACATGTTGGAAGCAGTTGCTCTGCTATACACCCCCAACAAGCAGTGCCAATCAATCATCATTCACAGCATCCAGGATACATTTGGCAGCAAAGCATTTTTGAAAACAGAAATATATTAACAGTTATCATCTGAGAACTAATCCTGGTTTTTTTTTCTTCTCCATATCTTGTCAGGTTTTTCTGAAAGCCAACTGTATCCTGGGCTGCCTTGAAGGCAGCATGACCAGCAGGTCAAGAGAGGTGATTCTGCCCCTCTCCTCTTTCCCACTGCATCCAGCCTGGGAGACAGCAGCAGCAGCAGAATGAGATGAATTTGTTGGAGTGAGTTCAGAAGAGGGCCATAAAAATGATCAGCATCCCTTCAATGAGGACAGACTGAGAGAGTTGGGGTTGTTCAGCCTGGAGAAGAAAAGGCTCCAGGGAGACACTGCAGCCAAAACTTTAAGAGGACCTCTAAGGAAAATGGGGACAGACTATTTAATAGGACCTGTTGTGAGAGGACAAGGAATAACAGTTCTTAATGAAAAGGGTGGATTCAGATGAGAGATAATGGAGAAATTTTACACAATGAGGGTACTGAAAAAGTGACACAGGTTGCCCAGAGAAGTGATAGAATCTTCAGCCCTGGAAACATTCAAGGTTAGGTTGAACCAGGCTCTGAGCACACCTGATCTTGATGTCCCTGCTCACTGCAGGGGGGTTGGATGAGATGACATCTAAAGGACCCTTTAGAGAAATGCAGGTAAATTTACCATAAATAAAAAAGGGGGGGAAATGCTGATCAAGGCTTCAGTCAGCTATTCAAATATTCTCTGATGTAGAGCACAGACAGTGGTGTATCACAGCAGGGAGCCAAAAATCTGCAAATCTGTAACACTCACTTATCAGAGAAAAGACTGTGATAACTCACCAACAGAGAGGTATCTCCCATTAGAGCAGAACCAACATGATGAAGATCCTGTTTTCATTCATGTGCCTTATGCATTCCAAGAAATTTGGTCAGAGGAAAAGAAAAAGATCAATCACAGATATTCTAAATTCTCAAATTCTATTTCTCATGTGTTGCTGCAAAATATATTTTTTGCTCAATGTTACCAAAAAAGTAGTCAGAGAAGACTGCCAGCTAAACACGTTTAGGTTCATACACCATTTTGGATATAGAGACTCTCTCTTCAATGTTGTGTACTCTTTAACTACAAAGGGGCTTTGTTGAGTTATCAGGCAAAAGCAAAGGCTAAGCAGTTTCTGGCAGTCTCAGTAGTATCCCATATTGCCAGCTGAAGTAGAAGGATGAGCTTCACCTTTCCTACTGTAAGTGAATATAAAATCCTCCAGTTTTACTTACAAAAAATATTTGTATTAAAATTGCATAAGAAGTTAAAAAAGGATAGCAAGATATTGAACTAACTTAAAATTATCTTAGAGAAAGACATTTAGACGAAAATGAAATTTTTTTGAGGCTTGAGACTAATTAGCAAGCCTTTCCTTAGTACAAACAAGCAAACTCTTATTAAAAATGTGGCACCCTGGAGTTCTTTTTAAAAAAGAGCTTTTTTTTCTTCTTCTAAAAATAGCATGCTCACCTCCAAAGGTAAAACATTGTGGTCCATCTCCAGAGATGTAAAAGAAAGAATTTGCACAGCCTGTTGCATGCAACAAGATCAGTACTCCACATGTGGGAAACACATCTGCATCAGCAGAGTATACCAGCATCAAAACTCTTTTTATACAGAGGGGCAAGAAATATTATACAGGATTTTAAGAAGCTCTGTAGGAAGGAATTCCTTCTTGTACCTGTCCTTCCATAGCTGTCCATGCCTGACAACATGACAAGTATTTTCCACAATCCCAAATGCCCTGGGTAAGGAGGATTATATTGCTAGTCCTGAAGGGCAAAGGTAGAGAACAAGGGAGCACAATTATCAGGTTTTCTCATTTGATCAACTTGTAGAGGATAAAATACTTTGAGCAGGAAATTTCTTGTTTATGTTTTGCATTAGTAGTGAAAGAAAACATGAAACAAACATTTTAGTTAGCTGCAGGGATGAGGTCAGTGTCACTGCTCAGCGTGCATTTGTCCAAGACGGGTGGCATCACCAGGTTAATGATTGGACTTAATCATCTTAAAGGTCTTTTCCAACCAAAATGGTTCTATCCCTGACACAAGTGGTATGTCTGTCAACTCCTATCCAAGCTACTCACCACATTTGATATTCCTGAGGTATTTCAGTCCAGTGTGTCTAATCATTTTATCATTTAGAGGTTTGTTTTGGTAAGAGGAAGGCATTGTAAAGTTGGAGATTGGAGATCAAATCAAAACTTCTATATTTAAACTCTGTCCTTCCGAAAAACATAACTGAGACTTCTCAAATAGAATTAAACACTTAACACAATCCAGTCCTCTGGACAGTAATGTAAGGGACAAGATGGGCAGCTTTTTTTAGATAACAGAGTTTGCAACACATAAATTTGATTAATAGTGCACATATTGTCAATACTTATTTCCATGAAATCTATGGCCAGTTCATTCTGCTCTCTGCTAACGTGCAAACTGTTCCTGAGCTGCAAACAGCAAACTTCAGGCAGCTGATACTGAAGACTCTGAGGGTTGGCAAAATGAGTGCTTCCCCAGGGAAATGCAGGAGCTTGGACTACTGCTGAAAGTTTTCAATCTGCATTCTACTTCCTCTACTGAATTGAGGCCAACTTTTATGCAAAAGCAATCAGATGCAAAAGTCCTGGCCAAGCAGATACCATGAATATAAACGAGGGAGAGAACAGGGCTGCTGGATGGCTGTTTCCATTCAATTAAAACTTCTGGATTGTTGTGCTGAATTTTCCAGTGAAGTGGAATAACATATTTAAGTTTGGTTGGTAAGCTAAGTGGACAATCCTCTAGTCCACTTGGCAGCTGACAAACAGCAAGCCAGCCAGCATCCTGCCTTCCCAATCCCCCAGAGTTTTCTGTCTTCCCGGAAAAAAAAATGAAAGCACATACTTGAATTCCACTGCAAAAATCCACAATCATGCATTCACAAAAAAAACCCCAACCCAAATCCACTGAGTCTGTGAAATCTGTATTTTTGGAAATGAAATTCCTTCCCTAGAAAGAAGTTCTATATCAGTCTCTCCCCTTATTCTAATTCTGTGTTATGTGTTGAGGCACAGTAGGAAGCTGTGACTGAGGACCACTGCACACATGTATTAATCTAAATGTTTTGTTCCCATAAAGGAACTAAAATATGTGGATTGATTTTCTTCTGAAATTGAAAAATATTTCATTTGCCTTGAAACAGTCATCCTAAATAGCAGTGCAACTTGAGCTTATTTACTAATATAGTGTAGCAATTTTGTACCTTGTTGGGTAGATCTCGTTTTAATTTCTCCTCTGACAGGTTTAAGTTTCTTGTTTGATAGAAAATAACTCACAAGAAGCCCTTTAATTTAATAAATCTTTTTGGTGCTCCATTAAATATCAAAAAATATGTGTGTTGGTATAACTTTGCAATCATTCACAGCAACTCCAGCTGTTATGGGTCTCATATATTCTCCAAAATTTATAATTACATCAAAACCCATGATCGGACCTTGGCTCCAAAATCCAAAAGGCTTCAAGATACTTCATAAGAATACAAGATTCTCTGAAATTCTCAGCACAAAGCCCTTCCAAAACCTTTTCCTAGGTTTTCAAAATCATTAAAACATGCAAGTAAAGGTAGTGACTTAGTGACTTTCTCTGTACCTTTTAACCATTTTTATCTATAATTTTTTAACATCTTCTCTGCTTCTTTATTGTAACTATTAATAGATCTGTGCAAAAGATCACTTGTAATTTGCTCATATGGGAAGCACATTTTATTGAATTAATGAGATTAGGGTTCTTTGCTTTGGAATCCTTGTAGTAATTAGACTTAATGTAAGAATTCTCACAGCTGATCAGAGGTGTGAAAGGCATCTTATAATTAAAACCTATATAACACTACATTTTCTGTACTTTTCAGCTTCCCAGTCATACATCTACAGATTATATAGTCTAAACAGTTTGTGTTGTGAATATCTTATTGAAAAAAAAATGTTTTTCCAAGCAATTTTTCTTATTATGCCATCATAAAATTTAGTGAACAAGAAAAATTGATCCAGAGATAATACCTTTGCTATTACCAACAAATAGAATCTCTATCAGTAAACCCACGGGACAGTTGACATTTAATGGCTGACAAATTCTTGATTTTTTAAAAATTGTAATCTGTATGAAGGTTTTAAAATTATATGTATCAATAAGATGCTCTTTGACTTTGCAGAATGCCCAGCAATTTTGTATTCTGAAGGATTAAAAACTCAGCACTCCATGAAATAAGCAACAAGAGTTGTTATGTTATCTAAAAAGCAGTTATTTATTGGAGATACTTAATGTTTAGTCACTGTAGGAACTGCAGGACTAGTATCCTTCCCTTTATACAAATATTTTAGCTTTGGGAAGACACTGAGGGTACAATTCATTGATGTCCAATTATGTGAGGAGAGGTAGATATGATTATGGACGCCTAAAATGCATTGATTAATTTAGGTGCCATCAGTCACATCGACACTGCATGGAGGGACTAACAGATGTAGCTAATTTCTGACAGTGCATGGACTAACTTGAGCAGTGTGAAACCAAATATTCAAACCCTTGCACTAATATTTATGGGCAAAATGTCATTTGTCGTAAATATTGATTCAGTTTCACCTATTTTCATATGTAGCATAAGTAGCCAAAGTGCATAAAATTGCCAGAGCTCTGTCCTGCTGTGTAGGGATCAAAATAAAAATGCTTTTCTTAGGTCTTCAATTGCTACTGACTGTGAATACTTTAAAGTAAAGGGAAGGACATAGATGTAAGTTCTAAAATAAACTTTGAGTTTCTTCCTTCCAAAAATCTGTGATTTCTAAAACACAGGTGAGGGTTCTGCTCCTCAGTCAATCATAATTCTGCTTTGTGATATACAGAGATGCTGGCTGCACTATGAAGCATCTAGTTAGCAGCAAGCACACCTCTAGATACTGTCAGTTTCATAATGTTACTCAGAAATGGTAAATCACATTGGTTTATGCTAAACAGGATGGATTAAACCCTCCAAATTTTTCAGTTTAGCAAAGAAACAAATATTCTGGAAAAAAAACCCCAACCAAACAAAAAACACAATGAAAACCTATATCCCTGCTTTTCTTTGGAATGTAATAATATCTATTTCTTCACAAAGGTATAGTGTTTACTAAGAAATCTGCTCCTAGGGTAAGCTATTATTACTTCAGTAGTCTCCAGGCCCCAAAAGGAAGGAAAATAATTTAAAAAACGCAGGATGTTCATGAAATGGAGAAATGGATGATGAATTTGTGCTACTTACGGCACCTCGTCAATTCCTTGCATTTTATCACAAACTGAAAAGACTTCACAGGGCAGCCACTTGGAAGCAGAGCCAGGCTGAGGATTAGGTTAAAGAGAAGACTGCCTAACCTGGCAGGAATTAAACAATGGGAAGAGAAGAAAATCTGGTGGCATGGAACACCTATTATTCATCTGCAGGAATCTGTTTCCCAGCAAGAGCTTATGAATCCAATTTTTTAGAGTATTTCAGAGTGAGTTAGTAAATTTACAAAGGAGAATCAGTAACAATATTCCTTCCTCTTCTAGAAATAAGCTAAACTGATCACTGGAATTCTGGCATCTTTAATTACCAGTCAGGATTTAAATAAATCAATGCTTAGCATCACACTAAGAGCTGGAGATGGGAACGTTCAAATATCTTAAGGCAAAGGTCTGCTTCCCCCTCAGAACGTACAGGAGAAGCAGCACAAGAAATAAAAGGAAAAGGTGATCTGGAGTATGGTGAAAGGTCTTTCTCATTCTCACAAAAGCTGGGGAACAGCACAGCTAAAGTCTGAAAGTATCACCAGCTATTCCCTCCAGCACACCAAAGCACCATGTCCTATGGCAGTGACTTGAATAGTAACGCCAAAGCTGGTTTTGTCACCAGCATTTTGCAATGCTCTAGATTTGTTTTAACTGAAATTAACCTCAGGGAATCACAGGAAGGACATTTACAGGTGGGTATTCCGCTTTTTATAGCTGAGCAGCATATATAACATAAAAACATGCAACTTCTCCCATTAACAACACAAATACAGGAAACTTGCTCATACATTTACTGGATCTATATCTGGTTTTCTGCCAGCTTTCTAAAAATCTGGCTACAAAAGGGAGATTTTCCTATCTGATGGACTTCATGTGCTGGTTAATACTCTGGGGAACAGACACAATTTCTCCTTCATCCAGCAAAGCAGTAAGAAGAAAGACAATCTCAATTTTTTTCCTGTGCCACAAAACTAAAATTAGCACAAATATTGTTCACAATACAAACCTAAGCTTATCGACTTTGAAAGTGACATAGTGGTAACTAAATTGAAAAGATTTGTTCATAAATGCTGACTTGTCAAATAAAGAAAAAAAATCTTTTTGAATAAGAAATTAATCCCTATTAGAATTGTAATGTCTAATAAAATAAAAAATTATTTCACTATTATGAGCTACAATTTATACTATATTACAAAACTTCCAAAGGGCAATAAATTTGACAGATAAAAAAATTAATACAAAATCTAATTATATTTAATTTTATAAAATTGAAATAGACTTTTTCTGTAATATCATTTAATTCAAGACATTTATAAAACATCAAAATTATTAACAATACCTAAAACCCCCCCTTGATGTAAAGTTAGAGACTTTATCAACTATGTACCTTCCTCTCCACTATAGGAGAGATGAGAATGGAAATCTCATGTTTTGAACCAAATTCTGCCATAGGCAGCCACTTTCTCTGCTCTGCTGACCTGAATCTGTGTAACTTAGATCTACAGTTTTAAAAGCAGAGAAGAAATAGGGCACAGGGAGGGCAGAGTATTTCTGCAACTCGCTATTTCTCTGAAAATTTATGGGAATCTCACTGCTATTTCTCTGAAAATGAAAAAGAATCTCACTGCTTGTCTCATCACATTTACCCTAAAAGAGCTCCCAATTCACACTAGTAAAACCTTTTCCTTTTCAAGAAAGGAGCTTTGTTCTGGCATCAGCCTGGGTCAGATGTTCAGTTCATTGCTGATATTGCTGATCTTTATATTTGTGGGATGGGGTGGTCATGCTCTATATTGCCCAGCTGAGGAATTAAATCTTCAGTCTGATGGAGGACCACAGCAGAAAATCTACTTATCTCCTCCTATGAGTTTTTCATAAGGTACAGTCTCACCCACCTGAAAACCCTGGTGCTCAAACTCCAGCTTTCTACAGGAAGAACTTCTTTAAATGCTGTTTTTCTCTTTTTGCCAGCAAAGCTGTCTCTCTAAGTCCTCTAATTATTATTCTCAAAACACATTCCTCTAAAGAGAATCGATGATGCTTTCTTGAAGTGTTTTGCTAATCATGCCTTTTAACTTTGCTCACTGAAGACACAGCCAGTCAAAGAAACTTACCTGGCAGTCAAAAACTTTTTGCATGGGTACCATTAGTAGGATAAAATGGTAATTAGTCTCTATTGTTGATCACCAAGCACTCTTTTCAACTATCAATTCCTCATCCATCTGGAAGTCTTTGTTTTGTAAGAGAAGCAGAATGAGACATCTTACATAGCTATGGAACAATCGGAGCAAAGCTCTACTCCCTTTACTTGTCTTCCAATCTTTGCTGCAGAACTGGCTTTTAACATCCCATCAAAACCACTCATTAAAAGAAAACCAAATCTAGTTTTGAAAAATTACAGACACTGTTTTTATACAGTGCACATAAAAACATGTTCAACACAGAAAAAGTTTAGGCAGATGTTAAAAATTAACAGTGATGCTAGGGCTTTCTTCAAGATTTATTCGCTTCAGTGACTCAGTATCTCATGGCTTTTTTCTCATTTTTTTTCCTGTGCCACAATAAATCATACTGTGAAATAAGCTTGGTTTAAGTAGCAAAAACATTAGGATTTCACATTTAGCAGCGTAAAAATTGCCTTATGTTCAAATTCATGCTCCTCAGTGAGGTTCCCAGATACCTTCCACAGAGTATCATTTTATTATTAGAACAGAAAAAGGCTCCCTATGGGCAAACCAAAGCTTGCCATCACAAACTGTGATTAGTATGTAATGACAAGACATGAGAACCTGAAGAAATGTTGGGTTCATATTTGACATATACTAAATTAAGTTTGTGGCAAATAGCTGAGATTATATATAAATTAATTTACAGAGCTTTCCTTGGTGATCATTAGAATTTTCCAGATTGAGTTTATGTATAAGAAAACTTCAGCAAACTGAAGTCTTAATGTACTTGCACACAAAAAAAATCAATACTCTTGCTAAAGATAGTGACCTCAGTGTTTAGAGAAAATTAAACTCTGAATATGTTAGTGAGGTTGTAGAAGGTATTGGTCAAGTTGAATAGAAAAATGGAAAATTTCTGCTTAGTCTTGACTTTGGGTTAGAATGAAATTCAATGTAATTGTTTTTGTATTTTTCAAAAAATGGCTAGAAATCTGAGAAAAATCAGAGGATCTTAATAAAATTGAGCTAATAAATGGTCGGACATTACTATTTATATTTAAAAAGATAAAAGAAAGAATATAAAAAAACTAAAGCAAAAAGAAATCTAGATGAACCAAAAAATATCTTCTGAAAACTAAACATTTCAACATCATCATATGAGATCTGTCAATATCTTAAAATAAAGATATAATTATCTACAACATTTATTTTAACTCCAGTTAGTTATCAAGATGAACATTCCCATTTTTAAGGAAATGCTTTTTTGCAAAGGCCTTTTTTAGGAAAAAGTTCTTAACAGTTTTATATATATAAGATTTATAGTTGTGTCTATATATTTGAAATTAAAACAGTGATTAATGCATATAAAATTGTGAATTGTATTATGTTTGAGTCAATGATGGAAATTTAATTTAATGAACTGAAGTAATTAAAAATCTAATTCCATCTCAGGATGTTCTTCTTTCATAGAATCATAGAATTGGCTGGGCTGGAAGGGACATCAGAGATCATCAAGTCCAACCCTTGATCCACTACCCCTGTGGTTCCCAGCCCATGGCACTGAGTGCCATATCCAGTCTCTTTTTAAATATCTCCAGGGACGGAGAATCCACTACTTCCCTGGGCAGCCCATTCCAATGTTTGATCACCCTCTCCATAAAGAAATTCTTCCTAATCTCCAACCTAAACCTCCCCTGGCACAACTTGAGATCCTGCCCTCTTGTTTTGCTGAGAGTTGCCTGGTAAAAGAGACCAACCCCTCCCTGGCTCCAACCTCCTTTCAGGGAGTTGGAGAGAGTGATGAGGTCTCCCCTGAGTCTCCTCTTCTCCAGGCTGAACAGCCCCACCTCCCTCAGCCTCACCTCATAGGACTTGTGCTGGATCCCTTCACCAGCCTGGTTGCCCTCCTTTGGACCCGCTCCAGGACCTCGATATCCTTCCTGAACTGAGGGGCCCAGAACTGGACACAGTACTCGAGGTGTGGCCTCACCAGCGCTGAGTACAGGGAGAGAATCACTTCCTTGGACCTGCTGGCGACACTGTTCCTGATACAGGCCAGGATGCCACTGGCCTTCTTGGCCACCTGGGCACACTGCTGGCTCATGTTCAGCTTCCTGTCAATCCAGACTCCCAGGTCCCTTTCTGTCTGGCTGCTCTCCAGCCACTCTGACCCCAGCCTGGAGCTGGTTGTTGTGGCCAAAGTGCAGGACCTGGCACTTGGCCTTGTTGAACCTCATCCCGTTGGAATCAGCCCAACTCTCCAGTCTGTCCAGGTCCCTCTGCAGAGCCCTCCTGCCTTCCAGCTGATCGACGCTTCCCCTCAGCTTAGTGTCACCTGCAAATTTGCTGATGATGGACTCAGGATGATGGCAGGAGTGGCAGGGCTTCACCGTCTCCTTCTGGACTTCTTTTGGGTTAGAAAGTGTGTGACTCCACCAGTCAACTTCCCTTTCACTGTCCCTAATACTTAGTCTCTCTACCTCCTCCTTGAGCTCTGCCAGCAGGCACAGCAAGACATTCACCTGCTTGCATCACACACAGACCCCACTCACACTGTCGTCTGGGGCTAACACAAGGCTCAGACACCCTACACAGCCAGAGGCCTAAACAGCTACGTCACTCTTGCTATCCCTCTTAAGGGATTCCCTCTGTGTGGACACACCCTGCTTCTTAACAGCAACAGGTTTTGATTTTTGGAGACCATTCCTCCTTCAAGAGAGCTGGGAGGTGGCTGTGCCCCTCCTGCTTGCCCTACTTGCACGAACTGCCTCGCTAAATGCCGCACCCTGTTCCTGTTTGCCTCTTCCTGTTCACCATGATCCGGGTTGCTGGCGCTCCTCACAGCCCTCTACATCACCAGGTGCCGCACCCTTATCAGCTCAATGACCACACCTGAGATGATAAGCAGAAGGTGGGGCAGCTCTTTGCAGTCCTTTATATCTGTCTCTGCACTGCTGGGTGTGGCCCTCCTATCAGGTGATTGGCCACACCTCAGACGACATAAGAAGGCGGGGCAGCTCTTTTCAGCCCTTTACAACCCTCTGGGCAGTGCTGGCTGCTGCCATCTTTTCAGCTGACTGTCCACACCTGAGACAACCAGCAGGAGGTGGGGCAGCTCTTCGCAGCCCTTTATATCCCTCTCTGCAGTGCTGGCTGCCCCCTCCTTATCAGCTGATGATTGGCCTCACCAGAGATCACCAGTGGAAAATCAACATATTTTTTAATATATATATAATATATATATGATATATGTTTATATAAGTTTCTATTTATTATTATTTCAGTCTTGATGCATTGTAACTAAAATATTCTGCTTCACTGTTTTAGCTTCATTAATCTAAAAAAGCCTAAACCACATTAATTAATGAATGCTGAAAACAAAGCTTCATCTTTGTAAAACAGAATATTACAGCAACACATATCCACTCCAGATTTGGGAAATCGTACCAGAAAACATGGATAATGTCTTCATGATCATTTAAAATAACATTTCCACAGCTTCCAGAAGCAGTAGAATACCTATTAATAAAGGAAGCTGAAGATAGAGCTTCTGTGTTAAAATATATTAATTAAAATATGCATTCAGAAGGCTAAGACCTTTAAACCTGCAACTGTTCTTGGGAAACACAGCAGCAAATGAGGAATACAAACCTCTTAGAAATATCACTGGTCTGTAAGTCTGAAGATATCAGAGTGAGCATTCATAAGACATTTGTTCCTTTACTTCAAGACACGATGATGAGCATTTCTTTTAACACCTTCCTACATGGATATTTGAGCATCCAGGCATTTAAAAACAGATGGGAGGGGGGAGAGGCAAAAGTCATAATGTGACCAAAATAGTAACTTTTCTTAGGAGTTCCTAAGGTTCTGAACACTCTTCAGGTTTGACCAAATGGGCTTGAAATGGTACCCAGAAGTAAGCTGGGAAATAAACATATTTTGGCTTAATTATTGTAATACATAGAGAGCAGCTGGGATGCTCTAAGGAGAAAAATTACTGCCAAAAGGACTTCACAAGTTAGGTTTTGTTCTGGCAAACAGCATACGTAAGACATTATTTCAGCTTGAAAAAAATGTTCAACTGCATTCCACTAAAATGGCTTCTTTGATTTATCAGAAATAATGTTCTACCAGTAAAGAACAGGTGTGAAGAACGAAGCTTTCATGTCCTGTAATCTTTCACAATACTTGAATATTGTTTAAACACAAGAAAAGAAAAGGAATACTTAATATGATTCAATAACTAAATCATATTTAATTGTTCTTTTTACTTGTCCTTTATAACAACTACATCAAGATGGCATATGACCATCCTGAGTAGGGTAGGAAAGGGAAAATGCAACATAAGTGCATAGGGGTGAAAATAATCCCCATGCACATGCTATCTCTGCCTCCTGTTGCAATTAGTGGATGCTGTGTATTTTATGTATATTATGTATATGCACTTTACACTGTATATTTGAGTTTAGCACTGTATATACAAATACTAAAGTGACCATTGCTAAAATTCACCATCTGGAACATCCAAGCTCACTGATGCTGACTGGAGAAGAAAGGCACCAAGCAGAATTAGGCAAGGACAGAATCCAACTCATGGGCAGTATCCAGCTTTACATCACAGTTCTATTGGGAAGAAGCACTAGGATAAAATCAGAAAGCTATTTCTTAGATTGAACACACAGTGAACCAGGCATTCCTTTCTCTATACTAAAAGCAGTATCAGCCTAGATGGTTGACCATCCTGTCACTGTACAAAGAAACTCCCACTGCTCTCAAATACAATCAGAAACAGAAGCTGCAAGGGGCTCACTGTTGCAAAACCTCATTAAAATCAAAGCAAGTTCTTAAGAGGCAGGGAGATGCAGTCACTATCTGATGACTTTGCAAACTTTTTCTCTAAATCTTATGGAACTGCACATGAACTTATGAACTGTCTCATTCCAGCTCTTGTGAAAACCATCTTTCAACAATGTCACAGAGTGACACCCTTCTGAGAAGCAAAAAATAACCAGGAATGTTATTGTGACACTGTACTATATTGTTGCTGACAGAAGCTCCCATCCAAATATGGAGATTGCATTTTATATGCTTCAAACAACCTCTTTTATAAGCTTGATCTTAAGGAAAGACATTCTTACTGAATTTTCTATGAGAACCACATTGTTCCTAACTCACAAATGTTGTTTATTAAAGACACCACATCATCCCCAGATAACTAAAGAGATGCCAAAAACATAATTGTAACCAGGTTTCTGTAAAAATAGTAATATTTGGCTTTAAAAAATATACATTAGATAGTACCCCAAAGAGCTATTTCAAAGTTATCTCCATGAAGTTCTTACCAAAAGAGAAAACATGTATATTTTATTTTTGAACATTAAATATTCACAGAATGCCTATTAAGACAAATACATAGCCTCATCAAGATGAAAGATTTGGGAAGACTTGTGAATTTTTAAAATTAAAAATAAAATCATAACGTTAATATGACTTAATTGCATAGTTAAATAATTAAAATATATCAGTGAAAAACTCTTTTAATAACTAGATAGCTAAATTGATTTTTCTAAATGGAAGAAAAACTATCAAAACCAATCAGCTACTAACATTTTGTGTATCAGCTGATATAATCAAAATGGACTTTTTAAAATGTTCTCCTACAGTTTCTATCTTTTGCATATCTAAATAACATATTTCTTCTGAATCAGTTGCCTAAGCCAGATAAAGCTTACAGAAATAGATTTTGGATATATTGGGGATCAGTGTTCTCCTAACAGAGACTTGGAGCAGTCTATGCAAACTTTTTACATTGTTCCTATAATGAGACTTGAAATCCATGCCCAATGGAAAACCAAGAAGGGAAATGATTTCATAGTTGCTAATTTTTGATAGTTATTTATAAGCTTGGCCCTACACGAGGTCTATGGCTACTTTCATCTCAGTGGTGGCACGGATAACAAGAGTAAGGAGAGGATTAATTGCCATGGTGAAATTTACCTGTCAGCTTCCTTGGCTTTTTTATGGCTACCTCCATGATGAGATCTGTGACCATTCTTTAAAGTACTCCTCGATGCTTAAGTTTGCCTTCTAAGCTGTTGCTGCAATTCAGCCTTGCAGGGATAGAGATCAGCAGTCACATCAGATTTATTATAGAAATATTAATTCACAGACATGTCTTTAGACAGAAATGCATGTAGAAACAGCAGATAAGTTCTTTAAGTCCTGATGTCTTTATTCAGGAAGCTTCCATTAAACTACTTTAAATTATTTAAATAAAATGTTTTAATTAGTTCTATCAAACTTAGCCCCCTGTTCTTGAAATTTAGATGAAAATAGATGAGTAAACAGTAAAAAAATGAGATGAAAGTGCCTGAAATGCTAACTGGAATTTTAAACTACTTGATCCATTCAACCAAAAGATGAATACCACATTCATGCTACTTCTGGGAAAAAGGCTGATGGCCAACGCTTCTTTGTAGCAAGACAAACCTCTTTTAGGGTACGGCACTTCAAGGTCCAACCAGGCGTTCCAGCAGAGACTCACAAACAGTGCTCCGAGCCTATAGCCCACAGGGTTGACTAGCCTGGATCAGTGCTGTTGCTCTGAGAGCAACTGACCTCTCTGCTGGCTAACTCAGGAGTGAGTCGAGCTTGTGCTTCAAGCCTCACCTTTTATTGGCCCCCTGGTCCTGCCCCTGCGCTGTTAGGGCCTGCTTTAATCGGGCACAGGTGGGCTTGACACAAGTTCATGCCACTCCCTGGGAACTAGTGGCACCTGGTTGCCTCATTTCACTACACTTCTTACTGAAAAAATAATCTTGAAGCTGTAAACAAAGAGCTTTGTCTCCACTCATCATTACAAGGAGAGAGAAATGAGCACAACTTACAGAAGATGATCCAACAGGTTCAGCCCACCAAACTACAGACTCTTCCTACCTCTTCCTTTTACTTGGAATATAACAGAAGCATTATACTGACCAGCTCTTTTTAGTGAGCTCTGACTTCACTGCTTGCCAAACTGGTGAGCACAATAGTTTGAAATACACCCCAAAACTGCTTAAGCAGAGTCTGTTTAGCAATGTTTGAACATAGCTCCAATGTCACATCTACAGCTTTTGCAAAAAAAAGAACCATGACAATGGAGGTTGCCTCACCATTTCCTCACAGCTGTAATGGCATCCTATTAAGAAAATGACATCAGTGTCCATCTTCAAAGTATCAGTGTCCCTGGCTTGATCTTTAATTTGATGAGTTTTAAATCCCGAAGGTTTAAACTGAATCCTCTACTTCTGCAGAAACAAAGTGATGTCAGCCTGCTGTACTGAACACAGATGTTGCTGATCTCCACAGTGATCCCAAGATCATGTTTTTCATTTCTTGATCATAAACTAGTATGGTCTTTAAACAGCTGCTTTGTTGAATCCCACAGGTAGCTGCACTTTATTTTGAGAGGAATAATTCCTATATATAGTGTCCATATGTTCCTTTTCTTTCAGAGGCTTAGTGAAAATTCAGTAAACAAACAAAAAATCCCACTCCAAACTGCAACTATCCTCTGCTTCTATACAGATGCTAGAAAGCCTTCTGTGAAGATCATGAAGCAGAGCCCCACAGTAGCAGAAAGGTGGTAACTGTGGTCAAAAATCTCTCAATTTACTTCTGACCTTCAGTGTTAAAGCCAATAGTGCCTATTTGTGCTTAAAGCCTGGCACAGGATTAAGTAACCTGCAATATCGAGGCCTTCTTGTTGGAGTTCAGATTTTCAATGTGTTTTCAGATGAGCAGTGAAAAAGTAGTATTGGACTGAAATAATTTTATTTTTTTTACTGCATTCACATCTGCATTGAAAAAAATAACAGTAGCTCCAAGACTGAGAACAACAAGAATTTGAAGAAATGGGGTCAGAAATCCTATCATTCCAAGTTAAAGATTACATTCTCTATTTTTCTTCAGCACATTGCCACACAAATTGCAACATAGAATTCATTTCTAGTATTCTTAGAGGAGTACAAAAGAAACTCCTATGAATCCCCCCCCCCCCAGTTCAAGTTTCAACTCCTACAGTGTTTGATTTCATTTCTATTACTTTTTCACAATTTTTGCTTGATTTGAGTCTTACATTTGTGCCCTGCCAGAATACCATTAAAAATCTGTTCAATTTATGTATGATGCGGTGGAAAAAACCACTATGATGCATCTGATGTTCAATCCGAGATTAATTTGTAAGTGATAAGTTAGGAGGTTTAATCTCAGGGCCCATATGTCACATCTCAGAACCAGATCACACTCTGGCATGAATGGCAGGCGCAAGATTGACATATTGAAACGGGTTTGGGAGATGTTCCTGAGGAAAGCTAATTCATCTTTTATCACTGGTGGAAATATTCATACTTCAGATATCTCATATGAAAAACCAGCATTTTCAAATCAGAGAACTCTTATGGACAACTATGAAATCTACTTTTCCTTAGAGTCAGTGATCTACGTGTAAGGATTTTTACCTGAGTGAGTTCTCTAGAAAATAGGGACAGCTTCCATTTAGCAGTTCCTGGTTACATAAGTATGAGGATACAGACAGGCAAGAACAGGCTAAAGACACAGGCTGCAGACTTCCACAAGATTAGTTTAATAAAATATTTTTTTCCTACTGGATATGTTACTGTCTATATCTGATACTTTACTAAGGCAGCAAAACACTGCACACAGCACATTACTATTCAGATGCCACATTTGAGGATGTTTATTCACTGTTCCAAAACAGGTTTTAAAAATTATCTCAAAAATTTAGAGGAAGAGAAAACTTAAACCTAAACCACACAGTCCAGTTCCTAACAATATATGAGCAAGAGAAAGATTTAATTAATTTAATTTCATTTAATTTAGGGATGTGTATTAGTACTGAATAAAATTAACCTGAGCCTACTTTAATTTTTGTGTATCCTGGTGTTTGCTCTTAGTACCTATAGCAGAGAACAGGGTTCAAGAGGTACAGATCCTTTCATTCAGTGCTGTTTAATCATGGTGAAACCTCCTTCTGGGGCTCAATGCTGTTCTGTTTCCTCATCATGTAGAGTTTTAGACTAAATCCCATGTTTTCCTTTCACAAACAAATGCAATGTATTACAGAGCATCCTAAACCCAAAGTTTTAACCACAATCTTCTACTGCTTCAGAAGCTAAGTATGGGCAGTTTGCTATCACATCTTCTGCTCACCCTCAAAAAACTCTTATTAGAAACAGACATTTGCTAAGGTTGGGGTCACAACAGATGGTCTGTTAGCTGTTCTCTAAATACTTATCTTACACCAGAATGGGAACATTTTGTGCCCAGAAATGCCTTCGTAAATAAAGTTTTCTGAGGACTCTAAGCTCACTACTTGCAATCACATTATAAAGAAATGCATTTTAATTGCCAGGAGTGGATAAGAATAATCTTTCTGGAAAGTTGTTTTCCACATCCAAGTGTGTCCCAACAACTACAAATAATGGAAAAACAGTTATAAATAAAATACTATGAAATATTATGGCCACAGCATTAGTCATCTGATGTATTACTATGTGATTAGGAAGGCTGTACCATTAGCCCATTTTACTGCAGAAAAAAACTGCCAGTGGTATTTTTTTTCCTTCATTGTGCAGTTAAGAGAACTAAAGTTGTTCAATTCTAGCTTTTCTGGCAGGAGGGTTTAAAGGAAGAATAGCTAGAAAGGGAGATATTACAAGATTTCATATGATGCATGAAGATAAATTAGCATGTGACTGTACCTTTAAATTTTAAGAGCCTTATTTCAACAGAAATAAATTACTTTGTCTTTTCTGCAAACAATGACCGAATGCAGTAGAAAAGTTAGGAAAATTTTCAAAAAAGAACCCACGTGTTGTAGTTCATACGACTACAGGGTCAGAGTCTGATGGTGTTGCCTGATGGGCAGGTGGTTTCCCAACCCAGGCAGCACTCCTGTAAGCTGTGTAACCATGACAGGCAGAACTAATCACAAAAAAGGTCTTTGTGAGGTATTGTATATCACTGCCACTATTTGAATTACAGCAGCTTTGATTGCTCTGATGTACCCTTGGATTGAAATTTGGGCTAGGATTTGTGGAATATTGGAGGCTCCAGTTTTAACCTTTGCTCTAGTCCTATGCCACAGTTCAGCATTTCACATTGCTTTGCAAAGAATAAGTTTTCTCCTTTTGTTTTTTGTTTGGTTTTTTTTTTCCTCTTCTACTTTTTCCTTCCAGTAACTTCCTATTGAAAGAAATCTCATGTTGCCTTCAACCTTATAGGAAATGGTGTCCAACCAGTGTAGAGCTTTCAGGAATTTTGTCCTGCTCAGCTCCATTACAAAAAGCAGATGTAATTTTTCACTGCTCCTCTTGTGAGCTCAGCTGTGTAGAATGAGATGGGTCAGAGCCCCTGCCATGGAAACCAAAGCAGTGACTGGCCAGAGAAGGTGATTCTGGCTAATGAACATCTCTGATATTTCTTCATCATTCCTGGAGAGCACAGCTATCAATCTGTGCCTAATCTAGGCAAGATATTTCTAACATAAAGTCCCCATATAGCAGGAAACGACAACTGCAAAAGCTGATTTATCCAAGCTGCTCTGCTAGTTCCTATTCCATGACAGAAGAGCTCCTAGGCTGACAGACAGCTTAAGGCTGAGCTGTTACTTGATCTCATTATGTGCCAGCTGATGTAAGTTAGCAACCAAAGTGGTAAATTGTCATGTAGACAAACAAAACTTTAGCAGCAGCTAGTAGAAATAGTTTCAAGCTGAAGCCAAGAAACTCATTCTTCTGTATTCTTGAAAGTAGCTTAGAAGTTGACTGGTGACATTACAGCTTCTCTTGGAATAATTTAAATCCAAGCTGCTCTAGCAGACAAATATTTTGAAGAGCTGCATTTTACTAGTTTTCACATATGTTTAAAATTATTAGTGATTGATTAGACAGGGTTGTACATAGGTCAAGGTGTTAAATACAGATGTAGAAATTTCACTGAGAAGAGCTTGGAGTGACATTTATTTCTGATCTTGTGCAAAACTTCACCATGGTCTGATCTCATTCCTTTCTATAAAAACAAAGCAGAACTAGATTTTAGAGCTGAAGATCCAGCAGTTATGCTTTAGAATGCCAACCTCTGTGGGATGATTTCACAGAAGTGGTGCTGTCTTACTTCATCCATAAGACAGTCAGTTATACCTAAAACTTGCAGTCTCACAGAACCAGGAAAAGCAGAAGAGCTCTCTATTTGACTAATATGGGGGGTTGCTGATGTTTTTAAGCCTTCTCAACATGATATTATTTCCAACAAAAATGTTTGGGTTTAGACAGAGCCTATTTTGCAATTCCGAATTAACAACAGCAAGTTAAACACAAGAAACCAAATCAGTGTTAATCCTGGAAAAGAAATAAAATATTTATCATTTTGTTTTCCCCTCTACTTTTCATTGACTTTGAAAGCCCATCCTTTTTCCTGGCTTCATTTTGAAACTTCATTAGCCAGTGGGTCACCACCTTTTGCTCAACAGAGTAGTGGTTATTTTTCATGCCAACACAGAGGATTCAGACCTGATTTGTATTGCAGGTAATAAATGGTCATTATCTGCACCCTTCTTCTAATGTGAATGGCTGTCTCTGAACTGAAGGAAGTAAATCTTTGTAACTTGATGACAGCACATCACACTGTAACCAGTCTTTCCCTGGTATACATACTGGGGCAAAGACTTAGAGGTCACACATTCAATTCTGTGTAATTACTGTCAGTTTAATGATGAAGATGAAAGAAGATAGCATATACTTAATCAAGCAGATAAGCATATGAAGCTTTTGCATTAAAGATTTAATGGAACAATAGACACAGAACTGGAAAGTGGACAGTAGGCAAAACATGTCCCTTCTGTGACTGCTCATGGTTTCCTCAGAAAAGTCAGGCAAACACTAAGTGCTTCCTTCTTTTTCCTCCATCCTTTTTCTAAAGAGGCTATAATGAACATCAGGGAAATAGGAGGCCAAAAATAACTTTGGGAAACATAGTTAAATATTTACTTTTTTTTTTTCTGTAGAAGACAATTGTGAAATGTGTCAAAGTCGATGCACTAGTCTGAAATTATCCACAGAACACAGACAACATTGACAGAATAGAATAAGGTTTGTTTTCCCTGACTGCAATGGTATCACAGGCAGAAATTAAATCTGCAGTAATTAATATATTTAAAATTCACAACTTCTATTTATCTGCATAACACTAGGAACCACTGTGGGGTTTACAGTGCATAAAATTCTACATTTCCTTATATCTGAAAAGACCACACATTTGGAGCTGACTTTTACCAGAGCAAGAGGCTCAGCACAGGTGTCACATCTGAACCCCTCCAGTCTGTCTGTCCCTTCTCTGCAATGCATCCCACTGGGCTTTTCCTGGCCACACTTTTCATGCATTATCATGCTCTGCACAAAACACAGCAAGCACAGCAGCTTCCCAGAGTAAAAGCAGTTGGTTAGGGCTTCTTGTGATACAGTAGTTGTAATTCAGCTGTAATACAGCTGAATGGATTGTCTGTACATTTTACAGAGAGAAAAAGTGTTGAATAAACATATTTCATGAAGAAGGAAACATGAGCCTGAGCCTCCACTGCTCCAGAGGAATGCTAACACAAAACTAGGATAATGCTACCACCTGCTTCTAGGAAGATTATTTCCACCACTCAAGAAAATGATAGGGCCACAAAGTTATTATATGAAATACATCTTTCTTTAGATGTGTATTAAGAGAAAATAGCAATGATTATTGAGACACATGGCACAGTTACTCAACTCCAGCTAAGGTTCTGATCTAAGATACACAATCTCCTAAACTGACAAGGAATTTAAGTTTAAATATACCACCCCCTCTTCATCATTTTGTATTGATTGGTGCAGATGAGGTCCCTTTTTTGTGCTTACTTACTATTGGAAATTCCACTTCCTAATTTCCTCCACTGCACAGGAGTGTGAAGGAAAGAGTTGTTGATCTCACACCCTCAGGTCACAACATAGGAAAGTCTCTGTATCCAGCTCTGAGGTCACAGACAAGGTTACGGCACAGCAGCACACTAAGTACAGGTCTCCTGCATCTCAGGTTGTGTCCCACTTGCTGGCCTATTTATACATCAGAAAGCACTAGTAAAAAGCACTGAGTCCAAATTGAACCTAATCCTGGAGATGGTTACCTTCTCTAGTTTGTACATTATCCCACTAAAATGGTGGTAGCAATTCTCAACTATATTGTAACATATGAACTGGAAACGTACAGTTCTTCCTCTTCTTTTACAAGCTCATGAAATTTCATGGGAATACAGTTCTAATTACCTCCCGTATCCAATCTGCCAAGATAAGTAATAAATTGCTACTCTTCTGTTAAATGCAAACGTAAGGAGGATGTCAAACAGCTCAGGAGTACAGAGCATCCCAGATGCTACACCTATTTCTCATAGCTAAGGCCTCCCATCAGGAAAGGTAATCTCTGAATGATCCTCATTACTACTATTTACTTACATTTTATTAATGGTCCACAGACTGTACTCAGGATCTAACTTGGCTAAACATTATGGAAACATCTGGTGACCATCCTGTGCTTTATATTCTGAGCAGAGAAACAGATAACTGTCTGGAAATTGCTATACTGGAATGATTATGGAAATTGGTCAACATAGCAGTTCTACCTCACTCTACTTAGCCTTACTTCTAAATATTAGTCCACAAGACCAAATTTAGATTCTCCTTTTGTTGGCATTTAAGCCACAATAACGTCAGGAGACAATAATAATAATAAAAAAAAAATACAGGGATAAGGATGAATAACAATAAAGAGTAGAAGTTCAGTGAAAACTGACAATGTCAAGGAGGTGAATTGCTTTGGACTTCTTGCACCCCTTGGGAAGGAGCTACTGCTACAGCTTCTAATGAAGTTACACAGAAGTATGTTGGCACATTTACTTTTAAAGAAACAATGGAAATTTTGTACTATTATTAGAAAGAGTTTCAGCCATAAATTCTCCTTGGATTTTGGATTCATCAATTTTCCCAAAGATCTATTGGGCTTCAGGCCTGATTCAAGGTTTGGTGACATCTACAAACCAGACTTAGCTAGATATTCTGTATTAGACCAAAAGTCCAACCAACAGGGTTTGTAGTTCCATCACTTCCTTCAGAGTGATCAGGACCTGATACACAATTCTATAAATGAAGATTGCTACTGCAGAATGCAGGATTTAAAGCAACATCAGTTATTTGCTGTATCTGGTTAGAAACTCAAAAAGCAGTGAGACTGAAATCCCAGAGATAACTGAAGGCAGGCAATGGAGAGGTACACTGTAGTTTTCTTTAACAACAAATAATTGTATGATAAGCCTTAGTAAAATACCCTACTGTGTCATTTCTGTTTCTGAATGCAATTCTTCACCTCCTGCCACAAAGGCTCTGTTTACCAGTGATTAAATGTCTCTTGTCTGCAACATCTGTTAAGAACTGGAGGGGTTTCAGACTGTGAGCTGTAAAACTCCAATAGCAAGACAGTAAACCTGGCCCAGTGACCCAAAACAAAGGAAGCAATGAATGTGAAAGGGTAATGCTGGGAGAAATAAGGAAAGTTCTGAATTAACCTGGGATGATTATGTGTTCTGACAGAATGAAGTAACTCCTACTGGCTATACTAAAGCTACATGGCAGCAGAATGGAACAAAAACAGATGTAGACTTTGCAGGCAGTAGATAATAGAGTATCTTTCCTCAGACATGAGTAAGTAGAGATGCTGGAATAAATTCTGTCAACAGCCACTAAAAATACAAGTAATCAGACATATATTTAATATACCATACTCTTATACATATTCTTATGGAAAAGTTCATAAAGGTATAGAATAAAATCACAAAGGATTACTCACACTTTCTGTAAGACATATTGTTATGTTTATCTACAGAATACATTATTATTGCAACTTTTACTGCAGCTCCTGGTGCAGCTTTGCACCACGCATACATCATTTCTATTAAAAGCTATAGAATAGCTGTATGAAGAAGGGGTTTGTTTTAATTTCTCAGTGCACCTGCTGGTGCTTCCATTTCATACCCCTTACAATTAGAGGGACTGACAGAAGCTGGAAAAAACCCAACATTGCTGGGTTCCTCTGCCAGAGATCTCTTAATTCTCCCAGAAGGATGATTACTCTTCTACCTTAAGCCTCTCACTTTCACTGGAGTCTCTGGCACTGCCAAACAAATTAACATTACCTATGTAGCAGTAAGAGTAATACTAAAATGTGAAAATAGCACTCAGTGGTCCCCAGCCCATGCACCTCCTCTGACCATCTTCAACCCAGAGAAATAGGAGTGCAAATAAAACCCAGTGCAAGCAATGTAAATACATCTCTAGCAGCAGAACACAGAAACCTTACTGCTCTACATGCATGTTGCCACTGCTATGCACAACTTAGTCTTGCCCAAAAGCTGACAGGACATGACCTGCTTTAATACCTGCATGTGGGCAGCTATCACTGTATTACAGTGTGTTACAAATATCTTACATGTCCCTTTTATTGCCTGGCAAAGAAAGGGTCAGCAGGATCTAAAGAAAAAGGGACTGTTTTCACTGGTCACTTTGGGAGTTCAAGAGTTTTGAGGCAGCAGTTTTCAAGGCAGCTGTGTGCTGTAAGAACACTACAGTCAATAGTGATGTGTCCCCAAGCAAACTTGTACCACTCACACAATTTTCCTGTTGACACCCAGTAAGACTGATAGCACTGTGCTTAATACCTGGGTAATTCTAAGGGCAGGACACTACGGCCCAGTTTTCAGCTTCAAAGTTAACAACAAATACTAACAGGCATGGGCAAGGCTCATGTAAGCAAACTTGAAAATGCCTGGCAGTGAAATCCCAGACTCCTATGTGTATGTCTCTCACATAATCACTGTTGCTTTCCCCAGAGGCTGCTAATGCCAAATACAGCCACTATCTTTGTATACAAACTGTGAACACACACACACACACACACACACACACACACATCCCTGTCCCTAGCCATTGGCTTCCAGGATAATGGCTCCCTCCTGGCTTTAAGGATTGAACTTCACTGAAAGGCATCTGGAAAGCCCAAGCACTCACAGCTCTTGCTATTACTCAGTGTTTAAGAACAGACAAAAAGAACAGCAATACATTGATGGGTAACCTTCAACTTTCTTCAGTTAGTTTTAAATGCTAGGGGTTGTTAGCCCCAGATAAACATGGGAGTGATGGGTATATATGGGGAGAAAAAAAGTACTGCACCTTTGAAGATTCTTCTTATACTCTGCAATTCATTACAGCTAATTTTGAGATATGAGAATCTTTTCTAGGCTCTAATTTCATCTGAGTCTCTTAAAGGACCAGTCTGCTGTGTTTATTAGAGCTCTATGGTTTCATTTGCACAGCTGAGAAAAGGGAAGTAGTGATGCTTGACTTGACATAACTGCAGTTTGTCAATATTTCAAGCTGATGATGGCTGAAATTCTGGTCATCACTGGATCTCAGAAAAGTGATATCTGAGAATGTCATGTTACCAGTTGAAAACGTGACAGTAGCATCAAGTTCTGAAACACAGTCCAGGTGGAAACAAAAATAATTCCCCGAATGTCAGAGCAATAATTAATATTACAGGAAATACTTGAGATTTAAATCCATCCTTGAAAAATTTCCTTTTGTGGCATTCACTTCAAGACATAGGAAGAGGATTTTTCTGAAATTAGTTTTACAAATACTTCTAAATACATATTCTCAATATAGAACACCCTTCTTTCCTCACACCCCTTAGAGTTACACTGTTTGCTATCATTCTATTCCAGAACATTTTCTGTTACCAAGGAATTCCTGAAGCTTTCTGGCACATCATGATAGAAATGGTCCCCAGGTTTCTGCCTGAAAGGGTTACCAAGAAAGCTGTCATGCAGATGAAAATTTGACAGTTGTCCCATTCTCAGTGTAAGTGTGCCAATGTGTCACTGTGTTTATTTGTTTGAGGTGCTTCTTTGGTTCAGCAGCTGTCCTCTCTTGGTATTACTGCATACCACTAATTTCAAATGGAATATCTGAGCCTTGTTTTTCAATAGCAATGCAGTGCAGCAAGGTAAAATGTTAACTTAGGCATGCATAAATGTTGCCTATGTGAATCTAGTGGAGGACGTCTGACTGACAGGCAGAGAGAGAAAAGTCTATTTATATAAAGAACAGGCAGTGTTGATGGAGGCTTCCTCCTCTTCTCTGCTGTTTTTATCTCCAGTGCCCTGCCAGCATCATCTTGTGCTTCATTTGTGTGGCCTCAAAGGCAGGCAAAAGAGCTGCTCAGTCTCAAGGCAGCTAAACTCTCTTCCAAAACTGCAAGCAAGCTTGCAGGTGTCTCTGCAAACCACTGGGACTCTCAAATTCTTCACTGCATATTGCCCCATAAGGCACCAAAGTTATATTTGACATTTGGATTTGGCCCCCTATGAGGTAGCTGTATAAGGACTCTATAAGGATTCTTCATGATGGTTTAAGAGAAGATAAAGCTCAAGTCAAACACCACCTGTCCAGTATTCAGGATCCAGCATCCTCTTCCTGCACCTTTATCCATGAACAAATAAAGTCACCTTCAAATGCCTCTTAGCCTGAGGATTGAGACTGTTCTACAAATGCCAGCAGCCTTCTCCAGTCAATAGAATGAATGAGTCCATACAGTGAGGTACAGCTACTCCACTCTGGTGATAGATTTGGGATCCTAAAGCTTTCCAAGACCAAATTGGAAGTCAGTTAAGAACAGAGGGAGTGACAGTAAGACTCTTACTTTAAATTTTATCTTTGCAATTTTCTGGGCAAAAAAGGGACAGTGAAAAAAAAAAAGTTGTACTTACATGAAAAAGTTGTCATAATAATATTTCTGATCAGTAAGCCAGGTAAAAAATTTATGTAGATGGCATGGTTCAAATCTCTGTATTCTCCTAAAATAACTTTTGATTTTTTTCTACAGCTGAAACTCTGCAAAAATTAGAAAGCTGGTTTCTTCCATTTTACACATTCTTAGAGGTCCCTTCTGCCATTAGCCTTAACATCTGTTGTAATTATGTGGTGTTTCTGTATCTCATACAAAATGTTTGGCTTGAAGCAAAAATATTGTACTATGTCAAAGAAAACAAATTTAATACCCATCAGCTGCACTAATTGGAATGACAGTGACATTCTGCACTACACTTAAGAGTGGAAATACCTTACAGACAAGAAGCCTGACATTTGAGTGAGATTCCCTGATTAGACTTCCTATATTGTTTAGAAATGCAAGCCCTAAACTTGGAAGCATAGGACTGAAAATGTGTAGTTTTTCACAAATTACACAGAACTTTCCAGTTTCATAGAATCCTGCACTGCCTCTGTTATGGACTTCATTTGCAGTGCTGATTAAGTAGATTTTTTGCATCAAAATGCAAATGTATACACATTTTTGATACAAAACACTCTTTGCTTGAATGCTGTTATGTCTGCTGTGATACTGGCCTCTGTGCTAAGCAAATTTTCCTGTCTTATGGAAACTGCACAGTACATCATCATGGGCTCAAAACAGCCCCTCCTGGGGATAAAGGAAACATCCTTAAAGTTATGCAAAATATTCATAACAAAATGCAAATACTGTTTACAGTATAGCAACTCCTATTCTAAATTGCAGCCAGTGAGAAGCTATATGGAAAACTTTTTAATTAGTCTTTGTGTTGGATATTTATACCATTGTCTTGTGCAACAAACATTGCAAAAAGGCTGGGCCCAGCATGAAGTACAAAAATATTAGAGTAAGGTAGCACTTTTAGATACATTTAACACTGAGACATTCAGAACAAGCTTCATTTTTCTGAGATTTTCTGAGAAAGGAATTCAGCCAGCCAGCCAGAGGAGACAAACCCTACAGTTAAACAATTGGCTTTTAATTCCACCAACGTTAAATTGCACCAAAAATGAATTGGGGCTAAAATAATTATTCAAATCACACAGTGCTGGGCAGTTATGGATTGATGTATTTACATTTTGCCAGAATAAGCAATGCCTTCTGAGAAATACAAACCTCTGCTGCTTTTACCCTTGCATCACTGATGAATACAACTCTTGTCATTGCTCACTGACATAGGGAACATACATTCCCTCATCCCCCCATGCATATTTACCTTACTGTCTCCCTTGTGCTAAGTAAAAAGTCCTTCACATTTAGGACACAATGTTCTGGTTCCTAGCATGCTGCATCAATAAACTAATGACAATTCTGTCAGTCTCTCTCTTGTGGTCAATTCTGCCCCCTCAAGAGATGTCCATAAAACTGAGTATTTCTCTCCACTGCACCTAACTCAACCTCACTGGTTCAGAAAAATATTCTGGAGAGTGAGAAAGAGAAAACAGCTACATTGCAGTCAGCTTGAAGAGACACTGGAAGCTGTATTGATGAGATTTCCACCCTACTAAGATCCTTGTTTAGTTCTGCACCTTCAGTAATAGCCATTTTTCAGTGAGCAGAGATTAAAGAAATATGTTTTCCAGGTTGATACCAACATGAAGGGCCTCACCAGGGTGAAGTCTACCTACAAGAGTGAAGATGGCTTCTTCCATCAAAAGTATGAGGACCCAATCTCACAGTTGGCTGAATTTGGTTTCTTTAGAAGATTTTCCCACACATTCTGTTGGATATTCCTTGCTTTTCCAGTCTGAAAATGTATAGTGCAGATGCTCACCAATGAACTTCAATTTTCTGCTCTGCAATAGGCAGTCACCACAGTGGCAACTGAAATGATATGGGGAGAGAAAAACTAACTGAAAGAATACTGGATGAAAGACATCTGTCCTGGTTTGGGCCAGGATAAAGGTGGTTTTCTGTTTCTGTACTTTTGCTTTTAGCTAAGTCCCTTGTAAGTAGTTGCATTTGCTGAAATTAACAGCAAGTTTCTCATGCAGTGTGTGTGCTTTTAGGACTGATAACACTTGATGTTTATAGTTACTGCTAGAGACTGGTATGCAGAGCCAAGGACACAGAGGCCCCACCTGAACCCTCCTTTAGGGAGGAACGGACAAGATAGATGCCAGAATTGACCAAACAGAGTATTCCATCCCATATACGTCACACTCAGTATAAATTTGAGGCATCACGTGGGCCGAGCCAGATCTTTTCCTGCTTCCCTTCCTTCACCCGGCATCCTGGAAGGATCCTGTCCATTCGTCTGCCTGTGGTCCTGATCCGTGCCAGCCCATATCTGTGTGTTCCTGCCTCCAGTTCCCGACTGCTGCCGACTCCAGGATTCCAGCCTGGACTTTCCCAGGGCTGCCCTACAGCCTCGGTGGTGACGTGAGAGTTATTGGGGGAAAGGAGGGAGGAATGTGGTTTCCATTTTCCTGTATATTTGTATATATTTAGTAATTTTTCCCTATTTACCATTACTGTTTCATTAAAGTTGTGTAGTTTAGTTTCCAACTCATAAGTCTCTCTCCCTTATTCTCTCTCCTTTCTCTATCAAGGAGAGACAGATTAATAGAGAGCGTCTGTTATTCGGTTTAATTGCCGGGCCAGTGTTAAACCGTGACAACATCAAAGCAAAATATTTCAGAATTTGCTCCACAGGTAAAAACCCCCTGAAATTCAACAGAAACCTTTTGGTTCAAATTAGGCAGCAGAGCCTACCTGATCTTCACATCTGCTCCTTTTTAGAGTCAAGTACCTGCAACAAGCTCCTCCATGAAGGAAACCTGATTAAAATAGAAATGAAAGATAATTATGACTGTGTTGCTACTGGATTGTACCAAAATGGCAGGCTATGTCTTCATTAGGAGCAAATGCTTTATTTATTTAGGAAAACTAGTACACTTGGTAAGAAAAATAACTTCCTGATGACAGATTTATGTAATGTTTCCATGAGTATATATATGCTACAGTAAAAATAAAGTTTTGCTGACACAGAAGCATTTATATTAAAGGTTTCCTCTGCTTAACTACATCAGCAGGGACTGATGGCTCTTACCTGCCTTGATCACTGACATGCATTAGCTGGAATGGGCAGGGTACACCTCGCCTCAAATGTAATCTGGCCCAAACTGAAAACCAATAATGGTGAAATTAGTGAGCGACACCAGCAACCTGGTTAGGTGAATAATCCTAGCAGTAAACAGTATCTGATTAATCCTGGCACAACTCTTTAACCTGATATTTTAATAATATCTATAAATAAGACTTTCTACAAAGGCAAAATTTTTCTAAGAGTCAAACCAAAGAGATGAGAAATAGGATTAAAAAAACAAAAATAGATGAAGTCCAAGTTCTATTTACTTTACCTTTAGTGTGTTAAATTTTGCTTCACAAGAAATTGCACTTGACCCTCAGATTTGAGTCTGTGTAGCTCAGAGATAAATACCTGCAAAACTCTGAGTCACTTGTTGGACAATACAAGGGAACAGATCAGGAGACCTTTGATTTACTGTGGCAGCTCCTTGCCAAATGCAGGAATCGAGACCTCTCAAGATTTTACAGGACAGAACACACTGTGAGGTCGAGGCAAACCCAGTAACCAAATGAATGGGAAAAGACAACACCTCCCTGATACAGTTCACTGAACCCATAAAAATGAATTTTATCCTTTTCAAATTGTTCCTTTGTGTAAAAGGGATTATACAGCCTATGATTTAGTGTTTCTTTAAATGGTTGCTTCTGTAAAAGTAAGATTACAGAAATGAAATTATTTAGGAAGAAAATAGAGGGACAGATACAAAAGCACCTGATACAGGTTTTGCTGAATTATTTAGCATACCTGTGCTCTTGCCACTTGAGTCCACTTCAGTTTATTATTAACACATCCTGGAAAAATTCCAGTTTAAAAAAGCACTAAGTCACCTTTCTTCAGCCCAGACAGAAGTCTTACAATACAGAAGTACCCCAGTGGCCAAGCAGTTTCTCCTTTAAATTAAATTTAGCTTTACATATTGTAAAGTGGCATGAGAGGAACCTGCTTCCTAAGCCACGTGTGCTGCTATATGGCATT
Source organism: Calypte anna (assembly GCF_003957555.1). Lineage (NCBI taxonomy): Eukaryota > Metazoa > Chordata > Aves > Apodiformes > Trochilidae > Calypte > Calypte anna. The sequence continues at coordinate 7,752,217 of NC_044247.1, forward strand.
TCTTAAGTGATTTCTTAAGAGATTACTCACAGCTGGTACATCCTCTGCTTTACAGAGACGTGGCCTGAATTTTGCTGGGGAAGTGCTGTGCCAGTGATGCCTAAGGATGACCACCAAATTTCAGCAGGCAAGAAAAAAACCCAGTTATTATTTTAAAAATGCAATGCAGACAGTTGGAACCCAGTTCTGGCTGACTGAGCACATTAACCCCTCCCCACAGCCCTCCCCCAGTATTGGCACCTTTCACAGGCTGTGCAACAGAATTAACCTTATGGACAAACATGCTGGGTTTTTATACTGCAAACTGAAGGATGAGAGCTGAGCAACACCTTGTGTTAGATGATAAAACTAACCATATGTTGTGAGTTTGCTCCTTTTTTTACTTAATATAGCAGACCTTTCTCTCTGCTTTACCAATTTCCAATTTTCTTTTTGAGACATTTATGTATTTTCATTTCTTTCTCTAACACCAGCTTTCATATATCACTTTGTAACACCACTTTATGTGTATTTTGCTCTTCCTCATTATTTCTTTTCTATCCTTTCTGGCATTACTCGTTACACCAAATGTTGCCTTCCAGTGTAAATCATGAAGTTCCTTGAATTATTTTTACCCATATGATTGAAAGCTGAGACTGACAGATGATTATCACCAACCCACTTCCTTTTTTTGTTGATTCTTCACTATTAAGAAATTAGACACTTGGCTCCCAGTCACTTCAGTTGGAGCAAGCTCTTTTCTACTAATGTATACTTTGAATACCCATTTGAGTAGGAATGCTACCATGAAGTAATTATTAAGTTGTGCTGTTGTTGTGAATGACTGCAGAGTATTAATTTTGCTAAAGTCACTGTACTGTGCAAGCATCACGTAGATGATTCAAGATGAATTTCTATTATGTTTGGTTAACTTCTCAGCAACTAGATACTTGGAAATATTTCCCCTCCCATCAGAATCCAAGCACAGTTTTGTGATAAAGAATTTACAAAAGAATTTTTCAGCACCATATGCCACAATTAATTGATGTTTAAACTTCAGAATATGAGTATTTAAGTGTACTACAGGTTGCATCTTACCACCATGTACCGGAAATTGATGTGCTTTTGTGCCTATTAGCTCTTGAAGTAGTGTTTTATTCTCCTAATACCTACATTTTAGCTTCTGGTACCAGTAGGGTGTAAGAGGCTGTAAATTACCCTCATTACCTTAATAATCACAGAATTGCTGAATAAGCTCCAGTCCATCATAACATAATCACATTTCAGCATCTGCATCAGGCTGCAAGACTTCCTACTGGGTTTGAGGAACAGTGGTCTGAGTCAATCAATACAGAAAGCATGAACGTTGTGCAGCAGCATGGAGATGGGGCAGACACTTGCATATCATTACAGCACCAATATCTCAGTGATAAACTCATGTATCTGAAGTGCATCAATACAAATTTTTGTTTCAAACAACACACACAGGCCATTAAAACAAGAAGTGTTTGTTGTATTTCCTCTGAGTACATCACTATTCTCAGGATTTTTAAAATTTCCACTGCAATTCACTGCTAAGTGCTGAGGAAATGTAAATAGGTTCATAGAGTAACTACAGAAATTTGCTGAAGTCTTATCTAGGAGAAGGAAGGCAAAATCAATTTGTACCAATTTATCTAGCCAATGCAAGAGACAATTTATTTACCAACCATTAAAAATCAAGCAGGTAACAGCCTAATCTGGTGCAAATTTTGATAATTTAGCTTTACTTTAAAGGTGAAGAAATCAAAGACAAAGTTAGAGCTCTGGGTTAGTAATTGAGCTAAGAACAGAATCAAAGAACCATCACCACCAGCTTTAGGGTCTATCTATACATGGGTGTCTTCTGTGTATTGCACAGAACTCCTTCATGTTGTTCAAGGACAACTAAAAATCACCTCTAATTATTTTTAAATGGTTCTTAACCTTTATAGTGCAGAGAAAGCTGCAAGATGCCCAAAGGGCTGCAATGATGCCTTCCTGAGCCTACAGTGTAAAACAGACTGGAATCAAGAGCTCCCTGCATCCAGGAGAGCAGAGAGAATTCCTTTCCTTCTTCTTTTTCTTCCTGGCCTGCTGGGAACTGACCTACAGCTTTCTAAAATTCCTTTCTGAAACCTGCCACCCAAAATGCCACACGTGCCCCCTGCACAGCTCCAAGGGCAGGAACCAGGAGAGCCCAGAAGCACAAGCACAGCCAGAGCACAAACTGCTCCCAGGGCTCCAGCCCACGAGCCACCTCCCAGCACCTGTGGTTTGGGGCTTCCCTTGGGTAGAACTGGGTTAAAAAGTGAGAACTACAGCAGAAGAAAGAAGAGTCACTACTGTACTGATGAGGATCTTCTTTCCATATCCTTCTCATCCACTATTTAAAGAGGATGAGGGTTTCTCATCTATAATAATTAAATGTCAGCTTTTTCTGCTGTTCATTTGGTATTGAGGTCTTTTACATTTATAATTTTTCTCAAAAAAACAAAACTAAAGGAACACAGATCAAAGCATTTCAAATAATCTCCAGCTACTTTCTGAAAAAAAAAAAAAAAAAAAGGAAAAGGAAGAAGACAACAATAACAACAACAAAAAAGCACTGTAACCTCTGTAGAAACTGTCTAACCCCACCGATTCATGCTGCTCAATTTTACACTTATCATAAAGAGGGAGTAAAATATTTTTTTAGACTTAATTATGCCATGACAACTGACTTACATTGCAACCTAAGCTTTTTTCTTCACTGGTAGCAATCTCCTGTGATGAGCTAAAATTCTCTGATTAAAAAAACCCCCAGACCTAGAAAAATAAATAAATCACAGTCTCAACCATTCTCAGTTTATTCTTATGCCTCAAACATCTTTGCAAAAAAGGTAACTCATTGGGCAGACTGCTTGCAACACTGTAAGATCCTCTCTCTCCCTATAAATAATACATAGGCAGCCTGCAAGCCTGAGCTTCAGTTCCTAGCATTCTGGACAGTGAAATGCAATGGAGAACAAAATACTCAGAGAGCAATATATTCAGGTGAAATGTAAGAACCCTCTTAGTTTTGACTTGTTTACGCTATCTGAAATAAAATTATTTTATTAATGTTTGCAAATGTATCTCCTCCAAAGGTGATATGACTCTTTCAAGAGCCATCTCACAGACACAGAATTAATAAGCTATATAAAATACTGTGTAACTCTCTTTTAGGTGGTGTTTGAACTCCTTAAATCTTGCTCTATTACTGTTCTCTGGAATTAAAGCTTCCTATTGGAAGAGATTTTAATCTGTTTCAGGTAAAACACATCTTATGTTTACACACACACACTGCCAAACATTAAATTAGATCTTTCTTGGGTTAACAGAAGTTTGAAATATTTCTGGAGCACAATTTTCATTTGGCCATTCTCTGCTACCACAGCTTTCAAAATCCCATGATCTTCATTAAGTTGGGACAGATCAGTTCCAAAATCCATTATGCACAGAGCCAAATGCATGTTGGTAAATTTGTCTCCCTTGTTTTTCTGTCTGGTTTTAGTACCACTCATTACCTATAGTGCAAAGGCCTTTTTACAGGTATGTCATTACTTTTTGCCTTTGTAATCTCCTTTCTCTTCCTGGCAGTGAATTCAGATATTGAATTCTCACTACATTTTGATTCTTTTTTAATCTGCAAATATTATTGTTATTCAAGTTCACCAATCCTGTACCACTTAAGTAGAAGAACTTCACTTGTGTAAGTACAGAATCAAGCCTTACTGCATTTAAAATGCTATTTCTTTATATTTACAACTTCATTCATGTTTTATAACATATATATACACCTTTTGTTACTACCTGGTTTTATCTGTACAAAGTAATCCTTTTTTACTCTTTGCTACTCCAGCAGATAAACGTCTTCATTTACAATTTCTTCCACAAATGCAACAGTTTTCTGAGCCACTTCAGGGCATCAGCATCACCAAAGTGCTAAAACAGGAACAGCCTGACATGAATCTCTAACACCACTGAATCACTACTCTGATCTTTTTTCTTCAAGTCATCCTGGCACTCTCAAAGACCATTTAAAAGCAGAGATTCCTGAGCACTGCAGGAGTAACTTCTACAGGTCAGAGGTTTGGGTTTGTAGAGTTCATCAGATGCCAATGGCAATTGGAATTAGCTTGCTGACACCAGATCTGACCAAGGTCTTGTGGGGACCAGGTCTTCTTTTTATTTATTTATTTATTTTTCTTTTCTTAAAGCACTATAAAAAGCAGGCAGGCACTCACAGTCATCAGTCATCTGTGCCTCACGGATAATTTTCCCCTTAAGACACAGAGATCAGTTATTTCAACAGAAAAGAGTTGAGCACTGTGCCCTTATAAAAACCTGGCCTGAAGACCTGGCTCTACTGCTGTCCATCCAGAGCATCACAGGCTGGGGCAGGCTGGGTCTGCCTGTGCCCTGGGCAGGCAGGGGAAGATCCAGCTAAAATCAAAAAAGCTGTGACTTTGTTAGGATGACACCTGAGATAATACCCTTTGCCTCTGAGATGGGCTTTTTGGTTGGCCTAATTTCTACCCAAACACAAATAAACAGCTTTCAGTACCTTGTGAATTTAAGTGGACTAAATTAGTGCTTGCTCACAGCCTACAGGGAAAAAAAAACCAACAAACCACCCTTATTTGGATTTTCCTTCTTAATCTTAGTGTCACAGCCAGTGAAAAGGATTGATTACAGCCATTAAGTGCTTAACAAATACTTCTGAGCAAATCAATGGAATGTTTTTATAATTTTACTACAGCCCAGTAGTATTGACTTCCACTACAAAATGTAGAAAGGCTAATTTTGATATGATGACTGGAGAAATAATAGAGGGGAAGTGTATAGCTCACATTTACAGAAAGTATCCAAATATAAGAAAGAATTCTATCTATGTGGCAGAGCCACCCCTTGCTATCATTCTGAAGTTCACATACAGAATGTGAAGAAGCAAAAGAAATAATTACTATTGAGAAAGGTATCAAGGTACTTGTTTCAGGACAAATTCTGCCTGCCAATCTCCCAAAGGCAAAATATCTGAGAGGATGATGCAGACCCTCACAATAGGAAGTCAGGAACATTTACCTAAAAGTAAGGAATAAGATTGTGGTATATGTAGGACACCATTACTACATTTTTCTTAATCATGACAATCCTAGCATTTTCTTTTTTTGTTGTTAATCTCAGAAGAAATTAAACCTCTATTACTTCACCATACATCTAGTAGTGCATTGTAACAGTAAATCAGTTCATTAAAAATAACATGGTGCCTTGGGCCATCCCTTGGCATGTCTCTTCCACATATTAATGTTTCTTTAGGAGTGTGGTATCAACATGTCTGATCAGAGTCATTAGAATCCCACTTAGTGGGAATCTTAAGTACTCACTGCAGAAATTCAGTGCTGTCTCACTATACTTTTGTGTGGTTCAGTCTGTTGTGGAGCCATCATTAAGCTGCTTAAGGTGCAATATACAGTTTTAAAGGGAACAGCTTCTATCTGTCAAGACCATTTTGTGACCAAGTGAAGGAAATCATTTGGAAACCACCAATAGCTCTCTGACAGACTGGGTGTCTGTCTTGAAGAGGCTATACTGGAATCTATCTACCTAAAATAAATATGGACCCATGTAAGCTTTTTAATTATTCCCTTTTATTGTTATTTTTTAAAAAATAAAATTGTACCACCATGATATAATGCTGGGGGCTGTTTTAACTCTATGCTTTTTGAGATTATTTTGTTTTTCAGTCCTTCTCCACAGGGAAACTCAACCTGTTGCCCGAATTAAATCAAATAACACCCTAGAGGGAAAAAACAAAAGCAGCATAAAATATCATGAAGTTAAAATGGAAAGTAATTTCAGTGTGATAGTTTCATATAACAAAAACAGATTTTGAGGTGATGGTACTCATTAGATAATAATCATTATAAAGAAGTAAAACATGGGCGCACCTACCACAATCACGTTATGTAGATCTTTATTACAGTTTTCAGAATACATGGATTAACAATGGCCAGGCTGTGATTTCATCAAATTCCTATTTTAAACATTACATACAAACACAAAGCTGTTTAAAAAATAGAAATGCATGAGTTTTGTCACTTTTTGTTTTTTCTTTTTTTTTGGCATCAGGAGTCATGTGACTTCCAAAAGAAAAACCAAATGGTGCATGACAGCAGATGACTAAACTGTAATAGGTCATTGTTCACATTCTGTGGCATATGTATCACCTCAACAGTGCTAAAAGCAGCACTACAGGAACATCCTTCTCCTTTAGCATTCTTCTAATGACATCAGTGGGTGCTGAGTGACAGCTTGCAGGACTGCAGAATTCACAGGCTTACACCAACTCCCTTTTTTTTTGTGCACAAAAGCAATATGTGATCTGAAATAGAGACACCTGAAGCTGAGGGATTTGGCTTTAAAATGCTTTGATTTCATTTATTTACATTTTGTGTGCATGCGTGGGTGTGTGTGTAGATACTGCAGGAGAGATGGAGAGGTTTCTTACAATATGTATTTTAAGATTAATAACTTGCAGGTACAGTATGGCACAGGAGAGGTGGGCTTTACATTGTTGCTTTATGGCATTTGTCATGCCTGACCTCTCAGCAATTCAAAGGCAAACATTGAAGTATGATTCAGCCAAGCCTCTGCTTAATGGATAAGAAGCAATTTACATCTATAGGTAAGTTTGCTCCCACGGAACTAGTACCAGCTTGACATATTTACCAGTGAGATCATTCTCGGTATAGGAAGTACTCAGTTCATCCATCAAAGCAGGATTTGCCTGAGGGATGCAGAAGTTTTCTTAAGGAAAGCTAGAGGAGAATTTCCAAAGTCAAACCGAAAATTCAGCCAGATTCTCAGAGTTTTGCAAAACATTTGTGTATAGTGGGATGATTATAAGGTAGGTCACTGATGAACTGTGGTTTGGATAGAAACCATGAACACATTGTGGTTTTTACAGCATTTGTCTGAGGTAGTACATATACCACACACAAAACCGAGGAAATATACAGATATTCATAACTATTTGCATGTTACAGAAGGGAACTAGGAGATTGCTTACTTTTGTCTCTGAATGTTCAAGAAAGAACAGATAATTTTTAGATAACATTTTTCATATTGACCATGGCTGTCTAAAACCAGAACAAATTATGTTTATTATTATTATTTCTGGGAATGCTTCCTGAAGCTGTTAGTCAATGCCCTCTGAGGCACTAATTTTGTTTTGGCTTTCACATCAGTTCATAATATGGTTAACACTTAAACCAAACATCACTTATGTTCTGGGAAAGGATATTTGTTGAATCACAAACAAACATACAAGACAAACTGTGTTGCACATTTTTTTTTTCAGTAAACTGCATAAAACTTGAGCAAAAAATGTCTAGTGTCTTTACATTTCTGATCTGTACAGCCAGTAGTTAAGCAACAGAGATGTATATTTGTATATGATTAAAAAATTTAATTCCCATGTCAATTGCAAATTTAGTTCAATTCATTGAAAAGGTAAGATTATCTTCCTCTTAAATAAACTAAGAAATGTAAACAGTGTAACATCATTAAAAAAAAAAACAACCTCTCTTCAGTACTTGTAACTGGTAAAATGTGAATGCAAACAGATGTGCTGGTATATTGTTAATGTAATGTCTCAGAGGACATATAGTGAAACATAATTAGCAAGAAATTTATGTATGAACCCTCCAGCGATTTTCTTTCTGGGCTTACTTTGAATACAAATATAATTTAACTGATATATTTCATTTTTTAAAATTAGAAAATAAGGCAAGTGCATTTCTGAAAAAGGTGCTACTCTTCTACACTTCTAGATAAACATGTGACACCTCTGAAAATTAGATCAATAATAAAAACATTAAAAATATCTGCAATTCAATATAGACTGAAAAACTATCAAAAGACAAAGTGACCAGCATCAATTTCAGAAAATATTTTAGACTTCATAAATACGAGCACCCTATATTTACATAAATTACCTTCTAAACTAGTTTTCCTTTGAAAGACACTTTTGTTCTAACAGATATGTCCATTAAATTATATAAATGTTTCAAATATGAAAAAAATAGTAGCAAAATAGAAGCATCAGGTGGTGATGTTATTTTGGAACTGTTTTTTCTTTTCCTAAGATTTGGTTTTTGATAATCTGTAGTCAGCTTTCACACAGCTTAAAAACAAACCAAAAAACCCATGGAAATGAAAAACTCGTGCACTAATAATTCCTGCTCCAGTATAAAGATTCTCTTGCAGTCTTTTGAGTTTTCACATATAAAGATTATACCAATACTTGTAAATCCCAGCAAAATGCTAATTTTAAAATCTGAATTCTAATACACTGTTGATTGTATTACAACTTTACATAAAAATTATGAACCTAATCCCTTTAAACTGGCTTTGTACATTAAGCACATTTGTATAACTGTAAATTTAATAATTCCATTTTAACACGGTATGCTTCAATACAACATTGATGTTGACCTTGCACAAACCAGGACAGAATTCTTTGTATCTCTTACTGATAAACAAGGAGACAGAATCCTGTTGCATGCATTTTTTTTTCCTGAAGTACCATATAACTCTTTAATTTCTTACTAAAAGCGCAAAAAATTCCAAACAGTTTAGGAAGAGTATTACCTGACAGCACACATTTCACTAGGCTTCAGTTGCATTCCTATGTTTATAGTTATAGCAATGGGCAAACCCCTTTTTGCCTTTGAAGACCATAAAAAAAATTAAAAAAATAAAATTTTCAATACTAGATTGAAAGAGAACTAAATCTTTTCTTACAATAATTGGATATTGATTACTGTAGTTTGAAATCGTGAGGATTTATCCCAAACTATTCAGATAGTCTTAAGTGTATCTTAGCAGAGAAGCAAAAAGAATCTACTGTACAAAGATGCTTGGCTCAAGCAGTAGTGCAAAGTTACACTGCCCCAGTATTGAAGGCTCCTCTAGAGCTAGCAGTTTGTGCACAGAAAACCATGTGACACCTTATCTTCCAAATATTCTCTATATAACTTTAAAAAAAAGGTTCCCCATAACATCAGGCAATGAAAGTATTCATAATAATTCATCAATCAGTGAGAAGCAGTAATATCTTAAGAACAAGTGCCATCTACTACAGTGTATTCCTGCTTTTAAAAACATTATAGCTGAGCAATAGATGAGTAGTTCCACTGGAACTCCCACTTAACATCCTCCATCACATCCAGATAAGCAATGAACCTTCAGTAAAAAGGATGGTGAAGACTGCCCTGAACACCAAACAGACTGTACATTCAACTGGGGAGAGAAGGGAACTACAGAACTAGAGTTTCCCTTCGAGTGGCAGAACACAGACAGTGTCAGCTACTACACTGACTGCTCACCTGAGGTACTGCAGTGCAGGGCCCTGTATACAAAGCAGAATGGGAGGAGCTTCCCAAAAATCAAACTGCTGCAATCATTGATTACTGCTCCAGGTAGAAAATTTGTTCTTAGCTGCTAACCCATCAGCACTAAAATCCACCAGGAGAGATCCTGCTCCATATTTTACCTGAGAAATGGAGGAAAAACTCAGAGGCAGTTCTGAATAATTTCATAATGTAGCTTGTCTCAAAAAACCTACACAAAGGTTTTTTTTTTATTTAAGCAGAATTAAAATAGGACAATCATACCTCCCCCCAAATATTTCTATAAAGAATATATAAGTGCATAATTAGAAAAATTCCTCCTTAAATACAGTTAAAAACATATCCTGCCCTTGATATAATTTAATTTTGGTAAAATCCTATGCTCTGTTTTATTTTTTTCCTTAGCAGTGGTAAGTAACTATACATCATCATATCACCAAAAGTGTAGATATGTGGTATATCCTTCTTGCAGCCAAAATAGCTGAATCCACCAGGCTTTACACTAAAATCTTCAGCAACCTGACTGGGGCTATGTGTTGCTTTTTTATGGTTACAAAAAAGATTCTGATAATGTAGACCAGCTCAGCTCAGCTCTGAATTTATTAACATACAGTTTTATTATTTCTTCCTTTCATGTTCAAATCAGAACTGCAAATGGAATCCACAGCTGTATTCTTTCCACAAACTTGTTATTTTCTTACCCATATAAAACATAACCTAGAAGTCCCCAACTCCTTTCATGTAAGTTGCCAGCTTAAAAGAAAAAATAAAAAGAAAAAAAAAAGAAAAAATAAAATAAAATAAAATAAAATAAAATAAAATAAAATAAAATATATCCTACTGTTTAACACTGTTTACAGATCTTGGTAGTTGGGGTAATAAGATACAGTATGTGGATTATTTAGCAATAGCTTTTAAAATACAAAATATTTATACACCTCACTTAATCAATACCAGTATTCCTTTATGATCATTGCCAATTTGTATGATAAACTCTTTTCAAAGTACAACCATTTAGTTGTAAATAAATCAATTCACTAATTCTTTGGCATGAGAAGAATCATACAGCTGCAATTGTTCCATTGTGGCGAGACCGAGACCTTTCCAAAGTCACTCGTCTGTTATCTGGAATACAAAGAGAGGAAAAAACAAATCACCATAAGATTTGAAACACGGATAATGCAATGTCAAGAGGTTTTCAAACAGTCCTGAAAATAATTTCAAATGATATGTAAATAAGTAACTAGGAGACTGGATCAGAGAAGTTTCACACTGCAGCTGCCAGACTGAGTTCAAGAGTTCTGCAATCAGCAATAAATTACTTTCTTGATCAGAGAAGCTTGGGGATAAAAGCATTAGGAGAATCCTGAAACATGGTCCCCTTGGAAACAGCACACAATAAGTAAAATTCTGGGTGAAAATCTTATTTTATAAACAATTTATGCACCAAAGCTCTGGAAAAATACATGTCAAATTCCATGAGAAAGTACTGACCAGTGTGGTGGTAAAAAGCCTACTAGAAGCTCCAAGAATGAAAGCCCTAACATTGTGCACTATAATTTGGAACAGAGCTAAAAATAGAACAGTTAAATCAGCCACTTCCTAAGCATTTCCTGATTGTGCAAAGTGAACAAGTTTTAGTATAAAATATTACACAGTAATTACTGCAATGAATAATAAATACGTCTGTATCACAGGAAAACAATCATAAAGTCCCAGCCTCATTCCTAAATGCCTCTAAATTAAAATTTTAAAGCAATGACTATACACATGCACACACAGAAGAAGGGGCAGAAGATTAACCCCCACTTCTAGAGGTTTGGGTTTTTCTTTTTTAAAACGTGGTCCTTTTTTTTGTTATTGCTTCCTTTTGACCTAACCTTTTTTATTCTCTCATGTCACATTCAGGTTGCTGCTCTCTGCATCTCTGCACCAGTACAGTATCTACATTGCTACAGCTCAGGGTGTCCCAGAATAAGGTTGGAACTCCAAGTTAGTACCTGAATATCATAAAACAACAGTCACTCCAGAAGCAAAGTCTGACAGAGAAATTGCAGGCACGGAGGTTTTTCTCAACTTTTATCCAAATTTGCTGATTTACCTCTCTCTTTTTCCACAGTGCAGCAATCCAGAAAAGCCTGGCACTGGTGCTGCTGTGGGAGAGTGCTAAACCTGAGCCAAGGTGATAGGTAAAAAAAATATCCTTGGAGAAAGCTACTGACTGAATCACTGCATTCCAGAGACTCAGGGAAAGGTTGGAGAGCAAAGACCAATCTGGGATCTCCTTGATGAACAGAAATATCTGAAAGAAGAATGCAAGGAGACCAGCTTTTCAGTGTTGCCCAGTTAGGGGACCAGAGGCAATGGGCATAAACTGAAAGACAGGAGGTATTTTACAGTGAGGGTGACTGAGCACTGGAATGGTTATCAGGGGAGGTTGTGGTCTCCATCTGTAGAGGTATTCAAAAAACTGTCTAGACATGGTCCTGGACAACCAGCTCTGTGCAACCCTGCCTGAGCAAGGGGGCTGGAAACAATGACCTCCAGAGGCCCCTTCCAACCTCAACCATTTTGTGATTCTAAGCTAACAAAGCCAGAAATGATCCAAGCACATTAAATGTCTGAAGAAGACAAAGCAAAGTCATCTCTGTGATCTCTTTCTGGACAAAGAACAGAGGATGCCTTTGGAAGCTGCATGGGCTCTGCAAAATCAGCTGTCCTTTCCCCTGCTCAATGAAAAGAGCCTCCAATGCTATAGGGAATTAATGGCTCCTTTAGCAACATTATTAGTTCTTTCTATAGTTCTGCCTTGCCTCCCTTTCCTAATGAATCTATCCATGCATAAAGTATTCAAATTACCCTAAGTCAATCTGTTTTGCATGGGAATAAATCTCTACGCTGGTTGCAGTGTCACTAAGGCACTGGAAATTAAAGCACAAAAATGCTGTCTAAAACCTAAGAAGGAGAGTTAGAAACTCAAATGTGCTGCTCCTCCTCTGCAACAGGGACTGGTGAAGAGTCCAGTGACATTTGCTCTCAGCCTTCATTTTGTAGACTATTTCTAGATTTCATTTTGTAGACTATTTCTTGTTATAATTTCAAGATTGTTGACTGCACAGGTTAAAAACACATAAGGGTCTAAGAACTGTTGATTTCTTCATATTTTTTTTTTTAAGATTTTTTAAAATAATGAGACAAGTCTTAATGATTAATTATAAATTATAATTTGCTTCAGATGATGACAAACAAAGTACTTTCCCAATTATTTGAAGTAATCTATTGGTTTAAATTCCAGTTTTTAAATGGAGATAATTACATTTTCTAGAGGTAGGAATACAAAATCTGATATTCAAGGGAGACTGGAACCATGAGGTTGTTCTAATCAAGGGAACAGGAAAACAAAAATTCAGTTATTACCAGTACAAAACAATGTCAGAATTTGGAAGATACTTTTCTGAAAAGCTTAGGAGCATTTTACTAAAATAAAGGCAGTAGGATATAAATTACACTTTGATAAAATATTCAGTTCACGGATGGATTAGATTTAGTTACTATCAACGTAAAAGCTTTAACATAGCTGAAAATTTGAGGGTAATACAAAGTATTCCTTGTGTTTTATAAAGAGACCTATTTTATTCAACAGTGAATCTGCAAGCAACCTTGTGTGTGTGTGCATATTTATATCAGGTTAAAAACCCAAAGCATTAGTATGTGTACATACATATACACATGCCCCAAAAGAAGTCACTAATTTCTTCACTAGATGTAAAATGTGCTTGGTATATGTGCAAACATATTGTTAAGCTAAAACAAAGAATTTCATATTATGATCTGAAGCTGGACTGGGCTGATATTTCAGTGACTTAAACAAAAATTTAAAGAAAACATTGTATTTATAATGCTTTCAACATATGCTTTCATTTATCTCCAACAGCTACACTTAATTTTTTTTTTTTTACATTAGAGTCCATATTGAATACCACATCAAGCAAGAGTTGCTTATAAACAAGGCTGTGATTAGCATCAAACTGTCTAACATCACTAAATGCTAAAACTATTCGCTTATAATGGAGGGGGCACAGAAAAATAAAAGGTAGTACTGTTTAAAAGTAAGCTAAAAATCATTGCCAAAAGGCTCAGGTGTACACTTTAGAAGCATGTGAAACGGACAGCAAAATATAATAAAAGTTCCTGTATGCATCTGTCATGCCTTCTGGGTAACCCATCTACCTTGTAGATGAAAACTGTTTCTTCTTTTAATGTCAAAAGTCCAACTCTTTAAAAAGCCTGGCATTTAGAAAGCATCCACAATGCTCATATTTCAGACAATATAATCTGCCTCAGAAATGAGCACATGAAGTTAAAAGTGGTCTCTCAATCAGCTGAATAAACCTTTTCCTGTAAAACCATAGAACCATTATGGTTGGAAAAGACCTCCAAGACCAAGTCCAACCCTCAACCCAACAATATCAGCCAACTAACCCATCTCCTGAAGTTTCTTGAATACTTCCAGGTATGGTGACTCCCCCACTTCCCTGGGCAGCCTGTTCCAACACCTGAAAACTCTTTCTGTAAAGAAATTTTTCTATACATCCAATCTGAACCTTCCCTGGAACAACTTGAGTCCTTCTCATCTTGTCCTATCACTGTTTTTTGGGAGAAGTCACCAATCCCCACCTCACTATAACCTCCTTTCAGGCAGTTGTAGAGAAAGATAAGGTCTCCTCTTAGCCTGTAAAAGGCAGAGCAATGAAGGATTAAAATGGAACACAAAACATGTTTTTATATCCTAAACATTTCCCATCTTTTATCTAGCTGAATCAAATACAAGTAAATATACAACTAAATTCTGAGAAATCAAACGGATAATTCATTTTTAGCATAACACTGGAATCTGATCTTGACCATGTCAATTTTACCATGATGCAAATACATATTATCTACAACACACAAGATAGAGGTGGTTTTGTTTGTAGGAACCTACTGATGTAAAATTATAAAAATAAGCAAAATGACAATAAGCTTAGTGCATAAGTACAATAAATACATGCCATGAAGTCCACAACAAACATCTAAACAGTTATTTTTAGAGAAGGTATTTTAATTTTATGGAATCTGACAACTTCTCCCTTATGATGTTCTCTCTTACACCCTGTATGTATAAAGCATTAGAAGTTACAATCAATTAAAACCACATTGGTAGGGGAGAGGAAAATACTTTTGCAAAAATTATACTCTGCAAAATGTATTTTTCCTCTCCTTAATGCTCCTTCATTAGTTCTATTATTAAAAGAGAAATCTCAATAGCTGCAACAGATTAACTCAGTAGCTTTCTATCAACATAAAACTCAGTTATATTAGGAGAAAAATAAATGATACTCTGCAGAACTGCAATTCTAAGATTAAGTGACTTTTCAATTTCACTTTCTTCTTATCCACTCTTCCAGGTAGTAAGTTTTTGCTCTCCTAATTATAAACCTGGCTTTTTATGAGCAATCAATGCTACTAATAATAAAGATGTGTAATCGAACAGACTAGTCATGAGACTGAGATATCTAATAATAGAAAAAGACAGAGACTACAAAACCATACCTCAAATAGACTCAGCTGGAATTTGTGTTATTCTCTATCAACCACAAAAAAGTTTTCTTTGGCATGCCTGACACTGAAATCATAAATGTATTATAAACTGTTCTCTCAGGCTTGGGTACCTTAGACGACCAACTCCCCAGGATTAAGTATTTTTTTTCCCAGTCCTTTAAATCATTTAAAAAGTTCCTTTGTGCCTTAAATACATCAATTCAAACACCAAGCTGATTTTGAAATCTTATTTCCCTGCAGACTTTCCTAGAGCCCTCATTATATCGAAGTTGCTCCAAAATTTATGTAACTGCAGCACCCTTAGATTAGCATTAAAAAAACCAACCCAACAAGGTACTTCCAAAACCACAAAAATCCCTCCTCAAAACCAACAACCAACATGCCTGGTGCCCATAACTACTTTTTTCCCTTTTTACCTGCATGCATAAGATAAAACACCAACATGTTATAGGAAAACTGGCTAAAAAGAAGAGTGGGGTTTTCAGGAGTGAGCCCCAATATAGAGAACCCTGAAATGCTTGTTTCTTCAAAAAGCTCACACAATGAACTTGCACAATCCGGTTTTCTTTTTCTTTCCCCATCCAGATCTTTAAGAACTAACTTTCCTAAAGCTGTCAATAATAAAAGATGTTTGATACTCAGAGACAGAAGGTACCAGCTTGAGTTGACTTGAACATGACCACATAAGGAGGCAGAACAGACAGCAAAGAATAAAATATTTAAAATTTCATATTTTTGAAATAATTTTGGTAGGCAAAAAGATGCAGGAATGCATGTTATAATAGAATTTGTATGGCCTATGCTTTTGGGAATCAATGAAAGCATTTACATAAAATATTTATTTATTCATTCATGTAACATTTTGCTCACCAGGAAGTCCTAGTGAAAATACATCTTGTTTTCATGAGCAACACAAGGGAAAATACTCATGCAGGCCCAGGTACTTCAGCAAGCACCACTATTGTAAAATACATGGCAAACAATTAAAAAGCAGGATAATTTCCTCTAAGTACAGAATTATTACATTAAAATAAATAGTAAGCTGGTCATTTAAGAATGTTTTAAATGGAGAAACTGTCAGAACAGATGATAATTCCAAGAAGCAAACACTGCACCTGTGACATTGATGACACTGGTATTTCTTCTTCAGAAAAAGGTAGAAATCTGAACTGCACTTCACAATTGTCACTTTTTTCCTGGCAGAGATAACTAAATATTTTCTTTATAGTATCACTGATTAAAATTGAGGCAATAAAGAAGAAATTCTACACATTAGTCTGAGTAGCCCAAATTTTTCTCCTTGAGCTACCCACGCATGGGAAAAACTGAAACCAAATTACAATGTAATTTATGTAAAAACACATTATCAATTGCTTTAAAGAGCAACCTATGACAACAATTAGCTTTATTATTTTTCTTTATCGACTGCATGCACTTTCATCAGCTTAGCTTACCAGTAATAAAAGGTAAATCTTTTTGCAAATTGGAATTGATAGAAGATGAGACAGAAGCAGAATTGATGTAATGTTAGACAGCAGGGAAGCCCATCAATCTCCTGTGCTTCTCTAACAGCTACAGCTGAACACTTCTCTAATGTTGCCTGGCCTGTACCTATGATGTTATTAGAGGGTATCAACTGAGAATTAAAGAAATTAAGAGTTTCAATCCTGTTGTTATGCCTAGAACAAAATTATTTTGAGAAACAGCACCTTGAGAGAGAATCTCTCTCCTAACCACAGTTTTGTTCAGATTCAGTCCATCTCTATGAAATTTGTTTTCAAACTGATTTTTTCCAAATGTGTGGCCTATAGAAAGCAATGAGGCAAAAAGCATCTATGGGAGAAATGCAGCCAAAATAACACCCCAGAAAGCACTCACTGAAATAGCACTTTCCAGAAGATTTTCATTGCAAATAGGTGAAACAAGCAAAGAAAACAGTTTTCTTACAGGGTTACGGGGAGTTGTACAGGTAATACATTTTTAAATAATCCTTTAGTATTAAAACACATTTTATTTCAATCTCAGCAGGCACTGGACACATGCCTGGCAAAATCTGAACTAAGTAATGTTATAGTGACCACACTGGATCATTGTACAGTCACTCAGATGTGGTATTTTCGTTATAAAATATGAACAAAGATCAAGTGATACAAAATCCCTGGTCTCAGCTTGTTTTTTTTCTCGAGAGAATCTCAACTTCTTGACAATCAAACTTAAATGACAGCTAAAATGGTTACTTTAGCATCAATTTCAAAGAAAACATTGTTATTTCAAGCAAACCCTGTAGCTGTGGGGCCAAATTCTATAAAGATTATTTTGGTCTGGTTTAGGTCCAACCCCAGACTTTCATGTGAAAGCTGAGTGATAACCTGATCATATACACAATATATGTTGTTATGATGGAGAAAAAGAAACTTACCATCAGACCAAAGAAATAGCAGGGTTTTGGTCTGTTGGGATTTTTGGTGGGGTTTTTTTGTTTGGTTTGTTTTGTTCGTTTGTTTTTTTTTTTTAAGCCATCGAAATCCACACATATAAGCAGCCCCAAAACATGGTAATTATAAATGCATCATGTTTTGATCTTACAATATTTTAAAAATTATGTTCTTGACCTGGTTAGTGGGATGTTTGCCAATATACTGATTCACAAGAAGATGTGTTGAAGAGTAAGAAATGTTAAAAGAAATAAGGTGAAAAAAGAAGAAAAAAGGTTCTGTGGGGCTCTTAAGATGTTCCCTAGGATATGGAGAAAAGTATTAAGGAGAATTATAAGAGAATTAAAAGGATGTCTCTCAAGACTGAATAGTTCTTCAAAAAAAGCAGAAACACATCTCTTGAGTTATCTGCAGAAGTCAGGAGTGTCAAAATTATCCCCTTAACACAATCAGCCGTAAGGTATGTAGATGTATTCTGTTTGAAAATAGTGCCTTCTATAGTGTTAGGCCTTCAGATAACAACACAGTCCCTTCATTTTAGGATGGTTTCCAGACCAATAAGACAATTTCTCATTGAAAAGATATGTGGATGTTTGGATTCCTTTTAACTTGCTACGTAAAATTGTTATTATCCAGAAGCAACGTAGCACAGAGCTAGATCTAAAATATGGAGAGCTGAAGGATTTAAGTCCTGATACCAACGGGTTTCACTCAGATAAAAAGGGAAGAAAGATACATCTAATCTCACCACTGGCACACAGACCTGGCTTGCTGGGCACCATTAGTTGTAGCCTTTGAGTTGTATGAAAACACAGAACACCAGTAAAAAAAAAATAATTTATATTCAATGTTTTATATATAAATACCCTCTAAAAATTAATAATGTGAGAACTTTTAATGTGTGATGTTGTTTACCCCAGCTCAGCACAATCCAGTTGTGTCCACAGTCAATACAGTTTGGGAACACAACAAAAGTAACACTTTTGCAACCAAAAGCTAGGATGTTGACCATCTGTATCCCAATTCCATTAAGCAAATAATACTAAGCCTACTTAGAGCTGAACAAAATCTAATAAAATATTTACAGAATAAAAATGGACTTGTAAACCCTAACTTCAAGTAAAATAAATCTTACTATTGCTAAAAGAATTGGCCTGACAAGCAAAGATTCTTCAAATGTTTAAATGATCTATTTAATATTTTAATGTGACTTTGCTTCCTTTGTTAATAGTACCACTTGGGATATGCATTGAAAGCTCTTCCACAAGAGTTGCAGTGGAAAAACCTTACTTTGAGACAACATACACCTGCCTCAGGGGTTACAAGAGAAATCAATCTATTTTTCTCCTTTCCTCCAAGGGTAATTGGCCTTTAAAATTTCAGAGGAAAACAGGCCTTCATGTCAGCCCAATGCAGGCACATATACAGCCATTTTCCATTCCATTTTCCATTTCTTTTTCAGTTTGAATTCTCAGCTGAGAACTAAACTTATAAAGGTGGGAAAATAAAAAAGCAGATGAAGAGAAATGATTGCACCAGTTCAAATCCTCTCCAATAACAGCAGCACTGTGACCAGCATTTGAGTCTGGAATGTACTGAAACTTGCTCTGAATAGCTGTTATTTTCCTAGTCAGTATTTTTTTTTTATTCTCATTTGTGATAAACCTTACTTGAATTCTTATGACAGCCTGTACCACAAGCATTCATGGAGATTTGCCACTGATTTTAGTTTAACTGAAAAGTTATAATTATTGCTTCATTTCTCACTCAATCTCACAAAATAATGCTGATTTATACCTCATCCTTATGAAACTGCCTTTTTCAAGCAGCAATCATCCCTACAATCTTTATGCTATGCTACAGATACAATCATGTCCTGTTAAATTGCATATGGTAAATTTTACTTGGCTACTAAATTGTTTCAAAGCAGTAAAACTCAGATGTTAACCTTCATATTTTCCTGATTATATGTGATTTGTAATGCATCACTTATACCATACCTCCAGTAAGATACTCAAATGCAAAAATATTTTTTCCAGCAAATAAAAATAAGTAATCTAGTAAACAACAAAGGATACACAAACACCAACCAAGTTGAAAAAAATAAAACCAACTTAAGTCTTCTCAAAACAGTAATAAAATTCCCTTGAACCAGAGGATTGAAAGTGCATCACTAAACCTTTAATGTGAACGTGCTCAGAAGCTCTGTGGATACAGGTGTAAAGCAATTACTAGATTTGATATCTGAATGAACTTAGGTTCCCATTAGAGTCTGAATGCTTCAATGACCCTATTATTTTCCTTCCAATGCTCCCAGACCTGATCAACTTAATTATTCCGACTAGTGAAACATTTAGTACATGAATGTATGATTTGTTTTAAACCAAATGAGACAACTGAAAGTGTTTCATGTAACACATAAAAAAATAACAAACCAAAAACCAAGATAGGTGATTTTTCCAACAAAACCTGGAAACAGGTCACGTCTAATTAACACTAACAAAGAGAAGAAGAGATCCAAAATAAAATTACATTTATTCAGATATTTTCCTTTGAACTTCTAATTTGTAACCTTTATTGCATCTCACGTACAGTGCAAAAGGGTGTATCTTGTGAATCAGAAGGACAAAAGTCATCAGAGAGTAAATAAAAAAACAGATCTGCTTCAGTAAGGAAAAAAACCAACCCAAACGTCAAGTCACAGAGAGTGTTTCTCTCCTTTCATGACTACACACACACTATTAGCAGTTGTCCAGAACTAAATTTAGCTCCTCTGGAAAAAAAAAACCAACAAACTACATCAGAGAGGACAGCTTTGCTGATGTTAAAGATGTATTTTCCTATTTCTATTGTACCTATTTTACTAATAAAGGAAAGTGTGGGACATGAAAAAGAAAAAAGATATTCCCCTCTTGAATGGATTTGGTGTGCTGGTAATAAACCCTACTCTTCATAAATAATGGAATTTAAAATGGTTTCCAAAATTATGTATTCCCAGCTCTCCTATTAACACTATTGCTCTCGCACTCTGTATTTGCTTTGAAAGTAAGTTGACAGTAAGGTTACAAACAGGACAAAGAAATCAAGACATTAATAGGTTCTGAACTTCATGTGTACAAGCAGCCATAAAGTTTGCATCTTCCCATCGGAAGGCATTTGTCCTTAAAAAGAATCAACCTGACATCAGAGTGGTCCCCATGCTCCTTGCCTCCTTTCACTAATGATATGTAATGGCTGCTGAGCCTGCAATAAAAATGTTTATGTCCAGCTACATTGCCATCATTTTACCATCTAATCTGATACTTTTAAAACAGCAGAAAGCCGCAGGAGACCCTCAGCAGCTCGTGCTGAAGGCACCTCCTGACATCAGCCTTCACTTCCCACTTCAAATGGAAGGATTGGGTTTGACAAAACATACAGGAAGTCAAGAGAGGAGGTTCTTCACCTCTTCTCTGAAACTGCCTGGTAGAAGTCAATACCAATTCCTTTACAAAACTGCAATCAAAACCTGCCAGATGAAAGGCAAAGAGGAAGCTTTCCAGCTGGTTCTTAAAAAATTTTGTGAGACTGGAGTAAGGATGCGTTTGCCTCCCCCTCACCTCCACTTCTCCTTTCTACTTGAAACACTGAAGTTACGTCTCTCATGGAGCCATACTTGGCCCTTTGCAGAGAACGCAAAAGTAAAGAACTCAAAGACAGGGGAAAAAAGAGAAAAGTCATTTTTTTGCAAAGGAATTTCTTTCAGAACAGCAGCTGGATATCACTCCTGAAAGGCAAGTATTTCCTGCTGGTTCATGTAAAGTGGCCACACAGTTTTTCTCCATACCCAGATAATTGACAGCCCTTGTCAAAAGCAAACAATTTTCTTTGTAGCCTCCAAAAGTCTGTCTCCTGTATTTTTTTTATGCATCAGAAACAAATTCTCTTTATATATATTAAAAACCCCAACTCTGCAATAACTTGTAGTGCCCATGTAAAATGAAGTATTTTAAATAATACAATAAAAGCAGACTATCCATAATTATTTTTTTATTAAATAAAATATCAACATTTTTTATTCATAGCTAGGTTAACATTTACAATTCAGCATTTTGCAATATTTAAATGCAATTGAATATGCTATGAGAAAACCTAAAACTGCATCACTCCTGTATGACCGCCTGGCACAGGCTTCTGTGGAAGCTTCTGTGCCCATCTGCATCTTCATTATACAATGCTAAAAAGAAGCTCCTGTCTGAGCCTTGCAAGAAGATCTCATCCATACCTGTAACTTCCCTACACACCCCAGATGCAAGTAACCAGACACTGCATGTGACTTTCACAATAAATTATTTGCAACAAAGGCACATGCAGGTTATGTGAATGGGAAACTGTTACTTATGAAAAGAATTCAAATAAGAAATTAATATAGATGATACATGACAGACTAAGGTGAAATACAATAACTTCTAGGAATTTAGGACTTAATTTCTTTCTTGGCTGAGCACAGACTGCTTTATGATCCAGTGTGAGACCTCGGTGCTCACATCAGGCAGAATTTGACCCTTTATGTTCATCTAAAGAATAAAAGTACAGAAGTGGTTAATGCTGTGAAAGGGTAATGAGTTCTCAGGAAAGAGCTCAGCACATCGGCTATTTATTAATCCTTGCATCTGAGGAGTGTAATTTTCTAAGGTTTCCTGTGCCATTTCAGCAACAGCTCTCCCAGATGGAGAGTGAAACCCCCAAATTAACACCTGATTCCTCTGTAATGCTGACCTATTTACCTTGCAAAATCTGCCAGTCTATCTCTTCCCAGTGAGCTCAGTTCCTTCTGATACAATAGCAAGGATCTCAGATAAGAAGGGCAGGGGTAGCATGTGTTAACAGCACATGGATCTGCTCTTCAGATGGTTCTGAAGAACCTGTAAGTACTTTAGAACTGCCTTAACAGTCCTTTCTCAAAGACTAAGGAGAAAAAAATGTTTGGGTGCACTATTATTGTCTGCTTTTTAAAAGCATATTTAAAAACTCTAGGGTTTGTTAAGTCCATACAATGAAATATTACTTCCAAATGAGTCTGACTACCCAAATGAATACCTATTTAGGAAAAAGAAAATAATGCAATTATACAAATATGGACATTATTATTCCTGAAGCAAAATATCTATATACACATGATAACTTCTTTCTGAGGTCAAGCTTTTCAACCTTTACCAGATGCATAATTACAAGCTCTTCCTTTACTAAACAGTGAGCTGTGGCAGTGCTGGTAGCCTGGGTTATGCATTATGAAGCAGACCCTAACAAAATGTTACCAGCTGTGTTAAAAGCAAGACCTGGCTTTACAGACACTGAGGAAAACATCCTATTAATATGTTTATGCATAACATGTATTGATATTAATATGTAATATGTATAATAACAAGAATATGTATTGAGTTATCGGTGCAAGCTTCAGAAGTTTAAAATAACAATTACACATTATTTTAAAAGAAAAATAGACAATATAAAGCAAAAAAGAGGTTAAGTTGTTATGAGTTTGATTTCCTCATGCCACTCTTTTAAATTGTCCTGGTTTGGGCCAGGATAAAGGTAATTTTCTGTCTTGTATTTTTGCTTTCAGTTAAATCTCTCGTAAGTAGCTGCATTTGCTGAACTTAACAGCAAGTTTCTCAGACTCTGTCTGCTTCTAGGACTGATAACACTCGATGTTTATAGTTACTGCTGGGGAATGGGCTGCAGAACCAAGGCCACTGCTCAGTTCTGAGGAACATTTTGCCCTCCTGAAGGAGAAAATGAGTAAACCCTCCTGTAGGGAGGAGCAGACAAGATAAATGACTAAAATTGACCAGAGTATTCCACCCCATACATGTCATACTCACTACAAATATGAGGGACCAGGAGAGTCAAACCCTTCCTTCCTTCCTCCTCTTCTTCACCTGTCTCTGTTTGCTTTGGCATCCTGGGATTCATTAGTAGGAATGGCATGGAAAGCCTCACTTGTTCTTACTCTTTTTTTCTATCTCCTCTCCAATTCTCAGCCTTTTTCATCCCAGAACATGGGATGAAACATGTAACTATTACACAGACTCTCCAGATCTTTTTAGGAGTCCTCCATCGACTTCCTCTCTACAAACAGACCTGACTTTGCTTAAATTTGTAAGTGAATCAGCTTCATTTTTACCTGCCTTTGCCAGCATTTTCAGAACATGGCTATATAGACTTTCTTCTAAAAATTTTGATTGGTATCCACATTAGGTAAGCACCCTGCCATGCCCCAAGCCTCTCTGTATCTTGACCAAAAGGAGACTCAGTCACTACCTGAGCAGTGGAACTAAACCAGACCCCTTATTCAGCTCATGCAACATGTGTGAATATAAAGTTTAAAGAAAGAAAATTCATCTTCACTTGGGCTGGATGGGAAGCAGTGATGACACTTGATACAAAGATGCTCAGGAAGATTTTAGAATTTAAATTTTGTGTTTTACACATCCCCAGACTGAAGCAACAGAAGGCAAGGTTAGGGCAAGGGTTGCTTGTCTGCGTATAAAGTTGCAGAAGAGGCTTAGAACAGGTCACTGCTGAGGGTGCAGAAAAATGAGCATTTAGGGATAAATCGTGGCCATAAAGCATCTTCTGAACACAGAGAACTTGATTTGCTAATAAGGATAAGGGTTGCTGGGGAATGCTTTTCACTTCACATGAAAGTTACCTTAGAATCCCACATCTCTTCTTATATGCCTTCTAGACTTGAAAATAATGTCTCATGCCACAAAATAAAATTATTTTTCTTTCTAAAATTTTCCCCTTTTAGAAATCTAGTTCCCAGTACCATTGCAAAACCACTTGTACAATACAAAGAAATTATGAATTTAGGTGGAAGAAAAAAAACAACCCAGGAGCCTCTGTCTGGGGTGGGAGAGAGTAGGAACTGCTTTTTCTGGCAGATAAAATGATAAGGAAACTACATCCTTAATGCCACTAAAATAACATTAATCCATCAGATATTTTTTTGCCCAAAGCTGGCAATGTCCTTTAGAAATCTGTTTTGCAGTATGTGAACAGTCTTAACTACAAGCTCCTTCACTTTCATCCAAAGGAATATTTTTTCATGCCTGAACTAGTTTCATCTTTACAAATAACAAAGTCAGGGTTAAAGGTTTACACCTATCTGTGATTCACTGGGCACTGTGGCCTTTTCACTACCATGTACCTCTTCCTTGGATTTTTTTATAAACTCCTAAAGCCAAAGCAATAAAAATCATGAACAGCTTGTCTACTGTCCAGGACAGGACTGAATCAGATTTCAGAGCACACAATGGAAAGTCTGTTCTGTTGAATTAAACTTTCATCAAAGGATGTGCTACATTTTTTTTTTTTTTTTTTAAAAAAACTCTGTTGAACTAGATGTTCTAGGCAGCATTTTCTATGAAACAGGACTGAGACTTTAGTGAACATTGATGATAATTCTTGTTAATGTCCAAGTACTTCTATTGAACCAATTACTCAAGGAAATGAGGTAAACTGATATAACAAACTAAGGTTTGAGGCTTTTAAACTACTTATCAGCACTTTATGATGAAGGAAAAAAATCAATTAACCTCTCCACTTGTACAACCTAATTTTTTACCAGAAGTAAATAAAAGAGCCTGCATTTTGGCTTAACAATTTGACTTGAGTTAACTAGGCTTTGGATAGAGAAAGCCATCTCTACAGACTTTCTTCTGTGAGGACAGGAACTTAAATTTTTTTTTTCTTCTTTTTAATTCTATGAAGTTTGCATCTGTGATTTTGGAATATTCTACTCAGCAGTAACGGAAAGGCAAACTGTAAATGAAAAGTTTTCAAAAGCTTTAATACAGAATTTGTTACAGAGATGTTTTTCATAAAGTATGCAAATCTTGCCACTTATATTCCAAGTGCTCAACTGACTGCAGTTTAAGGCAAATAATTATTTCATAAAGCAGCATACTTGCAAAGGGCTTGAAATGATGTCTATAAAACAGAACGGAAAAAAACGAGGAAGAGAAATACTCTGAAGTATGCAAAATATTTTCATATCCCCTTTAAAATTTTGACAAGGATGCATTTAAATACTTCCCTCTTCCAACTACACAGATGCATGACAAGTAAAAAAGAGCCAAATTGCTTACTGCAATTTGATTTGTTTTGCTTCTTTGGAGTTGTAGTTCAAAAAACAAGCTTTAAGTTCTTCAAGTCCAGCACAGCATGAAACAGCTGCAGTGTCTGGAAAGTCCAGGGGGAAGGATTAGTAAATGGCCCAATACCTTCAGGGCACAGGAGATCCTTAAAATAGGTAATGATTCAAGAGTTTCAACAGGAAAAGTACAGCAGGGTGCCTTGGAAAAAAAAAAAAAAAAGGTCTACTAACTTAAGCTTAATGATGATCAAACTAAAAGGTCACTTTATTGCCATCAGTTCCAGCTGCTGGTGTGAGTGATGCAGTCAGCAGCCCAGCAAAAGAACTTCAAGTCATGCAGTGCCTCTTAGAGAAAAGTCAAAAAATCATCCCCTTTTTGCCTCCATTGTCACATACATCAAACTACAAGACTGTTCTAGGAAGGGACCTTCTGAAAGCTAAATAAAAATACCTTATAAAAGTTTATATGTTAATGTATGTATACTTAACACATCACTCAGCAACTATAGGTTATGTCTTGTAACATGCAAAGTCTCACTGTAAAAAACCCAGATACAGTACTTAACCTATATAGCTTATAACCCAGACTTCTGATTTTTATTTATAACATAGGTAATGATTAGCTATATAATATCTTAAGCTTTATAATAACCCATTAAAATTGGTTATTCTCTATACTACTGTTAACACGTTATTCTTTGTTCTGTTTTTGCTTAGCATGTGAAAACAATTATGATTTTGCAGTTTAAAGACACTGTAAACAACTTTCAAACTAGTTGTAAATTTTAATTCATTAGAAAATCTCTCATAATAGGACACTTAAAAAATCTTAGCCTTCTGAAATCTGAAAAAGTGTACTCAAAAAAATCCTAAAATTAATATCAAAATTAAGTTCTCATAAACTGACTAAATGAAGAACCAAACACTTTTTCTTTAATAAACACTAAAAGAAATACTGAACAATGTTGAATGCTTTTGCCAAAACTTCTTTGAAACAGAGAAGTAATTTCTATGTTTAGGGTAACTACAGAGTTCTATATTAAATATGGTTCCACCAAATACTAAGTTTCTTGAAAATGTAATTTTTTTATTACACTAATGAATATTTCTCTTTAAGTAGTTTTCCAAGGAACTTATATAATTTTAGTTTTCCCTTGAATGCTCCTCATCCAGGGTCATCCGTGTCAGTGTTGCTGACACAACAGCTGAGATGATGGGAGCATTTTGTTCAACATCTGCTGAGGATATTAGTTTCATTCTCATTTGCCTTCATATCTATTTCAATGAAGGGGTTAACAGCATACTGAAATATTTTATTATAAAATACATAGGTCCATTTACAGACTATTTTAATACAGACTATAATAACAGACTACTAGTACACATCTTTGCATCTTCTCACTTTTTTTCTGAGCTTACTTGTAATAAAATTATTGTAAAAAATAATTTACTTCTATTACTTTATTTCTGATTCTTAAGAAGTACAAATGGTTAAAACCACTGTAAATGTCCATCCCTGCTGACAGAAATAAGCAAATGTGTCAGAAAGTATTAGAATCTTTGCAAAAATCCAAAAACCCTCAATGAGGGGTTCAGTGTGAATGAGGAGACAGGATTTTAGTTGTAGTTTGCCAAGGAGTAACTGATAAGATTCATGATAGAGATAAGCCTCAGAAAAACTGCTTTGCATAATTAACTATGTCATCAACCCCCCTTCAGGTTTCTAAAAAAACAGGCCCAAGAAAACAAAAAAGGGAGTGTCTTCATCCCAATCTATCACTGAGAAAAATAATTTACATCCCACCAAGCCCATTTCCTCACAATATTACATTTTGAAGTCACTAGCAAATGCACTGCACTGAAGTGTCTGTAAATAAAACATCAGTTAACACAGCAGTTGAACTGCAGAGCAGTAAAATCTACATCTACAATCCAATTTCACCTCAGCTGTTAAACAATACCATCCAGCCTCTCCAGAAAAAGAGTTGAATACATGGAAAGGAGATGAGTGGGAGAAACAAATTGAGTTGTAGTCTGTAGCAGTGGGAAAATATATGGGACAACACTGCTAAGAGCCTGAGAGAACAGCAATGCTGGGTGCAAGGAGAGAAAGAATGGGAACACAACCCAAAAAGAATAGAGCAGCCTGTACCTACCCTGTACTGAGTGGGTAAATGGCAGACTGACTGTTATGCACAGCCCAACCATCCCAACACAATCAGACCATCCCATGGAGCAGCCAAAAAGAGGAAAGGCAGTTTAGTTTCTAGGTTGGTGCACAGTAACTTTTGGAGTATTTAGTTTAAGGACCATCCTGCAATGGCAACCAGGTAGCCACTAAACATCATTGCATGAGTGAAAACACTCCAAAAATTGGCAAGCCCCCCACAAAATAAATATTAAAAAAAATAAAAAAGAAAAAAAGAAAAAAAGAAAAAAAAGTGTGGTTGTGCAGTGGGACACAGAGTTGCTATAAAAAAAAAGGGATCCTTCTAAATGAATGAAACAAAAAAACATGATTTTTGCATCTTGACTCCGTGCTAGCTATTACATGTGTACACAGGGCTACACCCAAAAATTCACAAAGAGAAAAAAAATCCTGATAAGAAATGTTATTTCCAGTTCTATTTACACTGTAGCATATGAGCAAGGGAGTGAGCATCAAGGTTTTTCAACATACTCCCTTCCTCAAAACCTGATAGATGTCTAGTGGAATTATTTCCTATAAATCTAAGTGGTGCTGACAATCTCACAAAGTATCTTCAAAAAATCCAAGGTCAAATACAGAGTCAGGATTTAAGCAAACCACTTAGCCCCGGATATTCTGGGTTTAATCCAGCAGTTTAGCCAGCAGTTAAGCAGCCTTTCCTTCTTTCACTCTGAAAATGGTTTAATCATCCAGTCTGGCTTCATGCAATTAAAAATCTCCCAGTCTGTAATTGACAACTGATGTAACAAAACATTGATACTTATCCTACAGAATTTATATTTAATCTCTATAACTAATATTGACCATATTCAGATACCACACACAAATCACTGATTCACACCTCCAATCCGCAGCCTTTGCAAAATTTGTTTTGTACAAAGCTCCCCCTTACTTCCTATCACACAGCCTCTCTATTTCTTCCTTATGAAAGGAAGAAAATTCGGTTTCTTAGTATATTTTGTCTTGCTTTTTCTTTCAGATGACCTATGAGATGACTCTTCACATGAGCTGCCAAGAGGCTGCAGGAGTTGGGCTTGTTTGGGCTTGTGAAAAGAAGGGCTAATGAGGGAACTTCCAGCAACCTTCAGCTGCCTGAAGGTGAATCACAAAACCCAAGTCAAAAGCTTTTTGGTCATGGCAGAAAGTAAAACAAGAGACAGCAGTCCAAACTTCTAAATGTTAGGAAAAGAAAATTCTACACTAGGAATGTAGGGCAGCACTAGAGTGGGTTACCTAGGAGGGTATGCAGGGTTTTAGGACTTGGTTTGACAAATCACAGCTGACCCCAGCCCCTGTGGTGAGAACCCTGCTCCAAGCAGGAGGCTGCACTAGATGATTTCAAAAAAGCCCTTCCAAATATTTCTCACACCCTTTCAATTCCCACAGTCTTGGCAAGCACCTACCAGGGATTCAGAAATAATAAGTATTAACACTAGTTATTTTTGGCTTGTCAATTAGTATTTTCATCTATACTCTTAGCAGTTCTAAATGCCAAGGCTTTGGTTTCAGTGATAGCTTTCAAATAGGAAAAGGCTTTTTTTTGCCAATTTCTCATTTCTAATCTCTTCAAAGTTGAAGCCAAAACTCTCTCTTCAGTGAGACTTCTTCATAAGTAACTGCATGTAATAAAAATAAATTATCTTCTATTATTTAGCTTCATTTAAAAAATAATTAGCATATACCCACAGGCTAAAGTGTATACTGAAAAATTAAACATAAGTTACAGATAAGGGATCTTCATTACTCTCTGAGAACCTGGTGATAAGATACAGTGGGACTAAGAATGGGGCTAGCTGCATGATAAACTGCACAAATGGTTCAGAATTTAATAGATGTAAAACATGATTATCAACATATTCATAACTACAACAGCCACAGTCAGGTATGAGTGAACCCATAGCACAGAAAGTGTTAAGAAAGTTCTGCTAGGTCATGGCATTTGATATGGTGCAGGAGTTCTATGGTTTTGGCACCTTTTATTCCAC
Organism: Calypte anna; assembly: GCF_003957555.1. Taxonomy (NCBI): domain Eukaryota; kingdom Metazoa; phylum Chordata; class Aves; order Apodiformes; family Trochilidae; genus Calypte; species Calypte anna. Next base: position 7,782,024 of record NC_044247.1, read on the forward strand.
AGCATTCCATAACCTTGCACCCATGTGCTGGACACTTCCCAGCTGCAGAGCAGATGGATTCCTCAGCAAGGTACCCTTCTGGCTTTATTGGAGGTACCCCGTAGACAATAAGCCAGCTCACTTCTGACTTGTGTCTGGGGTCCCAAAGGACCACAACACATCAGGATGCAGATGCAGTGAACACATGGACCAAGACTCTTGACTGTGCCATCAACCACCTGTTCATGCCATAGAGACAGCCAAAGGGACTTTAGTCAGCACTGTCACATGGAGAACAGCCTCCCTGGATTATGTAAAAGTAAAGAAATAAACAGCTCTTGAGGTTGTCTCACATCATCTTCAGCTAGAAGCCCAGAGAGGAGGTTGTGGAAGGATAATGAAGGAGGGGGGAAGTGGAAGACTGAGAAAATTTACCTTTCCTTCCTTAATTTGATGTCTAGAATGGATTCACCAAAGAAACACAGAACTGACAAAATCTGCTTTAGAACAGCAAAGAATAAAAATATACTAAGAGGAGAAACAAACTTCTTGAGATGTCACTAACATTTCTGGATGTTGTGTACCACAGGAAAAAAAGACTGAGAAGAGAGTCTGGAAAACAGAACAAAATTAAGAAGTAAAAAGAAACCAAAGGGAAAGAAACAACACAGTATGCACTGCATTGTGAAATGCCATGAGAAAATACATTTCTGATTTCTGTATAGCGTTTTGGTTTCTTGGTGGCTTATTTGTTACTTTTTTTGGCCTTATAGCCAAGAGTGTATCTGGGAGGACAGAAGTGACTGACAGGTGTTTCTCCAGCGTGCAGGATCTGAAAACATGAGGCACAAGCAATTTCAGCTTCACTCTATTCTAAATATATGATACATGCTTAAAACTTACTTTAAAAAAAATACAGAGCAGCTTCAAGGAAACAGTAAACAATTTGGTCCAAAACTGCTATGATATTCTTTTGAATTTTACTTTGAGTTGTGGTATAACTTTCAGCCACCACTGAAAAGTGCATCTGCCAAGAGAGCCCTTGTTCAGAGTCGAATTACACAGGAGGACTAAAGAGAGGAATTACCAAAAAGTACAAAAAAGTAATATGTTGTTATATTATATGCCCAAAAAGTTCTGGAAATACATGGGTGCTAAAATCAAAACCCTAATGAGTCCTGTCTGGAATACAGGCAAATCCATCTCAGGCCAAAGATGGATGCCAAAGTATGCCAAATTCTCTCGCTCCCACATAAAAAGTGTCTGGTGAGATTTTTGTGCTCTTTGAAAGACATAATGGGAAAAAACATCTTCAAACTGAAAAAACCATAATTAAAAATAGCTTTTATTCCAGGAAGCATAAATATTATTTTATACAGAAAGACTATGCATTATTAACAGGAAAGGAAAATAAGATAAACTTTTATGATAGCAAAAGAATAGTTTTAACCTTCTGACTATTTTTCTGTAGCTTTTAGTAAACCCACTTATTACCACAAAAAGCATTCATTTCCATTGCCACTAGCTCTAGAATTTAAAACACTCACATTTAATTGCAGCCACACCTTTGCTTTCAGTTCAGGGCATTTGGCAGCTAGACTTCAGAAACTACAACATGATTTAGATATGCAAAAAGTCAAGATCACTGAGGGCTGAACATTTATCCTCAAGCTCAGGCCAAACACAGAAGGAACAGCAAAATACAGGCAAGTAATTTAAATTTTATTTATATTAAAAGGACAGATGGGGTGACATAGATGTTGAAAATACTGTAGAGAATCCAAGACTAAAGGCATATATGCCCACATACTGTTATACATGTACATTTATAGTGCATGCTCTGTATGGATATATGTATATGCAGGATAAATATGAATGTATACAGGATAAATATGTGGGATTTGGGAAAGTTATTCAGAAATCTGTCCCACTAGGAAACACAAGGAAGGTAAATTAATAGGAAATGATAGAGCTCAGGAAATAATTTTCCTACAGCTTCAGATAAGACATTAAATGGTGTAGAGGAGCACACACAGGTAAAACAAAGAAACAGCATAAAGAATAAAACTACCTCCCATATCTTGTAAATGTAAAGCCATGCTATGTAGTGGATGAACATTATGTGTCCAAAAGTGCAGTCTGGCATGGCACTACAAGAGAGTACAAGGTGTAGGGACAATGTGGCTTTACATTCACTGATTCCTCAGACATAAAACAGGCTACAAAAAGCTCTTCAGCGTTTGCAGCTGAATTGATTTTTCACTCAGAGGTCCTTGGGATTGCAACTGAGGAGTAAAAATATATTTAACTAATAAAAATGCAGCCATTTAAAGTAAATACAGTAATAGATAATAATCAGAAACACAGGCTCCAAAGCTAAGTGCAGTGTCTTGAAAGGCAGTATTAGTATATTGAAGTCTTTAATTTAATTAGGTTTCCTTTGAAATAAAGTTGACCAAATCACCCAGAAAAGAATGATTTTATTGTACTTCTATTTTTAGTTTTTGAGATTATATGTGATGTATGCATATGGCTTCCAAGTTCTTTATTAGAACTTGTATGAAAAGATGTTCTAAACACAGAACAGACAAGTAGCATTTCCCACCCAAAATCATGTGTATTTTTAACTCAGCTGAGGGGCAAAACAAACAAACAAAAAATATCAACAAAAAGCCCCCATACGACCCCCCAAAAGAAAAAGAAGGATTTATGAATTGAATATATTTTTTATCTACCAGTCAGCTTAAGTTGAAACATGAATAACTGATTTAAGACTGAAATGATATTCAAATATTTGACTCCAATCCCCCATTGCTTCTAAATTTACTCTGAAGTCAAGATTATTAATTCTTCATGACAGAAAATCAAGATTTAATGATCATCTGATAACCCTTAGGAATTAAAAAGTAAACTTAGATAATAATTCCGACAAAATAAAATTATTTTACATAAATAAGAAAAACAGCATGCAGAATGCTCACTTAGGCATTTCCTTTAGGATGGTGACTAATTTTTCATAAAATACAGGGGAAAAAAAACCTTCCAGTACATGCAGTACAAATTTTACAAGCAAAAAGTAGACTGTAGACTTTTTACCGTGGAACCTCTACTTAGATAAAATTGACAAACAGAAGCCCTTAAGCACACATCTTCAAAAGAGCCTGTCATAGGAAAATTTGTGAAAGAATTTTAACCCAAAGACTTTCTTGCAATAATAATGTTTACTTAGGAACAACATTGCTTTTGAGATCAAGCTCTCTATGCATCAGGGCACATCAGGCCAAACATATATTAAAAAAAAAAAAAAAAAAAAAAGCTTTAATTTTATAGAGAAACTGTTTTCAACTTAGTAAAAATGATAAGCTATAAATGATTTTTAGGTAAATTTTTTAGCTTTCAGGTCATGTCTGCAGGGAAATAACATTAGAACTAACAGTGGTGTGAAAAATGGAGATGCAGAAACTGTACAGCCTGTGCATTGATTTTTTTTTTTACCCCAGAGTTCATTTTGCCAGCAGAAACACTTCAAAACAAAGTACAAGTCAATGACAATCTATTTATATGTCTGTGTTCATTTTTTATTTTTTATATTGCTTTATGAAATTTATACTTCAATTAAAATTGTCTCTCTCCAATGTATGCACAGTGCCTTTCTTTGATGCAAGGCTATGGTAAACACTCACACACACACACCCACAAACAGAATTATCAACCAGGGCAATATTCTGTCTAGACACTGAGTAAAAGATTACACCAGAAATTTTCAGAGCTAAAGTAAGCTCAAAAGTCACTTCCAGTACATTCTGTCTGTCATAAAAAGTCCTGACAGATGCTTCCCTGAAATCCTTTAGTTGTATAAACTTGAAACAGGATTTAGAGGTTCTCACTAATCTGACCTGTAAAAAAACCCTCTTGCTGATGCCAAATCTCTTTGTTTTACCCTGACCATTTCAGCAACACTTGGCAAATGGAAGAAAGGGAGCTGGGAACATGCCTTACTCTGCAAGTCCAAGTTACCTCTCAAGGAGGGAAGGGCTCAAAACAGCTCAGAACCTCCAGTTATTAATAATATTAAGTGCTTAAGACATGGTAATTGCTTGAATGAAAGCCACATTTTTTGCCTTAGAATAAAATCTGAAGCCCTATCACTATAAAATACAAACTATTAGAGTGGTTTTTTTCACATTTCTGTACAGCAATTGAAAAAATACTTAGGAGACCTTCATTGTATCTGCAGAAATGATGGATGAAGATGAAAGACAAGAACAACACTTCCTTTTTCCTTATTGCCATTCTAACTCCTTTAGTAATTTTTGGCCTGTCATCACATATATCACCTAAATGTAGTTTTATTCTTAACAGTATGCTTCTGACATTGGCAAAGGGCTTCCATCTATATGACTTTCACCACACATTTAGATTGTGCATTTAATCCATTTAATTTTTTGATCTGTATATAGTACTTGATTTATGCACGTCACCAGTATTAAGTGGATTGCAGCATACAGGCTGAGTTAAAGGTGAATGCTTCTTTGAGTTGTCCTTCATTTTAACTTTATATGACTTCTGGGTTCCCCAATGACACTATTTCTTTGCTATTTTAAGCATAAAACTTAAAAGGCACACTGAAAAGTGCTGAATATCTTAAGTGGTATAGGAGGAACTTGGGATTTGCAGGAAGTAATTAACTCTCTTCTGCCTTTAAACCCCTCCTTTACTCTATCTTCCCATTCTGCTTTGTCAGTTTGAAAAAGTATTTCAAGATACCATCTGGCTATTAAAGAGAGTGGAAGAAGAAAGATCCAGTACTTGGACCAAAAAAAGAATGGCCAGAATAATTTAGTGTTAAATGTGTGCCAATGTCTATTTCCTCTCTTAGGGCTCACAACAAATGCAAGGAAAGGAACATGGAAGTTATGCTAAATATCCACTTGGTTGGATTTTTTTTAATGTAGGTTTTAGTTAGTTTTTTCCATAAGTATGAATTTTTAAAATTACATGCATTTGATCTAATCCTAAGAATTTTCCCTGAAGCTTCTTCCTCTCACCCCTGTCCCTAAAACATTCTGAACTGGTCATTTCAATGGGCATTGAGCAGAGGACTGAAACACAAAGAGAATTTGAGGAAGAAATTCCTACCAAAACTCATATAATAAAATATCAACACACTCCCAAGAGAAAATGTTTTAGAATTATAATCCAAACACGTTTGACTACTAATCAAGTAGCCCTCTAAGAATTACAACAGAAAGTGTAGCTATACATATATTCATAATAAAGATCAGTGTCACTGTATCTACTATGTCTGGCAGGGCTAGGGAGACAAATGCTGTTAGGTTTTAGGAAGGAAAAGCTGTTGGGGATGAATTTTTAAAAGGGAAATAATTTTGTTCCTAAAAAATATAAAAAAAGTTCCAATTCCTGTGTCGTAAGACTGCAGCAAAAAAACAATCTCCATATCTGAATTTAGCCATGAATTTGCCTGGTCATTTTGGCAGTGAACTTGTTGCTACTTTTCTGTTGATTCCTCATTCTCCAAAGCATTTTATTTGTAAATGATTTTACAAAACCAAAAGTAATTAAATAAAGAGCTTTCCTCTAGGATACCTGACTGATTGGAATGCTTTATTTAACAGCTGTCATGTACACATCTGGTTCACCATATAGGGTTGATATAAGGTGTGTGCATCTCCCTGAAGTTTCTATACAGGGAAACTTAAAATTAGTTATAGAAGTTAATGTTGGTTTACTTTAATATTTCCCCTTCTATATACATTTAAAGGAAATGGGGGGCAAGGTATTAAAAGTCAATGATATGAGGATACAATTGAGATGCAGGCGGCATCTTACTTTTTGAGGAATATGAAAATACAGGAAAGCTGAAACATGCAGAGAACTCACCCTATAAAAGCAACCAAATTTATGACTCCCTACACTCATAGAACCTGATTTCAGTAATGCAACTGGATAGTAACCTACTTCTTAGGAAAAAACATCACTTGTAAGATTTAAGATAATTATGACACTTAATACAGCTTCATACATCATTACCATGAAGAAAGATGGGTTAATATATAAAGATGGGAAGTGGTAACACATGCAAAAATAAAAGAATCTGGGATTATATAGATCAGAGTAAATGCAGCGTAAAAAAAGAAACAGATGCAAGTATTTCTCTAAATCCTTAATCTTTGCTCCTAAATAGCAATACAGAGGCATCATTCTGTCATCAAGGAGTAACTTGCTCAAAATGACTTACTAGGGCAATATTCTCCCTTCAAAAGGGTAAATATCAATAATTAAAGTTATAGAAAGAACTGGATAAACTTAAACAATCATAAAAGAATTTTAAAAGTATTTAATATTTACTGAAAAGAAAAAAGTAATGTTTCTTTGAAGTATTTTTAAATGCTTTTTTTTTTTTTTTTTTTTTTTTAATATGGAAACATTATCCAATGATGAAAAATATTTTGGATGGCAGCATATGTCCAACTTTCCAGCTTATATATGAATGAACTTTGAATACAGCTCAAGTCTACATCAACCTTGTTGGATTATAATGCTTTTCCTGAAAGCTCTTTCAAGCACATAATGTTACAGGTTCTTTAAATGCAAAAATATAGAGTTCATGTGTTAAAAATTTCATGCAGTAAATCTAAGCTTTTATGGCAAAGGTATTCTGTATAGATTAATGAACTCTGGTATGAGTTTGGACAAGAACTTCACAAGAAAGATGCTTTAAAATTCTTTGATATCACCTTTCCTGTTTCAGCATATAAATCTTTGACTTAAAATTGCAAACAGTTCGTGTAAAGACTATTAGAAAATGAACAGGAAATAAGTTCTGATATTTATTGTACATTTTGACAGCTTCTCAGGAGAGCACTGCTTAATCCACCCCTGTTCATCCCATCGGTGGTAAAAGAAACCTTTTTTTTGCATAAAGCATTAAGAGGATATGTACTGCCATCTTTGCTGGGAAACAGCTCACCCTACAGATGCTTAAATCATGCAAACACCAGCTTGAAGAGTTTAAAACTTAACAGACCAAGCACTTAGTCCCCTTTGAGTTTCCCTCTCCTCACCCCAAAGAGATCCTGTCTGCAATTTCCAATGCAAAAGTTGTCACATAAGAAACTGAAGATGCTGGCATTTGTGAAATTGATGTAACTGTTGTGTTCCATGCAGTGAATAGAGGTGACAATGATAACTAATGCTAAAAATTATGCTTTTATGGTTTTAAATTAACTACACACACACAAATTTTCCCTTCAGATTAACAGTCCCTAAAATTTTTTTATTAGACCGGTCCAAAAAAATCTCTAACATCCTGAATATTTTAATTAAAATGCTTACCTCATACTAGTTTCCTATAACTTCCTATGAAAAAAGCCCTACTTAAGGGCAAAAGCTGTGTTTACAAAGTTTACATTTATTTCTGTACATGCCAAGAAAAAAAGGTTTTGCCTAGCAGTTTCTTTGCTTTTTATTTCATTAGAAATATATTGCTTTGTTTTGGAGATTGTCAAAGAACTCTGAAACACTGTAATACTATAATATAGCCCCCAAAGACATTCCCTACAATTTTTCCATTTAATTTAACTTTCCATCCCCACATAGCTATTTACTGTTGCTATTTACTGTCCCTTCAGTGATGCTGAGACAGCTCTTTGTTATGGTCACAATTTATACAGAACACCACCTGATAGCCACTCACACATCTGCTGCCACACACAGCATCATCCTCAGGTGTCACCAACCAACAGAGCAGAATCTATACATTTCAAAAATCAGTAATATTTTATGAAAAGTATTAAGCTATGGAGTCCATGTAATATATGCAGACACAAACACCCAAAAGTAGGGTTGTGCATGCAAACACACCTAACACACACATAACTCACTATTTGTGTTCTGTCAGACATCTAATTGGGAAAAAGCTGTTTTTACATATATATCACAATTAAAGGATGCTGAATTGGCTATTTTTCTCCTTCAGACTATAGGCATACACTTTCTGTTTCTAGCAGCAAATTCTATTTGACATTTAATTTAAAAACCAAGTTACCCTCATCTAGAGCTCTACTACAACACTACCTATAAAGCAATGAAGCTTTCCATAGGACAAACCCAATTTTTTTTTTAAGTTTAAAATAGCTTCAGTCATAAGTAATTGAAAGTGTAATATACAATTCATTACTTTGTGTGGTTAATTACAGCAGAGTAGTTGCAAAAGATGATGATCCAATAAAGTAATAATTTTCTCTCTGAAACATTTTATCAGAGTAAAAATCATAAAATGCAAATTAATGAGGTTTTGAATTACGCTGAAAACATTAAATGTATACAAGCCCTGATGTTTAAGCATTACACCTACAAGCATGCTGTAACAGTTTATTAAACTGAACAATCTATACAAATCTAAAAACCTTACAGCTGGTAGTTCTTACATCCTTAATTCATCTAAGGAAGAAATGGTTTTATTCAGTTATGACCATGCAATTAGCCCACAGCAACTCTTAAGCTGAGAAGAATGTATCTCCTAATTTCATAAATTGCAGAACACAACTAAAGGGAGGTTTTGCCTCCATTTTATGTCAATTTTGCACCTCTCTCTTCAAAAGGAAAATAGAAGGCAATGTGTTTAACCAAAACATCTGATTTAGGAAGATAATGAATTTTCTTCTGCGGTGATTGAGTCCAATCCTCCTGTAGCTACTTAGCAAAAGAAGAAATTGTGACCTTATTTCTCTTTCCTAAAGGGCACAAAAGCAAAATGAACTCCTTGCTCACGTCCCTGAAAAACACAAGTCTGAGTTAACCTAAACATTTCTGCATCGGTCCTGAAGGTCTCCATCTTTCCTCCAATCTAGCTTCAGCAGACAGGAAGGTTATCAGTAGGTACACAGTTGGTGCAATTAAAGCCTTCTGAACATTTCTGTCTAAAGGTATTTAGAATAATTTAAGTGGTTTTACAATAGCTGACTGGAAAAGAACTGCCATGCATCACACAAGCAATTTGCTGTGCTGAGCAAAGTGGTTAATTTTAAATTGCTGGCATTGCACCTGAAGTTAGACTTTCTATTTTGGTAACACAAGATGCCTTACCCTGGCCAAAAATATGGATTTTCCTGATAATTTTAATTCTTCAGGGCATAAATGATTTTCAGCTCTGAATATCATCCTCCCAAGGATGTGTGTCCCTGCAGAAAGACTGCACGCTCTGTGTGTACTCCCAAGGATTGTTTCCTGACAGATTATACCTGACAGTACTTAGCAAGAATGTCACGTATCACAAATATTGGCCCATAATGCTCAGTGCATAGGCTGCAAATGTCAGGATAATATTAGAGGTATCACAACACTAAGCCACAGTATCAGAAACATTTCCAGCGATGCTGTCATGACACCACGACCAGCTCACAGCAGTGCTTTCAAGATAAGTTTATTAGGACGTCTTTAAATACTTAGTTGTATAAAATGTAAGTACCATGTTCCTGTCTATTTTCATTTGTACAGAAGCCAGCAAGGGGATGTGAAAGTCAAGGTCCCCGTGGGTTTTGCTACAGTAACTCACCTTGACTACACCACCACATTTCTGCAGAAAGCAGGAGCTCTGCCACACAGCAGCCAAATCAAATGGGGTTTCCCTCATCCTGCTCATATTGCTGCTTTTTACCTCTCTCTCCCAGAAGCCTTAAATCCTTTCTTTTTTTTTTTCAGGACTATATGTCTTTGATTATGGTCACAATCATATTTGACTTCTAAAAAATTCTTTGGAGAATCAGACTATATTCAACCTTACGTGAAAGAAACCAAGTAATGATATCTCAATTAACAAATTCTTAGGTGATACTTTTAAATCAACACCATTTTCAAGTCAACTTCTTGTCTTTTACATAATAGGATTTCTGTTATAATAAAATGATACATATCACAAGACTACTTCTTCTTTATTTGCATGGCGACCCCTTCCAAATGGAACTTCCTCAGTGTGTAAAATCTGCACTAATTCACTCAATGATCATGAGTTATGTAGCCAAGCAGGAAACTGGAGACCACTTAATGTACATGCTCTGCAGACCCTGATAAAAGGTAATTTCAGATACTTTTCTTTGAAAACAACAGAAAATCTAATATACAATTATTTTTCTGTGTTTGCTATAATAAACACTAATTTACTACTGAAAAGCATTAAGGTATAATTTGGAGATATTTATTTTGTCTGGTGATGGTGAGAAGCATCCTGCTGGTCACTGGGTAACACAGACCTTGGGTACTACTTCTCCTTTACATTCAGACTTATGCTCCACTGAGGATTGTTTGCACCTGAGAAATATTCACTTTTGTCTTGGAATAAACTGGGCTACAACAAGAAAAGTTTCTTTGAGCTGTATTAGCACTAGAAACAAACACAAAAATTACTTTTGTATTGTAATTATCTGTACTAAAAATTATCATTAGCTTTGAGTTGTCTAAATGTATTATTTTTCATTATTTTATTGCTTTTTGGGTCTTAATGTGTGTATTATTCAGCAAAATTCGAACAACAAAATATCTGAGGATATTAAAATAGGAAAAAAGAAAATGAAAACATTTCAGACTACATCTTCTGACCCCGAAAATAATTAGGGAAAAGGAGGGCTTACTGCTATGGAAACTATTCCACAGACAAATACTGATTCCATTTTGTGAACTCTTATATCCTTTCCTTTGTTTAATATAGAACTGAAGAGAAATTATTCTCCGACATCCTTAAAAAAAAAAAAAAAACACAACCCTAAAATTATTCAGGAAAGGTTGCTAATTAAATGAAAGCTATGTAAAATAGAAAAAACCCCACAATTTTAATGATAAAAGAGCTTTCTTACTTTAGGAGTGTGTTTTTCCCTGTGCTGTAAAGATAAATACCTCATTACTTTTATATCCAGCTTCTGAGGTGCTTAGCTATATGATAGTGATGATTCTTACTGCTTTTAAAGGCAGAAAAAGGTGAAGAAAAACAACTTGTATTAAGTCTAAATAAAAAGCTGTTTCTCAGCACAATCTCACCCATTTTAAAGCAACTCTGTGATCCTCACTTGTCACCTGAAGCCCATCATAGGAAAAATAAATCTAATCAGTGAAATGGTTGCTATCACCTGCCAAAACCCTTTCTTTAAAAATTGTTTTCAGAGCTTAGAGCATGGGGTTTGATCCAATAGGCTATGGTTATCTAGACCAAGTCAGTTTGGAAGTCAAATATATTGTAAAGATCAAGAACTTAAGAACACATATTCAGAATTAACACTAATTAACAACTCTAAGACCAAACAATCCTCTCTTCATTGCTGATAAATATTACCTCTTAATGAGCACATACTATAAAAGGGACATGTTTGATACAAAAAGATGATTGCTGTCTTTGCACTGGAAGTAAAGTTTGCAAATTCATGCCATGCATTTAATACACCTAATAATACAATAGTCTGCTTTCAGAAAATAAAATGTGAGAAATACTACAACTAGAATGTACTACTACAACTATCTTACCCACCATGTAGCCAAATCAAAATTTAAACTCAACATAATAAAGAAGTCTGCAAAGATTTTTTTTTGGGGGGGTTTTTTGTTTGTTTGGCTATTTGTTTTCAGGCTACAGCCAGTGACACTGATGCACTCACCTAGGTCTGGCTAAAATTGACAAACAACTTGGAGACCAAAATGGAATCAGATCACTAAGTATGGAAAAATCACTCAAGTTGAAAAGGCTGATGGATCATATCATCTTTCTAATAGATGAGAAAACCTAAAATGAGCAATTCAGTTATACATAGTATCACCTTCATAGGAGGGTGGTAAGACAGAGGTTGCGTAGGAAAGCTGTAGGTGCCCCCTCCCTGGAAGTGCTCTAGGTCAGGTTGGATGGAGCTTGGAGCAACCTGGTCAAGTGGGAGGTGTCCCTGCCCATGCAGGGGCTGGAACTGGATATTTTAAGGTCCCTTCCAACCCAAAGCATTTCCAGATTTTATGATTTTATCATTTTCGGCATAACAAAAATTACTTTCAAGATCTGCATATTCCCATTATACACAGAATCAAGATGAAGTGAGTGGTAAAAAACACATGGTATTTTTTGAATGATAAAATGTTTTGACATTTACTTTAAAAGTGTTTTACCCCTCACATCTGTAATTTGCAACACAGACAGGTTGTCTAAAAAATGTTCTTAAATATATCAGTCTTACTCATGGAGCATTTTACTTGGGGATTTGAGCACTTACTATACTACTTCTGCTATATTAGAATATTGTCTCAGGTACTCCTATGTAAAACATAACATGAAGGATTTCTTCATAATTCCTTCTGAAAATTTCTAGAATCAGGGCAATGGCACACTGACAAACATGACAAGAATCACTGTCACCCTCTCTGAGTTTTGAGGCAGCTTTAACAAAAGAAAAGGTATCCTATATAACACAGCTATAACAGAGGCATGACATCTGCTCCACTAATAGTATTTTTGGGGGTTTTTTCATTACTACAAAACTCACAACACTCTGAACAAATGAATAAATTATTTATTTCTTGTTTGCCGCTGTCTTTACTGTAATATATTTCAATTACAAACCATGAAGGTCTTCACTAAATGCTGAATGCAACTTTGATAAATCTATCTGTACAGCTCTAAACTGGGCTGGAACTGCAGCTCTCAGGGTTAACAAATTTTCATCCTTGCACTTGGACATTTGTGCACAGCTGAACTGGTAGCTGTAGCATGCCTTTCAACAGCAATAATTCATACAACTCTGTGAAAATTATGCAGTATCAGCCAAATGTTTAATACTACCATTAAAATACAGTTCATATAAACTGCAGGGTTAGGTTTTCTCGTTATTTGTTTCTGTCCTCTAACCGAAAACCCTGTAGAAATTTTCAGCGTAATTAAATCTTTTTTCTTGGCAAACACTTACAAAAACCCAGCAAAGCAAACAAGGCCATATTTTGACTTGCATTCTCTTGTACAAATGCAGAACGTTTAGAAGAAAACATGAAGGACCTCAAGACTGTATTAATGTTACTGCATTTTTTATGATTTCTTGGAAATGATCGCCTTCTACCTTGAAATATGCAAGTTGCTGTCATCAGTATCAGTAATATATTACAGGATCCAGCCTGTGAAGAAACTCAGTTTATGAATTAACATCTACTGACTTCAACATATGCAATCGTGAATGTGTATGAAATCCCTGAAAAATATTATTGCCAGATAAATTACCACTGTACATTAGTAAGTTAATAAATCCCTATGAAGATCAGACACTGAGGAGGATGTATGATTATATTTCTGATGGAAGGAAATGGCATGGTTAGGAAGGATGATTCTGTCTGCATCTTGAGGATGTGTGAAAAAAAAAAAAAGTTTCTACCTTAATTTATGCTGTTTGAAAGCCCTGAACTAGCTTTCAAAACTTTATCCTTCAAAGGCATTCTTAATATTCAAATAGACCTTGCTAATTAACTCCTAAAACTACCTCAAGTCCAACCTGCTTTTCCTGCTCCTTAGAAAAGTTTTAATTACACAGATTAAGCTCTGGAATTCCAGCTGTCACCTTCCAATAGCTTTCTATCTTTTTAAATAAGGTGCTTTTGTGCTGATCTCTCCTTTCCTTTGAGAAGAGCTTTGGACAGGTTGTTTTTATGATTTAGCAATTCCATATGACATTAAAAGTGATGTGACAGTATGGAAAGCACATTGAACCAGTTTCAGAACACACAGCTTTTCTCAGAGAAGTTAGGACATCTGGTGATCAGATTAGGTTTTTCCTAACACAGATAAAATTACTTGAATACCTAAATGGTAGTGACAGAGAAGATCATGGCACGAGCATCACAAGGGTGCACGGGGACAGGACAAGGGGGAAAAGGTAAGAGTTCCTTCAGGGTGAACACCAACCCAACTCCACCATTAATCATCACAACAGGCTTTCCAGAAAGTATTGAAAACTTTTTTGCTATAAGTTTTTGTTATAATTTTCAGCTGTTGTCTGACACACCAGTACTTCTCTAAACTGGGTGTTTACCTTCATGAGAACCACACAGAAGTAGTTATATGCTGCAGTTCAGTTATCACACAACTAGGTAAGAACAGGGAGAAAACATAAAAAGAGGAGTACAAGTACAGGAAAAAAGAAAAACTGATAGAAAACAACTTAAATATTGATGAGAGGTTTGGCAGCGAGTTAGGTATTGCAAACCACCACTCACCTAGACCCAGAAAGGATCTGGGGTCCTGGACATAAATTTTTACATTTGTGCAGTGGTTATTCCCTGTAAGGGTCAGATACCACCTTCATTTCCTTGCACCAGGGGAGGGAGGTTGAAATCAGATCATAATAAAGGGATGAATTTTGAAGCCTTAGAAATGTTTATTTGACATGTAGGGCATTTAATATTGCACTAAATCTATTTCTGCAAGTGCAAAGGAAGAATGTCATGCAGAGAATAAGACCAGTCCATTCTTTATTAAACCTTCATAAAGTGTCAGTTTTTCTGATGCATCTGTGTTTCATTTTTCTACCTCTTCTGAAACAGCAAGAAAGGCTCTCAAAGCAGCAGTGTAGGCCATTCAACATATTTCAGGCCACATGTGATATCTAAGCTTCTCATCTGTAAATTTAATCAAGTATTTTAATGCTTAAAGAGAAATCTTATAGATAAATTGATAGAAAGCCAGAAGAAATTCAATGGAATACTGCCATATGGGTTTATCCCATTTTTGGTTGCTTAATGGAAGCTTCTGCTTCCAGAATAAATAAAAAAGGAATTTAAAAATCATAATAGCTAAACAAGAGAATTTGAAAGTCTCCTAAGAAGTTAATAGGACTTTTACAGACTTGCTTTTGTATGTCCAGAATATTTTGGGTGCTTACATCAATTATTAGTAACACAGCCAAGGTACTTCGAGAAACTGAAAATTAAAGATACTAATATGACTTGGAATAGCATATTTAATCTCCCTGTTACCTCAACAAGCTCCTCTTTTTAAACCTTTACTGGTAAATTTCAGTTACTTCTTTGCCGTGTATAAAAGATTTAAGACTAGGAATACAAAGGATTCAGCAAAGCTGCAGGACCACACTGTTCTTGCAAGTAAATCAGCATCACTCAGAGGATAAACCAGTTCTGATTAGAGTTTTGTGTTTCGATAGCTCACGTCTTTTATCTGGTTTTGTTTGATTCTTGAAATTGATGACAGGGTGCACAGTTGAGCTGCCACTTGGGATTAAGAGGTCAAGCACTGAATTTCAAAGTTCCAAAGTTTTCTAATTTTTTCCCTCAACTAACACTTTAGCATCCTAAGCTCTTCCTATCAGCGGGAAGCTGTGGGTGAACACTACCCCCTAGTCAAAAATATAGAGAGAAGCTTCATTATCATCTATTTCTTCAAGTAAATAAATTCAATAGGAGTTCAGATTAGCCAAGCACATACATCACCCTTCAAATTCAGTAAAAAGCAAGTGTTTTCAATTTTTTTTTGGTTGTTGTTGTTGTTTTGGTTTTTTGGGGGTGGGGTTTTTTTTTTTTTTTTCATTTGTTTGATTTTTGGGTGGTTTTTTTGTTTGTTTGTTTGTTTTTGTTCTTAGGAAAGTGAACCTCTTGTTACACAAAAAACCCCCAGAAAAAAAGGTACACTCTTGGACAGAGTCTGTTAAAAATCAGATTATTTCCACAGCACTCTCCCATTATTCACCTGCCAGCAAAATATGTACACTCATTGTCTCTGTTTGAATGCCTATTTTTATCTGACTGAGGCTATATGGTCATTTTTGTATTTATTACTGAGGTTTTTTTCTTCCTTCTGAAGCATGTTTTTCTGTTCTCAAAAACTGGGCCACATGCCTCTGAGGAGAAAGTAGTGCATTATTTCATTCCCACCTTTTCTTCTTTTTTGGCATCTCTGAGGCCTGCTATGCCCAGAAGTGCTTCCACTCAAGCTGGACCATCAAATCAATTATCACAGCAGTCTGCTTTCTAAATATGAATGGCAATGAATGACAAGAGGCAAGGCAAACTTTCAGCTTTGATTTGTCATTGGTAATGTAAATTTTTTTTGGTTTACTTTATAGATGGTTTGTTAGAGTGGCAATTTGACCAAACTCTTCCCCCTGCTGTCTGCAGCTGCATTGTGTAGATCCCCAGATGCAAAGATTCCCATTTGCCAAGTCAAAGACACAAGAGAAAAATCCGAGAGGGGGAAACATTATAAATACAGCTTTTGGCTTTTTTGTTCATCTGACAATGAAAAAAAAAAATAAAGGGCAGTAAAAAACTTCACCTGTTTCCATCACAAGGTGTTGCACAATTTCAAGGTGCAATTCTTTTTTTCCTTCCTTTGCATCATTCCACAACAGATCTCCATTTGCAGAAATGTCTCAGGTTTTTGCAGTTAGAGTTAGGCATGACCTTGCTACTGTACTAAAAGATTAAATACTATATAAAAGCATCCACGTATAAGAGCTAAAAGGTAAGACAATGCAAGCAACCATAATAAACTAGAAAAAAAAAAGGTCTTCTGCCTCACAATCACAATTTGAAACTGATGTTTGTTTCAATGGAGGACCATTTGTTATTTTGTTAAGAAAAGAATTAAGCTATAAAAATGTAGAAAGGGATTTTGAAAAATGCATTTCTACTGCTTCCCTTCATTGACAGAACTGCTTCAAAAACATACAGAACCTGCAGTTTATGTTAAAAGCAAAAATAATTTTTTTGAGAACTGATTACATACTATTAAGATAGATTTTCCACAGCAACTGGGACACATACTTAAACAATCCCAGAGTGAGTACACGTGAAATTTTGCATTATTGCCAGCATATAAAATCTCAGTAGTAGTGTAAAAGACTGTATTGCCTATTTTAGGGAAACCAATTTCAACTAAGCAGGTAATAACTTATTTCTGCAGTCTCAGACCTAAAATAATTAAATAAATCTTTACTTAGGTCCTTTTAAAAACACTCTTTGATTGTGAGTCATTCTCAATATATCAAAAAGTGAGGTTTAATGGTACCATCTAGTGGTATCCATGGACCAAATAGACATCACATGGACAAGGATGATGACATGAAAGCTTCCAAGACTCTTCTGCCAAGCCCCAGAACAGTCCGTGACATCACCTGAACACTGACTTCAGGTGCTTTTGCAGTTTTAGCACTTTCAAAAATTCTACTCAAGGATGGAAACAATATTTTTTTTTCCAGCATAGTATTTAAATATATATCCAATTCTTTTTCAAATGATTTTTTTCATACATGCTATTACCTTGCCCTTTAAGAGGCTATATGCCTCTATAAAAAAGGCATTAGGCTACAGTAAAATGGTATCTTACAATATTTGAAAATACATCTGGAAATAAGACTTCATGAAAGACCAAGATTGTTCTAGCAGGGCAAACAGACTCCCAAGCAGGTGAAGCAAAAGGAATACCAATTGATTGCCATTAAAAAACCATCCAAGCAAACAACTGCAATCCACAACCCTTTTTTCTCCCCTACAGACATAGCATGATCCAAGTAGATTAAACTGTTCTGCATATCAAGAGTGCATTCTTGCATGCAAACACAGAACTGTACAACACCAAATCATCTTCAAACTAAACTGATTCAGAAATTTACTTCTGAAAATGGGATGAGACTTTACATTCATTGTCCTTATATCAAACAAACAACACTTAAAAGATATTTAAGACTCTATTATTGTGTTAAGTAATTTCAGTTGTACATGATGAATACCTGCAGCACCAATCTTTCATATTCAGTAAAAGTACAAATATACAGAGTAGTTTAAAATAGTTTACTGTTTCAATGACAAAAAGATGGGGTTATCTTATATAATAATGAGCTCCACACTAACTTTTATTTGTATACTCTACAGTGGTAAAAAAACTACTGGTTTGAGGAGTTTCAACAAATGTGGTTATATTTATTTTTTTAAAAATAAACTTTTCCGTTTATGTTCTGGGATCAAACAGTGTTTTATTGTGAGTGAAATTTGCATAGAAAAGCTCCCACTGCTTCTGCTTAGCCCATAAAAATATAAAATGAAAGAGAACGCAATTGAAAGCTTTTCTGTGTGGGGTAAAAGATGGGCCATGACTGGAACAGATGACAGGGAAATTAGTGGCACATGTGCTGGGAAAAGACAGACTTCTCCAATGGCATTGCACACATAAATACAGATTAAAACATTTGATAGGCAACAAAGTGGTACATCAAATTTTGAAGGTCTCTGTTATAGTTTTCCTGTGCCTATAGATCCTTCAAATATTTAAAGGATAAGCTTAGAGTTTGTACAAGTTACTGAGAATGGTTTATCATTTGCTTAAAATGAATTTTAATTGTAAATGAGAATCCAGATCTTACAGTTTATTGCTTTGTGAAAATGTTAACAATTCTAAATTCAATTGTTTTAAAATTCTGTGCACTTAAAGACAACATTTATGATGTTGTGGTTTTTTTTCCCCCTTCAGGTTTTTGTTTTTTGTAGTTTTTTTAGGGGTTTTTTGTTTGGTTGGTTGGTTTGGTTTTGGTTTTTTTTTGTCCTAAACTAGTTCAAGTTCTTTCTGGATCAAACCACTTGAGCAGCCCTGTGGATAAAGGGTTTGCTGCTGGTACTTCAATGCTCTCAAGAAAACTGCTTTCCCCAAGTGAGCACATTGCATGCAACAGAATGAGAAGACCACGTACCCTGGTTTAATGACTTATATCTACCAACTGACAGAGACTTTGGTAAATGATTGATTCAAACTCATTCTTTTGTTTGCCTGCAGCAACAACAGATATTTAGAAGCAGAATGTCATTTTCCTTTCAAATAAACTAAAATCTACAGATAACTTAAATTACCAGCTGAATAAAAAACCTTTTTTAGCTAAAGAGAATGAATACTTCTCTTGTGAAGACATTTTTAAGATTACCTGTTGGAATTATGCTATACCCTGAAAATGTAAAATGTTAGAAAATGCTTGTACCAAAAATTTCTTGCACGATATTTACGACAGAGCACAGTTACATACACATAATTCAGAATATACAGCTATAGTTTACAGTAACCAAAACACATTATGTCTGGATCTGTTTTGCCATGGAAACAGAATCCTGACACACGGGAAGGTGAATTGCAGACCCATCTACAAACTATTTCATCCTGCATGAAAGAAGGAAAGAAAGGCTTGGAACATTTGCTTTGGTCTCCCCCACTTCTTCTATACCAGTTGTGAATTATGCTTCATAAGATAAATAAGATAACAAGTCAAGAGTGAAGAGCTGAGCTGCTTCAGAGCACGTCCTCAGGCCTGATGGGCTGACTACCTGTCAGATAATGTTGAAAGCAGGATTAAGTCTGAAAAGGTTGACAGACCACAGATTTATCTCCCTAAATCAAACACTGTATGTTTAGCTAACTCGGTGAACTTCGACTAACTAGCCCATCATTAGAGTAAATTGCTATTGAAAATTTTTTTCAGAAGGTTAAAACCAGAGTTTAGACTACTTATACTTGATAGCAAGCTATTATGGGGGAGATTTCTTTAAAAGTTAAGCAGAAATAAATAGCAAATGCAACCTTTTAATCCTAATTGTTCAAGATGAAGCTCCTTCTAAAAAAACCTCAACATTTAAAAATATCTAAAAACCTTCATCCATATGTATGAACACAAAAAAGCTCCACTAGTGTGGAAATCAGAAGGTTACACAGTTCCATACTCATTCTACAGTACTTCGTGTATTTTTAATCAAGTATAAATTCATTACAAAACATAGGAGAACAGGGATTTCACTTGAAAGATACAATATAAAAATACTCAAATCTGTAAAATTTATCTAGTGAAAAAATTAACCTAAAAATCAAAACTGCAAAAACACTTTTGGAAAGTAAAAAAATCATTATCAAGAAACAAAAAAACCCACATTTGTTTTTCAGTACATGGTGGCATGAAAGTGCTGGAGTTGGAACAAAGTACAGCCAACAAATTCAAGAAACATTAAAGAAGAAACAAAAGTCTACTGTGCTTGGGAACCAGAGGAGAGCTGTTTATCTGGCTCATTTTTTGCAAGACACATAGAGCACTCCCTGTATTTCAGTTTCTGATATAATCTTTACAGAACACCTGGTGTTAGTTTCTGTTAATTTGATTTCTAGATTTTTTCTTTTTCTTTTTTTTTTTTTTTTTTTTTTGTGGATACATAGCTTTTGTTAAGATTAAGTCACTATTTGTCACAGCAGACTTAAAACAATGAAATTAATATCCAAGATAACACTGATCTTTGGTTTGCAGTACAAATGAACTGTTAAGAAACTGAGAAACAAAGAAAATTCCAAGACAGCAAATTCTGAATAGATGCTGGAATATTTTTGCCATGTTGCAACTACCTTCTTGGGTTTGGTAATGACTCCATGGGCCAGATGACACCTCCAGGTCAATCTAAACCAAGATTTTTGGAGCTTTTGTTTGGTATTTTTTTAAATGAAAACCATACATTTCTATCTCCAGTTATAGAAACTTTTGACAACTTAAGTCTTTGCTTTCCTGAAAACGCCAAAAGATTTTTGCAAGTCAGGGATTCTACCCACACAAGAGAATTGAAAATTGTGTTGATGTTACTCCTGACATCTGGAGGGCAAAATGCCCTTCAAAATCAGTCAGAGGACTACAAGAAAGAGAAGACCTGCCTGTAAGTCAGCATAATAAATGTAGTGCTTTAAGATGTTTCAAACAGAACAAGAGCAATTGTAAAGTAAGAAAGACAGGCACTTTATGTTTTATTAGTCCCCTGCCCTATAATAATGTGTTTTATGTTACTATTCATTTTTATTTAGTGGAGCTTTTGGTATTCATCTTTGAAGAAAAATAATAATCCAGGTACGAAGACAGAGCAATTAGGAAACAAACACAGGAAATTAGGGCACTATTGACCAAAGGGGTGCAGGAGAAGCAAGACTCCAGAGGATGGCACCTCATGACCTGTATCTAGAAAACTATCAGTGATGACTCAAAAACTCCCTGGATATTTTATGAAACTTTAGTTCAAAAAAGAGTCTACAGACAGCATCAGAAAGGCCTCTGAACACTCCATATTCCCATCATATGCCAACGAAGCAACCACCCCACATCATTTATGATATTCTGGAAAACAAACAAAAAACCCAACAGACTCCAATGTACCGAAGCTGTTCAGGATATTTTTACCAGCAAATCTGTACATATGTGCATGTGCACTCCCTCTCTCACACACCATCTCACCTCCATATGGCAAGAGATAAATGTTTCAGTGGGTATTTAAATACATAGGTGCTGCCTGCAAAAGTGTGGCCTTAATATCAAATGACAAGGTCAGTTATGCATTCACATCACTCCCTATCTACAGGCCCATCCATACATTTATTTGTGTGGTGGCCATCCTGATATGTGTTCAATATCTGACAACTGATGCTTCATATAGTACAAAATGTTTTTTCTCTCCCATGATGTAATGTTATCCTCCATTATACTTTAAATGGCCAGAATTATGTAGGCCTTGGACTACATCTCTATACAACGCTTTCTTTGCAGGTTTTATGTTCCACTGAACTGCTTTGTCTTCAAATCTTTCATCCTTTCAACTGCTTTTCTAACAATAAAAGGAGTAACAGAAATGCAATTCCAGCAAACTGCTAAAACAGCTTTTTAAAAGCATATAACATAACTTTAAATTCTCTCCCTTCCCTCCAACAAAAGTTTCTAATTCTTTAATAATACATTTGAAAATATTTTTTCTAAGAAGTTTAAGCACCACACAGAAAGATACAAACTCATTTAGATTTGGGTCTACTGCTTTATAATATATTGTCCTTAATAGTAGACTCCATATTATTTCAACAAAAACAGTTATTCATGAGACTCCCTAAACATAATTGTAGCTACCTTCAGAGTGGTTATCCCTTACGAGAAGAAATGAAATTTTTAGTATATCTCCCTTTAGAGTTTTCATTCCAGTAAAGGTTTTAAAAGAAAATATACTTTTGTGGAGTCTACCTTGTAGTGAGCAGTGCTTACATGTAAAGAAGCTATGAGACATCTTTGAAAGATTTGACAAAAGCAAGAATTTTTTTTTTTAAGGAGTGAACCACCTGATGCCTACTTTTTTAAAGGAAATTAATCTCCAAATAGTTGATTCAATACCTTACAAGATTTTAATAAGCTCCCAGAATTGTTGAAATTTGATTTAGTTCTTGAATCAACTTAATTAAAACTCAAAATACTTTCTGTGAAGTCATTTTATCCACAGTTCTTGCAAGATCTTAAGGCTACATAAGTTGACAATTTATCTTGATTACAGAAGAAAAATGCTTTACACCCTTAAAGGTGGATTATTTCTCCCTCTTGCTTTTACTGAGGAAAAAAAAACCCTCAAATACACTCTCTCCTTTGCTTAGTCTGACTGACAGCTTGTACAGCCTGACCTGAAAAACCTTTCAGCCCAAGAGCCTTCACACACACCCTGGTAAGAGACAAACTCCAGTTTTACCTTGGGCATTGTGTTGTAACCACCAATGATATCACTGCAGTCCCAAGGTCTCCATAAAAATCTCACTGTACACACTTGAGGAAGATAAGCTCTTGGAGGAATGATGTCAGTAAGGTATTTTTTCCCCTATTATATAATTTTAGAAATCTGTTCCCTTTAAAATGAAAAAAAAAATCTTCCTCACATAAACTGAACATTTTTTCTATTTCAGTGTGCTGTGTCTTCTTTTCTTTGCAACTTAACAGAAAAAAAATGCAGAAAGGCTGACATTCCACACTAGTAATATAGTCATGGAGTTACAGGCACATGGACACCTTGTACAATTTTATATGCCTGACATAATTGTTTAAATAGAATCCTCTTCAACAACAGAAGAAATACTTAATGCAGTAACAGAGAATGGAGGAAAATATATAAAGATCACTGAGAAAATGGGAAACAAACATAATATAGATCTAATGAACTCCAGTACCTTGTTTAGACAAATTTTTAGACATCTATCTGTAAGACACTGCCCAGTACATATACGGTTTTTAAATTCAAATATTATGAAGTTATATATTTCCACGAGAAGGTAAACAAGGAAGAACTTATGCACAGTCTGATACTAGTTATAAAATTGTCACTAAATCTTGTAGACTGTGTCACTTTTTCAGCCAAAGAAGAAATAAGGAGTGTAACATATATAGATCTTGTACTGAGACAAACAGAAAAATTCATATCAAATGTTATCTTCTGGAGCATGTTTTGAAGGAGGACTAAATAAATCTATTTCAAGGTTGGTGTTTTGTTTTTACAGAACAGATCACTCTAGGATTTGGAATTTTATCACTATTAAAATGATTATTAACCTTCACCTATATCTCACATCTGGTTTTATTCATCATTGAAAGCAACTTCACCCTAATTGTAGAACCCTTTAAAATGCAACAGTATTCAAACTGAAACAACCCAGCAATAGAAATGTATTATAATTAACCAGCACTGACAGTTTTTAGGATGAGAGAGCAATTTTGGAACTGTACAAATTACAAATGTTACAGCTCAGCTACATTATGTTGAAGCAATAATGCACAATAATTAGAGGAACCACCTGTCCTACAGTTTCAAAAATGTAATAGAGACACTGACATGAAGTTCTGTTAAAAATGTGACTGACTACTTCTTAATGTGTTTGCTGAAATTTCAGCTTGCCTGCAGCACCCAGCAGCAGAAAATGTAATCTGAGGAAATGCTCACTGCTGCAAAGTGAGGCCAATGTTTTAAGAATGAATGGCCAAAGGTGCTTTGTAGAAAGATGCAAAAAGTCATAATGTGAAACTAGCCAAGAACTTGCCAAAAAACTAAATACCCTCCTAAAACTATTTTCTCCTAAAATATTAGAAACATAAAAGTAACTGAATTCAGGCTGAGCTGAGTCTACAAAACCTATACCTCAAAACTGGTAAAATTTTCCACCTGTAATAAACTATAAAGATCAAAGTATGGGTTTTGGTAGCATGCCTCTAATTAACATCATGGTAATAGCAAAATTTTAAGCATAGAAAAAAATAATGCAGATCATATAAAGTCTTATCTATCCCTAATTAAGACCACTTTGCTTTGTCAGCTAAACTGTTCTAGTTTTTCACAGACAAGTTGTTCTGCTTTGTGGTATTTTCTGTTCTTTATCACTGACTCCCATTCTTTGATCTTATTTTTGCAGTAGTACTCTCCAGTAGCTTAATCATCCATTGCAGTATACTAAAAATACATTAAAAGTTGCTCTTTTGCATGAAAATCTTAATAGGAACATTGAAGCTTGACCAGTATCATACAAGACATGCTATATTTCCATCAGAAATTATGTCTAGAAACAGTCTTCTGTAAGAATTAAGCTAAATGAGAATTATACAAGTCAATGAACAGAATAAAATATTGACAGACAAGTGTTTATAAATGATCAATTACACTCCTAAACTGCTCTACTCTCCCAAATGCTAACTTACTGAATGGTATGTAGAAGAAAAAACCTGAAAAAGGGAAAACTGAGTTTTTTCCCTGTTGGTGAGACTTTTGATAAGAAAAACAGCAATACCCTCAAATTAGTCCCAGCTGACTTCACTAAAAAAGGCATTCAATCAACTCCTGAAGGTGGCCATTACAAAGACATCACCAAATCCACCATGCAATAAATCTCAAAAACATACGCAAGGAACAAGCTGAACATAAATAAAACAATTTCTTTTTCCCTGCAAGAAATAAGCAAGGTACTTAAGACACTGGGAGACAGAAACATGGGCTGCTCCAGATGGAAAAAGGATGATCTGCAGCAATTGCCAACATATATATATATATTTACCATTCCTAAGCATGGCATGTGTTTTTTTCAGAACGTTGTATGCTGCAAATGACCTTTTTCTCAATTGTAAGTGATGCTGTATTTTCACAGCATAATTTGGTTTTAAAGGTTATCTAGTCCAAGCCCCAGCAGTGAACCAGGACATCTTCAACTAGATCAGGTTGCTCAGAACCCTCTTCATCCTGACCTTGAATGTTTCCAGGGATGGGGCTTCTACAACCTCACTGGGAAACCTCTGCAAGTGATTCACCACCACCTTCATTGTTAAAAAAAAAAAAGTCTTATCTCTACTCTCTTTTTTTTTTTCCCCCCCAACCTTTTTTCATTTCAAACCACTATTGCAATAGTACCTACTAAAAACTGTCTCAAATAAGTCTGTAGTTTGAATGTTTCCCTAGAGAGCTGAGAACTACACAATTCTATCTGAGTTGATTATTTCAACCTTTTCGTTTCCAGGTATTTTTGCATTTTAAAAATGCATTTAACTAGGAATAATGCACACTCATTTTCCCAATCCCACTGTAATATATTACGGTACCTTATCATAATAATTATAATGCATCATTCCATACTAACCCACAAGAAAACCTACATGCAAATAAAATTTCAGCATTTGAAAACAATGCATAGGAAAAGGACACTCATCCAAGCTCTAAACTTAATTTCTTGATACAAGATTTTTTTTTTACTCCATTTATTATCAAGAAGATGAAAGAAATGCCCACCGCATCTTTTGCAGACAGATGAAGATGCCTTTACAAGTTCACTCAGAAGCCAACCCAGTTGTGGTAGTGCAGCATTTCAGAGCCACCAAAGATCTCCAGTGGGCTGGGATCAGCACTGCCTTAGCCAAATACACATTTAGAAAAGTGTCTGTTAGTTGGCTGGCTGTTCAACATAGTTTTGCCTGCAATAAACTGGATTTAGGTACAGTTTGTTGCAATGAAGAATAGACCTCGAGAGAGTTAAAGGTTTGGCCAAGTCACAAACTGAAACTGAATCACTGAATTTATTACAAGTTTAAAAAAAAAAAAAAGCTTCTAAAGCAAGGCTGCTCTTTCAGAATGAGTGTATGAGTGTTAGGGTATGCAAGCTGAAAGACAGCAGAACTGTGGCATTTGTTTACTCATCCACTAAATGATGGACGGGGGAGTAGTGCCCACATCCATAAAGAGCTTTCAGATTTTCAGATAAAGAGAACACAATTAATACAGGGTAATACCACCAATAGCCTCTTCTAAACCCATCATTTGTTTGGCTTCATAATAAAACTCAGGGAGGTGGAGCAGGCATTAGCCTGCTATTAACAAACCTTGCCCCAGATAAGTGTAGAACACTGAGAAACTACTGTAAATGAAAGAGCAAAAGTACTTCTGGTAAAGTACTCTAAAAATGTTTACAAAAACTGCTGGAGAAAGCAGTAAATAAAAACATGGTACAGCGTGTTCAAGTCACCTTGATTTTTTTTCTTTTAGTCAGGGACTTGAAATGTAAAATAATAGAGTATTTTAAAAAAATGATGAAGTGGGTGGGTTAGATTGTTAAGTCATTATAGAGTGTCCTCCTACCCTTTTCTCTTGGCAGAGCTTTTCTATAATTTTTAGAAATCTTCAGCAGGGACTGCTGGCCTCTAACTGTCCCACTGTTGTTGCTTAGAACCTTAACCTGTCACAGACCATTAAACAAAAAACATTGGTGAAGAAAAGAGTTACAGCAATCATACAGCAACTGAGATTCTGGCTTTTCACATGGTGATGTGAATGCCTAACTACTGATGTGCCTATTGATGAGACAGTATCACTACTTTGTAACTAAACATTATTATTTTGCGTCTGCCAAGCAGAGAATCTCATTTTCTCCTGATAATGCAGCAAGAAAATTAGAATTTCCATGATTTGTTTTGTTATGTTATAACCAGGAGGGTAATTTTTTTATTTTCCCCCAGAAAGTAAACTACCTAAGTTACAGTCAAGATGACAACCACTAGTAAAAAACCTGGGACAGTTTCTCTGTGCTGAGGTTAGAGAACTCTCAGCTCTCCACTAACAGGCTGGAACAGAAAGCATCCTCCCTATCTGCAAAAATAACCATTTGGCCTAACGTCAGTTACAATTATCTACTACCAAATCATACACTGCCACAGCGATTTTCATCTTTTTCCTTTCCTTCCCATTCATTATGTACATATATTAAAATATTAAAGCCAATGTGCATTACCTCAGTAAACAGTACTATTGTAGAAAATTTTTCAAATGGAAGTATTGCACAATAATTGCATGATAACAGTGTCAGTGCTGACAAAGAAAATTCAAATGACCAAATGCAAATGAAGTTAGCCTTGCATAGTGTTCTTTACTACTCCTGTAGTTGGTAAATGAATGCATGAATATCATTTCCCTGTGTAAAAGCAGTTTTTCTGACTTCAAGAACTGCATGCAGATGTAGTGAAATCAGCTATCTAGCTCTAGAAATGTAGGCCTTCAAGACATACCTCATTAAAATAGAACAGTTTTCAGATTCAGTGTGAATTAAAAAAAAAAAAAAAAAAATTAAAAATTCAGAACCATGGCTGACTTCCAACTCAAAGAGAATTCTGTCATGTGAACTTGGCAGCCTACTTCTGGATCCCTCTTTTTGAGGGGCTGGTTACTATGAACAACTCTCCAGCTCTCAGAAAAGCTTTAGTTTTAAAAATCCATTTCACAGCGTAGGACACTGAAAAAGCCTTTTAGAATTCCAAAGGCTTTTAATAGGTTTCAGAAGCAATTGTGCCAACTCAACTCCCAGAAAAAGAAACTCCATAATTTACACTCTGAATCAACTTCATAGATGTTCTCTCCAGGGAGAACCCACAGCCAGAACTTCTTACAAGGGCATGGAGTGACAGGATGAGTGGGAGTGGTTTCAAATTTGAAAGAGGGAAGATTGAAGTTAGATACTAGGAAAAAATTATTCAGTGTAAGGGTGATAAGACACTGGCAGAGGTTGCCCAAGAAAGCTGTGGCTGCCTCCTCCATGGAAGAGTTCAAGGCCAGGTTGGATGGGGCTTGGAGCAACCTGGGTGGGTGGGAGGTGTCCCTGCCCATGCAGGGTGTTGGAGCTGGATGAGCTTTAAAGCCTCTTCCAACCCAAACCAGTCTGTGATGCTATGGGACCTGCAGAGTCCTATGATGAAAAAGACAAAACCCATTTTATTTAAAGAAATGGAACAGCTTCAGTGTCTGAAACAACTGGCTGGCATAAGCAACCCAGTTCCTCAGAACTTCCGTGTAATTCTCATCATCATTGATGGACAATGCATTTTGACTTCAAAAGGAAACTGCTGTGTCTTAAACCACACAAAAAAAAATTAGAACCTGATACATTCTGGGATCTTAGGACAACTTTACTCATCCAGTAATACCATTGTTGATTTTTCAACAGGCTAAAACTTGAAAAATGTTCTGACATTTCCAGTGTAAAATTTTATGCAACATTATTCCAGAAAACTCACAGAGAATACTTTTCAGGCTACCCTGAGACATATTTTGAAGCACTTCAACTAATAAAAGCCAGGAGCACATAACTCTCCCTAGCCTTGCCTAAATCCTTAAATTCTGTGGATGAATGATAAACTCAGATGCAATTAGTAACAACTACATAGCACCATCTTTTTGAAGGACATTTTCTGGATTGTGTATATGTTATTGTCATTTCATGGCATATTTTCATTTATTCAGATAAAATTTTTGTCTCAAAAAAAAAAAAATTGACAACAACTTAGAATTGAGCAAAGCTACAGCAATACATGCTAGGTCTGGAGTTCACAATACCACTGCTTTATGTCTGTCAAATATTTCAAACACTTCCAAGTACTTTACACTATCAACAATGTCAGGCACACCAAGAACATAGCTGAAGAATCCCCAATACCTGCCCCAGAGGAAGGAAATGAACACAAGAAGACAAGTGAAAACAATCATTCAAATGTACTCAATTCTTGAATTTTTGTCTTTATGTCCACACATTTATTGGTCAACAGGTGTTTTCAGAAGCTCGTTCCCTTCTTGATGTTGTCCATCTAAAAACCTGGAGAACCCAGTCTAAGCAAGCTGGAGGTTAAAGTCTGTTTTACATCCATTTTCCCTTCCCTTTTTCACCACTTCTTTACCATATTTGCAAGTAGAATTTTTCTGAACTTTTAAGTAAAACTCCTCATACAACAGCTGTTGCTTTCATGCTAAGCCACCAGAATAATATATTATCTAATATCACTCCTTTAATTACAAAAATCATAAGCCAAAAATGCATACACAGTAAAAACACACTACACCACAAATACCTACTTTAAAATAGCTTTGGGACTGTTTAAAGAGCTTTCTGGTCTACAGTAATTTGCCGAGACTCAATTTGAATGGTATTATAAATAGATTTTCTTTATACAACCTATATTTATATTTAGCAATAAAAGCAAACTTAAATCTCACAATAATGCCTTGATGACAAAACAAGTAAATTTATTACTGGTGATCCTTGTTTAGCTCTTGCTATTATAGTTGTGATCATTTTGAGGCACTTAGATCATACATGTAAGTCTCATTAATTCACAGAACCTGAGTGCAAGCAGAAAAGATACCAAGGTTATTGCTATATAACCTTGGTATGAAAATGTGCTTTTAAATGGTCAGCTTCAAAGTAAAATAACAAAAATTAGGATAAGCTACCTGAACATAGCAACAAGAATATCAGTTCTTTACTGCAGGATGTTTAAAAAGACATCCAAATAAATTTATAATGTATACTGGTTTTAAAAACTTGAAACAGAGATTTTTATAACCCATTATGCATATTTCTAACTTCACAACAGATAACTTCATGATAAAGATGATGACATTCTACAACTGAAAGACAGCAAACAGCTCAAGGACCATTTTAGCTGAGCACAAATAATGATCTGTTAAAAGTGCACCTACCACATTTTTGGATTTTAACACTGATAAAACTTCTCATCAATTGACAGACAAATAAAAACATGTCAAAAATCCATTTATTTACAAAAGTGCCACATACAAAATTATTTATGATGCAGTACAGGAGATGTGCTTTGACTGAAGATTTTTACTGGAACATATTGTAGGCAAATAAGAATTGTGCACCCAGAAACCTAACTAACTCTAAATAATTTATTGAGTATAATCAATGCAAATGTAAACATAGAAGTCAGCCTTTAATTTTCAGCATAGCTATGCCTTCAAGCAGAATACACAAAATTCCTAAAACCATAACCTTTTTATTAGAATTCTGATCAATTTCAATGTAAAACATGCACCTACTTTATTTTACTATTTTTTAAAGAATCATCTGAACATCATCTGAAAAATATCAGAAGTTATTAAAATACAGAAATATTCCATTGCCTCAACAACTGTTTAGCTTACAAAAGTTAAGCAAGTGGTGGCAGCACTTCAGATGGATTGCATAAAACATTCAAATTCAGTGCTGAAACTGAACAAGCAAGGTTCATTCTCTTTCACTCTTAAGATTCACTGTTACAATGGAAATAATAATGACAGGGTAGCAAGTCTCAATAAAGCCAAATTCAGTTCTTAAGCTATTTTTTATTACCCATATCTCACTCGACTGCTTTGACCTGATGTATGGATTAAAAAAAAAATAACTCAAAATGTGTGCAACCAGACTACATTTAATACTTGACAAATATACTTTAGACTGCAATCTAAAGAAGAAAGAACTTGCATGCAATGCTATCCCAGTAGTAAAAGACTACAGAAACAACAGTAGACATTACAATACAATTACAATTACAATACAATAGTTTGGATGTACAGGAGAAGGCACTAGGTATTAATGTTTATGAAAAAATTGAACTTAAATTCCATGGCAAAAATGTAGCAATTTAAAAGAAAGAACCCTAACTGAAAAGCCAGCTCTGTGCAGAAATTTGCTTAAACTAATACTAGAGAGAAAACATCCCTCAATCAGTTGTCTTTAATAATATCACACCCCAAGGCCAGAAAAAAAGGTCAAAGATAATTGGTACTCCAGTAGTGCTGGACACACATTTTGAAGTGGTACCCTGTGATGAATGCCTCCTGTACCCTTTTTCATGATACTTCCAATTCCAAGTTAGCAAATTTACAAAAAGTAAGTATACTTTTGAAGACAAAGTTACAGTTTAGAAACTGAATTCTAATTATTACATTACAACCTCTATAAGCAAAGCAATCTACTGAAAGAACAAACTTCACACTTAATACTCAGCAGCCAGAAACAATGAAGATGCAGTAATAAGCTCAGGAGAGAGAAACCAGAGAACCTTTTTTTACATTGAGAAGTCTACATAACAAAGAGTACATGAACATAAGAGTACAATGAAGCAAAAAACTGGGGCAGGAGGACAGGCAGTTTCCATTATTCCATGAACTGGTAACAAAAAGATTTTTGTTGGAAAAGTCTATAGTTATAATGTAACCCCCTAAAGTGTAGCTTTTCATTTACAGGATTAGGAAGCAAGCAAAACCCAATGCTATAAAACATATTTTAATTGAGTTTTACTTCTCCAAATCTGTACATGTCTCCATTATTTTTTTTTCAAGTAGGAAAACTACAATATTGAGTAGTTCCCCTCTGAAGGGCTGCCATGCTAGAAAAGCAGAACACCATTCTACTCCTATCTCCATCTCTTACTCTTCAAATATTTTAAGGACATGAAGCACAAGTGTATGCTACTAGGCACAGCAGTGACCTCTGCAAAAAAGGCTAATTGAAGAGGTAGAATGACACTGTCCTGGTACCTAAAGGCCTATAGTCACCAGAGCTCTGTTATCAAAATTAAATGATCCCTTATAGGTCCAACCTACACTCCTACAGCTACCAGTGATCAGATACCACTGCAGAGCTTTTTCTTTTGGAAAGCTGTAGGTTTTTTTCTTTAGAGCCAAACCGATCAAGAATGCAACTGTGGTGATGCTTTTGTTTGTGCCTTGGAGTTAAATTTACTCTGTGAAACCACTGGAAGAAAACACACAAAAAAGTGCTGAATTTTCATGCTCTACTGGTTGTAACCATTGAGAAGAACGAAACTTTCTATAGTTTTCATTTTCACCCTGAGTAGGTGCAAACAGAATAAGCCTGCAACAAGACAGATCTACACATACATGAAAATGTACACAAGTGAACTTACTGTATTGCTGAGCTCTTTTCTGGGGCATTTTCTTAAGAGATTTCTGGGGGGTTTTTTGTTTGTTTTGGTTTTAGGTTTTCTGTAGGGGTTACTTGTCACCAAGTAATAAAACTGCAAAAACTAAGCAAGCCAAAGTGCCTTTTTTCCCTTTAACTAGACTTAAACTACCAGTCACAAATAACACCCCAAAAATGAAATTTGTGTACAAACAGGCAAAAAACCAACAACAGGTCGTGACAGCTACAAAACAAAGTTCAAGCTCAAAACTGCCATATAAGTTTAACTTCCAAAATAGCAGCACCTTTTCCCCATCATGTTAAGAATTCAGTGCAGCAAGCTATCAGCCAGGTGCAGAACACCCCAACATTGTGCACCACATACAGACAGAACTATACCCTTCCCTAAAACCACAACTAAATGATCTGACAAATCCAGAAATCCCCCAACCATTCCTCTCCATAGCTTTTATTTACTTTTTCATATGGGTCACTGCTTCAGAGTGTCACAGCCATCAGACACTTGGCTGAGACTTATGTTTATAAGTCTAAATTTTTAGTACATAATGGTCATATCCTTTTATGAGAAGACTTAGAGTTGTGAAGTAGTTGGAAATGAATTACCTGGATCTTTTCTTACAGGAAGTTCCCCCAAGTCAATCAACTCCTAAAAACTTAAAAGTCAGACCCCACTAGAGTATCAACTGATACAATGAAAACTTCAAACACAGAGAAATTGAAGTGATTATATGAAAGAGAACTAATGACTGATTTTTAATTAGCTCTGCTCCCTATTTTTGCAGAGGAGCCACTGGTTTTGGACCCAAGTTCTGGCATCTCGTTGGCCTTCTCAGCTGCAGAAGATTTTGTGCAATCTCCTTTGCTCCCTGGGAAGTTTTCTTTGTCACCACTGGCTGACAAATCTTTCCTCAAGGCACAACACAGAGAGAATCTCTCACACTGATATTTCTCAAGATATGGATAAAAACGTACTTTGATTGAGTTCTTTCAGTTCTGATCTGAGAGCAGAAACAAGCTCTGAATTAAGAATTATATTGGAACCGTAGCAGAATTATTTTCCTATTACAAAATGTTGCTTTTTCCCCCCCCAGTAAGATCACGCATATGGCAAATCAAAAATAATAGTAACACCTTTGCAAGCCAGATGAAATGAGTCAAGTAGAATCTACCCTTACTTTTCTGTTCCTCTAAAATAGATATAAAATAAAAAAATCAACAGGCAACATAAATCTAACCCTGGGCTCATTGAAGATGGGGTAGATATAAATGACTTATCTACAAAACAAGACAATTCCATTCTGCTAGACCTTTAGCAGCACACATCCAACACAAGTTTTGATTTTGTAACTAATAATTTTTAAGATTACAGACTTTTAAGACTGTATTTTAAACTCTAAGATGTATTAACTTAAAAATTAGAAAATACAGTATACTGCCATGAGCCTTGATCAAAAGCAAACAGAGTAAGCATGCAGTTCATGAACTGTATGTAACTGCCATACCACAGAGAACTGAACAGAGAAAACACTACAGCTGCTTGGCCTTTTCTCAAATAGTCTCAAACACAAATTTGTAGGAGACATTAATTGTTCAGACTAAAACAGCAAATCAAACTCAGTTCAATACTATTGTCTCCCTCAAGAAAGGGGAACTACTTTAATATAACTTGACTTTTATAACTACATAATGCTATAATTTCCAACCAAACCAGAACATTACTAAGACAAGTCTTGAAAAAGACTATTGGCTATATGCCCAATCTCTGAGTGCTGCAAGAATCTAATATTTTTCAGAGTGCCACCTAAAATAAAGTAATTATACATACAATTTTAAAGATGAAGACAAACATCTTTCATGCAGCTATGTGTTAAAAGCCATTTCTAACACAACAGGAGCCCTTATCATACCTTAAAGCTCATGATTATCAGAAGGCAGAGCTATCAAGTTCAGAATCCATGATCACAAAGAACATTCGGTATTTTTACATGAGCTCAGTAAAAGCTGTTGCTAAGTCTTTGACAAACAACTTTTGCTCACTCAGTTTATAAATAAAAGAAAGCATCTTACCTTGTCCTCTTGGTGTTCGTTTCCTGCGATCTCTGAATGCTGCTCCTGACTGCAAGGCCTCAAGCAGACTGTCCATCACTCCTGTCTCATCACCCTCTGAGAACAGGACAAAAATAATAATCAGCTCAGTGAAACTGAAATCAGACTTGAGAAAGAAAAAATGTTCAAGTGTTGTCAGGTTTACATAATGCTTCCAAAGAAGAGATGTATACATTTTGATGTAATGGATGCTGTCAGTGCTTCAGGTACCACTCTCTAGTTTGCTTATGATGCTCTATTAAGCAAAATTGATGCCAATCCTGCATTTCTTTCAACTTAGAGATGTTATCTTGTGCATTATTGATGACATTCAGTACACAGATAGACAGCTGCCTGTGAATGACTGCTGTTTCATCCCTTAATACTTTTAAAACTCTCCTGAAGTAGAAACAGGTCATCTCCTTTTGATCTGATCAATGCACATGGAAAATCTGACGAAACTGAACGGCAAAGTTATATATTGCACTACTATAGATATATGTTGCCTCCCATCTTTGTGATGCATTAAAACCCTGAAAAAAAATTATCTACATGAAATGCAGGGTGTGTTTCACCTTGTGCTACATGGATCACAGTGGACTATTAGAAAGTAGGGTAAAGAATGTACAAAGAGGGGAAAAATCAAAGTGAAAGCAAGTTGCATAACATTTCATAAAAGCTGAATTCCATTTCTAAATCTTTCTCTTGCTTTTGTCATATCCAAGCCAACCTGTAGCCCTTAAATTGCTGAACTTTATGGCGCCCTATGCAAAATCAGGAAGAAGGATTACTACCTTTCTAAGTATGCAAATCTGTAACTTCCTTTGCATTTCACTCTGTTAACAACAGTTTATAGCAGCATGAGATGGGGATTGAAGAACTTTGATGGCATAGGGCTAGTGATGAATGCCTTTTTTTCTGCTCATGTCTGCTATAACCCAAAAACTAAAATATAGACTCAGCGGGGAGGTCTCCACTTTATTCACATCTCTCAGACTTCAAGTTAATATAAATTTCACCTTCACAGAGTGGGAAGATAATTACTTTATGCAAAAGATTTACATTACAGTAAAACACTTCTGACTCACAGAAAAAAGTAGGAGGTTAAATGCACATTCAGGGTCCCAAATGTTCAAGTTTAAAAGCAGCTTACTGATACAAAAGGTATTTTGCCCTGGTTCCTTATTACATTTAGACCTAGGAAGCCTGAATCCAGATCTGATATAAGAGAACACCTATCCTAAAACAGTGCCTGGTTAAAATTTCTCCATTATGATCATCAGTATAACTACTTGATAAATTTAAATTGTACATCAATGTAATTTAAGCCATTATTTTTTATATACAACACACACATAAAGTTCTCTCCAGTACAAAATGAAATAAAGCAAGAAGAGCAACCAGCAGAAGACTCTGAAATACCAGTTTTAATTACACTCAATCTAAAATCTTTCTGAAACTAAGCTCCTACAAAATAAATATTTAAGTTAGCCTCTCCATTCACACTCAAATATACAAGGCAAGAATCTTATCTAAAGCATGGAACAATTATTTTTCTTTGGACTCCTTATGCTACACATCCTTATCCATTGATTTATTGTTGGCTCTGCATAATTTTGTTTTCTAAACCAAAGGTCTAAACTAGCACCAAAGTGGTCTGAAACATTTAAGGAATGTGACTGTAACTCATAGAATTGGTTAATGTTAGACTATTTTCTGCACAGAAAAACTAGTCTGATTTGATCTTCATTAAAAGAGTTGGCAGTTTGTTCAGAAGGACAAAAATCCTTCAGTACTTCATAAATGCTTATTTTTGCTGATTGTGCTACTCTACCTGCTGCAGCTGCTAAAAAACACCTTATTTTTCAATGTCAACATATACACTAGACACATAGATAAAGAAAGCTGTAGAAAACAATGATAAAATTTTTAACTCTAGGTAAAATCTGTGCTAGATCTGATCTCAGCATTGTATATTCAAACTTGGGTGATTAAACTGCAACTGGACAAAGAACTGCATTTTCAGGTAGCCTACACTGAAATTCAATAGATATTTCCATCCTTTACCCACACTTTTGCTCAGGTACTTCACATACGACCAGCAATCTCCTTGATTTGCTTTTTTGTATTATCTATAGCAACTTGCAGACACAAATCAGAAACAAAAACTACCAGAAGTTTCTGCACTGAGTGACTTATTTGCAACAGAAATCGACAGAGGAAATAAAATGCATAATCCTTATTTATCTTTTAGATACTTTCCACTGTACAAAAGGACAAGTTTCACCTGGAAGTAATAATTTCCTTCTTCATTCTTTCTTTTCCAAGTTGGTCCCAAGAATTAAAAAGACAGGAAAAAAATATATACAAAAAAATGTTGCAAGCTGTTTCTAACTCATGACTGGCTCAATAAGGCTCTGATAGAGTGAATGTCTCTTTCCTAATGCTTATGTGTTAAACAGAATTGAACAGGCAAAATTTCTTAACCATTATTTAATGTGTTAACCAGAAGCCAAATCTGCTTTCATTTAGACTTCATGTTAATATTCTACTGCACATTTGGTTTAGCACACATAGTGTGGCTTGAATCTGGCAAGGAAAATTCTCTCTCTCAATTACCTCATCTTTTACCATTTGATATAATGGCTTAATACTTAATTCATTGGTGGAAGGTGCAAAAGATGGCCATTAGTAAAATAACTGGCTAAGTAAGAACAAAAGGCTGTTTATAGATAAGCTCTCAAATGTTAAAGTTTCCTATCAGCTGATTTTTTCTGATAATCTAATATTAGTAGATTTGCCATAACAACAGATGACATACAAATAGGACGTACGACCATTTTGGAAGATAAGATGAGAAAATGAAGATGATTTGGTATAATAAGACCAATTAAAATAATAGAAATAGAATGCCTGTGTGTAGCTTCAGGTGAGTGCCAGGAGCTCTTTGTTAGAGAAGTACCAAGAGCTCCAATACAAAGAAGTGACCAAATGGTGATTACCAGTCTGGTCTTGTTTGGGGTCGTAGTGGTACAAAAGCTTGATTACAGCATTCAGAGAAGATAAAATTACTGGAAAAGCCTTTACAATAACCAGGAGACTGGATTCTAACAAGAAATGCCTAAAGCAGCACAATTTCTTACTGCATAAAGCTTCCCCTGAGCACAGGTATGACAATCTGCTCTGTGCTTACATCTGTCCCATGAGATTAAACCCATCCCAACAGATAACTTCCTCAAGATTGGGCTGGTTTGGTACAGCAGCAAACAGGAGAACATTTAAGACTAATTAGCAGAACCACTTCCACAATGAAAAATTATGTTCTAGAATCCATTCCCAAAGAAGTTGGTGGAAATAAAGAAGTTCTGAGATTTTAAGGATGAAGCAAAAAGTTCTGAAAGGAATTATATACATAGCAGAGGCAATAGCAGCAGTTTAAATCATATGATCTCTTCAATTCACTGAATTTAAAGCACCAATCTGTAGCTCCTCATTGATGGCATATTTATAAAAGGGTACATGACAAAATGGGGAACGAGAAAGGTGCAAGAAAATTGCAAGAAACCAATCATAGCACTCAGGTTGCTATGTAAGTTACAGCATGAAGTATCTGTACTCAAGAACCAAGCCTTTCCTCTTGAACAGAAGCTTTTATTATCAAATGTCTTCTATTGCAGACAGGCCCTTTATGAGCAAAACTGTCCTTTCAAATAATAACTGTTTGCTCAGAGTATTTATCGAGACAAAAATGTATTAGAAAGTTTATAGCCAGGCATGACTACTCTGTCTTGATTTTTCTTCATGTAAGTCAAAACTTTACAATCAATTAGCACTTTAATTCTACTGTAAAGTACTGCCCAAAGAATGTAAATATCAGAAACAAAGCATATAATCTATTTCCAGAAGAGAGTTTTTAAAATTCAGCTTTCCACAGATAGATAACCTGTCCCAAATG
This sequence comes from Calypte anna, assembly GCF_003957555.1. Classification (NCBI taxonomy): domain Eukaryota; kingdom Metazoa; phylum Chordata; class Aves; order Apodiformes; family Trochilidae; genus Calypte; species Calypte anna. Next base: position 7,820,129 of record NC_044247.1, read on the forward strand.
CAAGCCATTCTTTATATCTTATCCATCAGCAAATGGCACATGGAGATGGAAGAATAACATTGGCTTTACAATTGCAAATATTCAGAAATGAGGCAGGAAAAGAAACATATACTAAAAAAGGGAAAATTATTGTAAATTAATTTATTAATGCATATGTAATACAATAGCAGGAAAGACTGTACTGGTACTATACAATCCTTGAGACTCCCTTCTTAAAACATAAAAAGGAAATGAAAAAAAAAAAATCATTATGTGAGATATGGGAGGGATTAAAAGTTCCAAGCACCCTTTCAGAAAAGTCCTGTTAGCACTGACTGTTTCTTCTTTGTATGCACATTGAAGTTTTTCCATCATCCTACAATCCTTACACAGAACTCTTCCTTCAACATATACTTGAGATAGGAAAAAAAAAAAATTTAAAATCAGTTACCAAAGCTCAGCATGAAAGCTCATCAAGCACATCAGGTCTTTTAACTGACACAAATAAATACATGGACCTCACACTTCACCTGCCTCAGGAACATAGCAGAGAGATTAAAGTATCTTACTTTTAAAAATAATTACTTGAAACAGCCTGATTTTTGTACTGTATTATGACAATATGTGACCCAGATGTAGAATTAAAATTCCTCCAAAAAGGTAGGTAATTTATTTTAGCATAATCCACACACTGCTAAATTAACCATGAGGACTGTGTTGTAAAGGTAGAAAACAAGCAGTTGAGAATGATAAAGAATGTTTAGTTTATCTTATTTTTCACAGAGCAAATGCAATCCTTCATGTGCTCTGCAGCCATTTTCTCTTTCAGCAGAATTCCTCTAAAATGGAGGAACCATTTCAACGGGGAGAAAACAACAATTTCCCATGGCCATCACTACTAGCACTTTATGAAGTATGACCCAAAGTTAGATTTAGCACCCTCTTTGTCAATATTATATTCTTTACAAATCTCACCTAAATCTGAGAGTCCCCAATATCCATACCTCCCCACATGAAACACAAAATAATGTTATTTTCTATTTATAACTCATGATTGAATCGAACACTGAAGTGGACAAAAAAATGTACTGGCAAAGTGTCATTCTTTCACTTGCCTGAGTAGCAACAAAAGCAAAATTGAGGCAGGACAACAGCTTTACTGTATTGTGCTGTTTTGTTGTTGGTTTTTTGTTTGTTTAAAAATAATTGCCCCAAAATTCCATATTGGAAACTGAAATGTGTTCAGCCTGTTGTAACCTATGAGGCCTTTAAAGTTCTTCTTGCAAACGAAGAAAAAACACTGAAAGACCACACTAGAATACATGTGATAGTGCTCTGAACCATGAATGACAAATGTACATAAAAATCAGAACTCTTTCACAGACACTGCATAGAGATGGGATTATTTATCTTCTTGGGTTGCCTCTGATCCAGCAGGCATTCCTGAACTCACTTCTGTGGTAGTGGCTGAGTCCAGTTTCCACTTCATGGGAGTTTTAGTTTCTCTCCTCTAACCAATCATGCTGAATGGTCCTAAAATAACCTTCTTCAGGAAGACAAATATCAACTTCCCTGAAGTCAAGCTCACTTCTTATGAGACATTTAAAAAAAAAAAAAAATTTGAAATATTACACTTCCTTTTTTTATTGAATTTTTTTTAGTAAAAGTATTGAAATATTTTATCTTCCTTTCCTCCTCATTACAGAATGTGAAGTAAGAACAGATTTAAGTAAGGTCTTAAAGTAAATTTGTAAGAGGTTTTATCTAAACATTGCCTCCAAATGTCAGCTGTATTTCCATTGACTAAACAAACACTCATGCTTTTCCCAGCTCAAAATGTTCTGGACAAAAGATTCAGCTACGTAGCTTTCTGATTGAGGCTGATAGAACTAGAAACCTGGTGAGACCAATTTCAGCTTCTTTTTCTGGACTCTACTGCACAAGGTTTTAGCTCAGCCTTCAGCATATCATTACCCATGAAAACAGTATAATTGAACTTCTAGCAGATTTTTTATTGTCCTTTATGATTACTGCTTGTTCAGTTTACAGTAGAAAGGATGCTATTGTGACTAGAACACCACCTCCCACCCCAACAATTACTGCTGTTCCTAAATTAAATATAATAACCAAGGTAGCACTATTAATGGTAAAACAAAAGAATATTTTAGGCTTTTTAAGTTACTTGAATAACTTTGGAGAATGGATTCCAGGAACCATACTTCATTTGAAGCCACTATGGAGCCCATGATGAATCTGGAATATAATCCACTCCTAGCTATCTGGTTTCTTCAGTTTAGCTTCCCAGCTAAGGCTCCAAAAGGCTCCAGGAAGATGCTCTTGTTTCTGGAGTGTTTTGCTGCCTTCCCTTTTATTTGTCTGCAGTGACTGGATGAAGATGACCCATGTATTTTACTGGTGCAATTTCACTTCCCTAGGTACTTTGCAATCCATGTTGTACTCTAGTTATTACAAATATACTAATTGTAAACTAATCAAAGGTAATCAAAAGCTAAGTAGTGCACAGCCACTAGGCTAAAATTATACAGGAACTTCCCATGGAATTCTAGATAAATTTGAGCCCCTACTTGAAGAGTCAAACCAAATACCAAATCAGGTAACACCCGCTGTCTGTCTGCCTGCTTCCCCACATGGTTTCAACAGTGTAGTTCTGGTCAGATCTTGTGTTATTCTGTTTCACTGTGAACCTTTAAGTATTTCACATAAGTCTAACGTACGTCCTCTGAAAAGTTTTATTCATAATCTGTACCAGAACTTTTAAGTGCAACATATTCACTTTAAAAAAATCACTTTTCAGTGTCTTTTTTGAAAGTTTTTGTCTTCTCCTCATATATTTGCATTTTATTAATTTGCTAAGTTTATTTTGCATGCATAATAAATATCTTCAGGAAGCAGTCTTCCTTGGTATGTTGCACTAGAATCTCATGACTGCTATTTACTTTTTAATTAAAGGAGAACAAGTTCAGACAGTATAACTGCTAAGTGAACCTATACCTCATGCCAGTTTACAGAACAAGGCAAATCCCTGCTTACATACCAATTAAGCTCATTGTTTATGGCAACCTAATCTCAGTCTTCCATGAAGTTAACAGAATGATAAATGTTTTACTGGCAGTTACTGAAAACATTTTTTGAAATGTGCACACTTACTCATTTTAAGTCAACGTCACAACGTTCAGTGTCTACTTCAGCAGGAAGGTATTTAACTGAATGCATCAGCATTGCCTCTGGGGCCTCATTCTGAATGAACTTTGCAAGGATGGCTTTCACTAAACTTGAAAAAAATAGGCTTTAATGTGGTTTACCTGCAACAAATGGGAAGGCATTGCTTCTACATGGGAAGGAAAAGATAGTGCAGCTCAAGCTAAGGAAAGAAAAATGACCATGACACCTAAACAACGACATGCATCAGATTTCAGAGTCTAATAATTTCCTCACACACATACCACCCTGACATTTTGCCTCATGAAATCAGTTTACTTGGAAGGTGCCATGTTCATAAACAAGATTTTTTCCCATTTTATAAGATGAGATAAAATTTTGAGTTGTAATGTTTTCCTAATTTCTCATCAATGCTCACATCTACTTGCATCTCTAGAGCCGGTTTTGACCCATGTTAATTAGATTAACAGAAATATTTCACATCCTCTGCCCTCTTCATTCTCAAAATGGCTTCAATCTCCCGCATAAAATTCTTGTATTGTATCTTCAAAAGTCAATTCAAGTGTAACAACAGTTCAAGGAAACACAACAGAATTATTGTTGATACTGGTAGGTAGCAATTTGAATAAGTAGTGCATGAATTCTTATGTAATAGCACTTGAAAAGGGAAAACAGGAATATCCATCAACCAGTAGGACAGACCTTCATTTCCATTATCTTCATCTGCATTAGGGGAGAATGTTAATATATCTTCAAAACAATTAATTCAATACTAATTGGGACTGTGGAAGCTCATTCTATCTTTTATCCCAATGCTGGTAGTTAAAAGGTGATTTTAATTGCCATAGTAATCAGATATAATGAAGAACAAAACTGTTTCTGATTAAATAAAATTTCAGTCAGAATTACTTTTATATACTTTTCAGCTTCTAGAAAGCTGTCTTCAGTTCTTTTTTTTCTTTCTTCCACTTTCTCAGATATGCACGTGGAAGCAATGCTGCAAGAATGTTGCAGATGTTATATCAGATGGAAGTCATGAAAGGCTATGTATAAATGCACTATAGTGCAGTCTGCTACATCACTTAAAAAATAGGAAGGCCTGCTGAAAAACAGCTATAAAAAATGTTCTCTTTCCATAGAGCAAGTGAATGCTAGAGAGGAGAAGGGACTGTTAAGCTCTTTCCCTACAGAATTCCTCTCCTGTAACAAGAAAAGCAGGCTCATGATTTAGAGTGTGAAATTAGGGCTCTCTAGGTATGTAGATAAGTCACATCAGTCTTTCTATGTCTTCATTCTTCACCAGGAAAACAGGCACACAGAAGTACCTTACTAGCCCAGGAAATACACCAAGGAGATGCATAAATAACACCAGAGTGTAAAGAACATTAGAAAGGACCAAATATTCCTGAGCCCTACAGCTACAACAGGAGGTGGAGCTCACCATTCCCACAGTTGTTGTGCCTGCAAGTAAGAGAGTCAAGAGCTGAAAGAGTGTCTTGGCTCTTGGCTCTATGGCTTGGACTGCAACACATTTATATCTAATTCTGAAAAAATGTAAGTAAGAGTGAAATTCCATACATAAAAGTTGTATTTTTTAATATGCAAACATAAATCTACTTCTCAGCCAAATTAATTCAATTCTAACAATTACTGGTTTTTTTTAAAATTGTAACTTTTAACCAGTTTTTAAAGAAACACTTCTATGGATATTAGCTTCTTCCTCAAAATTGCCTGAGCATGTCACAGGTGGCAAAAAATGGTATTAAATTCTGAGAAACATTCTCAGAAATTCTGAGGTGTTTCATATGCTGAGTGCTATGCAGAAGAGCTGCCTCTGACTCAAGTAATTAAAAACAGCCTCTTCTGTCTCACTTCTATCAGCAATTTTGTCCCAAATAACACCAAATCCATTCACTGCAAGTGGAAAAACAACGTCGAGTAGAACTGATGTCAAGATAAACCACAGGCTTAAATGATCTTAGTCTCATTTCAGATTTGGTTTTGCTTACATAAGAACAATTTAACCTTTCTCTATTTATTAGAGAAGTGTACATGTTGTGCAAGTAATTTAGAAAGTAGATGTTGATTTTGTCACCTATCACTCCACTTTTAGTTTTGCACATAAAAATAAAAAATTATATGTCCTCCCAGTTACACAAAACAACAAAGTGAGTTAAGCTTGGCTTTAAAATATTGGCAACTCTGATGTTACTTCATAACCAGGAATTATACAGGACAGTCCTTGATTCTGACTATGTTGCAGTTTTCTGCTCTCTCAGTTACACCAAGAAATTCAATTGTTCCTAACCTGGATTTTCCAGTGGCCACAAAAATATTATAACTCTGTAATCAGGTAATGACAAAAATAACTAGAGAACTATACACTAAATAGATGGAACATGTAGGAAACCCTATTGCTCTGACCCGAAAGGCTGTAGCAATGTATTAATTTTTTTTTCTTGAAGATATAGCCAAAGAAATAACAGAAAACTTCAGCTTAAAACACCCTTTGGGTGAAAATCACCTTGTCAAAATGACAGCTTGAGAGGACATCTGCCTCATTGCTCTGAGTCTGCGGCTTCACATTCACTTAAGACAAAATTGCAAACTATTTCTATAAGCAGCAATGAGCACACAGAAGTAGATGTATAAGAAAAAATGTTACTTGACAAAAACAGTTAATTGAGTATCAATGTTGTGGAATCCACTGGCAATTCCCCTGCCTCCTAGCATGGCTATAGAGCTGTACTATGTGAAAAGGGTATTTCAGTATATTTAAGTACTGGAAAAAATATTTATCCCATGGTAGTCTACCAAGCAGATCCCTGCAGAGACCAAAGTCTGCTCTCCTGACATCACAGCTTCCATGGAACTCATCATAACCAAATGACAAGCAGCATTTTTCCATGAATATGCAGCTGTTAAGACTATTAAGTGGGTAGAATGGACCCGTGTTTTACGGCAGAATCAGATCAGTAGATTACTAAAAACATGGATTCAGAACTAAAGAATAAAGCCCTTATTTTACAACCTGAAAATCTGTAAGGCACCATTATCAGGACTACCAGATTCCTCTTGCTTTTTTTACCTTCCTTTCTCCTAGGGTGACCTCATGCAAAATACAATATTCTCACAGCTGACAAGCTCAACATATTGCTTTTTTTATCATGTCAAAATGTCACTCTGTACTCAGGCTCCAATCTCAACCAGATTTTCCTGCTTCTAACAGTACTATTGGGAGAGCATTCGTTATAACATGGAGCCTCCAAGCCACAAAATAAAGACATTAATTGCCACACTTTCTTGATTATAGAGATGTTTATGGAGCTAAATTAACAACAAAGCAAGTAAGATACTACTTCTTGGAAGTAAAGCCTTACCAAAAAAAAAAAAAAAAAAAAAAAAAAAAAAAAATCAATTAACTGCTACAAATGAAAACAAGCCAGTAATTCACAACAAAATGCCTTGAAAAGAACATCACACATATTAAGTGGCAGATCCAGACATACAAACACGTAGACTAAAACAGAACAGAAATTCCACAGAAAAAGTTAATCTTTTTTTTTCACCTTTCAAAACAGACAGCAAATATTTTTCATGTTGATGAGGAATCGCCTTCAGTTTGTTACTCCTTACCTTCTTTTTCCTTTAACAAATCTCTCTACTAAAAATGATGCCTTACCTTTGTTCATATCAATCAATTGCTGCTTCTTCTTCTGTCGCTCCAGTTTCTCCCTTTCAGCCTTCTCTTTTGCCAGTTTGGCTCTCTTTGTTTTCTCCTCCATTTCTCTTCTTTTGTTGTTTTCTTTTAATGCCTCCTGTGTTAGATAAAATGAATGTGGGTGTCTATAAACTGAGGAAAACTTGAAAGAACAATAAAAATAACCTTGTCTGCACAGATATTGTATTTACATACAACAGTGTGGGAGTGGTGTGGGGAACCAGGGACGAGCACCCAATATCTCAAGAATTTTCAGAAATTTTGAAGGGATAATTTGACTTCCATTAAAAGTAATTTAAACTCAGTTACTAAAATTTTAGCCACAATTCCTCAGATTTTTTTTTAACTATCCGAAGCAGACCGGACCACTTAAATACACAAACCACAAAACCAAAGGTAATGGAAAATAGGTGAATTTATAGATTAGGACTCTAAATCTAAAGTCTCCGAGTTAACAGGTTACACAAGCTGCCAAAATGAAAACTAGAAAAATAAGAGAACACCCATGGATTAAAAAAAACCAACCTCACAACCCAACAAACCCCAAACAACCACTTCCAAAGATCTTGCCTCCATCCAGTCTAGAAGATATCCTTCTTTGCCAAAGATTAATCTGATTTCTTGCTGTGGTGGGTAGACCTTGGCTGGTTGCCAGAGACCCATGGAGACACCTCTCATCACTCACCCTCCTCAACAGGATGAGGAGACAACAAGCTCATGAATTAGTCTGAAGACAGGGAGATCACTCACCCGTTACTGCCATAGGAAAACACTTGAGGAAGTTTAATTTATTGCCAATTAAAATAATGTTGGATGGTAAAAAACAAACCCAAAACACCGGTGGCCCCCCCACCTCCTTCCTCTCAGGCTCAGCTTCACTCCTGCGTTCCCAGTTCCTTGATTCCCTCCCCACATCCCCTCAGCAATGCAGGAGGGCTGGAGATGCAGGACCAGCTGGAACCTCTGCAGCCCCCCTCTGCCAGCACCCAGATATGTTAACTCATCACACTTCATCATCACTTCTTTTCACAAATACCTTCATAACTCCTTTCACATTGCCTGTTCTCTCTCAAAAAAAGAGAAATACTGGAATTCCCTTAAGCTGTTTCCCAAGATCCTAAATTTCTCCTTAGTTTTGCCTTTCTTAAGATCTATTTCTCATGAAGAAATTCACTGAAATCCATCAGGATGGAATTTCACCTAATGTCATAGCCAGGCATGATAAATGTTTGGGATAATTTTCTTATTTATATTCACAACAGCTACAAATTTATTGCTCCCTTTCCTCTCCAGCTCACAGCATACTAACATCCTCTGCCTTTAAGTACTGTAGGTCTTGGGCTCCAGGCAATCTTGGGAGTCCCAACACATTATATCCTACAAGTAGCAATAATAGTAAAGAAGAAAATGGATTAAAAAAAAAAAAAGTCCAGAAATAACATGGCATGTGTTCATTACTGATGTTTCAGCTTAAAGAGCTGAACAGTCAATTCTTACTTAGCATAGGACATATGATAAATGCTTTTCCTACACAATTTTATCATACCTTAAAAACTAGGAAAATCACACACGTTCACAGAGATTATTTATTTATGAATTGCTCTGTAAATATCCAAGGCTCACTACACAGCTCTATATATGCCTCAGAAATGAAATTTCAAATGCTTGTAAATGAAGATAACTCTTCACCTTACTGTGTACTTGCCAGGAAGGAAGTAGGGACAATGACTGTCACTTCCAAAAGAAAATCCTAGATAAAGCAACTTTAAGTGTTAAGATTTAAATTGTATCAGTATCCAGTAACCCAAGATTCCCAAATAAATACAGAATATTCACTCAAGCAAGGGACAGCACTGTTCAGTGTGTATATACGATTTCAAGAGTTTACTGAGGTCAAATAGTACATATAGCCTGCTTTAAACAGCTGATATTTTCGGGCAGGGAAGCTGGAAACCACAGTAACCACTGATGTTACTTGTGGACACACTTAAAAATTGGACCAAGAGCTCCATTTGCTGTACCATCACATAACCAATTGCACTGAGAAACACCTCTTCTTTCAGGAAAGAGACAAGAGAATTAAAGGAGAAAAATCAATGTTTTATCCTTTCTGGTTCTGGACAGTTCTTTCTCTGCACATTCAATCACAGTTGACAGAGATTTTATTTTACTGCAACTTCATAGGCTGTAATGAAAGTAAATGCCCACAATCTTATGAGCAAAAGCAAATAAGAAATGTCATGGCTGAACCAGTAGCCCACTAGCCACTGACATACTAGGATTAGATTATAGATTCTCTGACTTTTCCTAACAGGAAGACTACACCAGACTCTGCAAGTCCTAGCTGCAGGGATATTACACAAAAATACAGATTGCTGGTCATATAATACCCTGGTTCCCAATGATGAATCAAACAAAAGCCATTCAAAATAGAAGCTTAATTTTCCTGACGAACAGTAAGAAAACAAAATACTGGTAACAGTGTGAGTGCCTCTATCTACCTAAACCCATCCCTTCCTAACCATTCATATACCCATGCAAACCAAAATAACCAAACCTCACCATTCCAACACACACAGCTGAGGAAACACAAAGAGGTCAGACAGGCCTGTCCATTATTTCTAATAAAAGTACATTTCCTAGTTTTTTCTTCCAGGATGCAAATGCTTTCAGAGTATCTTCCCCTACAGACTCTTTCCAGAGATGAAAAAGGAAGAGTCAGTGACAGAAAGTAAAAATCCACTGAGTGCTCATTTAAAATACCAAAGCTTTTCCTGAACAACCCATTGCTACTACAGGTAAGGTTTCAGCAGAGGCATTAACAATGCCTGGAACTTTCTGCAGTGGCCAAACCAATCACTTTGCAAGACAAAAGAGAATCAGCGCAGGAGGGCATCACACCAACACACCTCTTGGGACTCTTGGTCCCTAGATTCAGAATTAGCAGTGCAATCTAGCACTGCCCAAATACAACTTCAGGAGCATTTTCATAATTCTAGAGGAAAAAAAAGAAGTATCTTCCCTGAACTTAGCTTTGCTGTAGCAGCCTAATAACTGCTTGGTAACAGCTCTAGTATTTCTAGTATTTTGTGGATTTTTTTTCCTCCCATCACCAATTCTCTTCCATCTCCTACCCATCCAACTAATTTTATGCCATATTCCTTGAAATGTAAAATATCTTCTATTCAACTACATACAATTAAAACAAGTGATATTGTGACAAAAAAAATCATCACTATTGCTCAGTGTATGCAGTCCCTATCCTTCATGAAGTATCTCAGAACCAAACCACCTGGAATGTACTTGTTTGTTACTAACTCTCCATCAGGCAGTCTGACTCTTAACCATTTCGTATTTCTTATTTCTTATGGCATTTACTACCTTAAATATAGTCAGTTTGATAAATAACTAACTTGCAAGAACATGCTTCCAGTTGCTTTCAGGTTACATGCTAATAGCTAAAAAAAATTAAAGTAAAATAATCAGCATTTGTTCTCCCTGAATTATACCACCAATCTTTTAAGTTTCCTTTTCTCCAGTCCTACTGCAAAGGGTTTTCTCTGTCACGTGGCTTTGATTACTTCATTATTTACTATTTTCTTACTTTCTAGATCTTTAGACTGTAGACAAACCTAACAATTTCTAATATGAAGGCCATGTGATTCTGCACCTTGCTCACTGCAGTGTTATTTGAGCCTTGATTTAAAAGAAATCTGGACACAATCTCATGCTTTCACCCCTTTTCTCCTGGGCACTTTTATGCTTCTCTATAACTATTCTCTTCCAAACTCCTGGGTTTCACTGGACTTTAATATGGAACAGAGATACTTTGTGTTATCAGGTTATTTTTAAACATCAAATACATGGCAGTTATACCCTTTCTGTGTTGGTTTGGAGGCTAAACTACTTAAAAAGGTAGAGATCAGTTTAAATACTGAAAAAATAGCTCTATTATTGGCATTGCTTTTTGAAAGGGTGGGGTGAGAATTTTTTTACTGCAATGTAGCTCAACAGTGACAAAGTGCATACTGGTGTTCACAGATTTACACTACACAAATTATTTTTATTCCCCAATTAAAGGATAAAACCAATCTAATGTTACAGTTACAAAACAAATCAGACAAACATCACAAAGCAAGAAGCAATCCAGAGTTAAAAATTAAAGACTACCCAATGTTCTGGAATACATTTTGAAAAGTATTCATATAGATACTTTATTTTTAAAATGCTTAAGTGCACACAAAAACTCAAATAATTTTCAAGTGAATCTCAACAGGAATATTTTAATACACCTAACTCCTTTTTTTGATTCACAGCCCTCAGTATTTTTGGATGGTGCATAACCCCATGCACTTTTGCCAATACCACTGCAAATGAAACCTGAAAGTTTGAGTGTGTTTTGGTTTTAAATAAAAACATATACAAATAAAATAAAAAGAAAACCAAATTGTTGTGTCTCCTAGCAGAAAAACAGATTTTGCAAGGAATTATTATCTCTTTTAAAGGGCACAGAGCTTGATGTTCCCCTTGTGATTATCAGGATTTATTGCAGTAAGGCCCTTGTATTCAGGTTCCCTCATGAAGCAAATAAAAAATTAATGTCTTTCTTGCATTCTGTACATACCTTAAGTTCTGACAGACAAACAGATACTCATACACCAGCATGGTTGTAAACAGACTCTCAGAGGTAAATTATTAAAACGAAGAAGAAAAACAAACTAAAGCACAAGTCTCCCTGGATATTAAAGATGTAGTTGGCTACAAAGTGGTCGTGCACCAACACTGAAGGCTGCCTGTGATCCCTCAGGCATTCCCTAAATTTGCCTTGCAACTGCAAAATATGTGAACTGAAGTTTCAGTGGAAAAAAAAAAGATATATACCTTTTTCAGTCATAATTCATTAGGAACAAGGAACCCAGATTAACTGGTAGTTAATCTACAGACATAAACTTAAAATACAACAGACTGAGCAATTGGTTTAGATGGACAGGAAGGATCTTTCATGAGTGCTCCTTGGAAGAAAACATATTCAAAAGCATTGTTATCCTGGTGAAAATAATGGAAGGAGAGATGCAATGAACTGGTATTAAACAAGAGCAGACAAACTGAATTTTCTGATGGGTGGTCATGAAACAGTAAGGAGAAAAGATAATGCTTGGGCTACTGCCCCATGGTTCATGCATCAGGGACCTTACATCTGACATGAAATGTCTTCGGCATGCCAGCACAGATTAAGATTTCTGGCAAGTGTGGCTGCTGGTGCATATTCAGGCAGGGGGAAGGGGTTTGCTGCTGGCTCATCAGCTATGTTGCAAAACCACCTACAAACCTTGCAGGGTAAGGTAGAAAAGGCTTTAAGTGTTTATTGAACAAAGTTTAGGGCTACCAATGGAAAAGTACATTGCATGTTTTCATTACTTAACAGTATACGTTTGAATAACTACTAAAATTAACCTTTCCTTAGGTAAATCTATTCCTACAAAAGCCTAAATCGAGTAAAAAAAGTTGGGGTTTGGACCTTGAATACGATGCGTTTCAAAGTTTCTGGCCAGATTTTGTATCCCCCCCTCCCAAACAAGGCTGATAGAGTATCAGAAAAAAGTGAGAGGTTATGTGGCATTACACTCAAAATAAACTAAAAATGTGAAAATTAAAAAAAAAAAAAAAAAAAAAAAGACCCCAAGATCGAAGGGATACACTTATTCATCTGCAGTTTTTTTCTCGAGGTTTCTTACACCTTCCACTTCATATTTCATACTATATTTTGACAGTATAAACCAATTCTATTAGCTTGCTTTGGGTTTTCTTACACGTGATAAGCAAGCAAATATGAACTTAAGGGAGTGAATGAGCTGTAATTTCCTACAACATCAGCAAGCTAATTGAAGATGCAATAATGCAGCGATCAATCTGAAATCACAATTAAGACAAACATAGATTCAAATTATCAAATTATCTTAATATGATACATATGAACAAACAGAATGATGAGGCTACGACTTTATGAAAGATCCTTGTGGAGAAAGAATTATGGTTTCTTCTCACTCATAACAGCTTTTTAGAAATAAGGTGCAGATGTAAGCATCTGTAGCCTGTAAGCATATTCAATGGAAGGGGCTCTTTTAGATTTAGAATCACACCAAAGGGGGTCACTTGGAGCAGGTAATAAAGTCTACTGCTTTATAAGAGGTTTTCAACATCTGGGTAAGATTCACATCTTCAGTACTGTGATGGTAAAAATCACAAACTATGCCTGGCTTGCAGAGTGGAATGAGAATTCAAAATTCACATTTAAATATTATAAACTTGCAAGACAAAGTCTGGGAATAATGAGATTACTCTGTTGGACTCGTTGCCATCAGCACTGAATGGAGAGTCTGTTGAAAACCATCAGATCAAAAATTCTAAAGGTAAGTTTGTCATCCTGGTTCTTTTCAGGATTAGGAAACTTCATTGGTTCACCTAGACCATGTTTTTGCTACCTTACTTCTGAAAACATTACTTAATCAAAGTCATCACTACAGTGAAATATGACTATTGCTTTTAACAGAGCCACAAGAGAAATTAATCACCTCACCACAGAAAAGTTATTCTAGGAAGAAAATCCTAACCTCATCCATACTGCCTGTTACTTCTACACCTGCTTACCTTTAACTGCTTGAAAGGCAGTGTTATGTAATTGTTTAATTTCTTCTTATTTTCATTTCTTTTTATATCTTTTAGATAACTTCCCAGAGAAATGTCACTCTTACCATTTATGACAGGAACAGAGTAGCTGCTTATTTAGCAGTATTACCAGCTTGTTAATAAAGCTGATGAGTTACCACTTCTATGTGTATTTGCTTCTGAGTCCATTACAATCTTTCCTTATATACAACTAATTCCTGATTTGTTCAATATCATTATTAAAAAAAAAAACAAATTACCCTCAGCACTAGGTGGGTGTACATTTAGATGGGAATTTAGAGAATTTACAAAAGCAACTCGGTGTGGTTTTGGGGGGTGAGGAAGGGATCACTATGTAGTGCATGTTAATAAGCACAAAGTTTCATTTTTTAATATTACCTCTTGGGAAATTTCACTGGAGAAAGTACTTCTTGCTCATTATTCTTTCTTTTTTTCACAGCTTTCCCCTAGCTAGAAACTGTTATCTTTCAGACTACATTAAAGAACTGTTACTTTTCAGGCAGAAGGGAATTTGTCTGAAATCCCAGACAAATAACTAGGGAGACCAAAATATAAATACAGCCTTTCTTTTAAAGCACTCCTGAATTTCAAACTCACTTTATGAGTTTGAAAGCTGGAAATTTAGCTTGACCATATATTGTATATCATAGTAAATTATGTTTATTTTGTATTAATTTATGTATTGCATATTGATTTATATTATTGTAGCCAATGACCTGCCATTTTCAAGGGACATTTCAAAAAACGCAACAGAAAAAAATGTTCCTGAAGTCACGGAGCTTGAAATTTACTTTGAAGGAAGTAACAAGCCAACAAATATTAGAAAGAAGGAAAGGTCTTACAGGTACATTTATACTCAAGATGATGAATTCACTGTGCTCAAAGTTTTTTCTTAGGAAAGCAACAGAACTTGTTTTATTTCTGGTCTGGTGCAGCACATCAATCTTACCAAATTTTGAAAGATCAGGGTAATGGTCACCCAATAAAAAGTGTTAGTTTACTGATCATTTAATATGCCTTATCATTTTAGGGGGGTTTTCACTGTCTGGATTTTGTATTACAGGGTTACTGTAAGAGATCCCAGCCACACAGTAACCATCAATCAATAGTCAGTGCTGATACAAAAGGGCAGTTTATTTCATAGGTCTCTTACAAGAACCCATCACTCATACTGCCAGTTGATGAGTTATTCACATCTGCTTAAATATTGAACTATACTGGAATACAACCCTTTCTCCCTCAGTACATTTATAATGTAATTTAGAGATTTAATTCCTTATTCAAAGAGCTGCATTTAAACAAACATTTTCTAGCCAAGGGAAGCAGTCACTACTGACAAAACTGTCTCCCAGTTATAAAAAACCACATCATTTCACTGAAGGAAAAAGCTTCTCTGCATTTCTTAACAGCTGTGCCAATAAATGGCTGTTGCTACTGCTTCAAATTTTACCCAGCTATTCTTCAAGACATTATTACAACATGGGGTTTTTAGACTAAAAATTCAACTTTAAGAATACCTTCCTTAAAGAGAGAGCATGCACAGCAAACAATTCCCATCTAAAGCTGAAGTATAGATTTCATACAACTTCCATGAGGCACACGGTGTTATTTAAAGGAAGTTTATGTCCATTTGCAATACAGGTGTATGACAGATTTTGTGGATATTTTTAAGTACTCTAGCATCAACAGAAAGACATTTAGAAAGTGAAATATTAAAAATATTCCAGATAACTTGATAGCGACTCTGAGACAGCAGGTTAAAGTGAAGAACGAAACCAGCAAAGAGCAAACTGGCATCTTTCCTCAGGCAAATGATTAATCATTATTTCATAAGAGCCTGAAACTATATCAAACCAAAATGCATCAAGTTGCTATTTTCCTCAAGGACAATAAAAATTTCTGTTTACTTTCAATGGAAGGAAGGGCTAAGGCAATGAAATATATAAAAAAACCACAACATTTCCTCTTCAAAATAGTCCTAAATGTAAAAGGCATATTACTACTTGGATTAATTGCTATTAATGGATGTACTATTTTGACTCCCAATGAGGGGAAAAAAATATAAAATAAAAAAACCCCAAAGGATAAAAGATCCCTAAACCTAAAACAACAACAAAAATAACAGCAAAACTTCCTGCCACTTCTGATTCAGTTTCTCTGTAATTATCAGCTCTGAGAGAAGAATGAATACACCTTTCTTTTATTCCCTCCAGGCTTGATTTTGAATTGTGTTCTATTTGCAAAGAAAGTCATGTTGCACTGCTTTACTTATTTCTCATGATATGTCTTGAATACAATGAGGTTATTGAGACATACTTAAGCACAAAATCAAAGAAGTAAATACTGACAGAAGTGACACAAATAACAGGAAAAAATCTGGTTAAAAACTCACTTCAGAAGTTGATATATTCTATATAATCTTAGGGGGAGATAAAAACCCAACAAACATCCCCAACAACAACAAAAAACCAAAAACACAAGACTGAGCAAGAAGCAGTACAGCCATGAGGGACCAGGAGGGATAAGTTTTTCAACTCTAAGAGGTGGAGAAGTAAAGCAATGCAAACTATTTCATTGTCTCACTACACCCTTGACTCTAATTCTGTTTCTTGCAAAAATGGTTAGAGAAGTCTGGGGAGAAAATAGGAGCAGATATAAAAGATGACATGAATAAATAAACTCTGTGTCCTGTATCTGCATGTCTAGGTTGACTCAATATATTGCAGCTCAATGAACTGAAAAAGCTCACAAAGTTTTTGCTTACATTACTGGTCAGAGGTGCTTTAAGTTTATTTCTTTATTTGCAGACATATGATGGTATAACTTAAGACTGAATTCCTAACTACACAGTGCTTTTTTTTGTCCTCCCAACATCACAGAACAGCCAAAAAAACTACTTACTCTCTTACACAAAGGTAGATGGATGTTGCTAACAACTAAGTATAAAACATTAATTTGGTACCCAACTGGAAACTTTGGATCTGGACATTTTTAATGACGCAAAGTAAACAAAAAAGTCTCTACAAGACAGTTTCTGAGGTAATTGTGTGTTGCTAAGAAAAGTATAGGAAGTGTTCGAATAGCAATCAATATGTCTTACAGAGAAATTGAGAAAGTTCAGCTACTGTATCACCCCACTGCCTACTTTTTTCTTTTCTCCTGTTATTTAGGGATAGCAGAACAACTTATTTATACGGAAAACTTTGTTGAAAAATAAATTGAAGAGAAACTAGTGGACCCAAAGGAGTAGCACTATATTACTGATACCCTTTGATCAGAAGAATGAAAGATGAAAAAAACAACATTGACTGTTCTGGATTTTTTTTTTTTCATATACTCTGCACCTTGTCATTCAGCCTAACAGCCTCCGAATGCTTACACCATATGGAGATGCTTTTATTGAAGACTGTTTCTCTTCACCTTGCAAAAGGCAAGCAGTTAGAATATATTTTTTACTTTAAGCAATCAAAAATGGACATTATTTCCCATTTGATATACGGCATCAAAATGCTGCAGAAAACCAAAGTTTTTTCAGTATTCTTTTTCCTTACAGAAAAAAAAGAAGAAAAAAATTACTGTGCTGTGAACTTCTAATGCTTGCCCTAGGCCTTTCTCAAGTGCCTGGAAAAAAATAAATCCCTAAACAAGAATCTTTATGCCACTAAAGTCTACAAGGTTCAGCTCTAGTGGATAAAATAAGTCGAGAAATTCTCAAAAGACCTAATTACAATTACTACTACTGCTGCATATATCTGAACAAGTGAATTGACTGAAGCACAAAAGAGGCCAAGAAAAAGAGAGTGTTTCCTTAAGCTACGTAAGCCTCAGATTTCACTTTTTAATGTTGAAGCATTACTATTTGAATTAGTATGCATCAAACCTATGGTCTAAGCTAATTCCCCTATTTATTAACTACTTTAAAAAGGGGTTTAGAAGATATGACACTAAAATTTCAAAGATGACAGCATCAGATGGATATAGTTAACTATAGGTTAACTAGGTTATTTTCTGCTTTTGCTTCATTTGACAAGTCAACAAAAATATTCCAGCCTCTTTATTAGAAGTTATTGCACTTCACATTTAATTTCTCATATTTACCCAATGAAAACCCTTGGTACTACTCAGTCACTCCAAAGCAATATATGAATTTCTTACAAGAATTCTACCTTGATATTCCATAATAATCATTAAAGAGCAACAGGCCACCAGCCAGACCTTTAAGAAGTCAAAAGAAGGAAAAATAAAAGTGCAATTGCAAGTACTTTCATTCCAATCCTTCTAGAAAACACACTTGCCTTCTACCTCCTATCACCTTCACTGCAGTTTAAATACATATGTTTGAGGACAGATTTTCATCAAATATTTGGAAACTGCTAGTCTGAAGTCTATTTCAAGTAGTTACAATAAAGTAGATTTCCAAATTCAGATATCTACCTTTGAAAATATAAGCTTTAAATTTGTAAAAAAAGTAAATGCCCAGAAATACCTCATGACAACTATTCCTGTTTCTAAGAAGTCTTCATGGAGATGGGTTGGCATATTTAGTAATTATAAAAGAAGAGGTCATTAGCTTATGGAGAAAAAAAAGAAAGAATTTCAGCCAATACATTGCAGTAAAAGTTTTGATCACTCTGAAAATGAAAGTCCTCAGGATTACATGATAAATCAACCCATCTACTGGCAACAGACAGATCAGTGAGCCACAGCTGCATGGTAAATGGTGGTATTTCCAAGTGATGCTAAAATTCTCTAGAGACCCAATGTGACATTCCAGGCATCTGTTTTCCCTGTACACTTCCTATAGTGCAGTTAATTATGGATCCCAAACAGCTATTAGGAAAGATGACATTAGACTCATTAAAAACATTAACTGTTTAAAATGAAATTCCTAAATTCCTTCATAAAAACCCCATAACTTGCCATCAACCACACTGTTTGACTGGAAATAGGAATATAATAAGCTATATTTTAAGTAAACTTCAGGAGTTCTGTCAGTACTACAGAGTTCACCTTCAAAGTCTCAGCCTTAGCATCACAGCATCATTAAGGCACCATCCATAATCTAACACAACATGAATGTAGACATATCCATTCAGATTCTGATTTTAAATATATTTTTCAGTATCATGCCAGTTTGTTCTGCATCAACGAACAGGCAAGCTTTTTAAAAAAGGAAAACTTTTCTGATTATCCACATCTCAATCATGTTAAAAGATGAGTTTGGAATTCACAAACTGGAGGCTGAGAGTCATCAGTGACCAACACCTAAATAACCCTGGAAACATCCTATATCTTGCCATACAACAAAACCAAATTAAATATAACATGAGAAATAGAGACAAGAGGAAACAATTAAAACTGGGAGAAAGAAGAAATACAAATACATAAAATAATAATTTTGCAGACAGGACTTACCAAGAACAGAGTTCTGAAGTTGCTCAGATCACCAAAGAATTCTTCTATGCTTATTGCTTTGGGATCAAAGGTGAAGTATTCTCCCAAATTTTCATACAATTTGATCATGTTATTGTGCATGATGGACAATTTTTCATATTGCTCTCGGGCACTCTCAGCAAAGCTGTAAGGTTTTGTTAAGGAAAATGATTCAAATAAAAAAAATCCAATTTAACAGTTAAAAAAAAAAAGTAAAGAAAACAGTATAAAGCTTAAAACTGGAAGAATTGCTTAGTGCTGCCCTGTTCTCAAATATAATATTTCTATGTGCTGATGTTTACATGTCTTCAAGGTCATGCCATCATAAGGTGGAGGAACACTTTTCCATTAAATGATCCCTACCAGTAAAGATTTGTCATTAACAGATTATGCAACTGACTTCCTAATTCCCAAACATTCTGTTTTTCTTTTAATAAACAATTAGTTTGGTAATATACATTATTTGAAAAGATATACTGAAAATTTGCTGTGAGAACCTGACTACAATGTCCCACGCTATTCAAGTGATGGCATGGTCTCCCTATTATGTACATATAAATATATATATATATATGTGAAATTGGCTTTGTGCTTAAGCACCCATGACAAAATTATACAGTATGACACCTATTTGTCTTTGCCTTTTATTAAGATGTGCCATCTCTGTGGATTCTTGAACACATAGCTACACAGCTCAGCTCATGTCTCAGGCATCCTGCATTAGGCACAATTATTTGGGGTGCTCTGTCAACTATGTAATTTCACAGAATTTTAAAAAATGGAATATCCACTCAGCTGCCCCAGGTAACTCAAACAGCTTTGAAAAATTATTAGTAAGAAAAGCCCCCTGGAACGACAGGAGGATTTTTTTACATCAAAAAGGAGGGAATTCTAGAAATGAAACTGAGATTTACTTCCATCCCAGCAGTCACTATTGAAATATGGCATAATCCTTTTAAACAGGAAAATGTGGCACTTTTTCCCCCCCTCATATGAGAACAATATTTTAAGAACAATTCACTTGCAAATACAGTAAGGATGCAAACTACCTGGGCAAATATTAGTTTGCCTTGAAGCAAGTAAATTTCAGTCTGCTGTTTTCTTCTGTGGTGGTTGTTTATAACCACAAAAATAAAGTCTCAAATCTCTGTTAAAAAAACCCCCACAACCTCGTACAGGATTAAACTCATTCTGCTTATACTGAAGAGCAGCTGATGAAAGTGGTGTGCTGGACATATCAAAACCCAAGGAGAAAAAACACAAGTTATTCCCTGAACTACAAAAATCAGAGTCTGGCTGCCTGTGGCTTTTTCTTGTAATGATTCTTAATACAGCAGAGCTCAGTGTTCAACCTTTCCTTATACTCTGAGACTCTGTCTACTAAAACATTTCTAATTTTTCAATATCTGTAAACTCCCTATCTCTCTGCAAAGTGTAATTAATTAGGGGAAAGAGACACACAAAGAAATGGTAGCAACCATTTGTTTTTGAGGTTAGACAACACCCCCCAAAAAAATTTTTCATAAAATAGACAAAAAACGGAAGGAAAAAGGAATAGCATTCAGGTGGATATTCTATTCATAACTTTTCCATAGTGTTTGGATACTCTTGAGCACTTCAAAGGCTGTCATTTCTTATGCCACATGCAAATGTAACAAAGCTGAAAATACCTTCCATTAGAAGGAGGCCTAATATTTCACCTGGATTATTCTACTCTTACTAAAGGAAGGGTATGTAAATTATCATATAAAACTGTTTTTTTTAACAAAGTATAGACAAAAACATTATGTACATTTTCCTCCTAAAAAATATAGCTCTCTTCATTATGGTCCCAGCAGCAAAAAAGCAAGGCTTTATTATTTTGTTACTATATAATGCTCATTTAAAATAGCCAGAATAAAAAACCAACAATGTGATGGATCTTAATTTATAAAAATCAGGAAACTGAAATGGTATTATCTACTATATAGTAGGTGCCATTCTAAACACCGTTGTAATAGCTATATTTTCAGTTCATTGTAATGAAGTTCAGCTTGTCTGGTGAGAGCTTCAAGCTTGGACAGCTGAATTTCTTAGCTTAATACAATGAACTCTTGGTACAAATGGTATCTATGGTTCCCTAAAAAAACATTTCTTGTAATACAAAACCAAATACATAAAAAAAAAAACCAAACCCAAAACCAACCCCCCCCCCAAACCTAAAAAATTTGAAACAAATTAATGAAAAAAAAGAAAAATAACCTCCAAATGCTCCAGATTTGAAACTAATTCTTTGCAACAAAGATGCCAGAGTCAAATTCTCTATTCAGCTGCAAATTCAAAAAGAAAACCAACAAAAAAACCAAACATTAATCATAAAAACCCCAACACTTCACCACAATACAGCTACTGAAACTAGAACATATTAAAATAACAATGTAGATACATAAAGTATAATTTCAACATTATTATTTTCCATCCAGTAAGTGCCAAACTGTAAATAAGAAAACCATTAACAGATGGCCTGTAAGACAAAAGAATGTCAGTAAGACAGATGAATATGATGAGCAAAGAGACTAGATCTTCATACTTATAAAATATTAGTAACTGAAACATCACCACAAAATGTACTACTTTGAGTCACTGCAAACACAATAATTCCAGAGAAGCAAAGCCATACTTGCCTATACTATTTCATGAAAAAATATTACTGAAGTATTCTATCAGAACTTTGCATATCAGAAACACTTAATTGCAACAGTTTACATCAATATAGATTGAAGCTTTAATAAGGGCTCATCTAAAAAGTGTAAGCAAGGTTTCCTTTTTACTAGTCTGAACCAAAATAGAAAATTATACAACTATGAAGTGTAAAAATACTTGTTCAACAAAGAAAAATATCTTCATTCAGCAACTTTTTTCCACATACATCTATTTTTCAGTTTCTTTCATAGCCATAAGAACATTCTAAGCCAAGACTTCTTCAGTACCATACTTATCTCCCAAACTCTTGCAACCCAGTAAAAATCTCTGCCTGCCATGTCACAAAAGAAAATTAAAACAAAAAACCAGCAAAAACACCTTCATGTCTTTTAAACTACAAATATTCCAGTAAATGCAGACCATTAACTTCCATTATGCTTATAACTTAACTTTTGTTGATGAATTACTAATCTACTAATTCTATTTTTTCCTCTTTAGATTTTTTTAAAGCAGATTTTGTTTATGTGTTTGCATTACAGCTGCCAAACTAAGTTTCCCTCCAGTTCTGTGGTTCACTTAACAAGAACCACCACAAGAAAGAGAAAAAAACAAATGTTTAGCTACCCAGATGTGTAAGAATTCCTGCAGTGAAAATATTAACTGTAGCATTATTATACAAGTAAATATTAGTATGGCTGTATAAAGCCAGCTCTACTGACTTAAAATATCTTTTCTGTAAGTGAATGATTTTTTTACACTTTGAAATATGACCAGATGACTACAGTTTGCTGGCTTTTCAGTGTGATGCCTAAATTAATTCACTTAATTAAGCAAGCAATGGATGCAACTGTTACCATGACACTTTGCTACCACATTATTTCAGAGAGAAACAACCATTAATAACCATCAATAGGAGAATTAAATGCTTTACATTCATATTAGGATCACTACTATGGTACTTCCATGCTTTCTCCAGGTTTTTTCCATGTAAACAGATGAGAAAAGAAGATGAGAGAAATCAAGGTTAAAGACCCCAAATCTACTGATGATAAAGTAATCACTTCTACCCTAACATCTGCTATGAACTTCCCATCAATATATCAATAACTCATAATTGGGCTAAATAAAGTACCTCAACATACCAAAAACCTCACTAGCCCAATGGCAAGACCTATTTATTATTATTATTATTATTATGATTGTCAGTATTCACAAAGAAAATGAAAACCAGCACTGATGGCTTGGCACTCATCAACACCACACACGCCACAGCAGAAAAAAACCCAAACGCTGGTGTTCCAGCACCTAAAGAGGTGCCTCTCTGGGCCATGTGGTCACTGTTAAGATGGATTTTTATGGGTGTTAACCACAGATCAGAAACACTGAAAAACCAGAGCACAGACTTCATGTCTTGGATACCTTCAGGAGGAGAAAAAACCCACTGCAAGACAAGAAGAAGGCATCTGCCAGAAACATCTTAACACCTCCCAAAAGCATTTCCTCGAGTGAACAGTTCTTTTGATGTGTCCTTCCAGCTACTGCTTACTGGAAGCTGAAAACAGGTGAACAGCAGCATTCCATTGGGAGAGCTTTTCATGCAACACTTGACTCTCAAAAGCTTGTGGTGACACAAAAAAATTTAAGAGATGGATGCCTTGATGTTACAGATTGATTAACTCCTAATAGAGAGCAAAAACACCAGGGCAAGAGAATACACAAGACCCACTGGCACTAGGGATGGAAAAACGTTCTCATTTTTAAATATATTCAACCTAAAGAGAAAGAATCAATAGATTTATGAAGATATATAAATCAGTACTATAATGAGGAGGTAGAAAATAATCAGCCTGGGATTTTCTAGGAGTCTGGAAAGCTAACCCACCTAAACTTGATTTAAATATGTGATCTACTTATTTTTCAGTTAAATTTGGATTTGCTGAATATATCAAGGTTTCTTATTATGCTATACACATTGATCCTAATACCCATTACAGACAGAAACTGTTCTCAAAAGACAGCACAGCATCGCTAAAAAATAGAAACATGGCTTCATTATAATTCTCCATATGATTTCCTTTAAATTTGTCCACACCAGGCTTTTTAGGTGCATTTCTGTTTGCTTCTACAGTTAAGATTTTATTCAGCACACTGGGTCTAGATAAAAATTGCCATCCATTGTAATTTATAATTTACAATAGGAAAACTGGTAATCCATTTACGATTTCCAGTGTAAATAATTTCTTAAAATAATGCATTTTTTAAAAACAGTGAGCTCTAAGTTGAAGATTGAGAAATCTGCATTGAGAAGTGCAAAATGTCTATGAACTATCACTACACAGAGATAAAGCTCTGAGCCTTCATAATCCTAAATACTGTGAGAAAATATACATATCAACAAGTACTCTTTCATGCTTTACTAAATTTACAATTTGAAATAATTTATAATTTTGTTAGCCATTCCAAACACTTGTGTACTCATTTACTGTTCTGAAAATTGACAATTTCCATCACAATGTTCTGTGTCTTCAATAATATGGCCTAATTAAAACTGGCTTATTAAAATTTCCATGACAAATTACATGTTTGAATGTTTCTCTCCTGTCCTGAGCAGAACTCTGGAATTAATGTCAGCAGTAGTTAAAGCAGGAGGGAAAGCAGCAGAATATGATAATGTCACTTTAATATTCTGGAGACACACACACACTGCAGCACTTTAAAGGGACAAATACATCAGAAGTATCTGGAAAACTACCAATAGGTGATGTTTTGTTGAATTACAACTTCTTTATTAACCTAATGCAGAGTATATAAATTTCTAATGGTATAAACCCAGTCTATTATCTTTACCATGCATTCTTATGCTCTGAAGAAACAGTAGTTTTATTTCCATTAACTAACTGTCAGTCAGCTCTATCCATAATATGTAACTGCAGACACTGTGGGAAAATTAATAAATGTGCTGAAAAACTGCCTATTCAAAAAAGCTTGAAAGTAACACTGTCGGAGCCTGAAATGACATAGTTGGTGAAGAACTAATTAGGCAGAAAGAATTATGTAAATAAGCACACAACAGCTGAGTTTTGTTTGCATGCCTGTATGATGTATTAGATAAAGCATACAAGAATGGGATTAAAAACCATTTGTGACACCACTGATCATAATGTTGCATTTTACTAACATCAATGCATCATCAACTAACATTACCAGATCTGCCTGCAAATTAATCTTATTCAGAGGTGGCACTTGACCTCCTCAGCACAGGAAATCAGCAAAAAAAAGAAAATTAGCTGTACAGTACGGCAGGCAAGAAATCAGAAAAGAATTAGAAGACTCTCCTGCCACAGAGGGGTCGGGTCTACATTTAGACCTAAAGCTCCTTTAATGAAAATTTATAACCTAATTCAAATTTGGGCTTCTACATTTCTGGGTCTGAATCAAGTGCTGACTAAGAGCCAGGCTGAGCTTGAATGGGTGACTGCTCACTGGAACAGGTTGTCCAGAGAGGTTGTGGAAATCTGGAGATACTCAAAAGCCATCTGGCCACAGCTCTGTAAGGCTGCTCTACCTGGCCCTGCTTGAGCTGGTGGGTTGGAACCCATGACCTCCAGAGGTCCCTTCCAACCTCCACCATTCTGTGATTCTCAGATATCTAAACAAGCAAGGCTTAGGCTACTCTGTTGATTTTAACTTCAATATGTAACATCTCAAATAGTTTCTAAGATGGATATATAATGCAACCTAATTCCATTTTTTAAAAATCTCAAATTTAGAGAAAAGTTTTACACACTGTACTTTACCCAAATATATCTTTTCCCACTGCAAGCATGCTAAAATTAAACCAGATTATGAGAACTACTGAAGAGAAACATGAAATACTGAGAACAAACCAGCTGTCAGAACACTCACTATGAACTATAAACATCCAGTTTTAAAATTGCCTTGCTGAATAATTCATTATTTCAAGAAATCAAGTGGTCCTTACCATTGAAACTTGTTTTGCAATAAACGGATTATTTTAATCAGAATTTCACAAGACACTACCAATTCAGCTAAAGCAAGGATAAGGACCAAATAATTGAGTTTATTTATCTGCATTGGGTTTGATTTAGCTTCCTATCAGCACTTAAGCCAACTCATTGTCTGACTTTACAAAAAAGATGAAAACCCATGCTTCAAAGTCATCTGTGAAAATATTGCAATCACTTGACATGATCACCTGAAATTAAAACCACTAAGCAGACAGCTTGCTAATCCATTGCCACACACTCTTCAGAGAGAAAACCACTTGTTTTTTCCATGGTACACTTATCTACAACTTTTATTAGAGAAATATACTTCAACCAGAAAACAAATATTTTAAATTATTTCCAAACAACCACCACTAGGTGTGAAAAAGCACTAAAAATATTTCAGCCGTACAAACTGCACACTGTCCTTTCAAAACTCCATCCTACCATTTGAAAGCAGGACTCTGGATCAAGGCAGTGCCAAGCTAAGAAAAAAAGTCTGTTTTATACAGCTAGAATAGAAAGTTTGATTCAACAGTATCATCATTTTTAATGAAGGATGCACCAGTGCTCTCATTTTCTAATCTCCAAGCTCATTCATAATACAGCATTCTTTGAATTGAACTGGAGAAACACAAACAAAACTTATTAGCTGAAGACAGAAATTCAGCTTTAATAACAGTAAGTCATTTACACCAATAGCTTTATTTTCACCTGCTATCAGTATGTAAACAGATGCTAACAATTTTATCATTCACAGTACATACATAATGTATCTCTGTGACTACAGAGAAGACAGGACCTTCTGCAGTACACACAGATAATTACAAACCACAATTATATACCTAATCTGCTCTTCCTGTTGAAAGCTTTTGTTTTCTGCAAAAAGAATTAAAATATTTGCAAAAATCTCCATTATAATACACTTCACCTACCTAAACTATAATCCAAAGAAACAAAACCCATAGAATGGGCCTCATTTAACCTGTTTTCACAAAATCATGCACTTTGGAATAGCTTAAATGTTCACTAATAAATTAGACATAAAAAGCCTCATTATGAGAATTTCTCTCTTATTACAATGCAAGTTATCTCATCACTTAGCATTTGACAGAATACATCAGAAAAAAACCCTAAAGAACACTTACTTTTCAGTCACCATACAGCAAAGAGGTCTAAATTCCTCTTTCTGGCCTTTCTTACACTGGGACCTAAAAAAGTCATTAACTATCAGAATTATTTAATGATAGAATCATAGAATGGCAATAATAGAACTCTGTGAAGATAATTTCAGTGTTGTGTTCATGGATCACAGAAAGATCATCTGATAACAATGCTACCTGTGACCTGTTCCTTCTTCCTAAATTGTAGAATCCTGCTTAAGTTCACGTTAATTAAGATGAGGCTTTCTGACTTGTCCCTAAACATCCCTTAAACTTTCCATCATGATGAACATCAGAAAAATCTGCCAGTGTTTACTTCTAGCTCTAAGCAATCATATCAATTCCTCATTTTCCTGCATTCAGCTTCTCAATAATGAAAAGACTATTTCCATTGATTCTATGTACACCACTTTAGTATTCACAAGAGAAAGCTTATGTCAACATAATTTCAATACAGCTTTTTTTATTTATACTTCTGTTAATCAGGACACAAAGATCAGCACTCATTTCTTTAAAAGTCCCATAGGAACTCTGTAGGCAAAAACTGATAAACAAGAGCATATAAAATATTCAGTCTAAGGAACAAAGCTCCACAGGCTGTTTCCTAAATTGGTTTATATTGGAAAAGTCTGCTCAAAGACTTACAATGCCAATGTAAGAATTTCCTGTGGTAAGATGAAGAACACTTCAAAAGTAAACAAGCACAATTGGCTCCCCAAACATAACATGTGAAAAGCAGTATTTATAAAGAGGATAGAGAGAAAAGCAGACTTTGCCTATCTTAAATAAAAATATTTTTTTTTAATTGAAAAAATTATAAAATCAGAGCTATGCCTTAACCTAAAAATGCTTGTTTGTGGTTTTTTAGAGAAAAAACCACTTGCTGAACTCATAATTAAGGTGGGTTTGTTTTCCATACGTGTTTGTAACAGAGAAATAATCCCCAAAGTCCTTACTCCCATTTTTACCAAAGACAGAAACATCAAAACAGTCCTAAAAGCTCTAGAACTCAGGAAAGGAAAAAACAACAAACCTTTCATCTTGACAAAAACAAAGCTTTATTTTCACTGATGAAGTCACCAGAACTTTGCAACTGCTTTTGCAAAAAAACATGCTGAGAGGAATGGAATTTACTGACACTGCCTGACAGGTGAAAAACATCCTCTTAGGAGAAGAGCAAAATTGCATTCATCAATGAAAGAGCTGGGCTATTCCAAAACATTTGTTCTGCAATGGAAGTTGTGAGAGCTGTTAAAAAATAAGGAAAATGAAGATTATATTAGGTGAAGAATTAAATAGATACAGTCAGAGTTACAGCTCCATAGTCAGTGTATATCAGTTGTATTTCACCCTCTTGCACTACAGCTCTTACACCTTTTCAGACCTACAGCACACACTGCCATGTGACAAGTCACAAACTGATGTGACTGCTACAACAAGGGACACAAGGTGACAGGAGAGAAGAAAGGCAAAAGGAGTCTTAGAAAATTCAAGGAGGATGTGAAGAATTACTTAGCTTACTCTTCAACTCAATTCTCATTTGTGATATTTTGGTTTAAACAGAATTTGAAACAATTTGAAGAGTGGTATTAATAGCTTTATCAAAATCCAATCTCTCTGATTTTTTTCAGGTGGCAAACAATTAATCATAATTGCTATTCATGCATTAATTAGAAAGCAACACAGAAGACATGATAGTGAAGAATATATCAAAGAAAAAATGTTGCAAGAATAATGGATTTCCAGCATTTGCTCCCTGGAGAATAATTACATAAAATTCTGCTCAGAAAAAAAACAAACAACAAAACAACTAAAAGGCACCTAGTACAAGCAAAATGATTCTGCAAAATTTGTTTTTTACATTATATTCAAATTAATTAAAAGTGACTGTTTCAAATAACACAACACTGACAAACAATGCTCAAACAATAAAAAAATTACTTGTTGATACCTATTTCAGGAAAGCCACAGTAAGGCAGCCACTCCTAGAAATTTTGTTTAGCCTTGGAACACACAATGAGATTCCTTAAACAATAATTACAGCTTTGTGTGCCCTAAATCTTTCAGAGCAACTGCAACCACCTTCACTTTCTCTTTGATCATGCATATTTTCCTCACTTCATCTGGATTTAATTAAGAGAGGTACGTTTGAGCTGTCAGTTGTACCCTGTGTTAACAAGCTTCAATCAGTAGATCTGATGGTTACTTCATCTAGATGAAGTTTTTGGAAAAGTGTGGGGAAGGAAAAGAGAAGTGACTCCTTCTATTTCTAGGTTTCCTTTAATGCAGCAGTGTCAGAAGTCCTCATTTTTTTGTGTTTAGAAATCTGAAAAATTTCTGTAATGTTTCAAGAACCTAAGATGTTCAAAATCAAGGAGAAAAAGAAATAATTTTCTGTCGTCTGGTAAAAAAGCACAGAATAAATTCATTAAAGTTGAGACTTCTTTGGAGCAAAGAACTGCTTTAGTAGAGTGTACACAAACTGAAGCACAGGAAAAAATGAGAGTGAAGGACTGCACTCTAAAAATGAGCACCTAAATCATATTCTGAATACAGCTATAAGAAAAGTCAGGAAAGTGAAGTTTCCCATCAAATTTCTATCGCAGCCAAGAAACATTGAAATGCATT
Organism: Calypte anna; assembly: GCF_003957555.1. Classification (NCBI taxonomy): domain Eukaryota; kingdom Metazoa; phylum Chordata; class Aves; order Apodiformes; family Trochilidae; genus Calypte; species Calypte anna. The sequence continues at coordinate 7,849,609 of NC_044247.1, forward strand.
TCCTAAACAGATGTTCTTGACAGACAGAAAAGCAGAGTATAATCACAGGACATTCAGTCTCCAAAATTCTAGTTTCCTACACTCAGACACACTGATTTAAAAAAGAGCACACTTTCTCCAAAAAGATTTTTTTCTTTTTGGAGATGGGTAGAGTGCAAAAAGCAGTTCCATCAACACCAATATTTTTGATAAAGCAATGTCTCATGACAGCTTGATTTTGATATCTATTGATGCAGCTCCCTGAATTTAGAGTGTACTCTCCCTTTAATTTCAGATTTTAAAGAAGTATGCAGCAATTAGAAAATGGATCTCTAATGAATTATCATTCTAGCAGTGCACAAATCCTTAAAAAAATGTCTCTCAGTGAACTGGACAACTTGGTTTAATATAAATTTAAGGATGAAAGAACATTTTCCCTTAGGCAATTATTCACAATCAAGAAGCTTTAGATTTCCATGTATTTAAGTTTCATTGATTTTTGTTCATATAATTTCGTTCTTTAGAATCTCCTAAACAAGCAGGCTTTTCCTTCAGTATAATTTTTCATGTGTCTGTGTAGATTACTGTCAAAGCTTCTCCTCTCATTAGTTAGTCAATAGTTACTCTACAAATGCATTCCAGTAACCCTTGTATACTTTTCTCCCTTGTATAAAACCCTCTAAATATTACTCAGTAATAGCTTTGAAGCAGAATTCTAGATGCTGTCTTTAGGATGCAGAATAGAAGAGAGCTCCCTCATGTGGTAACTCTACATAATCTCTGAGATTAAACAAAAATCACAAATCTGTAGTCAAATGTCAGGATTTAAACCAGAGAACTTAGAAAAGTTTCTAGTGTGTAATTTACCAAGTATTTATTTTTCAATAAACAAAAATCAGAAAAATAATTTATTTACTACACAGCCCCCTGTTGTATATCATTATGCCTCCCCGTTTGTAACAGGTGGCCAATTTCTTTCTGTATTCATACTATAAAGGAACCTCCTGATTATCTGTACTGCCTGTTCACAAGATTTATTGTATAGCCCAATGCGAAAGAAATCAGAATGTTCTTATGTCCCCTCACATCAGGGCTTTACTTCTTCAAAATTAAATAAAAATCTGAAGATAGAAATGTAGTGTCACAAAGAAAACTGATAATCTGCTTCGGATAACACTTTTCATTTATAATGTTCCACAGTCGTTCTGTTTTTAAGTATTAGCTTTATGAAAGCTGTACCTTAGTCCAGAACAGTTAAAATTCAAAGAATCCTTTTCCCATGGGAAACTGCATCTTCTGTTGATATCAAATAGTTTTTAAGAGAAATCAACATTATACATGAACATATGGCAGACTAGTAGGTGATCTTCAAATTCAATCTAAATAACAATTATACCTATAAAATATTACATAGGTTTGCAATGATTATATAGGTATGTAATGATTATCCCTGATCTGGACACAGTGGACATATTTCGCTGGCTTTAAGATGAATCAAAGAGGAAATAAAATGACAAAATGCACAGCATTCGAGGAAGTAGAAAAGCTCTTTTTGAAAAGGGTTGTGTTCAATCTGGCAGAAGGACATTTTGCAGATGACTCAATTCTTCCCACATGAACAGGGGAAAACAAGAAGGAAAGAGAAGAGACCTTTGAAGAGCAACACTAATTAAAAAAAAAAAAAAAAGCATCAACTGACACTGAAAAATCCAGATGAACTGGGTAACTTCACCATCTGGGAAAAACAACTTGCATTGAAATCTTCTAATGGACAGGAGTATTTAAATACAAAGTTTTAATTCAATTTACACATTGAACACTTTTAGGAAAAATGTTACGACTTTTCATCATGACAGATGAGTTACTAACACTTCTTTTTTTTGGCTCTATATGCTTCTCCTTTTGCTCCCCACCCTTCCAGGGGCAGTCTCCAATCTTTCTGCATTACCTCCCCCAGCTTAACAGGCAACTTTCACCCTATTTTTATACAGAACCGACATAAACACATCAAAAAACCTGAAGGTAACACAAAATAAAGAGCACACCATTAGTAAAATTGAAAAGAATTCATTCTCCTCAACAAGGTACCATGAACAAATGAGTTTTACTGCACTTCCCACTGTTTGATCCCTTCTCTGAGAATTTAACTGAGCGCTGTGTGCCTTTCATTACAGGCTTTTCCTGAAATTATTATATAAAGTGGACTTTGCACTAGTCCCTGAAGAACCTGACTGATACCTTAACTCTACCAAATATATTGCTACACACCATGATTTGTTGTTTAAGCCCTTAAGGCAGTCTGTTGTCTGGGAGGCTGATCTTGTCCCAAAGCAAATCAACAATTTTCACACAAGTGGTCAAGCACTGAAACAATGATATATCAGCATCTCTCTGTTGGCTTCTATCATGTTGTGCTCATAAAAGAATGGAATATCTCATGCAGGCCTCTCTAGAATTACATTTTCATCAAGGAATATAAAGATATTAAAACACATGAACATAAAACAAGTGAATTAAGCAAAAGCAATGAGAAGTGTAATTAAAAACCTTGTATCAGAACAATAAAAATATGAAATCTTGCCAGATTAGACTTGACCAATTTAAAGTTTTCCAAACTCTATTTAACTATGTAACAGGCAGACTAAGCATCTGTGCCAGATAAAACAATTAACATTAAATATCTCAACATAAAAAAAACCCTCTTCAGTATTTATGTTATTTGATGGCATGTAATTAAACAAGACTAACAGTTCTTTTGATGCACTATGCAGTATGGAGGAAAACGCAGAATTTTAGCACACCTTAAAGAAAACTTCATACTTTGTGTGACTGGAAAAAAAAAACCAAAACCCAGCATAAAGCCATCACACAGAAACCCACATACATTTATTGCAGAAAGCTTCAGAATGCCTCAGAAAAGCTGAGAGAGGGAGTAGACCAAAGGAGATGGCTTTAGATTTGTAACAGATACTGTGTTTGCTATGGTTAAAAATAAATCTCCTATTCCAAGTAGCCTACCAGAAGCCCTTGCAATTCCACACTGGCTGCTTAAATTTACAGATTCCATGTAGAAGAGAGACCAATACTTTCTCCTGCCACTATTTCTCATGTAACTCTTAGTATAACATTTACTCAGAGGAAATAAAGCAAAGGGCATAAATACAAAGGCTAAAACTATGCTCAGACCTCTTTTGATTCCTCAACCCATCTTCTGTCAGAGAAACCGTTTAAGACAAACACACTCCATGTTATACTGTCTCTCGTCAGGAAGACTGGACCTGACCAAGCAGGAAGATAGCAAAGGTTTTTTTCTAAAAGGTTAAAATCATCTTTAATTGGAAAGCCTCTTTAATTCTACAAGAGTTGCAGCTCATTAACCATGTGCTAACAGCACATTAGTAAATGTATTTACATAAAGTTTCATTTTAAATGGTTAAACCCTGTCTAGTGACCTGTAAACTGTAAGACACAGTACTTCCAAGACTTCCCAGAAGGATTTTAACAGAATCAAGACAAATTGAAGGATTTTTCCACAAACTTAGGACGATGTTTATTTGGGAAAACAACTGCCTACCACCACCCACTCTATTAAAAAACAAACCAAACCCAAGTGGTTTCCAGTCATGGCCAGAAGGAGACTCATTCTATTAGGATTAAGTTCACTTTGTACACAGCCTCACACCTTTCTAGTACTGCATGTTACAGCAAATGCCAGAGGAAAATGTTCTGCAGGTCTAGAATATTTAGAGGCAGCAGTAACAGTACCTTTAACCCTCAATTAATTCAATGATGTCCATTGACCTTCATGATAAATATCTAGTCACACAAAGTGTGACACCAGTCATGCAAATATTACAAAGAAAATTTAGTGGGGGATTAATTTTTTTTCAGGGTGAAAAATGAGGTAAGTGAAAGGATTAGTAAATGCCACAAGGCTTTGCTGACATTTTTCAATTGAAATGGAATTGAATAGCAACAGTTATAGCTGTCACTGAACAACAGAATCCCCTAAAATAAATAAATAAAATAAAATGAATTTACAGCTTCTGGAATTGTTTCTGTGTGAGTGCTGCTGTGCTGCTCGGGTGTTTCTGCAGCAGCAGAATTGAACTCTTCAGAAGGTGTTTCTGGTATCTGCCTTCTAATTGCAATAGGTCCTGGCCACATTTCTGATCTTTAAAGTAGCACCTAGGAAAAGACTAATCTGTACAAGCACAACATTTTATAGACTGGGGAGACACACTCTCTAAACACTAAGTAAGCAAGTACATCTCAACGCAAGAACATTAAGTAGCAGTCTTATTTTTTTCCACTTACAGCTTAATGATGTCAATTGAATATACATCTCTAAACATAGCACAAATTGCTGGTAATCTGATTTTGAACTTGGCAGGGTCAGTTCTTCAATAAGATTCAAAATGCTGAGATGCTGTGAGCTTCAACAATTAGCAATGCAAAAATGGCAAAGCCTCACCACTGTTTATTCACTGATGCCCTGATTTTTCTAAAAAAGCTGCTAGTTTCGAAAAGAAAAGCAGATTATATGTATGTACTAATTCTTCCTATCTTCTATCACAGTGCTTGCAGAAGTGGGATTTTCTGCCTTTGCTGATGAAATACGTCATCCCTTCAGATGTATTTTCTAAGAATTACAAGCACGATCAGTTTAATCAAGTGTGTCTCGGTTGCTTTAGCATATCCATGATGTGAGTGTTCAGAGATAAAAGGTTTTTTAATGTAACCTCTCATAAAATGATAAGCTAGTGATTTCTTTTTCAAAAGTGCATTTTAGTGATTATTTTCTGGCATCTGGGGCAACACAAAATAATGTAAATTTGGGGTATACATATTTGGTGGCTGTCAAGCAGCCAAGCAACTCACTGAAATCTCAGATCTGATACTCAAGTAACAAATTTAGATTTCTTAGAGGTACATGAAGTTACAACAGAGCATTCTGAATGCAAAATTTAGTGTATACCAACCACATGGGTTCTTTTGGGCTTTGTTTTGCTCTTTGTGTCAATCAAGTAAATAAATTTGAGGAAATAAAACCTACAGAGCATGCAGTAGAAGGCAGACATTCTTAAGAGCCCTAAGATCTCAATTAGCAGAATTCAAAGTGACTGAAGTCTGTAGGGGAGGAGTAAATGCTATTCCTAGAACTTAAATACCATTGAATGGTTCTCCTCTCCAGCTCCCAAAGCATTGAAAAATGTGTCTACATTTAAAACCAGATTAAAACACACTCAGTCAATAGAACATTACTTCAAATGTACAGGCATATATAAAAGTTCAAAGAAATTTTCCCCCTTCAGGGTTATTTTTGAGAAGACCCAAGCTATGAGCAAACTCAGGTATTAATGTACCTACTGCATTTCAAGTTGACCAAAAAACAAAACCAAGCTTTCCTAAAAATGACACCTCAAAGCACTTTAAGTGAATTATTTTTCCTTAACAAGCTAAGAGGAAATCCCAAGTGTTAACAGATGACAAGAGTGTTAATGGCATTAACATTCTCTCAGCACTCCATGTCAGTGTGTAAATGATGCCCCACTGCTCAGTCACTCTGTGAGATGAAAAAGGGTTCAGAGCCATTCCCAGATACTCAGAGTCTGATTCAGAGTGTATTTGTTTCTTCCCTAGTGCTGTGCTGGAAGGCATCCTGTAGTACAGTAGTGGTAAAAGAGAATTACCAGTTGGTGTTTAGTGCACATTAAGTATTTTCTAACATTCACAGTGCACAAAAGCCCCCCACATGCTTAAACTAGACATCTCCCCAGTTTATTTCACTACCACTGAAATACAGCAAGTAAGGAACTAATAAAACTCATATTTAGTCATGAGTCAATAGTCATCATTACATAGAATTATGAGCATAAACACATATCAAGTGAGAATATGTGCCTTTCAAGCAGGCAGCTTTTTATTTCCTAAAAAGGATTCTGTTTTCATGAATGGTCTTCCTTTCTGAAAATTGAAATGAGTTCACAAATCACTGTTGTTCTACTTAATGATAAGATAAACACACACTGCTTTGAAATTTTTTCTCTCCAGTAATTTTTGTTCTTTCATTCATGGTTCCCTTGATTTTGCAATTCTTTTAAAATAGGCTTGGAATTCTTCAAATGTATGCTATCAGTTAGAAAAAACAACTGGCATCATTTGGTAGGCAAAAGATTTTAACAAGATTAGGCATTCCCCTAGTCTCTTACTAGGGGAAAACATACAGCCCAAAATAGGAAAGCTATACAGAATTCTAAGAACATACTAGTCCTTCTAGGGTACATTATATAAATTAATGTAAGATTGTTTGCAAACTATATAATCATCCATAAGCAACTCAAGCAAAACACCAGTCTCCACCTAGCAGGATAATAACAAGAATTAATCTAATAGCCAGTGATCTAACAGAGCCCCTCCTGCCACCCTAGCTCTGCTTCTGCCACTGCCCCTTCCCCTCAGAACAAAGTTCCTGCCTATTTTCTAGATGACTAAACCTTTGTCACTGGGGTACATGAATACATTGGGAGGGGGAAGAAGTGGCATTCATTATTTATGTAGCTATAGTTCTATGTCAAGATTAATAAATTAACTCTGTAACTTTCCATTACTTCCTCTGAAATAGCTTCTTACTCTGTTGTCTTTAATCTTTCTTAATAACATTTAAAGTTAAACCCCATCAATCTGGTTATCCTCCTCAACCCCCAACTAAAAACTCATGTTTTAACATCATGAAAAAGAAAACAGTGTATTACAACTATGGTAAGGAAGTATAAAATCCAGAGATCTCCAGTAAAAAAAAAAAATTCAATTACAGGCACAAACACTGAACTAAAACAAGGACTGAAAGCTAGATTTGTCATAGTCATGACTAGTTTTCTAAACTGTTGAATCAGACTCCCCAGTGCTGCATAAAGCTGATTTAATTAGAATAGAAAGCGTGCACATTTAAAGTTAAATTATTTACAATTGATCTTCAAGGAATGTACGATTCGGGCCATGGATCAGATCACGAAAAACATGCCTCAAGAATCACAACTAAGTTATTTAATATAGCAAGAAATCCATAGAAAGAATATGTTAATAGCTTTTTTTTTCCTCTTCCTTAACCATACTACATTCCACCTTCTATTCTAGCATAGCTGCAACCCTCAGTTTGAAATCACCTGCTTCCAGTGAGCAACCACACAGGTCAGCTTCACGACCCCATGACTGCTTTTACTGCAGTCTGCTAACTCGATAGCCATCAAATGCTTAGTTCAAAACACTTTTTGTATTTACAAACTGAGGAAATTTCAGTGTAACTCCTGCCTATTAAAACTGTACTAAGAGACGACTTACGTTCAGACACATCAGAGATGTTCACCCTGAAATTCTGTAACTTTCTAATCTCAGTATGCATTATCAGCCACAATTCTTCAACAAACTGACAGAAGCCAAATACATACATACAGACTGAAGACTGATGCCATTTCTCTCTTCCACTTAATGTGTATTCTCCAGTTTAAAGAAAATTAAAAATACAGGCATGCAGAAAATTTTAAACCATTCAATGATAAGAAGAAACAAATTTGATCACTCGACTTGTCATAACTGGAGTTGACTTTCTAAAAAAGAAAAACACCATTTATCAGGTCATCTATTAATTATGAAAACATAAATCCTTAGGCAGAATCAGTTAATTTCTTACCGTCTTATCTATTTTGTCAAGCCACCAAATTCTCTAGTATAATAAAAGCTGTCAGACATCTCAAGCTCAGGGTGCCTGTTTTAATTACCAGAAATTGGTAATCTAGCTGTGACATCAGTGTACATGAATTGAAGCAAGGCTGCCCAGGAAAATTTCAACAATTCATTTTCAGAAATTTCACAGGATCTTTGTGTCTTTTCTAATACAAAGAAGCATTAGTAATTTTCCCTTTTTTTTAAAAGCTGTTTTGCATTGTCATATTATCTTTTTCTTGAAGAAATTCAGGTAATAAACCAGAAAGCAGAAAATGGTAAACATTCTGTACTTGCCTCTCTTCTCTCATCAAATTATTCAGCGATGCAAAGCATTCTTATAAGTGTAATAAATATCTAGGTAGCAAAAGAACAAGTGGCAAAGCATTTACTCATCACAACTGAAAAATAATGTGTATAACCTGTAAAACAGAGCTGTCAAGCTTAAGAAAACATGGTTTCAAAAGGTGCATTTCAATATGTTGGTTTCATTTATGAACAGAAACAGGGCTTATTTGGCAGAGTGCAGCCTACGCACAAGATGACAAGACGAAGGACAATTACAAGGAAATATTATAAATTTTCTCATGGGAATGTATCTCAGGAAAACAACCTTTTTTTTAACAGCTGAACTGATAAATGTGATTACTAGCAAGCCTTCCAGCCCTGCAAATAAAACAACGTGGAAGAAAATACCTAAGTAGCAAGAAACAATTTTCAACTTAATCATGAGTTGTCTCCCTTAAGCTACTTTTCTGCAGTCTTGTCAGAAATTTATAATAAATCCATATAGAGAAGATTTTAAGTATCTTCTCATGAATTTCAGTCACTTCTGAATCCATTCAGATGGTTAATCCCACTAAAACTTAGCTTCCAAATACACCAGAGTTAGGAGAACCTCTTCATTACATCCACCTGCTAAATGTGATGAGCAACAAGGAATGACTCTAGGTACCAACACCCTCTTGTTTTTTTTTTTATTCCTCTGAAAAACCACAAAACCATGACTTCTTGTCTGGTTGCAGTAAGGAAGAATCAATGTCACATGAACTACCTGTGCCCTATAAATACACAAAATACCTTGTACCATACTCCATATACTTCCACATAAAAAGAAGTCTAGTTTGTGGAAAAATTTCTTTTAAGAAAAAAAAAAAAGCTTTACAGCTTTGGCTTAGTCTTCCTCTGACTTTTGTGAGTTTTTGAGGCATATTTACTTTAGACTTTTGAGTAAGACTAACACTGGATATAAGAAAATTTTGGAAGGGAAATGGGCTAGGCAGACATCCATTGGTATTCTCCCACAGATTTTACTTACTACTGAATATATAGAACCTAAGACCTATCTCCTACAGAAACAAAAGGACAAATCACTTTTGAGTACAAAAGAATGTAATTTTGTTTCTCTAAAATTGTGCTAAATAAATAAAAAACATTAACAGAAAACAAAGTATCTGAAGCTAAAATAATAAATACTTTCAACTCTACTACTGATTATTTTCTAGATTGAAAGGATTCAACAATTATGATTAAATACCCATAATTATATATGTTTCAAGTTACATTCATTTATAAGTTTTCTTACACTCAGCACGTCTTGTTACGCTTTTCTCTGTGAATAGAAGTAAGGAAGAAGAGAGTTAAAACTTAATCTCATGTGATGTGAATACTTAACCAGAGAATCAGAACGTTGAGATCACCAGTGCAGACATATAAAAAAGGATATGCTCATCTTTTGTACAAACTTATCATGTTCATCTTCTGTTTTAGGGAAATTCTGAATGTCCTTTTCGAGGCGCTGGATCTGACTGTTCATGGAATCAAGGTTGCTCTTCAGAGTCTGGGCTGAAACTAAGGAAAAAAAAAAAAAAAAAAAAAAGACTGAGTTAAAAGCTTCCAGATTCCAGAAAGGTCACCAGACAGGGAAGAAACAATGTCCGTATTAATAGTTTTAAGGAGAATCATTCCATTAAGTAGGCTCACATTTTTTCTGAATTACTGCTCATAAAAAATTCTACTCTTCATAAAAACTGAAAATATCTAATGCAATATATACTAAATCATCATATTTTATGTTGAAATGTCACCACTTAATTCTATCATTAGTTCAAATAATTCAATTTCTATTGAAATTTATTGGTAAAAATTCTAATATTTCATTCTTTTAAATCAAACTCAAAGACTAAAAAGCAGCTAAGGTTCAAAGAGATTTTCTGTTACTAATGCATGTACTTGGTTAAATGAATGATCTTATTAATGCACATTGGGATGCAGAAACGATTTAAGGAACAGACATGGAGAAAAGATCAAATATTTTTCTTTTATTGAAATTAAACTGATTTCTAGAAACCAACATCTATGAAACCCTCTCTCAACATCAAAGATAAATCTGAATAAGAAAAAACTACTGATACTTCAAAAAACATAAAGGACAGTACAGCACACACACAAAAAGAGAAGATACTCTAAAGAAACGCTGTCATATGCTATTGTCATGTACACCACTGTGTCTGTAGTTTGCATTAAACAACCACTAATTGATACATCATGAGAAAAATCCCCAGTGGAAATCTTGACAACACAACTGTGAAGGTGAGGCAACAGCACACCACAAAGAAATTCCAGAACAAGATGAAAAGTGACAGTCTCTACAGAGAAGACTGGTCAAATTATGATATTAAAACAAACTGGATGTGTAATATTGAGTTTTATGACATAATCCTTGATGTCCACCCATCATTCTCCATCACAAACAGAAGTCTGACAAGCCCTTCTTCTAAATTTAAAGATGCATTTTAGAACCAGCTCATATCTTCTGTTCTTGGTCTCCTCCTCCATAATTTACAAACAGGAGCTTTCATGAACAAGCAATCTCAGCCCCACCTTTCCCCCAAAAGCACTGTAACATTTGCACCATTTCATGTCCTTCCTCTTGTCACTGCTCTCTGTGGACAGCAGACAGTTGATCTACAAAGCTCACTGTAGATATGAATCCCAGCTAAACCCAGGGTTCTTTGTGTAGTCAAGCACATGACTTTTTTTTCTTTTTCTTAAGTAAATGTATCCAGAAACTGCAGAAAGTTTCTTTAAAGAACTCTTTATTTTTCTATTTCCTTGTAATTTAAAATTGTGCTGTGACTGTGTAAGCAGGAATTTGATTAAAAATGGCTTCAAAAACAGTATCTTAGAAATAAAATCCTGTGAATAAGGAAGCTGCTCCCCAAAACAGAATACTATCTTTTTGGTATGCAATGATTCTATCAGCCACCTCACCACTGACTTTAATATTCAAAAGCATGGTGAAATACTAATGCACCAATAGCTATCTTTACCACAGATGTAAACCTGACTATTTTCAATTTTATTCATTTTTATACCAAGAACTCAACAAACTACTAATCGCATAGTCTTCAAATTATAGTGAAAAAGCTTTTTAAGCTTAATTGAACCAGGGGAAAAAAACCCAAAATCTATACTGACCACAGCATCCTTGTAACTATTAACACTCAAGAGTTAACCTTGAAATGAACCACTAAAGCAGTCTGAGGAATAAACATTATCAAAGCTTTTAGGTTATGGATGCATTAGTTTAATCATTTGATATTATTGTCAGAAAAGGAGCACATTTTTGCTTGAACTGAAGAACTTATAGTAATATAACATTTTTATAGGCTGTTATGTAGTTGGATAGGGAGACAAGCAGAACTCAAATAAAATGCTGGAACTGAAAAAATAAATTAGGAGAATGCAAATAGTAATTTTTATGGTAAAAAGACAGCAGCTGTTAAGTAAATGGGTAACAAAATGGATAAAATTTAACTGCTATCACCAATTTGAAAATATTGAAATGCATGACTGTTTATAAGTAGTTATGGTCTAAAATTTATAACTGCAAGGAAATTCATCAAACAATAATAAATCAGAAATCTTAGCTTCTGTTACTAAAAAGGAAGAAAAGCATTTTCAGTACCTGTTTTCTAAAACTAAGCCCAGAAAACAGTTTATATTGGGTGCATACTGACATAGTATAAAAAAACTTCATCCAAGCAAGAAGGCTGCATTCAAAAGCTGTACCTGCCATAACTAACTTCAATATTCACAGTGAATTATCAAAAAGCATTGCAGAATATCCATTTTGGTTCACTTCTTTTCCTAGCCCAGGTAAATGTACAAGGTTCTGTTCAAAACAATTTGTGAAGCTGTTGTTCTGCAAGACAAGCTTAAATAGACCATGTAAAAGGAAACATACATATACACTACAATAAAATATGTGCATTTCCTCCCCTAAAACTGTTTTATTAGAGATCTAATACATAAATAATGTAAAGAGGAGGCAACATGAATACCTTGTACTCTTTTCAGGGAAAAGCAAGTGAATTTCTTAAAAGTATTTCAAGGTTTTACTTTATGGAAGCATAAACTCTGCTTGAAGCAAAATACCATTTGTTTGAAACCATTCCACGAATGAACATCCTAAACAGACTGTCTCTATCACTCTATTTCTCAAAGATGATGATCATAAGACAAAGGCTTGTTCAACCTCCCATTTGCCCACTGTTCTAAATGAAAATTAAGCACCCTAATAGAACTAGTCTAAAAATGTACATGAAAGCTACCATTTGGCCTTTAGTGGCACACAAGCAGTGCTCAAGAACCATTACAGGGAAAGCCTTTCTGTAGCAGTAATTACAAAAACATTCCATTTAATATTGATGCATTATGTTCCATTCTGTGTTTCTATAATGCTACTCCATTTAATGATGCAAGGAGAGAAGCATTTGGATTTAGTTGCAACCAACCAGATCCAATGGGCAAATCTCTGATTTCAAGATCATAGCATCAAACAATGGCTTGGGTTGGAAAGGACCCGAAAGATGATGTAGTTCCACCCCCTTGCCATTGGCAGGGACACCTCCCATTGGACCAGGTTGCTCCAAACTCGTCCAACCTGGACTTGAACCCTTCTAGGAAGGAGCCATCCACAGCTTCACTGAACAACCTGTGCCAGTGTCTCACCACCCACACAGAAAAAAAAAATTACTTCCTGATGTCTAACCTAAATCTACCCCCTTCCAGCTTAAAACCATTATCCACTGTCCTATCATTCCAAGCCCTTATAAAATGTCCCTCTCCAGCTTTCTTACAGACTCTCTTTAGGTACTGGAAGGTGCTATAAGTACAGGAAAAAGGAAAAAAAAACCCAAACATCAACGACAATCAGAAAAAAGCCCCTCCATAATGCCCAAACACTATAGAGTAGAAAGTCTCAAAAATGGAAGCATCCTACAAAAACCTGAAGAGAGGAAAAAAGGCAGCAACATTTCTCACTCTGCATCAAGCTGTAACAAAGTGATCCCCCAGTACCTAAAGGGAATGTACAGGAAGGATGGAGAGCCTTTTTATAAAGGTGTCCAGCAATAGAGCAAGGGGAAATGGATTCATTTTAAATGGATTTAAACTGAAAGAATAGGTTTAGACTCCTGGGAAGGAATTCATTAGTATGAGGGTGGTGAGACTCTGGAACTGACTGCACAGAGAAGTTGTGGATGCCCCCTCCCTGGAAGTGTTCAAGGTCAGGTTGGATGAGGCCTTGGACAAACCAGTCCAGATGATGAGAGGCATCCCTACCCAGGGCAGAGTTTGGAGTAGATGATCTCTAAGGTTCTTTCCAACCTAGGCCATTCTATGATTCTATTATTATTAATCAGTAAGAAAAGAGTGACTTGTAGAGAGCTGCTGCAACTTGAAGATAGAAAGAAATACAGCACCTTTAATGTGTGTGCCTCCAACCACTCGCATAAAAGGATTTATGAGACAAAGGGAAAATTTAATACCAAAAATTAAACATGTATGTTTCAACTAACTAAAGCATTATCACACAGCATTGCTATTAATATATAGGATTAATATAAATAAGGTGAATATGAAGTTATATGTATTAATATATTGCCAGACTCTTCTTCATGTTCATGGAAGGCTAGGATAGCATCTAGATTTATCTATATTCTCTGCACTAATAGTGAATGTAGCTTTATTAATCATACATCATTAAATCTACAGCTGACTAAAATATTCTGTGCGTTATTATTTATTTATAATAGAAACGCACAGTCACTGAAGGGAAGACACAATGCCTTTTTGACATGAAAGGTGATAATTTTTTTCTTCAGTTTACTATTAATCTCTGTATTAATTCCTGCTTAGCAAAAAAATAAAAACAAAAAAACAAAACAAACAAACAAAAAACCCAAACAAAAAACACAAAAAAACCCAAAAAACCCACAAAAAACAAAAAACCCACAAAAAACAAAAAGCAAAAAAAACCCATCCTCTTATTTTGGAGAAAGCAGTTGCACGCTAAGGAAGGCTTAGTGAATGTCTGGTTGACCCCTTTAGTCCTAAAAAAATGCTACAGGCTGTTAATTTGATGTTATTGCCAAATGCTAGCTAGTCCCCACAGTCAAACTAAGAATTTTATATTTACAGTCATACAGTAATAGTGCCAAAGGACAGACTACTTTTTTCCAAAATCAATTGTGTTAGACCAAGAATTCTCCCTTGTAACAAGAGATGAAATGATACATTTTGATTGGGCAGTGTCTCTTGCATAATAAATTCAAAGGGTCTCTAAACATGATGAAAATTGGGAATGACCATCTCCACATTTAGTAAAAGCTCTAAAATTAAAAGCCAGTGACATCAATGACTTCAGTATGCAAAGGGAAGTCTACATGAAGTACATGAGGTACTGAATTTCCAAGTCTAGACAGTACTTGTGCAATAACTCCATTCTCAGCATATTAATCATCACTTCTTTCTTATTGCCTGAGGACAGATGGAAGTCTTGCACCAAAGTCTGAAAAACAGTCTGAGGGGGAATGGGTGAGCAAGTACATAATCTGCAGGAATTACAATCATTGATTACTCATTTCATACCACTAAGAAGTTTATATTTATTAAGAGAAGTAATGTTCTGCTGGAGGTAGGTGAACAGTGATGCTGCAGCCTACCTGAGGATTCTGAGTACCTCAGGGTGCCTCTCTATTTTGGGGTGAGTGCATACATATGCACATCTACTGAGATAAAAACCTCTCCTGGGTACAGATACATACATATTTTTTGATAGATGTATTTTGTGTAGTAGTAGTGTATCATGATACATGTATCTCATAGGAATGTATCTGTATCTATATATATATACACAAAAATCCATATATACACACACATAATACACACACAGCTTCATCTGTGATACACACTACATTATGCCTGTATCACAATAAAACCTTGGCTGAACAGCATCCAGACTGGAGAGCATCACAGCTCTCTTAAATAGTAATTAAGATGTTGCTATTCATATTAGAATTTATTTTGTAACACAGCTATACTGTCTGCAGGACCCAAGCTACGATCAAATATGTCATTGCACTTTGCTATATAGCTAAAACAGTGCTAAAAAAGTAAATCCAGCATTAGCAGAATGACTCTAAAAAGGACAGAACAGAGATGGCTTTGGTCACAATACCAGGAGAGGGAGGGGGAAGGAGTAAATACCATATGTATTATTTTTATTTTATTCAGAAACCAGGTGTTCATTCTATGCTAGTGTGATACACCTAGAACAAAATTCAACACTGAAAATAATTTTATATTGAAATATTTTTCCATGACAGACACTGAACTTAATCATTAGAAGTTTTGAAGTAGAACGTAGATGAACAGTCAAGACAGGTGGGATCAGACTAACTCTTAATATTACATCCTTAACATCCAGCCTACTACAAGAAATATTCCTCTTTCCAGACAACCACGTGTTTTTAACATAACTTGAACAGAATTCAAGAAGAATTATTGAAAACCACATTCCAAAGTCAGTATTTAAATTTCAAAGTAGAACCCCATATATGTCAAAAGAAATCCTGATGTATAAATGCTTCCCTGTGGAGGTTTAAGCACCTTGGGAACCAAGGGAAAAACCAAGAGGGTATCCTAATTATCTGGGGCATATCACTACTTCTTCTGCAAAAGGGTAAGCTTTCTGACACTACTTATGTCTAACAGTCAATGCATCACACACCATAATATTTTTTCCTTAAATGTTCTACAGACTTTTCCCTGAGTCTTTTAAAGGTTAGGAAAAACACCAACTCTGTCCAAGTGGGAATGTTCTACGTATTGTGACAAGCTACTGTAAACAAAAACATGTAATTTGCACAAGCTTTGAGATAGAATTTTTAACAATTACATTTCACACGTAGATGTGCATTTGTGTTTCTTATTTGCATGACAAGAACTTGTTCACTAGCAGGGTCCCTGAATTTTTAGTTGCCTTATGACAACACTGATATAGAATGGTGGAGGCAATGACACCCCTAGGCTTAATCATTTCAGGCTTCTACAGTAAAATCATTATCCTAATTAATCAAATATAAAGCAACTGTGCACTGATCCCATTGTCCTGCCCATTTGCAAGCTGAATTGCACCTCCATTTTAAGGTTAGAGCACCTTGTAACAAGTCTAGGTCCAAGGAGCTCTTGCCTTTAGAGTTTAAAGAGAGATGCAGTCTAAGTCACTAATTATTTTTCAGTTGGAGGTTATGTTTATTGAGGCATCTATGTGCACAACTCTAGGTTGCAATATTGTTTTCCATCTATCAAAAGAAACAACACTTATCAATTCTTATCAAAAAAAATCTTAATTGGCTCAGGACCTAAAATCCTCACTATGCAAATGCATAGAAATGTGTACGACACTTACATGTGTCAACAAAAAAAAGAGAACATATATCTGACACACTTAAAGAAAAGGATGACAACACTTTAAGCACACATCTGGAAAAATCTATATACCACACAAGCTAAAAAGTTATAAAAAAAAAATTTGGGTACAAACTATGAATAGATATTCAGCATCTGAGAATGACAGTAGCAGCCATCTAAAGTGAGGAAACTTAATTTAAATATTACACGCACTGAAGTGTAAATGCCATTAGCAAGCTTGCCTTGACAAGTGAGATAGTGGGAGAAAAAAAACAAACCAAAAATCAACCAACATTGCCTGTTAGACCTAAAATCAGGATCAGATACAGCATCATAAGCAGCATGGCTTCTCCTTTCCTCTGAAGGTGATAAAATTACAGCGCTCATAATCCTGAAACACTCAATATACCCACAGACCAAAAAGAAATTTCAGTGGGTAGCTTATGTTTAATACTAACATACAGACAGAACTGTACTCTGGTTTAGGGAATGAATCTGCTTGTCCGTGTCCCAGCAATTATGTGCCTATGTACATGTTTTAAGAATAAAAGAATAATTCTGAAGTGCATAACCCAAATTATTGAGACATTAAGAATCAATTATAAATGACAAACAGTGCCTTAGGAGCCCAAAACATGGAACTACTATTGCTATGGACATAAGGCACTTGTTAAAACACCTTTTCAAAGCACAGCACAGTACAGAGTCATTGCTCTCCTAAGTGATATATTGGAGCATGAAATATCTTCTTTCCTTTGGACAGGTCACATTATCCAACTCAATACTCTAAAATGTTTACTTCTTAAGGTCAAATTAATTGACAGCAAAAGACCAGTTTTCTGAAAAAGAAAACACCTCTCTGAGCCCATAAAGTTCCTTCTGATTAAACCCTGTCAAGCATTATTCTTATTTTTGTGACCAGCATAAATTCTCTGCATGCTCCAACCTCCTACTGTCTTTGAGCTCTCCTGTCAATACCAGCCTTTTCACCTCAATCTTTCAGGTTTACCTCACTAAGTAAACTGTAAAAAATAGTGCATTGTGGAATATGATCTTGATCAGTTGAATGTGAACTGACTTTTAATATTACAAACAAAAATCTCATAAAAAACAGATATCCTAATACCAGAAACATAACCAGAAGTATTAGGAGGCAATCAGTGAGAAGAGCTTTGTGTTTAGTAGTATTCTCCTGGCAATACTGGTATTTAAGACAGAGTACTCCAGAAACTCATCTTTGATGTTAATTTAATACAAATGTATTTCATGATTTCAAAAGATGAGTTTATTTTGAAAATAGCTTATAATTACCAAATTATTATCTATTATAAATTATCTTCCTGAAACAAAATAGGCAAATATAAATTACCTTCCTGAAACAAACAGGCAAATACCTTTGCTGGCAAAGGTATTAGGGAAAAAAAAAAAAAAAGGTGAACCAAGGAATGGAAGTAACTGGACTTTTATGTTCTTCTCACTGCATCCAGATTTGGAAATTGTAACTGTCTAAACTCCTGTGTTTGAATATTTCAAAGTCCCTATTTTGTACTTTCACTATTTCTTTAAGGTAAAACTTGGTTTGTACACCAAACTGATATTCCCATGCTGGAACTGTCAAACAGCTATGGCACACAATACTGAGCAGTTCACATGTACAGAAACTACAGAAATCTGGGGTGACAAAGAAAGAGAAGCAAAACTTTTTAATACAACCTGTTACTAAAAACTCATTAGAGAAGCCAGTGAGCAATTTCATCCAGTAGACCACCCTCAGGCTTTTAACTTGAAACAGGAGTTTGGTCTTTCCTATTAACTGAAGTGCAAGCTATGTTTCTAGGGGTGTAACAACCTTCCTTACATCAATGAAAGTGCAAATTGAAGAACAGATAAGTAAGAGGAACAATAAAAACTAAAGGAAAAACAGCATCCAGTATTTGTAGCTTTCACCACTCCTGCAGCTGGTATTAAGGAATTCTAAATGGATTACAAAAATCTGAGAAGTGATTTAAAGCATTCTTTAAATCTGAACTGGTATAACTATAGCCAGAATGTTAACATGCTGTATTTTCTTAAACACACCATAAGAGTCATTTGAACTATTCTTTAATTTTGCCCTTGATATTAACAGTACAAGGACTGAAGTAGACCCTTAGGTAATGTATGTGTCATATAAAATAACTTTGCTTAATGCACAATCCAAATTGCAGCTTCAAAATATAGTTTCAGAATTCAGAACAAAGTCAATTTTGCATACCATTTATTACACATTAGAAGGAAGCAATTAAATATATCATCAAAATCTTCACAGGCTGGGAAAATTTAGTAAGCAAACACATAGGGTGTAAGCCAATCCAGCATCCTACAGAGTCCCCAGCAGGACTTCTTGCAGAAATTGCATGTTGGAACTAAAACACAGAAATTATGTGTGAAGTTTTTCCTTCCCTGTCTTCCTGAACTGATGCCTGCCAATAAAGAACATGTCTGTTAAAAAATTTTTAATGAGATGATGCATAAGCTGCCATCAATATGGCAACACTACATGCAAGCAGAGGAGTGTTACTAGAGAAAGTAAGTCTTGTAGTATTTGATGTACCTAACTGTATATTTACTACACAGAAAAAACACATTGAGGGAGTTTCTGACATTTCAATATTACAGTTTATGTGAATGAAAAGAATTACAGAAGTCACTACACAGTGCAAGATTGACTTTTGATTACGATACGAAATGCCAACTTCAGATTCTATTATGGGAAAAAAGTCACAGATGCAGACATTAAATTTCTCACGCCAGAAGGCATTGTCTATTTCATATCCCCTAATGTGCCAGATTGGGCAAAATCTGTTTCAGCAATTTAAACTGCACAAGGTGGAAAATACCACAGATTTCTTAGTAAAAACACAGTTTCTTCTACTGCAACAAACTATAAAACTTTTTTTTGACAGAAAAATGACTACTACTTATGAGTACATTGTAAATTGCTATACTTTAGGGCAACAATGGCACAGAACGTTTTAAAGTATTTTCTCCTCTCTAAAATTATGGCTTGCAGTGAGTATTTTTACAGCGTTTTAATAATATATTAAGTATATACATATTTGCATTCCACAGTGCTTCTGATTGCTGATGTCCTTTCTAGAGAGATGCATCAACCATCAGAACCATATGCTTGCAAATTGAAGAAATAAATTTTTTGTGCCAACGTGAGAAATCTGTGCTCATGTTATTAGTACTTTCTAGTCTACTACAAAGACATAATTCACCTCCCCCAAGGCATGTTTCACTTGATTTTACTCATAATGCTCTGTTTCTTTTAACAATACTTTAAAAGAATTATTAAGTGGTATACATTTCTATCAGGCATAGAATTCTCTTCGTTGGGCACTGGAAGGAACACTCATTATTTCTGAAAGAGACTGCATGATCTACATTGCATTCACAGCTAAGCTCAGCTCTTTCACTTGCAGCTCAGCTATTCTTGAGGCTCCTACATGACTGCTAAAATAACCCCAAAATACATCCTCCATCCATGCACAGAAATCATCAATCCACCCTGTCAGGAGAGCACACAGAATGGCCAGTGGCCAAGGTAAAGACAACAGCATTCTATATCCACCTGTTCTGAAGTAACCACCACCAGGAAAACAATTCCCAAAACTTCAGGATTCAACAGAATCTGGGCACTCCTGCTCATGGCAGACAAAGCAAGTAGGTAACATAAACAGGGCAAGAACTGCTGAACTTGGGAGGATCAGGACACAATGTTCAGCTGATATAGTTATTTTTATTTTAAATACAGGCATGATGTT
Organism: Calypte anna; assembly: GCF_003957555.1. NCBI lineage: Eukaryota > Metazoa > Chordata > Aves > Apodiformes > Trochilidae > Calypte > Calypte anna. The sequence continues at coordinate 7,869,879 of NC_044247.1, forward strand.
TAAACACCTGAACTATGATTTATAACCACTGGTCTTTTAAAATCTCAAATTAAGTTGTTATTATGAAATATATGGAGTTCTTCAGCTTAAGTTTAATAGTTATGTATTTCTTTTTATGATTCTGGGAGGCTTAGCAATCAGAGGAGTTTCAAGTTAAAAAGATAGGTATTTTTCCTAAGGAATTTCAAATTATACTTTTTACAACATGACTTTGTCTAGAAATTCCATACTTGTTATCAGACTTTCAGGCACCTCTTGTTTTTGTTGTGACATTTTTGGTTGACTGAAACTGAAGACTTTGTCAGCTGTTTAATAAAATCACAGATTATAAGATATTAAGAGCAAATACCATGAAAAGCAGCAACTGGAATAACAAGTGAACAGGATAGAAATATGATTAAAGGCTTTGCATAGTTTTAACTATAGGAAAAGAAGAGGAAAACACTGCAACTAGCAGCAAGGTAAATGAGTATCACTTCCATCACATAATCCAGTTTGTTACAATTTTAAGGTTTTTTATTTTTATTTTTAATTGGGTTTTGTGCGACATTGTGTGCTTCAAGTAGTAAGGAATGGTTTTACAATCACCTCTTGCCAGTTAATCAGTTTGATCTTTGCTTCTACTGACAAGAATAAAAATGTTCCCTGAATTATTTTTGCTTTTCATAAACCACTAGGTTGATCTTCCATCTTTAAAAAGATCAAGTATTTTATAATACCTAATATGAGATTATTGAAGATTTTACCATGTGCATGGGCAGTTCATCTAATCCCATTGACCTTTTCATATTAAAATCCAGTTTTATGATTTATCTGCTGTTTGTTAAAAAAATAGAATCATACATGTATTGTTCAGATGCTGGTTCTTTATTCTTATGGGAAAATTAAAAGAAGACTTTTTTATTTATGTGGAACTGAGAAAATGAATCCAAGATTTTAAAGAAGTTCAATGTGGTAAATCTTGTATTTGAACTTAATATTTAGTTCAAACTACAGTTCTGCCTTTTAACTAAAAATTAAGCAGCATGTATCTCAAGAAATCAGATTGTTATCTGTTTTCCTTGTATTTCATTGTTTATAAATAAGTTTCAATGCTCTCAAAACTGTATTGAATTTATTCCAAAAGAAGCCCCCTCAGGAAAAATAAACCTGGAAGCACTGGTTTATAAAACATCAATGAACAAGTGAAAACTTTCTCATCCACACAAACCATGTGAAGTACCTTCCCAGAAGTGACTCTGCATGACAGAGAGGGTGAACATTACAACTGAAGAAAAACCAAAAAGTACCACAGGGAATAGTTGAACCAAGTTGCACAAATCCTGTTCATTGGGCCCAAAATCTGCTATGGTACAGAAAGCAGAGAAGGGCTGAAAGGAAGTTTTGGTCATAAAAATGAGCAGAACTTTATGCCTCTCATAAATCCTGATTATGGGGACCATAATGAGCTTTTATTTTACAGAATGAGACAATTTAACTGCAATAAAGCCTTTTATATATATATTTTAAGCATCAGGATTATTAATGACTTGCCTCCCACTATTATGCTTTCTGTTTTGGATGCTATAGTTGAGCTAAACTTTAACTCTTGGTTTAAGTCCTCAAGTGAACTTCAGAACCATCAGAGGGTCTGATTAAAAGTATAAAAAACCCAAAGCTTCAAGGTATAGTGTTAGCCACAGAAGAAACTTAATAAGAAATCATCAAATGTGCTCAGTCAAAATTAAACTTTTTGAAATGTCTTGGTATATTTCCATAGCTAAGGGCACCAAGCAGCACAGTATATTTCACACAAAAAGATATCTAACAACAAATGAATTAAGTTTTCTGCCAGACTCACCAGGCCATGATGCTGACTGGCCAAGAATAAAATCAGTAATAATTTTTGACTTTACATTCTATTTCACTGTATATTTCATATACAGTCTGGGAACTTTAGAAAGCAGGATTCAGGTGTAAAATGCAGTGTTAAAATGAGAAACTTACTGTGCGTGTACACATAGTACACGTGGGTGTTCACTCTTAAGCAACTCAACTTCAAAGATCTAAAGATAAACTAAACATTGTTATTTTCCTGCATACAACTTCTGATACCTGATTGTGCAAGTACTTCACTGAAATATGCTGCATTATTTCCACAACCTACTTCAGGAGAAGTTACTTTATTACAGTTTTTCGCCTTCATGCTTCATTCAATAAATGCCAGAAAAGCAAAATCCTTGTGGATTTTCAATGCTTACAGGTTATGCAATTGTACAACCTAGAGTCAAATGTGGGGGTATTTACTCTCAAAGCAAAGAGCTGTTATCTTTAGGTATTTGCTTACCTTTACTTGCAGTCTCAACATGCTGTAATTCATCTGGAAATTTTAAAATGTCACGGTAATTCTCCTCACAGATTTCTGCCAGAAAATGCAATAGAGTTGTTTTCTGATCTGATGATTTAGTATCTCGAATCTAAAAAGTGAACAAAAGGGGAAAAAAAAAAAAAAAAGTAACTTCTTTTAAAAAATATTAAAACAAATTTAATATTGTAGACTAACTCATTAGAAAAAAGGTATCTCCACTGGCTGCCTGTAAATGAAACAAATTCTTAACAAAAAAATAATTCTGTAATTCCTTATAAGACTATAAAAGGGATTCTATCCTATGCTGCTATTTTTTAAAGAATAAAACATCATGTTAAGAGCACAATCTGAAGACAATAGATAAAGTTTTGGGATTTTAACTGTGCCAGTTCAGCATGCTGTGATTTAAAAAAATAGCTGTGAACAGAAATTAACTAGAACAGAATTCATTCTTTCAATGCCCCTCACTGCCAGGTTTCTAAAGGAATCTTTAAAATACTGTATAGATGGACAGCATACTAAAATGCAGAATTTGGTCTTTTACCAGTCAAGTTGAAAAAACTCCTTGTCATAAATCCACAACTTTTTATTGAACCAAAATCTGAAGCATGCTGCTTTACCCTAAAGACCTTAAGAGACATTCTACGCACATAAACTAAATGCACCCTGCCCCTATGGAATACAGGATGACAACAGAAAGTCAAAAGTAATCCTAACTGCCAGTAAAGGAAATTTAGAACGTTCAGGTTCGTTTATGAAAAGCTGCATCAGAACTGTCCACAGTGTGATGAAAGAGGTAATTGCATATTTTCACTGTCCTCTCAACTGCAGAGGCAATTTTTAGTGGTCTGAAGTAAACTCAGTCTTCTTGGAGGTGACAAAGTGCTCTGTTCTGCAATTGCATAAATGGTTGAAATGGGTTGTTAACAGCTCTGAACTAACTGTTAAAATACAGGGCTAGCAGCAAATTTCCAAGTAAACACAGACACTTTGGCTAAATGCCATCACAGAATGCATGTGTCTATGGCAAAGGCACGTCATAAACTTGAGAGTAAAAAAATTACTTTGAGTGTAAATTTAATTTCTCCATTTTTATGCAGATATAAAGAATGAATGTATGATTTGATTGAAGATGTAGTGGACGTAGAGATTACTCCTTATTTACAAAGGCAACAGTCATTAGGTGTATGCAAGAGTTCAAAACAAACATGCTTCACTTTTCATAAAGAACAAGTATTAAAAGTATATCTACAGGGTTTTTTTAACCACTTTTTACTAACTCAATTAGTACAGTCCTTACAAAGAAGTAAGCTACAACATACACAATAAATGAAATTAAAGATTTATTTAAGAAGAATACATGAATGTATGTGTAAAATCTATTTGTTTTCTCATTCTCTAAATCACTAGAAGTTCTAATTCTATAATCCTCATGACAGGCTTTGCCATCGATGTTCAATTTAATACAGGCCTTTCAGCTTTAGGGATTACCCTGTTAAGAACAAATGAGTGCAGTCAAAAAACAAGCTTTTAAAAATATAAGGTATTTAGGCAATTAAGAATGCAATTTAATTCATACCAATTCGGTGATTAAAGATTAAACAATGCTCAGTAATGGTATGCAGTTAAAAGGTCTTAATGCCTTGCATATATACAAGTTTTTCCAAGTTGGAAAAAAAAAATAATTATAGATTTAGTGGCTAAACATCTGCATGGCAAAAAGAAATTGCATTTCAATTTGTCTGTGAACAAGAACTGTGGGATTTGCAGTCTTTGATCTCTCTGACATCATCAAGTGGATAAGCATTTTTTTCCAAATGGACAAAATTATTTTGCCTTCAGATTACAAAGGTTTGCCACCAACAGTAATATCTTATTTACAATATGAAAGCAGAAAGCTGAATTGTCCTTTCATAAGCAAGAGCTCCAGAAAAGGGCAAGTTTAAGATGCTAGACTTACAAAAAAAATACACTTAAGGCCTCTGTTCCGTTAAAAGATTAATAACAGAAAATCAAGATGAAGCAAATATAAAGTCTGATGAAAAGAATACTAATTGAAAAAAGAGATTAAAAATAAAATAAATCAGGCAGCTGAGGTCTAGTCAATGTCTCTTCAACAAAAGAAATGTCTTATTTGGGTTAGCACACACAGAGCTAAACAGGAAAGGGGGAAAATATCAATGTTCTTCCGTTCTTTTTCATTCCAGGCACTTTTAATTGGTACTTTCAGAGGTGATAATTGCAGCTGAGACTTACAGTAAATTTTGATTAGAGCTAAAGAAAAAAAAGAAAGAAGAAAAAAAGGTACCTTTTAGAATCATAGATTGATGGAATTTGCAATGATCACCTAGATGCAACCCCTCTGCTATGGGCAGGGACACCTCCCACTAGGTCAGGTTGCTCAAGGCCCCATCTAACCTGACCCTAAATACATCTTGAAAACATCCTTAAATACATCTAAACAGACAACTGAATCAGAACAACATAATTCAATAAAAATATTCTGCAAGTTATAAATTGAAATATTTTTTACTAGCACTAGGGTGACATTTAATTATTTTGCTATAAAAAAAAATTAAAATTTCCATTGATTTTTCAGCTTATGTAACTTCTCATGTCCTAGAAGTCTTTCCCAACTTAACAAAAAAGAGGTTGGTAGAAAATTAGTAAGTGCAGAGGAGCCAAGTAATACTCAAAGAAGAGGAACAGTTTGTCTTGTACTATTTGCCCTATGATCAAGAAATAACAGAATATTACTTATTATATTAAATACACATTGATAGAGCTAGAATACCACAAAAGTTTTATTAAAAGAGAGGGATGCTTGCTGTTAGCCTTGACACTATTTCAACACAAAGAACAGAAGCTGTACATTTCATACACCTGAAGCAAACCTCTTTTCTTTCCACCAGATTTCTGTCTGCATAACTTGATAGAACTATGAGGATTCTCCCGTCCTTGACAAGAGAAAGCACTTCCTGCACTGGTTCAGAATAGCAGCTGAATTGTTCATACACATTAATCAAGTGGAACAACTGGGAGAAAGATTTACCTTTAGTGAATTACTACAGCAGCCTCCCTGAACTTTACTTCTCTTTCTGCCATATTAATATTTTTACCCAGCACTTAGCACCCAGGCAATCATCAATGCTCTGCTGCATACATCAGAGAAGCTGCTACTGCTTGTCAGCCTTGATGCAGTGCTTAACTTCTAATATTGATCTCTCTTATTTGAGCAAAATTAAGTCCTCTGTCTTCTGCCAAAGGTTGTTTACAAATATTTTTTTTCTCAAATAACATCATAAACTGCAATATAACATCCAGAAAGATAACTTGTTTTAAAGATTTACAATTACTATACAGGCATCAGTTCTATAGCTATGACCTGACAGGTTTGAATTCCCTTTTTTTTAATCATGTTTCATTAAAAAAAAGTTACACAATAACAGATTTCTGTGAATTACATTATCAGCTCTGTTTTAAGAGCATTTACTTTATAAATAAAATCAAAACAATCTATAAAGTTTATCCCAGATCAATGCCTTCTTCTATGCTTTTCTTTTTTTCAGATCATAGCATTATTACTACAGGTACTAAACAGAAAATTAATTTTAAGATTGTTCAAGGACAACAAAAAAATCAATTAGAAAATCAGGCTTTATTGAAAATTCTTCACATTATCATCTTTTATGATTTGCTTTTTAACTTCTATCTTACTTTTTCCATCAAGTATCTCTTAAAATGAAAGTCACCAAAAAAGTAAAACACTTAAGCAAAGAAATTCCCAACATTTTAAAACATTAACATTTTGAAATTCACATTTAAGCAGTTATTTCTTTAGGCAAGTAGTGTTTAAAACTGATGAGAAATTATCTCAGTTCTAAGCAGGTTTCATGGCAAGCAAAACATAAGTTAGGACAAAGTTTTTTTAGTATATTTTATCTGGCTTCTAATCTAACAATATACCTAAGGTTATGGAAGACTGACTTCTAAATAGTAATATCCTATTGCTCATCATGGTTTCAGAGACAAAGGCAAACAGGGCACAAGATATTTTGCAGACATATTAAAATAAGATAGCTATATTTATGCTTTACAGGTAGTCTATCAAAATGCAATTTAATCCTTTATTAGTCTCTAAAATTCCTCTAGAAAAGCTTGAAGACTGAAATATATTGCCTGGGAGAAAAAATAAAGTCACTTAAAAACTTTTCAAGGAAGACCTATACTGATAGGGTAATGGTGCCCTCTTAAAACTGCCACCACACACACAAAACCTTCCCTTGTTCCCACAGCCTTCAAAATCCTTTAGCATCCCCCAGATGATGCCCCACAGAACAAAACCATGGAAGCCACAGGACACTGAGAGACTGCTACCTTATTCTTGCTCTTCAATGTTATTTATTTCTCTTACTGTTTCTTCAGCCAAGAAATACAAACTAACAGATTTGAATTCACAGCATGATTTTAGTAAGCAAGACAATACATACGCCCTATCACGCTTACATGTACAGATGTTTTAATTTTCACAGTGAACACCAATTATTGACTGATCATAAGTTTTGAGACTGTTTGAATAATATAAGCTGCTAAGTGACAAGGTTTAATCAATATGTAGATCTATTAACAATAGAATTACATGTCTAGATTTTGACAAGACCTCCCTTTTTCTTCCAACATTCATCATTGTCTTTCTTGTTATTGTTAGACATCACCTCATAACAAAATATACCCAGCACCTATATGCAACAGTCAAGATTTTATTAAGGAGAATGCTGAAGTATTTTCTCTAAAATGGGGAAAAAAAAATCCAACCAAAAACACTTCCCCCAGAAATATCTATCTGGAAAATAAACAAAAAAGTTAACAAATAGATTTGGGTTCTGAGAGCAAGGCTGAATTAAATAGTCATAGATTTTGTCTCAGTTATTTTAAATGGATTTTAGCTGTAAGCACAGATAGCTACGCTTCAGCAATTATTCAGTTCAGTAGAGAACAATTTGCAGGATAAGTCAATCTACATTAGCTGGGTCAACATCTGTGGGATTTGCATTGACAGCAATTCATAAATCTATCACTTGAAGTACCAGAATACCTTCTCAAATCTTCACCATGCTAGAGTACCCTTCATGCACTTCCTCTCCCACTCCTCAACAACTAGTTTGCTACTTAAAACATTACTTTCCCTGACACCAAAAAACCAGCACTAGATTTACGAAAGTCCTTCAACTTGGCTTCTCTTTGCAAAAACTACTAAAGAATGCAAGTGTTTCTCAGGTGATGTTTTTTATTTTACCAGAAGGTAGCAACATCTTTGTATTAAACTACAGCAAGTAGTTTTTCTTTACTAAAAGATGTCAGATCAGACTCACTGTATATTCGAAATGTTTTTCCACAAGGTTAAACCTCCCTCAGCTACCCACCAGATTTCTTACAATGCCCAAAATTAGATAAGACTACAGAAAAAAAACCTGAAAAATGTCCCTGCAAGATTTGTGCCTTTTGCTTTTGTTTTGTGGTGTTTTGGTTTTTTTGGTTGGTTGGTTGTGGTTTTTTTGGTTTTGTTTTTTTTTCCTGTTTAAAAACTGCTTCCAGATGTTTCATCATTTCCTAGTAAAGATACTTTAAAAAACACTTCACAAACTGACGTGGTGAAAGTCAGGTCAATGGCTTACACACATTTTGCCATATATATAAACAAGGACTGCAGATTAAATTCCACCTGCTATGGATTCTGAAGTTCTCATTGCATCCCATACTTTGCCACGACCATAGCAACTCAACCTAGGATAACAATGCCCACCATTAAACCTAAATCCTTATTGCTTTGACACTACTTGGAGGCTAGCTGGGTAGAAGATGGGAAGACAAGCAGCTACAGGTATTTGATGTTCTGCGTATATTATCTTAACAAGCCAAGAGCTGAACAAACTCAAGATGGAAAAAGCTGTAACAACTGCCTCTAATCCCCATTGCAGTGAGGACAGATATAGGAGGGCACCATTCTAGAAAAGTTTACAGTGTATTTATTTATCTGTCACTAAAAAGAGGAGGTGCAGTCAGTAAATTACACAAATTGAATGGTTTTTCCCTGGTTAGGGTTCTTTCTCATGCATTGTGAGTTTCATGTATCTGCATAAAGCTTTACAGCTTCATCTTACCTTGCAAAGAAAACTGATGTTAAAACCAAGAGACTGTGCATTTCTGGAGCCAGAGTTCATGTAGTTTCCAAGGAAAAGCACTAGCTCTAAAAGCTTACTGAAGCTTTCACTCTTCTTCAGCTCTTCACAAGCCAGTGTAACAGCCATAATGTCAGGTTTGATATTGTTTACATGCTCTTCAAACATAAGCCTGAAAAGGATCCCATTGAGACGTGACCGCAGCATTTTCACTGAACTCATCTACAAAGTAAGAGACATTAAATCAGAACATGGCAAATCTAAAGTTCATTTATGAAAAATAAGATTGCATAAAAAAAACCTAGCAAGTGAGAATACAGTTTCTGTATGCTTTTACGAGCCATCTTGCATTTTTAGGAATCTGACCTGCCTATAGGTACTTTTTGCCCAACCATGAGCTTTGCCTGAAAAAAATAAATCAGTGAAGCAACATCTTGAAAATGAGAATGCTTTGTGTTACCAAACTACTTATTTTGTCAATTCCAAACTAACTGGCAACAAATGCACACTGCCAAACCCCTTCTTCTCAGCAAAGGAAACATAATTCCACCTGTTAACAAGGCCTAGAAGACCTGCTTGAAAAAGTACATGGGGCAACCATTTAATCACATCACCAAAGAAGTTACCCTTCAACTTGTACATTTACCAATTCCCTAAAACTAGGTTTCTCAGCTTTTCTTCCTTTAAAAATGAGAAAACATTCTCTAAAGGGTAGAGCAGCACAAACAGCTACACTTCAGTCTGGTTAGGCTGGAGAATTCATTATACTTCCCATTTTTAGACCCTCACTGATCTGACACAGAGCTCTTCACTTGCTCTTGGCCGCTGAAAGAGCTAAAGGGGACAGAGACAATGAACTGACCCTTGTGAAAGGACACAGGAATATCTGAGTTTGAGACATGGGAGGTGAGTAGTCAAACATTTATGTAAACCCAGGTCACATTAGTGGTTTTGTTAATGAAATATTTTCTGCCATTGTACTGGTCTGAACTACTAATTGTAATCATTACAGAAAATACCAGTGTTACATCTAACAAGGTGTTTATTTTTTCAATTTTAATTAAAATGAAACCTAAACTGGTTTGGTCAGTTACTATCTACACTTGTTGCAAGTTTTAAAGCAACTAATATGAATCCTACCAGTATTAGTAGCTACAAAAAAAGAACCAAATTTTTTTTAGAAGATAAAACCATGATACACATTTGATACTAAGATGAAATTCCCAATCTTTGTAACCCCCCAAAAAATCAGAAAGGGGATCAAGAGGCTATGGCTGAAATTTATTACCAGTTCTATATGGAAAAAACAATATATCCAGAGATACTATGAAGAACTTAGTTCTGATACAGTCTTTCAGTTCCGATCGCATGAAACAAGTTATAAATCACAGGGTTGTAACAGAGTAAATGATGGAGACACTGAAAAGTATCTATAATAGGAATTCCTTAGTTTAAACCCCCAAGAGCAATTTCTTTGTACCAGTTAGCAATATATATCCATGTCCTGCACAGTTGCCACAAACCATCAACCAGATTTCCTCCAATTTAGCAGTGGATTATAATTCACAAGAGATATTTGTGACTAAAATATGTACTGAAAATTTTTAATCCACTTGAAAATTTTAATTTAAATACAAGAATGATTACCCTCCAAATATAACCCTTAATTTTAATTAGCAGAATAAGGATTTCTCCCCCAGTGTATTCACTAGCAGTGGTGTTCCTGAAGCACATTTTCCCCCTGAAATAAAAAATTTGTTATGTGACAAATCAGAGCTTGGCCATCAAAACAGAAAGAAATTTATGTGCTCATGTCCGTGTTGCCCAAAGCTTTAATGTGACTCTAAGTATCAGTGAATTTTCTCTTCATGATCTCTGCCACAGACAGCTATCTACCAGGAGCAGCAGCAATAATTTTCACAAGACTTGGGTGGCCTGAATAATGATGAATTCATCCTAAATTCAATATAAATATGATGGCACTCCAGCAGTTTGTATGATCAGACTGGAAGGAGCAAAAGTAAAGAATTAGAAATGTTTCAGCATAACTTGCAATCTTTTTAATACACCTCCATTGTCACAAATTCCTCTGTAAGCCTCTACAAGCCACCATCATGCAAAGTCCTGAAATATTATTCTTCTAATCCTTCTGTTTTTCAGAAATACCACAAACAACTGCCTTGAAAGGATCTACCTTCATGGAACCAGAGTAGATGGAAATGAGAAACCATCACTTAATTTGCTTTAAGTTTTGCAGAACAATCGCCAATTACTGATTTTATTGAAAATGGCACAGAAAAAGTTGTCAAAAACTGCAGATCTTGAAATCATAATGTGACAAAACACATATAAGCAAACAGAGAAGTGCAACCTAAACACTTCTAAAGACACTTTACAACACTTGAGCCAAAGTGGGCTGTTTCCTTAGCATTCAAAAGATTTTTATGTATGTTGTGCTCTTTGTGTACCAATGAGAGATGAACATGAATGCTATTTTATATCCTCCTTCCCCACACTGCTGGGTTTCTCTTCCATACTCTTTTTTCTAAATACACATGGGTCATTATCAAATTGAACTTACAGGAAGCTTTTAAAAATAGATTTGGTGCAAAGATTATATTCAGTTAGATAAAGGTCAAATTGTTTACAGTTTTATAAAATTAGTGTCAAAGGCATATAAGAAATAACACTCTTATGTGCACTTACGTGCATGTAATGGCAAGCATTAGCTTCCACAACAAGAAGTTTAAAAGGCAAGAAAATGGGTACTTTTTTCCAGCTAACTTTGGACTGCCTCTCATTGTTTCCCCTCCTGGGCTTTTATAAGGGTCCTTGCCTGAATTTTCTACCTAATCAAGTTCTTCATTCAGTTCCACATTCTTTGTTCTCACCATTCAGTTCTCAAGCCTTGTATTAAAGCTAGAATCAAAGGTTACTGGAAGAAGAGGCAAAAATCAATTAAATTGGCCTCACTTCCTAAGGAAAAATTATCTAACAAATCTATAATACAAATCTGTAAATTTATTCAGCCAACTTACTCAAGCTCTTACCTTTAACATATTAAACAGTTGCTTTTTTTTTTTTTCTAGCAATACTCTAGACCAATTCTCCAGCAGCTCCAGAAATCACAATGAGGCAAAACAGGTACCAAATAAATTCAATTAAAATTATTCTAAACCAATGCAAGAGCAATCAACTTGCACAAATCCTACCATTTCATCCACCTCTCGGCAGGGACTGGCCAGGACAGCAAATCCTGGTTAGACAGCAAATGGGGTCACAGAATCTCCAAGGCTCTACAGCTCCTCAGTGAGAGGGAACCCAGTTCACAACAGCTGAAGGACATTTTGTATTCACTACACAGCAGCAAAAAACCCTTCCCACTTTTCCAGAACACACACCAGAAAGAGAATGCTCTCCTCAGCTCCAGCCACTTGTTTCTTGGTTCCCTACAGTTACTAACACCACATAGAATTGTGGGGTGTAATAATTCTTTTCAACTTACAAGCTCTCAGCTGGTGGTAAAGAAAAGTGGGTAAAGTGTTTTGAGTTTAAATACCACGAACACTGTAAAAGATTTTTATTATTTCCAGCTTGTCCTCTGAGCTGACAGCAAATGGTTGATAGTCACATTTTATAGCACAGATGAGACTTATGCTTCTGTAATTCTTAAAACTGTTCAAACTTTAATTAGTACCAAAACTGAAAGCACATATACTTATTGAAGTTGCAGCTGCTCCCATGATATAAAACATGAACTTCTAAGCATAAGTTTTATATTTCTAAATCAGAGGATATTCTGCCTTGTTTATTTCATGTTATGCAAGTGATTCAGTTGATCTATTTTTCTTGCTCTACATCAACATAAACTTTTCTTTATATGAAACTGCATTGCTTTTTTTTGATGTCAGGATATAACATCAAAAACAGTTGCTATAACTTCAAAAAAGTTCCAACTAACTAAATATATACTATACAGAGTTTCTCTAAACAAACTTTAAACAATTTATTCAACTCTACTAAATTTGATGGACAGTGATTATCTGATTAATGTCTCTTAATAATTAGCATACCTATATTTACATACAAGTAAGAGTACACATTTTAAGTATTACTTAACATAGCCTGTCATCTGCTGTTCCTAAACATATACTTCTTAATGTCAAAGTCAAGATTATTAATAATGCAAAACTCTGAAATTAATTCCAAACATTGCTAAAAAGGACTCCAGTTAAGAAAGGAGTTTAAATTCAGCTGCATTGCTTCCACTTTAATGAACTGTTCAATTAAATAAAAATTGGAAATAAAACCAGCATTTTAGTAGAACTAATGTAGTTAGAGGACTCTTCAAATAAAAGCAGAATTGACTACCATAAGGAAATGCAGTATTTTTTTATTAAAGCAGATGGTGAACTTGAATAAGCAAACAAGCTTCAGAAAACTTTCTTTCTTCATGAGGAAAACATCACCATTTGGAGATGTTTGATTAAGCAGTTTTTCTTAATCAATGTGCTATTGAATACTTCCAAATTCTTTTTCAGCATTTTGTAGTCAGGCATTCCTCAAAAGAATGCAGCAACACAAGTGTGGTCATGACTATATTAGTACTCTTGGAAAATAAGGATCTTTTAATGACCTCTTCAATCCAATTGAGTTAAAAACCAAGGACCAAATATTCAATCTGGCAGTAATCATAAATCAATAAATGCAGGTATGTAAAACAGCCAATAAAGATTTTAGTTTCACAATTTACTTTTGTTGATAGTTAAATAATTTACTGGGCGACTCCCAGCAACAGAACTATTCCTTCTAACCCGAGCTCTTCCAAATTGGAGGTAAAAAGTATACTATATGCCAGAAAAAATAAATTCAGGTGTTCTCATACACTTCAGTTTTGTATTGTCTAAGTACTTTACATATGATAAAAAAAACTTTGGTTTTGCCCTGTCATTTATAGTGATTGTGCAGCCAGTTCATACACAAACAGTAGAGTACAAGCTACATTCTATCACTTATCAAATCTTTAACTTATCTTTCACTTATCCAACCAAGAGGAAGCTGCATGTGTGGCAAAGAACAAAAAGTCTTATTTTTTGCAGGTTTTCTTTACAACAAAACATTTCCATTGTCTTGGATCAGTCTTTTGATATCTATAATAATTACACCTGAAATATATTTCAGACTTTCATTTCCAGCAGCATATTAGCATATACACAAGATGAAAAGGCCATTAGTCAACCACAACCAAATTAGAGCAAAATGTAAAACCTGATCCTACCTGTCCTATGACCCGATAAAACTTCAGACTACATGATTAATGAAGTTGCAGACATTAATGAATATCTCTCATGATTATTTTGCACAGAGGTGAAACTGGGGAAACAATTTTATCTACATTATAAAAAAAGCCAGAACATCACCTCTGTTTAAGTGGTCAGATATTTTTACCCCAGTTCTTAAAATCCATACACTTCTAACACAAGCCTAAGCAAAGGGAAAAAGTCTTGGCAGTAACAGAACCAACTTGGACTAACCCAGACACTACTGTCTCTGGCTGGAATGGAGTGAATTGTTCTTGGGAGCAGCCTGCATAGTGCTGCATTTTACTCTTGTGACCAAAACAATGCTGTAAACAAACCAATGCTTTAGAAGTGTCTGTGCCATGCCAAGGCCTCCACTTCTCACTCCACACAACCCTGTGAATAGACTGGGGACTGCAAGAGGTTGGGGTGGACAACAACCAACCAGATGAGGTGATTGATCCTGGGCAACATTTCAGATATTCTTCTCACATTAAATACAAGTATTTCCTTTTTTTTTTAATTATGCAGAAGGGAAATAAAGAAATACTCATATGAGAATTCAGTCATTCCTTGCCATCATTTGGTATCCATTCCAAAACCAGGCAGGAAGCAGAGCATAGTCAGGGTTGTTGTTCTGGCCTGCCTTCCTACCCAGGAATCAAAAGCCCACCCTGTTGTAGGGCTGGAAGTACTGCTGACATTTCATCACATTGCCTTACTAAGCCTGAAAGTGTGTGTTACATAAGAAATACCCTTTAACTAAAGAGTAAAATATGATGTGAGATTATGGGCATATTACCTCTTTCAGCTGCTTCTGGTTTCTGATACAGGAAAATAAATTTATCAAAGCTGTCAATGCCATAGAGTTAATGGAGCCGTTATGAACTCCGGAATTTAACTACTTGAACCTGAAGTGTCCTCTGTAACTCTTCAATAATCATAGAAAACTTGCATACAAGACAAGACAGACAGAAGATTTGGTCTGGCACAATAAACAGAACTCTCCAGTTAATTATTGCATTAATACATACCACAACTCCAAATTGTTCTGGCTCAGCAAGATCATTATATTCATCCTTTAATTCAGCTAAGGCATTGAGTTCTTTCTGCTCAGGAAGATTCTTCACTAAGTTCTAAAACAAACAAGGCATTATATTAAATTTGTTACATTAAACTAGCTGAGATCTTAAAATAACACTCTTAAAATATCACAACATGGAAATGCATGAAGAAATTACAGGAAATTTATTTTATTTATGCAGCTTTAACATTATATAAACATCAAATCAAGCCAGTAATTATTTAATACAGACATTAGCACCTCTCTTGCAGTCTGTAATTTGAAGAACGCCTTCTCAATAATAAAAAGTTTGACAAAATTCTGATGCTGTCAGATTCTGAAGAATTATCCCTTATCTACAATCTTTTTTACCCTCATAATTGCAGCTTGCTCATTAAATATTAAGAAATAGCTGGTCTGTGTAAAGCATGACAAATACTTGAAAAAAAAATCTTTAGACATTATTTCCAACAGCTGTGCACAAACATCACCTGAAAACTCCTTACACAGCCAAAAAAGAGCAACATCTCAAAATTGTACAAATGTTTTGGGTAACAGATGTGCTGGAACTCAGCAAAAAGTAGAATATTTTAAATCTTAACCATGTCCACAAAGAAAACTGTATGGTTTATTATATGCTCTTAATATCTCAAAATACAGATATGCTAAATGGATAAATACTTTTTAAAGGCTAAAGAATACTTAAGGAGATACTCAGTAAAAGTCCAGGTATTTAAATTTTGATACATATGCTAGGTGAAACAAAACAATATTTTCAAGGGAAAAAAGAATACATCTACATGGAAGCAAGTCATTAGGCCTTTTTGTTCAAAAAGGCTCATTAGTCTCAGGATCAAAATCCAGTGTTATCAATAATTTTTGAAAAATCAACATGAGATTTTCCCAGCTTCACAGTGTAATGACTCCTGTGCCAAATAGCTGCAAAAAAAAATTCCCTCAGACAGAAATAATTTCTTCTTCTATGAAAGCACAGTGGGTACTGAGGTGAAGAGAAAAAGGGGTAAGACCATGTTCTTCAACAAGTTCCTGCTTTATAAAGCCACGTTCTGAAGCCTACATAAGCAAATGGTAGAACCACTACCACCAGGTTTAGAGGTTTACTTCCAGGTGTGTGTCTATGGAATGTGTGATTTCATAGCAGTTTAATAACAACACAGATTTTAGTGAAGACACAGAAATGTGCTACAGCAACAAGAATGAAATCTTTCGATACTTTCTACAATACTAATTATACAACTAGAACTTTTCAGAACGTTCTCCTTTTAGCTTGAAGCTCTCCTGATGTTATTAGCACATCAGTTCTCCCTTCCCATCAGAAAATGTGCATTGTTATGTGTTCCCATAAGATACGAATAACATAGCAAGGACATGAACAGTGACTCTATCAGAGAACCAGTAATGACTGCTTAGGTCTTTTTGTGACAGAGACTGATATGAAAAAATTACGTCCTTTTTAAATCAAAAAAGCAACAATTGCTATAAAAGCAGATTTTTCCCAGATACAAAACACTTAATTAAAGAAAGCCTGTACTATTGGATGTGCCTGTTTTCATTTTAGAACATATCAATCTTGCCATCACTATTGCAATGTTCTTTTTCATTAGAAGAATTTGATTTGATTACTGATCATTCTGCCAGGTTTGATGAAGTAGACATTAAGGCACAACTTTCAGAAAGGCACAAATTTGCAAGTGATAGCCAACTAACACCTATCTTAAAAAGCATAAAAAAATATAACAAGCAGTCTCATACAAAGCATCCCTGGTAAGAAAGACTTCTACACTAGCACCAGGGAGCTACTGAGTATCTCAGCGAAGAGTTCAATACACTTGACAGAGGTGAGTGTTAAGATTCTCTTGGGTGCCATACAATTACCTATGGGCTCATGTTTAAATCTAGGCAAGCTTCCTTCCCTATTAACCCAAACCCATGTCCCAGAAATTTCTACTTCAGAACAATTAAGGATCTGAAAAAAACTTTCTTACTCACTTGATTGACTGTTTAATGCTGGTAAAGAACAAAACCATGAACTAATAAAGTAATTTTTAAAAGAGCTATTTTCATTAGGTAAAACTATTTACCAAATGCTGTCATCAATAATTTCACAGTATTTGTCAGAAATGTATATTTCACTGCATATTAATAAACTTAAAGGGACACAATTTTTTCCATCACTGCAGAAATAAAAGTACCTACTACTAAAACTACCATTTTTTTAAGCTTTGTTAGAAAGCTTGACCATTTCTTTTTCCTCATCCCTTTATGAGCAAGAGCCAACATATCAAGTAATCTCACTCTCATCTTTTAAAGAAACTTTTGCTCCACTAAAACTGCAGCCCCCTATAAATATACAAACAAATATATGTACACACATTTAAAGTTTAATTTTATTAATTGTCTTGAATAATTGACATTGAAGCTAAAGCATTCCGTGACTGCACACTCAAATACTTGTCAGTACTTTATGAAACAGTTTCATAATGTATTCATGATGAAGTGGGTTTAAATAAACACAGGGCAAATAAAAATGGTTTACATAAACATAAAACCAAGTAGAGATCTAAGGCTGACATTAAGAGGCTGAAACTATGGAAGCCACAAAGCATTACAAGAACTTACTCTCTCGAAGACACACTAGGAATTGAGAGAGTGCTTTCCTCAAGGAGGTTAAACCTTACAGTTTATCAGGTACCCAAACTGATTAATCCAGTTAACTTTAGTAAGTATTAAAATGTAAGTTTGAAAGCCATCATGAAACAAGGACTGGAAAAGTGAAACTGAAAAAGCTTTTTTCTATATGCAGAATTCTGCCATACTAATTTAGTTTCATGACTCTGGTATATAGAACAAGGCAATTTGTACACGTGCATTTTTATAAAGCACAAGTTCGCTAAGCGTGAAAAAAGCAAGGTTTGCTTCGTAAAGTTTTTCCAATCAGTAGTATTGAAAACTGTTAAACTGGTAAATTAATTAATAACTCAGTCTGAAGATTAGAATAAAAACAAACCAGAACAGAATGAACATGAAATAGATGATACAGTCCATTTACCCCAATAAATTTCTAAGAATGTCTTCAGAAACACAGAAGGAACCTCTTCTGGGTTACCAGCTAAATCTCTCCACTGTCAGAAGCAACTCTGAGACACCATTCCCTTCAGAAATGGACCAGTCTCCAAAGAAGCAGCTGAGTTTCTAGGTAGTTGCATTCATGATGAATTCACACACATTTATTCTGGTGTTAACACTGACTTTTACTTCTGCAATTTCATTTTTCTCCCCAGTGCTTATGCACATCACTCATCTCCCCACATAGTTATAATGTAGTCATATCCCCTCTCAGCTATTTATATTGCTAATCTAATCAAGCCAATCTTTTCTACCTTCCTTCTATAGATTGTTTCTCCATCCCTCAATCATCTTAAGCAGTTTTTAAATTCAGCTTCTCTCTACTTTCAATTCATTTTTCTTATATGTACCTACCAAGTATTTCAGATAAGGTCTTGGAAGTGCATTATTCAACAGCCTAACAATTATCTTCTCTACTGGGGATGCTTGACCCGATACACCTTGCAGTCACATTTGCCTTTTTTATGGTGTACAGGGTCTGGTTGGGATGAAGTTAATTTTCTTCATAGCAGCCCATATGGTCCTGTTTTGACCTGTGACCAAAACAGTGTTGGTAACACACCACCGTTTCAGCTACTACTGAGCAGTGCTTGTGCAGCCTGACAGGTGCCTCTGGCTCTCATTCTGCTAGTCAGCCAGGGGCAACCTGTGCCCCTCACCCTGACAAGTAGGGCACAGCAAGTGGTTGGGGCTCAGTTACACCCCAATGGTAGCTATAGTTGACCCTGTTCAGCACAATCCTGCTCCTCAAGGATTTCCAACTGATACACAACCTCAACAACTTTACCTTCCAGCATTTTACAATTATCATGTAAGATCACAACCTTTTACTTCAGCATAACATACTATATCCTGTTTCTATTAATCCAGGTCTCAAGATACCTCTACATTCCTTGTAGAGATAACCATACCGATACAAAACTACTCTGCATTTGAGGTATTCAAGGTGAAGGCTTTTTTCTTCCCTGTTGATCTCTTTTTTTTACTAATCCTATAGACTTCTCACTCAAACAATCTGATATCCCTGATTAATAAACATAGATGTAGAACTTGTTTATTATTTCCAAATACCACGTATCCTGGGCATAAGCTTTTTGTGAGAATACTCAGTGGTCAAACATAAATGCACATAAATATAGATTAGAAATCCTAATCAATGTCATGCTGACATGCCCTGAAACAGGACACCACAGTAAAACACATCAAAATCAGACTGGAAATAGTTTCCCATCAAATGAAGGGGTTTAGTTAATAATTTTGCCACTATTCAAGGATTTCCCAAGTGAAATATGTATGACAGTTTGGAATACCTAGAACTCTTTATTTTGTATTCCCAAACACATTACATAGTCTAACGCTCAGAATATGACACTGTAAGAAGAAAACACAACACTATCAAGTGCTGTTGAGTGGAAGAGTTTGAGGTCTAAGAGAGAACAGCAACTCTTCCTTTAGAGCCTCAAGAAAGCCAAGAGGAGGGCCTTGGTACATGAAGAAATGCAGACAAAGGATAAGCAAATTTTATTAGATAAATTGAATTCCATTTTCACTGTACTTTTTGCAACAAAGTAATTTTACTTAAACCATTCATGTTAAAATTGAAGTTAGAAATAACACAACTAACTAGGAAAAGACCAGGCACCTCAGCTTAGCCCTGTGTACCTGGAATGTATTGTCCAGGCCCAACAAAGGAAGAAGAAATTAAAAGCCTTAAGGGGAGTGGGACAGGGGTGAAAGTAGAAGATAGGGAAGGACACAGGGATAAAGTGAGGCCCAGTGTGTTAGTTAGAATTTGAACCTGTGCATGACATTAAATAAACCAATTCAGTTGCAGTATCACTGGTGAGCTACATCCATCCATTTTAGGTTTATATGACTCTGTTGCACTCCCCAGAGAGACTGAGAGGCAATGTACACACTTCTATCCTCCTACTGAGAGGAAATCAGAAAGGAATATAAGAAAGCTGTATTCTTTTTTATATCCAGCTGAGAGATTTTGGGCTTAAAATAAGACAAAAGCAGCTTGAGAGCAGCTCAAATTTACAGATGGTTTTGGGGTTGTAGCAGTATCCTGAAACAATCAGGTGGTTTCATCTATGACTGGTGACAAGGAGTTGCTTCCAGAAGAAGCCTGATGAAATTCATTACCCACCAGCCTAAATCTGATAAATGCTTGTCTTCAAAATCAGATACTTCCCTTGGAAAAGGAAAATTTCATCAAGGAAGAGATGGAAAAGTACTTTTGTTAACAGTGTCTTTCGAGGACAGTTTTATGGCTATGTGTCCATACTGAAAAACTGAAATAAATGAATAAATGAAACAGGAAACAAATGAAACATTTGTAGCTATTATCCAGGACAGTCTATACTACCCTTACTCTTGAATTCTTTTACCTTTACAGCATTCTTACATGGAAAACAAGCTCTGAATAAAACCAGAGATATTTTCACATACCTGAATCAAAGATTCAGTCAGTTTCTCTTCATCAACCTCTAAAATTATATTTTTTATTTCTTCGTAAGGCAAACGGAAAGAACCCAAAAATATGGCTGAAATATAATAATAAATTATTAGAATAAAAAAAGTAAAAAATATTTACAGAAGGCAAACAATTTTTAGCAACTGAAAAACTGTAACTTGATCCAAATTAAGATGATTCACAATAAGGAATTTTTCTATATAAAGCAGATCCAGATGAGGCACACTATCCAGTTTGACTTAGGAGAAAACTTATGAGAACACTTCAAACTACTTAATCAGCCTCAGTTGGTCTCTACCCGTGTTACTTGGTCTTTATTAAGAAAGTACTCTTTTTATGAATGGCAACACCTGGGTTACTACTTAAACAGACTTGCTTAGCCACTGGAAGACTTTTTTTTGTTTGTTTCATAACCATATATGCATCTGTACTGCATTTACAAATGACTGAATAATATGTCCATGACATCTAGCAAACTTTCCATATCAAAAGGATAATGAAGAGCTGGGCAAAGACAAAAAAACCACCCCATCTCTGTTGCTTTTTTAGCGTAATGGAACTTCTAAAAGAGGCAATGTGTACTGTATACCCTTCAAAAATAGAGTTCTCAAAATAATTTTATCTCTATGTGTTATATCAACAGCTCCCTATTCGATAAACTACAAAGTATTCCTGACACAGATGAATTAGCATATCACTTTGATAAAAGTACTGCATATTCAGCCAAACTACTAGGGCTGATATTCTTGTATCCATATTTTAAAAACAACTAAATCTAAAGCAATTAATGAAAGAATCAACTCACACATAGGTAGAACACTTTTGACCTTAGGACTCATGTAAAAAAAAAAACCAAAAAACAAAAAAGCAAAAACTACAAGTCATGTGTGTACTTGCTAATTAGACATTCACCAAATACATTTGACGTTACTTACATAAATTCTGTGCAGTTTTCCCATCCAGAATTCTTAACTCTTTGATCTTTTTCTTTGACTGAACCATCTTCTTTTCTTCTGAATCCTCTACTGCCTTCTTGGCTGGAAAGAATGTATTTATTAATTTTTGAATCATTATTACAACTGTTCCATCTAAACAGACTCACAGCAACTCAGCTAGTCAGACACAGTAAAGCAGCTATCAGGATCAGTTCAAGGCAAAATATATGGACTGCCTTAAATGTACTAAGAAACAAAGCAAATTTATAAAATTAGGAGGAACATGAAATGAAAACGTTAGTATGACATTGACCAATTTTCTTAAGAACTATCAAATCACATTTACACATTTTAACCCACAAAATTTATCCTCTTCAGCTACAAGCATTTTTCAAAATACAGTGGTTTGCTGTTACCTCAAAGCACATGAGTGCCCTCTGTTGAAATATTAACAACTCAAACAACATTTAAAGTTCTTCATTTAAAACCAAGAAGATAAATCATTTGAGATTTATCCAGCTACACTAAAGCAGCATTTTACAATTTATTTCTGTTGTTACTGGTAAAGAACAAAATCAAATAAGAAAATACCATCTATTTTTAATTGATTTATCTTTAATTAGCAAGGATTGCTAGCCTTTCATTAAGTACTTAAAATTCTATAGAAAGCTACATGGTATTGAAATATTTAAACTGTATGCTGATTTTCTGCATAACTTAACATACTTAATTTCCCCAGAATTTTCTTAAGTATTAATTAAGTAAACCCATTAACAAGGATTTATTTCATTTTAAATATCACAGAACATATTTGGCACTGAAGGAATAGAAACTTAACGTGCTTAACATTAATTAAACTTAATGAACATTTTATGTCATTCAAAAGTAACTGAAAAACTTGAAAGTCAAATTAAGAGGAAGTTTTAAACAGCCTAAATATGCCTTTTCTCAGGATTGTTTTTTGCTGTACTAATTCTACCAGCATGGATTTCATTACAGGTATCTCATAAGAAAGCATATTAATTTTTAGTGTGAATACCAACAAAACCTCAGTTTCAGCCTCTTAAAAATCCAAACAAAGAAAACTCTTTTCTCCTTACACAGATCACCACCAGGTAAAAAATAATTCTACTGAGTTTACACCACTAGAATCAGTTAACCTTGGGCATTTTCAAACCAACATATTAAAGCTAATGGAAGACAGATCCCTCATCCCCAGCTACCTCTGAATAAGCAGAAAAAGCTAAACAAAAAAAGACACTTCAAGAACAATGCAATAGTTGCTCTTCCCTTGCCCTGCCACAATTCTGCAAGCCTAACTACATAACATGACCAGCTTGCTTTACATTTGTAGAAAAGGAGCTACACATCACCTTGATAATACACAAACACTGAAAATTCCCACCAGCTGACCCCTCAGCTATAAGGAACTCCTGTTTAAAATCCTGAAGTGACAGGCCATGAAATAATCAAACCCTTATCACCACTTGTTCTCAATTAAACAAGAAAATAAAAACAGGTGCTCCGCAAACAAAAAACACCCAAGAGTTAAAAATTAGTTGTCCCATGAGAAGGCAAAAATTGAGTTATATGAACAGAAGCTACTGAAAAGTGCAGATTTGTGTCTGTTAAAACAGGTGTGAGAAAATTTTCAAAATGAGTGATCTATTCCAAATTTCATCTGTTTAAGAATTATAACTTCCAAATTTCAATATATGATTGGGTCTTCAAAGTGTTGAACACCACACCCTCTCACAATTCACTCATAGAGCACTATACAAATCACAGCAGCTGTGAACACTGAAGACAAACTTGTTCTGAAGCCAGGTAACACATCTCAGTGTGTAATCAGTCCAGTCCTGTGACTTGAAAAAACTGCAGAGGTAGCAAAAATATTTAGTATTTAGTAAAAGAAAAGGAGAGAAAAAAAACATTTGTGTTATCAGCTGTCAGACAACACAAAGGTAACTTCTCTCCTACAGTATTAATTCAGGGTACACCTGATCAGACACAGCAAGTTAGAAAAACACCTTCATAAGCAAGTGTTCAAGGACAAAGGTGTTACATGAGCCCAGCTGAAAACATTTATTAGTTACTCAGCTACTACTACATCAGGAATGGAAGCAGATGGTGGGAGGTCAGTTTTTAAGCCTACAATGTTTTGTAGAAAGGCACTCAGGGTGGACTGAGTCAGAATTCACAACTGTAACTGCTCATAGAGGACAACCAACCAATTTGCATTATTACCCCTCCTCTTCTGTTTCAGATTGCACTACTCTAGCAGTTGGAAAACTAGTAACCACATTTAGAACTCAACAGAACAAACCTTCAAAAGTTCTATGACAAACCATGGCTACTTTTTCCTGCTTACACCTGAAGGACTGCAACACCATCACTTATAAATAATGCCTTATAAACAATATAAATTATTTAATGCCTGGGTTAAACCAAAACTTTTCCATTTGGAAAAGACCAAAGAGGGTGTTGTTTCCAGAGATTCTTTTTAAGCATGAAACTGTGAAGGCTTGAAGTTAGCTTTATGCCAACTCACAAAAAACCATGAAGAAGTACTCAAATCAGATGCTTAGGAGACAGCACCGAAGTCACAGTCCTGCATCAGCACCAATCTTACCAATCTAAGAGTCACAGGCAGAAAAATACACGAAATTAATAGAATTTCTCCAACACAATTTGACCCATGCTTATAAGATTACATGAAGCATGAGACAGCAATCACAAGCCATGCCCTGCCCTCTCCCGTTAGCAGCTCTCTCTGTATCTGATCACACAGCCCATTTTATCAGTTACTCAACTGTGACAGGACCATGGGTTACAGAATTTTGAAAACTAATGAAATAAATAAAAGCTACTTGATAGATTTCAGAATCAATATACTTCTGACCAATCTCCCAGGTACTTCAGTCACAAGTGCCTGTTTCAAAATGAGACATGCTTTTGGGTTAGATGCCTTAGAATCAGAGGGAGAGAAGAAAAAAATAATTTTATAGCAATCAACACAGGTTAACTCAAAAAAGCAACATGAAAAACAAAGCTGACACTGAAAGAACAGGTCAGCTCTCCAAGTTTGAAGCCTTATTCTGCAGGGTGTATTTCCTACCTAGCTCCCTGCTAAGTACCTTGCATAAGTTTGCCTCTTGTTTCAGAACACAACCAGATTTTTTCACACCTTAAGTCAGGCTTGATCCAAATAAAGCCTCCCAAATTCATGACTCACTACAAGTTTATGTCAGTTATCCACTGCATTAACAGCCCTGAAATGACAGCAGAACCCTCCAGTAAGTAGTTAAGGCCATCCAGATACACTAGCAAGTCACTCTTTGCAGACTTTAACTCTTCCACAAATTCTCAGAAAGAGGATTGAGATGCCCAAATATTTTGTCACCACATGAGAGAAGCCTACAAAACAGCAGAGGGCACACTGAAAAGGGCCAGTCAGGTTGCCCTCTCATATTTCAGATCACTATTGTCATATGAAAATTACAGTTTTGATTGTTTAAAAACCTTTTCCCCATTCAGTTGGGAAGCAGTAAGAAAGTAAGAAGCAAGCACTTCTAAAAAACAATTAACTATCACCAAAGTGACAAAATGGCCACTAACCCATCATCATCTCACACTGGTTACACCTACAGAAGGTTTTGCTCAGGTTTTGCTTTTTTTTACTGCCTACCTCAAGCAGCCAGGAGTGGGTAAGAGAAAGAACCCACAGGATAAAGGAGAACGGGAAAAAGTAGTTTTGGCATACACAGAAGTCTCTTTGAAGACTAGAAAACACAGATCTAAGCACCTACGTATTACATAACCTTTTTTTTTTTTTTTTTTTTAATTTTTAATTTTGAGTTCTATTTTGTTTGTAACAATGTATTTGTTTACCAGTGTTGAAGGGAAAAAGCTGATGCAACCTGCTGCAAGGGATTGTTTTCTGTTCCCCTTACATTAAGCAACGCAGGCGCAGCTCAGTGTGCACCCTTAGTGATACCTTCAGCTGGGAACTACTAATCCCAGGGAAAGTGCACTTCTTGAAACCTGTTTAGGATCTAAAGGAAAAATAACAATGCTATATGAAATGTTATATAATTTTAAAATACATTAAACAAGACTAACAATGCTCAGGGCAAGGCACATACAAAAACATCTTCAAATGCTGCAGAGCCATAATTAAAAAGAAAAAAAATTACCATCACGACTTTTGCACTTCTGTAGCAATACAAGTAAGCAAACATGGCTCTTGAACATTATCATTCTACACCTGTTCATTAATTTAGCTACTGAATGACAATAAAAGTCATCATGACTAATTTTTAGAAATATATACTATTTTTTTTAATGCTACTGAAGCTGCCAAAGCATTTGACTTTGAGCTGGTATGTCCAGTTCACTGAACTTCCTCTTTTTTCTTAAATAGGTGGTGAATAATTATGTTAAATAATTAACAGTAAAAACTCAGTCATTAATATGAGGATGAAAATTGAAGGAAGACAAAAGCAAGGACACTGAATTACAGTGTGGAGAAAGCAGAGATTTAGGTGAACTTCAGCCTAGCTGAGCATAAACCTCTAATCTCCAATTTCTATCAAGTCTGTACCCTCAGTGAACAAACGTCCTCATATTGTCATGGGAAATGAAAGAGTAATTTCATCCTGTTTCCATCTGGCAAGTGGCTTAACAAGTGCATTTACTACTATTTTGCAGCAAAAGTAAACATGAAAAAAGAAATTGATTACTTTATTATCCCCTTTACCCGAATGAAGACTTGTGGCTAGCACAGGAGTGAAGGAGAAAAAAAAATCAGTATAAATACAATTCTAAGGAAAGTCAACCATGCATACAGGAGTTTGAACAGCTCAAACTACCTGAATGTCTCAAAGTCAGGGTCCAGTATTACCCCTCACTTCAACGCTGAGACACTAAGACACCAACCAAAGTTCTGAACTACCACTCATACTGAGTTCAGTCAAAAGAAAACCCGTGTGAAACAAAGAGCTAGGAATGCTATTCAAAGAGATAAGAAGATGCTGTAGCACAAAAATTAAGTAAATTTTACTGCAACATAATACAAATTCTTTAAACATAACTTGAGGATATTGGGAATGTACTGACAGTTTTCTGTGTTACTTCTAAAGCCATCCAAGGAAATGGAAATTCAAGTCAAAACAAGGAAGAGGGGAGGAATATCAAACATAGGGGGCTCAAACTTGTACTTGCTCTCCTCACTCACCAGCACTGAATCTCTCCATCTGTCTAACCTCATACTTTCCACACAGCACTGAAACAGCTCACACAAGTTATCCCAAGTTAGCAGAAGCCTGTGAATTTATACCAACCACTTTTCAACTGATGAAATTTGACCAGCCTTCCTCGACCAGAATGAGCTTTGGCAAGTTTTGCACACTCAGGTAAACAGATAGGTAAATGTTGCAAAGAACCTGATGATCATCAGGCAATGAAAATGTGTCCAGGAGCATCCTGAACAAGCAGAGTCCTGACAGTCAATGGCAACAAGTCAGAAAACAGGAAGTGCAAGTTAAATGGACCAGGCACCAAGGAGGTATTCTCTGCCCATTCCCAAAACTATGAACCAAGGGACTACCAGAGAGGAGAAGTCACAGTGCACTCAGCTAAACCCACAAATCCTCCCCTGAATCACTTCACCTCTCCATGTATATAACAAAATTTGTAAACTGCATCAACACAAATCAAAGGGGTTTGGTATCCAAATCCATTTATAATCTCCACACTTATCAACAGGTCTTAAACTTTGACAAACAGCAAACCATTTCCCCAGCTATCCAGAGATAAATGCCAGTGCATCACCAAATGCTTGCCATGTCCTCCTGTCAATCCCACCAGCAGCTGTGTGAACTAATGTTTATTCCCCATGCCACCTGGCATTTTGCAGTTCACCTAAAATCATTCAGTTATCAGTTCCTAAAGTAAAATTAATTAAGCACTCCTGCTGTCACTCTGTCCTTTCTGCAATTAGAAGAGCTAAATACCTGGTGCAGCATTAAAAAAAAAACAAAAAACAAAAACCAAACCAAAATAATCTTATTACAAAGTCAGCAATTGCTGTTCAAGTGGATCTTAGTTTGAGCTCTCAAGATTAAAAAAAAATGACAGGGGAAAAAAAAACATGGAACTTCGGAACTTCTTGCAGTCTCGTGTTTTCTGCCTAATTAATGTAATCAGGCTGAAGGAAGTGACATCAACCCAACAGATTATACTTTATGGAAGAAAAAAAATATATTTCTTAGTTTTACTGATAACTATAGTCAAAAAAATAGCATGGAAACTATATTCCTATTATTTTTCCCTTAACAAATTGATTTGTATTATATTTGACCACCATACTCAATGACTATGGAATATTTCTTGTTCTATTATAATTGCTCTAAAATATATTTCTTGTTCTGTTCTAATTGCCCTAAAATAGTTGTAACTACTCTAATTTTCAAGTGCAATTTGAAAATCTGCATCAGGAACTCGTGCTGTAAAGTTGTACAGTTAAAGTGTACTTCATTAACCACTCCACACTGCAGTTCCTTTCAGCATCCTATCAACAGCTTGATGCCTGGGCCACAAATATTTTGCTTTTTTAAAAAAAAAAGCCATACACAGCTGATTTTGCCCCACTCTATTTACCCAGCTCAAGATCAATGCAAAAGATGCTGCTTTTGCTGAAATACAGCAAGCAAGCATTAACAATTCACCACAAATGAATCATCACAGAAGGACACACAAGCACTCCCTCTGAACAGAAGAAATCAAACAACAGCAGGCAAACAATGATTAAACTGAAAATATCCTCAATGGGCCTACTTAAATGTATTGTATGATGTGCTGGAAGCAGCTGGAATAAAAGCTAGTAGCCTTCTCCATGAACCCTTCTCTTATATTCCCTCTATTGATATGAATATGGCAGAAAGCCTCAGGCTTGCCCACCCCACTTCCACTTTTGCCACTGCCACTGATTCAGCATCTGACTCTAAATGTGAACATTTGGAGCTTGTGTGCTCCAAAGAGATGCTTCTCCTGGTGGGATTTCCTGGGCACTGAGACACCAACATG
The DNA here is from genome assembly GCF_003957555.1 of Calypte anna. Taxonomy (NCBI): domain Eukaryota; kingdom Metazoa; phylum Chordata; class Aves; order Apodiformes; family Trochilidae; genus Calypte; species Calypte anna. Next base: position 7,898,415 of record NC_044247.1, read on the forward strand.
TCTTTGCTGCCTATATATTACCAGTGTTTGACTAGCAACTAAAAAAGATCAATGCATTTTAGAAGTCAAACCAAGTTTTTATGTGGGTCAGAGAAGACATTTGCCTATTAAAATAATATGCTGCCTCCCATAGTATTTCTAATTTAGACAGTTGCATGTCCCAGTTCTATGTTTTCCTCTGACAGCAGGTCATTGTCACCTCAGAGCTGTGAAACAGGACAGAATCTGAAAAATTATTTTAGTTAATGGGTACACCTGTTATCTCTACAACTTTCAAAAGTGAAAGAAAAGCACAGACTCAGACAAAAAAAATAATAATTGAAACCAAATGGCATAAATAACACAGCTTAACAAGATTTTAATAAATCCATTTTTTGTTATTACCATCACAAACCTAGTAAAATAAAATCTTTTACAGGAATTGTTCAGCTGTTGTTCCCTCCTGATAGGCTAGTAAAAGCCTCATCCTTCACAACAAAAACAGGAATCACATTTTCTGAAGAAATTTTAGAAATAATACCACTGGAAAAAGGTAGATCTATGTTAGACATTAGGAAGCAATTCTTTACTGAGGGTGGTGAGACACTGTCAGAGGTTGCCCAGGGAAGTTGCTCATTGTATGAAGAAAACACTCCTTTTATGCAGTCAATTTAAATAGATATTGGTGTTTAATAGAACAGACTAAAATTTTATCAAAAATGAAGTGCTACATTGATTTCTTCTTTCCTTGTGATATTTGACATATAAAGCTCCTGGCTAAATATTTAAACACTAAGTAAATTACATATTTCTAAATGTATATTCCAGTATCCTCTGTCATTTTCAAGTATTTCTCTACCATTAGGGTTTTAAGCAAAGATGCATGAAACATTGTTTCACTTGTATATATCCAAATCCTTCATTTGCCATCTTCAAGATCTGTTGTAATGTTTTAGGTGTAATGTGGTACCTTCTACTTAAACAGTGAAATACATAACTAAGAAATTTTCTTTAATGTTTAGTAAGAGGATTCTATGCTGATAATTTAGAGTTTAAAAATATTGCTAACCAGCTGGTAGTTACAGTTTTATTAAGCCAGAAGAACTCACAGGGATGCTTTCATTGGCATTAGATCCAAAATATAACTTCACAAGGGAAAAGGATCATATTAGAAATAACTGGGAAACTCTGCTTTTATAGATTCCATTAATTTCTGTAACCAGTAAACAGTGCCCTGTGAAGCTGACAGCTAATCACAGCTTTGATAGCTGAAAAATACAAATTGCAACTTTTATCCTTATTTATAAAATGTTGAAAAAATAGCCTTCCATAAAGAAACATCTAAAATTGTGGCTTTGTGGTGGACAGAATTGAATAAATCTAATCAGTAGCCTGTAGTCTGTAACAAACATACATTTCAACCTAATCATATGCAGACAAAAATATTTTTGCTACATCAGTGACAAGAACAGAAGCTATTTCAACCTTTAGCTCCGAATTAGTTATGATTTTAACCAGACACAGAGGACAGTGACTGTTCCAGCATGGAAGAGGACCTGCCATACCACCTAGTCCCAGGGAAGACACCTGCATCTTCCCCCATTACAATCATTCTGACTAATGATCACCCCAAGAGCATCCCAAGAGTTGTAGTACACTGTGATGCTGAAGCTTTTCTTTCATATTAATGTAACTCTCTGAAAAGCAAGCAGTAACTGAGCCATTTGATGACTTTGCACTAAGACAGCCAAAACGACGAGGTTCCCTCCACAGACCTGGGTCAGATCAACCTCTCAGGTAGGGAGAGAGGTTCCCTCATCATTGAGGGATGTATTATTGTCTTGTCTGTTGTGTACCACTTACAACCTTGGTCTTCCCCTATGATAAAACTGTGGCTTTTGAAACCCCAGAAAATAAATATATCCTACTTATTAATGAAACTTGCAATGACAGAAAGAGGAGGCAACAAACTAGGAATACTGGAAAGCAGCAGGACTGAAAGACAGGAAAACCACAGATTTGTTTGAAATAGAGGTCAGTGCCACAAGTAATGAATGCTGCAAGTTCACTGTAAACTTTGCTATGTATGAATTTGTGACCTCTGGCTCAGAAAAACACATCAACTATAGGAAGCTGGGAAATATCACTATTTAGGTTATATTTTGTCTATGTACATAAAAAGACTGACATTTAATATCTATAAACACATTTAGTCTGTTGCCTAAGCATCTGCTCTCAGTCTCCTGCTTAAGACAAAATAACTGAGTCAACCAGCCTGAAGACAGCCCTCTATGGTTGTCATTTCTTCCTTCTAACAGATTTATCTTGAAAAAAAACTTTTTTGGGTCCAGGTATCTTAAAGTGTGTTGAAAACACCCAGGTGCTCAGTGAATACATGTGCAATGATTAATTGCCTTCAAGAGGCAAAAGATAAATTACTTCCACGTTACAGGATTAGTCTGAGGGGACCTACCAGAGTACTAAATTAAGCAACCTGTACTCTAGCACACTAAAAATAGTCCTGAAAGACACAGCTCCCAGTCTCTCACCTTCACCAACAGTCAGGTTTCACTATTCACCTCAGCACATTATAAGCATATACGTGTACAAAATCCCCAGTATATTCTAAATTTAAGCAATGTAACCTATGCACTCCTTACCTTTATATTACCAACTTAAGGAAAATATGGCTGAAATGATTCATTAAAGCAGCAGTGTTTTCAGCACTAATGACCCAAATGTCTTAAATGGAAGAACAAAAGGAAAAACCTCAACACTTATTCCACCATTTTCATAATACTGTTCAGACTGTACAATTAGCAGATAGTTCCCCACTGATTTACAAAAAATCAACCAGTTTACCAAGTGGAGTTTTTGCTTCTAGAAAGTCTTGAAGCCATATATTTTCTATTCTCTTGCCTCTTCACATAGTGAAGGATAATTACATTCTCACCTAGCACAACAGAACAGAACACCTTGAAGAATGAAGTTTCAGAGAAGTCTTCATTTCCCACAATTGCATGAGACACACAACAGAATATGCAAAACTGTAATTTCAGCTTTATATCCTTCTGACATCATTAACAAGTAATTCAATGACTCAACAAAATTATCAGCTTGTTATCTGTGTTAATGTCTGTGTACCTAGTATTTTCAATTTCTCAATGAATTCAGAAACTTAATAGCACTTTTAATACTTTAGATAGCTTCTTACTGTATCTTTCTGCAAAGAACATTTTTTCATTTAGATAAAAGTTCTATCTTTATGAATATATGGCAGAAACTCATACAATGGCAGACATTCTGTTCAAAGCATCTCCTAACAGCATTAAAGTTGGAAAAATTACCAATCAAGGATAAATTGCCATGTCAAAAGGAGATTAGGATTTTCAGGAAAAAAAAAAAAGAAAAAAAAAAACAGAAGAAAAATTAATTTGCACATAAAGCTAACAGGTAAGGGAAGGGATGAACTTTTTATTTTAATGCACAATAAGTAGCTGCAACTAGGCCACAAATCAGATCCTATTTTGTCAGTTTATACTTTACAGGAAAAAACCACCATACTGTATTTCATCTAAGAGAAATTTGAGAGTAAAAACATTTAGGAAACAAGGCAGCATGCACTATGGTTCTGCTGAAAGATGGAGCCTGAACCAATGTTGGACCAGATGATCCTTGAGGTCCCTTCCAACCAGGCATTCTAGAAACAGCTCTTTAATACAGACTTAAGGAATTATTTTATAAGTAAGACCATAAATTTTGTTTATAACTACACCTTTGTTTAGAGAGGGTTTTCATTTATTTAAACAAACCCACTGTTATTCCTAGAACTCTGCTGGAAGCTTTCAGGATATTAAAATACAGGTGCACAGTCTATTTAATAGTCAGCACAATACTTCCTGGTAAATAACTCATCTGCTTTCCATCTTTGCCTCCAGACTTCACTTTTTTCTTCCCTTCCCCTTGGGTCACAAATTCACAGCCACTGAATGGCTTTACTACTGCTGAAGAGCCTGTATGACAACACTCAGCTTTCTAGCAATAGTAGACATGGAGTTTCCTTTAGCAGCATTGAGAGTTCAAAGGGAACACAGCTGCAGCTACAAATAACACATCAGAAAGCAAAGCACACTGTTGAAACTATCCTGCATACAATTCTAGAATATAGACCTACAAGTGACAAGTGATTGACCTCCCAACTTGCTACCAGTGTATTTTACAGACAGCTAGAGATATAAATTCTTAAATGTGAAAAATAAGCCACACTTCAGGGAAATTTCCACAGGAGATAAAAAAAAACTGCTGTAAAAACCATGGAAGGGGCTATGTAGTCTAGACTAGCAAGCTTCACATTAAATAGATGCCTCAAGTATCTAACTTACATAAGATACTGCACAAAAAAAGATTAAGTTGAAAAATCAAAGAGGAATATACTCTGCAGGTTACTTTTTCTTTTGACATTAGAAAAAAACATAGTTTTTATTCTATTCTTTTTATATCTTAATACAGAATGTGTTTTATTCCAGGAATACAGATTTTTGTTTAAAATAAACAAAAAAAACCCCTACTTTTTAAGTTGAACAGATTCTTTTTTCAGTTCAACTTCTGAATTTCTTTCTTGTTGAATTCATAGAGAAAAAAAGTCTCTGTAAGAGCATTATAGATCAAGACTACTTCATGAATGTATTCATATTTCATGCTAATTAGACTTTTTACACAATCCCTTCCCCTGGAGTGCCCAACACATGCATCTCTGTCCTCAACTGCTCATTAAATGTGCTATAGTTTATTTGAGCACTGCATCACTGAGACTGAAATAGACATTTCAGAATACAAAACTGCCTTTACCCCTATGCTGTATTTTATATAGCTACTACAAAATACAAAACAAAAACCAACACAACAACAAGCTTCTATTTCCCTTAGAAAAACAAGATACATAATAGGTGTAGAATGTACAACCCACTAAAGGAATGATCACAACTTATTGAATATACCTATATGGGTAACATACAGTTCTCTGTGCATGACAAGTAGTGATCCTTAGTCTACCCTTACTTTATAATGGGGACCTTTGAGACACCCAACATAGGAAGAAAACAATATGTGCTTTGCAGAATTCACTTTTTAAAATCTTTTTTTAGCCTTCATTCACTGTCACAGGATGAAATCCAGTAGTCCAAAACATAGGGGATGGGAGGGGATATATTTCAAGCTTGCTTTACTTTGCCAAAGAAAATCTTCATGAAATATCAGTGTTCCCTCACATGAATTCATCACAGACAAAACTTTTGGTCAAAATACTAGCATCAAAGTAACATGATAAGAAAGCCTTCACTTGTTCTCAGTAATATTTGCAACTATGCCTTTCTGTACACTTCTGTACACTTCATAAATACAATCAAAACAACTGTCAGGCACTCCTAAGTACAGTGAGCAAAAGACTTTGTTACAGTATTTTTTAAATAAGAATTCGAGTGAATATTCAGCTTCCCATCTACTTCTAGCAAGTAAGTAATATAATTGCTAGCAGGTCATACCAATAATATACTTATTTTACTTAGCATGCTTTTTCAAATAAAATAAAATGTGTATTCTTTGTGACTGTTACAAATTACCTTCTACATAGAAAGGGAATCCTTTAACCTATGGAAAGGTAAGTCTGCAAAATTATCAATTATCAAGAACTAAAATTTACAGACAGTGCTTCCTAACTGGAAACTTTGTTTGCTGCTAGACTCATTTTAGTCCTTTTGCACTATGATGAATTCAATGGGTACCAATGCTCTTGAAATAAGAGACACACACCCTTCCCCAGAAGCAGGGGCTACCAAACCACTACCACTTGCACAGAGGCTTCCTCATCAGAACAAACTGACACAGGAACATAGATATAAGTAAGTCTTGGGAGGCCTCATTTTGACTGCCCTGAATAATCCAGCTACAGCAAAACTCCATGCATCATCCCTAGGGTCAACTAAGAAACCTGCTTCTTTGTGTAACTATTCAAAGTTTATAAATAAAGTATAACTACTAAGGAGTCAACTTCTGCAGTTAAGCTTTAGTACACAATACAAAACTGAATATAAAGAACACCTGTGGCCTTCTTTTCCTCTGCTTCTTTTTACTCTTGGTATTTCAAATACAAGAAGACTGGATACCTTTCTGGTACAAATTGCCCCTGACACTTCTGTGCAGAGAAGCTTTTATTTTATTGGTCACAAATACAATTTTTTTTCCTTAATCAAAAGGAATATTCTTATGTATTAAATGCAATTGGGTTTAAAATAATTATAGAATTGAAAAATGCATGTATAAATGTATAAAAAACACAAATACATACACAAAGACATCTAAGCTAAGTCGTAATCATTTCAGGCATCAGTTTATTTAAACAGTGTAAAGCTTTTTCTACCTCTGAGCCTGACAGTTTACCTACTAGATAAATCCAGTTGAGAAAGAACAGAAAAGATGAAAAAAGGCAAACTAATAACTCACTCCTTCATTGTACCTTAATTTCTAATTGAGAAAGAAAAAAAATCAGATACACTGAAAGATAAAACAAAAGAAGTTTGCTTTACTTCTATGTAAAAGTGAGATAGAAGACTGATTACCCTCAGCATGCAATCTAACTGAACACAAGTCCTCTAAGACACAGAAACATTTGGTTACTCTGCACTGTGAAGCTGAATCTTTCTTCAGTTTGGATTCATGCCCTTCTGAAAAGGAGATAGCACAGAAGGAAAGGAAACCACTACAGACATGCTGAACTAATCAGAAGACTGAGGGAGCCACCTGCAGTTTGCATTCCAGAAATAAACACGTTATGAGTTTGTGAATTTCTTTTCATTACACCAAATCAATGCACACAGTTGAGCCAATATAACATATTTGTGCTTAATAACAGAGATTCCTGTATTAAACTAAAGCTTGTGTGCTCACACAGAGTTACAGAAACTCTGAACAAAAAAAGAACCAATTCAAACCCTGTAAAAGGTGATGTTCTCTGGGTTTCTTAGCATACCCAAAATCCCAGAAATTGTTTTAAAATACTAATCCCTTTTCTTGATAGTTACCCAATGTAAACTAATGCAGGTTTCCTTCAAGAAAAAACGTGTACCAACCTACTTCTTTGGCTGCTCCTTCCCTCTTTACTAAGAAACAGCTGAAAAGTAATACAAAAAATTTTAATCCCACTAAAAATATTTCAAGCAAAAAGGGTCAGTATCAACATAATTGGAATAGTGAGAATTGTTGTATTTTTGTTATACCTAACACTGCAATAGAGTATGAATAAGTACTCAAGTATCCATAAGTGTTATGTATTTCTTGTTCTTTAAAACACTGAGTGTAACACCTGCATGCATCTGTCACTTCTGTACAGAAATAGCCAGTGTGGCACCTTTATCTAATTTTAGAGCCACTCCCATCGCTATTTCCAACAAATTTTAAAAGAACACTTGACTTAAAATGCTTATAAAAAACTCAATTGCATAAGCACTGTTGTCTTCTTAAAGGTCCATGCAAGTACTTTCCTGACCTGTTTGTATTCTAGCCTTTGTAGCTTAAAAAAGAAATTATCACCTTCAAATAAGTGTTGTTAATAAAGATGACAAAGCTGCTGTTGATATCATCACTGGAGTTCATCTTATTTAAACAACACCTTGTTCTTAACCACATCTTGTCCCATGTTCTGTCTTCCTCTGAAGCAACAACCTCCCTGGACTGTTCCTCAGTTTTTCTGTTTGTTTGTTATGCTATTTCTTCATTTTCCCAACCAATTTTTCATATTAGATTCAGTTTGCCATTTCAACTCTCTTCCCTTGAACCAACAAACCAAGTTTAAATACTAGAATACTGACACCAACCTAGAAGAGGAACAAACCAAAACTGTTTTAGTTAATCCTAGCAACATTTTACAATTTTTTAATTATTACTAATATTTTAAACTGACCTACAGATGAGTCTTAAATGTTGTTCACAGAGGGAAATATCAGTTAGGACTATACAGCCACCTACTTTCATATTGGAATTACTAAAACAAGGCTGTATTAAAATATTTAATATATTTTGTTATATATATTACATTATACACATACATACATTCCATTAATGTTTTGTTATCATGCCAGTTTATATTTTATCTTGTCCTTTTCTCATTCGTAACTCCCATAATGTGAAAAATACAACTTGGCAATTAAAACTTCAGTTTTGAAAACACATCAAAATGCTTGTTGAATTTTATTTTTAAAGTCTAATCATAAAGAAACAACACTCTTCAACTTCTCTGATCAAGAAGTTTTCCCTTGAGGCAAGTTGGATGGATAATTAATTCGGTACTGGAACAATCCCAGTAGTTACAGACTATTATGTACTAATTACTACCTTTACAGATCTACTGTACACATAATTAATTTCTTCAGAGCACACTATCATTCTTGACTGGCAAAATACACAACCTAAATTACAAGAGTCAGAAATTAACATGATCCTTTAGGGAGAAGGCATTAACTTGCTTTGTAGCATATTGCAATTAGACTATCAATCAAAGAGTGAGAAGTGATTTTGATAGCAGCAGGCCAGATACACCAAGTATTGTCACATTATTATCAAGTTACCTGAGGCACCAAGCATATGATGAATCATCACCTATCTAAAGAGCCGTAACATTTGAATCCTTTACTATTACCTGACACAAGACACTTCATCATACAATTACATGTGTATTTTATGTTCTCAAAATTAAAACACAGCTATAGGGAGTTTCTGAGATCATATTTCACAAATAACCAGACATCATGTTACTGCTGATGGTGGTTATTCCATTATCTGGCAGCCAAATAATTTTCATGTCAGTTAAGAGACAAAAGCAAAATTTAGAAAAAGAATATTCTAGCTGCACTACATAGTATTGCCTGCCTAAACTTGAAAGATTTGCAATTAAGTAGGGCCTTGCCACACACTTCATTCTAGTCTGTTTGGCTTTTTAAACCCACTCTACAGAAACATAAACACACCTCTGCCTGACCTTGCTAAAAAGCAGTGGCCCAAGCCTCCAGAAATGTACAACCAGCATGGATGAGTATGTTAAGCATTAATTCATGTTGAACCTCATTGGAATATTTCCCTCACTTGAAAGGTAGTATTATGTATTTAATAAAAATACTATTTTTTTATTTAGTTTTAGAATTTTGATAGCAGGATGACTTAAAAGACATCACATGAACGCACTCTTAGTTGAGAGTGCACCCCATATGTACACTGTGCACTAACAGCACTGAATGACTTCGGATGATGTAACAGTCTCACAAGGACATGTTGCATTTATCTGATCACTTGTATCTCCTCTCTTCATTTATTAGGATATGTTGAAGGGTTAATACTATGTAATCTAGCTAAGCAGGATTGTTCATAGAGTTTCTTTTACATTTTAATCATACTCCATAAACTGGTGTGATTTTCTTTTTTAATTAAGAAAACATTTATGTGACCACAAAGCTTAAAAGTGACCACACAACATTTAAAAAAAATCTCACTATATAAAGGTTATCCTGACCGTAAAAACAAAAAGAAAAACCACCAAAAACCACAACAGAAAAAAAATAAAAGCAAAAGAAAAAAAAAGCAAACAAACAAAACCCACAAACCAAAACTTGTCTGAAGAGACTGCTGCTAGCAAGTAAGATTTAACTGGTTTAGAAATAAGAAGATAAGGTAGAGCTAATAATACCCTCAATTGAATTTCTTCCTCTTGCTATTTAAATATCAAAACACAAATCAATCCACACTAAGACTACTTTGCAAACCAAATACTACTGAGCATGAAATTTTCAGGTCCTGGAAGTCATGACTCAAAAAGGATGATAATGTTTTCACCAGCAAAATCACTGCTTCCACTACTAAGCAACGCATCATACGCACAAAAAATATTCTGGATGGTATCAGATCCTCCTTTAGAATTAACCAGGTCAAAAGAAAACAAGGAACTGACTGGAAGCTGATACCATCTTTACTCAATTTGCCCCTGCAGCTACACAAGGAAACATACAGAGCATCTGTGTGTTCCATTGCCACCCACAATGCAGTAACTGTCCCACAGCTCAACAGTGTCCAACTCATTCACAGCCACCAGAATTGCCCATTTGTTTTCAAGTGTCTGATCTGGAATACCATTTACTTGCCTAAATTATCTGTGAGACTATAATCATTATTGTCCATTGTTTTCCATCTAGAAGCACAATTCCAAGCTCAAAACACTCATCTAAGATCTTGAATGCAAATTTAAAGCCCTGGAAGCCATTTGTCAGAGATCCCTAAAATAGATTCGGATCAACTGTTTCTCTAGAAGAGTTGAGAAAATCCTTCCATGCTGTGCTGAGATAGTGATAATTAGATCTCAGTTAACTTAGTTCAAATCCCAAGATCTCAAAATCTAAAGTCTGAAAAGGAATATTTCTTAATGTTTCTATTGCTCTCTGCACAACAGGTATTTTCATAGTTGTGCTCAGAAACTGATTTGACAGAACAAATACAGCAGTTTATTACTGATCTGAACCTAACTACTGCCTACCTGGAAAACAGAACCCTTGCTGCAAGGCAGCACACAGTTTAGTGACAATAAACATTATGTTATCCTTGTATCTTAAAACAAAACTATGCTAAATGAGGAAAAAGCCCGAAATTTCATTACCATTGTGCTAGAAAATCATTAACGCAATTCAGAGGTTTAATCGAATTCGAGTGCTGCAGCCTATATGGAATTACAAATTTTTAATAAGTGTGTATGCTATTATTTGGTTTACTTCAGCTACTATTCCCACTGGCATTCTGAAATGCCATGAAATACAAGACAGTAAACACTACTTCCTCACAATTCCTTTTGGCAACTGTCAGTTTTCTTCCACTTCTCCATTTATTTGTTTTAGATACTCACTGTGCTCAAGAGAATACAAAATGCATTTTTCTCTTGTCTTTCTATCATTCTGCCATAATATATTAGGAGACTACATTAAGAAATGAGATTAAAGCAGAAGTTTGATCACAGATTATGCTTGAAGTATTTTGGAGATTAATGAGCTGCAAGTGGCTGTTGAGGTGAGGAAGATAGGTGAACATCAGTTAATGTTTCCTTTTGCAGGCAGCAACTGCAGGAAAAAGCTGCTTATAGAATGCAACTGTTTGAGTCTGTGCTGCAACCAAAAGCTCTGAGACTTCTGGTAGGTTTTCAAGTTCTTCTTAAAACTTGAGCTCAAAGACAGCTACTTTTTCCAGCCAAATAAGATTTTAATATCCTGGGTAATACATAGTAGTATTTTTAACAGTCTTCCCATCCTTTGTTACGGATTGTTATTTTCTACCCTTAACTAAGAATGTAAGGAAGAACAGGAAAAATATCTGCAAGACTGTCACCACAGTAATAAGCTTTTTAGAGAATAGTTTTAGAACTGTGCAACTATGTCAACAGGAATTACCTCATGAAACATACTGCTTTTTTAAAATTTCAAGAGGGTTTTTTTTCACCATTTTTAATGATAAAACATTCCAGGAATTCAGACACAATTTTCTCAGATTCCTGATCAAAGAATTCAGCTCAAGGCAGAAGCTTGTCATTTTCATTAAGAAGGGTCTCATTCCATTTTAAGTGTTACCTGCTGCTAGGTTATCTTCTCCTCTAAGATTTTCCTGTCTTATTGTTCACAGTAAAACCAATGACTAACTCCACATCATTTTAACCTCACTGCAATGCTGGGAGCCAAGAATCTATCTGTATGGAAAAAGAGTGTTAAATTACCACAGATGAAGCTTTTATATTACTGAATCTAATACCTGAACATTCAGAGCAGAAAGTGGGAAGCATTGTAAAAGCAGAATACTAATGGCTGAGATTCAGGGATTACTGAAAAGGGCAAGAGCTCGGAGGGATAGACTTGTTTATTTATCTAATGAAAAACTCAGCTATGACTAAGTCTGTGAAGGGCACAAAGTTCACCAGAGCTATGGTGCTCTGAGAGACCTTCCTTCATCTGAGTTAACTTTTCAAGCACTGTATTAGGATAAACTGCAGTTCTTAATCCTGCAATGCAGGAAACAGCCAGAAGAACACAGTAATACAATAATCAAGGAACTGATAGACAGGAGAACATTCTAGTGGTCTGAATTAAAACAGAAGCCTCCCTATGATCAAAGCAGAAAGCACCACATTAATTGTTATTAAAAAAGAAAAAAAAAGCCCCAAAATGCTTACGGTCAGTATACACTTCAAAAGTGCAAAGTGTGTGCTTGTTTATTCAGATCTGGCCTAAGAACACTTGATACATCTGACTTCATCCACTTTCAAGAACTGCACATCCCTTATGTATATCGTGTTCTAACAAGTCATTAAATGACAAAAGATTTGTGGCTACATCAGGAATCCATTCAGCATCTACCATTTCTTGGACTCTTAATTTGTTTGCCTTCCTCATTAGGCTCTGAGTAAGTTATTGAACCAAAGTTCCAACAGTACTTCCTCCTCTGCAGTGCCTGAAACAAATTACTAGTAAATGGCCACATATGAAATACTGATCAACTGACCATTAAGCATGGATATTAATGAAAAGAATTGAAGAGGCTGTACGGAGCTTCAGAAATACTCAAAGACCATCTAAAAGCCATGAAGAGTTGAGGATGGTATTAAAGTATCAAAACCAAAATCAATATGCAGTTGTTAGCAACTGCATTCTCAAGATAGGATGATAATAATTTCATCTACTACAGAAGGAACTGTTTGAGAAATGATTTTTTTCAGCTAAAGGAAAGAGCGGAAGAGCAATTTACACAACATATTGGGCAGCTTCACCTAAACAAAGCAAACTCCAATATGGTTTTTATTCTCACTGTATTGCTCTCTCTAGTTGTCAAACAGCCCCATTTCACACTGTGTTCCAACAAAAATCAGTAGACAGCCTGAGAGTTTTCGATGGTATTAGGCAAACAGCTTAAAGGAGTGTGCACTCATACATACAGCCCTTGGAAAACTCACTTTTGTCATTCACTAATGACAGTAACAATTCAGCTTAACTGTACACAGCCTTTTGGGAAAGAAGATTCCTAGATTCCACAACACAAATTTAATTACTAATGAAAGAAGCTTATTTAAAGACTTCTTTTTTTTTTCTTAAGGAAGAGATGCATTAAGTATAAAAAGTGAAGCAAATACTAAGGATCCAAACAAAAGAACTTTGAGAAGAACAATGTTTTCAACCCAAATTTTCAAGAATCATGACAGCAGGCACATTACAGAGTTGTGATTTTGCAGTTCACCTGCATTTTGTAATTGCTATTTTTAAGTCTTACTTGTAGAGGTTTTTGCTTTAGCAATGATGAAAGTAAATTTGTTACCCATCAAAACCTCCACGTGTGGAATATCTAAAAGAACCTGACAACTTACAGTTCCTGTAGCTAGGAATATTAATGTAGATGACCATAATTTTAGGATTATAATTTAAATTTAATTATAACAATGTGAAAACATTCACATCTGTCTGCAACATATGCTGCTTTTTAAGAAGATATTATTACAAAAGGTTCCTCCTCCCCATGCTGTAAAAGTGAGGGAGGAGCAATTCTTGTAATCGACTGCTATGCTTAATAAAAACACACATTTTATATTATCTTCCTGCTATAAAACCATTATGTGGATTCCATGGTATTGCACAAAGCATAAAAGAGACTGTAATTGCACAGTTTTAAACTTAATAAAAGCATAATACCAAGTAAAAGAATAATGTACCTTTCATTTGTGTTCCAAAGGTAAGCGCCAATTTTGCAAAGAGTTCTGGGTCTTCAAATTTATCTTCTTCGGCTTTTACCCAAAAGCTGTTTTCTCCTATCTCTTGAGGCTCAATCTGAAACAGAAATGGCATTTCCGAAGTTAGTAACTAGGATTTCAATAGCCAAGTTAAAGCAAATACTGCTAGACTTTTGTGATATTGGATTAAGTTTAGGTGAGTTCCAGTTGGTATATTCTCTTGAAAATGCTTCCCTGAACAAAACATAATTAGATGTCCTGCCCTTGGTCTACACAATGACTTTAATTTTAGTTCTTCCCTTTAAAAAGGTATCTAATCAGGCTTCAGAACCTATTAGCATGTGGGTGTAGAAATGTTCTGGCTTTTCTCTTTATTACTTTCTAGATAGTTCCTCAACTTCACTCTTCACCACTGCTACACATCCCTGCAACTTAAGAAGGAATGGCCTGTCAGGCTGCAAGAGTACAGAAAACCTTATTTGCAAATGATACATCAGTGTATACCTTTTAGTGGCTCCATAATAGAATTTTTTTCTACAGTTCCCATTTGTAATTCCAAATATATACACAGACTCAATTACAGTACCTTACTTGATACTGGCTCTACTATAAGAAGGAAGTAGTTTGAAATAGGGAAGCTGAAAGCCAATTTTACTTTCCACATATGAGTCAGAGCAGCTATTTTGTTTTCAATATACATTCTCCTTTCTTTTTTTTTTTCAGTTTTATCAATTCTATGCAAATTGTTTTAAATGTCAATTTTCAAGGACTATCTAACTTCACCATAATACACAGGAGATGTATCAATATGCTTTGAGTCCCACTAGGGCTTCAGTACAACACACTGATCTTAACTTTCTACTCTATGACAAACCTGAAAACGTGTTGCTGCTTTACCACCAGCTGTAGGTAAGGCTTTTTTCAAACTACTTTCCTCTAGCACTAGTGGTGACAATAGATACAACAAAACACATTAAATTAAACAGCACAAATTTTATTCCCAAAGCCCTGGCTTCTTGGAAGTGATGATCAGATAGACTCTTCTCTTTTTCAGTATGCAAGGAGATCTCTGGCACTGTTCCCAGAGCACTTAAGCAAAGTGTCCATCTGCAGTTCCTTTCCCCTGTCCTACACAGTGTTCAGATGTACACTTTATAAATTATTTTTTATAAACACATGAACATAATTGATTACAATGAAATTGGATGCAATGACAAATATGTAATACAAACTAAAAAGCTTAATTTTCTCTATGGTTATAGGATAGAAGCCTGTTTCACAATTATAAAGCCAGTGCAACTGACTCTATAAGCAGATATTACTTAAGAAGGACAAGTGAGTGCAGAAAGTATGAGGCTGAAGTTTCCAGCACTGCCATACTGCACTGTCACATCTAAACCCAAGATTTAATGTCCTTCTGTTCTTTTAATTCTCCTCCCCCAAGAAAGAAGGAAAATTGTAGCTTATATGCAGGTTATTTTAGCATTTAGATTCAAATTTATTTGGACATTTATTAAAATTAATACATTAAAACCAAGTTTGACTATTTGGAACATTGTTCCACTTTAAAAATTTGAAAGCTTGTTTTTAAACTATTACTGCTATAAACACTCAGGTTATTCTGGCACATATCCAAATATTCTGAAATACAGTATCAAAATACTAAAAGTGAGTTCTAAACATTATTTACTCTGGTAAAAGAGACTCTACATTTACAAGTTGGGCTTTTCCATACAGGTTTTATCTCAACTGTCTAGACTCCTCCTAAAATTAGTGGGATTAATTATTCATAGTACAGCTCTTATTTGGTACTCTAAAGAATGAGTCATTTCACTATCCAATAATCTTGTCAGACAGAAAATTTAAGCTTAGTTTTTCTTAGGAAGGCAATTAAAATCACTTATTCCAAAATTTCAGAGGACAATCTAATTTCTCTTCCAACATTAAACTTCTGCCATTGCTAGTTCTTGAAATGCTTTGCTTGAAGCAGTGATGGCAAATATTCAGAAACTGGACACAGCAATTGAACTTGAATGACCTGAAAAACCCTGTGGGGAAAAAAAACTAGAATCCTTTCCAAACACAGTGTTGTTGCCCCCAGACCACCCATCTTTACATATGCTCTTAAAACTGAAACTCCATTGTGTCTGACAGCAAGGATGAGCTGTGTAAGAACTGAATGGACTGGTAAGCCTGTGTCCCAGCACTGCTGTGAGAACCATCTACAGAGGATGTACTGCTGTGCAGCAGTGTGATTCACTTCAGAGGCTTCATATTAAAAGATTCAGCATCTTCAGCCAGGAACATCTGGCATCTCAAGTGATTCAGCTCCATCCAGGACACTATGGTAACACCCAACTTTACAGAAAGATGTGTATCTACATCCATATAAATTTCCCAACAGTTCTATCAGCTGTGAAACCTCTTGAAAAAAAACTACACTCTTTCAGAGTGAGATTTAAATTACATGTTCAATGAAAAATAGCAACTTAAAGTCAGCACTGACCATCTGCAGTCGCTTAGTAAAATCAAGTTGTTGATGAAAGTTCTTGGTACAGACACACTAGTGAGATAAAATATGATTTTCTACCAAAGTGCCAAGACAGTAGCTGGCAGTAAAAAGATTTAGCACCTTGGCAAAAAAGTAGCAGATATCCAGTCAAACTACACTGAATTCCAAGGCAGAGCTCAAACCAGATAGCATGTAATATATAAAGTCCTCCTTTGATTTGTCTTGATGATTTGTTGATGTATGTATTTTTTCCTACAGCAAACCTTAATACATCTACCATGTTTTACACTGCTAAAAAAATGCCAACCAAAAACTACTTTTAAGATGTAATGGTTGAGACTTGTTCCAATTCAATCTAAGAAACTACTTCTTTTATATGGAAGGAACAGTGGCTATACTGATCAAAATGAGATTTAAAAGCAATATGTACACAACCATCCACTTGGATACTTGCATAACTTACCAAAATGACCAATTACACACTGAGATGTAAGTAATAACCATTAACTGCCCTTACAGATTAGTTTGCAAGTCAGAAATTTCACTTACAGCTCAAGCAAATGTTTATATTTTAACATCTTTTAAAAAACTAAATGTGATTAAGCAGAACGTGCTAGGACTGTGCAGAGGCTCCATTCATGGAACTCAATGGTGCCCAAACACTTCACTTGAGCAGTCCCATAGCTCCTCCCAGTGGCCTTAACACTACCCTAGCACTATACTAATTAGAAACAACTAATCAATATCTCTCAGATTAATAACCTACAAGTACCAATATAGAACATGTAACAGCACTTCCTGAACTTATAACTACAAAGAGAGATCACAAACTTAGAAGCTTTCTACACGAAATAGCATGCAGTTATCTGTTTAAAAATTGCCTTAGAACTACTCTAACTGAACACAAAGTTCGTATTTGCAACTTAACACAAAGCCTCAGCCATGCTCAGGGTACCTAACAGGCTGAGGCCTCATTCTCATTTGGCTCATCAGAGTTTTGCCCTCTGCTTTGATACTGATCTAGAAAACAAGCAACTCTCTGAAGAACTGTTAAATTCACTAAGTGCTCCCCCAGTGATTAAACTCCACACTCCCCAGAGGAGTAGCAGGTGTCTTCCCAGACCTGCCCTGAGGACAGAAAGAAAACTCACCATCTACTGCCACCTCCTGATGTCATTACAGAAATTCACTGAGCTTAGCACACATTCTCTGAAAGCTCTCACTCAGCAATGTGCAGCCCACAGACTTTAAGAGAATTTTGTATTGTAGCCAAGTAAGATCCTGAGATATTCATCTGTCAAGCACCAAACAAATTTCTGCCAACAAGAGTCTCATTTAAAAACTCATTGTAGTACACAGTATCAAATATATTTTTAATGTAAAGGAAGGAGGGGGAACATCAGCTTCATAAGCCTAATATAGCCATGATTTCAACTCAGATTTAATATTAAACCACATACTGCTGGATCAAACTCAGCATAATTTTAAACAAAACTACATACTAATATTCACTCCAATAAACATTTCTTCAGTGCTTGCAATAAAAATTATGTTTAGTAGCACTATTGCCTTTAGAGCCTTCTGATAACTTTTGCAACTGTCTTAACAGGGGAAACATCTGCCTTTCTCAGAGTTAAAGTATGCAGTAAAACTATAATTGACAGGCAAGTAAAGCATCAAAAGTCAAACTTCCTTTCAACTTCAAGAATTTATCAGAAGAAAAAACAAAAGAAACGTGAATACAAAATAAGTTTCATTTGGTAATTGATACCTTAATTTATGGAAAATTGCTGTACTTTTTCAGAGGACTGAATAAATCATTTAGCTAAAGACACCTGCCCTTAAACAGAAATTTAATTTGTATTCTTAGTATTATACTGCGTATAGAATTACTTGTTTCAATTAGCAAAAATTCTTTTGTCAATGCCTTTCCACCCTTCTCTTTTTAAATTAATCAAGTTTGTGTCATGTAAGGCTTTTAAAATGAAACTAGATCACTCAAATAAATTGCCCCCATAGTGGTTTCACTAATACTAATACTTAACTAATTCTTCTAATTCACTAATTCTTTTTAGAAGAAATTTATGGAAGGCATAACCAAAAGAATCATGCACAGCTCTGTTGAGAAGGTATCAAAGCTAAAACAGTCTCTTGAAGTCTGATCCACCTTCAACCTGTCCTCAAAAAAAGAAAAAAACAACAATGGACCATACAATTTATGGCTCCCACGGCTTGCTTAACCCAGAGAAGACAAAACTAAAATCAGAGTTTTGCTTCGCATTGTTTTCCTAGATTCCATGTACCTGATCATACCAAGTTTTGCTGCATTTTACACCTACAGACTCAAGTAAAATTTCTTAAAACACCTCTTTTCTCAAAATCCTCTCATTTCTCAGACACACTTAAGTTCAGCCAACAGTTTTAGTTATCCCTTGACTCGAGATCCTGTGTTCAACTTCAAAGTAAATGGCAGACTTCCAAACCATCTTCAATCCTATTGTCTACTTCAAGATACATTTTCCCTGTCCTAAAGCTAAGTGATATTTGAACTCAACTTTTTGTGGGAAAAAGTAGTTATATTATTTAAGAAGTTAACATTTTAATTGTTTGCTAACATAAAGCTGCTTTAAACAAGACACTTTACCTTTGGAGTGTTCACCTATCAAGGTAAGTATCAATTAAAGCTGAAAATCAGCCCAAACTGAGAACTGCTAGCTACAGGGATCTCCAAAATATGGGGTGTTAAGGGCCCTCGGCAGTATTAAACACTTAAAGCCTATTCCATAGTGTAAGGTGTCTTTCAAAACCAACACCAACTGAATCACAAGCAATGCACCAAGATAAAGAATGGAATGAACTCCTCAAACTTCATGACTACTATTAACAATCTAATGCAATTCCTAGCACATTACTTCCTTCTCCCTCAAGTGCCACTTTATGTATGGGGATATAAATATTGTAATACCTTTGACCAGTTGATTCTTTTCATTGAGACTTCCAGGTTATACTTCTTCTTCTCCTTCATCCCATGTGGTAATGCTGGTGTCACCGGGAAGGGAGCAAAAGGAATCCCTCCAAGAGGTGGTGGCAATGGAGGCCCACCAAAAGGTGGTGGTGGAGGTATTGCTCCACCAGGTAGTGGAGGTGGTGGAGGTGGTACTGCTCCACCAGGTAGTGGAGGTGGAGGTGGTATTGCTCCACCAGGGAGAGGAGGAGGAGGTGGTATTGCTCCACCAGGAAGAGGAGGAGGTGGTGGTATTGCCCCACCAGGAAGAGGAGGAGGTGGTGGTATTGCCCCACCAGGAAGAGGAGGAGGTGGAGGAGGAGGAGGTGGCCCCACTCCACCAGGTAGCGGAGGTGGTGGAGGTATCGCTCCACCAGGTAGAGGAGGTGGTGGAGGAGGAGGAGGTGGTATTGCTCCACCAGGCAGTGGAGGAGGTGGAGGAGGAGGAGGTATTGCTCCACCAGGCAGTGGAGGTGGTGGAGGAGGAGGAGGTATTGCCCCACCAGGTAGAGGTGGTGGAGGAGGTATTGCTCCACCAGGCAGAGGAGGCGGTGGAGGAGGTGGTGCATTCTCATTTGCTAGGGTTGGATGTGCTGGTCCTACTTCTGTCAGTTGACCTGTCAGGCCTGGACCCTGAAATATAAAAGAGGGATTCTTTTTATTAGAGTAGAAGTAAGGTTTAATATGAAGTTGAACCAACTAGGATGCCTTCTAGTCAACTGGACCTCAAAAAAGTGAAATGCAACTGTTCTCCTATTCAAATAAGGAGCAATAACAATAGATTATAACATTTACCAAAAACCTGACAAGTTAACTGAATAACCCAGCATTTGTATAAAAACAAATTGCTTCCACTTTGAAGAAAATTTAATAGTAGCAGTTAAGATTTAAGTGAACAGAACAGCACTTTATTTGATACCAATGCACTAAACATTTATCCCACTTAGGATATCCTGGCAAGCTAGGGTATCAGAGATGGTAGTAACCACACTGAATTATAACAACACTAATTTTTCCTCAGAAATCACTGAAGCAGCTATTGCAGTGCAAGAGGTTATAGGACCACAGTTGATCATACCTATCCTGACATCTTACTGGGGAAGGCAGGGAGAAAGTACAACAACAAAATAATCATGCTCTCTTTTAAATCTGTCTGCAGTTGTTTCTGTGGCAATAGGAGGAAAGAAGAACTGCAATACCCATTCTTGTAAGTTCTAAAAGGAACAATTAAGAGAAACAGTAGCATGTAAACCATCAGAGATGTTTCTCTGTTGATAACATGATTCCAGCCTAGTGCAAATGCCTTACAAATTTTTGTCAAGATTATCTGTTAAAAAGCAGCATCAGGAGCTATGCACAAATCACCACGAGTTTATACTGTATTTCCTCTAATTTTTAATATGCAATATAGGCTTTTCTTTTCATCTGATTTGCATACTATTTCCCTGTGTAATTATTTGCTGTTTCTGGTCTCAAAGAAGCATGAATTTATTAAAAAAAAGTCAAGCTGAGAAAAGCTTCCAAAAATAAATGCCACAGTATGGGGAACATAAGACTAGAGAAAAAAAAGGCACTGTTATCAGAAAGTTCACACTTTCTACTCTACCATTATTGTGAATGAGCTGTAATGTCTGGATGATCTGAACTGTGTTATGACTAATAATTCATCAGACTACAATAAATTTTCGGCTTTGCACAAGGCAAGTGTTTCTTTGGCCCACAGACCACTTCACAAGTTGTAATACAATAACTGGTGAACACATTAAAACAGACTGTCAAATTTCGGTGTCAGGTCCTCTTGTCAGTACTTGTAACAAAGATTAAAATCAGCAAGAACAAAATATGAACAGAAGCATCTGTGTGTGAAAACAGAGAAAGAAACCATAGGACACCACAGGTTATACAAATGATTTGTATGCACTATAGCAAAGGACACAATGAACATCAGTCTGTTAAATGCAGTGTAACATGCTTACAGTAAGATGAGATGGACAGTGATCTACACAGAGCACAGACAACTTGCCATCCTGAAAGCAGGATGATGGCAACCAGTTATAGCACATCCTCTTATTAACCACAGGCATTAGAATATCCATGATGAAGGCAAAAGGGAACAGGCAGAACTTGTCTAGCACTGAAGGAGCAGCAAAAAAGCAGGCTGAAGTGAAAAGATTAAACCATTGTATCTGTTAGTTCCTAAAGGTTTAAAAGACCTATTTAAAACCCGATTCATTGTCATTAAATGAAAGAAATACAAGAGATGTTGTGAGAGGTCAACAAGCAGCATTTTTTGTCCTGTCTGCTTCACTAGTGCTTCACTTGGAGATACAGTTCTGGAGCTTGTAAGCAAGATTCATGAGGAAATGAATGCAAGCAGATTCAGCTTTCCCTATATTAAGTATCCATACTTAATATACATACATATATTCTTAGTATTCTACATCCATAAGGTCTTGAATTTTGTTATTTTTACCCATGAGACTGGATAAAACTAGAGTAATACTCATTTTAGAAATGGCTAGTCTGATACCCATTTTAACAGAAAGAAAAAAAAAAAAGTCAGTTGCATGCACATGCTGAAAGACAGGTTTACTATGACTGCATGCACATGCTGAAATGTATGCATCTTATGCATGCACAGCTATCATGATTTCCACCTTTGCAATCCAAGTATAAAGCCTTCCGAAACAAACACTTTCTGGAAAACATACAGAAAACAAACACTTTCTGGAAAACATACAGAAAACAAACACTTTCTGCAAAACATACAGAAATAATACTGGAAAAGTATAAACAACAAGCACTGGGAGAAAGAAAAACAGGCTAAATTTCAAACCTTTTATAGGATAAGGAATGTGTTTCCTCAATAAAGCAAATACCTTTGGCAGATGTTGAATATACTACTATTTGAAAAATGTTACCTCCAGTAACTATCCTTAGTAATTTATGCTGGCTTAAAAACAAACCAATAAAACTATGTTTCAAAATTCTGACAATACACTCCTGCACAATTTACTTTCAATTATTAAAAAAAAAAAAAAATTAAACTGTGGAACTTACTGTGATTTTGTTTTATTACCTGGGCACGTAGCTGTTTGATTTCCGTTTCAAGTTCTTTGATTTTCTCTTCTCGTCTCTGTAGCTCTGTTTGTGCCTCTTGTCGAGCTGTGAACTCTTCATCAAACTGAAATGATTAACCAACACACAAGTGTTTGAACATTTATGTCCACAGTAGATATTATACTTTCAGGAATTGATCAAACACTATCTCAACTAGAGAAATAGATACACATTTAAAAAAAAAAAAAAAAAAAGTATCTTTCCAGTACGTGTTCTTCTAGTATCACATCATTTCTTCCATCAATAAGTCAAGACACAGAACCACTCAGATCCAGCTCCTTAGCACAGCTACAAGTTCAATAGGTTCTGCAATGCCAGCACAATATTGCAGACTTAAGCTTGGTACTTGAGAAAACATGTTGTATCAAGATACATTCTGCACAAACCCACCAAAAATGATAAAGCAGCAGAAGCACCAACTTCTTAAGAAATATCCCCCAAAAATTTATTACAAGAAATATATTGAGCTGCAATATTTCCCACAGGTATCATTTTAAATGCCTAACCTCTTCTGTATCTAGTAAAAAATGAGAAGTACCCATGACTGAAATAGGTTATCAAGATCCTAATAAAAAAAAGAAAGAACTGGAAGAGAAGAATGAAACCATTAGCAAAACAGGTTCCAAAATGCACTGTAAGATACCTAATGTAAACGTAAATAATAACAAAATAAATTTCTCATAGTGTAGTAATTTATCATGGGTTTTATAAGGAAAGAAAGCTGTATTTTTATGTTAGCATCTCTATGACTGGAGTCAATGCTTTTTCAAACACAGAACAAAACCGCTTTTCATTTCTTCAGCTTCTAAACCAAAGCTGGATAAAGAATTATTAAAATCCCCTCCCCCCTTTTAACCCTATACCTTCACTTTAGATATTTACCTACAAAAAAATCTTTCAGTAACCAAAATAGAAGCAAGCAGAATTTTTTCCATCAGTAATCTACAGCAGATAAATAGAAGGGGAGATATTTACAATTAAGGGCCCTCATATGCTTTTGAATTCACAGTAAGCTGGAACCTGAGTCTGACACAAAGACATAAAGCTATGCAATGTGAAAGAACATCCTGCCTATGAGATGAGCTATTTCCCACTTCCCACTAAGTTTCTGCTGTAACAAAAAAAACCAAAAACAAAACAAACAAACAAAGCCTATGGTGCTCTTGCCATGGTTCTGTTCCATATGCTATGAAGCATGATGGTTTAGGACTTACCTTTCTGGAAAATTCTGCTGCTTTCTTTTCACTCTCTTCTACTTTAGCTTTGTCCACACATGCATCTAGAATTCAAATAAAATAATACACAGAAGTCAGGGAAGATATATCACACCTCTGAGGTGCCCTCCAACCATAATTACCATGTGATCCCATGGCACTAAGTGACAGACAAGAAAATAAAATTATTTACAACGTTGATCTGACCAAGCATGTGGTGAATTATTTTGATAAACAAAATCTGTAAATATAAAAAGTATTGAGGACACAAGACCAAGATAGTTGAAGATAAAGCATTATAATTGTTCTGCCTATAGCATGCCCTTAGTTCATGCCCTTGTTAGTTGAATCTACTACTAAATCAGATGAAAGAAGAATTTTTACACTACTATGAAGTAGAAGTAATTTGAGGTTTCAAATCAGAAAACTTCCTTTCCAGAATAGAATCTAAAATCAGAAATTTCCTTTTTTCATTAAAATTATTTTGTAGGCAAGGAGAATTCAGACAGACTGTGAAGCACAGCTTTCTTCACTCAGTGGTATGAAGCACTTCACTCCTATGAAATATTTACTCCAGAGATGCCCTTGTATTTTAAGAATACAAACCAATCTTAAGAAAAGCATAAAACAACACTTATAAATGCTAATAACTGCCATTAAAATGATACAGCATTTATTCAGCTACTTCTTTCCCATCTGACATGAGCACTTAGTTTCCCAGTGCCTTAACTGATTAGTTTACCATGAACTATCCTCAAATACCTGGGAAATACTAGAGAAAATATTATTGGAATGATCCATACAACAGTTATAAATCCACCAACTAATGTTAAATTTGGTACTTGTAACAGAACTGAAACCCAAACAATTATCAACAATCAATCTTTTATTATTAACACTATTGTATTCAGATCTAAGTCAGGACAAATGTGGAAAAGAAAACATCATAAACTTCCATTATTTTATTTATGGCTGCAGGGACTGACCTGGCCTCCAAACAAATGAAAAAATTCACACAGTCAATTTAAGTTTAGACAGAAGCATACAAAGTAAAACATGCAGTTCCACGAACAATGTAAAAATGCTTATAGCATACTAACCAACAAGATGAGTAAAATCCACATCCAGTCTTCCTCTGCTTTTAAAATCTGGGTCTACACCACTGCAGGGCAATACTATCTGTGATACGCAGTCATCTATTATCTTGTAATATTGAGGTCTAACAAAGAACACATTTTACAAGATTAGAAGAACATGAAAAACTGTTTATGCAATACAGAGGGCAGAAAAAGGGAGCAATTAGCTCCATATATATGAATTATACAAGTACCAGTAAAAGGATCAAGTTAAATTCTTATTTGTACTCTGGCTAATAAAGCATAGCTGTAAATTTCCCAGAAAAATAGCTGAAGAAGTTCAGGATTCTGCAAAATATTGTGCACTTCTCATCCATCCTTTGTCAGACAAAAATCAATGAAACAAATGTCTCCAGCATTTTGAATACAGGCTGCAAGAACTACTTAGTACATTCTCAACACAGTGAATTCCATCACTGGCAACTCTAACAGTACTCAATTAATTTTTAAATTATTTCATTATTAACTTAAGTGCTTGAGATGCAGCTGAACACCACATCTAGGACGCTCTAGCATCAGAGGATCCGGTGCTCAAAATTTTTAGTTCTTACCAGTGCAAAGGATCACATCTCAATTTCACATAGCATAGAGCTCTCGAAGTAGGAAAGACTCAAACCTAAACTGATGATATTCCAAACTTGCAAATTAAAAGGGGAAAAAAATACTAAAAATTGAAAATTTCCTCGGTTATATTTGATTCTCTTGCATGTAGGGTGGACAGGGCTAGGAGCAACCTGGTCCTGTGGCAGATGTCCCTGCCCATGGCAGGGGCGTTGTAACTAGATGAGATTTAAGGTCCCTTCCAATCCAAGCCATTCTATGATCCTATGGCATCTCTTATTTTTATCATCCCAGCCCTTTAAAACACAAAATTACTACTTTAATCAAAAATTTTGTATATGTTACTTCAACACAGCTGGAGAAACTATGGGGTGCACATATAAGGAAAGAAAACACTAAAACAACAAAATATAAGGCACTTTCAATTACTACAATTACATTTCAAGTTCTTTGAAGTCATGAAGCTATCAGACTTGAATAAAGGAAAAAGTGTTCAACAAGCTAAGAGACTTTTGGGATGAAGGTGTTAGGATAAGGCTTAAGTCTTTTAAATAGGCATTATTGTATTTAACAAGACCTTTTCAGTATTAACATTGAGTATAAAGGTGAATAACATCAGCTACAGACCAACTATCCTGCATGATTATGAGCTATTCAGTTTACTAGAATCTTTACTAGATTCTACTCCCACCCCCCCAAAAAAAAACCAGAAAACAAAACAAAAAAAACCACCCAACAAAAACCTAAATCTTACAGCTGACACTTACCTGATATAGTAATCACTCCTAATGAGAAGTAAATGTTGGAGAATTGACAAGAAGTAATTTTCAGAAGCAGTGTCTTTTAATAGATTGTACAGCAGATGAAATACTTCATTCACATCAGTGCAAAGATTGTTAAGGAAATACAAGAACTTAAAAGAAAACAAAACCAAACACAAAATACCACAAAAAGAAAAGAAAACCACAACACAACCTCCATCCAACCCCAAACCCAGATCCCCAGATGATGTCAATATTATTAAAGTAAAACCTTTTAACACTCAAAACTGCTGTCCCTGTTTGTAAATATCTTTTGTCCACTACAACTATCCAAAGAAAATTTCCCCTAACAATTAAAATGTGTTTTAATAATATTCAGAAACAACGTTAAGACAACTTATTGCTATGGAATCCTGTAAACATTTCACAGAAAGCTTTAATTTTTTTTGAAGTAAGCCAGGCTATTGGCAAATATGTTTGAGTAAAGCTTTTTTTTTTCCCCCAAGAAAATTACCTATAATTACCTTTTCTTTAAAGCAACAGAATTATTTGTTAGCGATTTACATACTGAACTTACAGAATGAAATTCACAGCTTCTTCAAAACGGAAGAAAGCATCTTCAGTGCTGCAGAACCTACTACAAATTTTGTTCCAACTTTGTTATCAAAACTCTTTTTTCTTCAACCTTATAATTGCTCATGGAGTTAATTTTCTGTCTTCATATTACAAGCCAGAGTTTATCTTTGTAAATGTTGTTTATGTAAAATTAATTCTGTTCCAAATAACTTTTATATTGGAAACACAAAGTCCTGATTTTCAAAAAAAGTTGTAAGCAAAACAAAACTGGAAAGAAATCTGCATGGTAAAGTCCCTAGTAAGATACACAACTGACAAATAAACTGCCATTAAAGCATTCTAACTTACATTTAATAGCTACCAGGTGATGCAACAAGCTTCAGCACCATTTCTCTAAAGGATATTCCATTTCAGCTTTGATATCATTGAGGCGATGTGACAGTTCAATTACGTCGTCTTCTTTGTTCTCATCAAACACTTTCAGTTGAATATCAAGCTCTTCATTTTCCTTATCTTTCAAGCTCTATTTTTCAAGGCATAGTATATCTTAATTTTTCCCTTTTAAAGCAAGATTTCCCACCCTTTCAAATTTTATATCATGACAAAATGTAAGATGTTCACCTTCATAGCAGGTGTAAGCTGTAACTCAAGGTCTTATAATTGCTTAGCATTGAAAAACATCAGCACATAAAGCAAGTGTGGGCTGAAGAACAAACATCAAGCCTTCTAATTTAGTTGAGTTGTCTTAATAGGACAGAGCCAGCAACTTATGCTTGTTTATGTCAGTTTCTTTTAAAAAAATACCACAAGAATATTTCAAAGTGCATGAAAGTGCACTTAAAAAGCAACAAGTGTAAAGGAGTGTAAAGAAGGTATGCTAGCAACTGCTGCTATTAAGTTAATTATTGCATTGAAAAATACTTATAAGTAAAATATATCAATATATTTTATTGCTAGTAGTACTAAGCATTTTATTGCTTAGTAGTTGGAGCACTGAAAATGCTCTAAGACTCTACAAAGTTCTTTAGAATGATTTATTAAAATTTGTTTTACTTGCCACCTCAGTCCCCCCCCACCAAAAAAAAACCCAACAAAACCAAACCACCTAAGATTTCTAAGATTTTTTCAGGCTTTCAGATGTTCTGCATGAAATATAAGCATGTCACATAGATGTATCTACATGATAGAAAACCTAAATACATAACGTAGGAACAATTAACACATCAGGAAGAGTTTAAAAGCTGAATTTGCTAAAAATAGAAGGGTTTTATTCCTGAGAAACACTGTTGATTCAAAACTTGGTAGCTTAAAAGTTATTAAAAAAATGTAAATTCTGTTTCAGACAAATACAAGCTCTTTGTTGCTCTTTAATTTCATCTTTAGTGACAAACTGCTGAGCAGTTTAATCATACATATTCTTGATGTAAACATCACAATGGTTTCTGGGTTAAGAGCTAGAAATCTACCCCTAAGTCACAAATATTCATACACTACTACCCATTAAGGCATACTTCTGTGCAGCTGCATAAAGACATGCAGTCTCAAAGACAGTAAATTTTATTTTTTCCCCCCTAAAACACCAAATAGATTTTCAGAAGGCAGACTACAGAAAAACAGATTTCATAGAAAACAACAAGAGAAGCACATACAAAGTTAATCCAAGATTGGTTCCACAGCAGACCCACGTTCACTGCATGTACTTTGAGCTCATTATGCTAAGTTTGATGACTACTCTAATTTAATTGCCAATATATTGACTTGTTTCATCTACCATTCTGGTTTAAATAGCTCTTGAGAATCTAATTTTGCAACTATGCAGAATGAAAGTAGATTTGAATTGATAGTCCTTCCCAGGTCTGACCTTCCCTATCTGCAATCTTTCACATCTGCTCCTCTCAGTAAAACAATGTTGCTATCTTCAACAATCATAAACAGGTGAATGTGATCAATTCCTATATACAAAGGACTTACAGGCAATATTTTCTTCAGGCCACAACGTAAAAACTCATTTCTCAAGTGTATCCTGAATTCAAGCTCATCTGATGATGTGATGAGGGCATTGATGAGCTGCATACATGCTACCTGTTATCAGAAATGCAGGGAAAAACTTTCAGTATACATAGAAGGAAAAGAAATACTTTGACTATTTCAGTTTAATTATAAAATCAACTGTCAAGAGATTTATATTTATTACACAGCATACATGCAACATTACTTTGGTTAATTTAGGAAATAAAAACTTGTGTTTTCATATGGTGAGTGCTTCTGCTATTACATCATATAAAGGATGATAGTTTTATAAAGCTATTCCCACACTGCAGTTCCACATTGCAACTCTTTCTCCTCAGTGTACTCAAATTTGAAAAAAACCACCTCTTTTTACAGTAATTGAAAATTAAAGGAAAAAACCTTAAACCCCCCCCCCCAAAAACCACACAAACCCACCCATACACAGAGTAATTCACATCTACACGTCTTTTGTAGTCCTGTACAGCACTTCTGCAAACTGCTTCAGCTCTCAGGATACTGGCTGATGCTATAATTGAACAGCTGTGCACTTTAATTGATTTACTTTAAAATAGGTAGACAATAGCATAATGCCAGAAGTGCTGATACACGTTAAAAGATTAAAATGGGACTCCAGGGAAATGCCAAGTTTGGTAAAAGATGTTAACTGCTAATAGAAGTAGCACTAGAGTAGAAAAAAAAAATTCATCAAAAAATATCAATACCTGTAGAGAAAAAAAGTCAGGTAAAAGCACCCTTCCTGTTTTAATTATATTCACTATTTAGTTCTAATGGAACAGCCCATGAAGTCTTGAATTTCTAATAAAATACTCTTTGAAAGTCACTCCCTTTGTACAGCTGAATCTTTAGATAATGTCGTATCATCATGCTCGCTCGAATGATTCTTGTTATTTTACTACTATGACATGACTTAACAAGCCAAAGTACATGTCCAATCTGAAATTAATAGAGAGAAGAGGTGCCATCTGCTATGACTGCTTTGCCAGAAGAGACTCTGGCTTAATGGCTTGTGCTAATACATTACAAGTAGAGAACAATTTTGTCAGAAACAAGTTAATGAGTCTTACAATTGTACCTTTACTGCTGCCTCCGTGAGGTGTTGGGGCAGGAGTGCTGTGTGGTTGGTTCTGTTTGTTTTAAAATAACAAGGTCATGGAGTCGGAAACCAGTTCAAAATGAATTCTTTTGGGATACCATTATTAAGACTAGGATGTCATTTATAGAAACTTACTGATCACCATTAACTCATCAGCTCTTTAACAAGATCTTCTGACAGTAAACAGAGAAGAATTACAACTCGAGCTGAGACACATCCTATCTAACAATGCAAAACAGATCCACCTTCCTTCCAAGTACACCCACTCTGCCTGCAGCCTACTTTTCCATATCCTTCAGACATGTTAACTTATGGTCACAAAACTTGCATAAAACCATTATTATGAGAAGGAAATACAATCATTCTTTACTAGAATATCAGGCACTTGGGCTGTAGATAAACACAAAGTTACAGAGAAAAAAAAAAAAGGGGGGTAGGGGGGGCAACTGGAAAAAGCAATGCAACTTCAGAGTATTTATGCTTCTTTTCTAAACCCAAAAGACAGAAAGGAAGTACTGCCTCCAGCTCCTTATATTCCAATCTCTCCAGCAAAAATAACTAAAACATTTCAGAGGACGGACTGGGAGATGGATTTTTATTGGTCCATTAAACCACACAAAATTCCTGGTAATAAAAAGCTTTCACAGACTTAGTACCTGATCATTATATTTGGCATCTAAGAAAAGGAATATTACTAATTACTCCCTTTTTATTAAGGTCAAGAATTTTTAATCCTACTTTTGGGACGAGGAAGTGAGTTTATTGGTTTCAGACTATTAACAATTAGAAAATCTACTATCAGCAAGCCATTTCTACTTAATATTTCCTTTTACTGAACACTAAAGTAACGGCACTAAAAGACCATGCTGGTAAGTAATTTCAAGATGATAAAAAAATACACAGTCCTCTAGTATTTTATATTATTTCTGAGGCATTAGGAAGCATATAAAAAGGTAAACCCACCTGTAATTGTAAGAATTCATGGTTTTTCAGTCCTTCAACAATCTGAGAAAAACGTTCCCTGTTATGCCTTTCAGCAGCAGTTGTTATAGCACCTAAAAGATCACCCAGACTAAGAGAAAGATAAACTGTCAAAACCATATCACAGTCAGCTTCCTCATTTCAAAGATACTTATCCAAGTATTTACACAGCTCAAGACTTAAGTACACAGAGAATGTTATTTATCTACATTTATCTATATAAAGTTGGAAAGCTCAGAAACAAGTATTAACATAACTATAAGATTAATGTTGAATTTAAAAAAAAAAAAGGTGAATAAATCTCTACATTATTGTGACATTCAGGGAAGAAATAACCAACAGAAAAACAAACCTACCTTTGCAAGCACACACTAGATATTAGCTGATGTGCTTGAAATATAGGAATTCTAATAACTTGTCTTTTCAGAAATCAAAATGCTTTTATTTACTACATACAAGATATGGAGCTTGCTGACTTTAACCTTCAGTAAACTAAGGCATTCAATAATTCAAAATATATGTATGACAACTGTTTGTCTTTGTTTTACAAAGCTGATGGATGTGTGCTATATGGCTCCATAACTTGAACTATTTGAAAGTTGAGCTATAAAAGTAAACTTTTTGCCCCTATTTTTTTACGTTTAGGTAGAGATGACATTTTAATAAAATCCGTAAATATATTTATTTCTATCTTATTAATATAACCTTCTTAACTAAAAAAAAGCCTTAAAATGTGCTGCTGAATCAGTAATTTTTTATTAATGTACTAAGTTCATCTTCCCTTCTCGGGGAGTCTGTCCCAGTCTCCATCTTACCCACAATAACTGGCTCAGCAGTGCCACATGCTAGGACACATTGCTCTAAATTTTCTTTAAATCTGACAGTTGTCATTGTTGCAATTAGAAGTCAGAATTCCTGATCATACTCATCAGGAACAGATGAAATAACTTATGCATTCTTTCTTCAGAAGCCATTTATGACCAGTCATGGCTCATTAAGTCTTCTCTATACTAGGCAATCATAGCCCTTTCAGACCTTCCACTTAAGCCACAGTTTTTAGATCTCTGATCATTTCCTTTTGTCTGATTTAATATTGGACTAATGCATCAGAGCAGGTTAAAGTGTCTTTTGATTTAAACTACACAAAGAAAGCAAAAACTTCACAGGTTACATTTCTTTCACGCACAAGTTCTCTCATCCATGTCCTAACATCTCCAAACATCAAGAAAAAAAAATAATTTTCAGTATCTTACTTACATATTCTCCTCTCCCACAATGCAGATAGCAGAGAGTATTTTCACTGTTTCAGTCATCATGTGTGGTTGCTTTGGATCAATTGCTCTTGATAATAGTAATAGACTTCTTTCCTCTCCTAGAATCCTTTGCAATCCGTACTTAAAGATACAAAAAGCTCAGAGTGAAAAGATTGTATTTGCCTTGAATATTCATCCTCATCATCTTTGGGCTTCAGATACTTAAAAATCCTCACATGCACACATCCACTCCTCCCTCATATCAAGTCTGGCAACACTTAACCAAAACCTTCCAGCTTTCTCTTAGGAAAACGGGTCAACTCCTAAGGAAGACACCGTATCTCATAAAATCTTCTAAAAGAGAAAACAGGTTTTATTTTCTAACTACATAAGAAACCTCAACAGTATGAAAAATTCATTTTGGTGCTGGCTTTGGTTCAGTTTTTTTTCCCCTATAACTATAACAGCTCCTGACAAGTCCAAATCAATTTTCCCACACATTGACTGATGGAGTTTGATATAATTTTAAGAATTACTTTCTTGTATTTATTATATATTCTATTTCATTTTCCGGGCAAATAAATAAAAAAAAAAACCTTACACTTGAGCATTTATTTAAAAGTAGCATTATTTTTCATTGTCATTAAGAACAGGTTAGTTGCTTGATCAGATAAAGTGTAACTTCAGACAATTATAAGTTTGGGAATAGTGTCAAGGGGGGGATGTGGGCATTAAGCTTCCTTTTCCCACTTAATCACCCAGGCTATTCCATTACCATTTACCAACTCAGAAACTGTACCTAAAAAGATAATAAATCACACCCAATTTAAAATAAGGTGAAAAGTATATTATATAACCAAAACCAATCATGTAGTGAAATCTGATTTTACCAAGAAGTATTTCTACTTTCAATTTCACAAGCAATTAATCTCAATTCACTTACCTTAAATCTATATTATCATCTTCTGTTTCTCAAATATTTTACTTTCCAAAATCAATATTTAACAAAACTAAGAGAAACAAATATTCAGAAAGGTTTACAAAAAGACTCTCAACAAAAAGATACACTAAAACTCACATTTCCAAAGAGTCAGCTGACCCTGGATATAGAAGCTATCCTTCCTTTTCAGAGATTCAACACACTATAAACATCTTACAACCAACAAAACCCAATCATACCAGAAGCATTGGAATTTAAAATATTTCTTACTTTATTATTCATAAACGCTTTGAGGCACTGGATAAGTTTATGTTGATTCTTCTTATCAATACTTTCTTGCCTTGAAAGGGAGGAGGAAAATAACATGAGTACAAACAATCTTCAAGAGTTTCCCCACTGCTCCCTTCGAATAATCCAAGTCCTTACTGTTTCTTGTCCAGCAGCTTTTCCAACACATCCAACAAAAGTCCAAGACCTTCATGTCCAAAATTGTTAACCCAGCTGGAAATAATGAAGAAAAATGCTTTTAATTATCTCTTAATCAGATGTAAAACTTGCCAAGTTATGTTTCCAGTACTGCATGCACATCTCTTCATAAACACTTCTTGAAGTCTCACTTCCCAGGAAGACATCATCAACCATTAACATAAACGCTAAGTTCCAACAATTAGAAGTTAATGAGAAACACTGTGAAAGGTGAGAAGGTACTGAAGCCAGTTGCAAACATTTCACCTCATCTTTTTCCAGTGTGCTGAGAAATACTTTGTCATTACAAAATGCATTAACAAAATAACTCTGGTTTCAGAAAAATAAAATCAAAAACAAAAAACAAACAAAAAACCTCACACATCTTTATTGCTTAACAAAAAAAGCTACAGCAGAAATTATTGCTTACCTGACTGGATTGCTAGTCAGAGACACTCTCAAAGACTCCAGACAATTAAGAAGCTTTTCCTCTGAAATTCCAGATCGCAATTCATGAATATATTCTTGTGAGGACAATGTGCATTCATGCTTGCTGTTTTTCAGTCCACCCTATCACAGAAGACAGAATGCTATTTAATGTTTTATTGATCACAGTAATGTTTAGATGATAATATGAAAGGCAAATATTTCCACACATATTTTAAAGTTATTGTTTTCCCTGTATAACTACTAAAGACACTTGACTTTGATTTGTCATAAGAGGTCAACAGATTAGGTTTTCATTGCAAGTGTAAAATAAAAACCTTCTGAAATCATCTTCACGTCTCTTAGTAAAGCACATGTACTAAAACTTGGACATAAAACTTTAAATCCCTTATCCAAGTGTACTGAAGTGTTTAACTGCTACACACTCATTTTATATCCACTTCACAAGACTGTATTAGAAACAACCATAAACAGAGAGGCACAAAAGCCCCCACACTTGTTATTAAGCTTCTTTGATCATTCTGACTGTACCAGTCTTCCATTTGAAAAAAAGCTGTGAGTAATCACTATGGACATATCTTGACACTAACATCAATTCTCCCTTCTCCACAAGAAAGGAAGAAGATAAGCCATGGATAATGGCTCTGTAAAGGAGCTGGTATCCATCAACTGTTAAATCAATGCTTTTAAAATCATACAACTGCATGGCTCAATGATTTCTTGCTGTACCATAATTCCACGTTTGGTCACTAATAGAGAGCTCTAGAGGATTTGTTTTCAACAAAAGAATCATATGGAAGGAAGATTTGACAAAGACCTTGTCTCCCTGCTGAAGTGCCATTACAGAAGACTAACTACCTACAAGGTATTTCAGTATTAAAATACCTGATAATCACTTTTTAGAGATGTAGAATTCAAAACCATGAACAATATACAAAACATTTTACCAAACAGTGCAACTAATCTTCTGTACAGCTCTGAGAAGTGGCAGGAAAGAAGGCTTAGCTCAAAAGAGGGGTTATGTTTAATATACAGTTCCTAAAGCTCCTTAAAGCCCAACAGTCTGTTGAAGAGAACCTGATAAAGATGTCACGGATGTAAAGGCAATATGAGAAGTGCTTGACCAAGAATAGGATTTATATATATCTGTTTTTAATGCATAGGGAACTTGTCCAACTACTGTAATCTTCTAATTGTCTCTCCTTCAAAAAGCTACACTTTTAATGAAGTTTCTGGTTTGCTCTATTCAAATTCTTGCCATTCACTTTCCAAAAGTGACAGTAAGTATGGCTGATGACAATATGACTTGTCTACATTCAAGTTAGTAATTCTGACCTACATTCATTTCAGTATTAATACGTACAACAGAACTATGTATATGTTCACAATACACTTTCAGACTGTTCTTCCTCAAAACCCAAACCAAACTGAAAAAAGATTGTGACTGCATTAAGACAGTGTCCTCTAGATGAAGCCTACTTTCAAGATGTTTCTTGCTGACATGCATAGCAACATGCGAGTTATACATCAAAGGACCAAGACAAAGATGAGTAAACAGGACATAAAGGATCTACAAATTATCACCCTCCTTAAAGAGATGCTCTTCTGCTGAAGAAAATAAGAAAGCAGTGAAGATTATAATAGCAGGAAGCGACTTGAAACCATATATTAGCACTACATATAGTAAAAATTATCATAGTTCAGAAAAATCATCACTTTGAAAGACCACAAGATGAAGAACCAGAAAGCAGGAACAGCTTTATGCCATGCATTGCATTGGATGAAAACCAGAAGAGACTGTGAGTAACTAACACACACCATCTACACAATACTGGGCACCATTTGTCATTTGTTCTCATTTCAGACAAGAGACACACCCCAAACCCTCAGAGTAAAGGAAAAGAACCACTGCTGTAAGCCATGAAAGCTGCAGAGGTAATGGCAATGTCAAACAAATGCCATTAAATGTTAAGCTAGCACTGTAGAATGCCAGATGAATTTGTTTTACCAAAAAATTTTTTTCTTCTGGTTAGCCCTTCCACTGTTGTTTGATGCAAGCTCCAAAGGATATTCCTATTCAGATGAGGCATTTCAGGTCTTTGCTGCCTTTCCTTACTTGAGCCCAGGTATGCTCTTGCTGCCTCCTCTTTCACTAGTGCCTCAAGACATGAGTGAGGTGCCTCTCTCTCCACTTTAGCCCCTTGTTTTCAGGAGACCTACGACTCTCTCAAAAACATTCAGATTAAGTTAGAAGTTAAAAGAATTGGCAGCATCACCTCCTAAGGTTCCTCACCGTGCCTTACAGGACAGGCAAACATTTCCATTGTTCCTGTAAGGAACCACCACCTCTTCCCCTTTTCCACCCTCATCAGTAAAGTCTAGTAATAAAAATCCATTCTCAAAAATTTTCACTCAAGTAGTCCAGTTCATGCTAAAGAATTCTCAGCTTCACAGGGTTACTTCATTATTTTCTGAAACCAACTTTTGAGTCTCAATCCATTCTTACCTCTAGCCATGCTAACTGGAATGACACAACTTGATGCTATTTCCTTTATTTCCCTACTCAGAGAGATAAATTTGAACACTATTTTCCAGTAATCTATGCCTTTACATAATATTTTAATATACTCAGTTGTCAGTCACTTCTAAGGTCTCAGCTAAGATTTGCTTTATGTGAAAGCTTCTAGTAAAGATGAAGACAAAGGCCAAGTAAAAAGAAACTCAGAGGGTTAGGTCCCACACCAGAATTTTCAGAGATAAAATAAAAGTCTAAGGTTGAAAATTTTAGAAATTACTTTATGACCAGTTAACTTTCACCATATTACAATTAAGGCAGAGCATTATTAATTCATGACAACTCCAATGAAAAGTCTGGCCCACACATTCAAACATCCCCCTCTGAGAGATTTAGAAGCAATGCAGTTTTAGTGAACAACTAAACTAAAGGGAGCTCCTGGAAGTCACACCAAAGAAATCCCCACAATAGTACATACAAGAACACCTCACTAGCTTTCCCATGAAAGGGATAAATCTAATCCATGCAAATCTGTGTGTAGGACACATTTCAGAGATTAAGGGACAACAGAGATAGGACAGACCTTACAGTGCAGGATATAGTGAAAAATATACCTCAGCCTACATTTCTCTGTGCTCAATCTCATTTTCTTAATATTTAGAAAACCAAGCAGTTGCATACTTCACAGATTTATAATTAATATTATCTTACTGTTCTTTGACTTGTGGTGATTTGAAAGTTGTTAGCTAGACAAAGAAATTCCTCACACAGGACTTAGCAAATGTTCAGCTTCATACACTACTCAAATGTGTCACCGGAGGCCCGTAAACAAGCTTGAGAACCAGGATCTAACAAAAAGTCAATGCAAAAGCATTTTGCCCTCCATGGAGAAATAAGGAAATAATTCTGTCTACTTGGTGGTAAAGAGCCGTGGAGCACAACTGACCCAACGGATGGGCTGTGAAAGTTAAAACGCAAGATCAGAAAAATCTGCATAAAATATTCCTCTTTGAGCCACCAGACAACTCAGCCTCATTAGTTCTCAAGGTAAAGCTGAGATCAGCTGAAGTTGCAAGTATATTGCTTCCATGGAACAGTGTTCACTTCAGTGAGAATGTTGGCAGCCAGTACTTTAAGTAATGGTCACTTCTATCCAATTCACTATACCTGTTCCATAGTTAAGAAAATAAATCTCTCTTTAGACAGGAACAAGTAACTGATACCAGCATAATTATTAACAAAGCAGAAGTAATAACTTATACTTTCCCCCTCTCCAATGACTGACTGCAGAGTTTTTACAGTCCCTATACAATTCTGTTTCTATCTAAACCAAAGACACCACTGAATTTAACTAGAGTATAATAACCAAGTCAGACAAGACAAGTTGTTTGGGGAAAGGGCGTTTTGCTTGTTTTTAAGAAAGCAATAAAAGCCATTTCAATTTTTTTTTTTAATCACATAGAATCATAGAATTGGCTGGGTTGGAAGGGACCTCAGAGATCATCAAGTCCAACCCTTGAACCACTACTGCTGCAGTTACTAGACCATGGCACTGAGTGCCACATCCAGTCTCTTTTTAAATATCTCCAGGGATGGAGAATCCACTACTTCCCGGGGCAGCCCATTCCAATGTCTGATCACCCTAACACATGCACTGTAGTTGTGGCATATTTGACTTGGAAAAGCAGTGTCCTTATTCAGTCTACAGGGACACATTCTATCAGCTCCTGAACTAGAAATCTGAAGTTTACACAATTGATAACCACTCCACCCTGCAGATATTAGCTAAAAACATTGATTCAACACATTAAAAACAGAACTAACAAGCTAATATTACTTTAGACATCTACATCAGTGCCTCAAAGATAAACAGAAGATGCAAAGCTGCCATTTCAGTGCAATTATTATTGTCTATAAACCTTGTCCCTATACCATGCAGGCAGCTAAAAAGACAAATGGGCACCAGTGCTTGAGTTAAAACTTAACTTCAAGCTCTAAACTCCACTTTAACAGGAAAACCTCTTCTGTGCACTTGTCAGTACAACCCAACAGTACTAACATCAACAATCAATAATTCCTCTCCTTCCTAGCCACAGTAAATCTGTACATCTTCAGCAAATAAGTACATATGGAGGCAGATGCAATCAGGATTGCATTTTATAGGATGAATCCTATAAAAATATATGACAAGAGGCACACCCAGATGCATGCATTCTTTAAGCCATGTTTTGCAGTAGTCATATTCTAAAAGGGAGATTTATTCCACTATTTTTCAGGTTACCTGTGCAAAACCATTCTTTCAATGTATAACCATTCTTCCTCTCCATCTGACTCTGAATTCAAAGGCATGGGGAAGAAAACTGAGTTTCTGCATATAGCAGCTTCCTTAATAAAATTATCTCTTCCCAAAGCAGCTGTTTAGGCTAATTCCAATTATAAGAAAATTACATGTCACAAGGAATTATGTGAGACTAGTTTTAATGAGCAGAACTGGAGAATTGATTTCTCACCTCAAGAATCAAATACCTTTGAACACCTTCATAGTGTTTACATATTTTCTCAATCAGCATACAAATCAGTACAGGGTATAAAATTAAAATGTACTGGTGAATACAGACAAAGTCTTTTTAAAAACCATTCCAAGTAAAGCAAAGCCAACAGCAATTTCTTCAACCTCATGTGCCACATCCTTACATATTTAAGTACATCTGAGGCAATGATTAGACAATTGAGGTTGTGCTTTCTTCTCTCTACTACAAAGCAGAAGTACTATGACCTAATCAGAAAACTTTGCAGTCCCTGAAAAGGCTGTTATGGCTTCAATAAAAAATAAAGCCCATCCGTACATAAAAAGTACATTTTTGCTTTCAGCTACCATTTAAAATCTAAGTGTGATTATTTCCCAAGTAATCACTTATTCTAGAAAACAAAAAACTGCTGAATGCAGTCCAAAATACTTGCTTTTTTTTTTTAATTACTGCATTCAACCAGGACAATATAAAATGGTGCTAAGCACTTAATAAGAGAAAAGTTATGCTGTGAGTGATCTCATTTTATGCTTATTAATTGACCTTCTGAATACTTTATGCTAATATTCTCCCACTGATATCATGGAAATGTCAGCTGCTGGATAAATTATGAAAGCTAACAATTAGGACATTTAAAAAGCCACGACTAAACAGCATGAAGTAATCCAAATACTGTAAATTTAAAGTTTTTAGTGACTGCCTTCAGTAAAAAAGTAAGACAAGTCTAAATTATAGTTGTTGCTCACGATGAACAGATGAGTTCTCAGTGAGTCTGAAGTATTTGGAAATCTCTTCCTGAAAACAAAACCAGATCCTCACTCCAAAGTGCAATCAATGATTTTATACCAGTAAGAGAAAAGTGACTGAGGTAGCTGGATGATTCTTTTGATAAACCAAGGATTTGGTTATGCCCACTGAACTTTTAAATCCAAGATCAAAGTCAAAATATTCCAGCCTAATCTCTAGAAATGAAAGTATATTCATTAAGAAAAAAACAAAACTATCATGGTCATACTCACCGGAACTTTACTTCCGACTATCTGCATGCAGTGGTCAGCCAAGAGAGGTTATTGTGTAAAAAAGACAACAATAATACATAAATAAAACACAGCAAAGGACTTAGTAGGATGTAGCATCACACAAATTGTTCAATGTTTAATCATTAGTAGCTGTTACATTGCTTATTACTTTATCAAACTGTTGAGAGTTACAGCTTCTCACTAGGAAAACAGCAGTTCTGGTGCAGGAGAAATAATCTGAAATTCTTATATTCTGCTGCTGGATAATCATTATTTTAAACATTTAGAAATAAAATTTTACCTAGCTTGACATCTGCATCTTGAAAGATTCAGAGATATGCCATTCTGTTAAAATTATCAGGTCAGTTATTTTATATATGACACTGAGAAAACTACAGAAAAAACTAATGTCATACTGCCTGGTACACAGAACAACTTCATTAATTATGGAGCTTTTGATCTATTGAGATGATGTCATCACTGAATTTAATTAAGTTTTCATAGTCAAAAGCATTGCCTACAGTTATAAATCTTACTCGTATTTCGGAAAATCTCATGTGGCATTTTTCCTCAACTGCTCAGTATGGATGTGTTTAATTACATGGATAATTAAACAGCAATTTACAGAATGACATCTTTGCTTTTTACCATGGAGCAGCATGGTACATATTCATGAACAAGAAGCTGATTTTACACAGAAGTAACTCTGTAGAAAGGCAGAACATCTCTGCCCTGTTCTATCACTTTGCAAAAATGACCATGTTCCTGTGAACACCAGGACTATGGACTTCCACCTCAAGACTGCAGGCTAAAGAGCCTTTTATATATATGATGCTTAAGAGCCTAAAACAATGATTTGGTTCTGAGATTTGAATTTTATTTTGTCTCCTTAGCCTCTAATTTCTTCATTTTCTATTCTCAGTTCTTCTATTATTCTTTAAAAAGCTTTTCAGATGGAAGAAGTCACTGCAAGTCTATTACAATCACCTCTTCCTGGTGATGCTTCCTCTAGAAGCAAAGATATTCTGTCATCACCAGATAAACTCTTTTCCTAATTTACTATGTTCTTCTCTCACCAGTGTTCAACTCATTCAGTATGACATGCCACCAATTTCAACTCCGAAACAGAATCCTGAGCCTTCACCACTCCCCAAATATCATTTCCATGGTCAATCTTCCCCTTCGAGTGAGAGAAGGAATCAGAAGCACAGATAATCCCATCATATGAAAGCATCCAGCTTATTAGCTTCTATCCTTCCCCCATTCCCCAAGGAAAAGTGAAGGTTTTTTTCACCCACTGAAAACCAAGGCTTCCTCCTCACTCAGAACTCTGAAGACAGTACAGTGATTCAGAAAAGCATGGTCAACATGCTGCAGATGGCACACAAGGCAGAGAAAACAAAGCACCAAATTTAAAAATAACTTGGTTAAGACAACATCAGCAAATGAGAGTGATATTTTCAAGTGAGTAGAAAGGGCTCAAAAGCCTAACCAAAATAAACATGAAAAGAATTGGAAGAAAAGTCACATCAACTGTTAAGTGTGCTCATGAGCCCACAGCAGAAGAAAAGGCCCAAATATTTTCAGTATAAAAAGACAGATGAACAATCATCTGTGACCCAAGAAAAAGGTAGAAAGGTGTAAGAAATATCATTCTGAATGCAATCAGCATTTCCATGGAAGAAAAGCCTAAAGATGGCTTGAAGAAAGGGAAGTTTGACGCAGTAGAAATTTGGGACTAAGCAGGAGACACAATCAAAAGTGAAAATGAGGTTTTCTTCATTTTAAGTTCTCAACCAACATTTTGCCATTGTACTCCACTTTTTCTAGTTCTTGTATCAGTTAAGATGATGGCTATTTAAAGGCTAAATTAGGGTATCCCACTACAGAAAGGTCATTCAGATTTCTGAACATTAACTTATTCCATTCAAATGCTGCGATTCAATTGCAAGAAGGACTTTGTGAAGAACTCAAACTTCAAGTAAAGCCCTTTTTTCATAAGAAAAACATTTTGCGTATGTATAAAACATGCATGCTGGCACTGACTTAAGTCCAAAGTGCACATTCATGTATGAGGACATTTTGAGGTTTTTTTTTTAAATTGTTAGTACATTTTGACAAACATGTCCCCAGTTCTGTTAAGCTGCCCATGCTGCAGCACACACAGTGACAGGAATGCAATCTGTTAAAATTTTCAGGAGTTAGACATGCCATGGTAGCCATGCTTTTCTTACTCAGTTACAAAATTGCAGTACAGCCATACTTTAATACCAGTATATAGAAAAGAGATCATCACCAGTCAACTACTCTGAGAAAGGATTGCAAGTACTGACATTGTGAAAACTTCTACTGCTTCAATAAAATATTTTGATTTCTAAGAAAAATTTAAGACTTAACACTGATTATCAAGACAAAAATCTTATAATATATAATTAGTAGCTCCCAAAGCTAATCTGGACAAAGTAAATTAATAGGAAATTTCAAAATATTCACTGCATAAGCTTAAATAATTCTCCAGTCATGTGTTCCTTCCAGGACAGGCTACAGGACTGTGGATTTTGTTTAAGATTAACTCATGCAGGAACATCACTCATCCCCACTTTCACATTATAGTGCAAGTTTTTCCTCTCAAAGTTTTTAACGTTTACAGCAAAGCATTTGCATTTAATGATCACATGTAATTATAGTTTTGATTTTTTGAAATTTAGCTCTGCAGAGCTGATTTTAAAAGTTAAAAGGAA
Organism: Calypte anna; assembly: GCF_003957555.1. NCBI lineage: Eukaryota > Metazoa > Chordata > Aves > Apodiformes > Trochilidae > Calypte > Calypte anna. The sequence goes on from NC_044247.1 coordinate 7,941,080, forward strand.
GATAAGTCAACTGTACTGCTCGTAGTTCATTGCTTACAGATTCATTAGGCAGACATCAACATAGCCTTATTTTCCAGTTTATTTGACTAAGAAATAGATTATTTTGTGCTATCTGTATTTAACACTCAGCTGCTCTGTGGAACCACTAGCAGCACTGCCATTGTATGGTTGAATAATTATTCCACACAGTCTTCATCTCCAGTAACCTTTTATTGCACACAATAACTTCACTGTGAGAAAAATTAGACTGGTCCTAATTTCCAAATAAAATAAAATGCATAACCTTGTTGTACTGAAGAACTGTGCTGATTCCAACTTTTATCACTTTTTATTTTATCACATGAAGCATACTTACTGCCCCTCTTCACCAATACATTCAGTTCCTCAGAATTCACTGCTAGCTTCTTTAAAATTTTTTATACAACAAATAATGGCAGAAACCTGGACAAAACCTGTTTCTAGGGAAATCACAACATAGATATCTATCTGTTTCATCTAACATTCATTACCTTTTTGGAATAATCTGCTTTTACATAAGAACTATATTTGCCATAGTCAATTTTTAACACACAAAAAGCATTAATTGTTCTATTTTAATAGATAACTAATAAGCACCAATGGTCCCACTACTATTAGTCCCATTGCAGACTAAATTGCAGCTCTTTACTATTTGAAATTACATTTTTCCATCCCAACAAATGTTGGGGTATCCAGTTTTCCTACACTTCTGGCACCCCAAAACAGACATACTGAACAACCTGCACGAAGAATCCATCAACTGGAAGTTAATCAAGCAATTTAAGTAGAGAGAATGATCAACATGAATGAAAGGTCTGATTATATTTTCTTCTATTCAAAATGTAATTTGAATTTTTTTTAAATGCATCATTTCACTAAAGGAATGATTTTTTACCTTCAGAACATTTCTTAACAGAGTATTTATGTCTTCAAGCCACCTACAGTACTCATAATATTAAAATTAATCTAAAACACCAACTTCACGTCACTTTAAAATACTTTTAGTATTTTGTTTCCCTGTTTCATAACTATAAATTGTACATCTAGTACATATATCATTACTGAAACCATAAAGTCTATCACTTCCACAGACTTCTGGTACCAAAAATGTATAGGAGGAATTTGACAGAAATATGCTCAGATTCCATCCATTGTGCCATTAGATTTGCAATTTCTTATGGTTTACAAGAATGCAAAGCTTTTACATCGCTCAACAACTAAAATGGAAACTAACCCTTCAGACACATCTGCAACCATTTAGAAGCATATTAGTACAGATTTATTTTGTTCCCTACTGCTCTAAGGAGATAAATACAGACACACACAAAAAAAGAAATTTCAAGTTTGAAAAGCATAAGACTCATGCAGCTAAGCTTCTTACTTTCATTTGTTCTGGAGAGGACACTACTTACAGATTTGGCAGTTGCAGAAATGTACTGGACAACCATCTCACGTTTTGTGGTCAAGTCTTTATCTCTTAAAGGAGCTTTTCGTTCTTCATTTAGATTCATGTCTTCCTGTAAGGAAACAGACCAACCAACATCAAGATTCTTTATGTTTTTATAAGTCTTTGTTAATTTCATACTCCATTTTTTATTTTCCTATTTCAGTTTGGGTAATCCTGAGCTACCCAATTTTCCCACTTAAGTCTGTCAAGTACTCACTGTTTGCAAGATATAGCCAAAACTGTAACTGCATCAAAGGTGATTACCATTAGTGAAATTTGTCTCAAGAAGTAAAACCAGAGGACAGAACTAAAAATTTGACACCTATAGTTGCTTACAAGTGTTAACTCTTGTCAAGTTCATTTGTCTTTTTTTAAAATCACAGTGGACACCATTCCTGCACTAGCTGATTATAAAGCTCTTACCAACACAGATTATGAGTTTGTAGCAGGGGTGCTATCAATGTGTTCCAACTGATGTATTTATAATAAAACACAATACTCTGCTAGATTAAACCTATATACGTATGTTTCAACTTAATAACTGATTTAATGCAACATGTTGTCATTACTGCTTATGATTAGTCTTGCTATTAAAAATCAAAATAATTTGGATCAGCAACTAAACCTAGAAAATTTTATTGTAATAACTTACTAGCTAACAGCTTTTTCAAAGAACTATTAGTCTCTGGAAGACAGATCTGTTGTCTGCTTCAATTAGCATTACTTGGAAAAGTTAACAATTAATCCCTTAATCTAACAAGCAAATCAAACAAGTATTAATTAACACTAATCCAATGTTTCAAAAGAGATTGGTAACTTCATTGAACAGAGTAGAGCTGATCTGTGGAACAAGTTCTTTGGCCAAGCCATGCTGACTGTGTGGAAGCTAACCACGTTCTTAAAGATTGATACAGAAAAGAGTATTTCTAACAGTCCTCAAAAGATTGCATTTTCTGATCCTTCATCAGTGACATCCATGTGCAGGACAGAATTAATACACACAATTCAAAAATATATTTCTGTATCACTAACAGAAAAGCTTCCTCGTGAGTACAACCACAAACCCTGACACTGGATACTAAGACAGAAAATATTCAAGACCATACAAAAATGCAGCTTCCTATAAATTAAGATCTTATTAATAGAAGTATCTTTGGAAAGCAGTCAAGTTTACTAAAACCTGTCCTTCAGCCACAGTACTTAACTACTGCAACTAAGGTTTACAGAGCTTACTTTAATGAAGCACGTAACAGCTTAAGACACTATTGTTTTGCATTTTGCCTGTTTTCTCTGTAAAATCAAGTAATATAAATAGAAAAACACCAGCATTGTATGAGTTACTCAGTTGTTCATGTTCCAGCTGGGACAGATCTACCAGTCTTTTGCTATGCTACATCCTCCCAAGTAGTAAACACTTCCAAAATGAGAACATTTGAAAAATCATAATAAATATGAAAAATACACAGTAAATGACAATATGAAAACAAATTAAAACCTTAAAATTATATAGCCCATCATCTTACCATCATTTTTTCAAAGAGATCCATAACTTCTTTCTCTGATAAGTTGATGCAACGCTCATCACCAAGTGCCTGGGCAAGTGGGATTTCACTTATAGTAGGCTGAGAGTCTATAGGATGCTGAATGAGAGGTTTCTCTTTTTTCACTGCTGATTTTCTGAAGCTTATTCTGTCACGCTGCAAAGACATCCATTTGAAAATAAGAAAAAATAGAAATATAGGAAAGTAGCTAATTAGATGGCAGAAAAACACAGATTTTTAGTTAATTCAAGCAGCAGAGTTAAAACTCAAATTGAACTGTAAGTAAAAATATTTAACTTTCTTTTCATAGAAGGATAACATTTAAGTTAAATTCATAAGAAGTCACATGCAAAAGGGTTATAACTATGTCTTACAGTTTCAAATGTGTACCACAAGTGTTAAACTCTTAGTGTTTCAAAATCTTCAGTACATCTTCTCCCATTACTCTCTGGTTAGCCCTACAGGGAATAAATATGGTACCACAAAGGTCATGTCCAAGAGTTCCTTCACCTGAAGAGCTACAAGTCTTTGGAGGACAACTGAAAAAGCCACCGTTGGGAAGGAGGTACTCACAAGTTCCTCAGGCTTATAAAAAAACCCTGTTTAAGTAAAATAAAGTTTGTAGAGGAATTATTGTTCCAAGTACAGATCAAAATTCCATGAAAAGTTTTAGAGTAGGGACTCCTGAAATTTGCACATCATTTTAAAAAGCCAGGTAAGGTATTATTGCACAGAAGCAGCCATTTGGAGTTAAATAGACACAACAATCATTAGTGAAAGCAGATTCTACACCCTGCAATGACATTTTACTGGTTAAGGCTGACTTGGTCTGCACCTTACACCAAACCCCCCCACACCTTTTTAATTTAAAGCATGCTTACTCCGTTAATTTGTTAATATTGGAAACAACCAAGAAGAGCACCTTCCTAATAAGGCCATTAATAACTATTATCAATACAGAACTCTAATCCTAAAATGCAGCAATATTTTTTTTATTTAATAAAACCGTTTTAACCACATATATGTGTGTTCATTTTGAGGATGTTATGTCTATGGTGATTTCTCTAAATGAACTTGTCTCCATCAGCAAATACCAGAGTATTTGTTCTAGATACTGAACAGCCTTATGAAGAGGTGCTTCCATCTAACAGCAGCTTATCTAGGGGTACCAGTACCATTCATAGCAACTACTGCAATTGCTATGAAGACCAGATTTTATATTTTGTATAATTAAACCCTCCCTTTGAGTTGTGAAAACTTCAACGGAGTGTTTAGTTTTTAGAATATTTGGCTTCAATTTTAGACACGTCCACATAAATTGAGAAATGTGACCAAGTGCTGTGGAATATGGGGGAAAAAAAAAAAAGTTTGTTTTGTTTCTTTTTATTAGTTTGGTTTGTTGCTGGGACAGTTTTATTCTTGTGCGTTATATAATTTTTGTCAGGTGTTGGTTTTTGTTGTTTTGGCATTTTTTGGGGGGTGCTGTTTGGTATCTTTAAAGACTACATGAAATTTGTGCAGTGAAAGTATCCCTAGATAAGCTGCATGCCCTCTGAATATCTCTGGAGGGTATTTTTGTTTGTGTTTTTGAGGGAAGGGGGGGCTGGGTTTAGGGTTTTTTCCTCCTTCAAAATTTTACATTTGTGGACAGAAACATTACCTACAAGGATACTGTTAATATCTTTAAAAAAGGCAAGAATTTTAATGTAATCCCATTTTTTCCATATTAAAATAGTTTACACTACAATTTTAGAAACTAAAATTGGGGCATAGCCATTGAAAGACCAAATATACAACATAATGTATCCAAAATTAGCCAATATACATCAAATACTTAAATTAAAATGCCCTCTCAACAGTCACCAAAAAAAACCAAACCACATTTAAGATCAACCTCACCATCCTGTGATCCATTTCAAGCCTACCTTATCAACAACAAATTTGTTTAAACAGATTGCAATGGTGAGATTATTTTAAAGCCATAAATGAATCTACATGACTACTAGGTATAATTTCTTCACTTCAGGCATGTAAGTGATGATTAACTAAGAGGCCACTGTGGCTCAGCTATTACATAGCAAAAATGAAAGTTGATAGCTCTACTGAAATCAATTTCAATGTTTCTGTTAATGTACTTTGCAACAGATTTCAAAGCATTCAAATATATAAAGTTACTGCTACCAAATACAAAAGTGCTGTTTGACATACAGTACCCACTTATTACCCAAAATGGTTCCACTTGAGCCACGTGGCAATTAACTTAAAAGAACCAGTGCAGACCCTTAGTGTTAAAAAGGTATAAAGAAATAATACTTGAACTACTGAATAACAGTTTGAACATATCCAAAGCATTACTGAAGAATTCTGAATGTGGTTAAAGAACCTTTCCAAAAAGATAGAGTTAAATGCTCTTCAGCTGAAATCACAAAAAAAGATTTTTTAGGGACATTGACTCAATTTTCCAAAATTTACTGCTTAATATCCTTATAAGAACATGTTATATTGTCCACAACATTTTAAGTAAAGTTGCATGCAGCGTGGAGTTACCATTGCAAATTAAGATGTTACAAAGACCTTACCACATCATCTGCCAAAGTTTTTATTTTAATATTCTATTAAAAGAACAAAACAGAACAAAACAACACAAAGAAAAAAAATCACAGGAAAAAAAGTTACCTACTGTTTCAGAACAAAGAAGTCTGCATTTCATGTATTTTAACATTAAAAAGCACTTGAAATCTCATTAAGTTTTCTAACAAAACTACAGCTAAATGAACATGGAACATACTGCAATTTATGTGAAAAAGTAAGCTTGCATCCCATTTCACCTTGTCTATTCACTATTTAACTCATGAACCTGAAACCTGTATAGTCTAGTACCCCCATTATTTCACAAAAATGCACTAAGATCTCCAAGAAAGCTTTCCAACACAAACATGGACTCTTGGACTTCAATCCAAGCCAGCAGATAGCTATATAACCTTCTGGTTTGACGTTTTTGAGACTCAGAGTCAAGGAGAATTTCCTGTTCCCTAACTTCATCCTGGGCCTTTTGCCAACCCCACCTTAACACTGAGCAATGAGTCAGATGAACTGGTTAAAACCAGTGTCCTGATGCCACACCAACCAGTCACCAGGATCTCTCCCACTATTAACTAGTGTTCTCACTTCTTCCCTAAAAACAGTAAAACCTGCTGACAAAGATCACCAATGTTACAGTTTTATTCACGGCCAAAAAAGCAACCTCTATGGCACCAATATCAAAGATCCCACTGAGGAAGCATTCAGTTAATACCCAGTGCTCAACTTACACCAAGCAGTCACCAAGAGGTAATTAAGGTCTAGAACTTTGGTAGGGAGAGGGAATGCAGGACAAGAACAACTGCTACATATCAAAAAGTGTGACAGTTGACTCATGACAACAGAGTCCTGCAAGTCACTGGTTAGGAAAGAGCAATCCTATATTCTTGGAGGGTGAGGTTTCAGATTCCTTGGTTATGCTCTCACCAGCTAAAATGATCACGATGCTTCTGGTGAACACCCCACAATGTTCACACACTGGATAAGTTGAGGGTTACTGGAAATTAACCTGTAACTGTTCAAAAATGTAGTACTTGCCCTTGGTGGAAGACAAGTAATACACCATGTTCTTTCTAATTCTACCCTCTGTCTCCTGGTTACAGTTGTCAGTATTAAATTTCTAAAAAAAAAAAAATAAAATTTCAAGAGTATACAAATGCTGGAGGAGGCATCAAAGTGGGAAAGAGGGACAATGTGGTCACACTTAGGAAGTATAAAGAAGATAAGCAACCAGAGGTATCTGGGGCAGTGTGGTAGATTGACCCTGGCAGGTCAGTCAATCTCTACCCAGCCACTTGCTCATTCCCTCACAGGGTCAGGAACAGAACCAGAGACACAAAAATCCAGGAAAACTCATGTGTTGAGACAGAGGCAGTTTAACAAGTGAAGGGAGAAAAAGCTCCCTTACAACTTCATATCTCCTGTATTTCTATCACTTGGACTTAGTATAGGGTTAACATGCCTTTGCTCTGGTAAACAGAACTTTTATTCTTAAAGAAGGTTATTGAACAAGGAAACGAAATTAAGTAAAATCTAACCATGAGTTCAACCAGAGACATCTCTGTAAGCAAGAAATTCTAAAACTCTGTATCAATTCTAGCAGTCACTTTTACTAAAAATATTTTTTCCCCTTTCTCATTTAAGTACTGTCAATCTCTCGCAGAACCTGGAACAGGATAATCTACTCCATCTCTACATTTATATTGCATTTGTCACTCAAACTCCTCTGGGCAAAATACAGAATACTAAAGCAAGATACCACACAGCATTTTTTTCAGACATCTCAAGCATGCTTCCCAGATATCCTTCTGGTGCATAAGCTACACTGCTGCCAGCCCCTGCTCAAGATAAGCAACACATTTAACAGGTAGAAGAGAAACCACAAGTAGCTGGAGGCAGAGGAAAGGCAGCTATGTACCTGAAGATTCTCACTGACACCCAATTTTGACAGGCTCTTATACTAACAAATAAAACACACTTCCTTTCTGATTTGCAAACATGAAACCCAAGCAGTTTACCTCCCCAGGAGGAAGTTTAAGATAACACAGCTTTTGTAGTCAGACCTCTAGCGCTATTCTTTCAGCCATCTAAGACAGCCAGAGCAACACAGGATGGGGAAAAAAAAAATCAGCCCTTTCCTAGTTTCTTAAAGACATTAACTCCACAACCTAAGAGGCAGCCCAAAGGCAAAAGCTCTTTACAAATCTTTATGATAAAACAGTTGCCCTTAAGATATATCAAATAAACATTTTTATGTATAAAAATATGCTGCTGTCTTAAATTGTATATATCCTATCTTTGCTAGATTCTGGTATCAACACAAACTAATGCAGCTGCATAACTGTATTCTTTCATCTTAAAAGGTCAGTCTCAGCCATGTTAATACTGAGAGTAATTGAAATCTGGTACATGAAAACACATCTTTCACCATAGCTAACTACATTTATTGGTATAAAAGTCACTACTTCCTCATCTGAGATGAGTTCAGGCTACTGCAGTAAATATGTCAACATTCCAAGAATTACACAAAATTCCCAGCTAGTCTACTTTCTTAAATCTCTTTCTAAATTTTGTAATAATAAAACCATCCAAATCACTTGTGCTGGCCATGACTTGTAAATTAAGGTGTGTTTGAATGGGCTGATAGATTATATGCAAGAATCACTTTGCCATCTTTTTTAGTTGCTACACTCAAAGACTCACACTTCTGCCACAAAAATAAAATCAAAAGCAACTCACTCTTCACCACATGTATAATGAAGCAATGACCAGCTGGGGAGCTTCTAAACAGCAATTTTTCACTCCACTGCACACTGTTCAGGCAAATTGAGGTGTGGTGCAACACTTCTGCACACAGATTACAATGTCAGGTAACATCTTCAATTGCTACTCCCAATCCTGATGTTTTAAAAGTAACAGAGAGAAGGATGACCTTCTCTCAACTTTCTTGTTTCTAAAATAAGATTATATAACTGCTTTCTAAAATGTACCTGCAACACCTTCAAAAGACTTTGTAAAAATTAGCTCAAGGATAAATGTTTTTTTTCTGGCTGCCAATAAATCTGTATACAACCAGGAAAGGAATAACTTCCCCTGAGAGTACCTGAACCAAGGGACTTTAAAGGGAAAAACCACAAAACTGGTTAATATCTGACATTCAAAAAGTTGTGTGCAGTTTGAGACTAGGTCTTGCAGCCACAAAATAGAATTCACTCCTACAATCTCTGTTCTACAGTACAGAGAATGAGTAATGTTCCCATCAGACAAATTTAACCATCTGTTAACATATTGAATTTTGTAATTAAATGTAAAAGAGTTACCTAGGAAATCGTGAAACACCACCTGAGTCACCTTGGCTGATGTGCAGAAACTAGAACTACACATTCATCTAGGACCTAGCTATTTATTGATGACAAAGTATACCTGGTATTAATAAAATCAGTTAAAATAAAATTCACAAAATGTTTGCTTTATAGTAACTTATTTTTTTCCCCACTTCAAAGGATATTCACCATGCTTTCAAAACCAACTTGAAATTACTGTTGTAATCCATCAGGTATATCCAAGATAGTTGAAGTTTGCAACACTAATAGTTCTGTTACTATTTATTGTATATTAGCATTTGGTCTATAGGACAGCACATGGAAAATTCATGTTTGATTTGCAGTTGACTTAAAAATTAATTAAATATGTATTATTTAAGTTATTAACTAAGGCTTAATCTATACCCTGAACATGAGGGTAAATATTCCCTGGGGCACTACAAAAGGAGACCAATGAGCATGGGAACACCTTCCATCAAGCTGCTAAACTAAAGCTGGAAAGTTATCTGTGTTGCCAGCACACAGGTGGCACAGGAGTCAAAGCTGTTAGGCTGGAATGTGGCAGTCATCTTCCCATCTAGGAACATGCCTGGTATTCTATTTTTTCCCCAGGAGACTGATCATCCAGAAATGAGTAATACTAGGAAAGTAAGTTAGACAACATTTTGTGCTAAATAAAGCCAGAGGCTGGGTAATTATTAACAGCAGAGGGCACCAACTCTTTAATCACATTGCTGGACGACTGAGTACCTCAGCACTGCTCCTAAAGAGGAAGGAGAGGAAAACAGGTCAGAGGCACCTTCATCATACTGAACACTCAAAAATGCCACTGTCAGATCACCAAGGGATGATAGAAAGGGGCACAAAGCAGGTCTCTATATCAGGAGAAGAGAGGAACCCTAAGCAGCAGTCTAACTTGAACTAAAATGCAGCTTGAAAGAAACTGAGACAGTTTTGTGGTTTTTGTCTGATAGGCAGAACACTAACACACTCCAAAAGCAAACCGGCTGTTCAAAAAGTACATTTTTCCATGGTACTTCAAAGAAGTCTTTAGCAAAAAGTAAATTTATTCAGAAGTTAAAAACAACTTTTAACAAGCTTAGATTACCTGATCTCAACAGTTTTATAACTGAAGACGCAATGAAGTCAAGGAAGACAATTCAACTTTTTTTTGTTATTTGTAGCTCAAGCCACCATTACAGTTTTGCAAAATTTGTTTCAGACAATTATTTACTGCAATTCATTGATAAGTAAGCTTTAGAAATCAAAGAAAAATTAAACACTTCTTTCAAAGGCTGCAGTTCCACAGCAGCCTAAACCAACAAAATTACTGGCTGTGAGACAAAAGGGCAAGTGTGGCACTAGGAAAGTTGGCAGTCAAATCAGCTTAGACCACTGTAGAAACAATTCCAGAAACCTATTATAAGAGGCAGTTGTCATGTTAGTCACTGCAGAGGCAAATAAAGTTTTATAGTTTCCAGAACTACTGCTAGAGACCAAACATTTTCCATCAGGTCTCTGCATCAGCCACTTTGGATAAGTTACCATCACACCACAGGATTAGCAGAGTTTAGAGCAGTTACACTACACAACTGACAAGTTATTTACACAGCACTTTGTACAGCCAAGATCTGCTTATTTGATATTCAGTGATCACGCAAGCCACATGTGATAGTATAGAATGCTCTTCAGTATCACTGATCAAACCATCCCTCTTCAGGATGCTCTACAGCCTTTGAATTCCTCTCTCAAAGCTATTAAGCAACAGTGTGCCAATTAAACTTCTTATAACTAAACTTTTCAAAGAGCCAAGTCATAAGCCTATTCACAAATTTCACAGCAAACACGCACTGCAATATTACTTTTCTGTAGAGCACACTAGCTTACTAGCACCTACATGCAGGTTTAGTGTGACTATTTACTAATCAAGACCTTTACAGAGGTTAAAAGACATGGCTAACCTTGTTCTCCTAAACATTTAAAATCTTTTTGCTTGAAGCTTCTATTTTTATTCAGAAATTTCACCTCAGGCTTTATTTGTTATTTAGAAATGTCATAATCATTAAACAACATAAGGCTTTACAGGACACATCTTTAAAAAAGAAAAACAAAACCCAAACATAAAAAGCAACAGCCACATTCCAAAGGTAGGTACAAAGCTCCAAAGCAGTGGCAAATCTCTATAAAGTAAGTGAAGCAACAGAAAGTACTACAAAGTTTCTGCATAAGAGCTACAGGCACCTGGAGGAAGATCTCATGTTATATGCAGTGTCTCAAGTTATACCAGAACAGGTACATGTATTAAAAAAGAAAATAAAAGAAGGAAGTCACATTTGAATATATTGAGACAACGTACAGAATGCACCAATTGTCAGCAGTGTAAATGGGAAAAACAAGCACAGGAACTCTACTTCTTGGCACGCCTGAATGTCAGGCTAAGCACACACACTGTTGCCACAAACTTCTTTATTGTTTGCGTCATCTACAGACCAACCTGGCATTTGTTTTGGACTCAAATAATTCCACTTTAAAATCTAATCATCTTGGTAACGGATACTTCAATGGTCTTTCCTGAAGAACATGATTTTTAAAAAGTAGGATTAGCATACAGTTGAGTGCCAAGTATTTTTCATGCTATGCGTGATAAGAAATCTTATTTCAAATCATGTCCCTCCAAAGCTTCCTTTAGTAAAATGCTAGTAGATTAGAAGTGCATTGGAATAATTCAAAAATCTTTTGATACACCCATGTATATTTGGGTGATACACCTATGTATATTTGAAGGCTGAAAAAAGTGCCAGCTACACTCTATCAAACAAGAACCCATCTGTCCAAGTGGTGGCTATTGTACTGAAATTGGGCAAGACTGCCTGGCAGTATCAGCTGATACTGTTTACTGCAACTGCAGCAAACAAAACAGTTGGTTTGTAGGAAATTCAGAAAGTGTTTTTCCCTAGGAAAACCCAACAAGATCAGCTGCTGCACTAGTCACTTGAACAGCCACTGGATCAGCTTCCAGGCCTTAATTACAACTGAAGACAGGAACAGCTCATAGTGCAGTAAATGGATTGTTTAGGTGCTTACTGTCCTGGGTGTGTGCCTGGGGCTTTCCTGCCAAGTGTCTGTCAGTGCCATACTCAGCCCACTATCGCTAATGCTCCTTTTTCAAAACTCCACTTCTTTGATTTCTGAGCTTTAAGTTTTTAGGGAACTTGGCTTCTGCTTTTTCGCTTTAATATTATTGTGAAGTGCTTTTGAAACATTCTGGAATGGTTAAACTGGGAAAAATATGTCAAAACAATTCTAGACATAGTAAGTGCAGAGTTTCTCTCAATTTTACACTTAGATACAAGCTGTGGATTTGAGCTTTGCTTTCAACATAGCAGCCAGTTTGGCCACATAGCAATAGTTGATGTGAATCAAACTGCTGCTCATTTTCCTTCCTTGTTCTGGGCTCTCATGAGTACAAGTGGGTGATCTCTTCATTCAGGCACATTGTGGAGCTGCTCAGACTGAATGAAAGCTATTATAAAAATTTATTTTGGACAATTAGGAGTAGTGAGAATAGGCCTCCTCCTCCTCCTGTACCTTACTGAGAGACACTTTTTTTATTGTGACAAGGTTCATCTTCACTCTTACTGAAATGTGCTCTTAGTTTGTTCTTGCCCTTTCATAGGCATGCAGACCTTTTAATTGCAATTACATGCTCTGAACCTGGGACTAATCATTTGATGAAACCTAGGATTTTCTTTCAAGATGAGCAATGACCAGTTATCTTGACAGTGAGAGTTCTTTTGAAATCATTCTGAAAAATGAAGCAGAAACTGATTTGAGAAAATTCTCCAGTATTTCCACACATTCGGGTTTTTTTCCCTTCCAATTTCTTGCTTCCTGCTTCACAGGGCATGCAAATATCACTTGCTCTTGTGGATACAGTAAACACTGAAATAAGTGTCACAGCCCATTTGAACTTTTCTTTGCTACCATTTGAGTAGTGGATAAAACTTTTCAGAAGTATCTGTTGAGAGAGAATTGATACAGTTAAAAATAAAGCAGAAGAAGCACAGCAAGTTGAAAAAGTGGACTTCTGTATCACAAAGAGCTTCATTGGTTACTGGGCAGCTCCCTGAAAACAGAGTATTTTACTTCTGACAGACTCTGAGGAAGTGAGGACATGTGTATTTGCTTTACTTGGTATTGTTTTTTAAATACTAAGAAAACTGTCAGAAAAGCCAACCAGCCAGGAGCCCACAAGGGAACTGGCAGTGGAAGGGGTGCAGAGCGCCAAAGAAGAAGGAATTACTTGTGAACATTACTCATTTTGTTTGTACCCAGCAATCTTGGAACATATGGTCACAGGGATCATGTCAACAACTTAGAATAATGTTGTCTGTCTTCCAAGACACAGACTTCCTAGCAAAGAGCAAGTATTTATCAGAGCAGTATTTGATCCCTTCATTAAAAAAAAAACAAAACTGATGGTAAGGTTAATTTTTTCTTTCCAAGGCCTAAATGGTGACACAATGAAATACTCAAATATGGAAAACTGAGCAATGCTGCTGCCACAGCCTAAGGAACTTTGGCTTTTCCTTCAAGAACAGAAACTCTAGATTGATTCATTTCAGCATGCACAGCCAAAACCATAAATCAATAATCAAAGCATATTGGGTTAATCTGTACTTGTAGCTGCTCTGATATACACAAGCACTTTCTGATCCTCTTCCTTTTATTTCCTCTTCATAACACCTTCCTAAGAACTTTATTTGACCTTCAGGGAAGTAGGAAATGAAGCAGCTCATGAACTGAGAGGAATTATATTATACATAGCAAGGAGAAATCCAGTGGTATCCTTTGACTACAGAACAGAGTTCATGAAGATTATAGATTCTGATAGAATATAGAGAATGTTATAGTGTAAGCTTTTAATGTACACTCTAAATGTGGCTGGCACAAAAAAATCAAATGAAAACAGCAAGTGTAGATGCTTAATCTGATACACTGCCTGTAGTCTTTTTTCTTCTTTATGCAAATATTTACCTGTTGGAATGCAACTGGAACACTGGATATAACTGTTTAAACTGCTAGTAATTGTGAAGTTCTCATCTACTTATGCACTCACACGAGTACAAATGCTAATATCCAGCACACTTCTATTACCAAGGACATATTCCAACAACCATCAGCAGCTCTTAACACAGTAAAAATGAACAGTAGACTGAAGAACCAATTTTTTTCCTCAAGTACTTATTTTGTCTTGTTCAGACATTCCTGAGCTCAACATGAATTTGAAACACACTAAAAATGAGTTGTGACAAGAAGTTATTGTCAAAACCATGTGGTTATTTCCTCTCATTTTCATGCCTAAATATGCATTACTAGTTATGCTAGTGTGGCTCCATCCAGGATCAAGTTATTAATTTTTTTCTATCTACTCCCTGAACAAAGAAACAGGACAGAATGGGTCCTTGTACCAACCAGCACCCACCAGTACCTCTACTGCAATTCCCTTGGCTCCATAGCCAACAATCACAGTCAGGGCTTTTCTGGCTGTACAGCTACAGTCCTGTAGCTCCAGATGCTGGGATTCTACAGTACTTATCCTCAACTCTCTCAGCTTTTTTATTTAGAAATCTGTACTAGGCTACTAGGAAGCACAGCTCTAAAAGTTTCATATTTTTCAAGCAAGTTGTCCTTTGTTTATTCTCACATTAAACTAAATATGTTAATTTGTTTTTGTTCATATTTACATGACAATTAGGAGAGTACCAAGAGTATGTTTCTTAGAAGACACGCAGACGTGTGTGTATATATATATATATATATAAATAAATACATATATAAACACACAAATCACCAAGGCAGGAGAATTTGCAATTAGGCTTTTTTAATGTGCTTGTAACTTTTACATTCTAGAGTTTCAAAACAAGTTTAAACACAATTAACTGTTATGAAGTGTAAATTGAATATATATATTTAGTAATAAAAACATTTTTCCATCTTTGATGCCTCCCATATCTGGTAACCCGTAGAAGCAGCACATACACACCACACGCTGGGTATGCTGACAGACCCAATACTTTCTCCAACACCATCTCACCTCCAGTTATTTACTCTGAGGGTCACTTTAAAGGCTCAAGGTGACATGAATACAGAAACCAGTTTCCTGTTCACACAGAGAACTCACATGTATGACTCTTAGAGCATTTTATATAACAGAGGTGTGGTAATATTACAGTATCTAGTACACCTTAAGACCAAATATTACCACACCCAGGAGGACCAAATACCTTCAAGCAGCTGCATCAAACTATGCAACATTTTCCATGTTTGGGCTTGTTCCAGAATTGAACTTCTGAGTTATTTCTCAGTTTCTATCACAATCTAGGTTACAATAGAATTCAATTGCCAAAGTAGATCATTTTCAGATCTGCTCATGCACATATCATGTGCTGCTTGTACACCATGTCCAACTAAACAGCTATCAAGAGAAGATGGCTTAAAAGCAGACATCATTTCATAGTACTAATGGATACACTTTATAGAAATCAATTAAAAAGGAAGAAATCCAGTGTGCTGTAACACCAGTCTTACTAATTCTAGTAAACAACCAAAGAAGAAAAAATAATAAAGGAGGGATTTTGACTAGTTCACTTTTATGATCGTGTTTGTCCCACTGCACAAAAATTTAGGTCAGTAAAGTGTTACAGTGGCTATTCAGGCTGCTTAAGCCCAAATTGTTGCCTCAAAAAAGCTGATTCTTTGCCAACCCTTTCTCCTACACCTTAACTAGTTAACAAGCAGACTGCATTAGTACTACTTTAGGCAAGCAAGATTCAGCTTACCTGTTAGGAAGTTACACTTAAAAGTGGGAAACACAGAGGTACTCACTCCACTAATACTGTGGGAAAAATATATTTGATTCATAAGACATTGAGTAAATGATCAATTTGATACAAAAATCAAATCAAGTTGAAAACAACTTTTAGCTTTGTCTACCTGCAACTTTATAAATTGTTACAAAAAGACTAAAGCTTTTCACCTAAAAAAAAAATAACTGCTTTACTATCATAACCCTTTATAACAACAACAAAAAAAGTCCTCTAGAATAAAGCTAATGAATTCTTTAAAAAAAATACTGTACTTAAAGAATGGCCACGATATACAAGTTGTGAGGGACTGCATAAAAGTATTTGTTTTAGTAACTTCCTAACTTCTTGTGGTTTTCAGGCTGATGAACAACCAACTGAAATCATCAGTTGCTTCAGCAGCAACTGCCCTACTTTGTTCTACAGGACAGGGAAAAGAAAAAGAATATCAGGAAAGTTATTAGCTATTACTTCTAAAGAACTGCAATTGATGTAGAAAAAAGATTAAGTGATCCCATAACCCACCAAACATTTTGGGTCATCAACAATCACAGTATAATTGATGTGCTTTAAAGGCTATTAATAATAATAAAAACAAAAGTTCATCCTCACTAACTTGGATATTCAGCACCACAGTGCTTAAAACCTCAGAAAGCATCACTTCTACTAGATATGCAGTCTCTCAGTTCTCAAGGTAAGTGTCTCACATTGCCTAAGTGGAATTTGCTTAGTTTGCAAAGCTTCCTGTCTTGTACAGAATAACTCTGCAGGTTTGTATTACAAGAAGCCATTCAGGAAGTTTAATTACCACAAGCAGATTGGCTTATCACTGTATCTAGCACCTCATTTAAACGGTGTCAATATCAATTCACATTAAAAGCTAAAGCATTTACCTAAGCACCAGCACCAGAACACAACCACATTAAAAGTGCTGCCCAATCAGTACACTTCTCAGCCACTGAACAAAATTTTTTCAATACATTGATTTAACTCCTCAGTAATAGCTGTACCCTAACTAATTTCACTTGCTGGAATATCTTGCTTTGGATCTAACAAGGCTTAGAGCCTTCAAAACCACAAGCATTCCAGTTCATGTTTTTCTTAAGCATCCACTTGAAGTAAGAATCCTCTGCAGGCAGGCACTGATTTTACCAAGACAACTGTGATCTCAAACCTAGTACATTGTATTCATTTGCCAAAAATCTCTGCTCAGCCTGACTCATAGATCATGTATGCAGCAGACAAACGTCTAAACAAGTCATGTGCAAAGAGCTCATGATCTCTGCTCAGGAGAGTGACACCAAACAACCTTGGGAGTCAAAGGTGAGGGTGCAGTGAAGGTCCTGGGGCACCCTGCCTCAACCACAGAATTTCAAGGCACTGATTCGGGTGGGGCAACGTGTCTGGGAAGTCCATCCTCCCAACCACACTAAGTTTACTTCTGTTTTTAAGCTAACTGATAAAAGCTTTTATTCCACTCTTTGACCCTGATTTATAGTGCATTAGTCAGAAAGTGGAGTTCATAGCTTTTGATTCAATTCAAAGCCTCAGGGCATTTAAAAGATGTCAGTATTAAGCATCAACAATTTCTGCTTTTAAAGCAAAGTGTGAGTTGCTCTTTGTTGGATCAGTCACCAAATCCACTTGCCCTCCAATTAATAAGCTCTCTCTTTGCCCTCCCTCAATTTGGTTTTCATGTTATGCAGTATCTCTCTCCTGAGCTACTTCTAAAGACAGAAACACACCAAGAGGACAGCCCCTTTCACAACTTTAGTTTGTAGCAAGGTGGAGTACCTATCCCTCCGTAACAACCAGACAGACCTGAAGTGAACTCAGGAAGATGCTTTTAGCGTGGCACTAGCCACTACCTGCACAGAAATATTACTGCTTATGATTATACTGAGCATAGAAGCTATACTATTAACTCTAATTAAAAACCATTGGCCATATTAACTTCTAATTACCAGTGTTCTAGTAGTCAGGAAGCACCACAAATCCTGTTATAACACCTTGTTTTCAAGTACTAATTCATAAAATCACAGACATTTGAAAGGATCTTGTTCCTTTCTCAGTTTAGTCCAAACTCCTGCCCCAAAAGCAGAGTCAACACTGGATTCAAACCAGGCTGCAAAGGCTTTGTCCAGGTTTCCAGGTCTTGAAAACCTCCAATGACTGGGATACCAGAGTCTCTGGTCAACCAATTCTTCATCACCCTTCAGATTATTTTTTCTCTTTACACTCAAGTCTTCTCTCCAGCAACCTCCCCAGGTCCTTTTGTAATCCCTGCCTCTCATACTTCTGCCATAAACTTGTGTTAAGAGCCTGGGTCGACCTCTGAAGCTAAAAAGATGAACAACTTGATAAGACAAAGGGTTTGGCTAAGCTACAATAGCTGTGGCAGATCAGATCTGACACTTTCAAGTACTTACTGATTTCCTAGACAGGCAACAGAATTACCGACTTCACATGTGATACTGAAGTGTTACATAGAGCAAGCAACATGTAAATTAAGAATTAACAAACACAGAGATCCCAGAATACTCCCTGACAACCTTAATTTAGCCTACTTCCCCTAGTACAACAGGCATACTTTTAAATGAGCAAAAGAAGCACATTGCCAAACCCAGTTAAGAACGTAACAGCTTATTGACATCTCATGCCAGTCTATTCTCAGAGCTGGCATAAGATCAGATGATTGTTTGCCAAAACAATTTACAATGCAATAGCCAGAAAAAAAAAAATTAAACAAAAATAATGATAAAACCACCAGGCACTCATTCCCACCTTCAGTCCTTGTCTGGCAATTAAAGCTGAGCTGTTTTAGCAGCTATTTCATGTCAAAGTGTTCAAAAGACAGAAAAATTTTTAGAATAATACTCCAGTTTACACACTAGTATGAAAGATGGAATTCTCATCATGGAATTCTGTCAACACACTATATGAAACTTCAATGCTCAAAGTAACCCAAAGCAGGAAAGGAAAAGTAGAAATAGTAGTTATAACATAGCTTGATTTATTTCAATCTTCAATTATTTGTGTTTGTGTTTATGCATCAATTATCTTCCAGAAAAATTCCTTTAACTACCATTTTCTTTTCTAGCACAGATCCTCTCTTGACAGCCTGGTCTCACCTCCTGTTAATTGGGAAAAAATGCCATTGATCAGGCTTCAGCCCTTAAAAAACCAGCAAACTATGTTTCTACCATCCAAACACCACTGCCCACATACTTTCAGATGGAGAAACAAAAACTTTCACCTTCTTAAGTCTCCCTTCCTCCAAAATAATTACTTTTATGCTTTCCCAAATCTCTGTCATCTAGAGCCATTTTTACTCTACCATATAAAAAACATTCCCCTAAACTTCTTCCCAATGACTTGACTAATTTCAGCTTCTGTGCCAGGAACTAAAAATAAATCTTCTGTTCTATGTAGTTGCACACCCTCTCCCACCAAGCCCTTGTTCAGCACTCCACTCAGTGTCTGAAGTAAGTTCTGGAAAAGAAATACACTCTTGTAGACTTCCTTGAATTATTTGCAACAAACTGGAAGAGTGTAGGTTGATTCATCTCTGTAACTCTACTGAAACTTGATGAATTACAAGTTGTGTAGCTGAACCCAGACAATGTCGACACCAAACTCTGAGGAGCTTAGAGTCTATAAACTCAGTGACAACTGAACACTTGCACAAATACTGTACTTTCTCTTACGTAGGTCCCAAATATACCTTCATCTTATTTGCACAGTGAAGACAACAGGGAAAAGGCACAAATAAGGTTACTCTCTGAGCATTTAAGAATACTGGTAGACTCAGCAGAACCAATTACTTATCCAAAATTAAAGCCCCCCAAATTTAGTAATATATATTATAATATTATGTATTATCCTATATAATGGTTGAATCCTTTCCCTGATTTAAGTCTTATTGTTCTTCAAGTTTCCTTGAAAACCCATGGCAGTAATTGATAATTCTAGCTATCCAATCACACTACCTCAACCTACAATACACTTGAATCCCAACCCTTTTCTTCTTCTGAGGTAAATCCCTCTTCAAGTAATTTTTAAACACCATTTCTGTATGTCTTGTCCAGAATGAAAAAAACCTGGCCTTCTCATTCCACCCATTCAGTCAATTGTATCATGAGAGGTTACTCACTTCATCTCCAAGCAAAACTATCTTTTAGAAGGTATGTGGTTCAAGCAACATACCACTGCTCTAATCCACGTTGCTGCTGGACTATAAGAAACCCTTCAAGAAATGAAAGCACATGGCTGCATAAGACGACATTTTAGCATAATGTACTTTTTCCCACTAAAAGTAACCTAAAAAAGTCCGCTCCAATGATTCTAGAATAACCAAGAACATGCAATGAAAAGAGTTGTCCTGTTCAATCCAACTCCGAACTCATTACACTTTGATTTTTTAAATTATGCATTACTTTCAGAACAAAGTGTTCTTTGCGAAAGCAAAATTCAAATTTGTGCACACAGTTTCCAACAGAAGCACTTCCCTGTGATTTTTAAATCACTTCCCTGCAGGCAACTTCAAGCAGCCTTCCTAGCTACTTTACATAGGAAATAGTAAAGGTACTATAAACATAAACAAACATCTTTCTTACATGAATAAGTTTATTTATATTTTCCCGTTGAAGGAAGTATCAGTTTGTTTGCAATAACACCCTAAAACAAAACAAGGTGTCCTATTTGTTTACCTTTTGCACAGAAAGTGTTACTTTTATTATAAGCAAAAGAATTTGCTATTCTGCCTGTCATGCTTTAAGTAACTGTCCCTTTCAGTAACTTCTTAATGCCTTACACATTGCGGACTCAGCATCTTCCCAAAACACATTCTTAGTTTTCAGTGACAAAAAAACTGCTGCTCAGCCCAAGGCCCTGCTGCACAAAACTTGATGAAAGGAACACAAGGTGGGAGCACTTACACATAACTTCGTTGTACCACTGTATGTGAAAAGCCCTGCTCAGGTTTAGTGAAGTTTGTAACTCACTCTCTACTCAATAAGAAGTCCTGTAAGTTTTAAGCATTCTCTCTACTCTTTTGGCTCAAAATCCCTCAGAGAACTGAGCTAAAATCAACTGATGAAAAGTTAAAACAAGAAAGTGTAACGCAAGTAAACAAAAGCAAACACTTGTATAAACTGGGTTTGCTGCTAGGGTATTTACAGAGTGAGTAAGCTGTGGGCTTTGAAATGGGTCCATGTTTCAAGTTATCAGGTCTGTAATTAGAAATACCTTCTTTAAAAAAAAAAAAATAAAATAGCACAGACATAGCGAGCAGACTCCAGAGACCCAACCAGGGTTTGGGTGCTCAAAAGCTTGTCAGACTTTTCCACAAAAAGACTGGAAAATCTCTACATTTTCCAACTATTTCCACATTAATTCAAAAGTTCACTTGGGAAGGACATCCTTTGCACCACTCCCACCAATATTCTGGATGCCTCAAGGCAGACTGGCAGAGGGGGGAGGAAGGGGGAACAACCAACCAAACAAAAAAAACAACAAAACCCCAAAGCTGTGATCTTCCACTCCAAAGGTGAGCGGGATGGAGGTTACTGGAGGTTACACCTGCACAGAAGAACAGCCCCAAAGGGGTGACCCCAGCAACAACCCGCAGAGAAACCCTCCCCCCCCCGCTCCCTCCTCCATCCCTGCCCTGACCCTCACTGAGATCCCCCCCGGTTCCGGCTGCCGACCACCCCCGCCTGCTGCCCCCGCCCTCTCTCAGAGAGCGCCCAAAACCCCCTCAGGGAAGCTGATGAGATTTTTATTTTTAAAAGAAAAGCAAACAAAAAAAGCCTGTAATTCCTAAAAGCCCCGCACCCCCAGGACGCGGCCACACGCCCCTCCGCCCCAGATTCTCCAGCTGGGAAGCAAGCAGACGGCATCCCAGCCTCCTCCCCCGCCTTCTTCCTCGTCCCCTGCCCCCCTCCCAGCCCCACAGCTCGCTCACCAGCTTGGGTTTGTTCCGGTTCTCCTCCTCCGCGGCGCGCCCGCTCCGCTTCGGGTTCATCCTGCCAGAGCTCAGGGGCTCCTCGCCACCCCCAGCACCCGGAGCCGCCTGACCCTCCATCCGCCCACCGGCTCCGCGCCCCGCACAGAAACCTCCTGTCTCTTCTCACCGGGGCCGGATCCTCAAGGCCCCATAGGACCGGAGAGAGAGACAGAAAGAGAGCAACACCGGGCGTCTCCCCGTCCCCTCCCAGCCCGCAGCTGGAGTAGTTCCTGGTCCCGCCGCCGCCTCCTCCCAATCCGCCGCCTCACAGATGCCGGGGCTCCTCCGCGCACGCGCGCCGCCCCGCCGCCATCGCCGCGCACGCGCGGTAGTCGCGGGGCCGCTGGAGGCGGCAGTCGGGGGGGCGGGAGAGGAAGAGGAGGAGGAGGAAGAGGAGGGCGGTGGCCATGCAGGAAATGGCGGAGATCGGGGGTGGAGGGAAAGATAATGAGGGTTTCGTGTGGAATGCCCGCTGGAAAAGTGTGAAATAGAAGTGGTCCGTCAGGGGATTTGTTCCCAGGGCTGCTCACGGAGTCATTCCTCACAAGGAGGGAGGGGGAAAAGCTGAGGCGAGTCCTGTGAGGGGGAGTGGGCTGGTACCAGAGGTGAGGGGGGCGGAGAGGGTTGTGGCAGCTCGGGCTGTCGAGAAAGCGGTGCCCGAGGTGGTTTTGTTGTGTGGAGATCTCATCAGCTTCACCAGAACCTTCTGGGACCCGCCTGGGATGGGCCCAAACTTCCCCACCAAGGGTCTGCTCCTGAGGTGGTTCTGACTTGCAGTTCTTGTTTTGTTTTGGAAACACACGTGAGCCAAGCAATAGCTGGTGTTTTAACGAAAAGAAAAGATTTTTACCTCAAACAAAAGATTCTCTTAAGTTGGAGAGCTCCACTCAATATCTTGAGTTAACTGTGCATGATCGTGGTTCACAACAATAAAATAAATTGTCTGAATCTCTGCTGTAGATCACAGGTGCCATTGGGTCCAACCTCACTGGATAAGCTGAAAATCAGAGAATTCAATAGGAACTGTGCACCTGTGTGAGTGATGGAGGAAAGATGTGCAACCATCAGGCTACAGCTACATCGTGTGAAAGATCTCAAGGAGTCTTAATTCCTCTTTTCCTCATGCTGTTGCTTGCTCTCCTGGAACAAATGGTTAGCAGTTATTGTCACCTTTTTTTTTTTTTTTTTTTTTACCCCTGACTTAGAAATATGTGGCAAGTCTCCACACAGAGGGCACAGCTGTGACGTAAAAAGAATGTTGAGTTGAACAGAATACAGGATTTTCTGGAGAACTGCTTTTGAACAGATTACTATAAATCAAGCATCATTAGAGCCACTTTGCAGCCAACTCAGTAGAGCTTACCATGTTCTTTTAAAAAAATGTTTTTGTTTGTACTTGAACATTTTAGTATTCCTTTTAATTTTTCCCAGCTACTGGGACTGAGAAACAACTATTACGTGTATGAACCAAGGACTTATGAGCATATAAACTCAGCAGGCAATTTTAAGCAAAAGCAATGTGGTAAAATAATGCAACTATCCAATTAGAAACATTTAAATTGAAAAGCTTCTCCACACCAAAACAAAAAGTCCCAGAAAACCACAACTCTGCTTAAGGCAGAGTTGCTTAAGGCAACCAACCTCAAATCATTTTGGCAGTCAGCTTGCGATGCAATATTTTGGCCAGTTTCCAAGAGCAACATAGAATGGCCTGAGGGTGGAAACTAGTAGTTACACAAACATTATACATTATACAAACATTACTTAATTTGCCTTCATCTCGAAAACGTATTTTAAAACTTTGCATCTTACAAAAATCATTTCACAACTTGGAAAAAACTTAAATAGGAAAGACCACTGATACGAAGATGCTAACATTTCTCCTTGTGCTGCATGTAATCTCAGTCAATTCAGCCACATAACCACAGCAGCTAAAATGTCAGAAAACTGCAAATGTGCATCTGTAAAAAAAAAAAGTCACACAATTATCTACAGCAAAATGATCATAGACTGATAAGCATGAGCTATTTTGAGATATTGTATCTGAATTTAAACAAAACAGGCCTTTGAAGAAATTTCAGAACTTACCCCTCTAGCACCACCCCTCTAAAATATAAAAAATACAATCATGCAAGTTTCTAGAAGACACATACATATCAGAAAGAAAAAAAAAAAAAGGACAAAAAGAAGACAAAGGGTTTTGTGTTTCTGTGATTTTATAAATTCAGTGATAGCATTTCCATTTTCCAGAGAATCTCCAGGCTTCTGTCCAATAACAGGTGATCTAGAACAGTTGAACTAAGTCAACTGGTCACCAAACCATGTCTTCAGCTTTCAGTCCTTGAGAATTTTTCTATTTCCCAGGTTTCTAGTACTAAAGAAGAAAATTAACATGGTTGAAATCTTGTCCTAACTGACTGGTGGGGAAAAAAAAAGAAAAAAAAAGTGTTCTGTGAGCTACCACAGCAGAACACATACAGTATTTAACTTAACCACAAACAGGAAGCATGCTGCTAAGTCACACAGTAGTACATTCCCCAGCTTTTCATCCAAAAATTCTATGTCATTAGCTCAACCACTGTACCACAGAAAACATACCACAATCCTTCCACTACTCCTCTCGAGCTGTAAACTTTCTTCAAATTGTCTGTCTGTCTCCCTCATCCGTGTCATCACTGCAGTGAGTTTTTACTTTCCAACTCTTTTTCTCCTTTTTGCAATTTGAGTTGGAATCTGTTCACACTTAGCAATTTTAAAAATTACAAAATTTATCTTGAAAAGGAAGTCAATCTAAAGGTTGTTTACAGTGCATGAGAATGTGGTAAATAATAAGAAAATCACAGTGTATATAGCTTAACAGGTAGGAAAACAGGATTAGAAATATTAGCTACTAAGTAGCAAAAATCAATGAAGAGCATTCTTTGAGTATGAACTGATATCCCCTATTGACATAATAATCCCACTTTCCAAACTCTTAGACTCCTTAATAAATATGATTTCTTTGCAAACCTAAATCCAGAGAAAATCCACTCACTTTTAATATAATTCCATGAAATGCCTCTTTGCTAAAGCTTTATTTAATTTAAAACAATGCTTTCCTGGCCTGTTAGAAGCAATATTTGTACACTCTGTAGTGTAATGAAGTAATGAAGATGTTCCTTTCACATTTATACAAAATTTCTGTCGGTGATGTGGTTTCAAAGAATGTTTATCAATATGGTGATAGGTACTTTATATATATAAGTATATATATATATATATATAAAACATCCTTTATTATTAGGACAAAGTGACATTTCATGTGACAATAATGAACAATCACAGATAATCACAATCACAGATAATTAGGAACATTTCTATTAACAGTTAAAGAATAAGGCTTCTGCAAAATTAATTTTCTATGGCTACAGCTAGATTTTGTTTCTAATCAGCTGCAGAAGAGTTCACTGATTAGGCTGGATACCTTTGAATTTTAAGTCAACTTACACATTTTGCCTCTACTTAATTATAGGAAGAGGAAGCTGGCAGCTTCCCACCTATTGTTTAAAAAAGTTTTTTTGTTGCATATGTTAGCAAGGTAATTATCTCTGCAGTCACAGCAGACCTGTAGCTCAACTTTACTTACTATGTCTAGCTCTAAGGCACTGGAGCTAGATGAGGTATCTCACTATTAAACAACACATTAAATGTATGGAGTCTGTTTATGTTCAGGCACTTTCTTCATTAAAATGATTTCTACAAATCCAGAAATAAACTCAATACTGGTTTAATCAGAACAAATCTTTAGTAACCTTAACTCACTCCAGACCAGCCTCCACTAATATTTAGGCATGGAAACATCCATACACTTTTTGGTGTATTTGTATTTAGTTATTTCACAGTGTGCTACTCCTTTTGTTACAGGAATTTTCTCTTATTGAAACAATTAACTAATTAAGGCTTATTCTTTTTTCCATATTTTTCTGTATTTTGATCACTTAATATATAATACAAAATCAGAATTAGGTTTATCATCTCCAAATAATTTTTTTCTTTCAGGTTTTAACAGAAGAATAAGAAAACAGCATCCACATCCCATTTATTGGTGAGGCCAGCCACCTAATAAGAGAGTGGCACCCAGCACTGCCCAGAGGGATATAAAGGGTGTTGGAAGAGCTGCCCCACCTTCTGTTGGTGGTCTCAGGTGATGCCAATCAGTCAGCTGATAAAGGGCTGTGAGGAGCACCAGTGATCTGGAAAGTGGCAAATAGGAAGGTTTTTTCATGGCCATGCTAAGTTCACTAAAGCCTATTCTAGGGGACAATGGTGGGACAGATTTTAAAATGTGTCCTTTTACATGAACAGTGAGGTTTAAAGGAGGTTAGATAGTTAAATGATGCAATTATTTAGTAGATAAACTAATACTACTTTATTCAGCATTGTAATAGTACTTCATTGAAATGTAATACTACTTTATTGCACCAAATATGTAAGCAAGAGATTACCAGATGAACTGTAATACAATTTCAAATCCTCATTAGTCTCATATTTAAGTTTTTACTAAAAGTGCTCTGATTCACAAGATGTGGCAGCTCAGACTTCCACAATTGGCAAGATTTTTATCTTTTCCTGTCTACTACATTTTCTACTCAGAGAAGAATACTGTCTGCACTTAAACTGTCAAAGTTCACAGCCTTATGATTTAAGCTCAATTGAATTAGTGCAAAAAGAGTGAGATGTGTAAGCTGTGGGCAAGTTAAGTTTGTGAGCCAGATCAGTGTTTACTGTTGCCCATTTCTAGGTCAGAACCTTTTGGCATTGTGCTCTCTATTGAATCCTCAGTGATGGGAGTATGAATACAAAGCTAACCCAGACAAAACACTCTCCTGGTTGTAGCTCTCTGGAGAAACTCAAGAATGTAACAAGATGCTTGTTCCATTGCTTGATGCATTATAGGAAGGGGAGACAATGCTGCAATGATATGGACAGTGCAAGAAGTGTAATTTTCTTGTGTAGAAAAATATATGTTTAATTTATATGAATGATTATTATGCAGTATTGAAAAAAAAATTTTCTCTGCAATTTTACAATTTCAGAATAGAAATGGTACAGAAAACTGTGGATTAAATTCTCCAGAGAGAAGACAGCAGGGGAGAAGAGTTACAGTACAGAGGAAAGGCCTCTGCAGTCTTCCTAGAGAGCTGGAGAGAGAAGCTGAGACTATTCAAGAAGATGTATGAAGGAGAATCAGGAGCAGTAAGAGAAAGCTAAGAGAAGGCAATGAGGTAGCTGTGTAGTCAGCTGCTAATGGTGTCTAATGGCACAAGAAAGGTCAGAGTTTCCCAATTGGGCAAGAAGGTAATTCCAAACTTCATTGGCAGTAGTTTCACTGTAGCTTAGGGAACAAGTGGGACTGGCACTGAGCTCCACAGCCACTTTTTCAGCTGAAATTTGGGGTTCTGCAGGCTCCTAGGAGGAGTCTGTCTCTCTAAATCCCCCAAAGAGCCATCCTTGCCCTCATTAAGGCAATAGCTTGAGCAACCAGGAGGCATGGGGAATGAACACTGGGGGGGTACTGCTCATGTGCACTTAGTGTTGAAGACATGGCTTTACTTTGCTGTTTCTATGTGTAGTTGTTATAGTTCTACTAGTGGAACGTTATCAGTTGGAAGCTGTTTCAGGTTTTATCCAGACTGTGGTTTCACTTTAAAAAGTGAGCACTGTTGTTAAAAGATTTGTTTGTTTTGTTTTGCCGTCTCCTAGTGCTCCCTTCTGTGTACAGCATTCATGTGACTTGTTCAGTCAATTGCAAAAGTGACCTGGGTTAAAATTTACCTTTTAAAAAAATTCTTTGGTTTAAATGAGATTCAGTTCCTTCGTCTTGCCTCTCATGTAGTCTCAGAATTGCCTACACTTTTATAAGAGGGAAGATACCTAAGAAAAGTGAAATCCCCTTCAACATTCAGCTGTCCCACTCAGGAACCCAGCTCCCTGCTCTGATCTGGCCCAGCTGCTTCATCTTGGCTCAGGCTGCTGGGGAAATTGCTAAATTTTGAGGAGCAGCTGTGGGAAGGCTTGTAAAATAGATCCACGTGAGTTGAAAAAGGCAAAATCAGAGGCTGAGGTAGGGTTGGTGCTGGTTTAAGGATTAAAAAGGAAAAATTCTCAAGTGGAAACACATGAAATCCTAATTGAAAATACTTGGGACTTAATGAAAGGTAGTAATGAAGCAAAAGTGAGATTGCAGTGCTGGAGTTGGTAAAAGTTAGTTTTTATCTCCCATGAGGATCCTTTGGGTGTTTTATTAGCCTGGTGAGTGTTTTATTCATAAGGATATTACTGGTTAAATACAAGCTGGTTTGTGTGTGATAATTTCTGAATTACTGCTTTAGATTTTAAAGCTGTATGTGTATTTTGTTTGTGCAGTCTCTGTGGCTGAAAATGCCTGAAAAGTGATGGGCTGTGTAGGTCAGTGGTAATATTGGCTTGTAATATGTAATTGTACAAAGAGATTTTTGTAACTGTAGAAAGTGTTTTGACTCACTTACGTAGGAAGCTGAGATAACGCACTTGTGGTTTCAAGACAACAGAAAAGTTTTTCAGGATTTTTAATTCCTTTTATACAGATGAGTTTATGTAGTGATTCATGTTTTTGCTTATTTCATGACCTCTCTGGTTCTTAATGTGATATTTTTTTATATCAGTTGATTGTTTTTAGCCCATTCTGTGGGCTAAATGTGTTAATGACTTTTTTAGTTAACATCTTTACTCCTTCTTAACCTAGTGTAGCTGTACAGCACTTTTTTTGAAAGCTTGTAAGTAATTCCTAAAACACTAGACTCAGTTTTCCTTTTTTTATTCTTTGTAATGTGCTAATTTAATCTTAGTATAATATTGCTAGTCATGGGTACTTAGTTAAATTGACTCCTGAAATTATTTCTCCAAAGTAAATCTGTACTTGAACAAAGTTTTTTCTTTTTCTCCATCTCTAACAAACAAATGTTTGTCTCAAGTCAGTATCTATAGGTAAGAATCTCTTTG
This sequence comes from Calypte anna, assembly GCF_003957555.1. Classification (NCBI taxonomy): domain Eukaryota; kingdom Metazoa; phylum Chordata; class Aves; order Apodiformes; family Trochilidae; genus Calypte; species Calypte anna. The sequence continues at coordinate 7,969,882 of NC_044247.1, forward strand.
GAGTTTATTGAGAGACTGGTAGTAGCATACTGATCTAAAACCCTGAGTTAATTTCTAAATTAAAATCCAGTAAGGGTTAACCTAGCAAGTTTAAATTCCACCCTGAAATAGTCTGTAGCATTGCAGTCAAAAGAAGATGTAGTTATTTGAAAGTACCATAGAACAGTCTTTTTATCTGAAGAAAGATGAAAAAATATTAGTAGTTTTCTGACCTCTCTTAAAGGTGCAATATAAAGGTAATATTTTCCTGTTAGGTCTTGAGTGCCAATAAGGCAGACAAGAGCACGTCTGACAATGCATATTTTGAAAGTGTGTTTGGGTTATTAATTCTTTAGGAATAGTTTTCTGGATCTTCTACATAGATTTTAGAACATCATGGTTTTTCTGAGTTGTGTAAAGACAGATGTTTCCTGGGGTTTTTGTCTAACAATACAAAACTATACTTCAGTTTGGAGGCTGTTTAAACAAGCCTCCAAGGCAGAATGTGTATTGTGATGCACTGCAGTATCCAGTGTTACCTTTGCCTTCCTGAATAAACCATTAGTCAGCATATTACCAGTAGTAATGACATCATGCTGCTTAGACTCTGAACTGATTATTCTGACTTCTCCTGGGGCTCATTAGTATTGAGACACACTTGAACAAACAATCATGGTAATATGGAGTATGCTCCAGGAGCTTTTACAATGCTTCCTTTGCAGCACTTCCTCCAGTGCACAAACAATTTTTTGAAGTCTTGTTATGTAGATTTGCTTTGTGACAGAAAAAGTGTTAAGTAAAACTAAGCTCCAGAGCACAGTACCCCTCCTCTCCTATGTGGTTTTTGTCAATCCAGCCATTTAAGAGATATGGGTCACTGAATCACTTAATGTAATTACATAGTCATTTATTTTCATGGTTGTACAGACTAAAGTTAAAAATACTTCAACCATATGAATGTTTAGATAAGAGAGATGATGTAATTGGGAACAACACCCAATTTTTAACAACTGAGTCATTATTTTAAGTTTCATAATGGGTCCTTTGGTTAATTGGGAGTCTCAGGCTTAACATCCATTATCTTGCACTCCTTGGAATCCTCAACAGTGCTTCCCACAGTCTTCATTAATATCTTACTTACTGCTATAGGAGAGCTAATCAACTCAGCATTCCTCTGCGACTAACTACAGCCAGCAAACTGCTCATGAGTCAGGACTGGCAGATTGTTCTGCTGCACACCAGTGAAAACTTTACTGGTTAGCTGTCATGTTTCTGTGTGAACAAAAATCAGCTTCTTGGCCCTTATTTTTCACATTCTTGGTTCAAACACCAGTAAGCAATATTTTCAGTGTTCACTGTAGTAAGCTTATGCTTGTAAAAGAACAAGAAAAAACACAACTTCATCTCACAAACATTCTGAAGTGTAATACCAAGTAAATTCAGAAATTAACAGTGTTATACCCATGTTTAACAAGTAATTAGGCTTTCAAATGTTAATTAATTTCCATACAGGAGCAAGATAGTGGATAAAACCAGTGGTAACTGAAACTAGAAATAGAAACCTGAAATCTTCAAAGCCTTTAAAAAATGCTATAAAAATGTTCTAAGTGGAAAAAGTGCCCTGTAAACTCACATTTGTAAATAAAGGGGTATAGAATATGAATATTAACTAACCACTCTATAGAGACTGTGAAATTAATTTCCCCCTGTAAAGTAGTTTGGGAAGAACTTCCCTGTCAGTTATTTGTATGTCTCCAGTTTACTATCTTTTAATCTTTCAGTGCTATCTATAAAATAGGAGCTCCTTCTCAGCTGCTTGTTAGAATTCCCTCATCTTAATACCAGCTTTCAAAGGCAAGCGATTGCTTGAGTATGTTCAATCTTTACAATCATTTCTGTATAAAGATTTTTAAATAGAAAAATAAACTAGCATAATAATCTGTTATCATCCCAGATTAGTGGCTCAAGAGTACTCAGTGATTAAGCAGCTGTAACGACTGAGATAGAGGAAACAAACTTTGTTCTGACCAATTGCTTGGATCTCAGGCTTTTACAATGTGACTGCCCTTGCCAGTGGGTTATTTTTTTAAAAAAATGCTAGTTCAGAGCACTGTCTGAGAGATTAAAATGCAAGTTCAATTGAGCAGAACTCCAGAACTGGCCTTCCAGCATCAAGATAAATGCTCTTATTGCAGGGATGGCAGGTACCAGATGCTTCATTCTGAAGACAAGAAAGGTTTGGGGGGGGGGGGGTGTTTGGAACTGGTGCACCTTCTCCAGGGCATGTCATTCCTAGTCACATATCTTCTGCTGTTCCAGATACTCTTAGTATTGCTGTGCTTTGTACTTCCCAGCTCAGACTTCTGTTGACAATCTGTCAGCACTGCTGATTAAACCCTGGCACAAAGAGGGTTAGTACTTAGCACATTGCTTCCTCTGCTCTGCCCTTCTGCAGTCTAGAAAATTTGGTGTGTCCACACTTTTCTTCCCACTCTAAAGCTAAAAAGCAGAGTGTGTTTAATCTTGTTCATTGATAATTCATGGTTTTCTGTTTAGCTTCACATTTGTAGTTCAAATGCAGAATTCATTGCCTTTCATTTTGGTTTCTGCATATTTTATTTACTAATTAAGTGTAGGAAACATAAATTAATAACCACTGGAACTACTAGAATACACTAGCTTAACACTAGTTCCTGGGTTTATGTATTTTTATTTGGAACTGAAGCTAATGAGGTGTTAAAGTGATGCACAACAGTCAAGATTATGCTAATCTGGCTTTAGTGACATGAACAGGAGAATTTTAGAGCTGTTTTTAAAAAGATCAACCATCCCATTCAGACAGCTGAGCAAAGGAACAGAGGAGTTTGATTCTCTAAAATGTAATGTATTTTAAGCATCAATGGTTGTCTAAAACACATTCCTATCGAGGCAGTTTCTTTTTCTGTTCTGCATGAAATGGTTTAAAAAAATACATGCAAAAATAGCCTGAAATGAAATGTCTCTTTCTAAACCAGGTATATTAATTATTGAAGACCTAACACCTATTTGATGGTAAAATAATTGTGAAGAAAAAAGTGGTCTGGGCAGCTAATACGCAAAGAATCTCTGGAATGGTGGGGTTTTGTTCTTTTTCTGTAGAAATACCTACATAAACAACTGTGTTGTGCTTATATGTCTTTGGAAATTAAGTTGTGATTCCAATGTAACAGTGGTTCTTGGGAAGTTAGTGTCATATGTTACAGGTATCAAGGCTCTTTTGAATCTGTTTCATTATATTGTGCACTTTTGGCAAAATAAGGTAATGTCAGGAATTTTGCTTCTGTGACAGTAAAAGTTCATAGCTTGCCAAAAGGAAGTTAGTAGAGGTAGGGATACTGCAGTATCCTCTCTATGGTAACTCCTAATCAAGCTGTGTGCAAATTTTTTTTATTTTTAGTAATTGTAAGTGATTGCATTTTTAATATTTATAAATGTCACTATTCAGGCACTTAGTTTGTAATACTGTTGGTCTACGTGTCAGCTTGCTTTTGTAGCTCTAAATTTTGATAATGAACTTGAGAATTCTAATGTGTGACAGCCTTTAGTTTTAGAAGGCAACATAAAATCTTGTATTTGTCCTACCTCATAGATACTTTCTACCAATGTACAGCAACTTCTACATGTTAAAAAAAAAGGAGAATTTTAATGGGTAGTTACTGACATGCAGATTCTTTGCCAGAAAATGTTGTGGTGGGAAACATGTATTTTTTACAGTAGAGTACTTGATCATATTATCTCAACTTTTTTTTTGTAAGCCTGGCTTTATTTTTGACACTTTTAGAGGTTTACTACCTAGACACACATTGCAATGGTTGTCATTGGTATGCTCTTTCAAGGGTGGTTTTATCTCAGAGTTTATCCTTGTCTGAAATGTACTGACCTGTTTCTTTCAAGGGCTATTTAAATTTCCCCAGTGTGAAGTAAAAGCTTATTGCAATTGAGAAAAAGGTGTGTGCTGACCCACCATGGGTCAGAGCTGTTCCACCCTTGAGAGCTGTTTGTGCTACCATGTGCCCAGTTCACAGAGGCTGCAGAGCTTCCAAACAGTGATGAAAGATGAGGGGAAAAAAAGAGAAGGGGAAGACATAGTTAGAAGAGTTAGAGATCCTGGGAGTATCTGGGTTTCCTCCTCACCCCTCTGCTCTACAAGAAGTGTCATAAGCACAGGCTATGTGGACAATAAAGAACTAAAAAAAAGCATGTGGGTTTTGCATAATAGTTTTCCTCGGTTTTTTCATAGATTTTGTTTGTATTTTTATTTTTGGTTGAGTGTATCTGTATGTAAAACCAAATGCTGCTTTTTTTTTTTTTTTTTTTTTTTTTTTTTTTCTCTTGCTTAAGCTGGTGTTACATTATAAATAATGTGACTGCACATTCTGCAGAAAACAGGAAGCACCTATTTGTCATGCTTCCTTTTTGGGGGAATGCTTCATCATGACACTACACAAAATTAAGCAGTTGCCTCTGGGAGGCACCCAGTGTTGCATGCTGAAGAAAGTGGGTACAAGCAAATTGGTTTCTGTTGTTAAAATGACAGTTTTTCCCCCTATCAGAAAAATTGATAAGTTATTTAATTTCTCCTTGGGCATGTGCTGGAACTAAAAAGAAGCTTTCAGTAGTGCCACTGATCATTCTACAATTGTAAGAATTGAGATATATCAAATCTTTGGGCAATGACAAGCAAAGGTTAGGTGCTCTGTTTGCTGCAGGCTTGGTCAAGGTGTATTTATTTAATAATAAAGGAAATCTGAATATACTTGCAATAAAACTATGGGAGGTTAAGTAGCAAAATAAACATTTTGAGTATATACTTAAAGCTCTGAGATGATTTATTTATAAAAATGCTCAAAACTGTTTTGTAGTTGATAGGCAGGTATAAGTTAATGGAATGCTTCTTAAAAGAAACCTAGCTTTCTGCAGTCACTGAACACTGTTTTGTTTTGTTTTTTGCTGTGTAGTCTACTCAATTTCCAATGTTTTAGGTAGGAAATACTTGTGGCTGAGGGCCTTTGACTTACAGACTTGCCTGTTTGCTGAAGGTACGTGGTCAGGAACAGCCTGTATGATCTCAGTGGAAATTTCAGATTTCTATCTGCTACAATTTGTGTATCTATAAAGGATAGAATTTTAACTTGCATTGCTATACCACTGCTGCCAATGATTAACAGTAACAGGTTTGGTTTGTGGGTCTTGCAGGTAGCTAGAAATGAGTAGTGAGTGAAAAGGATGTAGCCAGCATTTACTGGGAGTATCCTTTAAACACTCAAAACCTCCATGAGTGCAGCTAATGATGTCCCACTGTATCCTTGGAGCTGAAACACAGACCAATCTGACTCATTATGACCACTCCAAAAAAGCTGTTAAAGGCACTGTGCTGGACCTGTTGCTGCACAAAATTCCTAAATAACTCATTGGTGCATGTGAGGGAGAATGTGTAGCTTATAAGAGAGATTTAGAAAGCCTAGTTATATTTCTAAAAGCAAAACAAAATTCTAACAATACAATAGTCAACAAATGAAAAAGAGCATTGCTTTCATGATTCTACAGACATTAGTTTGTTTTTTATATAACTTTAATTTTCTGAGTGCTGTCCTTTATTCCTTTTCACATTAAGACTGAGCAAATCCTTTGCTTTGAAAAAAGTGTACACATGCTTCTTTCTACAGTGGCTTTTTGCAGATAAGGCTTTTATTTTCCAGACCTCATTAAGCAGTCAGTTGAGCAAGCTAAATGAGTATTCCAAGTGGTAATGGATACTTACTCCATGTAAGTACAAGATTGTGATACTGAAATGTTCAGTACCTACCTGGCACAGTATAATTTATATTACCATTAATGCACCAAGTAAATATTTTTGATATTTACAATGGCAACTCATACCAGGGTAGATCTGGGTTACTAGATGAGGTGGTTTTGGTTTTGACTTTGAACCTACTGTCTTCCTTTCCAGATAGCCAAAAGGACCTTAGCTTTTCACAAAAATGAGCTCCTTTTTAAATATTAAAGCTTGAATGGAATATGGATATGCAGAAAGCTTCCAGCAAAACAGGGGTTTTGAAAAGCAAGTTGCATTGTTAACCAAATAAATGTATATAAGTTCTTGTTTTGTTTTGTAACATTCTAGGTTGTTGTTATGGCTCTTAGATAATATTGTAAAACTTGCCTTGATTTCTCCAAGCTTGGATTGTAGTTATTCATGTTCAGATTCAAATCATTCATACTTTGGCAGTTATGAAAGGTTATAAAAATGTGAAGAAAATCAAAGCTGTACAAGGATAATTAATCTCATGTGCAACAGTTTGTGAAACCTGACTTCCTTAATTGTCTTGCACAGGTTCTCAAATCTAAGGAATAAACTCTGGAATTTCTCCAGCAGATGAGATGCTTTCCTCTCTCCCATACAGGTTCTCTGGTGTGTAAGGGATAAATTTGTGCTGTTGCTTTTCCCTTTTAATACAGAATTTACTGTGGATCTCTTTGTCTTGCTGACTGTCTTCAAACATGTTGTAAAACCTGTCTTTTGATACCTCTGTGACATTCGGTTAAAAAAAAGACTAAAAAGAAAAAAGAGTACAAGTTCTTTATTTAGAACAATGCTAGTTCAGAAACTTCAGGAAGAAAGTTCTTGCTGAGAGCAATCTGAAGGCTTTTATGGTTTGGCTGCATCAACAAAGGATTTTTAATGTGAATCAGGTGGAATTTTTAATTCTTTCATTGCATTGGCATTCTCTAAATAATTACGGACAACTTTGCTTTTGTTTTCTTTGCCAAGTGACTTGAGATACACTGAACAAGCAGTGGTAGAACTCTAGCACATTACATCAGGAATGATGAAGGTTGTGGGATCTTCATCAATGTCCATGCTGCTATCAGAAGCAGGTTTTCTACGTGTGATTATTTTTCTCTTACTGATCCAGGAACTCCATTTTCTCTGGATTCTCTCTCATGAATATTACTTTCTCATGAATATTACTCTCATGAATAATACTACTGAATATTACTGCAATACCCTCACTTTTCTTCTCCTCTTATTTTAATTATGATTTGCCAGGGGGAGATTAGATGAACAATCCCAGAATGGGTACCTTCCCATAGAAATTTTACCAGACAGTCACAAACCACTTGATTCCAGGCTTAATTGTTCCACACTAACCAAACAAATGTTGGTGTTGAACTTTTGTTTTGAAAGAATTATACTATTGATTTTTAATAAGTGAGGGTGAACTGCATGGATCTAAAACATGGAAGTGAAAATTTCTACATTAGATGAATCACTAGGCCATATTGGTTGTTTTGTTTTTCTTTACAATAATTAATTTGCATTTAACAAAAAATATTGACAATTATGCCTGAAAACAGTAACAGTATTTCTTACCTGCTTGGGGTCTGAATATAAGTCACCTCTAGACCATATCTTTTTCTTTTTTTTTTTTTTTTTAACTGTTAGTCTTGTGATCACAGGATCACTGGATTGTCATGGTTGGAAAAGATCTCTAAGATCCCTGTTTCCAACTGTCAACAACCTTCCTCAATAAAATCAAATATATTTGTCTTTATCACCATGCCCACCAGAGCAGAGTGTTCTGAAGTGCCTCATCTACACTGTTTTAAAATACTTCCAGGGATGCTGATTTCACCAGCTCACTGTGCAGCCTGTTCCGATGCCTAACTATTCTCTCAGTAGAGAAATACTTCCTAATATCTAGTCTAAATCTCCCCTGGTGCAACTTGAGGCCATTTCCTCTTGTTCTATCACTGTTCATTTGAGAGAAGAGGTCCTTTCAGGTAGTTGCAGGGAGCAATAAGGTCTCAGTCTCCTCTTCTCTGAACCAAACATTCTCAATCCTCTCAGTCTCTCCTCATAGGACTTGGTTCTCTAGACCCTTCACCAGCTTGGCTGCCCTTCTCTCAACTTACTCCAGCAGCTCAATGTCTGTCTTGTAGTGAATAATGCAACCAGTTGCATTAAGTAACCCCAATTAAATATGGTTAAATCTCCAACAAAGCAACTTTGTATCTGACTTCAAGTAGTAAGTAAAAATAATTGTGCAGTTACAAACTGTGTACTTACCAGCATGTTAATATATGCAGAATTTTCTTAAGTTTACACAGGACAGTAATGGTGTAAGGTAACAGCCATGGCTGTTTCAGGTGTTAAGAATCTTAATGATTATCTTGCATATAAAGCAGCTTAACTTCTGAACTTGAAGTATTGTCTGACACTGGGAAGGGCAAACTTCCCCTGCCCCCCTCCCTGCCTCCAGGCTGGAACAAGTCCCCCAGTTGTGGTAGTGAGGTGCAAGGTAAATCTGCAGAAATGGAAGATGCGAAGAGTGCAAAAGCCTGGTTTTTTGCACAGGATAAGGCTGACTTTTAAGTAGGCTACTCAAGCAGCTCTTGGAAAGCAGACCATAACAATTTCAGTCTTCTGATACCTCAGCTTGTTCTGCTGCCTAGAAACTAAGCTGATACTTCCTTGGCCGTAGTTTATTTGTGGAGACCTGACAAGAGTTGGAGGCTACAACCTTATTTTCATTTTCTCCAGATAAAAGCCAATTCAAAATTGAGTGTTTGTTAATTATTTCCACTCAGCTTTGTTGCTTACCAGACTTTTCATTTTTATTTAATGTTATTAGTTGTTCCTCTGGAAATAAACATTACATGGAAATGGAGCACCATCAGTGTTCAGTAGTAATTTAGTGAAGTACAATTTGAAGTGAACCTGCTTTTTCATGACCATGCTGAAAAGCACCACATATTTCAGGGCTCTAAAATATTTTGTATTAGAATGCAAAATAGAGTGAAGTAAATGTATTTAAAAAAAAAATCCAGTAAAAATTCAGATGGCTTCTAACAGAAAGCAGTAATTTTTTAGCAGATTTTAGTGAAGTAATAATTTCATGAAGAGATGCTTTCTATGAAATACTTTATCTCTAAATATGATTAAATGCAACAAACATTATTTCATCATCAGTTTAAATGTTCTATTGATTTATCATGTCAAACTCTTGCTATTGTGCATATTAGTAGCATTAAACCACCCCACTGTTTCCTGAGCCCACAGAGAGGCCATGAGGGTTAACACTGATTCACAGATAACATTATGATTTATGTCCTCTGGAGCTTTGTAGCTAGGAAGTGCACTGAAACAGGAAACCAGGCATTGTATGAAAACATCCATAAGTGTGTAGCTAAAGGAAAAAGCTGGAAAAGTCATTTATGGAAGATATTGCTGTATGCTTCTGTTTAAAAAAAAATATATATATCATGGTTCACAGCTGGATACTATAACAGTTGATAAAGTACCCAGGGGAGGAAAAAATGAACCTGCAGATACTGGAAAAAACTGGCAATGTTTTGGTGTAATCAGGAACAAGGAAAGATACTGAATGTGAACAAATGAATACTTGTTCAAACTTATTTTAACATTGTTTCTCTTGTTTTCACAACCTCACACATGCTCCAGGTGAATGCTGTAGAGTAAGTGTGATGAGGTTTTGTCCTATGGTGAAAACTAGTAAAAGGAAATGTGCCAAAGCAGTTGCATGGTTGTATTTTGTGTCAAAGATGAACTCAAATTTAACCTCATCAAAATGATAAAAATTAGCAAAGTAACAAGATAAGGTTTGCGGTTTTTTTTCCTCCTACCCCTTTTCTTTTTCTAAATGGCTACAGAAGGATGTGAATCTGAACACTTCATAACATGCTTTGCCTTGATCACCTTGCTGATTAAACAGCAGCAGAACTGTATTATGAAGTGGCTGCTTACTGTGAGGAAGCTGCTGATAACTCTGAAGAAGCCAGGGTTAGTTGTCACTTTGCCTCGTGGTTGGCTTTGAAGGCTACAGTTACACTTTACTAATCTGAGTTTGAAAATAAATTAGGCTTTTAGCTGGAGAGATTATCCTCCTTACTATTTGGTTATAAAAAATATAATAGAACAGTCTGAGGCTGTTCTAGCATAAAATTGTTTAAGATGCATGTTCTACTGAAGCACATTAGAAATCTGAAGATGATCACTTTTGCAGTCCACTGTGGGACAAGTACTGGCAGTATTGAATATAATATATGCAAGTGTTCTTTTGCTCTACTGTTTCTTCCATCTTTCCACAGCCTTCCAGGCATTTACAATAAATGATGTGCTTAAAACACATTTTCTAAGAGTTCTAGTGATAGCTCTGTGCCTATCAATAGTTCCAGACCTGTCAGTACCTTGCTTGTAATCACAAGCCACCTTTAAGGAAAGTGTTCATGGTGCTGATACTTTGAGCTTACATAGTATGTTTAAGTTGTAGTGAATTAAATGGCAGTAGACCTCCTTTTATTTTAGGGAGTAAAGAAGCCCAACTAAGAATAAGACACTTGATGCATTTATTTATTACTTAACTGTGTTTTTCAATAGAGCTACACATTCAGCTGTGAGCTGTTTTCTAATTTGATGTTAATCTTGTCAGGTTTTCCCCTTCCTCCTAAAGTCTGTAGCAATTTGATTTAAGTTTTGCATAGACATGAGTTCACAGGATGATTGTGGTATATAAATCATCAGCAGAGCTTAGACTGGAGCTTAGAGCTTGATATACTAATTTCCTTGATATACTAATCTGTGTAACTTCATTGCAACAAGATTTGTCTTTGGTTTTGTGCTTCAGCTGAATTTTTTCAGCTTTTTCAGAACTCGGGAAAATGTGCACTTGTGCTACCCAAGATTTCTGTGGGTGTTTTATTGTTTGTTTGGATTTTGTTTGTTTTATATTTTATTCACTTGGGGATAGTGGCTTGAAAGCTGACCAGTGGAAAAGGACCTTGGAGTGTTGATTGACAGCAGGCTGAACATGAGCCAGCAGTGTGCCCTGGCTGCAAGAAGACCAATAACCTCCTGGCTTCTATCAGAAATGGTGTGGCCAACAGGACTTGGGATGTGGTTGTCCCCCTGCCCTCAGCACTGGTGAGGCTGTTCCTCAAATAGTGTGTTCAGCTTTGGACCCCTCTGTAGGACACTGGGGTGCTCATTGTTTAATGTGGTTTGGCATAACAGGTTTATGGATGGATGTGATGATCTTAAGGGTCTTTCCAACCAAAATGCTTCTATGATTTTCTATAACTAGAATCAAACATTAGTCTTTCAGTCATTTCTGGAAAAATTCAAAAAAACCCAACCACAAAAACAAATTCTAAAAGCCAACCACAAACGAAGCTCTGAGTCCAAATAAAATATTTGTACCCAAGTTAAATTCTTCATGGAATGTTGCCACACATCCTTCGTCGTGCAGCTCAATTTTAATGGCCTGCAACAGTATCATCTGATGTGAGGAATGCATCTTACTTCGATAGCTTGACCACAACTACAAGTAAATCTTAGTTTTAAAAACATTAATTAGAAAAGTGGGGTTTTTTTTTGAGCTGAATCATAAAATGTTGAAGCTTCTGGTGGTGAATTACGTTTCTGTTGTACTCTGTTAGATTTGGGAATGTGATGCTTCCCTCTACTGGCGAACTCACAGAGAGTAAGTTCTATGATCTAGTGAAGGAAGACACATGGATTTATTAAAAGGAGCAGTGTATGCTTAGGGCTGAGGTAAGAGGATTGTCATTGAAGTCTCTTAGACAGGAAGAATATAATCCTTTACCTGGCATCAAACCAGCTTTGTATTGTAAAGTGACTAAAATTACATCAGTCAGTTTTGGGAAAAAGTACGCTAAGATTTAAAGCCACTTCATGTCTAGTGCTAAGCATTTGCACATTAAAAAGATGATGCAATGAATATTTGAATTTTGCAAGGAAGGCTTTCATCCAGTGTGGAAGCTGGGAACCATAGGGTTTCTGACTGATATTGAAAATGAACTTATCTTTCAGCTTAACTTCAAGTGTTTAAATGCTCTTTTAATTTCAGACAAAAGTTTGTGCATAAATATCATTCTGTGAGTTGATGCAAAATCCACACAAATGTTCCGGTCACTCACAGTATCTAAGAGAACAAGAAAAAATACTTAGCTTTTGATTGTAATGTATTGACCATGAAATGAGTTACCAGTGATGGCAATATTCTAATTAACATGGTCATTCAAAGATGCTCAGTACAGTGTAAGACTGCAGTGCATATGAGAGTCTCACACTATCAAAGCACTTGCATGTCACAGGGTTTCCTTTCAAATAATCTAATGACATTTATGTTTGTACCACAGTTTCTTCTGTCCTTGAATGATACCACTTTCAGTTTTTAATGTGTAATGTGGCAGTTTCTTCACCTTTGTAGTTAGAGAAGAACAGCTCACTGTGAGACCTGTTCTCCCTTTTAAAATATAAGTTCTTATGTTAAATTGGTCATAAGTACTGAGAGACTGCTCAGGTTGTCTCCTCTGAGACCCACAGAGGCTGAAGGTCTTCACTCAGGATCAGCTGGATCCTCTGCACTTCACTTGTGCTGTTGTTATCCTGGAGTGACAGATAGCAATTTAATTGCTGCTGGTATAATGAGTGAACATTTGAAAAAAGCTTTTCTTTGCCAGGAATTTTCAAGGAGATTAATACCACTTCTGGTGGGTTTCCACTTGTTAAATGCAGAGAATTGCATTTCCTTCCCACTGCGTACAAGATATGGACAACTGTAAAAACAGTCTTCTGAAAACTTCTCTTGCCACTTCCTAACTGTGAACAAACTTTATGTGGCTGAGTTTAAATTCTTCATATTTCAGTTTTCACATGGATTGTCTGAATGATATTTCCTGCTGAAACTGGATTTTTAAACAATCGATAATTAAATTAAATGCTTTTATTCTCTGCTGAATATTCCAGGACTCAGTACCAGGCACCCATATGGTTCTTATGTGCTGTTTTGGTACTGGACACTTGTCATAGTGCCCCTCAACATGAAACTTCTTGATTCTAGACCCAAGACCCAGTTTAGGTAAAAGTTAAGACAAATTTATAGAAAGTGTGCTACAGTTGTTTCTTTTCTGTGCATGTATGGTAGCATTTGAATTCTTAAGAATTTCCAGACTTGACTTAATAGGTTTCTTGATTAGAAAATTTGTGAAAAAGAACATTTTTAGGAAAAAGGAATACTGAATCTTTATGCATTTTGGGAACTGTAGATTTTTCCCAGGTGGCAGGCAGAATTGTGTGATGAGTTAACTGGCTGTAAAACTTCAATAGGAAGGAGAAGTGGTGTAATCTGTTCTCAGCCTTAAAACACCAGGGGGTTTTGTGTTCTCAAAGCAGGTGTCTAAAATGACACATGAATGGCATTGAACAAACCACAGGATACCTAAGTACAGTTTGTATGCCACGGAAGTGTAATTTAATTGCTCTGGGTGAATTAAAAAAAAAAATAGAAACACAACAAATGGTGAGGCTCCATTCAACGTTTGTTGAAGCATTTGAGTTTGGGCAGCCTGGCAAGCATGCTGCAAAAGAGCCAAGTGAAGAAGCTGCTAAGGAAGTGTATCTGATACTGCTGTTGTTTAGATAAAATTCAGGAACCATCTCTGTGAAATGCCCTCTGAAAAGTACACTAGCTTGGCCACAGCTTTCATCTGAAGTACTTTATCCAGTTATTATGGGGATGTAAGCACTTTGAACTCAATGCTTAAAGCAGTTTTTGAATGTTGTGTTCTTTGTAGTCAAACTAGGACCAAAAGAGGAATCAAAATGATAGTGCATTGAAGGGTTGTTGCTGTCCAGAATGAATAGGCTTGTGTGAGATGGTCTAGTAAATAAGAGAAGTTTCTGCATGGAATTAGTATTTGGACAGCTGAAAATAAGTTATGAAGCTTAGGAAGCTAACAGCTATAATAAAGTAATTTTTTTTTTCCATTTTTATGGGTCACAACTTCTTAAATGCTTTGACACATTCATGGACCTTGTACCCACTGAGACTGATTATCAGTCAAATATTCTATGGTGGGAATATGTTGATATTTGCTGATCATTGTGTATTGATTAATGTTGGTGCATTATCCTATTTATTTTAGATAGCTAATGTGGATTTCTGTACAGGATAAGAATTGGTATATCCTGAAACTGCAACAACACTTACTTTGCTTTTTGAAATGGGACCAAATACTTCTTCATGGAAGAAATACTTAATGGAAAAAATACTTCTTCATGGAAGAACCACATCCTTGCTCCTTTGGCATACTTAGGATGCTTATAATTCCTACCTCTGCCAAAGAAGAAGAGAGGACTGTTTTGAGTGTTGCCTTCTTTGTTTTGTCACTTTCTTTGGTTTTTTCCTCCAAGTGATCTTATGACAGTCCTGAAGGAAGCTCAGATCCTGTGTGTTTTATGCAACAGTTTGCTACGACAAGACAAAATTCCCATTGAAATTCTCCCACCAAAAGCATCCTTCTATAGTTCCAAAAAGTTGCCATTTGAATAATCTGCTAGATCATCTTTTGTAATCCCTGAAACCTTGCTTGCAGGTTCACTTTTTTTTTTTTTTAAGACTCTTGAGGATGAACATAATAACTTAGGTAGAGAACAGTCAATTAAAAAAAAAAAGCTACCACAAAAAAGAAAAGCCATTATAGTGACAGGAAATTGAAACAAGCCTATGACTCATGGGGCATTGCTCATCCTATAGGAAGTAACTGAGCAAAGTGTGTGCTTGTCTGATAGAGGGATAACAGATAAAAGTATCCAGTAACTATTTTGTCATACCAGATCTGACAGTTTATTCTGACTGTGTCAGCAGAGCATTGATAAAAATCATGGAAGAGGCTACAAGACCTCATGTATGTCATCTACAGTTCTGTGGCTAATATTGCTGGAGACAAAATGTTCTTATGAAAAGGATGGATTTGTTATAGAAGTGGCCTGTGTGCACTAAGAGCTACAGGGTCAATATCTCTACTGTAGTAGGCTATATCCTCCTTTCACAAAGCAGGAATTTAGGACTTGAACAGATTTCAAGGACATTTTGTGATCATCTTGCTGCTCTCAAGATGTGTTCAAGGAACTAGATGGTTGGAGTTTAATTTTATTTTTTTTTTCCCCCGCAAGGTGCCTCTACCAAAAATAGAAGTGGGAGAAAAATGAATCTACCTTATTTACTCCTCAGTCCCGAGGTAAGTTGTAAATTTTCAGTGGTCTTTTTGAACAATTTTTTTTGTCAAAATATTTGTATTTGTAAAATCTATATGGTAATTAAGGACTTTGTTTAAATTACTTGCTGAGAAAGAAAAAGCTTAAAATAGTAATTGTCATGAAAATGAACATTTGATTGATTTTTGGATGACAAGTAAGAAGCTGCTTTGAATTCTGCTGTCTCTATATAGAAGGTTGGTCTGTTCTAATGACAGCATCTAGTAGACTTCTCTGAAAAAGCAGCTTGCAACACAACTGAAAAACCAATCTGCTGTGTAGTATCTATCTGGAGTTTTAGTGCTTTGTGTAGATGTATTGAACTGGATAGTTTAGAGCAAAAAAGCAAACAATACCCAGAGTGTGTAGAATTAAAATTGGAATTGA
This sequence comes from Calypte anna, assembly GCF_003957555.1. Classification (NCBI taxonomy): domain Eukaryota; kingdom Metazoa; phylum Chordata; class Aves; order Apodiformes; family Trochilidae; genus Calypte; species Calypte anna. The sequence continues at coordinate 7,985,369 of NC_044247.1, forward strand.
ATTTTGTGGCTTATTCAGAATTCGTTTCCAAAACTGAAGTGCTAATTTCACAACAATGGCAGGGGGAATTTTATTTGTTTGTGTTTGAATCAAACTATCTGGAAGATCAGAAACTGAAATTAATTGTAGTAACCCCTACATGAATTTTCAGCTGAGAGTTATCCAGCTCTTTATATAGTATTTATGTATTTAAGGGACTTTTCCTGAAAATACTACTGATGAAGTTTTAATAAATACTGGGATTATTCTTTTTCCCCAGACTTTTTTGTATTTTTGTTCTTATGTGGGAGTACTGCATTGATGATGACTCAAACTTTTCAAGCCATCAAAGAGAAAATGGCAGTGTTACTGCTACAAAAAATGTTAGGAAAATAAAAGAATAAATAAGTACATTTGTGAATTTGCTTTGTTGATATTATGTATGGTACTTATCTGAAAATCCTAATATTTCTGAGAAGCAGGCTGTTCCTGTTCAGCCTGGGAAGCATGAAGCTTTTTTTCCCCTGAGGTATTTCATAAAAGGTTAAAGCTATTGCCTAATATTCTCACTTGATATAAATGAATCTTGGAGCTACCAAGATATGTCAAATAATATAGAACAGGATACAAATAGATTGAAATATGGTAGAAAGTCTGTCCTGGTTCCAATAAACTGCTGAAATGCATCTAACTGGGAGTGCCTGCAAGGCCAGTTACAGAGTGTGTGCTCTTGAACTTTGACATCACATTCCTTCAGTTCTGAATTCCAAGCACTTGCTTAAAATCCTTCATGCTGTTTTACTGTTTTACTGTTTTCTCTTCTCCCTTTGTAATATGATGGTTTTAATCTTTCATAGTATTTGATGGAGACATTTGAGTTGAATTCCACCTTTACTAAGTGTGCTTTTTCTTATTTTCCTGAAGATAAACTTTTTATTATCCCTCTCCCTGCTTCTACTTACCTTCTTTTCCTTCAATGATGAGTGGTAAAAAGAGTAAGTCCACAGGATTCATGCCAAACTTCAGATAATTTCCTATACGAAGGAGAATGTCCCATTATTCAATAAAAATGTTATGAAATCCATAATTTTAAAGGGGAAGAAGAAAGAATAACCCTAAAGTATTGAATCTCCCTAGCATTTTTTTATGACTACAGTTGCAACAATTGAATTCTTGGTATGATAGCTTATTTATCTTTCAAGGTCTGTGCTTTTTGGAGGGTAACCTAAGCTAATTAAATGATGTTTCCTCCTGAGGGCTGGCAGTTTTGGCAGGCCAAGCAATAGCTGTACCATGCTGACGAAGAATGACAAAACTTGTGTTCAGTAGGATTTCTGCCTGGTCAGATAGAATAGTAAGTTGATAGTATTGAGGAATGGAGGAATCTTTCACAAATGTCTGGCTGAAATGACACAAAGTAAGAATGTGTAGTGGAGAGCTGTCTTTGGCCAGGCAAATAGGTGACACTTGAATTCAATTTCCAGAAGTTCTGACCTTCAGCAAATCATTGAGAGCCTTGTTGTGCAGGTAGATATTTTTAAACATCCCCCTGTTTCCATTTAGTTTCTACTTGGTACTTTTTAATGTTAAAGGTCTCACCAGCTTCTAGTGAGTTTCTTTTGCTTTCCTCTTTTAGCTTTCCTGTCTTGGAAATAAGAACCAATAAAAGTAATAACCTTAGAAAGCTGAGTTCTTTTGTATATTTTTCAAGAAATTATTCTGTCATCATCTGTATGACAAACTATGCATAAATTCTTAGCTGTACCATCAGTAAGGAAGACAGAAATGAAAAGAAAGTTAGCAAGGTGTGTGAAGAATATTTGGGGAAATCAGATCTCAGAGAAAGGACAGTAATGAATAGAAGGAAAGGGTAATGTAAGCATGTTATTCCCTAATGCTTTCCAGTCTGAAAAGATGTAAAAAAAAGATTGTTTGCTGAGATTATATTTTGTTTGGGTTTTTTTGTGTTCCTGTTGAGGCAAAGAAGAATAAGGTATAATACAACGTTGTTGGTGGTACAACTTTGTTTGAGTTTGCAAATGAAGATGGTGACTGCTTGGAAGGGACTTGCTTAATGAAAATGTTCCCCCCACACAATTTTTTAAAGTCTAAAATTGGGTGACAAGAGCTATGTAATTTAGTAGATAATACACATCTCTGACAGCTTTAGTTAATACACTTTAATACAGTGCACTTGATACTGAATATTGAGACCTGATTTTCTTCCAGTTTAAATCAAGAATTTGATAGGAAAGGGAAGGCATCAGACAAATAATTTCATTCTTATTTATTTATAACTGAATAGTTTTAAGACAGCCTTTGTTTTTTATATTTATGGTTTGTTTTTTGGTTTTATTGGGGTTTTTTGTTTAACACAAAAACATGGTTAAGAATGAACTGCATGAGGATACACTGCTGGTGTGCATATGTGCATCTGTTACTGGATTTGGAAGTTGTCCTTTTTTCTGGAATTTCTAAAGCAAACCATTTTTTGTCTTGCTGATTGGGTGGGTGGTGATGGTGTTTAAATCCTTGTGCTCTGATGTTCAGCTACCATAAATCTGCAAGGCTTCAAATTGTGTAATGGAAATAAAGTGTGATTATAGTCTGCTGAAGTTCTGCAGGATTGGGGATCAGATGAGTTTTCACAGAAGTGTTCAGAATTTAGTCAAAAAGCATAGAAACAATATATAGGAACGAAAGACCATGTGATCTTGAGCTGGAATTATGTTTGCATTCTGTCCATAGGGAAGGGTCTGAAACTGGGAAGTAGATTTGCCACTTCCATTCTAGTAAGTGAATTAATTGGTGCACAAGTAGGATGAGGATATTTAACAATTTTTCTTGTACATGGATAAAATATTAGTACAGTAACTTTCACCCTAAATTAATGTCATGTTTTCCACTTTACTGGCACTTCAGTTACCTGCATTAAATAGCACTTCTTGCTTTATGTGTCTAGTAAGTGGCTAATCCATATCAATACCATACTGTATTTTTTCTTATCAGTGTTGAGGCTGGGAAAGCATCTGTTCAGACACAGAACATTGGTTACAGTTAGAATGTGTAAAGTTACAACTAAAGGATTCCTTACACTTTCATCTTCTATATAGGGCTATGGGGATAGAATCATGATGGTGCCAAAAATGTTTGACCCTTCCCTGACAGGACTTACTGAGATTCTCTGAATGGGTAGACAACTGCACTAAGAATAACTGGGAAGTTTGATTTTTGCTGAAAATCCATTACTCAGTTTACACATTAGCATTAGATAGCATGGGAAGAGCAGAGAAAAGAAAGTAAAAAATAACTTAGCTGTGTAACACTGCAGAATGTTACTATAGATAGGCTGGGAGATTAAAGAGCTGTCTTGGCACACAACGATTCAAAGATTTGCAGCCTCATCTGCCTTTCTGTTCTAAGGAGTTTTGCTTAGGAAATTTGTGGTTAAGATATGACACTATCATGTGGGTTAAATCACTATTTTGTCTCAGTTTTCTTTTTATCCTTTCATTATCCCTTTTTCCTGTCTTGTCATGGCTCTCATTTTTCAAGTTTGTATTTACTGGAATACTTTGAGAAATCTATACTGATATTTGTTGACTGAGTGCCCTTGTACAAATAAGCATGCACAACAGTAGATCCCAAAAGTCGGATATGAAAAGGCTTCTGTAATAGGTGGTATCTAACACTGGCCTGACCAGTATGGTACTAAAAGTCTCTAAACTAATTGTAAGACATCTGCAAGTTATCTTTGCTGAGGCCTCACAAAGCTCCATGAAAACAAAGAAGGACATAATGGTTTTTAGTGTGATGCAAACATAGTGTGATACTTTGCATTTGGGAAAAAAACATAGCAAGAATTCATCAGTTTATTGCTTAGAAATCAACTTGCCTAACTTGACTCTATCCAGAAGCACTGTAATACTCACAAAAATCTATTTTCATAAAGACTAGAAGAAAATAATTTCTCTGAAACAGAAGAGTATTTGGTAGCTGGTGGTAACCCAGCAATTTTATTGTGTGGGGAGCTTTCATTTTATTTCTTATGGTTAGAAAACTTCTGTGTTCAAAGTCTCATTGTGTGATGAGCGTTCAGCTAAGGTTCTTCAGTTCACTTGGATTCTCATTTGTGCTTGAGAAATCTCTTTTAAGGTCTGTCATCAAAATGTTATGTTCTCTTTTATTCAAGGAGATTGTGGTGTTTGCTGTGTTGACTCTTGTTAGAAAATGAGAGAATTATGGGGTACTTTGACTTCCTTCTGTCCAATATTCAGCAATCCACAAATGTTGACTTTATTTAAGAGTGGTCTAATCTTCTGTGCTGTGGAGCTATTAAACTGAGGAATTATTTGCTGCACAATTCATAATTCTTATTAAAAACTTGAATTCCTTTATTATACTTTTCAAGATAAAATAATTTTCTATTCCTTCCCCCTTCTAAGTAAAAAGATGTCATAATGAATGATGTTTTCTTGAAGAGTTAATTGTTCTTTTCAGACAGCTTTGATGCAGGGCATCCAGTTTCAGTGTTTATCTGTAGCTTTGTTTCCATCCCATCCCAATACATCAGATGTGGAATCTTAACTTTTAGCAGTAAACCACAAAATATCTACATTCCTCTCCCTGTGCAATGTGAAAACCAGATTCTATTTCCTGAAATCCCATTGGTTCTTCTGAGGTTTTTCAAGCCTGAGGAGGTAAAGCAGCAATGAGACTGCTTTCTGGATAGATTTTTTTAATTGACTAATGGGAGTTTTGGGGTAGTATGCAGTTGTAAATATATTCACCAATTTAATTTTGATCAAGTAAACATGCCCTTAACTTTTGACAGTGGTAAATTAGTTCCTCTCCTCTTTTTACATAGCCTTAATCTCTCTCCTGTACCATCAAATTACAATCTCATACATTATTAATCCCATTTAACATTAAACTCTGCACAAAGTTCTGCTGGCTGCCAAAATGCAAAATTATCAGGGCATTGCATGTGGCTTGTGCTGTGGTGCTTGACTTTCTCTCTAAGGAAATCAGAGAAACTGTGGAAATGAAACACTGACTTTAAATTAATACTTGATCTCTGCTAACACTTAAAGAGCAGGAAACTCTTCAGGAATAAGTCACGGATACCTAAAAGTATCATAAGAAAGTAGCTGTTGAACCGCTATGAAAGGCCTTGTTCAGCACAGTGCTTATCCTTTGAGAGCAGAATTTTTTGCCTTGCAAATAACTGGAAGAGATTACCAATACTGGAGGTTTGCTGTTAAAGCTGCAGAACCTGCTAATGGTTACCTGTAAACTTTCAAAGAATTGTTGTAGTTTAAGAAGGATGAAAACTTCCCGTTGATTCTGTCTTATGTGTATACTCTGGGTCATGACTGAGCCTGCCCAGGAAGAGGGAGATTGAACCTTATTTAAAGCTAACTGGGCTAAATTTATGTGTCCTTGTGGCAATGAGACTAGGACAAGATGGTAAGTAGGGAATTGAGAGAGGTTTGTGTCTGTCTGGAGTAGAGAGTGCACTGGGATGTGGGTCTAACAGGAGAGAGGGTTTCAAAAGCTCTGAGTGGAATCTTTTGTCAGCCATTGATGTTTTCTGGACTGGAGGAAACTATGTACCTTGCTATCTTTCCAAACCTTGGGCTTTGGCTTCTGTGATCTAGAAATTCTAAGCTTCTCTCTATTTAGAATTTTGCCATTATGGTTCTTTTGCATTCTTTTTATTTTTAATAAAGTGATTTCTTAATGCACTGGTGGAAAACAAAGGGGACAGTAACTGAACTTCAGGCACTGGTTGTCTCAGAGTCCTGCTGCAATGGCTAAATGAGCTCTAGGGTTCAGAGCTGGCTCACAGTACTTGCATCAGAATTGTTTTATCACCAGTGAAAGAATTGTCAGCACTAAACTGAGTTTATTGAATAAGTTCTTAAGTCTTTAGGCTGCTTCATGGTTGGGAGAGCATTCTAGCACTGCATACCTGCATGTGTTAAATTAGTAAAAATGCTCCCTGGGGAAAAAATATAGTAATATAGTTATTTGCTTAAATGTGAGTGTACTGTAGTAGTCAAAATATATATATATATATATATACACACATACACACACACAAACATACACATATATGTATAAAACTGTGAAAAAGTGGGGCAGTCCGTACCAGGATCATGAATAACACAACTGTCACACAGCTTTTATTTTGAAGCTATTAATAACATTCTGCTTCCTCTTTACTGTATGTTTTGAGCCAAGCAGCCTCTATGTACACAAAATTTTACTGTTTTCTCTGAAAATTGACAGGGAGTTTGCAAATATTAGATAAAACAGGTTGTTCTCTAGTGCCTTTTCTCAGGCTTCTTGCAAGTCTGGCTTGTACTCATCAGGGAGTTTAGCTGATTGCAGAAAAAAAAAGTGATAAAGATGTGACTGAACACCTTTCTGTCATCTAGCTCAATAGTGTTGCATGTGTACATCTGTTTAGACAGGATGTTGATTGTAGCAAACACACCCATGCTCTGGACTGTTCCTGTGTCCACAGAGCTTAAACTATAAACTAACTTGACTGCCAGTGTTGGAAGAGTGCTTGTCAGGCACTGCTCTTCAATTTCTATCTAGAACAAGGAGGCTTGCTATATAAATGGAAAGATCTAACTGTTCCAGACTGGGATTTAATAGGTTCACTTTCTTAAAAGATTTCCAGTTAATTGTAGGTTTTCTTATTTACTGCTGTTATGCTTGTTGGCTATTCTAGAAGGTGTATGTATTTTTACTGTACATATTTTTACTAGGCTATTGTATTTACGTGTCTCTGTTACTTTATTCAGTCTGTTTGGATTTTATCTACTACAATTAATTTACTATTCCATTCTTGGAATATAGTGCAATCTCTTTCTTGGATTTGAAATCTAAAAGTGTATGGAAAAGACAACTCTAAAATGTTTTTCAAAATATAAGAAACTGAGCTCTGGTTTATGAGTCAGATTACTACAGGCATGACTTTTACGAGACCTTTACCACTTTTTCAATTTCTGTAGCCTAAAAAGCTTCACTTATAATTCTCAATAGAGTGAAAAATAGTTTCCATGTAAGCTAATACATTTGGAAGCATAACTTCTAAATCCTTTAACTGAGCCTACAATCAGATGTTTGTAATAAATACTACTTATCTAAAAGCGGATCTGGCTAATATATGATAAGAACTGCATAAAATAGCTTGAGAAAATCAGTGTTCATAATTCAGATCAGTCATTTTTATTTAGGCAATATAAAAAAGCATATGTTTTCTAGCTTTACCAGCTGTCGTAAAATTTTGGAGAAAAAGGTTGTTTCCAAGTTTTCCAAAGGGAATATTTCACAGAAATTTTTTGACCTTTATAGCTTACAAAACTAATTGACTTCCTTTTCCCATAAACTACTTTTTGGCTGAGGTTTTTCTGCAGCAAAGCTTTAGCTGTGAGAAAAATCACCAGCTCTGAAGAAAGTAACTGGGCTGCCTTCTAGTGGTGATAGGTATTCCAGAGTACACTTTATAAAAAAAAAGAGCTCATCTCTTCAAGTGAACCATACTGTTCCCAATTCAGTCTGCCACCCCCACACACTATTTCATAAGATGCAACAATTACAAGTGCACTTCAGTGATACTTGGATTTTAAGAAGCACAAGGCAGGTTGTACTTGTCACATACATATTTGTTACCCTCAAGAAAAAGACCTTTTACCTGGTTTTATTGTTTTGAGTAGCATATAGGTATTTACTTATAGATCCGAAGATACTAATTTTGAAATAAATGGGTAATTTTTAAATTCCTGTGGATAGTGTTTTGGTTTGTTTTTTGTTTGTTTTAAAAAGGCAAAAAGAAACCAAGCAATGACAGAAAACCCAAACAACCAGTCAAAAAAGCCCATGATGAACTTCCCCATCCCTGACTGAAGTGCTACCACTAAGGAACAAAAGAGCCATTGGATATCATAATTGTTTGAAATTTTTCAGGCAACAAAGACAGGAAAGTAATGTAGTATGAAGAATTTTAAATTTGATTTGTGCTATTAGACACCCTCACTAAAAAAAACCCCACCCTGTGTGAATCTAGTGAAGACTTTCATAATGTCAGGTGTGGAGGGGATTTGAGTGTTTTGCATTAGTTAAACACAGACCTAATTGTTGGAACTTCTCAGTAAATTTTCTTGTTGCTCTCACAAATATGTAATATAGTATTGTAGACTTCTTTTCTGCTGTAACTGCCACTTGTCAGTAGAAAGTATTAAGATCTCTGTAAATAGATGGATCTTTGACCAGATGCTGACTTTAACCTGCGTAGAGAGGGTATATATTGTGGTTATAGTCTCCTGATGACTCCTTTGTAGTTCATCTTTATATTGAGTTAATAGAAATCAAAACTTATTTTTATGCTAATTATTACTACTTCCCAAATTTGTGTAACCTTCTCTGAGGTATTTTGTTTCTTATCAGGCACTGAAACTTACACTGGGGAGAGTGGAGAATATTTTTCTATTGGCATGATATAGCAGAAATGGCATCTTAAATTACAACCCGAAATACGAACATTGTAGAAGTGTTTTCATCTTCAGTCCCAGAAATGAAACTTTTTTTTTTAACATCCTTATGTGAAGCAAAAAATTATTACTTCTCTCTCAGATTCAAAACACATTCTGGTAATAACATACTTACATATGCAATGATCTTTGTTCCATTTCCTGTGCAATGACATTTAAAAAAAAAAAAAAAAAAAAAAAAAGATGAAATTACAGCAGGAATGCATCAACTTTAGTCTGCCAACTCCTTTGGAGGTTAAATTAAAGGCAGTTTTCTGTGATAATGTTGTGGCTGTGCAGTTGAAGAGCAGTGGAGGTTTGTACAGTTGTAGCAAGGTAGGCTAAGGTGTGCTTTACAGAAATTCAATACTTGCAAAATTAACCCTTGAGTGAACACAAAAGTTAAGGAATAAGATCTTTTATTCTTCTGGATAATAGCCTTGCAAAGATGCTGAAGAAAAAAGTTGTAACTGCTGATGTGTGACATGAATTGAGTGTAGTTGTCTTAACTGAAGGGATAAGCATACACAGAGGTGGCAGCAGTGCTCAAGGCCACTGTAATATAGATGGTGGCAGAAGAATCTTGCATCAGCAAATTACAATCACATTTCTGAAGATGCTGACCACTGGGAAAGAGTTACAGTGCTCAGTGTGAAGTACTACTGTATGTAGGCACTTTAATCTCTGCCATTAAACTTAAAAAGGCAACAAGGCAGTTGCAATCTCTGCTGTCCAAGGTAAGTAGCCTGCATAGATAAAAATCATGAAAGGTATTAAAAATGGGACAGCTATTTACTATAATGAGAATTACATCAAGAACCAAAGGAGCCAAAGCAACTCCTGGAGGTGTCAGAAGTCTTGTGGCTAAGCATGGCTGTTGCCTGTTTCAAAATAACTTCAAAACGTGATGCTATTGGATTTCAAAGCGATGGCACTGGTTCACCCTGAATTCAAACTACTGAGTATTATCTGTAATCTCTTCCCCTAGCTCTTTCCAGCTGCAGTGTGCATTTTGATTATTTTTCCTTTTCTGTTCTGTTACTTACCTTTAATGCAGACATTGCTGTAAGATGGTTATAACCCTGTTTTGTGCAACAGGGTTCCAGTCTCACTCCTCTGTATTACCTCTCTCAGATTTGACTTTTTACAATTATAAAAATAATTTCTCAGTAACTGTTTATAATGCCTGTGTAATCGTTTGGTTTCATTTCAGATTTTGGCTTTGCCTTCAAACATACAAGCTCAGATGCTTCAGCTTGCTGACTTGAAATCTTTGCTAACTCCAAAGCACAGAAAAGCACACAGAAAGCTGTAGCACTGCTTTTCTTTGAGTGTCCAGAAGACTACTGATGATTAGTAGATAACTTCTTACAGGACACAAAAATTAATATGTGGTCTACTTTTCTAGAATTTTTTATTTCACTCTTATTTTGCAGAAATGATCTAACATTCCAAGAGTTGTTCTGAATGATTCCTTCCATTTATAGATGCTTATTTTGCTTGGTGGGTAACATAATAGATGGAGAACTCAGAAATAAATGTGTAAATTACAACTTTGGCCAGTAGCCCATACCACTAATAGCTCAATTGTTTAGGGACCCCTTAGATATTTTTACTGAACTTTTTAAATACTTAGTGGAAATGGGAAATGAAAAAAAAAAATTTTTATCTGCTCCAGATAAAATCTGAATTTGTTTTAAACAATGGAAGAGATCACTAGTCCATATGATTACCATCAAAGTCTTTCTTAATCCTCTTTATAGGCTCCCGACTTGGAATGTATTGTTTTGCTAGTATTTTTATCAGCTACCTTCCAAATTATATTTGTGACAACACAAGAATATTAAGAAAAAAAGTGTTTTGAATTCATGCAAGCTTACAGTTATTAATACCAAGTTATTAACATTCTGTGTTGCCATAGTCAACACTGGAGATTAGTGCAGCTAAATTGCAACTTTTAATCTGGAAACAATATTGTCATCTCTAAGCAGGAATTATTTCTTTATCTAGCAATTTACTACAGGTACAGCAGATATGGAGTAAATTAGAGGATAAAATGGCCTTTTGTAGAGTTTTCTTGTGGTTTTTTGTGTGTTTTTGTGGTGGTTTTTTCCTTCACCCACCCACGTGTCCAACAGTAAAAACCCAAGGTTACAAAAAGCAGCCATTTTGAAGACCCAGAAGAATCCTAATGTGCTTAATTTCTCTTTTTGAGTAATTTCATTTCTTTTGCTACACACTAAGAACAGAATTGTACTTCTCAATAGGACATAGTCTACAGCAGCTTTAGGGGGGTGCAAAACCTCTTTGGGGGCAGCTAAATTCCAAGGGGTTTTTTATTGTTTTGCTTTTAGTATTTGCAATCTTTGTTCAGGTCCTCAATGTGTTTCTCTGTGAGAGAAACACATAAATGGAAATTAGTGTCTGTCATGTAATGTCAGTGATTACCTTAATGCAATTTGGTTCTAGACATAAGTTGTGAAAGATGGGGTAGGTTCCTTGTGAGTTCTTACTTCTTCCTCATGGACATCTCCAATTTCGTCAGATTCATTGCTTTAAGTTGCTGAAGAGAACTAAGCAGTAGGGTAAAACCTTTCCTTCATAAAAGTTTTCTTTTACCTGGTACACAAACTGGAGGCAGGATTAAACTAATGAAAAAGTTAGTTTAAAAATATAAGCTTTGAAGAACTGAATTATTGACTAGAATTTTTTCAGGGACATTAGCAATGTATTTGATAGTTGCCAAGGAACTGAACTTCCCAGTGGCAGTATGCATTGCACATAATAACTGAAGTAATTCTGACAGTGACTGATCCATTTCAGTATGCCTGTTCTTCCTTCAGCCTCTGCAAGAATTGCAAATGTGTTTACATCCAGCTAGATTAGTATCCACTCTATATGCTGAACTGTTAGTACTTCATATTTGATGTTGGAAATACATTGAAACCAAAAGCAGGATATCAGGTTTTGCTGATTAAAAAATTGTCCTTCTGCAATGGAAAAAACAGTGGGTGTGTGTCTGGCTGGACAGACTTAATTAACCTTAGGGCATTTCAAAGAATGTAGATGCTAATACAGACTACAAAGTTAGATTGTATTTGTACTACATACTGATGCACTACAGAAATTCCCCCTAGACTCTAGAATAGCAATGAAGTTTTGCAGTGCTTAGTGTCTTTTTGCTTGAGAACAAACAGCACAAACTACTTTTTTTTTCCCATCCTTAGGTTAAGCTGGAAGTATTGAGTGGGAAAGGTTCCTTTCAGATATGGTGCAGTTCTAGTGATTAACTTAGGAAGTAACCACAATCCAGTTGAAATATAAATAATTCAGAGATTGTAAACATTAGTACAAGGAATCAAACCATGATAATGGAAGATCACATCTGCCAAAATGGGTCCTCTACAAGTGACCTGAGTCCTTGAATGAATTGGTTAAGTAAGATTAAAAAAAAAAAAAAAAAAAAAAAAAAAAAAAAAGTGTGAGAAATGCAGGGATTTCCAACTCTGCATGTTCCTTAGTGCTGTAAATGATTTCAGATGATTTAATCAGCACAGGCTTTGGTTAGCTAAAGGGAATGGTTTAGACCCAACTGGTACTGGAAGCTCTTGTAATTACAACATATGTGAGCTTTCTCAAACAGTATTATATGATGTTGAGAGTGTAAAAACCCAGCAGAGGTTACAGTTGAGGAAAAAATGTCTTTGAAAAGACATTTTCACAGAGAGGCTGCTGTAATTGTGACTCTAAAAGCAGTGAAAGACAGAAGTGCTCAGAGCTCTGTCCCAGGTGTAGTGTGAACTCTGGTCAAGTGCCTTAGTAGAGCATTTGCACAGGATTTTGGGATCTCTGAGGGTGAGGCCTCCCTGCTCCTTCCCCATACAGGATGCTGAAGTACCCTCAACCTCTCTATCATACAGTGTGATAGAGTGCTACAGAGGTCATTTGCAGTCTTTATTACAGGAATTCAAGTAAATAGATGATATATACATTCAAGTTCTCCTGAGAAATATTTAAAAGACTAAATAATGGATATTTCTTACCGTATAGACATTTGCAAACATTTTACCTTGCTTGCAAAATTGATTTTTCTACATCAAGGAGACTGTTTTATAATTTAGCAATATATAATCCTTATTTCATTTGGAAGTTGGCATTTGGATAATTTTTAAATGAATCTTACTACAAAATGAATGCGAATGACTTAATTGAACAGTGGCTAAAGTAATCCCTAAAGATGTCTTTTTACATTGCAAATTAATGAATGCTTTCATCATTATCATAAATGATTGGGGATTTTGCCCTGCTTTATAGGCTCATCTCTGTTTTATAAAATAAATCATAGTGGAAATTCCATGAAGACCTCCCTGTTTTGTAATCTGTGTGAAATATTCTTGTACCCATTTTCCACATGTGATTTGGAAACTGATCACAGCTCATGCTCACTGCCATGTTAGGGTGATATTCAGCAAGGAGAATGTCATTTCTAAGGCAGAGAAGGAAGTGGCTGAGAATGGCTTGAATTATATTTGAACCTCATCTTTATGGAGGAGGAGTCAGGAAGAGATTGAAATCATATAAAGCCTTTCCTGAGGCACACAATCTAGCTAGAACTAAATTATTTGGAAAACCATAACTTTGTCTGCAGTTATCAAATGCAGGTGGTATAACTTCAGTCAGACTTCTATGTGGGTTTTTGATGTTGTTTATATTGGCAAGTAAGATAAAATACAGCATGATTTTGGACTTCTAACTGAGGAATTGATGTAGCTGTTCCATACTAAACTGCTCATTTTTACCCAATGCTTATGGCCTGAGTATTGATATCTTGGTAATGGAAATGTTTAAAAAGTCATGATAGCTGTGCTGTTAAATGATTACAAATCAGTCTTTGAATAATTGTTGTAACTTCTTAGTATCTTAATTTATCTCTTTGTGGAAGCAAACAAAGTTTAGAGACTTCCCAAATATTTCTTGTGTTTTTTCACACTGATGATAGTTAAAGAAATCTTCAGTATTTGTTGAGTACTGCTGCTGAGTACTCTCTTGTAGAGAGGAAAGACAAGCAAAGACATCATTGTAGGGAATTGAAGTCTGCCCTCTCTTTTGCCTTTTTTTTTGTTTTGTTTTTGGTTTTTTTAATTTTTTTTTTGTTTTAGCTAGAGCTAATTAACAAGTAAAATAATATAAAGAGTCCAAGTGAAACATACAATACTGTCTGATGAACTATCACTCTCTGGGGTTGCCTTGTAAAAGACCTCAGGTCTGACCTTTCTGTTTAGTAGGTCACAGTTGTTAATTTTCACCTGAGTTCCACAAGCTTGCCTGTAAATGAGACATTATTTGTCTCATGTATTATTATAATGGAAAGCATTTTTATACAACTCAAAAGCCCTGAAAAAATTTCAGAGCTTTTTTTCATCATAAGCTTCTTGTGAAGTTGAGACTAAACTCAAGAGGTTCACTTGTAAGACTAAAAATAAATTCTATTTTAAGAAAGTTTAAATATTAAATTCAGAAACTAGCTTTTGCAAAAAGACAAACTTAGTTGTATTTGATATCACTGAAGTTCATTTTAACTTTGGAACTATGAGCCAAATGAGCTGTAAACCTTCTCTGACTTCCAACGGAGAGCTTTGTCTTGTTGTTTACCTTCCTCTTTGTTCCTCTCTCAGCAGCCCAGCCATCCCCTGTTCTTTCAATCCAATTATGCTAATGTGGCAAAGTAATAATGGGGATTCATCTTCTACCATGACAACATGATTTGCAATAGGGGGAGTTATTAAGAGTATATAGCAGAAGAAAAAAACCACAACAGTACACAGTGGCCTAGCTCTCTGAAACAGTGTGTAAGCAGTTTGTTTAATATCTGTAGAAATTTTTCATCTGTGATGCTACTAATGAAATGTTTTTTTGGTTGGATTTGGATCTTATCTGGAGCAATAAAAAAGGTGTTGTGAATAATGACAAAATTTGAACGTTGGGAAGCTGATCTTAATGGAAAATGTTATATTGGAATCCAAATTTTTTTAAAAAGCTGCCTTTTTTCCACATTTCTTTCACAATAGAGCTGGTTTAACACATGCTTTTCATATTCATTCAATATTACATTTAGTTGCAGTTTCTGCATGTCTGCATAGACATTTTAAGGAATATGCTGGAGAACCAAATCTAATTTTATTATGCCAGACAGGATTTTCTTCTTTGTTTTTAACAGAGCGTCTCATTTCTCATTCTTTACTTTTATATTCTCCTTCAATGTCTTAGAATTCCCTCTTCCTGTTACACTGTGTTGTGTGGTCCGGAATGTGTCATTTCCTGCTGTCATGAAGAAATTTAAAAATTAAGTTCCTCTTGTTAGTGCATATAAATCCTTTCTGAGGTTTATTACAATTTTTTTAGGCCACTGTGTCAGATCCTCTTTTATATCAAATGCTGATAATTCAAATGTATTTTATATTTTATGTAACTACGGATCTAAATTGCTACTGGTCTGTGTGCTGTCAGTCCTTTTGAAATCTTATTCTACCTCTGGTATAATGTAAATAAGAATACTGCATTGTATAGTGAAAGAGAGGTGTTATGGATAATCAGTTTTGATAGTCAATATTTTAGTGACTTAGTGGTAAACATGCAGTCACTTGTCCTGTGTGGGAGCAGAGGTGACTGTGTGACTAAGGTGATTAGTTCCTCACTTCTGTGTGGAATATAGGCAGGAGTTGAAGGTTTTGTGTATTCGTCTGTTTTTTTGATCTCCAAGGAAGACAGGTTTTCTGTGGAGGAAATGCTGGAATTATGGTGGTATTGGTTGGTTTGTTTTGTTTTGCTTTTCTCTCATTTATGGACAACCTTGTGGAAATGGGGTGAACATCACCAATTGTGACCTACTAAATAGAGAGCTCAGATCTGAGGTATTTTACAAGGCAACCTCAGACAGTGGTAGTTCTGTCAGACACACGTAGAGAAACACAACAGAGAACTGGAGTAAAATTAACACTCCACATGTCCAGGGTAATGGAGGGAAGAGAAGTGGCAGGGAAAAAAGGTTAGGAAAGCATGCTATAGGCATGCTTATGTACATGTAATATTGTCTGGGGGCAAAACAATTGCAAAAATTCTTCAAAACTCTTTATTTCTTTATTTCACTGTTACCACCTGGCAGCTTGGCTTTGGGTCTGTTTCTGCTGTAGGCAAATCCCAGCCTCCTCTCAGGAGTCTCATACTCACTGATTAGCAGAGTCAGTTCAGCTGGGAAAAGCTTCTGCAATGTGGAGGAGTGGGAAGGAGGAAAACCAGCAGAGAGCCTGCAGTGTATGAGCAATCTCCTTCAGCAGCATTTCAGATAGCAAGCTGCAAGGAAAGGACAACAGGAATGGGCAGCTGTCATTTTTACTGTTTAGCCACAGACATTCTAACAGAAGATGGAAAACAGTACAACAGAAGTAAACTGAAACCAAATATCTACGCCATCTGCTATGGTGGGAGTAGCCATATGGAATAAAGTTCAAAGGGTGTTGCGGTGTTAACTCTTTGAGTACATCCATGTTGTACTCAAACAAGTAACTGAAACGTGGTAGCTACTGATTATCAATGGGTGTCTTGGTGGAGTAGGATGGAGCTTTTTCTCTCATCTTGTAGCGTCAGAAAAAAATTTGAGGCAATGCACCATATCTGAAGGTTCAGTTTTGCTCACACCATTGGAGATCAGAACTGGCAAGTGGAAAAAAAAAAAAAAGGTGTATTCTATGCAGCAGTGCTTCATTTTGCCACCAGCTATGGCTTCAGAATACTGTGTAATGTGCCAATTATACAGGAGGAGAGGAAGTTAATAAAGAGTAACTTCCTAAACTTGTAGCTCTGAACTTGGGGAATACACAGACATCAAGATGATAACATTGTGGTGGATCTTATACTTTTAAAATCTTTGTGTGCTTTGCTCACTTTTCCAATGTACCTGTATTTTATCTAGCTGAAGAGTTTTTTAAGATAACTTGGCATCTTGGCTGTTAGTTCACAAAAGTTCAAATTTATCACTTCCATTTGACAGGGATTAAGGTATGCTTTAAGGACAAACATGCTATGTGGTGCTGCAGTCCCTTACTTGCATACAGTTATGATGGAGGGACTTAAATGGTTTTGAAAGAGGCAGACATAAAGGATATTGTAAACTTATCAAAACTTCACTGAAGTATCTTGTGCTTTCCAGTCTATTCTAAAATGTCTGTAGCAAAATGATTTATTACTCATATTGTTAAGTATCTGAATTGGTAATAAATAGGAAAATTTTTGTTACTTGTTGATAGCCTCTGCAATGAAAATGGTAATATCTCCGTATTTCATGTGGCAGCAAGGCACAAGCAAGATTCTGGGGTTTTTTTTGGTTTTTTTGTTTTTTTTTCGGGTGTGAGTGAGCAGTGTTGTATGTCAGATTTCTAATACCACATGCTGTGGAAAATGACCTTGTTATGGATATAGTGTTTACTGTTAATCCAGAGACAGACTGGTTAGGATCTGAAGCATAGTCAGATGGCCTTGTAGCTCAGATTTTAATCGTATTACTACTGACTGTTGTAGCTACTCATCCACAGACCCCAAGGCACTCAGGCAATTTACACATAATTGGTTACTTTGGTCACCACTGTTTGCTTAGTCTGTTCTGGATTAGTGCATTTGCTGCTGGATGTCACTGGAAGCACTTCTGTGCCAGTGCTACTTGGAATGCCAGTATAATAAGAATGGTAACTCTGGAAAAGCTTGGTGTGTCCTAGAATTTCCAGCTGATATATTCAGTCAGTTTTCACAGGTGTTAAGACTGATTTTAATAACAGCTCATGAGGGATAGTGAAGACTGAACCAGTGGGATTGTGAGTGGCTCTTCTTGGAGCATCAGAAAGAATTCTGAATGTTTTCTATGTTGTAGTCAAGAGGATCTTTATTTGCAGTAAGGTCCTAAAAATCCCAGACATCTCACCAGAGTTTAAAATGTTACCTGATTATCTGTCAGAAATGTTCCCCCTTAAGGAATGGGATAGGAATAAATGGTTGCCTTAGGGTACCTTCCAAATCTGTGGTCTCTAAAAACCCAACAGATCTCTATTGGGTAGCAGCTACCAGAGTAGCTACTGCTCTTTTCCAGATCTCCAGCACAAAAGATAATTTACAATACTAAAGCAAGGTGGCAAAGACTTTAAGAAATCTGATGTAAAATAATGTTATATGTTTTTTAACACAGTTCCCATATTGCATCAGAGAAAACATATTTGTAATTGGAAGCTGTTAACACTTCTGGTGTAATGATGTAGTTATTAGGTAGCTGAGTAAACCTCAGCTGAGCTGTATTCCTTATTGAACTGCAATAAATCAGACTTAAAGATTTGTCCTTAAAAGTTAATATTCCTTAGTTTTATGAATTAGTTTGGACAGGGACCTAGTTTCTTTTGATTGACCAAAATTAGAAGGAAGATGTTTGGTTTTCTTTTTTTTTATCTCAGAATTATTGCTTTCTTGGCAGCTGCAACCCAACTGGTTTGTTTATGAAATAGAGACTTAGTAGCATTAGATTTTTATTACAAAAGTGTCAGGTTTTTGCATCTTCTGATCATAGAATGGATGCCTGTCTGTCTGCCTATCTTTCTCACTGAAAAAAACCCAACAAAAGTAGTTTTAAAGACTTGTAATGCAGTGGCATTTTGAAATAGCTAACTTGCACGGGGTATAATATCAATATGCAGAACAACTTTAATTCAAGTATCTTTGTAATGAATATGAAATACCAAGGGAGTGTTATGCAAAAGGAAATCAAATTGTAAATCAGAACTGGTTTTCTAATTAACGATAAATAAACTTTCCCCTTGGTCTTCTTCCCTATGTTCAAAACATGACTGATTTTATCAGTTTCTCTGAACTAAATACCTCAGTTCTGGGGTTAACCCTATTTCTGGATACTTTATCTTATCCAAAGCAAGGAGGGAAGTAAAAAACCACAGGAATGCCAGTCACTTTGTGAAACAAAGAGAGTTGTACTATGTATTTCCATCTAGAGTTGCTTAAAACATTATCAGTTGAAGACTAAAATGGAACCATATAATTTTATATAGTGAGCAGAATTTTATCCAGGTACAAAATCAATTTAGTTTTTTGAAAACTTCAGATTTATTTCTCAACTTTCACAGGTTAGTATTTGGTAAATGCAGTCAGAGCTCATGCTACAAGAGGTTGTTTATGGAGCTTCTAAACTGAGGCAAGTGAGAAATCCGTTAATTTTAAACTGTAAGAGCACTAAAAGTTCTGCCATAATGAGAACAGAGAACTTCAAATATTGTTATTATTCCTTCCTTTCACAAGTTTTGCTTAATGAAGATCTTCATGCATGTACTGTAGAAAACATTTGTTTCTAAATCCAAAGTTATAATCAAGCAATACAGTTCCCATACTGATGACTAGGTAGATGGGGGTTTTTTTGGTATTTATCAACTTTATATTGTAATTCTGCAGTCCTATGTGATGATGCTGGACCTCAATTTATGCATTTCCAGTAAGTTCCTTGAGAAAAGTTCCCTGAAAAAATGTTCAAAACTACTGTCTAACAACAGTTCATAATGAGTAAGTGTGTGTAATATATACTCTCCTACACAATTCCTTGCTCAGAACAGTTCTCTGTTGATAATTGCCTTTTATAAGATTTTGTTTGTTCACTTGAATATATCTGATGGGTTTGGCAGCTGTTATTTTTCTGTACAAATTAGGAACGCCCAGCAATAATCTACTTTTCTTATTGCAGTTACTAGAGCATCAGACAATTTGGCTGCAAAAAAACTCTAATGATTAACATTTAACTGTATGGTGGAATAAATTTTCCACTGGGTTTTGTATTATATATTTTACATATATATATTTTTTTATATTTTTAAATTTGTCACTGGTTTTATGCATAAGCAGCATAATTCAATTTGGATCCTTAAAACCTTAACATAGTTTTAGAAGTTTCCAGCTACTTAGAATAGTAGTTACTTTTTAATATGGATCTGCTAAACTCGTTATTTGAATCAGATGTGATAAAAGGTAGAGTTGATGAGGTATTTTCTTTAATCTCTAGAATAACTTTGATTCATATTTAATGGCAGACTTCTCAATAGTGATGATTTTCTTTCGTATTCATTCTTTACTCAGATATATATTTAAATGGAGGAATTATTTCTTAGGAAATAACTTTGAAAGTGGAAGAAACATTGACTTATTTTGGTCATACCTGTAACTGATTGACATGCAGTATTAGAAATTTTGTATTCAACACTTATAGTCATGTTGTAAGACCTGAACAGAAGTGCACAAGCAAAAGTGAAAGCCCTAAAAGTGACCACTGTACAATGAAATTACTGAGCTAGAAGACAAAATTACCAATGTGCATAAATTGTTTCTCTGGTCTTCAAAATTCTGCAGAAGTGATAAAGGTAACAATTTGTGCTTTCATGCAGGTTGCAGTGATTTTGTACAAATTTCTTTGTGGTCAACATCTGGGTGAACAACCACCTATAATTGCTACACAGGAGACTCTAAAAGGGAGAAAAGGGAGAACTTCTGCAAAAAGATGCCTAGGATATGAGGTAGAAGTTGTCAGGCTGACTTGAGGATGAACCAAGATTAGCTTTAGCCTTTTTAGTAGCTTTTAGTATCTAAGTCCTTTACACAGATTACAAAATTGGTCCTTTGGTACTTTATCTTTTGAGTGCTGCAGTTTATTTAGTTCTCTGGATCTTATCAAGGAATAAGTAGGGTGTTAGTTCAGGATAGAATATAAACAAAACTTCCTCCACTTTCAATGTGACACAAAGTTGTTAGGACCTAGACTATATATACATCCCTATTTTTTTTCTGTGAAAATATTTGTCTAAACTTTGCAAGTTTGGTTGAAGTGGGCTGCCTGACCAAACACTTGTGGCTTAGAATTTGGAGTGCCTATGGCTGGTAAGCTTGTTGTGTATCAAAACTGAAAGCTTTAGTAACATTTTCAGTAGCTCAGACAGTACCCATCATAGCCTTCTAGAAAATTACAGACTGGGTGATATAATTAGTCTAAATTCTAGATTATGCAGACACAAACTGTCGTAATTCTACTGTTAAAATATGTAGATAAGGAGTCCTTTTGAGTTTCAGCCTAGTTCTTCTAAGTTGTAATTCTATAAAATGACAGTGTTACATCAACTTTCAAAGAACTACCAGCAATTTAAAGGAATTTCATAGTCATCTGGGAAAATTATTTCATAGTCATTTAGAGAAAATTACAGAATGGAAGGAGGAAATTGCAGAATAGAACAAAGAAATATCAGTTACTAAGAGCTTACAAAACAGAACATAAGGTTTTAGCCATCCAGTTACTGATGGGAGTTGTACATACAGTGTTGAAAAATAAATCTGAAAGTATCTGTTCTGTTGTGAAGCCCTTGGCAAGTACTTCAGTCTTGAATTGAATTTTTTCTTGGAGATACTTTATTAAATAAAATTTTCATAATTAGTCTTCTAGAAGACTTCTAGGGGAAAAGAAGTGCTGTAATTAAAATGTTGAAGTAACAGCTTTGCAGTGTTACATCCTTTGCAGTTCTGGTGGAGGTAAGGTCTTTAATTTCAAAATGGCACCAATTAGTGCCTGTTCAGCCTTGAGTCAGAGAAATGTAGGAGATAGAGATTGTGAATTCTGTGAAATCTGCGGTGTTACAGAAATACTGTGGGAATCAAGTACTTGACAGCTTTGTTGTTTTGTCCTGTGCCTTTATTGCTTCTCAAGGCTTTTCATTTAAGAAAGGGGTACTGTTAAATAAGCTTTCTTTTTATTCAAAGAAACATGAGAAGATTTTCTCTGAGCTTCTTTTGTTTTGTTTCTCTCTCATAGTCTGCAGTGTTTCTTTTATTCTTGGTTTAGGTGCATTGCAGAAAAGGTTGGTTTCCAGATCTTTATTCCAAACTACCAAGTAGAGAACTCAAAAGATGAAGGGTTCTAAACTAGATAATTTTTATATACTATTACAATGATTTTGAACTTCTTTTAAATTAAAATGAAAATGTATAAGTATACATACATAAGACATTAATACACTGACCTCAGTAAAGAAATCTCAATTTTTAATCTGCATTTAATTAAACTGGTTTTTCAAAATGACATTTTGAATTATATGTAGAGCTTCTATCTTTACCAGATGCAACATAATGTGAAAAGAAAGGTTTGGCCTTGCAAAGAGATCCTTGTATTTCCATTCTCCCCTAGAGAGCCTATCTGAATATGATGTTATTTGGCATGAATTTTTATTGTAATAATATAATGTTACTCTTGTAAGGTGTATCATAAAGTAACTTACTTCTTTATAGTAGGTAGATGCACAGTATGATTCATCAAAATTGCAAGTTCTTAAAAATTCCTTCTCTTTAATTTTCAAGCTTTAGTGGGTGTTGGAGAGGGAGCTGTTATTCTGCACAGTATGAACCTCTTGGAAATGCAGACAAAGTGGAACAGCGTAGGGCTGGTTAGGTTAGCTGCAAATTCCTATGTAGGTGTTAATGTAACCTTGCTTCTTGTGTCTCCTGCTGATATCTTTCTTTCTTTTTCATTCTTCTTTTTAAAATTTCTTTCTTTCCTTTTCTTTCACCCTCTCTGTTTCCACTACATATTCTGAGTAAAGTGATACAAATATCTTTTCATAGTTCAGTTGACCTGCATGGAGGGCCACATCAATTTTTGCATTTGGTGTGGTTTCTCTTAAGTGAAAAGACTCTGAAATGCTGTCTCGGATAATGTTCTGTAGCTAAATGGCAAGGTATTCACCAGAAAAAATAATTTAAATTAAGAAAGAATGGTGGTTATTCTGTTAAATGTACAAGTGTTCATTCAGTGAGAATCTGACCATTTTGAAGGGAACAGTTTAATAGAAGAGTGAGTGGGCAGAGAGTGAGGTGAAAGACTTGTGGAAAGGTGCAGAACATTAGCTAAAGTCCTTCAAAACTTTGAAGTGAAACTGTTTAAAGTTATACTTAGAAGTATGGTTAATAATAATCATTTAAAATGTGTGTCTGATTATCATGAAAATTGTATTAAAATCCTATTTAATTATTGGTGTTGAAGTTTTCGTGGTGGTTCAGGTGAATGGTAGGTAAATTCTAATAGAGTCTCAGTTACGTTTAAGCCTACTACCTGATGATCAGGTCTGACTGAATCACAGGGACCTGGAAAGATCATCAAGTCCAACCCTCTGCCATAGCAGGATCACCTAAGCTTAGTTACACTTGCTCTTTCTTTGATTTGATTTATTTTGGTTTTCCTCTTTCCTCTTGTGAAAACTGGAATTTTATCACAAGTAAGTTTTTCCATGTTCCTCTATGGCTTAAGAGTAGAGCAGGGTTCTTCAACTTTTATTCTTGGCATAAGTTGATAGAATATAATAGCTTGAGTTGGTCAGCTTGTCAATATATTAAATCTTCAATGTGTGCATTCGTTCTGCTGAGATGACCACAAAAAGACCTGCCGTTTCATTTTACTTTGTATTACATTTGCTTTAGAAGCTGGATTGTTATAATGTATTTGTTTCAGTGCTGTTACATATAGAAGTGTAGGAACCATAAGCTGAACCTTTTGCACAAACTTATTTAAAAGCAAATGGCAATTTTTTTCTTCTTTTTTATTGGTATATCCCATCCCTGCCTCAGTCATCCTTCGAGAGCTGAGGAAGTTAAAACAAACATTACTTGGGTTGCTTATCAAAGCACCTTGCAAGGCCATTCAAAATGGTTTGATTTTTAAAATCTGGGTAAAACTATGGTAACTTTGTTTGTGATAGAATGACATAATGATGACATCAAACTGACTTACATGCCTTCTCAGGTGGCATTTTTTTTCCTTATCTCCTACCAAGACTATTAGGTAGCTCACTACTTTGGGCTGCTGTGGACTTCCTCTTTTTTTTTTTTTCCTCTCAAAGTAGAAAAGCCCTTCCTGAAACATCCTTTCTCTGTGCATGAACAAAGCCTTTTTCTGGTTGCTCTTAAAGTACCCAACCCATCATTGCTCTTCAGACACAGGGATAGTTTGGGGTATTCCAATTAGGCTTCCAAATAATTCACCTAATAAAGGAAAAGGGGAAAAAAATCACAAAGTAAAATTCCTGTGAGTATCAATTTAGGCCAGAGCTAATAAGGTGAATTTGTATGATTCATCAACATTAGGTTTTTTAGATTTGTTCTATAAATTGGAGACTGTAAAAGAATTTTCAGAGCTAGCTGTAAAGGTTTAAGTGTTCTGCCTGTGAAATGAGAAATGCAATTCAGTCTCCATTACTTTAATACATTTGATTCTGCCAAGACAGGAGCCAATTAGTGTTAGAGATGATGCAAGCAGCAAGACTGAGACCACCAAAGGGGCTTCATATAGATCAATGAAACATCCTGCTTTCATAATGACCTCCTGTAATTTCTAGTGATGATGTGACATCCAGCTAGTTTTGTATAAGTGAGAAGCTCTGTGATTCTGTTATCTTTCTGAAATTTAAAGATTTCAGGTTCCTTGGAGTTAATAGGGCCCATAAGTATGTCTAGAAAAGGGAAAGTTTCAGAAACTTTACACATGGCTCATTATAGCATTACTATAACAACCCCTGACAGGGTATGAATAGAAGAGCTCCGCTGTCTTAAGATCTGTAATAACCATTTAAAACTGTTTACTATTAAATGATTTGCCACTGAATTTGTACAACCATAATGTTCTGCTTGATTTTTGAAAAAAAGTCTTCAAATCTTTATATGTTTTCCTCAGCCTTTGCTGCAAAGATTTGAAAATGGAAACTTTTTTCCCTTGCTGAATAGATACTCTTAGTTTCTCCTCCCTTTTAGTATTTTTAAGGAGAGACCATCCCATATAGCTGCCATTGTCTCTAACACCTCTGGATGGACAGCTAGGTTACCTTTCCAGATTTTTATGCCTACTGCAATGTCTGTTTTTCACTTAACCAATTAACACTTCATGGCTGAGAATGGTTTTACCAGTCTGTACTTTCATCTGGGTTACATTGAGGTGTTGGCACGGTCACAACTTTCCTGTAGTGGTGTTCAAGAAGCAGAGCTTTGAGTTTTGTTAGTGAACAGCTGCTCAAAATCCTATTGAAGATGAACCGTTTTTCATTTGTTGTAAGGTGACTCACATTCTGCTACTGTGCCCAAGGGAGAGGAGACAGTCTTGTTATTTCAGAGTTTTTGAGGAGCCTCATGACACAATGTGGAAAACCTGCACTGCCACCCAATACATCTACATTCAGGATAATGTTTTAGTATCCTTGAAGCACTTAAAATGGTGTTATCATTTTTTCTTAAGGTGGAGTAGTTTCATTTTTCTCTTTTCTACTTTTAAATTATTGCTGTTCCTGTTTGGTGTAAGCCCTGAAGTGGATTTGTGTTTCAGTGATAGAATGAGGGCAATAGTAGAAAACTGCAGAGATTTGGTTTTTCTCTGTGGACTTAAAATAAACGACCACATGCTTGATGCAGAAGCTGGTTCTGTCTAGGATTTAAAGTCATCTGCCAAGAACCTGTAGAGCTTAATTTTCTTTAAACTGTTAAATGGAAATCTGAACATGGGGATTTTCTGTGGAAGGGGCATTAAATGAAGCACTTAGCAGCAGAGTACCTACAGATTCAGGAGCTAATAGATTATCTGCCACAATTTGAAATCCTGAGACCAAATAAAATTCTAAATGTGGTTTCTTATTCCTGTGTGCTGCTCGAGCAGTCTTTGCTAAATGGTTCTGCTCGTAATTTAATGTTCATCTTTTTACCCATACGGTTAAAGAAAAAAAATTAAATCATCAAGTGTAACTAGACAATAGGCTACACAGTCTTATTTTCCCCTTCCAGATTTTTCATCAAATGATAAAGGGTATACTCTTAAAAAATGCTTTTACCAAAAAGAATCCTTTCAAATAATTTCTTGTACATACAGCTATGGCTTTTAATGGCTGTTGCAGTGAGCCTAGTTGCACTTTCTATTTTAAGTGCATTTATACTTAAGTGTTCTTACTGCAAATTCCTTTGCTGTCTTTGGTTTTGTTAGTGCTTAGAATTTTAGTTTGAAATAGTGAATTGCAGTTAGAAAATAAGTTTAATAAAATGCAAATTGTCACAAGTGGTGTTTATTGTAATTAATATGATTGGAGAGTATACATGACAA
The DNA here is from genome assembly GCF_003957555.1 of Calypte anna. Taxonomy (NCBI): domain Eukaryota; kingdom Metazoa; phylum Chordata; class Aves; order Apodiformes; family Trochilidae; genus Calypte; species Calypte anna. Next base: position 8,011,094 of record NC_044247.1, read on the forward strand.
GCAAGATAGCAGAATGAAACCATTTGTTACAGATTGTAAAAGACTTTTACTTCAGGACACAGTGCTTTTCTTTTCCTAATGATGGATTCATCTCTGACCAGTTATTTGTGCTTGGACTGAAAGGTAATTGATTTTCTTGTTTTCATTATTATATTGAGATGAGGTGTTCACATTATACATTTGTTTTGTCTTTTGCATTTTACTATCCCTCTAAAAAGATACATCAATTACTGATTATGTATTTGTGGGTAAATTTCAGACTACTGCTGTTAGAACAATGCACTGTACCTCCAAAGTGGATTTCAATTAACAGTCCTCAAAATACCATACTTTCCTTTTAGGGCCTAAGCCCATTAACTATAGAAGTTTCAGCATTTCTATATTCTGTAGGGCTGAATTATCCTTAGCACAGGAAGGTGTTTCCCAATGTCTCAGTAGAAAATCCCCTGCTGCAGTTTAGGGTGTTGCTATCTAGAAATCACAAAAAATAACAATTTTTTTCAGCAATATCTTTTGTATTTAGGGAGTTATCATATACTTCCATTTATTGACTTCTCTTTCTTGCAAACAAATGAACACGACATTAATAGTCATATGTGCCTTCCAAGCATTTTTGTGGGAGAAATATTCCAAAAAAGTTCACTGTACTTCCATGTTGCTTGATGCTTGTGTGACTGCTGTGGGTGTTGGGAAACTTGACTTTTCCTACCATGTACTGGTAGACCAAATGCATTAAGTTCTTACAGCTTCCTTGAAATATCTCCTGTGTGATTATGAAAGTAGGATAAGGAAAGTTTCAGAGGCTACTTAGAGTAAGCATCATATTGCTAGGTGGGAAAAGTGGGAGAAGGTCAACATATTTGGTTATATTTGTTTAGAGGTTTTATGCATCAAATATGTGAGACTGAATTACCAAGTCCTGTAGTCTGCATTTTTTCTGTGTTTTGGGTGATGCAAAGATTGATAAAGGAAGGAAGAGAAAACATGCTTGGAATTAGTCTAATATCCAAAAAAACTTGACAAAAATCAGAAAACATTTGATGCTAGCAATATTAAAAATAATGAGCAATTAATAAATATTGGCTTCATTGAACTTAATTTACATGTAATGGACATCTTCAGCACACTAATAAAAATACTTATTTTATGGAGAGTAAAGTAGCAAAATGAAGGAAATAGTTTCTCTCCATTATGTACACAGAATTTAGCTATTTTAAATGGTTTGAAGCATTAAGTAACAGACACAAAACATATGCTTTAATGAAATTACTTTCCTTACCACTCTTGTGCAATGTTTTTCTGTTTAAAAAAGATTAGTGGAAAAAAGACTAATTCAGAATGACAAAACTTAAAATATTCCTAAGCCTACACGTTTCTTGGGTCTTGTAACTCTTCCAAACACACAAAATAGAACTCAGCAGAGGCAAGCTACTAAACCACCTGGAAAAGTACTGAACAATGCTGCAAATAGAGCAAATGAAGAGCAAAATGAAATAAAACTGCAATACAGAAATTCTATCTTGGCTGAGATTGGATGCTGCTTTCAAAAACTACATGAAATCAAAGCCATTTCTTCACATTTGCACTTAAGCAGTGAAGTTGTAAAGCTAGATGGATATAAAACTGTAAATTATAATCAGGCAGGTATACACATTCTAGGGAGATGGCTCAGTCTGGATACAGTGTTTGAGGAACCCTTTAAAAAATATTAACTAGAGCAATAAAGCATTTGATTGTTGATATATAGGCATTTCTGTCAGCATACAAAGATTATATTTTCAACTGGAGGCAGCTTTTTTTTCCCCAAAAGAAATTTATGATGAGGAGCTCTAAAACATTTTAGTTCCACTAACATATTGCCACTTTGCCACTTCCTTTCTCTTCATAGAAAGTCATATTTTCTGTCGTTTGTAGGTACTTGCAGTGCTTGCTGTTGTTTACTGAGAAATTGGAGGAATCAAATTTATACATCAATTGCAAATGGCTATTAATACACACTCAGATGACAAGTCTCTCCCCCCCCCTTTTTTTTTTTTCTTCTTACTCTGTAGCAAGTTTTCCTCTGAGAATTTGGAGTGAATGAAAACTTCAAGCATTTACTTCTAACATAATGAGGCTTTTAAGTTATAATCTAAATGACACGAACTGCAAGGGAACTGCTCTCAGGAATATAGAGCCTCACTCCCAGTGACACCAGTGCTGCCAGCAGCCTGAAGGACTGAGGCAGGATAAATGGGTCCCAGTTGTATGATGATAGAGTTTTAAAATAGGTTATACATTTTTTTAAATTCTGTCTAATGATGTCCAGTGTGGTTTGGGCCAGGAGCACCTTGTGTTTACATAAGTACAGATTAAAGATGCCATAGGTAAAGCTATGATGCTCTAGTGTATACCCCAGATGATCTGGTGTATAAGCATATGATCATATGCATGGTATTTCAGATTTATCAAGTAACTGTTCATCTTTTCAGCTGCAAACAAAGTGATATTTTCTAATTAGTTTTGTTTTTTTTTTACTTAAAAAGTAAAGGAGAACAGGCAGTGAGGGCAAATGAGTGAACTGCAAAGAGAGTGAAAGTAATTTTGCCAGATAGGAGTAGTAAGAAAACGAGGACATGAGATCAAGCTCTACATCAAAATTTATGATAATCATGTTCAGTGATTATTGCACTCACAACGGCAGTTACAGTCTATTTTTTCACTAAGCTTTGATGCCACAAATACTGAAAATTTTCTCTAAAACTCTCTTTACCACGACTGACAATGAAATGTTCATGTGTAGATAGAGGTAATTGGAATGTATTTTTGCCCATGATTAAAGTGATAATACCCAAGATACTTAAGAAAGTTAAGGTGGAAGAGGTTTTCTGAATTCCTTTGGAAAAAAAAAACAACTCCAAACAGTTATATAGTCCTTTTTTTAAAAAAAATTTTATAGGTGTTCACTAATGAATACAGAAACCATGCTCCAACTACTGCACTTGTTTTCAGGCTGTAAAATCATACACAAGGAAATAAGTTAAAAAATATGAATCTTGAAGTTATTTTCTGATATTTTTGTTTCCATGTTTAGAACTGATGGACCTGTTAAGTTGAAAAATAAGCCTTTCAGCAGCGAGTACCTTGCTATGAACTAAACTCTTTTGGTAAAGGTAAACAAGAAAAATTCATATGATGGATCTCTGAAAAGTTCTTTTGATATAACTCATAAGAAATACACTGAAGTCAAAGGAACGAATAATCCTACATTACTGATAAGAGCTAACAATATGGTTTGGGTTTTTTTTCAACTGACAAGAAACTCATGTGTTTTGTTATGGAGGTAACAATTCAAAATCCCAGAAAAATATCAAGATCTTTTTAACTGAGGTTCAGCTTTTCAACTGATAAAAATGATTCCCAATTGAAAGTATATTGAAAAGCTTTTTTGAGACTGTTTTTCTTCTGGTGATAGGAGAGTTGCTTATTTCCTGGGGTATTTTGGTGGAAGGGTCAGTTTATAACTGTGAATTATGAGGATTTATACTTGAATCTGACATCTCAGCTGCTTGGGGCTTATGGCTAGCTCCTTAGTCTCAGATAAAACCATTATCTTTAAACTGGATCAAAATTTCAACATTGAATCTTTTTGGTCGCGACAGAGAAGCATTCTGCTAACTGACCTAATTTAATTCAAGTAACGTATATTCAAGTATATTCAAAGTAAATATATTCATTTCCTGGAAGCAATGGGAAAAGTGCTTATGTCAGAAAGCTGAAGGTGGTTTTGTAATTAAAAGAACCATGGTAGCATGAGGCTGGTAAATGTGAAAAGCTGTGCTTGCAAAGGAAGTGTATATTAACACACAGGTGCAAAACAGTTCCTCTTCTTTCAGTGACCCTGCTTGTAAATACCATTTTGTGCTGGAAGTGTGGAACAATACAAAAACTTTTCTTAGAAACACAAGATTAGTGAATGAAGCAGATCAATTTGAAGCATTTTTAGTTACTTTTAGCTATATCAGCATTGATTGTCAATACACTGCTGCAGTCCACCCAGATGGCTGAATCTTGTGCGTAGTGTTCTGCTGAAGCAGGCTTGCTTTTTGTGGAAACTCTGCCAAGACTCTCAGGAAGCAAACTCAGTTCTGGAGATGTTCCAGAAGACAATCAAACTTCAACTGTGTGTCCATTAGCAACTATTGTGATGAAGTGGGCGTAGCTCTGTGCAGTAAGTCAGTGCAGATGATATCCCTGCAGTTGGGGTGGAAAAAGGAATGTGTATTTAAAACTAGTTCTAACCTGGTTCTGTAGGCTCAAAAACTTTTTAGTGATGAGGATACATTGAGTGTGTTACTTGAAAACAGCCTGTGGTTTGATTTTGTCCAAAACGAATCCAGATTAACATGCTTATACCATTTCAAGATGTGGACTGTTGTGTGTTTACTAGTGGAAATGATAGGGAGGTACAGTTCTCACTTCTGTGAACTAAATGGGAATTTGGATGCACCAGTCTAGTGAACGTACAATATCTCTGGTGCTTGAGACATCTCTTCTGTGGTTGAAGACATGAACGTTTAATGCAGTTGTTTACATTGTGCCCATGCTATGCTGTGACAACAGCTCTGGATTTCAGTCTTTTAGCTTTTTTTTTGTTTCTTTGTTCTTTTTTTTTTTTTAATGCTGCACCTCCTGTCATAATAGTTCAAGTAAAACCATCATTTGTTCTACGTATATTTGTTTTGATAAATGTTATGGAAAATATGTATTCCTGAAGAGATCCTGCTTAATCAAGCACTATTTAATTGAGCCCTGCTGAATAATCATGTGCTCATGATCACATTCCAGAAATCATTCTAGACATTCAAGTAAATGGGTTTAACAGCTATTCTCTTGGCTTATTTAGCTTGCTATGTGGTTACTTGCTCTTTCTGATGGAGGAGTGTTTCTTAGTGGACCATGTGGAGCTCTAGGACAGTGAGTTGGCCATAGATGCAGCTTAATTCTATTTAAGTAGCAGATATTTTGTTCTTCTGTTGAGAACATCTAGTTCTTTTGTTTTATGTCCTTATTACAGATCTACATAATTTCGTTGACTTTAAAGAAAAAAAACTTATGAATAAAGCAATATTCCTTTTTAAAGTTTCTATTTACTAGTTATCAGTGTGGGTAGCCTCAGGTCTTTGGTCTTAACCTTCCTTGAAAACTGAGAGCTGAGATGCCCCAATTTGTTCTCTAATAAAGTAACATTTGTCCTGATGGTGATGGCTCCATCAACCTTTTCTGTACCCGTATGCTTGAGTTAAGCAAGTTAAGAATTATCAGCAATGAAATATTCTTGCTCTGTAGCAAGTACTAAATTTGCAAATATTAAATTTCTCCCTGGGAAGCATGCAGTTCTTCCCTGCTAATGAGATTTCACACGTTAAAGCATACTGATAAAAGCACAGTTCAGCTAAGATTACACATCTAAAGTTGTTGTGCTTGCTAGGAAGTGATGAACCTGCTATCTAATACACTGCTTTTTCTTCTGGAAATGTTTCCTGCTCAAGTTTTAGTAAATTTAAGCTATAAAATTAATTTCTAGCATGTTATGGCCAAAATCTAGAGCACGTGAAGACTTTGGGTTTAAAACATAGTTAAATTAACATAAAATGGTAAACATCCTGTTTTTTATGTAATATACATTGGTATTTTCACTCTGCAGTAGCTTCTTGTACAAGAACATGTACTTCCTTTGGAGGTACTCTTTTGAGCACAGATTTCTGTAACAGTGGGAATTAGGGTTTGTGACTAATAACAATCTCTGTGGAGCTTGTTATACAACAAAGACTGATACTGTGCTTGAATATATTCCTGTGATTTCTTGCAGCCATGAGTAACTTAAATTTATCAAGTTGTGGCCTTATAAGAAAAGTAACAGAACTGATCTTGTTTTTTTCTCCCCTACTGCTATTTTAACTCAAATGTTATATGGAAGTTTATGAATTAACAGGTTAAGTTGGTCCTTCAACTGTTCTAACAGAATATTAATTGTTATTTGAATGGAGCCTTATTTCCAAAATAACTTTTCTTGCGAAGTACCCCATACCTGTGCAAATAATTGATACTTTGGTTTCACTGTTTGTAAGTGGGAAGTACCAGTCTTATGGATTTGTTAACTGTAGTATAGAAATTGTAGCATGACACTTGGAAATAAGTTGTTGATTTTTCAGTGCACAAATGTATCATGTTTCAATACATCTGGTCCCTGATGACATGCAAACTTGTGCAGGAGGTAGAAACTCATCTTTCAGATTTGCTTCTGTCAAGTCAATACTGAGGATATAAAGTAAAAGTGTTAGGAAATAAGAGAATGTTACTTAAGAGACACAGCTGAGATTGCAGACAAGCAACCCTGAGAAACTTTTGTATGGAGGCTGCAGTAGGTTGTTATTGGACCATATGGGTTTCCTGTAAAAATGACTTATGTGATGGACTAAATTTATTTTTGAGGGCCTGGAACAATGAAGAAGTGCTTGCTTACTTGTTTGGGAACACTTCTGATTGTGCTGGCATGTTAGGGAAAGGCAAATTGCATGAGCACTGCCCCTGCCTCCTCATGAGGCAGCTGGTACTGTGCTGGGAGGTGGGGTCAGAGGAACATGTGAGCTGCTGGGGAGCAGGGGATGGTGAAGCATGGGGAGTGTAACCAAAGAAGGGACAAAAATGAGAAAATAGAACAGGAATTTCAAATACTCTGTAATGGTTTGATTGCCATTTGTGTATATTTAAGTTCTGTCACTTCAGAATATAAACATGGCATGATTACTGAGAACTGAAGTGTGTTCTTACCACGAAGCAAGGGCAAAAAAAAGCAGAGTATTTTGAATTCTGCAAATTGGATGATAACTTTGAGCAATACATTGTGACTGGAGCTATCAGAAATGGTAACTGAAGGGGAGACCAGGAAAAGGTTATAACTGTAGTAAGTTGTCAAACAGCAGCATAAGATAATTTTAATGAAACAATAAGACTGCAGAGGGTGATGAACAGTCAAGTAAATAATTTCAGTTTAATAAGGTTTTAATGGTTTCAGACCTTGATGTAAAGTTGGATTTCATTTGTTTCTGTGTAAGACATGATATACATTAGCAGCAATGCCATTATGTCCTGGAGTACAGTAATGATGCAGTGACTTTACAGAACAGGAATGCAGTGTTACCAGCAGCAACTATGAGGTCTAAATTTTGTAGCTCTTACTTAAAATGTGATTCAAATGCAAATCCTTGAAGTATGGCCACTGAACTGTAGGGCTAATCTACTTGGAGATGGGAAGGTCGTCCATTCCCTGTACTCTGGTTCTATCAAACTTCTGTGTTGTCAAGGGTAAAGCAAGCTCTTCAAGCCTTGAAATTTTATTACAATGTAGGATGTGGAAAAAAAAGTGCCTTACATTTAACATAAAACAGTTAAATTCATTAAATATGAAAACCAGAGAAAATCCATGGTGCTAATCAAAGTTCCTACGTGGTAATCATATAAAACTCCTTTGTCATGTCAAATTCAAGTTTGTGCTCTGTGTGTCTTGACATTAAGACCCCAAGCAAAAGAATAGGGGAAAAAATCAGGTGGATTATATCCAGTTACCCTTTGGCTATATATACTAATATGTCTATATTTAATATATAGACTTATATAGTACATATAAGATAATATCTTGAATTACAGCTTTTGAAGAAAAGAGGATGGGGAATTAATTTCAGTTAAATTGGGTTTTAGGCCTTTTTTAATATATCTGCTGCTGTGATGTAGTTGTGAAGAGGGAATTAAGCTCTGTAATTCACTGGTGCCTCAAAAGTAAAGCCTTATAATATTTGTGAAATTACTTCCATATTAAGTGAACTCTTTTCAGATTGGATGCAATAAATTACCAATGAAGCATTTATTTACAAGTAAGGGAAGCTATGCATAATTTAATTAGGGTGTTTTTCTAGCAATAAAACAGAAGATAGCAATGTCAATAGTTTTCCCATTTATATTGATGCACTTCTAAGATTGCCTTTCAGTCAGAAGTCAGTTATGTCCCATATTACAGTTTAATCTTCAGCTTTGTCTCACAGCCACAATTGAATGATTCAGTCAGATTCAAAAAGTGCTCAGAATTGCCCCCTTGTTGTTTTAGGTATTTTTTCTTTATTTTGATCACCTCTGGATTTTGTCTCAAAACATTTTTTTTCTTCAGAGTAGTCTCTGTTTCAGAGTAGTTATAGGAATCATAACTATATAGCTTAAAGTTGAAGTCCATTAAAACAAAAAACACAACAAACTTAAAAAAGATTAGAAACAAATTATTAAAAATGTGTGTGCTTGCTTGATATTTTTTTTAAAATAGGTATATTTCAAGTATTGTTCTTCAACATTTCCTTCAAAAGAATTTGTATTTGTAATAGTTCCCAAAAAATTGAGATACTTCACATGATGGTGCATTATATTAAAACATTCTAAATCCATGTTCCAGTATCTGTACATATTTCCTCAGGAGATCTGAGTGGCATTGTATTTATTGTTTCATATAAGATTGAAAAAACCTTTAATAGTTACTTATAGCTGAAAAAAAGTACCTTAACAGTGATGCCTGTGAATAAATGCCACATCTTCTGCAAACATACATTTTCTTATACGTTAGGTTTTACTTCAAAGGAATATAAACATGTGCTTGGATGGCTCTAAGAGCTTGTTATTAAAAAAAATGCAGTGATATTGAAGTTCAGTTATGGCTACAGTGTGGTTTATCCGATGTTCTTTTGCAGAATAAAGGGTGAACAGAAACACCAGGCAAAGAAATCTGTTGTGCACGTTGAAGTTAGCAGTTATAACTGGGATGATGTAGGGAGTGTGTGTCATAACAGTATTGATCAGAGGCTGCCAACATGCCTAATTCTGCCTTGTAGTGTTTGATAATTCAAAACCCTTAACACACTAATGGGGCACATATGGATCCAGAAGTCTTTTGCCAAAACTCTGTTTTGGGACATCTGCTGTGAATCACCCTTGCTCTAGTACATATGAAATGTGACCCTGTTTGCCATCAGCTGGTGCTTCTCAAAGTGACTTTGAAAATGCTGTTATAGGCTCCTATGTTCATGATACAGTGGATGAAAAAAACTTTATCTACTGTGCTGAGTTTTGTTTGGTTTGTATTTTTAAATACTCTTTCAGCTGCCTTCCCTGAAAAGTCACTCAACAAATGACTGATCCACAGTCTTGTCGAGCACTGAAAGTGAAGTTGTCATTTCATTAATGCCTTCAATATATTTGTCCTGGCCCTACTCTTTAAAATTTAGGAAACTGGTTCAATTTCACAAGAAAAGAGTCTCTGACTTGCAGTGTGAACAGAAGATGAAGGCAGAAAATTTTGTTTTGGCATCAAGTCCTCCTTATCTTAGAATTTCCAATTGGTAGGATACTCTGGGCAGCTAATAAAGCTGTAATCCATGGGAGAATTACTACAAATAAGAATAACAATTGCCAGGAACTGCGTTATGAAATATCTGTCAAAGTTGACTAGCTTAAATATTGATCAAGTAAACCAGGAGAATCAATGTTAGATACTGGGATGAATTTAAAGCAGCTGAATACAACTTCATTTACTATTATAATTTCTCTCCTACTCTGTATATAAATCATTTAACTGATCCCAATATATTGAGCTCCAAACGTATGTCTAGTAAACCACAAAATTGACAGAAACATGTTGAGAAACTTCAGCTTATCAAACTCTACTTGTCTCAGAGGCCAAAGATGAGCTATTGCAGTGTTCCTGGTTTGTTCTCCACCTGTAAGATAAACTCTACACCTTCTGGTCCTTACCTGAAGTGTTATCAAACAAAGGTGATTGTGTTGTCACTTGGGTTTCTTGTGGTTTTGCATGGGTGGGGCATTTCTTTTTTCATGTTTAATATTACATAAAACAAGAAGTTGATTGGGTTTATTTGACAAATGAGCCCTATTGCTTTGGAACACTTGGCTCCAGTGAGTGTCCTTGTCTTTGATAATCTCAAATTGCTTTTTTTTTTTTTCTTGAATGCTTTGCAGAGGTAAATTGCAGTTCAGAAATGGAGGAACTGCCTAATCTGGGGCTTGTCAGCTCCTCTGGGACCTACCTCATTTTTATTTTTTTTTAATTTTTTTTTATTTTTTTTACTGAATAGGAAGGACCTGATATAGAAATTTTTAAATAAGCCATGATTTTGCTATTGCAGGTATTTCAGTATATTTTAGGGCTATTATGTTAAGACTCTAGTCACCAGATGGTTGGGATGTTCTGTGGTTTTATTTAACTCTTTTTCAGACAGAATCAGACTGACTGAAAAACCCTCACTGCTAGGTAGAGTAAGGAAGTGAAGTGAAGAATCCTTTACCAAGTTTACCAAGTCTTGGGCTGCTGAGGCTGGTGGCAGTGCAACAGGGGAACTGTTGGTCTGGGACAAGTGTGGGCTTGGTCTGGCACTAGCAATCTCTGAGAAAGCCAGGTATTTTCAGGTAAAATTTGTTCCTAGTGTTTTCTGGCAGAACTTCAATGTATTAAGTTATTCACTTACTATGCCATGTTTCTGTATTAATCTATGTATTTTGCTGGTATTTTATACATGGTACAAAAAATACTTTTTGTTTGAAATTGAGTCTATTTGACCATATAATTACATGACCACTGTTTTTGCAAGGACAGCATTCTAGCCTAGGACTAATACTAGTTTTTATGTAATTTATGGAATGTTGTGTTTTTTTGGGTTTTTTTATTTGTTTATCTCAATCAAATACTATTTTAACCTCCATGCAGTACCCTCTTTCACATATATATGAAAGGGGAGAATATTTGCTTGTTTTTCTTGCAGAGTTTCTAGGTAAAAGGCCACAGTTAAATCTCTAGTGTTATCATCATGTTCAGATATGACAGAATTTGAAATTCCTTTTTAGTTGCATGCTTGAGAAGGAAGACAACAAAAGATAGCTTTATGCACATATAAATTTTTTTAAAAATTCAGAGTATGCAGTTGTAGAGTGTAGTCTAATCCCTTCTCTCAGTGTGTGGAGGGATGAGAATGGGAAAAGCAGATAACACAGGAAATGCATTTCTTCATCCTGTTACAACCCCCCCCCCCCCCCCCAAGGAAAAAAATATACAACCCTGTTACCATGGAAGAATCAAGATGATAGAGTACTGTTGGATCTTAATATCATTTTTTAAAATCCAATTGGTTGCAGCTGTACTGAGAGGCAACAAATGTTTTGCTGCTTTTGCTGCCAAGTAATAGATTATATTTGGAAGCATAAGACTAATGAAAAAACTACAGTTCAGAAACCCAGTGATTGCAAAGCTTCAGGCATAAGAAAGAAAACCATCAGCTTTTTTGTAAAGCATACTGGGCTCTCAGAATTTAGGTTTTATTTTTTGAGATGTAGTGTCAAGCTCTATATAATATTGTTTCCTGAGGATTCAATTTTTTACCATGGCAGTGATCCCAAGCTTCATGCTTTCTGCTGGCTGGAGTTTATCTATTTACCAGCAGCAGCCATCTGCTTGGTAAGTCATTAACTCAGACTTGGGCAGCAAGGCAGGGACTAGGAGAGAGGCTTGTCCTGTGGAGGGACAGCAGGCATGGTGTTTCTGATTCTCTTTTCTATGTTCAGTGTTGGTAGACAACCTAGTTCTTTGCATACATATAAAAATGACATTTCACTGAAGTACTGCCTTCCAACAAACCCACTAGGGCATGGAAGTTGGAATTGCGTTAGGGTTTCAGTGTTCTGAATTCTGTAAGGGCCTTTTTCCCTGCCACATGTTGCAGGATTTTCAGATAACTTGGTTGAACTGTTAGGTTTTGGCAAATTTGAAGGCTGATCTTGCTGAAGGTCACTGTTACTGGGTAGAGTTATCAGTAGTTATGAAAATTGAAAAGGTTTTTATCTCAGTAGTAACCACCATGACCCATCAGTTAACTTGCTGTCACTGCATGGGGTTAATGCTCTCCCCTGTGGTGTGGCCTCAGCCAGTGCCCTCCATTTCACACATGGAACACACCTGGCACTGGTAACAGGCTCAGCTGAGGACCTGCAGCTCTTTTAATTGAGGTGGCTTTACCATGGGTGACCAGATTATTAAGTCATCCTAATGGTAGATATGTAGAATCTGTAGTTTCATTATTTGAAAAATTAAGAAAAAAGAAAGAAAAGAAAAATAATTATTCTGTTAAGTTCCCTATAAGCAGACATAAAAGTTAAATGTATACCACTCAATCTTGTTAAAGGAAACAGACAGTTTATCCATTCTTTTCAGTCATCTGTTCATTTTTCTAATAGAACATTGCTGTGCATCTTTTAGAGATCTGTAATTGCACACCTGTAGCTTTATCTGGCATAGGTAAATGGAAACACTTTTTCAGTGTTTCTGTGAGAAATTAGTAAGCTAAATCAATAATGCCATATTACAGCAAAGATAAATATCTTTACAACATTAAGCAAAAATGTAGCAATCTGATCCATGTTGATGGTATTGAATGGCTCATCAAATATCTGGGCAAGAAGCAGTAATTTATTTTACAGTTTCTGACCACCTGACATGAATGTGTATATGTAATATAGTTGAGTGGCATTCATGCAAACTCTGAGTTGCTGGTAGCTGGTAAGATTTTATAAAAATGTGCTGTGTCTTATGAAATATTTTTTTGCAATTTGTTGGTGATGAATGATGTAGGAATTTAAACCTTCAGAAATAACCATCTGTTACAAAACAGAGCACTGATGTGTCCCTTAGCAGCCTAACAAAGTATGATCCAAATTACTGTTTCCTAGGACAAGGTGAGCTAACCAAAGGACTCCATGTTACTATACCACTAGTATCCTTAAAAAGCTGTGCATTTTATCTTCTATTGGCACTATGCTGATCAGGAATTCTTCCAGTGGTGTGCACAGCAGTGAAAAACTCTGAGAAATTACCTTCAAAGAGGGGGAATATGTGGTTGATGAAGGTCAAAGTTTCTGCCATCTGTTGGTTTTAAACAAAGATAAGAATAACAACTTGCCAGTGGTGGTCAAGATGAAGTCTGTATTGCAGCATGGGTTTTGGTGGGTTAATAAAGACAAAACCCACTTTACTCCATAGTCACAAAGCATGTTTTATACCAGATGTTGTTGAATATCTCAGAACATTTGCTTACAGCATTTAAAAAGACCTAATGCCATGGAAAAATGCAGTTCTTCCACTCTTTTAAAAGCTAATGTGTGTCTGCATTTTAAGCTTAATTACTTGTATTATGTCCAGAATTATTGTAGAATTGCATTAATAGAACTGTTAGAAAAGCAGAATAAGTAGAATTCCAACACTTCTTTTTTTACCTTTGTGTGTGTAATTTTTTTACCTTTTTTTTTTCCCTGAACACCTGTCTTGAACAGAGACATTATGGATTTTTCACTTTGGACAGAGATCTTTCTAAAAGGAAATTCAGATGCTTGCTGTTTGGAAGTACCTGATTAGTTTCATTACCTATACAATCATATATTTTTGGAATTAATTAGGTTCTTATTAGTAATCTATTGGTTGCTCATATGAATTTGAATTTACTTAATGAGGTGATAATTTTCCAGATATATCCTTTGTCCTACTACTTTGAGGCCTTCAGAAAAACAAAGTCATAAAAAAGCGTGTGTTTTTGCCAGATATAATAAAACTATGATAAAAGTACAGGTGTGCATAGCAGGTTTATCAAGTGACACTTTTATAGATCACAGTGAACTGTGTCTTTATATGAGTTAAGAGGTAATGACTAGTGCTGTGGCTTTCAGATTGCCCTTTCTCCATCATTTTCTCTCCAGCTTCAGACTGGTTGTGCCATTTTATCAGAGTGTGCTGTGAGTCACTTCCCCATTTTATTTTCTCTCGCAGATGGCATCACTTCATTTCAGGCTCTGGAAGTGACAAGTGACACTGTGGCACTGACTTCATTGTATTAGGCTGTGATGAATATATAATTTGTGTTGCAACTTCCTTTGTCTCTGCCTTGTGCAGCAGTGGGTGAAGTTAGAAAACACAAGGAAGATAACAGAAGGCTTCAGATACTACTGCTATGACTGAGCATGAAAGCAGTATCAGTAATATCATTATTGGTCCCTGTGTAGTACCACTGATAATGGGTTTTTTCTAGTGTGCCAGGGAACATAGAGGCACACAGCTGACTCACTGGCTGACGTTGTTATTTTGGCACACAAACAGTTTGTAAAATGCTGCCAGTTCTGTCTTGCTGTGCTGGATCTATTTGCCTGGAGCTTTTAAATTCTTTTCCAGAGCTGGCAATGTTGGTGGAACTGTAACCTATGCATCCCACAACACTTGACTTTTTGAAGCTGTGAGACATGAAACATTTGATGTGTTGCCAAAGTGAAAAATATTCCAGAGCCTAGTGTGAAAAGTTTATTCTTTTTTATACCAGTGTTATGATAGGCAGGCACTGAATTTTTTTGAGAGGAGAAAAAAAATGTGTTGTGAAAGACCTTCTTGCCACCACCACACATGCTATATTTGGTATTTCATCAAGATTTGCTGTAGCTAAGTGGTTCAGAAATAGTGCAATGAGCAATGGAACAGGTCTACATCCAGGCCTGGTATCTAGGGAAATCTATTCCCATGTCTCCACATGGTTTTGACAGGTGAGTGAGTACCTGTGCTGCATTGTAGAGAGATTAGGTAATAGGGCATCAAAAAATCCCGCATATCCACACAGGCATCACTTGGATTAAGATCCAGACCCCTTTTTTTCTGATGATGTCATGCAGGTTTTATTGGTCAGTAGTCTTGTCTTCACCTCTGGAGCACTTTCGCTTTATTGTGCCACTCTTTCTACCACTCTCTGGCTTGCGAGTTCTGACAGAGAAGCACCATTGTGTTGCTAGGGAACTAGAGCAGGAATGAAGTTCTGAGACCCCAATGAGCTTTTATGCAATATTTTGACTTTGTAAATAATATTGAAAATAATATTACTATATACTAATATATGTAAATCTTATATATTTGAGATGTTATGCATTAGTTCTTTTTCGTACAAGACCATGCAGTTGCTCTTCAGAGTGAGCAAGAAGCAGATCATATACAAGAGAATCATATTTGAGATTGGCTGCAAGAATCTGGGATCAGCCTTTTCATAGGAATACACCAGTTCCTGAAGAATGACAGACAGAAAGCATAAATGGGAAATTCACAGTTAATGTTTTCTAGGAGTCTGTACAAACTATTGCAAGGAAATGAATTCATCTTAAATTAGTTTAACCAATTGAAAGATGAATTTCCCTAATATACTCCATTATCATGAATAATTCTGCTCTTTTGTCAGTACAGCAGTAGTAAATAACAAAGTTCATATAATGGAAATTAGGCAATCTTTCTCTTTGTTCTAATAGCTGTGGCTTTGAATCTTCAACTTCTAAACAAAGGCTCCAAATCAACACAACCACCACATGGCCACTGAGGGTGACAGGGTGGTGATAACACCAAGAGGAAAAAGGAGATGTTTACATAACTTAGTGGAGACTTTGAGGAATGCTTTATTACCTGATTATTGATCCCTCCTTGGAACTTTAAAAATATTGTAATAAATAAATATAAACAAAATAAAAATTTGAGAAATTTTCATATTGGGGAACGGCTTTTAGATAAGTGAAGAATGAACTGGTTAGGTTAGAGAACACTTTAATTACTGGTTCGGTGAGGTCATTGCTTAGAGAATATTTTTTTTAATTGACAGCCTTGCATTCTTCCAAAAATACTTTTGGTTGCTTGACAGAAGGGACTGATTCCATGTAAGCAAATGCTTGATATTCATCAGGAATGTGAGGATTGTAATGTTTGATGGTTTTGGTGATGTAGAGGTTTAGACCCAAGATCTGCACCCACAGATGAGATGTTGAGGTTGCTTTCCACTGTTAGTTCAACTCCTCTATCTGAAGGTGTCCAGTTTAGCTTGTAAAAAATAAAAAATTAACTGGGATGAACAAAAACTATTTAAACATTTGAAATGGTTATGGCAACTGGAAATACATTTTTTTCTTTTTTCTTTTTTTTGTTTCTTTTTTTCCTTTTTTTCCTTTTTTCTTTTTTTCTTTTTTTTTTCCTTTTTTTTTTCTTTTTTTTTTTTCCCCTCCAGCCTCCCCCAGTACTGCTGCTGAAATATCTTTGTCCAAATATATAATAGAAACAAATTGCCAAACTGTGGAACACACAGAAAAGCAGATTTCTTTTTGGGTGCTCTACCAGAGATGAGTGTTCAGCCTCCTGAGAACAAATGAGTGTCTTGATTAACAAGCAGTAAGAGTAAATATGTAGGCTAGGACATGATGCTGAGGACTGTGTGCTGCCAACAAGCTGTAGCCTAATCAGATTTACTTCTGAAATGTGCTCCTCATGCAAATTAAAATGGTAATGTGAGCACACCTGCATTATGAAGAGTAAAATGTATTTTAAGTAACTGTTTTAAAAATATTTTTTGTCCATTTTTAAATTTTTTGGTCTCACCAGTCTGTTACTAATAGCTTCTGGAGATGATTAAAGATACTCAACAGTAGATAAATCTGGTCTGCATTTTTCAGGCAAAGAGAAATGTCTGCCAAGTCAGCACTGAGCCAACCAGAAGCTGTGGCAATATGGGCGATATGAAACAGAAATTAAGTTAATTTTAGCATGCCTTTCACTAAGTTTATTGACTTGATTTCTGTATTGTGCTAACTTAATCCATGCAGCTTCCAGTAGATTTGGAGTGAGGACTGCTTTTGTCTGCAAAAAGCTTTCCAGACACATTGCTAAACCTGCCAATAAACAGAACCACAGGTGAAAAATGTGACTGCTGAATGAAAACAGTAGGTGAAAGGGCCATTAGTGGAGGTTTGGAACCTTGGAGAAAAGAAAAAACCCACACCAGTTTGAAAGTGTAATTAAACCAGTATTGTGAGAAAATAACCAATTGCAGTTTATGAAAGGATGCCATTAGTCTTACAGTTACATAGTGAGATGTCTTGGCTGATGTGAATGCTGGGAGCAGAACAGTCCATTGTTTCTAAGATTTTGTTATTCCTGTTAGTGTATTTAGAGCATTTCTGATCTAATAAGGGGGCTGAAAACTTTCTGCAAGCATTAGTTATGAAATGAATCCTCAGTATTATTGACAGTGTTTCAGGACCATTTCAGGACAAACATCCCAGCAATAGACTAATGTGTGCCTCAGTTTACCATGATAATTGAATGAAAATTTTCTGTACCCAAAGCATGACCCTACACAAGCCTTTTTGGAGTAGGTTTCAGTGTGTGACTTTGAAGAGGAAAAGTAATGTAATAATTAATGAACTGAGCAGGGAATTCACAGGATTACTAAAAAAAAATTTACTTCTGACCCACAGATTCATACTATTATTTCAGACAGCACACAGAATTAACAGTATCATTAGTATATAACTATCTGGCAAGAATATTATTGTTCATTGCTTAGAAAAAATATATGTGGAAAGTATGTTTTTGGTGGCCTTGGTTCTTAATATACCTATTAAAAATTTCCATTTCACTGTGTAATTGCTTTAGCAATATGAGAACTGCTAGTTTGCATAGCTTACTCTTATTGAATAACGTGTAAGCATTAACACAACAGGAATTGTTACAAATATGTAGAGAGAAGAGCAGAAAAATGTGCAAGCCAAGCCTTTCTGTCTTTGCAGCTAGGGACCAAACAGATGCAATGGTAGTCATTGATAAAATGTTCTGTTCAATTGGACTAGTGACAGATGACATTCCACTATGTGTCATTGCAATAAATCCAGTGGGAGAGTATTGAAAATATAGTCCTTTACTGTGAACACTTTATCAATTTCTCCATAGTTGGATGTAAGGCTGAAATAAAACCAATCTATATTTCTAGCCTTGGATTAAAAGCACAAAGATACTGCTGGTGTCACCATTCAGTCTTGGTAATGCCCACGTAATCTGATGTGGCCAGAGCTTTGAGATGAGTCCACTCAGGTCTTGCCTGATAGGAAGCTCTTAGCAAATCCAAAGATTTTTAAAGGAAAAAAAACCACCCCAACTTTATTAGAGTGAACACTGAATTACCCAGCTCCTCAAGTATTTTCATGATGCATGGAAAAGATTTCTAAGTCTCTGTCCTCTCCTGCATCTTTTTGGTACAGGTCCTTGCTCTCAGTCAACTTGTTCATTTTAGGAATAGTGGGGAACATCACACACCCTTGTTTAATCATGAGGAACTTTTTCTTGTCCTTTCTGAAAATTGTGGTTTTTTTCCCTACTTTTCCCAGGAAGCAGAAGGCACGATCTCTTCTCAAGCCCAAGGTCATCAGCACCACACTGTGATTTCTTCCCCAGTACATGACAAAGTTTCTGGTATAATTCAGTTGCTCCCCAGGAACAGCTTCTTAACCCCAGAGGCCTGCCTCTCTCTCCTCCTCTTTTTGGAACTAACGCAGATGTTCAGGACAGTCAGAACTGGTTTAGTCAATTTTGATTTTGACATCCATCTGCTTTTCAAAAATAACCACTGTCTATCAGTGTGTAATGGATGACAGTGATCAGATTTTGGAGAGGCTTTTTAAATGAAAAAAATATATTTTGAAGCTAACGAGACATGTTAGACAAACAGCAAAGTAAGATGAATCATGTTCTCTTCTAAGAGAAAAGATGCTGTCTACAGGGAGACCTTGGTCTCACTGCATAGTAGGTTGAACCAGAATGGAAAGAAGAAACAAATTCCTCAGGGTGTGCTGTGGCAGAATTATGAAACAAATAAAGAAGTACTGGGTGGGAATGCTTTTTCCTGTTACAAATGCTTTGAAGTGATCTTTTTTTTTTTTTTTTTTTTGCCAACTTAATACATAATCTTGAAGCTAAGATGTTCTTGGCAAGGAACACGCTTTTGCTTCTGTCTTGTTAGACTCCTCTCAAAGCTGATTTATTCTGGTTTGGTGTGATGCTAGCTGCAAGGCTTTTCAGCAGCATAGGCAGAATTTGGTTGTTCTGGGAGGAGAGGGTCAGGTGGCTAAAAATGTTCCTGTGAAAGTGTAGGGGTAAGAAATGGCAAAGAAGGGTAGACAGCTGCAAGGGAAGGAAAAAAAGCTACAGAGCGGAATTTCTGGTTTGCTGCTTCTAGAAGAATCATCTTCTTCTAGCAGTAGTGCTGCCCTTACAGCACACTGAACCTTCCCAGGTAGGAGCAGCATCCAGCCTGATACTCCAGTGTTCTGGTCTGGAAAAGGAGCCCATTGCTCTTGCTACCCAGCAGCAGTCTGTGCCCAGGCCCTTTAATATCATTGCTCTGCCCATAGGTTTCATCTTGGCCTCTGGAAGGATGGAGTCTTGGCCAGAGTCTCAAGTTTATTAAGCAACTAAATTAGGTACTTTATTCTGGTTTCCTGCTTCATCACTAACACTTGTCAGTTCTCTATTAGGAAGGCTCAGTGGAAAAGTGCTCAATGATTCACAGCTGTGAACAGCACCTAAGGAGGCACAGGATTTCATTCCATGTTAGTTGGGTGTGATTTGTAACATTTAAGAGTGACACATAATGGCTGTGTGTGTGTGTTAGTGCACAAAATGACAGAATTCTAAATTAATGATAGCTGTGTATTTGTTAGCTAGCTTGTTTAATTGATTTATTAGTTTTTCAGGAGTGTGTTTCTTAATCAATAAATGTTGTAGTCTTTTAAATTACTTCTGGGGCCTGCAATTAAAGAGGGAGAGTCAGATCTGTCAGCAGGGCCTTAGGTTACTTAAGCTGAGTCTCAGAAGGGATGAATCCATGCAGATCGCTCAAGAAGATCATAGATCTCTGAAAACAAATGGATGCATTGGTAAATAAACAAGATTAATTAGAACAGTGTATTTTTTCAACTCTCCAGAGCGTAATAAGGAATTATGATCTTATAGTGCTAAGTCGGAACTCGCTTGGGGAAGTAGGTATTCCAGTTTTAGAGCACACAATATTTGTATAGTGATGTTAACATAACAAATGTCCTGAAGTAACAACACTAAAGAGTTGGATTTGTGCTGTTGTCTCCATTTTGCTTCAGATCTTGGTGCGTGATGCTGATACTTTGAGCAGAGAATAATAGCCTTCAGCTTCAATAGCTGAAGTCAAGGTTAAAGAGCAAATTCTTAACACAACTGTTTCACATAAAATTGACTTGGTTCATTCTGGTAAATATGAGAATAAACAAATTCTAGTGCTAGCAATGCCTATAAATTTTTTGTTGGAAAGCATTCACAAAATCAAAAAACAGGGCTGAAGGAAACTTGAGAGGTCATGGATTCTATTGAACTGTCTCATAAATCTTTATCTCTGCTTTAAAATCTCTAGTGAAATAGTTTCCAGAATTATATTAAGTGGCATGATCCAGTCCTTCACTAACTTACAGTGAAAAGAACTGATTGCTTCTGATCTGTTTCCCTGGCAGCAGTGAAAAGTCACCATTCTTGTACTGTTCAGTAGATGTGGAACTTATGTTCTCTTTTTACCTTTCTGGTAGCTTTTTAACTATCAAGTTTATGAACATGCATTTTCCATATAAAGACTTTTTTTTTTCCACCTCCCCCAACATGTTTTCTAAAGAGTTTGATTTTGCTGCTGTGCTTGTGAGAATCTAATGTATATGAGGATACTGAAATAATTGGAGAAGGTAGGAAGATTGCTTCCTGCTTTGCATACAACGTTCCTCTTTATATCTGCTGGTATTTGAACAATTTTTATTAATTTTTATTAGTAATTTTGTGTATTTTTTTTTGCTCAGCTCAAACTAGTTTTCATTCTGAATTAGCTTCTTTTTTATTATTCTTACTGAAGTGTACTTCTCTATCCAGTTTTTGAAGTAGTCTGCTCCTGCAGCACTTCTATTCCTGCAGCCCAGTGCCAAGACCCATTATTTGTGAAATGATGCAACCTGGGTACTTACCTTAAAATTGTAACCACTTCTCTGGAAGTCTCAAGATTAAAGGCTGAGTGTATTGCATTTCAACAAAGGAAAAGTGAAAAAGACTATGAAATGCACAAGTATTCTCAGAGTATTTTATATGAGGGAAGAAAGCATTGTAAATAGGCTAAAATGTATTGTAGCACTATTATATCATCCAAGAAAAGTCAGGGGATTACATTAGAAAGCTGATCAATATGTATAAAGCTCCAAGAAAAACTTGCTGAGCAAAAATATTTAGAAATAAAGGCAGTGGAACTGGCAGGAGTGTAGCCAGCCTAATCAATAATAAAAGGATAATCTGTCTTTCTTTGTGGTACACAAAGCAATAATCTGTTGTTCAGATTGATTAAATGCCTTGGCTCTGCTTCGATTATTAATCAATCTTTAAAACAGCTTATTGTGAGTATAATACAAAGTAGTGGAGATTAGGGAGAGTGATGACAGTGATATTAAGAGAAAGGAAGGGGGAGGCCTTTACATGATGTGAAAAAAGCTGAGCTGAAGTGGGGGTTTTTTTGGACAGGCTTTCTGTTGGTACAGACTTCAGTGTCAAGTTGCAGAGCTGTAAAAGGGGGTCTAAAGGCTGAGTTTACACAAATCTCAGTCATTTTGATCTCTGATACACAAACAGGCAGTAGGAAGTGTCACTGACTCGACAGAGAAAGAATGTGAAGTGTAAGGACTAAAACCTGGAAGATCTTGGCTAGAAAAAAGGACCTTTGGAAACATGCTTTGGGCTGAACTGTTCTTTGCAGGAATAACTCATGGTATTGCTTACTTATACCTAAGTTTATGTGAACTTTGGGCCAGCCTAGGCTTTCAACTTCTGTGCTTTTTCAAGTTATGTGGAAGAAAAATCCCTCCTATTTGGCACCTGATGTCTGGAGCTATGAAATTGCAGAAGCAGTGGGTATTTTTTTCCCCCATAAATCCTATAGGTGGTGTTTTCATTTCAAAATATAGGGCAAACCCCCAAAGTTAAAATAGCAAAAAAGGCTTGCTGCTGTCTGAAGGAGCTTTTTTTTTTTTTTTTCCGTTACCATTTTTAACTCCTATTCCATGATTCAAATATAACTGTTTTACTGAAATCCAACTTTATAAAATGCAGAATCACTGAAGGCCCTGACCAGCAGCCCCTGCTTTGAGTCCAGAGTTTAGACCAAATGATTTCCAGAAGTCCTTTTCACCTTATCTTAATCTAGGACTCAAGGATTTGATGTGGAATAAAAAAGATTTTGGATGTTAGCCTTTAAAAAGCTTTGGTGCAACTGATGAGAGTGGTGGGCTAATATTTACTTCTCATTCCTTTTGGAGGGCTTTCCTTCACTGACACTTCCAACTCCTTGTACACATGAGCTGCTCCATCATGCTGTCTTCTCATGACTGTCACTTATTCATCTTTGTTATCTGCATCCTGCAGCACTTCGAGGAAATAAATGCTTCTCCATGGTGAGAATAACTGGAGTCTCAGCACACTTTCTCTGAGGATTTACACGTCTGCAATGGATCTATGTTGGTTTGCTTCTGTTCCTTCAGAGTACCACTGCATACCTATGGATGGTTTACAGAGAATCCAAGGCTGCTGTTATAAAAACTGATGTTAGATCTTCAGAAAAATGTTCATCATTTTCACAGTACTGACCTGCACGACTTAGGGTGTGGTGTTCTGTGAGTATAACCAAACAAGACTCAGTCTCAAATTCTTTCCAGTTGTATTATGTACAGGGTTTGTTCTGGGTTTTGTGGGATTTTTCATTGTTTGGAGGAGTTTTTAATAGGATTTTTTGATGGTAGAATGAAATAATGAAGCTGATGATACAAGATGCCTATGAAAGTCTGGAAAATTTATTACTAAACAACATGGGTTGTTTTTGTTTTTTTTTTTTTTAAATTCTATCCAGCTGGTCATTAGGCCTTTCCAACTGTCAGTGTCTTATGTAATGTCCTTTAATAGCAGCCATAATTAGCTTTATGCTGATCAGAGTCATTTGGGATAGTGGTGGTAATATTCAAATCCAAATACCAAGATCCCAAGGAAGATAACTCCAAGAGACATATGTCTACGCCAGCATTTATGACTCTTAGTCATAAAGTCTCTAACTGTTGATTTATGAACATGTTGATTTTGAACTACGGTATGGAAATTTATCTATTAAGAATCCACAGGAGTGCTGGAAGGAAAGTACAGATGTCTCTCCAAACAGAAATATGTCACTTTTTTTTCCCCTATGCACTCCTGGTTTTACTTCAAGTATTGAATTTGTTCTTACTTGCCTAGCTTCTTTTTAAAAAAGGTAATGAAAATCAGTCTTGGCATTGTCCCCATTTTAAATCTTAAACCAGACCCCTAGATGTAAAAATCTATATAGATGTTCTTCACATATCTATATTTGTCTCCTTTATGGCTGTTACAGGATCATGATTTTCTAAAGCAGCTATTCCATCTGAAAGAGGTACCCAGCTAAGTAAAGGTCAGGATTTCAGACACTCCAGGCATACATTTATTGACTAGATCCAGCAAATTATTTGGTTCATGTGTTGCCTGGATCCCAGATGCCACTTCATGATGCATTGATTATGGGGTCCATGTGCTGAACATCAGCCTCTGAGTTCTGCTCTGCAGTCAGATAGGATAAACTGAACAGGACTTCAAAAAAAGGAAATACACCTTGACAAGTGAAAATTGTGCCTCCTGCATTAGGATTCTTTAAAGCTGGAAGTGTCTGAATTTAGGCTTTCAGTTCTTCAATAAATGATCACAGTTCCCTTTTTGTTCTTTGGCATTGTAATCCATTTGAGGATTCTGTCAACACTCCTTTCAAAAACTGCATAAACCTGGTAAGATTTGTAAGAGAAAAATCAATACAAGTTACCTTTTACTCACAACTTGAAAGTTCCCAGCCAGACCTTCCTCCAATAAAGGAGTTTCAGTAATAGAACAGGAAAAGCAGACTTCTGTTTCTTTAGGGTTCCCTACTGAAAGGAATTAGTGGTACCACTAAAGGGATTATTTTTCCTGAGGGATTATTTTTGTTGACCTCTACTGGCTCTAACTGACCAGAAAGTCAGGACATGCCTGACTCAGGCAGGGTGGTGGGATAGATACTGAAAGAATAAGTGCAGCACTTGAAACATCAGCTGGATGGGAAGCATGTTGACTTCTCCCAAAAGAGATCTGTCAAGATGCATTGCAGGATCTATTCCTTACCTCCCTGCTTTAATTTTCTACATCATTTAACCTGTGTTTTCTGTGGCAGAACTGCTCTGCACATCAGTGCTTCCCTTTATGTTTATTAATAAATAGTAGCTGCTTCTATGCAAGGTTTTTTGGCATTTAGAGGTGAATATAATCCCTCTGGGCTGCAGATAGAGACCGAAGACAACTCCCAGACCTTCTAATAAGAAAACAAAACCTGTTAATGAATGAAAAGTCTGCAGCTCAAATAACAGCTCCTTGCCTATGCTTCTGACTAACTAAATTTAGTGTAAGATTTAATTCTTTCCCTATTTATGTTCATGGCTTCTCTGTGGAACTTATTTCCTCCAACCTAACTTCTTCATATTTCAAATCACCTTTGGTCAAAGTGTAGTTTCAGGGTGTAATGTGGGGGAAAGAATGCTACAGTCAGTTGAAAAATAATATGCTGATGTACAAGAATAGGTAGTAATATTTTCTCTAAAGCTGTACTCCAAAAAAATAGTACTAACTATTTTAAGGCTATTAAAATATTTTGAAGCCCTTCAAAAATTCTGAAAGGACTCACTTTCCAGTTAAATTTACCCAAATTAAAATCTTGTATTTCTGTATTAAGTGAAACAGAGAACAGGCAAGCATTGAGTTAAGTAGAAGAGGCAAAATTTTGCCTAAATTAAGCACTGAAACTGCTGCAAACTTCACTTTCAATGCCTGCTGAACAACTCAGCTTTCAGAATCCCACTTAGAAAGGGTATTATAGACCTTGCTTGTAAATCTGCCATTCTAACCATTCTGTTATTGCTAATTCTAGGTGTTTTTTTAAAATGCTCAGCTGTGAAATAAAAGATATGCCCAATGCTGTATCTTGAAAACCTTGAAACCATCCCCACAGGTCAGCACAGATTGTCACCTTTAGCATAATTATTGATAAGTTGAGGTGTATGCCAGACAAAGCCTGAACAGCAAGCAATAAATTGGAGACTTTTCATAAAAAAACCACTGATAGTTTTAAAAAGTGAGGTTTATTTTGTCAATCCTCTGCTGATATGCAATGCTTTGCTAGGAATTTTTTGTTATATATCTGAAACTTTGTCACTCAAGTCAGGTATGCTCATGGTATAGATTAATACAGTACTTTGCTTTCTTTATGAACACACTTATTGAGGAGAAATACGGAATTATTTACAGTCATCTTTCAGACAAGGAATCTGTTTTGCAGAAAGGCAGGAGAATTGCAGAGCTGAAGATACCAATAATTTGCTGAAATGTGATCTTGTGCTTTGTTTGGGGGTCACATTTTCTGTTTGTAAGTGCTGTCTGCTCCTTGTTATTTCAGTCTTTCAGAAGTCCTTTCTTTTTATTTGCAGAAAAGAAAACTTTCAGTAGTGTACAGGTTATATGAAAAAATATTATATTTCATAGTGCTAGTTTGTATTGTGTTGGTTTTCAAACTTGTTTCATTGACAGTCCCTTAGAAAACAAAAACCCCTACATAACATTTCAAAACTTTGTTCCAGTCTCTTTACTGATGTTCTTGACATTTTTTTCTTATAAATGTAAAGTAGTTCTGCATAACTATTAATTGGATCTTTGGGGAAGATCAGCAGAATTTCTACTTCTCAGCAAAATCATATGGTGATAACTTAAGGCTATCTTAGATCACTGAAAGAGTATCAGCCATGGGAATTTCACCCTGAAGAAAAGCCCTATAAGAACCTTTATCTTGTGGCTGTCCTATACTCTTACATTTTACCATTTAATGGAACCTAGGGGAATGTATGCCAATATGTTACATGGTGCAAAAAGTGGACTGAAAGTAACGTAACATTTATATCTGTGGAAGAGAAAAAAAGTTTGTGTTTTGTGAAACGTACATGTTCCAGAGGAATATTGTTTCATTAATTCCTTTTGCCAGCATTGCCTTAATCTAGCTGAGCTGATCTGTCTTACCTGTAATATGAGTTTGTTTGTTACTACTTACTGCTTGTGTGGTTTTAAGATACTGCTTGTACTATCTCTCCGCTGCTCTGTGATGAGACTGCAGGCTCTTCTTGCCTTCTGCTGGCAGAGAAGGTTATTTCCCAGCTGGGCTGCTTAAAGTTAATTTTCAGACTTTTTATTTCAGGCACAGTCAAGAGGAGCTTCAGTCCTGAAGAAACAGATTTGCCACCCTACAAAGCAATGTTGATTTTTCAAGTAAGGCAAAAGACCACCTTCTTCTGGGTAATTTTGCCAGTCAGCTCTTTGAGCCACCTTTAAATGGATCCTGTTCAAGTTTAACAATTGACAAATAAGCTCCTTGAGCAATTCTGAGAATCTTTTGACTTTTTTTTTCAGACTGGATCCAGCTTTTCTGATGGTCCTTATTGGCTCCTCTGATATATCCAGTAACTGGACATTTAAAACACTCTTTTGATAAGTAATTTAGCAACTGCAAGAACTGGAGAGAGATATTTTCATTTTAGTGCCAAAGAAAATGAAGGCAGGCAGAGATGTAAAGAAACAAACCATAACAAGGAAGGTTGTGGACCTGGCTTTAGAATAAAAAGCATTTGTTCATGTGCTCTTTGAAAGCTCGTATCTATCCTGATACATTAAAGATACTTTGAGATGTTTTCACCACCTCCAACCCTCCCACAAGGAGTTGTTTAATAAACAGCAGTTTCTTATACAAAAAAAGATATTGCACATCAAAATTCAACGGTTTTGTATACTAAGGCTAAGTGTAAAACAAAAAACTTTACTGAAAAGCCATGAAATCAAACTAGTTTACAGGTTAAATCACTACTATGGCTTTTTTAGCACATAGATCATAATTTGATTACACATAGTAAAAAAAAACCAAAACTTGTTCATTGAATGACTGAATTTCCTGCAGCCTCAGAAGTCCTTTTTATTCTTCTTTTAAGGTATGTGCTTTGTTCAGTTAAGTTCATATCATAACTGATAATGTAAAATAAGTATTTTAATTTCTGTTGATGCATCCCTTACAGAATGGAGTAGTTTGAAATCATTGTAAGCTATTGTGGCTTTAGAAGTAGAAGAAAGTATAGACAAAGAAGAAAATAGATATAAACATTAGTGAACTCTGGTAAAAATACTGATTTCTTTTGAGTTTCTTGACAGATAAAATGGTCAATGTCCAACTCCAATAGCATCACCTGAAGAAAATATGGGAATGTAGCAAGGGAGGAAGAAAATGATGAATGCTACTTTTTTTACAAAGAG
This sequence comes from Calypte anna, assembly GCF_003957555.1. Lineage (NCBI taxonomy): Eukaryota > Metazoa > Chordata > Aves > Apodiformes > Trochilidae > Calypte > Calypte anna. Next base: position 8,038,491 of record NC_044247.1, read on the forward strand.
AGGAAAAAATGAAGTCCTTCTGCATGAAGTATTCATCATTTTCCTTTCTGTTCAACAGCCATTTGGTAAGCATTTGATAAATGTCCGTTTAGCTGTAGTAGGCAAAAATAATGTCTAAAGTCTTGGATATCTTTCAAAGAATCACATCTAACGGTGAAAAACTTTATCAGGTCCTGTACAACTGTTTAATGTCTGAGGCTGCAAGCAATTTTCAGGAGAAAGCAGTGAGAAGTTTTGGTCTGAAAGGCAGCACGTGTTGCAAAGAGGGTATAATGCATATGCATTCACATCTGTACTGAGCAGATTTGATAAAAATGCCACTGGGGATATTGGTCTCAGAGGAAAAAGACATTGCTCCAAACACATATATTCAGAATAACAATGAAACTACCCACTGAGGGTTTCTGTGATGTTGAATCTGAACTCTGAATGTTATTACAGGGTAGAAAAGGAGAAGAGAACTCATACTTTATAGTAGTAAATCATGCACAGGCTGAAGTACATATACAAAAGATGTCTCAGATGGAAAAAGAAAGGGATGTGATTGAAAATGGTACATTTAATTTCTGGATTTTTAAAAAAGAAATCTTGCTTCTTTACAAAGAATTTACAAGTTATGTTCCTCTAAAAGTCTAATGAAAAATGAGGTGCAAATGATAGATGGAGAGTGACTTCTGTTGGTAGGTACCAAGAGCTTTAACAACACCTTCAGGGCCCTCCAAAATGTTAAGCTCATCTGAATCTGTTTTGTAATCTTGCTTCTCTCTCTTATAGGCATTTGTATGCAAAGCACAATCCAGCAAAGTTTCTACTTGTTTCTAAGTTAAATTACCATAGCAGATTTCCAGGTGCTTTTGGTAGGTGGCAGAGACATCAGTGTTCTGTTTTGTGAAATATCTTTACTATTTATTACATCTATTCCTGATGGAAGATTGCAGTTACTATCCAGCTTCCAGCAACTCTTTACCTGAATCATGACAGCTCTTAATTATGTGTGAAAGTAGAAGTTATATACAGAGAAATTTCTTAAAGGGAATTACCAGGGAGATATATTGATGTATTCAGGCTTAGAACAGACTTCAGCTGGGCTATTCTTCTTGTGGTTCTTTCTGTTGTTTCTGCTTCAGAAACTGTGTAACTTTGCCTAACTGATGATACCAGAATTTGCATTAGGAAAGAATTTCTGCTCCCTCTTTCTCAAAGTTTCTCCTCTTACGCAGTCAGATTTGATCCTGTCTCTATTTCTTACAGCCTCACACTCAGTAGTTCATATTCCACTACTGAGTATACTCCCCAAGAAACAGAAAGAAAGAAGTACAAGCTTTCAAATTTCTGATCAAGCCTAAAATGTCAAATCTTATTATTAAACTAAAAAAATTTACTACTCTTAAGTTATAAATGTAGCACTTTCAGTCTAAGTATTTAATAGCAAAGATTTTTTAGGGTCTGTACTTAGAGAAATGTATTACAGTGGCAGTCATGCTGGACTTGATTTTCAAGAAATAATTTCAAGCCTGCAGAAGCTGACATTTCAAAAATGCCCTATTCCAAGTCATATTAAATCCAAGATTTTAAAGGTTGGCTCACCTCAATACCTTCTTAATGAATGAAGATAGCTGAGGTAGGACAGATGTACAGATTCCTGGCCCAGAATAGACAGGGTGTTAGGAACTCTGCCATTTCATACACGAGAATTAATTTCAGATCAGTTGTCACACACAGGCAAGAAAAGAAGTTGAAGTCTGGTCTGTTTCACCCACAGAAAGACACTGAAAAGATTTTACTGCACTGCACATCTAAGATATTTCTGTTTCTGTGGGAAGTTTGAGCTTCATGGTATCAACATTTCAGAGAAACTGTTTTTTCCTGAAAACTTCCAGTAAATTCTCAATGTAGTAAAAAAATTAAGCTGTATTTATTATAGGTTGTTATTTCCTTTGCCAGACTCTCTTCATTTATCATTATTCGATTATGCATGGGCACTCTGATTTCTATAAACCTTTCTCAATTCAGATTTCACTGTAAGACTTAAAATGGCTTGAAATATGCCTCATTTATTGAAGGTAAGCCTTAGACCACAAGGCAGGTTAAATTAAAAAGTGCTCAGAGTTTCAGGAAAGAGATGATCATTGGGGACTGTAGTAGTAACTTGCCTTGGTAGGTTGACTGTCATTGATGACCCTTCTCCAATCCATGTGCCAAAGGAAACAGCTACACATGTGACATAGTTAATAGTTGTTTTCTCTTTCTGTTATTAAGCCATGAATATAATGCTCAATAAAGGAGCTGGCCACTTGTTGGAAAGCCTACTTCCATAGCAAGCAGAGAATATTCCTGTAAAAAGACTTGAGTCTCTCAGCAGCATTGAAATCTGAGTTTCAGAAAGCCCTATAAGCATGTGTGCACTGCAGTTTTTCCACAGTAGGTCCAAATGTTACAGGGACAAGGTCATGCTGATGCCCTCAGTGGAAGGGAAGAGCCCAGCTGAATGGGAGACTTACAGGGCTTTTGTTTCTGCCTAATTAGCAATATTACTTTATATTTTACATATTCTTTTGCATGCGTTTGGCTGAAGTCTGCAGGGAGCTCATTATGTTACCAGCCTTGTGGTTATAGGCTTGCAAAGCTGTAGCTTCAGGGATGTGGGAGGTGCATTCACTTGAAGAAATTCCATACAACCAGACAGAAACACTTCTGCAAACCTGTAGGAAGTCTGTAGGGTGTCTCCTGTGGGTCATGCTTTATCATGTCCTGCGTGTTCCTACAGAGCATCTGTCCAGATGAATCTTCCTTGACATATCTTTAGAAATTTGAGATACTGGCTGAGGGCAGAGTTTTTGCTCATGCCTCATCTGTCAGTAAGTCTCTAACCAATAAATGGCTTTGTGAAGAAAAAGAAGCCAATAAAACTTTACTTATCACCCTCTTGGCATGCTTTTTCAGAGCCCAGTGTGGTTCCTGTGACCGCCATATTCTCAAAGTACAGTTTAGTGTGAGTGTGAGGCTTTTATTTTTTTCTTCTCTCTTTGGTGGAGAGAGAGTGAAACATGACAGAATAATGTTCTCAGCACAATACTACACTGACATGCTCAAAACTATCTTGCTGAGAGTAAGACATGAATCTCTGAAGAAAAGATTGAGGACAACAGCATGAACATTTGTTGCAGGAATGACTATCTGAATCTGAATTCATTCACTTCTCTGCTGAAGAGTGGATCCTTAAATCAAGGAAGATAGCACAACATACCTAATGGAACAGTTTTGTATAATTTAAAATATTTTGTCATTGTTTTCTGGCCATCATGGAACTACGCTAGCAGCAGTTTCTCAAAGTGTGTATGTCTTTACCCAATGAGGCTCAGAAAGGTGCTTTCCAGGTAAAATCCCAAATGCTCAAGTTGATCAGCACTTAAAGGAGAAATATTAAGAAGAGATTTATAAAAAGATGCAATCATAATGTCATGTACTTTTCCCACTTTTTGAAATGAACTGCACCTTTCTTCCTCTTGCCACCACCAGATAAATGGTTTTGGTTTCAGATTGCCTTTTTTGGGCACTACACACCATCACCTCATTTTCCTGTCAAAAAATTGATTTCTAATTTAAGCAATCACAGACATAAAGCACTATGATCAACTTCCCTTTCACTGACATGCAGCAATACAGAACTCAGAAAAAAAAGGATAGTTTCATTTTAATGGAACATAGTTTAAAAATTATATTTAACAGTTATAGTTTTGATTATAACTGCATTATGATATGGTGATACATTTTTTTATGTATAGCATATAAACATAATTTCTGTAATGTGTACAATTAGTAATGTACATGGATACAAATAGTAGTTTTAACTATCGATAATTTAGTCAGAAGAGTTTTTCTACATTTATATAGAAGAATTGTGCAAATGAGCAGAAGATTTAGTGGAGTTGCAGAGGTGTATGTCAGCATGGGACTTGTCTTCATCACTGTGAGCTGCCCCTTTTTTGCAGATTTCTATTGCTTATTTCACTTCAGCTTCTAATGAACTGAAGAATGCTCACTTTGTTCAAGTCTGTTAACTGCAACTGACTTAATTTCTCAGAAAGATGTCTTTGCAGGGCAGAGCAAAAGGAGACAAAATGCTTCAAGAATACAGAATTGTAGACTTCTGACAAAGAAAAGTGGCACAGAAGGTAAGCCATTTCAGCATATACTGTTCTGCCATTTTTTCCCATGTCTTTAGTGTGAATTGAAAAAAAGGAAACATAGACCAATGCTAACTATAGAATCTTCAGTGATGCAAAATGTCTTCTTGCATGTTCAGGGAAAACTGTGTTCTAAGATTTGATTTTTAAAAGTCTTGAACACACAAATTTATTAAATTTTGCAATGTGTACTGGTTATTCTCATTCTAAAATGTTTCAGCAAAGGACTTCTGTATTTTTTAAAAAATATGATTTGAAGATTTCTTTAATCTCAGTACTCCTTCCATTCTTCTCTGTGGTTTGTAGAATGATAACGCCATCTTTTCTAATTAGCATGTCAAAGACAGAGGGTAGCTGCCAAAATATAGATTACAGTGTGTTGTAAAATATTTATCAATCTTGATCCTAATAGCCAAGTATTCATTGACTAACTGTATGACTGGGCATTCAATGATGCTTACTTTTGGGAGTTTAAATTGCAAAACAGGATCCTCCATAAGTGCTTTGTCTGGAAGTAAAGATTTCACATATAAATCTGTGAAGCTCATTTTCATGTTTATATTTAGTTTGTATTGAGCTAGGTGGACAGTAGTGTTTATTACTAGATGCATTACTACTGAGCTGGAAGATAAAAGATGTTTTAGCTGCTGTTATTAACACAACTCTCACACTGTTCAGACAGAATCTGCTTTGTGGGATTCTAAAAGTATTTTTTTAATAACCTCCCTGCAAAATGCATACTAAAGTTCCTGAGCTGTTTGGTGACATTTAGTGAGCTAGGAAGCCTAGGTTTAGTTAGACATGTCAAAGAAATTATAGTTTTCATCTTTACTGCTATTACAAATTTTACTACTTCTAAATAATCTTTTAAATGGCTTTATTGTGCCTGTTAGTAACACTTCTGTCCATGTATCTGTCATCTTCAGAGTACATGGTTATGTCCTCAGCCCTCCTCAAGAGGGCTTATAAATGTCTGGCAGATTTTGGAAGAGTCAGAGGTGGATTCTTTTTCCCCATCGCATATGATATCTCACCTCACTTCTTCAGAAGAATCCCCTTGTCATTTGTCAGTAACAGAGGAAATCATGGGATGGTCTTCAAGTCACAACAAAAAATACCAACTCCTGATTAACATTAATATTTAAAATATTTTAAAAGAAGATATTTTTAAATCTTATGAGGTTGCCAACCTTTTTTAAAGTAATTGCATAGGAAAGTAATACTTAAAGGAGCATAACATAAATAATTTCAGGATAATCTAGATTTCTGAGTTCAGACCTGGGTCTGGGGAATTCAACTACTAAGCCTGAAAAACAATAGACAGGCAAGAAAAACAAACAGCATCCTCAAGCACTGTCTGAGACAGTCTGGGCCAGATCTTTACCTGTTCTATAGTACTGATCCTCTGTGGTAAGCTGTTACAGCTGTGATAAACTGGTATCAGCAAAGAGTTGTGCCCAGGAGGAAGAGTTTTGCTGTCTGACTCCTTGAGAAAGAAATTGCTGGGCAAACTTCCATCCTCTACTCCCAGCATATTTGTTTTCTCTGGCTTAGCCCGGACTGAATTGGGTTTTTGTCTTGAGATTTTGATTTGACTTCAGAGAAAAATTTGCCTTAGAAGTAAAATGATAGAATTAAGCTGGAATGAGGGCTTAACTGAAATTATTGCTGTAGATGCTTAGGAATCCTGGAAAATCCTGTAGATTTTGCCAGTCCAGGGCTAATAAATGCATTCAGAAATACTGATTGAAACACATGTCACATTCTGCAAGACACTGACACACTTCAGCAGCTGAGATGCTACCTGGTTCCTTTTCTGGTTACTGCTAACAGTTTCAAGTTAGGTTATTCTTTAACAGAGGTCATCCCATGTGTACCCAAATAGTCATTCAAACAGGGGAACCCAATTAAGAAGTCAAGCAATGGCAATACCTAGCATAAGCATTTGGTATAGGAGGATTTAAGTCTTCATTATCTCCATGAAAGTATGTGTAATTTAGGTGCATTTAAAAAAACTTTTTTTTAGTATCTTGTAATGTTATTAATTGAATGTATCAAAATTTAAAAGTTTGTCTTTATAGGTGATAAAAGGCAGCAAGCATATTCTTAATGTTTAGAAAAATTAGTTGAAAGTCACAGAAGTTAGTGGGTAAAGGTAGTTAGTTAGGAAGTGTAGAGCCAAGGCCTAAATTTCTAAAAGAAAGCTTAGAGCCACAGGATGTACCATGGACTAACCTGGAAAGGATTCCAATAAGATTAATGTACTTCTGAGACAGAAGAGGGAAAATGCAACAAAACTAAGTTGACTTAATAACAGTGGTTATGACCAGTTGTGCTGTGTTTATATTAATATAAACCACAAAATTTTTCAGACTAGGTGCTGTCTGAGCTATTGATATCTGGCATGCCAAGCATTTTCAGCTCTTCATATTTCCAAAGCAAGTTGTCCCAAATATGTACTGATGTCAGCAGCACAAATGTGTGTGTAGTCAATTAAAATGCTTTTCATTTTTTTAAAATAGTGTAAGTACTTCAGTGTTGTTCTTCAGCTATTGCCTTCTAAAGATGAAAAAGCTGCTGAAAGCACCCCTGTCTAAGGCAGAATACAAAATGTCTTCTTATCCCAGTGACACTTAGTGATGACAGTTTCAGTGGCAGCAAAAACTAGAGCAGCTTTAGTACCAGCATTCACTGGTTTTCTGCACTGCTGTGCTGAGTGCCTGGGGCCCAAACTGGAGATAGAGGATGGGTAATGGGACAGTGAAATTTGAGAAGCAATGTGGCTTTCTGGTTGCAGCCATTTCCTAAAGTGAGGAAGGACATCAGGCTGGAACTTTGTTGCTATTATGAATATCTTTGTCATCTGATGGAAGTTTGAATTGTGACTTTGATATTTGACAGAAAAAAAGCTTGGTTGTCTGATTTTGCTTTTAGCTGATTGCAGAAGAACACTTTGTTTCCAGGAAAGGCTGTTGGAGGACTTGGCAAATGTTTGCTTGGGGGGAGTAAGTCTTGTTTCTTATCACATCATCTTCGTGTTTTTCCTTGAGAAAACACTGCAGTGCAGTTGAGCAAATCATGCTGCAGTACTGGAGCTGGTGGAAGATTGGTTTCAGTGCCTACAGATACACATTACTACAAAAGAATTGAAATAATTTTTTCTTTTCTTTTTTTTTCTTTTTTTTTTTTTTTAGAAGGATAACTGACATCAGGAACCCCACTAGCTATTCAGTCAGAAGCCAGATGGCTGGTAAGGAAAATGCAAGTAGCAGGTGACAATTAGCACTCACACCCCCTTAGACTGCCTGCATTCCCCAGGACTGAACAATTCACCAATCAGCTAACATGTAGTTCTGCTCCTGGAAGTTAATGATTGTGTTTGAGGAGTAAAAAATGAAAATTTATTCCTGTTGAGAAAAATAATTGCTGCAACTCTGCTTTGTTTGGTCACAAATAATTTGATTTGGGGATGATCAACCTTTGTATTTCTGGTTTTATTAACATGTCTGCCTTCTAACAGTTTAGTCTGTGGGATGCAGAATAGGTTTGGACGCTGGTGAGAAATGTTCTGTCACACAATGCGTGAATTATTATGCAGAAACAATTTACCAACTTCCCTCCTCCAGTTTATCCTGTTTGGAAAGATGCATGAAAAATAAATGGCTGTTTCTAGTGAAGGCAAGTGCTACTTCATCTGGAATAAGCATTCTGTTGTGAGAAGATTTACAGTATTAACCATTCTCCACTACACTGTGAAATCACTGCTTCTTCTCTGTCTTTCTCACTCTTCTTCTCTGCTCTATTTTCATTTTTTGAACTTTCCTCATTTGCCTATTTTTCAGATAAACGGGAAGGTAAAGGATGACCAGCCAGAACTCAAATGCTGCTTTGTTATGCTTAATAGCTGATTAAAAAAAGAGCTGGCCCATCTCTGGTGTTCACGCACAAATGCTCTCTCTTGGGTTTCTTGAATTGAGTCATAATTGCCTATGCCAAAAGCTGTCAGTACAACAGGACAGAAAGCAGTCAGCTCTTCTCAGTGTTACATAAAGTTGTCATTTTGGAAGAATGAGCAATGATAAAGAACTGCTGCAGTGCTTTTGCCCATTTTCACAGTAAACCATGGATGTTCGTGTTGCTTGCACTGTTGATCTCCTTTCTAATAGATTTTCTTGGGTAAGGAAAGAATTCAAAGCAAAGCAATAGGAATTAAAGCACAATATCTAAAAGGGAAATGGGGCTGGATTTCTAGAAACATTTCTATCATACATGCAAATTCCTGCATGTGGTATAATAAACAATGAAAAGATTTAAGATTTCATGTAAAACATGAAGCCAAGTGTATTGATTCTTTTGTGGCAAAGACATTAGCAGATGCTGGTGTCTAGCTAAACGTTAAACCAAAACATTAATATAAACCATTTTTAACTCTTCATTTTCTGCATACAGCATAGTATGCTGACTTCATCTAATCATGTCTGATTTCATGGGTAATGTAAGGCACAGCCATCATTTGCAGTGTCTGAAATCTTGGCAGAGATCTTTGCAGTATCTACTTTCTCAAGTGGACAATAGAATTCCTACCAATTCTGAGGACTCACTTCTTGCTTTGCTTTCTCATTAACATTCAAATTACTTTCAGGTCGATTATTTTTAATGAAAATTGACATTGGATAATCTAGCTCTGGAGCCACTTTTGCTTTTTAGTAAGCAATAATTTACCTTTAGCTCGCTGTAACCCACAAGGTGATACATCTGAGATTCTGTATTTCATAATGGTAGCTGAAAATCAGTCTGCAGAGTTCCAGCATCTGTGGCAACATGTGCTCATGCATTAATTTACTGAGTCAATGTTCCAGCTTTCTGGTTCACCTCTCTTTCAGAGGTGATAACAGCTTTCCTGAAGCTGTTCTGTAATAGAACTGGCTGCTTTCTCAACCAACGACTTATTGTTTTGTATATTATGCTTTAAAAATTTCATGGAGGACAATCTGTCCCCATTAAATAGACATAACTTCCCTAGGTTGCTCATATGCCTCCTAGTGCTATTACTTTTCTGTTGTTATCTGACTGCAGCTATCAACTGTATCGACACTATACCAAGAAAATATATTCAGCTGACACACAAGCAGAAATCCACCCGACTGCTTGCTCTGTAAATCTGCTGTATAAATGCCCCCTGCCTTTATAAAATATTGAGCACAACTGAAAATGCTGAAATTCCTTCTGGAAAGCAAAAAATGCTGGAGCACAAAGGAGGAAGGAGCACAAAGAGGAAATGAGATGCATGTGTTTACATAAACTGAGGTAGCACTTAGTAACTTAAATAGGAACAAGAAGGTTAGCTGTGTTCTTATAGATGATACACTCTCAACATGGAAATTATTCATAATATGCTTGCAATAGAAGTTTCATGAAGCAGATTGCATCCAGAGAGACTGATTTGCTTGCAGCTGTTTATGCTCCCTGTGTGTGTCAAGAAGCATAACTTTTATTTAAGTGGTAGAACTTATTTTTTTTTTCTTTTCCAGATAAGCAAAATGATGAAGACTGACAACTGAAAAATGGTGATTTCTTTCAACTTTGTAAGTATCCAGGTTGTGCTTAATAATTTGAAATACAGATTTGGTGTCTGGGCAATGTTGGAAACATGAGAATGGCTGGTTGGAAGCATAAGAGAATGGCTTTTTTGTGTAAGTAACCCCAGTCCAAAAATCCCTAGTCATGAACAGAACAGAAATAAATAATTAATTATCCTTGGCATGAGAGCTTTTTCATCCACAGTAGTTTTGAAGGTAATGGACATCTAGAAAATTTATTAGCCTTGTTGTGTATTACCTGAAGGGAGGTGGATGTTGGGGTAGCATTAATATATTGTCTCACTCTTCCTTCTAAATATAGTTGAGCTTTAGAGTGTGTGACATCCTACTGAGAGGATATTGCTGTTATTCTGTACTTTGAGTTCCTCTGCACCATTTCTCAAGATCTGTTTTAAGGTGAAGGTATTCTGTTGGTTGTCCTGTACTCTTTCTGCTTTCAGTCTGTAGCCCATTTAATCCAACACAACTGGTTACAGCCCCTGTGGGTGTCTGTTCCTTTGCCAGCTCCTTTGCTGGTGCCACAGCCACCTCAGAGCAGACTCAGCAAGTGGTATTGGGAGATGAGGGTGTGAATTAAGTGTGTGCTCCAACCTTGGCGTTTTCCAGCTTTAGCCATCAGCTTTTTATTTCACACAGTTCTGTGCTGGGTTCTCTGCCTTGTGGAAATTTTCCTATCTGAGCCAATTACATGACACCCTGATTCCCAGTCTGTCCTTTAACTTAAAAAAGAAAAAGTTAAAGTTAGCATGCTCTCCAAAATCTCCAAGATCTCATGAGCAAAGGTTAAGTGTTGTAGTAAAGCTGTTTAAAGTATCAGTAGAAATGCAAATACTCCATTCTGGATAGCTCTGGGGTTTTCTCATCTGTCACATTTCTTACTTAACTTCATTTAAAGATTCTGGAGAAAAAACTAGATGACAAACCAATCTTTTGAGCCATATCTGGTTGGGTATTTGGTGGTGTTTCTTTTTTCCAGTTGGCTTCTGTTTTTGATTAGTCTTCTCAGCAACTACCTTCTATTTTTTATTATATACATTTTATTCTAAATTCTGAATCTGAGATGTTACTTCAAAACCAGAATTGTATCATTGTTTATAATATAAATATATTACCAGTATACTTATACCAATATCTTATTTTAAAATTACACCTATCTTTTTAAGGGTAATAAAAATAAAATAAAGAATTTTTTGCAGAGTTCTTTATTTAGCAATAATGATTATGTACTGCTTTATATCAATAGATACTACATAAAATTGCGAAAAAGTAAGCATTATTTTGTCATAATATTTAGAGTTAACTTTTACATCTCTCTTTCCTGAAGAGGAAAGCTATAGTAGGTGGAGGTCAGACAAAACAGGGACTCTGATAATATCACTTCAGCCATTTCAACCTCTGAGGGTCAAATAATGTTGGTTGCATATTAAAGCCAATTATTTAAGCTTTGGAGGGCAAAAATATTTTGGTTCATTTTTTTTTTTTTTCAATAATGATTTTATTTCCTCCACCAATTTTACAGTATCACCAGGTACAGATAGATACAGGCTTATATATTTTCTGAAACATTCTGTAACATTTCCCTCTGTTGCAGGCATTACCTAGACATTTAATTTCTTCTTATTCTGTGTGGTTCCTAGCACTCTTTGATTAGTAGTTTCCTGAATTTGTTGAAGACAGGTCAAACCTTGTACCACTGGGCCCTTGGCCATCTTTGTGCTGTGTTTGCATTCAGCAGCACTACAGCTTTGTGAATGCTTTCTGTCTCACTGTGAATGTTCTAGGACTGAAACCTCTAGGTCTGGGGAAAAACGGCGTGAACTTGTTAGCCTTTATCCTGTGAGAATATGTGACACATCCCCTAAAACAGCAGGCATGCTTGAGAGCTATCTGAAGTCACCCATCTGTCTTGTTGCTCTTATCTGAATGAAATGCTACTCTGCAGCTTCTTTATCCACAAAGAAATATTTGGTAGCACAACTCCTATATTCAAATGAGTACAGCAGAGGAGGCACAAAAAGGTGGGGAGACTCTTTGTTATTCCATTAAGAAAACAATCTGTGAAGCTTCTTACTGTCTGTGGGGAGGGCTGGCTAACAGACCTCTGGAAATCAAGCTGTGATTTGACTCCTACAACATTTCAGAAACAATTAAATATGTAACATGGAAAGATATTGGGTCAATTGATGCCACAGACAATTCTCTCTTTGAAATTGAGTATTATTGTATCTATGGATTGAGTATTATTGTAAAGTTGAGGTCACTTCATCTTTTCTATGCAGCTTACATGGTGGGTAATAAAATCACTGATGCTTATTAGAACTTGTGTCAGAACAACATTCAGTTGAAATCACTACAAAAAGTCTATTTTCAGTCTTTGTGAGTGTCTAATGCTCTGCAGCACAACTGATGGTAACAAGGGCTGAGAAGTTGTGAAAAGCTCCTTTTAATGTTTAGTGTGCTCTTCTCCACTGAAAGGAGAACTACATGGCAATTGTGGCCAACTCTGCAGAGTTCAAAGGAAGTCTTTGATGGATTCAAGTAGTGTACACTCAACTCTTCAAAAACTTGTGCCTCGGTGGGATTTCTTGCAGTTAGATTGTTATGCCCTCGAGAGGCAGCTATGCAAATCTGGCACAGAGTGCTCACAGGGCAATAGAAATTTTAAATCTGTTTCTTTAAATTTCTCACTTCTAATGTTTTCCCCTCACCCATTTAATTATTTTCTCTGTAATAAGTTGGACAAAATTATATGTTAACATGTTTTTATTCGTAAGTCTCTTTTTGGCTTGCATGAAAATAATTTTCTTAATAATGCCACAACACAGAGCACTTGTAAAAATTACCCTGAGAGATATGTGGTGAAGTTGTTAAGAGACTCTTTTGCATTATTTACATCATGACGTTCTGTCAGTGTACTAATACTTAAGACTGTTTATATTCCTGGATTTAACAAATATGCAAAATGAGTCCACGTTCCCTGGGAATGCAAATGTCTCTAATGAGGAAAGAGAAACTTCAAACCAAACAGAAGAATAGGGGAAGTGGTTCATGTGAAAGTGGGGAAAGAAATGTTGCTGAAGTGGGCTAGAAATACTGAGCTGTAATCCTTGCCCTGGGATTGCTCAATCAGCTCATCTGGAAGCTCTGACAGATCAATTGTTTCTTAGCAGGGAGAGAGCTGGGGAAGGGGAGAACAGCCAGAGTTTTCCCAGAAGAAGGCATGAAAACTTCTGGTTTTCCTCTATGTGGCAGTTTGTAGAGCTGAGAGGATTGAGTTCCTCTGGTTGAGTTTGTTAACTGGTAGAATACCACCCCAAAGGGCCTCAGCTCTCTGAAATACTTTTTTGATACTGTAATAATTAAAGCAGTGGTTTGGTTTCAGTGTATAAGCACAGAATGAGAATAGCATCATGGTGAATTGAGTTTAAGTATTGCAGAAGGATTTGCATGTCCATCAGAGAAGCATTCAGCTCAGATTTCATGTCAAAACATTCCCCTGATTTAGTAAGGATCACTGCTATCTTTGAATCATAATGCTCCAAATTGATTATATGTAAAGTGGGAATGCTCTGCATTGTGCTGTGATTGTGCTATCCTTTTTATTATGCAGTGCTCACCAAAAACTTTATCTTCCATTAAAAGCTGAGTTCCATTCAGAAGTGCAATTAAACAAAATTTGCTCACTAAAATAAGATATCATTTATTTCAAGCTGGCTTCTATTTTGAATTTTGATGGCTTCCTGCTAAATATGCAAGCTTTCTTTTCCATGAAATTAGTTCAGTATCTAAAAGTCTGAATGACTTGCTATTTTGTTTTTCATCATGGAACTTGTAGCCCCCAAAGTCCTGGTAAGCATTCTATTTCTCAATTAAGAGCCATCTTTAGGAAGATAATTATGGTAAAAATAGTCTGAAATCTCAAAAATCTCTCAATTCTGGATAGTGTATGAATAGTAAGGTTAAAGTGCTTTAATTATCAGTCTTCATTAATCCCCTAGAAATGGTATTGTATGTAACTATTAGTTTTTCTGTCTATTTTCAGTCTTTTAACTTAAAAATTGTGCATGTTTTACTGAGAGTGTTGGATTCCATACTGTGGCAGCACCACAATCATGAGTCCTCTCTTTGGCCCTGCCATTATCTATCTGGTCTTGCTGGAACACATTCTCCTGTTTGTACTGTCAAAATTGTTGGTTAAGGATCTTTGGTAGCATGCAAAGCCTTGATTTTCCCATGTGCCACTTTCTCTGCCACACAGATAGATTTGAGTGCTGGAGAACAAGTTCCCTAAGCAAAATTATTTCCTAATCAAAAAGTTCTGACAGATTTCCACATCCAAATCTCTGAAAAAAATTTAAAAATAACTTAATCAGTAATATGTGCATGTGGCAGTCCTTTGATCGGAAAAGAAGGAGGGTACTTGGGTAACTTTGACTTATGATAGAATTTCAGTTAAGGGGGAAAAGGTTTACAACAAAATCAGCTAGCACAAAACCTTTTCTTTTTCAGTATTACACTTCCAACAGTTTTTTACCTTACTTTGCATTCCTGCAAGTTAACACCATGTAGGAGGTGTTAGTTTTGTGCTTCTTGAACTCTTCAAGCTTTTCTCTGGGGGAGCAAGGAGGCTGTAATTACTGTGAAGTGATGGTGCTGACGGGGAAAGAAAACTTGATATTCACAAAACTCTCAGTAGAAGCTGGACTAGGACTTTTGTTAAATGCTGTATTAACACTCTAATTGATAGCTTGGCTCAGGGCCCCAGTGGAGCAGGAGTTCAGTGACTTAAAAAATATTGTTCCCTAGGTACACATTAAATGAACTTTGAGTTGTTGTCAGGTACCATGCTGCTAAGGAATCTGAACTACCAGGTGCCCTTATGTCTTGATTTGGATGAATTTTTTTCAGTACTACGAGGAATTATTTGTATAGTTTATAAAAGCAATCCTCAAATCTAGTCGTAACACTATTATTTGAAGGCCTCAGACTGTCAGTATGAGTTTTACTCTAATTTTCTATGAAAATCTAATATGTGCATGACCAAATAGCAGGTAAGTACAGAACTAGTTTGTGATAGTAAACTTGTCTCAGGAGGAGAGGGCTTATTACTAGTTTTCCTTGGGCTCTGCAACTTTTAAAAAGAGAACTTTCACATCAGGGATTTTTAAATATATTAAAAACATCCTCTGCCTTTCGTGTTTTCTTCTTGCGTTCAAATGGAGCACCAAGAATACAAAATAAAGATAATTAAATTGCAATATGTGGAATGAAGTATTCAGTAAAACAAATAAATAAATACAATTTTAGTAAATGGTCTGCCTCTCCATACTGATAGAAAAGTTCTTCTTGATATTATATTTTTGTTATAATTTGAAATTCTAATTTCTTTTAACTGAGACTTTTTTGCCAGACAGCTGGTGCCCTTTGTGTCAGGTGTCAATTATGAAGGCACACTGTGCCTTTACTATGTTGTAGAACTGTCAAAATAAGACATGGATACAGGATACAGGAATGAACAGAAGAATTGAGTATGGGTTTTTTGGTTCATGTTTGTGATTATTTCAAAGTATTTTTGTATATAGCATCATCTATTTGCTATTATTTTAAAATAATTTTATCTTATTGACAACATTTTAAAAAAATATTATTTTTAATGAGGCTTCATGTAAAAGTATAGTTCCTATTTGTCCTCTCTATGCTCGTTCTCCAGGAGAGTGAGAATGAGTTTTTTCTTTCCTGAGTTTATGCTGCTCACTGATTGAAATTAATCCTTATCAAATTGATTTTACTGCCTTTTCAGATTTTAAAAGTTTTCTGAAAGATGGAGAGAAGAAAGACTATAAGAGAACAATGATTGCATCTTACTTTGAATTCCTTATGAAATAATTGATTTCTTTTTCTAGATACTTCCTGTCAAAAAGATTAGAACTCGTATTTAGCAGCAGTAAAGATAAACTCTTTGTGGATTTAATTTAGTCAGGTTTTAAAAGAACTGACATTACAGTACAAACGTACTGAATAAAAACATGGAAGTGAAGTTGCAGTGTGATGTTGAGATAGAGAGGTTAATGGACACTAACTAGTACTGAAGAGCTGAGAGATTGAACTAAAATATTCTGTTTGGAATTTGATGGCTAACAGACTGCTTCTGCAGCCACTTCACATTTTTGTAATGTTGTGGTACTTTGTGTTTGCCTTTCTCCCTTTACTGAGGGTGGATTCTGTTCTATCTCACTCTTTCCTGTCATTATGAATGAGAAATAAACAACTTCCCTCACAGTTTTGAAACCTGAAGGAATTCTGAAAATCCTTCATTCTCAGAGATCAAAAGGTATTGTAAACCTGGGTGAGTCAGCTTTGCTAGAGCCATTTGAAGTGATATCAGTTGACAATCTTCCCACCAAATCTCTTCCCTAAAGTCTCTGTGAGCCA
Organism: Calypte anna; assembly: GCF_003957555.1. Lineage (NCBI taxonomy): Eukaryota > Metazoa > Chordata > Aves > Apodiformes > Trochilidae > Calypte > Calypte anna. The sequence continues at coordinate 8,054,710 of NC_044247.1, forward strand.
CTGCCTTAAGCCATGCTACGAATGTGATCAGTATTCTTGTTTTTCCCCTAGGTATTATAACTTCTGCATCTTTACCCTTGGCTGGGCTCTCCTCTGACCAGTTCTGCTTAAGTAGGACTGGATGTTTTCTGATCCCACGGATCCCAAGTGGTTTCAAATTCACTCAGTATATTTTTTTTTTCATGTTCAAATAGAAGCAAAATGGGAAGGAGACAGTAGTGCTTGAACAGGGCTCTATCTAGAAAGGTTTCCTTCTGAGCTGAATTCACTGGGGATCTTTAATTCCTGCTGGAGATTTGACTATGGTCGATTTGAAAAAAACACTTCTTCCAATAGAATAGTGATATAAAGTTAGAGAAAAAAACACTTTTGCAGTAAGCAAGTGGAAGGAGAGGATAACTTTCTACTTTGTGCCTTGTTTCCTTTGCTCTTAGTTATACTTCTGAAGAGTATGGGTTTGTTTAAAATAGTTTGGAGTTCATCCTATTGTAATCACCACATTCCAGTGCCTTCATGTTGTCCCAGTTTGTCTGGGGCTTTACAGAACTTTGTCTTTGTTTCTTCATGTTAGGGTCCCTGCAAAGAAGTGATATATTAGTTTGTAATTCCTGTTAAAACCATCAGGACACATAAAATACAGAGAATGCAGAAGGAATTAGGGGGAATCTCATATGCAATAGACTTTCTACACAACAAAGCATTTCCCCAGCCTCTGGTGGATGCAAAACTTCATCTAATAGGATGGGTTTTTTTTTTATTTTTACATCATGTAGCAGTTTTCAGCAGTATGTACTGAAATTATACAGAATCACAGTTGACATAATGATGGCTTTCCAAGCAATTTACAAAAAGCCTCACTCATTTTGAGTGCAGTTTGCATGGATTTCAATTGTAAATCTACACAATGTTGAGATGTTCCTGATTTGAATGCCCCTTTTTTATTTTAAATTGTCTCTTGGGTTTCTTTTTGCTAGGTTTTAAATGTGGATGAGGAACTTGTACAGATGGTATTTTTTTCAAATATGGCCATTTATCCCTAGATTATATCTAATACAGAGTCATATGTGGGTTTAGGCAGGAGATAGGGTTCTGGATTGTATTGCTGTTCTGGTAATGATTGCAGTACAGAGAAAAAGTGCTGTCCACAGCTTGAGCTTGATTGTACACTCTGTCATACAGAAAGTCAAGGGAAATACAAGCTTTCATTTGTGAAGCAAACAAAAATCCCTGATTGTTCATTTCAGCTGTTCCAGTAAGAGCAAAATAATCTCAGAAAATCGAAAAGGAATCAGACTGGGCTTCCCACTGCTCACCCACTTTATGCCTATCAGTCAATTTGTGTAAGGAATGAAAATACTGTACAAAGAGTGTGTCCTCTGAAAAATACTTATGAGATGCTTATTCAACCTTATTGCCTTGCTTTATTTGTTATTTTTTTTTAATGGAAAGAATAGGATGCCATATTCCTTTGTGGCATATGTCTTCAGGAATATTTAGGGTAGTTCACTGATTAAGATTTTTGGTTTTGTACAGAATGTAATCAGTATGAAATTGCAGAGAGCAAGCCATCCTTCTGTTTTGGCAATGAAAATGCAGAGTAAACAACTAAAAATTTATGACTTCTATCTGTCTTGAATACATGATGGGTTAATAATACATGAAGTAATCATTAACTTACAATCATGACTTAGAGCTGAAGAGAAATGAAAAATAGAAAAAATCAGCATGGTATTTATTTTTTCTTATTGGAAGACATTTCATGGTGTCAGTGCATGAAGGGAATGTTGGAGAAGTGTTTAAAGAAATTAAGTTTCTGTTTGCAAAGGGTTTTGAGGGAAAAGTGGAAAAGCTATTATACAATATGGTACTTTACATTTTTGATGGTCATAAAACCATACAGACTGGGTAACGAGACTGAGTAAACAAATACATTAATGACTTCCTAACTACTAGAGTGTTTGCCTACATAAGAGAGATGTAAGCTTTTAATTTTTAATACAAGTAAACTTTCTTTCAAGTACCACTTTTTGTGATAGTAGCAACTCCAGATGATACAGAAAACTTAAAGGGTAACTAGGGAGAGAAGAAATGCCTAAATTCCAAGCTAAAAATTTTCTTGCAACAAACATGCACATTTCTAGCTTTGTGTAGCATTTGTTTCAGAAAATAGTCACTAAAAAGAAGTGTAATTTAAAATGAATCTTTTTTGTTTTTAGAAGGAAATAGAAATAGTGGAAAAGGTTGTTATTCTTTTAGTGTCTCCCCTCCTTTACCCCTTAATCCCATCTATTTAGAAAAGAGTGACTTTGTGGAACTTTATAATGACTGAGAAGTTCTCTTAAGAAACACATCTCTCAGTCATTTGTGCTCTGTGTGAAAGGAGATGTGATGGGTGAAACAGAACAACTCAGAAATGGAAGCATAGTGGAAACAGGAGCAGAAGATAAGGGTAATGCTGTACTTCATACTGCAACAAGAGTGATAAAGTGGTAGCATTTTGTTATTAGAATCTGTACTTCCTTTTTGACAGACATCATAATTTATACAATTTAATTTAAATTTGTTGAAAAAAGTTTATTGCCTGTTGACTTCAGGTGCAAGTCATGTGGAAAACAGGTTGCATTCCGACACCAGAATAATACTGAAATTTAATTCAGGGCTCTGAACTTCAGTTTATGAGTCTTTATTTTTTCTACTATTGAATTTATTCAATTATTTTTTACAATAAAGGAATTCTGATTGAGGTGTTTGTTCCAAACATTTCCAAAATTCTTTCAGACATTGTCTGCATCTCAACAATTGACATGAAATAGAAATGGAGCTGTGAAAGTTTATGAAAATATCAGTATACTAACATGGGGGGAAAAAAAAAGAGAGCCATTTTTCTACTTAAAGGGTATTTTAAATACTTGTCTCTGTGAGTAAATTGTCTGCCAATCTTGGCATTAAAATTTGGCATTTTATGTTTCATAGGTTTTATATTACTGGTAGCAATTATACTGTAATGATTTCTCCCCATTAGTGCTATGAGGGAGTTAAATCAATTGGAGTGTGCACTGGCAAAAGCCATGAAGTCCTAGGTCACTGCCAGTTTGTTACAGTATTAAGAAATGTCACAGTGGATGCATTTTTATGTCAAAGAGTTGCAGAGTTAAGTAGGATAACATTCCTGTGTCAGGGTAGGGGAAAATAATTGCATAACAGCTGTTATTAGACACTGTAAGTACAAAATAAATCTGTTCCCAAAACCACCATGGTGAATGAAAAAGGAGAGAGAGAGAATAATCCCTTGCTAGTAGCTTTTAGCAGAGCAGGATAAGCTGCTTTCTGATGTTTTTCAGGATTTCTTTGGGTAGGCTGGGAACTCTTATACAGAGACTGTTACCTTGGCAGAAAATTCAGATGTCCAATCTTTAAGTTTGTTTCTACTCAAGATTCAGTAAACTGCAGGAAAATGAGTAGTTATGGGAGATTTTCATATTATTTGGTTTTGATAAAAATATTTGGTTTGCCAAACCTTCTCAAACCTTCAGGAAACTGGATGCAAAAAGCCTAACAGGTACTTAAACATTTCTATTTTATTCATAATTTCTGCTATTTTTTAATTTATGTCTGTATGTTTCCATTTTCAGGTACTGCACTGTGCTGCCTGATCTATCCATCCTCTTCTGTGGTTTCCAGAACTTACCTGCAGTAAGCATTCGAAGTGATTAAAGCCCTGGAAAGGACTGTGAGTTCCATGTGAAAAACCTCTCTTCTGAATTAGGGATACCATGGGAAGTATCCGTAGTAAGTCAGTTCATCTAACATGTACCTTTGGGTTTCCAGTTCCCATGGGAACAAGTCAGAAGACAAACTATGTTATTAAGTTAACCAAACAAAGATTTGCCTTAGAATTTTTCCATTCATTCAAGTGGGACATGAAGATTTTGTTTCCTAATCTGCACAATTACCCTGGAGCTCCTGTACCAGCTTCTGCTGAATGACAGTTCAGAGCTACAGTGAAAAATGACAGGATTTGTAAACCAAGTTTGTTTAAAGACAAGCCAGTTCTTGAGTGACTCTTTATTTCTCAGTGGCATTGCAATTAATCATTGCTGCATGTAATAGTACACCTAAATGTTTAAAATCCTTTTAAAATGGATCCAACTGGCATGCTTAAATGGACTTGTAATGGTGTTTCATCTTGGAGCAACAAAAATGCTGTACTGGCACCTACTGACATATTATTGGTAGGAGATAGATGCTGAGACATTGTACACATTCTACTATTTCATCTTGGAGAAAAAGTCAGCAGTGTAGGGTGTCACTTTGGGAATGAACATTCACCTCAGTAGCAGGCTTTTTTATCATGCCTTTTACTGTCACTTGGGCAGTTTCTGTCACCAACCTTTTTTCTAATGGAGACTTATTTTTCATGTAGCATATGTCAGGACTTCTCTCCCTGACTGTCCATTGGTATGTGAAATTTTATTCTGTTTATCCATAGGTTTCTTTAATGGCATCTTGCTTAGCTAAAAAGTGAAATGAGTTTTTTACACTCATGAGCATGGGAAAGGTGTTTTGGACTGAAAGCTGACTGGGAAGCTCTCAGATGAATTTCATCCTCATGAATATAACTAGAATGTTGAATATAAATAACTGTAAAGTTTGCTTGCATTTTCAGTATGAGTTTTGGAGCTTGAACTTGCTATACATTGACTGCATTTAGTTTCAGCCCTTGGGACAAGGGATTGCCTATGGAATGTTTGTATGACAGCTAGGAAAAGCCCCTATTTGTACTTGCAGACAAGGGGAATTGCTGCAGAACATGAGTCTACGTGTAATAATAACGTGATCCCTTCCACAAAAATAAGAAAAATAACTCCCAACCCTGTGAATGGTTTTGACACTTTTGAAATTTTCAGAAAGTCTGCAAGATGGTCAAAGCTTTAAGGTGTAGTAACACAGAAGTCTTAACATAAGTATGGTACAGCCATGAGAGGAGAATACTGCTCTTGTGCTGATTTCATTTTTGTTGTGTGTATATATATATTTATATATATATATATATATATATATATATAGTACATAAAAAACACTGAAGATTATCTCAAGTGCTTCATGAAACCTTGCTGCCTTGCAGATTATTATAGTATTTTAACTGTGTTGCCTGGTTCTGAGTTAGTATCTGTAGAGATCTTGCATTATATTATAACTTGGAATTGCACCTGGAACTTGTGGCTACACAGCACTCATTTGAACACTTGGTATTTGGGGTTGAAGGAACAGACCAACTTCTCCATACAATCTTGGTGTGAAGTTCTGGTAACTTCTCCTTTGTTTAGATAATTCTGATGGGTTTGCCTTTTCATTGCACTACAGCTGAAGAAGTTTCTTTTCTCTTTTCTTTCAGCTCACATTACTTAGGTTCTTCATGTATATGGTCATTGATTTTCTTGAAATATTCCTGCCGCACCTAAGAAACTCTTTTGTAATTAATCAAGCCATATAAATGTGGTACCAAACCCCAGAGACATTGAAAGGAGCATTGCTTTCTAAAAAATGTATACATCTATATGTTTTACTTAGTGTATGTAGATATCCATGGGGGTAAATATTTGGTATATTGGTAGCTGAAGAAGATCTCTCTGAAAAAAGATGGTTTTTAATTTCCAGTAATGAAAAGATTGGCAATTAACTTCAAAAACATTAAATGAATAAAACCTTAATGAATAAACAAGATTTATAATGTTAGTTAATGACTACGACGATCTATTTTCAGCAGTTGAAAGGAATTCAAAATATTCCACTATTTTACTGTGCTAGTGCTTAAATTACATTACTTAGGCTAGTAATAGGATTCTAGCTTGTATTTCTTTTATTTATATGTCCATAAGATTTTCCCCAGACATTCAGTACTAACCGCTGTGGGACGGTGACTTTTCCTAATTACCTTTCTGAAGATCCACTGCCTCATTTCCCCCCCCATCCCCATGCTATATATACTTTGCATGTGCTGGGTTATAAAAGCTGTTATTCTGAAGGCTCAGAAATCCATTTTTCAGTAGAGTTGGTTCAGAACGTTTTGCACTCGCAGATAATATTGCTTGGGCGTTTTACATAACCCAAAGCTAAGCTTATATAATAGAAACAGAATATATATAGTGGATAGCAAATAGGATTTATGATCTTTTTGCTCCCAAATTCTGTTTCCTAAAACTGAAGGAATTTTGTTTTGTTTGATCACCAGTTCACATTTTCCCAGTGTCCTGGCATAGCTGCTCATACAAGACTGGGCATAAAGTAGTCCAGCAAGAATTAGAAGTGCTTTAAGAGTGGTTTTTTTTCAGAATTGATGACATGAATGAGACTTAGATGACAAAACATCTAATAAAATATTGCATCTTTTTGAGAAAAACTTCATGTAATATCCTAGTTATTTCATGATAGCTAACCATAGTAACAGTAAATGCATGGAATATTTATCTTCATGTAGGTGATGACAATTAGCTTTTCCAGAAGGAGCAGGCTTTTCCATATAAGTGGAAGTTTTCCATATATTTTATCAGTTTTCCCTATTATTTGCTAAATAAACTTCATAATGGCCATAAATGGAAAGTGTTATAGGTCTACTTAAGCATTACAGTATTAATTAACAGAGGACATTTTCTTGTTACTCCATTTAATGGAAATCAATTATATTTCTTCCTTAAACAAATGTTATATAGGGCTGTAACTTGAAAGAAATGCTGTTTTTTTTCCATTTTCCCACATATCTAGAAGGCAAAATGGATAGAATCAGATGTACCTGGATTGGCAGCATGTATGTGACTGGAATGTTATGATCATAATATTGCTTTTTCCCATCAATATCTGAAATGGGGATCTGCCTGTTATCCTAGCAGACTGTTTGAGTGGAAACATTGGATAGTAAAAGCATTACCACAACACCAGGATTTTTCAGGGGAGAGAGTGTCCATTGCACATTGTTGACATAAAAGAAAGGTCAAGTAGTGTTATAAAACACAGTCCACACTTAAAACAAGATTTTACATTTCCAAGTTTTTTGTCATGAGTTGGGAAGGATTTACATTCATTCACACACAGGAAGTAGAATGAAAAAAAATCTTGTAAACATGAAAACTACTGAGGATTCCAGGCCTTAAGATTGATTAACTGCCAGGTGATTATTTAAAATTGTATTTGGTTAGTTGATTTAGATAAACAAATTCTCTGCAATTTTGCCAGAGGTGCAGTGGATGTCTGCATTTCATCTGACACACTGATGTCCCACGCTTAATGAAAGTAGCTTTTCTAGTATATCAGTAAACAATACCTACTCACATGAAGAATGAAATGACTTCCATGTCTGCTAGGTACTGACATACCCTGCACATGTTTGCACATATCCTTACTTGTAATTTTCGTTTGTGGAGAATCAGTTCTCATTTTGCTTTTTGCAGCTAATAGAAATTTAACAGATATTAGCTGGCAGCATTTGAAAATATATTTATTTCTCTAGATATCTTAATGTAACTTTTTCTCTTCAGCCTCATCAACATTACCATGAGACCAAATTTGGCCTTACTGAATCATCCAGGTTGGAAAGGACCTGCGAGATCAAGTCCAACCCTTGATCCACTACCACTGTGTGTCCAGACCATGGCACTGAGTGCCACATCAGTCACTTTTTAAAAACATCCAGGGACTGAGCATCCACCACCTCCCTGGACAGCCATTCCAATACCTGATCACCCTCTCTGTAAAGAATTTTTTCCCAACATCCAACCTAAGCCTCCCCTGGCAGAGCTTAAGCCCATGCCCTCTTGTCTCACTGATATCTGCCTGGGAGAAGAGCCCAGCTCCCCCCGGGCTCCAACCTCCTTTCAGGGAGTTGTAGAGAGTGATGAGGTCTCCCCTGAGCCTCCTCTTCTCCAGGCTGGACACCCCCAGCTCCCTCAGCCTTTCCTCACAGGACTTGTGCCGGATCCCTTCACAGCCTCCTTGCTCTTCCAAGTTGCTCTTCTCTTCTCAGAAAGCACAATTTTTTTTTTGTTGGAAACCTGACAGTTACTTCAGTGTATCTGTCTGCTCCTTACAGACTGGTTCCCTCTTCCTGGCTTTCCTTCTCTATCTACCCTTTTCTTTAACTCCATAGCAAGCAGTCAGCCATCCTAGATGCCATAATAGATTATATAAAATAATGCTGGAGTTCCCATTTTACTGCTGATACTGAAAAACCACTCCCTTTGAATACCAGTAAAGAGTTTTTCTTTTCTCACTTAGCTTTCTCTTTCAGTGTCTTATGGAAATAGCACTGGAATGTTTGGGTGTGGGACACTCTATGTTTGGTCATCACAGGAGTGGGCCCAGCAACAGGGCAGCAGTTCATTCCTGCCTGGGATTATTCCTAATTTGTTCCATTGGAGTAAGTCATGCAATGGTTGAAACACTTCACTAGAAGAATAAGAGCTGCATGCTGCTCTTCCCCACTGCTGGGTGTTCTGAGTCCATCAGGGTGTGGTGTTAAGGCTTCACTGGCAGATGTTTTAGATGACTTCAGGATTCACAGCTGGCAAATCCCCAGGTCAATTTTGGAGGTCATCTCAAATGAGTTACATTTTTTGAAATAAACTGCTGTAACAGTCTCAAGTGGCATCTTCCAAGCAGCCAAACCAGTGGAACTTTTCACTCACTGTATAGCAGTAACTTTGTTCTGCAGACACACCAGGAGTATCCTGCATAAGGCCTGATTGTATGTGCTGAGTAACAGAGAAGGTGCTTTGTTTTTAAGCTGCATATGGCTTATTTTTCCTCACAAGAAGATAGACATGAATGGACTTTCACACAGCTCATTGGATTACAGCCTGGAGGATATTTTAATACTTGTGTCACTTGAAGTGAAGGTGTCCTCACTGAAGTATTGGGACCTGGTAAGCACACTTGTTAATGATGCATTGCTTTCTGGCTTGGCTGGAAAGACACTTCACTATTTCTGCCTCAATCCAGTCCTATTGATTTTTTAAGGCTTATAACAAGTAGAACATTGCCACCTTTTGGTCAAAAAGAAAATACAGTTATAGAAGCAGTGTTACAGAAGTGAAGAGATGCTGGAGCAGAACTATTAATAGTATATTTATTTGCAATGTAGCTGCTCAGTGATGGTAGCCCAGTTCAGTGGAGGTTGTAGGCACCGTTTGCTTTGATTGTATTTCCTAGCATGGTGCTGTGTTCAGAGAGACTGCATTATGCTATGTACTAATTATGTTTTCCTGAGGACTGAATTACATATGCATTGTGAAGATAGTATGAAGGCTACCATGGTTACCATTGTGCACCCAGCAACTTATTTTATACAGTGCCAATTAATCTGAGGTAATGCTTGAGAGAGAACAACATTGAATAAGGAATACTAATGTCTCAGCTGAAAGATGGAAATTAGATAGAAAAGCGCAGTTTTCATTGAAGATTATATGCCAGGGTCAGCAATTATATATGAATCCACCTGTAAGAATAAAATCAATAGTTCTGCCTTACATGAAAAAACCCCCATATCTTTCTAAGACTAATTGACACATAGAACACACTGCTGCTTTGTCAAGGATATTCTCTGAATAGGAGGGGTTTTTCCCTTCTCATTATTTTAATGCTAAATTACACAATCTCAGGATGCCTTTAGTTAGAAGAGATGTTCAAGCCTTTGACCAACACTTAAGCTCACCACTAAACCATGTCCCTAAGGCTATAGTCCACACACTATTTAAATACCTCCAGAGATGGTGATTCCACCACTGCCCTGGGCAGACAACTCCAATGTTTGACAACCCTTTCAGTGAACAAATCTTTTCTAATATCCAGCCTAAACCTCTCCTGGTGTAGCTTACATCCCTTTCCTCTGATCCTGTCACATGACACCAAGGAGAAGAGGCTGTTTGCCTCCTCACTCCAACCTCCCTTGAGGCAGTTGAAGAGAGCCGTAAGGTCTCCTCTTAGCTTCCTCTTCTTCAGAAGAACCAACCCCAGCTCCCTCAGCCACTCCTCACAGGATGTGTGCTCCAGGCCCTGAATGAGCCTCCTTGCCCTTTTCTGGACATGCTCCAACACTTCTATGTCCCTCTAATACTGAGGGACAGAACTGAATGTACTTGAGACTGTAATTGGGAATTATTATGTCAGAAAGAAGGTGCATTTTCATGATGCACAGACCTCTAAGCCCAGTGGAGGTTACAATAGATGGGGCCAAACCATAACCCTTTGACCAGAGACTTTCCAGATGTAGAGGACTGGGTATAGTAAAGCTCTAACTCTTTCCTGGTCCTGATAGCTCAGTTTTGCTCAAGTTATGTTGTTGATATGGCTTCTTGGCCATAGGTGAGGTGTCTGGAAGCATTGTTGTGCCAGCTGCACATAATGCATGGTTACAGTTCTTACATGTCCTTCCTTACGTGGCCCTTTTGCAGTGGGACAAATTATTTTAGTAGACCAAGAGAATCCAGGCTGAAGTGTTCAGCTCCTCCCCAGTTCTGAATACAAACCACTGCTGCTGTAGCTTCTGGATGAGAACCTTGAGGAAGGGTTGAGTGAAGACATGAGATGAGCTCCTGATATTTGCTCCTGCAGATTTTTTGTTTGAATATTTTCACTAGATTCCCTGTACCTCTTTGTATCAATACAGAGTAAAAGCTTTTATCTGCAGACCAGTGCTGTGCACTTTCAAAGCCATGAGACTTAATGTTTTTTTTGATGCCATAACTCTTGTAGAGTTTGCTGTTTCACTGCAGCAGCTGTAAATACCTAGCAACAAAGATCTAATTTCATTTTATTGAAGCAAACAGTTTTAAGGTTGACAATATCAACATTTAATAGATGTTTCAGAATAGGAAGGTTCAGAAAAGAGATTAAAAAACCTTTTAATGTTATATTTCTTTCTTACTGTTTTCGAAAATTTATGTAACTGAACATTTAATCTTGAGAATTTCTTTTCATTCACCAAAATTCATGAACATGGGACTCAAGCTAGCTTTGCTAACTTCATACTGAATCAGGTGCCCTCTTGTTATCATCCATTCTGCTGGGTGAGCAGCAGCATTTTCTATGGGGCTGGTAATTTTTGTCAAAAGAGTACTGGTAACAAACAGTTGGGAGGCACTAACTTCAGCTGCCACAGATGTTCATGCCTAAGGCAGAAACTTTGATACTTAAATGATGGGATGTTTAGCCTAAAACTTAGAAATTACACTGCTGAAACACATAGTCACCTCTTCCAAGTGTTATTTTTTAATATATCTCATTGATTTATGTGTTTTGTAGCTCTAGAATTACTGTTTTTCATTAAAAACTGATTTGCTGTACATAGCAAAGCACTTCAAAAGAAGGAAAAGCACTTTGAACAAAATCCTGGGTTTGAGTAACTTCTCACTTTTAAGTGACTTTTAAACTGATTCTACACTGTTCTTAAAACTCTAGTACTTAAACTGAAGATGCTGAACTCTGAAGAATTAATCACTGGACACCTTTCAACAAGGATACCAAACAAACATTTATTTCTCTTGCAATGCTTTGGAAGGTAACACGATCAGGAAGACTTGCATTCTTGGTGTAAATAAAAAATAGTTTTTTCCTGCTTATTTTGCACTTTAACAGAGCCTTGAAATTCATTTGCATCTTTCTTTTGTTTCTAAGAACATGGCTTAATCAATATTTTTGTTAAAGCTTCTAATCAGAAGTAACTGTTCACTCAAGGGGTGTAACAGAAAAGGTGCAATGATTTATGATAAAATAGAATTTTCTTCCAGAACTTTTTATATATCATATATTTTCTCTCTTGCATGAGGAAATTATCTTCAGAAGAAATTTAAGGTTAATAACCCAATATTTTTGAAAACTATTATCTTCTGCTTCAGATCCTATGTATTAATCTTTGTGTTGAACTAAGCAAACAAACAAACAAACAGAAAAAAGATCTGCAAGGCTGTATAACACACAATCAAGGACATTTAGCCATAACTGTTGAAGCAAGTTCATGTTTAATCATAAAGTTCTTTACAAAAACCTTTCTGCAACCTGTTTCAGTGGAATGTATACAAGTTTAAAAAGGAAGTTTATATAATTATCTCATTATCTCATCTCTAATTGCAATAATAAAATAAGCTGTCTAAAATTACTGTCAGAGGAAAACCAATGGAATTGGTAGATCAGTAGTTATGCAGAGAAATCATGGCTTTTCATTCTGATGAAATCTGCATGTTCTCTGAACTTCTCTTCTTCCTTGCTGAAATGGTTGCTTTCTATTGTTGTTACAGTGCTTCCAGTTAGGGGTCTCATTTTCTGTGAGAGAAAAAAAAAAAAAAAAGTCACATGAAAACCTTTTGTAGGTTCCTCTTTAGCAGCAGAAAGAGTTGACTTGTAAAGACAGCACTGCAGCTGAGCAACTGAGGGCTCCAGGTAGGTGTGAGTTGCTGCCTTGGCTTGTAGAGCTGCAAAGAGCAGTGATGGTAGCAATGTATTTCATACATTGATACATCAGGCAAGGGGGAGATGTTTTTCAGAGCATCTGGTTCTTTGGATGGATGGACACACAGATGGAGAAGTTCTGAGTGACTGAACATTGCTGAGGTTATTCAGCAAGCTGGCACAAATTTGTTTCTCCACTAGGAAGCCTGCAGTAGAGCTGGAGGCCATTACAACTGAAATCCTGGAACTAAAAGCACAGAAGGTAAGGGAATATAAGGAAAGCTAATTAATATTTTTTAGAAGATTAATTTTTAACTTAAAATCTTAAGGAAACTTGTTATAGAGGAAGTTAGACATTAAGAAATAACAGGAAACAGTATAAAAGCAACTTCCTCCAGTTACAATCAAAATAAAAGTAAATAAGATGTGAGGGTTTTGCAATTTATGGTAGTAATAGAAATTAGAACTTGTCCTACAAACACAAATTGCACAAATACAAATAGTTACGATGAGACCAACAAAATAATATTTGTTTGCTTGACGTAAACTTCAGTCAAGATGGTGTCTGCTAAATTATCTTCTAATAAATGGAATGTTGAATTACTTACCTGTTGAATAACACATCCAATTGCCCTTTTGAAGAAGGGTATCCACTGCTCCTAGTGGTGGTAGCTTATCCCTCCCACCCCTTCTGCTTTAACAATTTAGGAATTCCCTCATCTTGGTCAACTTTTGGGTTTTACTTCAGCTATACAATTTAGCATAGTAAATAGCTGAGATTGGCAAGCAGTGTGGAACTGGTGTCACACCCAGTAAACTCTTTTATGTTTTGAGATAACTTTAGGGACAGGATAAAGTGGATTTTTTCAGCATAGTCACAAAAGTTGATTTTAATTTAAGATTTTTGTCTACAGTCAATAGAAAGAGGATGGTGCTCTGTATTTGTTAGCCTCTACTGAGGATGGAAAGAGCCAAGAACTACCATACCTATTCTTACAAAGCATTTCCCTGAATCTTTTTGTTTTGTAGCATATTGTGTGGCCATGGAAAAAAGAGCTGGGTTTGTGTATTGCCTGCACGTTCATACTTCACTGTTCAGTATTCTATTTATCCATTCTACATGAATGATGCTGTTTGTTGTTGTGTTTAATTGTTTAAAATGTTTACAAGGTCTTTCAAGGTCTAACTCCACTTGGAGTAACTTTAAGGTTGTTCTGGCCTTAAGGCAGAAGTAGAAAGACCTCTATCCTGTTTTCACTGAAGTGTACATAATGCAGAGGAGGGCAGTGTTTGCAGTGAACTTAAATACTTCAAAGTGGAAGAAAAAAGAGTCCCAGTGAGCAGACTTTTGCTCATTTACTCCCCGCAGAGAAATGACATTTGCTGTCTACAGCATTTTCTCTTGAGAGGACCAGTTATTGGCTTATGTCACAAGCAGTCTATTGGTCCCCAGTGATATATTCCTTAGGGCATACATGGATCACTTTCAATACTCAGTGATCCCCATTCAGCTCTTATTGATTGTATCAATGTGCTGTGAGAATGGAAATTGTTCCTGTTTATGTCTTTTAAATTCATCTGGTTTTCATTCTGACATTTCTCCCACTGGATGTTGTGTGTGTATATTACCCATATATGTGCTTACATGAATAAAAAGCTTCAGTGGCCTTTTCCTAGTGGTTGGCTGTGCCCAGCCCCTGCCTCTGGTACAGACTGCAGAGTCTGGCTACAAAAGCAGAGCAGCAGAGGCTCCCCCTTCCCCTTCCACTGCAGCTGCCTTGAGGGTAAGCAGCAGGCAACATGTATAAAAACCAGAGAAAGTTGCTAAGTACTTTGTTGCTCTGAGGATGATTAAAGCAACTAAATTCACAACATGTTGAAGAAGAAAAAAATACAATGAGCAAGTGATATCAAATTTGATGGAAACCATATGGGTATCTCTCTCTCTCCAGATCCCTTATATCTTTATTACTGGAGTGAGCTGATGACATTAATTCCTCAATTGAGGTTTGTTGGGTTTTGTTTTGTTTTGTTCCTGGAAGAAAAATTGCATTCTTTCCCCTGTGGAAAGTGTTGGTATCTGCTGCTCTATTTTGCTTTTTGAAGGAGCCTTAGCTGAGATTACTTGTACAAGAATACAGTCAAATAAATTAATAGCCTGATAACAGTTGGGGTGAGAATGGTTCCTTAGCTTGGCCTGGGCTGTGCAGTTGAATGTCAGGATACCTATGGAATGATACAGACACCTGGGACTCAGCACTGACTGGCACTGTTTCTGCATTGCAACACAGCTTTGTCAGCACTAAGTACCAGGGGGGAAACAATAAAATTTGAAAACAATCTCAACTAAAGACTGGGAGATAACCCACTTTTTAAATTACTCCAGCCTGGGCTCATGGCTTTTTTAGCCTTCTTGGTTAAATATATTAAGCCAACTGTTCTGGTGCTTTACAGAGTACATTAAACAACTTAATCATACTGTCCTCTCTTGCATTAATAAATTTAGCATTTGTATTCCTGAAGCAGCTGTTTTCTTCTCTTGCTCTGTATTAGTCCTTCTTCAGAATACAAATTCAAGCTCATTTCCATTTTTTCCAGACCTAACACTTAAGAAGTTTTGGTTTTCTGTTTGCTTTTTTTTTTTTTTTCTTTTTTTGGTTGTTTTTAAAAACGTAGCCCCAAAAATTGAGTGTTTTGAGGACCACTGTTATGCTTCTACAGTAAGTATTGCCTTTGTTATTAAATATTTCCCAGTCTTCTTGAACATCCTCCTGGAAAGCTGGTGTTGTGGGACAACAGATTTGAGACAGAATAGCTTGTTCATCTTCTTGAATTTAACTCAGAATTAATTGCTCTCATGCAGAACTAATTGCCACATTTTCATCAGTAAATAATTCTGGATGCGCTTCAGTTTTTACACCTTGAAAAATAAGATAGACCACAGAGATGGAAGTTTTAAGATGGAACTTAGTAAAGTTTACACTTTCTTCTTCTGAAACCCTCAGATCCAAAATATCATGAATTCAGCAGATCCAAGTTTTGGTCATGGTTGAAAGTACCAATCAATCCCACTCATAGCTGCAGGAATAGCTATACAGTGAAGTCTGCATCTCTTTAACATCTGACTGCTTAAAGGAGAGAAGTAGAAATCTCAGGCTTAGATAAATGACTTTTACTCTTAAAACCTGGACTTGTCCAGGCTATCAAAACCAGAATGTTGCTGAACTTCAGATGAGTAGGAACAATATTCCGTTCAGATTTTTTTTAATTTTTTATTTTTCCCTCTTTATGCCAGGTTTTTATAGACTTTAATGGCAGCTACCTTTACCACTAAATATTTCACTCACTCACGCAGGAAGTCTCCAGGTAGGAATCTTGGAAAGTTCCTGAAGATTTCCTCCATGCTTTTGTGCTTGCACCAATTTTTATACCTAAATGTGTTGATCAAGATCTTGGTTAGGTAGTCTGACCCTTGCAGGGACTCTTGCAGGTGGTTCTTGCTGTAGAACTGACCAAGTCATTCACAGATAAACCACAGGGAAACAAAAGCAAACCTTGCAGACACAGGAATGGGGTCCCTGGTTACCTGGTCCCATGTTTGGACATGTTTGGAAATGCAGTGAGAGTATCTGGGATGGAGTCCATATTCTTTGTAGCAGTCTCCATGGTGCTGTGCTTGCAGTTGGTGACCAGAGCAGTTCTGATAACCCAGCCATGGTGGAGCTCCTGCCCAGGGATGCTCACACAGCTTCAAAGCTGCCTCTGTTCCTCACACTGTTCCACCAGGAAGTAGGCTGGGGGTGCACAGGGTGGGAGGTGACCCAGCCCAAACAACTGAACCCCCCTGACCAAAGGGATATCCAACACCACATGGATCAAGAGGAGGAGTGGGGGGGGGTACACACAGAGTTATGGAATTTTTCTTCCCAAGGAACCGTGATGTGTGAGGAAGCCCTGCCCTGCAGACCTGTGCTTGGGGAAGTCTCACCCAGCCCCTCTGAAATTCCTGCTTCAAAGGATCCTTGTTGTGGACTCGTGCTGCCACCCAGCCAGCTGCCAACCATCCTGCTGAAAAGACTTATTTCCACCATGTAAGTGTTAACAGATGCCCAAATTATTATTATTACTATTATTGCTGTTGTTATTAGTATTTAAAGAAATGATCTTTGGGTATCAAGGGGGAAACAAAGCACAGGGTGAAGTTGGAGACCCATGTAACAAATTAGAGGCTCATTTTGTTGTGTTCATTTGCTGCAGCTTACCATAGAGCTCGACTGCTGACTAGACCTTAAGATTTTGCATTTCTTATGTGCACACTGCAGTGAAGGTTATGTGGCAATGTCTGAAAGTGCAGTATATCTTAGAACAGGAGGGAGCAATTTAGAAGGAAGTGCTTGTAGCTTTTTATGTTTTAAACATAGCCTTCCTAGGAGTTTTGCATACTATTGTCAGGCCAAAACATTATTTTAACACTGTAGGAATTAACACAACATGTTCCACAAAGACTAAAGGAAGCTGTCTGAAGTTCCAACATTAGTAATGCTTGAGAAAAAACTTCTGTGAACACTGCAGGATACTGCAAACTGCAGCACTGGAATCTATTTTATTTTAGCTGACTACCATCACTAGCTGCTTAGTTATTTTTCCTCAGATCCTGCCTTTGTGTGCTACACAAAGGAAAGCCTATGTTTTGTTTTATTGCCTTTACTCTGCCAGCAAACATGCAGAATAAGAATGACTGATGTTCTGTGAGATTTCTTATCTTTCCTGACATGATTTCTTTAACAGCCATTCTGACTCTTCTCCCTACATATTTTTTGGTGCTGAATACAATCCATCACTTCACATCTTTTCTTCTTACTGTCATTCTCTCTGGGTTTTACTTTTTCTGGCTTAAAGGGCACTAAAGTTGTTGTGAAAAAATGATTGTTAAAATTAGGAAAGGCAAAATGAGAGCCTTAATTGCTCTTAATACAGAGCTATTTTATCGCAGCAGATATTAACAAACCTTCAATGGAACATTAAATTTGCTTCTACCAGGTTATTATTTAGGAAAGCCTTGGGTCTGAGGGTTTGGGTTCTCCTCCTCACACCCCTTGGGTCTAAGGATCTTTCTCCTCTTCATCCCCCTGCTCCCCCCATAAAGGTGAGGGGGTAGATGCATGAGTAAGACACAGAAGATTGCAGCCTTGTCCAAGGAAGACCAGACTTGGAAATGAAGAACTGGTTTGTAATTTCTGTCTGCCTGTGAATTTCTTGTTTCCTGTGCTGCAAATTCCCAGTTGCAGTGGTGAGGTTTTGATCCTAGCTGAGGACTGGACAAGTGAAACACCTCCGTCAAACCTGTTTTACAGTGAGCCACTTCAGAATCACAGTTTCACATCAGTGAAATCTTTCAGTGTCACTTAATTTTGCTATTGACAAAATAGTGAAGGCATTTTAAATTGTCTAATACTACTTACAGTCATACTTTTAATAGTGCTTAATGGATGCAGAGATTGTTAGAGAGGGAGAGTGACAGTGTTTACAGGGAGGAGGTTAAAAAGCCCAACTTCCAATTATAAAGTTGCTTTACTGCCTTAGGAGGTCACTACCTAGATAAAGGAGGCACAGCACAGGGTGGCAATGAAAAAGAATGTGGTGAAGTGATTTTTATAGAAGTCACACAGCAGGTCAGTGGTAGAGCAAGGAATAAATTTCAAGTCTTGTGAGTTGTTGCAGCAAATTGTGCTGTTCTAGAAATCTCATTACTTACAGAACAAACCAGAAGAATGTACAAGTTGGGTTATGCACACTGTGCTGGTTGGTACTCACTGTGCTCTGTTTAAAAAAAACCCCAAACCACTGTATTCAATCTAATTAATTTCACCTCTCTCTCATTACATAAAAAAAATCCATGAAAGATGAAATGTTACCTATGCCACCATTTTATGATCTCTTCTGAAATCAAAACATACGAAATCTGGAGGCCTGGGAGAGCAGTAAGGACTCATTGGCAGAGTCAGCAATAGAAATGTATCAAATAAATGGGAGGACAGGGTTCTGGGATGATTCTGCATGTTCTCAGCTTTCCTAGTTCTCAAGGTCTGGGAAGAGTTAATTCTATTTTTTTAATTGGGGACATCACCTATTATGATTTTTTTTTTTAAAAAAAAGCTCTGTTCTTTGTTTCAAACCCATTATCCTTTTATTTTTAATTTGTTCCCAATTTTATTTTCCTTCACTACGTGTAAACCCCTAGGAGTGTGTTGGGTTTTTTTTTTTTGCCTTTTAGCCAATGCTCAGAAACCAAACAAGTAACTTATGGTTTTATTATCTAACAATTCTGCAAAGAACACTTTAAAGTTAAAGAAAGAGTTGCAAATGTGTCACTCTTTATTTACACAAAAATAAATAGGTTCACTAAAATAACTTAAACCATCTAAATTTATTGTTCCTTTTACAGACTTAGAGCACCTAGTTTAAAGCACAATGAATAGAAAAGCTTTCATCATAAACACTTGGGGAAAAGATTTGGCACAGACTGGATAGATTAAGAGTCTAATACAAAATGTGGAAAAGCTTGTCTAGGTTTCATTAATGCCATCTTTTTACTTTCTATCTGTTCCCTCCCTGAAGGCCAATCTGTAAGTGGAGATAGACAACTGCAAAGTAATTTACAGTCTGTTGAAAAGCATCCTGAATACCTAAAGTGTATGTGGAAAAAATAATTTTAAAATCACTGTTACTACACCACAGGACACTTCATAAACAGACTGGGATAAAAATAGTCATAGCTTGGATTGCTCAACAATTATGACTTTCTTAAATGCAGTTGAGACACCTCATGTTGCACTATATGACCCACATAAAGCAGTTTTTATAAAAAGCTTTCCCATGTAGGAGTGTATCTGCAGATTCTGATGACAAAGGCATTCTGAGGGATACATTAAACAGCTGGGACGGACAGAAAAACAGAAAATATTCACTCTGGTGCAGCTGGACACGGCTCTCACCACCCACAAAGCATTGATGAAAAGTAACAGATAAAGCACAGTTTAATAGACAAAGAGGGCTCTAAAAATTCCTCTGTGCTTGCTTTCTGAGGATCATAATGGAGTGTGTTGACAGGTAGGGATGAGAGCTGGGAGGTTGTTTTGATAACCATAATTACTGGTGGTAGCAGACATGACCAGTCCATGGGTACATTATTTCTTGCCTTGGGATGCTCTCACACCTCTGAAGTGCAGCAACAGTAACGAGTTTCAGAAGGAAAATATCTCAACAGGATTTGAGATGTTGGTTGAAATCCAGAGACTTCCTACGTAATAAAAAAACCCCAGAAACGTACAGACAGGAAAACTGCTACAATTTATCACCAGGTGTGTTGGTGTTTGTCTTCCTTAATTCTTGAAGGTATTTTGATTTGCAACAGCAAATTAAAAGAGCAAATTGCAATAGCATTGACTCATTCCATTTTAGTGTCTTTAGGCATCCACAGTCATTTATGTCCTACTCTAAACCCACTCAAAAAAAAAAGAAATCCAAGGAGTGTTTAGGAATCAACGTATCTTGTAAGGTATAACTCATATCCAGGCCTATTGTGCCCAGGAGGAGATGGTGTCATTATATTTAATTTCCTGTTTGGAAAAATTAGATCAGAATATAATGAAACTGGAATTGAAAACTCACAATGAATCAGTCTATTAGTAAGTCAGACTGTATACAAATGTCATGAGGGAACATATAAATAAAAGTTTTGGGGTTTTTTTGTTGTTTTTTATTATTTTTTTATTCTTTGAGGGTTTTTATTTGGTTTTAGCAAAGAAAAGGTACGAGTGACATATACTGGAATAAATTTAGACTGGAAACTGCTTCTTAACTATTAGACAAGGGAGGAAGTAGAATTACCGCTGAGGATGAGTAAGAGAAAAATTCATTAATTTAAAATACAACTTGTCATTTTATGAAGGGTTTAAAACAGTTGCCCACAGCAATGAAGCACTGAAAACCCTTCCCATCCCTATATTTGTAAAAATTATGCTGAAATTCCTCCTAAACAAGTTAACAAACATGAGGTACTAGCAGGATCCCAAGGAGGCTATGTTTATTTTAGTGATGTTTACAGGTATCTGAAATGTCACCTATCCTGAGCTTATCCTTTTACAAATGTTAAATCTTTCACCTATTTAGATATATATTTTCTTGGTACTTTTTACATTCCCAGGGTGTATGATACAAGCTGCATAACATGGATCTTAAACCCAAGTAGGGGTCACTGCTACGAGCTGGTAGTACAGATCCCACTTTTCCCCCTTTCCCAAGGAAATTTAGTGCAAGTAGCTGAGGCTGAACCCTGGGAGGTCACTGCTGTCACAGAGAGATCTGGATGTCACATTACAGTGGGAAAAAGGTGGCATTCAAATACAGGGAAAATGTCTGGAGCATGTTCTCTTGTTTTCTCAGTTGGCAAGAAACTCCTTTAACTTGCAAGAGACAGGAAATTAAAAAGAGCTTGACTGTAGCAGTTTTTATCCACATGGCTTCAACCGTATAAGGCTTGGTGCAAATTTGAGGCTATTAATAGATTTGGGCTGCAGCTGGTGTTTTATTTTCCATTGTTTTGTCCCAAGTGCTAATAGAGAAGGGGTCCAGATATAATTTACTGTTTTCTGATTTCTGCTGTGCTAGGAATTGCTCGAACATTACATATACACACACACCTGGCATATGGAAAAGATGATATTTTTGACACAGAACTTGAATGAAGACTTTTGTCACAAATCCTGGAACTAATAAGATGGAAACATTTATTAAGTTACTTAATTTGAGTATTTTTACATTGAAAAAATGCAATTTTTCTAATATTGTACATGAGCTACAGTGTTAAGAATGCAAATTCAGTGTTTTTCTTAGGTATCAAAGAGTACAGACTGACAAAATATGTCTGAATAATGGATACATAAGCACAGCTTTATGTGCCTGCAGCCCCTGGATGTACTACTAAGGAAACTTTGCAGGAAGTTCTTAGCCAAAGGTTAAGATCAATTTCAGGCCATATCTTAATAAAGATCTTGAGGAAGGGCTGACATATCAGATGCATATCTCAAATGGTATCCCTGAAAGGACCATATTAGACATTACTGGATGAGTTCTCTTCTGTTTTTTCCTTTCTCTCCTCATGGGCTATAATCATGGCTGGATTCTGATTCCTGACACAGGAGAAAAAAAAACCAAACCCAAACCAATCCAGACCCCAGGTCTGCCAAATAACTGTTCAAGGAAGAACAAAGCAAATACAGGTGAGGTGCAACTGTTGTGAAAAGATGGTGAAAGGAGTGACAGGCTCATAAAGGAACTTGTTGTGAGGCTGCTGTAAAGAGATGATGATTTGTGCACATTTACTCCCAAAATCTAGGTGATCCACTGAGAAGGATGAAATCCTAGCATAAAGGCACAATTCAGTTAATTATGCCTGCATCTGTAGCTCCCAAAGCTTTTCAGTTAAACAAAAAGATGAGGAAAAAGGCCTGATGTTGAAAATAAAACTAAGATTCCAAAGAAATATTGGTTGATCAGTAGTGCTGTAAGGTTTTTGAGTTTCTAGCTACATAATTGTGTATGTAACACATACACTCATACATTTGTGTCTGAAATAAAATTTAAAGGCAACCTCTTGCAATTATAGTTGGCCAAGATTTTTGCAAAGTTAGTTTCACAAGAAAGTGACAATTTATTTAAAGGTCTTAAGAAAAGGTCAGTTTCTGATAAAGCTTCAAAAGGAAAGCTATTTCAAGTCCATCTTGAATACCTGATAATGAGAGACCTAGTGGGATGGTTTTTATGGCATTCATTAAGGGGTGAGAGAAGCAAGATCTTAGGTCTGATGTAGTGGCTGTTCCTGTCTTTTCTCTCAGAACACTTCGGGTTAGCAGAAACCCAGAAAGAAAAAAAATGTTTCTGCATAGATGCCTTGCAGCAATTTTTCTAGCTTCAGTCATAGTTTTACTTGAGCATAATCCTTCCAAACAGCATTTCCCTAACTTTTATTACTACTTCAATTACTTTACAGCAGTTTTTATTTTCAACATTGCCTCCTGACCAGTGAAAGTTTTATGAATGGTGAAGTAGCCAGTGAAGACAAAGATCACTGAACCCTGAAATCACCATACACATCCATCTTAACTGGTAGTCTATTCATATTAACTGTGAAATCCCTTCCTTTCCCTGCCTTGGTTCAGTCTGCCCAAGTAGATTTGCTCTTAACATGCTGATGTTTTGAGTTCTGAGTGCTTTCAGGTTTTGGTTGTTTTTTTTTCAGAATCAAAAGTAAAATCCATAGCCTCTGTGCCTCAGTACAAAAATCCTAATTGTGACTGGAGAGAGTGCAACTATTTCATCAAGAATGCAGTCAAAGCTGAGTGTCAGCACAGAGAGCGGCTCAGTAGACCACTGCAGCAATGAACTATTCTTTTAGACAAGAGGCAAATGTTAGATTCAGAGATAGATTTTCCTCTTATTTCATCTTTCTTAGATATCTTTATTTTCAGAGGGCATCACGTAGTGCCTTTACACTGACAAAAGTCAAAGCAAGAATACTGATAAAAGAACTCGGTGGTGTTTGAAAACAACTTCTACAATTTGCCAGAATCTGAATTTTTGTCAGGTGTCTCCATATATTTGATTTCTGCCTTTAGCAACTGTTTCAAGTCAAAGAGACAGGCTTTGACTTGTATAAATTAGTACTGATTTGTAAGTGTCTAGTTGGAATACATATGTGTTCAAATAAACATAACATCTAATTCACAGGTCATAATTACACTGTGCTTAGTTTTCCAATTACAGACTGCAATCTCATTTATATGCAGAGCAGTTTATGGTGCTGCATCTTTCACTAGAGACAAGAAAGTGGATAAGGATGTCCTTCTATAAAAAAATTAGAAAGTTATCTTGCTGAAGAGGCAATAAATTAAACCAAGTGTACAGTATAAATGCCATATAGTCTTTGCATCAGAAGGACAAAATGCTGATAGAAAATACTTAGGTCTTAGGATATTATTTATTTAATAATAGAAAGTCCACATGCAGATGGCAAAGAATATCCAAGATACTTTTTATTTAGAAGGCAGAGAGTTGTAATATCCTTCTTTCACAAAGATATCCAGGAGGCCATAATAATGTATATTTCTTCTTAACTGGAGAAAGAAATGTCATTAAAAAAGTAGACCCAGGAGCACACATTATTAGTCTTGTTGCTATTTTCATACTTAATTAGAATACAAAGCAAGGCAAGTAGGTAAAAGCTATGCTCATAGAGTTGTCAAAGCTTGTGAAAACATCAGAATCAAAACTCAGGTAAGTCTCTAGCCATGGTATGAATAATTATGGATTTGTCACATTATGTATCAGTACAAAAACTGTAGTGAATGGCAATACACATTTATAGGCAAAAAGTATCCAAAAAGTGTTGGATATCTACTTTGTGGATTTAAAAAATGGCCACAGGCTATGTAACTGATGGATAGATGCCATTTATTTTTTTTAAGATCAGCTTATAGAGTATTTTAATCCTTTGGCACTGCTTCATTATTTCCCTCCACCTCTCCTGGATGTCTTCAAATTCCCAAACTGAAGTACAACATGAAAGGCACAAGCTTATGCTTCCCATCTGTGTGACTGAATAGCTGTAAAGGATTTTAAGGGCCTCAACTCATATTTTTTGAATACCCAGATGATAGAGACATAAAATACATCAAATCAGACTTTATAACCATCTTTCCTCTCAAAAAAACCCATGAAAACCTTTTAAAGCAAAGTGGACTTGAGCTGCAGTGAGGTTTGGCAAGTGTTCCTGACTGCCACAGCACATTTGGAGCTGAACTGACAGTGCAGATTCTCTAAAGATCTGAGCAGAGCCAGGTTTATCATGTCCTGGTCCTTGATGTTTGTATATTAGTCTTGTGCCTCTCTCGTAAAAATCCTTGTAGCAGAAACAGGTATTCAGCAGTTCTGTGATAGGAGAGACTGTTAATTTGGAAGCACAACTATTTTTCTTCAAATGATCTTGTTGACAAGAGGAAACCCATGCTGGAGTCACTCAATGTTTCCTGATATATAGAAAAAAAACCCAAACCACCCACTCTTATCATTTGAAATTGTAATATTTTGTGCTTTTGGGGAGGAAAGACCTTTATAAACTGACATCTCTGTGCCACCTCATATCTCTGTATCTCAAAAATGTTGCACTACAGGTCAGTTCTTGAAAGCAATTCCAGATGTGCTGAAAGGCTCAAAAATTAGCTTACCAATTGTTGGATTGACATCCTTTTCAGTTTAAAGCTTTAGAATGCCTCAAACTGGTATAAGAGTTCTCTTACAACAGAAGATAAAAGTAAAGATCACTGTAAGTGTTGTATAAGGTTTAAGCTCTATCCCTCAGAATTAAGCTAAAATCAAATGGACATTGTAGCTTTTTAACTGCTCTGCTAGTGGAGTCATGCTGTGCAGCATTAAAACTTCAGACCTGAGAAGAAAACAGCATTCAAGCAGTATTCCTTTCTATCTGCCCTCACAAAGAGAAGAAGATAGAGGCAGAATCTCTATATTTTACTTCTAATTAAAAAACCTCAAACTGATTTTAACATGTGCTGAACCCTTATGTTGCTGTGTATGTTCAGCAACAAGAACTGAAAAACAACTGAACTTCAGGCAGTATCTTGTCCTGCCTCTTCCAGTGGACTTCTCAAAATGTACAGTCCTTCTCCTATTGGTATGGAACAAATAAAAAATTACTTATAATTCTACAAATAGCAAAAAAAAAAAAAAAAAAAAAAAAAAAAAAAAAAAATCCCAAAAGGAGGCCCTAGCACCCCCCAAAAAGGTTCCACAAAGCTGCATAGAGACGAGAGGATGGAGCAGTATTTTTTGCTTTGAAGTGCAGGACTTCAAGTAAAAAGTTAGATATACAGTTTTTGTCCCTTTTACATTATTTTAAGTGTGATGCTGTTTTCTAATAGTCAAAAGAAAAAAAAACACAACTGTCCATGGAAAGCACTGCTCAGGTTCTGACTGAAGAGCACTGAGCCCTGCTGTCAGTAGCCAATTTGCTGGCCACCCTTCAGAAGCAAGCAGGGATTTTACATCTGTGCTTTTCTCTAAAAGCAGTTAGTGACATATGAAAAGATTTGATTTGCAAATGTCTAAGGCAATAGACTTCATCTTTATAGCATGCAGAGAGAGGAAGCATGAAGCAGTGAATTGCACAGCTGCCTAGAGGAGAACCACATTATTTTCCAGGATCACCATTTATTGGACAGATGAAATGGGGATATTTGTATGAGAATTGTCTTATTAGCAGTACAGAATATATATATATATATATATACACACAACCTCCTCAAGCATGTGCAGTTTTAATGAGTTTTCACGTGCCAATAAAATCTGAAGTCATGCAGACTCCCCCCCTTTCCCTTGCTACAGCTTAATTTCCACTTCTTAAAAACTTACTCAAAGTACATGTTCCATAATTGTATAGTGGGCTGAATCAACTACATCAATGAATAATTGCCCCTTGTTCTGAGTAGGAATCACTAATCACACATTATTTTAGTGAGTGGACATCTAAAAATTCAAAAATGTAATGTTCTTGTCAGGGAATGGGTACTGTGAGGTATGACATGAAGAGCAATGACAGCCATACACAAACTCAGTGCAGTTTTTAGATACCTGCAGATACAAATAACAAAACCTGCAATAAAGAACCACTTGTAAAGTATTTGTTAATAAACTACTGTATATGGACAGCAGTAGCATATTGTTAGCAGGACACGTATTATCAGCTGTGAAGTCTTGCATGGAAGATATTTTAAGGCATTAATATGTTATTTTTATAGCTGTCTGTAGATGCATCCAGTGTGCAGCAATGATAGGCACTGCTCTTACAATATTAAGTTCAGTCTTTGGGGTGGGTGGGAACTCCATGGATTTCTTAGAATTGGCAAAGTATTTCAATTTAAATTTCAGTCAGTTACTTCTATCCTATATAGAAGTAAGCTATGGTAAATAACAAAGGAAATAAAATCATAGTGCAGTGTTAATAAAAAAAAAAGTTATTTCAATTACTAACATGGAAGAAAAATGTATGAAATTTTAAACTGAGCTGGACAGAGAAGATAACAAACCTTTAACAAACTCCTCTTAGATATTGATCGCTATTTCTCTTAGAAGAGTTTTGCTTGCTATCTTAAAGAAACTGTCCTTTGAGCATAAAACCTGTAGGGACCAATTAAAATACAAAACATTCTCCAGTAACTTACACTGGACAGCCAGAACTAAAATATTTTAACACAGCGTAGGAAGTCGAAGCATTCTGGAAACTGCTCAGTCTCTGTTTGATCTTCACACAGATAAATGGGCAGAAGATTCAGAACTACCATTTTTTTGAAAAATGGCTTTTTATATCTAGTAATACAGTATGCAAATAGATACAGCCTTACCCCAACCCATATTTAAATGATCTGAGACAATTCTTCATATATGTCTTTAGATTTAAGTAAATTTAATTAAATATGTCACTTCTTGTGAAATCAAGAGATACTTCTCAAAGCTTCAATCAAATATTTGAAGATAAATTTCACAGAAACACAAAAATTAAATTTGCACCAGTTGCTGTTTCTTTCAAAGGACCTTTAAGCTCCTAAATTACTTAGAATCTTTAAAATATGAATCTTAAGATAGAGCCCAAATTCTTTGGCAGAGTCACTTGTAAGATGGTATAAATCAAAACCATCTATTTTTTAAAGCACTCTCAATAGTGTTTGGACAAAAATGGAAAAGCTTTTTCTTAAAGACTATTTTAATTTTTTTTTTTTTCAATAATGTATTTAGGTCCTCAGTTGTTTATCAAGGCTCCAATGTCCATTTTTGTGCTTTTGAGGGTTCAGTATCAGTTCAGTAGGGTTCATTACAAAGCAGTATCATCTCTACTCCATTTGGCTTACTTCAAAATTTGAACAGGTTTAAGGAACTTATAGTTTGAGTCTCACTGGAGAAACACATCCAGACATTAGATGCTAATAATCCAACTCTTCCTATAGCAGCAAAATAATAAAAGAGGTCACCAGCCCTCTGGACAGGCTACGTGGGCAGGCTGATGCATTTAGCACCTAATCTGTCTGCTACTGTCTAGCTTTAAATTCAGACTCCAGAGGGAAGTGTGGATAATTTTTTTCCTGTTTCTGAAACTTGAGTCTTTCTACTGTGTTCTTTCCTGATCTTTATTCTGCCCTTCCTAATCTTTATTCTGCCAACTGCAGTTTGAAAGTCTCCTGGGTCCCCCGCGTTCCCCTCCTGAATCTTCAGCCTCCTCTCAGCCCTTTTTCCTCACCTTCATAAATGCAGTGCTCTTGAATCCTCACACTTTAACTTTCATTTCTAAAATTTCTGCAGTTATTCTCCTCCATTCCTCCCCATTTCTCAGTTAACTGCCACTGGAAAAAAAAAAAAAAAATCCTATATTGCTCAAAAGTCTCTCACATGTTTACACATCACATAAGGTCCTCTGATCTCACCGCTTCTATTTTGTCAGCAAATGCCATGAAATCTATGCAAGCTTTCTAACTCCATCAGTCCCTCCTTCATGTCCTTTTCTGCTGTTCAGCTCTAAAGCTCATGTTTCCAGACCAAAGCCACACTACCTGGTGCTTTTTTAGGCTTCTGTAGCAGATCCTGCTCTACTGCCATGCTCATTTTATCCATAGTCTTTTTTTCCATCAGATCAGCAGGGGATTAGTACAAACACAAGCTCACAGTTCTAACCACAAGCCCTTTCTCTGCACCCCTCCTTCCAGCTCTAAGCCCCATGGAGCAGCTGTTGGGCTCCTGGATGGCAGATTTCCAGTCCTTTCACTTCCCAAAGCTGTGGCTGTTGGTGCAGGCTTGGTTAGTCTGAAGAGAGAGTTCATTAAGAGTCTGGTCATGTAGATGCTGTGTGAGAACAGACAATATCCAGTCAGCCCAGGCAAGAAAAAGTTGTGAAGGTCTTTCCTACAATAGCAATCTACTTCTCTAAGAATTAAAAGATTTCTTGGTCTTGTGATTTAGAAGATGTGGATAGGTTTTCATAGGGTCAACGAAGGTGTGGTGGTGTTAAAGGCCATCAAATTAAGTTTCTGCACCAAAGTTTTCCAAAAAGCAAAGGCTAAGAAGAGTGAAGATCCTAATTAAAAGAAATTCACTAGAATAAGAGAACACCACTTTCTCAGGTTAACTCTCAGGGACATCTGCAACAACTTTTGCTGAAATAAAACAAAACATTAGAGGGAGTATCTTTCTGTGTATATGTATAAGAATCTAGAAAAGCCATTTAGAATAGAAAAATAACTGTATCTGCTTGGGGAAGTTTTGAGACAGTGAGAACTAAAAAAAGTATCAAAAAACCTTAATGATAGCTGTGCTGGCATCCCTACCTAAAATGCATGCACTATCAAGACAGCCAGCAAAAAAATCTTTTCCTAATAGGGCTGTGTAAAACAGTCTAGATCTTCAGCTTTTGTAAAATGGGAGCCTATTTTTATTCCTAAGTGAGGTTTTTGGAGAAAAAAACCCCACAACCCTACATGATCTTGTGTGTTTCCGTGACAAGCAGCTTTTATTTGCATTATCTTTTCATCGTGAGCTTTCTGTAGCAGAATCCTAACAACCTCAAGGGAAAAGCATCCCTTATTCTGTCCTTAGAGAGTACATTTATGCCATATCATTGCTACCTTAAAAGAGGCTGCTTATTGTCCCCAGGAGAACATTTCAGCAGCACAACCCTGGCAGCAGCTGCTCCCAAATGTATTTTCATCCTCAGGAAGAGCTGATGACGATGCTTTGTTGATAAGAAAATCAGAAGAGTTTTCCCAAACATGAAATTCAGCCATGCCAGTAACTTCTTGTCAGCCTAGGAAAGTCTCTTTGAGAAGCAAAGCATTAAAGGCTTTTTTCTGGGTTCGCAGAGGTTTGTGTTAGTGGAAGGAGAAGAAACTGAAAGGTGCTCAGAAAATTATAAAGGAAGAAACAAGCAACTGACGGGGGTAAAACTGGACATCCTAGAGCACCACTTTATCTGTTCCACATGGGCTTAAGAAATCTTAGGAATATCTTGTGCTTTGATCTTTTTTAGGGGAAAAGAGAAAGTTTGTAGTGCCAGTTTCTCCTGAGGCTCAGGTAACTCAATAAACTAAGGTAACTCAAGGCAACCTGAGTATTTATACCCAAGGAAGGCTGGAAATTGAACCTGTCCTTCATCCAAGTTGAATTGTGAATGAAATTTGCTTTTCAATACAGCTTTTTAAGAGCAAATTTTTTAGTCAGCTTTATTAAGGGAATAAAGAAACTCCAGAAAAGACCAAATTCCAAAATATTCTAGTTTAAAAAATTGTTTGATAAGTACTAGGGGGAGATGCATGTCCCCTGCAAAGCACCATACAAATTGTTGGAATAAAAACCCCTCTTTCCACTGTCATTACGAAGGCAGAAAAGCAAAGCAAATGGGACTGCTCTGTAACCATAGCAACATTTGCCATTATTTTTTTTCCAAAGAATTTCTGAGGCACTGCAATTTGAATTCTGTATTCTGAGGACAAAGTTTACATCAAGAAAAAGAACAGAGTAACTTTATTTTCTTGCAGGTTGCTACAACAACTTTTTAAAAGATTTTTTTTTCTGAGCAGAAGTAGCTTAAAGAAGAGGTTTCATGCAAACAAGACACAGTCTGTAACTCTCAGAAGGCAGCATTTGGAGATTATCACAATTCATGGAAACATGGTTAAAATGGTCAATTTTAACAACTATTCAATAATGACAGAAGTGTGAAAAAATAATTATAGTTTCCATATAGTATCAGCTTAATCAGAAAGTGTTATTTTTCATAATCTTGAATATAAATTTCCTAAATACTGTTGCTTGGGCCAAATAGAAAAAAAATTTCTTTCCTTCCCTTACTGGGCACATACATTCTGAACATAAATGTATTATGAAAGTTTGTATTCACAGTAGGTTACAAGCACAGACATCATTTTCACCAGTAACACTCCCACCCTTACAGCTTACACTGATGATCATTGTTCAGGAAAAGCCACACTCAGAAATAAAGATCCTGTCATAACTCACAAAGTACTTAAAAATATTGAAGGTTAAGTACATAAATTCTAAATATTGTAATTTGTGAGGCAATTTGAACCTATTCTTTCAATATTCCAATATAACTAAACAGCTGGGATAAGCCAAGGTCAGAGTTCAGGGTCCTAGGAGATGTGTTGGATCTCTTCATGGCATCTTGACAGGTAGAACAGAGAGAAGGGATCAGGAAGAGACTTCCTCAGTAAAATAGGTTTTAGATATCAAAAAAATGAGTACTGGAAGGAAAAGGACAGTGGCCTGTGATTAGAAGACATGTTCAGCAGCTGACACAACTGCAAATACAGGAGTCCTTGCTCAGGTTACTTTAAATACATATTTGATTTCTATTGGCAAAGTGAAATATAATAATGACACCTCCATTAGAGTCAGTAAGGCACTCAAGTGCCACCAAAATGGCAGTCATAAAGCCATGACAAATACTATCTAGAGATCCTTACATCTAGGAGCATCATCATCATAAAAATCTTGCATCCCGTTTGCTTTTTCTTTATTTTCTTTCTTTAATATTTCTTGTCAGAGCTCTCAATTAGGACTGCTCTTCCAGGCTTAAGGTGGTTAAATTTATGTGATTTATTAGCTAATAAAGATAAAGCATTAGAATTTTATGTAAATGGTAGGTAGCTCCCATGAGGTAGCTATTCTTCAGGTAAAACTGAGCTACCAGGTTTTTTTCTGGATGCAGAAGAAGTTATGTATCCTTTAAGGACTAATTTATGCTACATGTAGCAGGATTTATTTGGATTTACACGAAGGTCATATTGGCAACAAGAGAACTAGAATTCCTGCAATATAGCACATTTTAATGCATCACACCAAAGGAGGGAAGTTTCTTTTTCAATTGTTATGCGAATAGATGAGAAAAGAATATATGATAAAAATCTGTAAGTACCTGATGCAGTTTATTTATCCTGGCAGTTTCAAGTGAACTGAACATCTGACTCCAGATGAGCAGAATCATGGATAGAGCAGCCACTTATGGAAGCAAAGAGAGTGCATTTCACTTTGGTTGGGATCCTGAGCTTGGCAAAGTGGCTGCTGTGAGCACTGGCCCAATGAGCCCATTGACACTTTTAAGGCTTCAGCTCCATCAGTAAAAGGAGGTTCCTATCCCTTTTGATTTCCTTTCCTGCGTTTTCAATTCAAAGCTCACTAATTTACTTCAGGCAAAAAGTGAATATTGAAACTGTCCAATCCTGTCCAAGAGACATGAGATAGCATTGGCACGAGCAGCTTAATCAGCAGATTGCTGGTGTGTGACAGTGGAATCTCCAAAGGGAAGGCAGCCACATGCAGCTGCAGCTGATAACCTTTTTACTTGCACAATTACCTCTGGAAGATATTCATCCATTGCTCTGCTCCCTTGTGAGCACTCACTGCAAACAGAACAAAGATGAAATTAAGGTTTTGAGGAACCTTGCAGAAGATCAAGCTATCTGGTCCTCTGGAAAATCCTCTGCTGTGTTATCATATGTAAATCCTACTTCACGTGGTAATCTTGTTGTTGTGATGAGTAACAGCAAGGTTACAGCAACTGTTTGAACCAGAGAACGACAGACACACTGACTGAATTCACTGCCCCTTTGTGTTTGTATCTTAACAGGGTTTGGTTTCAGCAGGGAGACAACAACCCTGGAAACACTGCTGATGGCCAAAAGCAAATGGTCCTCCCTCACATGCCTGCAATTTTCTGTGATTTTGCCATTAGAGCTTTCCTCAACCCCCCACCTCTTCCAGTGCTTTTCCCAGTAGCATCTCTGCACTGTTCTGAGAGGGCAGGCAGGGAATGCTTTGCTCCACAACAGAATGGCCTGTGCACAGAATGTATTTCAAGGCAGGATGCTGATGGCCACTGATTCAGCTCTGCTCCCTTGCTGGTCACCAAAATGTTTGTGCAGTGTCTTTGGCAGCTGCTGGCTCTTACATCTGCTCTCAGCCAAGACATTCTGTCTGCATAATGTCCTTCAGGTGATGAGCAATCACTCTTCCAATTATGCAACGATGGCAACTTCCATCAGACACTCATTAGGTCTCACCTCATTTGTATCAGATCTTCCTTTTCTAAGGTTTAGATCCTTAACCCATTCTGGTAGTTTCTGGAAATAATTTTTTCCCTTTTCCTACTCCAATGATTTTCCATAATAGAAAGCCCCTCTTTTTCAACCTCGTGAGACTCTTGGCTTATTGCCAGGAATGATAGAAAAGGGAATTCCAAGGTTTTATTTAAGAAGAGAGAATCTCACAGTATAATTATCACTGAAAACTTTGATTTTCTGAATATATTGCAGCTTCCTACAGAGTGGATGTTCAATTTTATTTGTGCTATACACATAGGCAAGTAGTAACATGCACAGAACTCACCAGTAACTTCTTTTCTTGCTTTTCTAACAATTAAAACTTCACTATTATGGATCTGACCTTTTTTTTTAGATAAATTAAGGATAAGTATAAAGACAGATGATTTTCCATGATGACAAATTTCAGTAATGTCTGAATAACTCAGGGATTTTTCAAACTTTACAATCTTAACTTGACTGAAAAAAATTGGTTCAAGACTGGCCTATTTATAAGACTCTGGAAGTATTAGAACATTTTGAAATATAAATTGTTAGATTACATAAGAAACCCAAAGCAGCCAAAACTCTGGTAAGAAAAAAAGCATATTCCAAAAAAGCATATTTAAAATAAAATTTATAGGAATATTATATAACTAAAGTTATCTAAACCAAGTGATGTATATTTACCACTGAGAACTGAATCATCTAAGTGCCAAAACCAGTCAAGATATCAGTTCCACAGCACGTGACAGATTTTCAGAGTCATCCCCTCACTTTTTTTTCCATAGGAACAGTTTTCTACCTATGTAAATTTTCTAAAGTGATGTCTGTGTAGCCTGGATGTTTTAATATGTAGAACACTGACTGCATTCAGAAAAGGTGATCTTTTTTGTTGTTGTTGCTCATTTAACTTTATCTTTCACTTTAGTTTAAAAGAAAAGACACTAGACAAGGAAAAACATCACTATTACTTGTGAAGGAGCTGGAGTAACAGTAATTATTCTTAGGATACTACAGAGCTAACAGAAAGAGGGACATCAAAGGCAAAACTCCCTCCCCAAACCCACCATGCATAACATGCAGGATATAAATTCAGCACAGAATTAGAAAAAAAAAAACAACGACCAACTGAAGCAACAGCTGGAATATGACTTATTTGCTCTTGTATTTTATTGTATGTCAGATGCCAGCTAGCAGGAAAGTAACAAAGGAAGCAGAGAGGACAAGGTGAACATCCCTTCTCTGCACCAACAGCTCCTCAACTCATACCAGCAGTGATTGTGCTCAGTGTTAGATGTAAAAGCTAACACCTAAAAGTCTGTTTCTGTCAAATCACAATTCGTTTAATAAACATTAGTGAGTTTTCATTGAAATAACCCAGTCCATGTAGAAAAGCCACCTGCTGTCTTCAAACAACCTGCCGTGAAGATGCAGCTGACCAGGGAATGAAGAATTCACACAATCCACATGGCACTGGTACCACACAACCTGAAGGGCCATAAGAGGAAGAGTGCAGCTGGTAAGTAATGCTTCTACCTGCAATCTCTTCTTTCTTATCTTTTTTTTTTTTTTTTTAGTGAATGATTCAAATCTGAATGTCTCTATGAGAGGTAGACACAAAAAGTTATTAGGTTTACTGTGCTATTGGGTCTTTGCTACAACTGCAAATTAAGTTGCAGTAAACCCACAGTGAGTCTCCAGGCTGGAGCTGTTAAGACCTTCTCTGTCAATAACCTGCATAAAATGAATTATACAATTACACCTCAGTGCAAACTGTAATGACTACAAATTACAGCAGTAATTGTATTATACAGCAAAGTGATTTGATTCATTGCTTACAAGGCATAATTAATAACCTGAAATAGGATTATCTCTATATTCTATCTTCGGAGCCTGTTTTTAGGAAAAGTATTCTGTTGGGATTTTTTTTACCCAATACCTTATTTCTGTGACTGCTAGAAATATTTAAGGCATTTTTTTGGGATGAAAGTCATGAGCATAATCTTAAATTACTGAGATAAGTCTGGCAGAGTCTGTAAAGAATCAGGAGGCATCACTACTCCCAGGAGATGAAATAAAGAGATAAATAGAAGGCAGTCTTGTATGGCAGGGAGCTCTTAATGGTTATCTGTTGAAGAGCAAGGGCAGGGAGCTGACTAAAGCAAATTACTTTTGCATTTCTGTTAGGTGACAGTTCATTTTAATTTCATTGATTGTTGTTAAGTTAGGATAACAAAATAGCCTCTCCTATTTCCCAGGTGAAAAATAATTAGAAGCATAGACCAGGCTAGAGTGACACCTCACAGTCCCAGCTTCCCATCCCAAACAAGAAGCAATTAGGTTTGGCAGAAAAGCCACTTCAAGCAGTCCCTCTCATACAGGGACTGCAAGGACTGAGATAACAGAGGAACTCTTGGTGGACTAAGCCAAGAGAAACATCTCTAAGTCAGCCACAAATGCTTGGCCTAAAGTTCACAAGAATGGCATTCCACCTAAAGGACATAAGCAAGGGCCTCCCTATCTTAATATTAAGTCACCTCTGCTAAGCTACAGAGTTGGCAGAACAGCAAAGCTCTTTTTTTGGAAAAGATTTACATGCCAGATTTGGAAGCAGTAATGCACAAAAAACTATAAAAACAAAAACACACAGAAAGAAAATTATCTTAACCCTGCACTGTATACTTGTTAAAGGTTCTTGATAATGAATGAATGAGTAGAGATAACCATTAATAGCATGTCCCTAAATCATATTATTACCAATAATTTTCCTAAAGCCTCCTTTACTCTGTTCAGATTTTTTTTAAACACTGAGGTGAACAATGAATCACAGAAAAAGAGGATAAAATACACAACATTTCCAGTTTGCCTCCTCATGCACCTCTCTGTTCATTTCAATCAGAGATTTTTGGAGAGTTTTGTTGTTGGTTTTCTTTTTTTGTTTGTTTGTCTAAATAAATGGTCTTCCTTTTATAAGTCTACAGTATTCTCCTCATTGCTGAAGTTTTTTCAGGTGGCTTCTAGCTAGACATTTCTGTTCTTAAGGGCAATATTAAATACCACCAGTGCCATGGAATGCAGTTATCCTCATCCTGCAAAAGGAAATTCGTGTGATCTGGGAAGATAAGGCTCATAGAAACAAAAGCTCTGAGAGTACTTTGGTTGCTATTTTGCTCAGTATAAAAAGACTATTATTAGAACAGTTTCCATAATCAAAATGCTGATTCAGATTGCTTTAGTAGATTATAATAGTGAATATGAAAATCAGGAAAGAAGCCAAACAGCAATTGACTCTGGTTTGGAACAAGCTAAAGAACACCTGAGAGCTTTACAACTTTCTCCTTTGACATAATCTGGAAAAACAATTTTCAGCATTTTCAAACAAGGATATTGGTCACCAGAAGAAACTATGTTAGTGTATCTTTATTTTTCTTCAGTGTGTGCTTTGATAACATTAACAATATTATTTTCACATGTTAATATGAAATTCCAATCAAAAGCCTGAATTCCTGAATGCTTATGTGTTTCCATAATAATCTCTGCAGTGGCACTCAAACAGGAATTATAATCTGGATGCCAAATATTTGATAGTCAGTTTGAACACAAGCACATAACTAACCAGGAGTAATTTTTAATAATTAAAAGCACTTCATGTTTATGCAAAATGTGTATAAGAAACAAGTTTTGGATTAGTTTTCATCCCAAGAATAAGGTCAAAAAGCCCTTAATTTTATAAGGAGTCTCTCTTTACCTCTTATTTAATTATCTTAAGAATGTATTAGAGCTGTATGGGTCATATTTTTATGCAAATGAAATGGTTTTGGTTTTTTAAAAGACATACCCTATTTACAGATGTGAAACCATCAATTATGATCTAATTGATCTCTTTGACAGAAGTTTCTTCTGCATGTGCAGTTCAGAAAAAAATCTATGTCTAATGAATTTTGATTTCAGCTATGCAGGAGCAGAAGATGTGCATATTCACATAGTTCTTTTCTCAGTTTAATAAAAAAAAAAGCAGATAAAGAAGAGCTATTATTTAGAATATTGTTGCCGCTTTTTCCACTGCCACACCAAGAAATGCAGCTTTTTCCCTTCCATTCAGTAAGCTGAAAATTTAGCATGTGTTCACACCTGCACAAAAAAGTGAAAGATGGGAACATTCTGATGAAAAAAATCAAGGCTTTCAAGTAATGAATATGAGAATTATTATAAAAGTTGTCATTATAAGGCCGTAGAGGAGTGCTAGACTCATTTTCTTTAATATACATCCACATTTCACTTATCTTAGAATACATTTTATCACCAATACAGAAAGCACACCCTTCAGTTTTTATACTTGAAAGTTTAGAATGAGAATTTGTTATCACTGTATTCCAAGTTCTTATATTCTCCCAAAGGCATAGAGCCATGTTAATTTCCAGACAGGAAACACAAAAGATTGAAAATATGCAGCTACTTTAATTATGAACATACTAAAACATCCTGGTAATGAAGAGAAAGTCCCATTGCCTGGCAGTAAACTGAGTATGTAGACACCTTAAAACATGTCTGTAAGGTCAGAAGGCATTTAGATGCAAAATTGCTTTATGATGTATTGAAATGATCAACTTTATAAGAGTGGAGGAAATGGAATGTGTTATCAAAATGAAAATTACACCACAAATGTCTGTAAGTAGCCTGAGAAAACCAAATCCATAAAGTACATATGTTTCCCTGATTCCTAAACAGGGCCAGGCAGCCCACCTGGTCTGATCAGTCCTAGGTCTGTTTATACAGAAGCAGCAGTGAAAGCCTCCCCATGCCATGGAAGGGAATGCACATTGGTTACTCCAGAAAGCAGGAAAATCTATTTTCATGCACTGTGTAGTGTTTATTATACAATGTCCTAAATATAAGAAAAAGCATAACTGGAAATTTAAATTGGAACCACAGAGAAACCTTGTAAAATCACTATCCAGATTTTTTTATTTTCCCAATTAAAATCATCAGAAATCTTTTCTGTATTTTTTACACTGCTTTTTGCAGGACTCACTTCAAATAAATAGGTTGAACTGAATGCACTTTTTTCCTCCCTAAAGTAATCTATTATTCTAATAGGTATGAATTTTGACAGCAATGTAAGAAACCAGATAAACTCCAAACAAAAAAGCTAAAAAAATCCCTGACTTGAATTGCCCCTTCCTCTCAGCAGCTCTGCTTAGTAGTAATTGGCACAGGGATGGTTCTCCTCCATTGAAGTTTCTTCTTTCACAAAATTGCTGGACATAATTCAAATAATTGACTGTCTGCATCTATTTTTGTTGATATATGTCAACACTGCAAAACTAACAGAGATGTTGGCTAGTTAGAAAAATTGTGTAGTGCCAAAAAAAGCTTATCCAAAGCACTTCAGTACACAAAATACTTGCTTTTAGTGCTCACTACCAAAAATTATTTTCTCTTTCAAAACAATGAAGACACCCTACACTACCAGTGAGAAAATGAACCTGCAGGAAAGGCAGATTTAAGACCCTCTGACATACAACTCTGGATCTCACTACTTTTCAGCTTCCAATTTTGGCATAATGAAAAATCAAAGTTCATTGAATTACACTGTACAGACTTCTTCTAGGCTGAAATGGAATTAAAGAATCCATGAACTAGTATTTTTTCAGAGCTGCCAAAAAAAAGTGTAATCAACAGGATGGAGAACTATTCAAATAATGAACCTATGTTGAACAGTTCTGAGCCACAGTACTGGATCTCTGTAATACTGTCAGCCCATTTTTTTCCTGTGTACAAGCAGATGTTCCAAAGTGCAACATGGATGTCTTTTGCTATGAAAACCTTAATATTCTTTTAGTTTTTTGCAGTGAAATTATCAAAAATTCCATCTCATATGTCTTTCTTTGGTTTTAGCACCCAGTGATGGATATACTGCAACTATTTTCCATCTACTGCTTACTTTCTGAGTTTTGCACTGAATTGTATAAACCTCAGATAAACCCACAATGGGGGTTCTTTGACTGAAAGTGCTATTTCTGAATCTCAGTTAAAGCTCACTTGTTCTCATTTTTCAGGAGCATTTAGCTGTTGCCTGTCAAAGAAAGAATTATTAAAAACAACACAGTGATGTCAACACAACCACACAGCTACACTCTCTAGAGGCAGATAAGTAGTTCTGTATTTTCTGCTTGCTGTGAAGTCAATGCACTATCCCTTCAGCACAAATTGGACCCCCCAGAGGTAATACACTTCCTAAGGAATTATCCCTATATTTCTCATGTGCTTCTGCTTGTTTCAGATCAAACAAGTGAGGCTCAGCATAATAAACCCCCTCATCAAGATGAAGCTGCTGCACAAGCTGGAATTATTATGTTCTCAGCCACACAGTGAAATCAAGATGAAGAACAAGGTAGTATGGGGCATCAGTAAAAAAAATCTGCATTTCTACTTGACTTCATGCATCAGAGCATCTCCTAAGGTACTGTTACTCTCCTGCCAATAGCAATATCCCATGAGGGAATTTCCCTGTGAGCACTGGTACAACAGTCAGCTTTTTCATCACACTCAGAACTGGGCCAATGCTTTTTGCTGCCCGGGCTGCTGGAAAATCCCTGCCCCTGTGGCACCTCCAACCAGCAGTAATCTGAACTGCCATCACAAGGGACTGTTGTCCATTTTCCTGCACCAAGAGAACACTGCTGGCAGCACCTGACATCTTACAAAGTCATCATTGTGCTGAAGATACTCAGATGGTGGTGATTAACTCTACCTTTTGGCAAATTTTTTTCTCCTTCATTTGCTTCCTTGTTTAACAACAACCAAAAAGACTGAACAAAATCAATACAAAAATATATTACACTAGCACTAGGCCATCTAGCTTAGTTGCACTCATTAGACAAAACCTATGCAGATGAATTTGAATTCACTTCACTGAGAATCCAAAAGCTAAATGTATGGAAAAGTGTAGTGATACTTGTGTTATTTTTACTTGTTTGCAAAAAAAGCCATAACTTTATCAAATATTATAAACACTTTCACTGCTGACAGCCCTCTTCAAACATCAACTACTGTAATTTTCCACACATTTACATAATACTGTCTGATTAAGCTGTCAAAATTTTAATTGCTGCTTGATGCAGAAATCAAAAATAAAAACACAGCATTTTGCTATAGTTTGCCCTCATAAGGTTTTGACACTGAAACATAAGAAACAGTAAAATGGCTAATCTGAAGGGTATGGAGGAGTATTCTCCTCAACTACTAATTCACTCCACACAGGATTTAGCTTCTTTGCCCCAATATAAGATCTAGTAAAATGAACCAACATTTTTTGCCACCCCATTCCTGGTAAATCAGTTCATATAGATTGGAATTAAATCACGAGTATGCAACATGCCAACTGATGTCAGCAGATTGATTCATTTGTACCTATTAACTGCTTCAACCTACTGTTTGGGTGATGGCTGCAACAGTCTTGGAATCTCCTGGATTCTCTAAGTGTGTAATCTAACCATTACACAATAATCAAAAAGGCAGAGAGCTTTCTGCTTT
Source organism: Calypte anna (assembly GCF_003957555.1). Classification (NCBI taxonomy): domain Eukaryota; kingdom Metazoa; phylum Chordata; class Aves; order Apodiformes; family Trochilidae; genus Calypte; species Calypte anna. The sequence continues at coordinate 8,094,897 of NC_044247.1, forward strand.
ACTCAGTCACCCATGTGAGAAGTTGTTTTTCAATTGTGTGCCTGAAGTGGATGTGGAAATGTCAGCCCAAAAAGGTGTTTTGGGCTTGAGTCCAGCCACACAGTGACATGGAGTACAAGCTGCAGGACACCTCCATCCAAGAGAGGAGTCATATTTCAAGACATCTCCTTTTATTTACCTGTCATCTGCTGCCCCAGGTGTCCCATGTAGCAAATCTCCTATTTGCATTCTTGAATTTCTAGTATATTCAGGGCTGGAACTCTTACTGCTTGATTGTCCAGCATAATTATATCCTGGTATTGTTTGATTTGCATGTGAAATTCTATGTTCACATCACATAATGTCTTGTCCTAAGTACTCTTTAAAAAGTTGCTCAGAGATTCAGACTATTCGAAAAGATGGATGAATTAATAGAATGCTAGTAATGTATTAGTGACTGTTAGGCAACAAGATGGTACTTCTTCCCATCATGTACCAATTTCAAGTGTTTTGAAATGAAATTATTCTTGAAAAAGTACAATTCTAAGCTAAATAATTATTCCTCTTACAACATTGTGCTTATTCAAAATTTTGAAGTGTGCAGAATATAAAACTGTGCTGCTCTTAAACTGTGAAAACAGAGATTTAAAAAAGGATTTGTTGTCCTCCCATACTATTTGCCTAATGCCAGAGAATTTCTGCTAACACCTTTCAGCCTTCCACTCCACACTGAAATATTTGTGATATACTCTTCCTTCTGCTATCTTCTGCCACATTTTATTGGAAAGAAAATGACAAGAAGTTTTTACTAAAGAGATTTTTCAGTGTTTACCTGTAATATTAAGTAAAAGAGGGCTCAGCTTTTTTCAGTTAAAAAAAAGCCAGTGTTCCCATGCTGTAATACCAATAGTGTCAATTTTAACAGGTATATTTTGTCCTGGACTACACAGGTTATTCCCACACTAATTTTACAGGCTTCCATCTGAAGCCAGCCCTGCACTGCACATCACTTCCAAACATTTCAGCCCTTGTGAATGGTACTTCCTGGAATCTCATTATAATAAATTATGCATGTTTTATACGTTGCCTCAGAGAATGGAATATTTGAATACAAACACATCAAGAAATACTAGACCTGCCAGTTTTACTTTATCTACCCTTCCTAGGTAATTTGCCTTCTGAACAGAAATGAAAAGAGATTTTAAGAGATTTTAATACAGGAAGAAATGCAGCAGTTGTAGCCAACTATTAAAAAATTTGAAGCCTTATTAATTTTTTATCACATGTCCAAAAAGACACTGCTCTGTGTAGATGATACAGGAATATTTAAATAAGTTTCAGAAAGAAGCTCCAGACATTGTTCTCAGAATAATTTTAAGTAATGGATAAAAAGGCCCATGAAAAGATGAAAGAAAAATGCTAAGAAAAATCTATTTTGATCAACTGACCAACTACACAAGCGTGTCAAACACATGCATTTTCATTTCTGTGAGAACAGGTTCAATGAAGCATTAAAGAACATATTACCACAGAGACAGCTGTATTCTGGCATACCAATCAGGAGACATACAGGTTCCTTTCCTGATTTATGTATCCCATAGCATCCTCCTGCCAAAACTGAGTCCCAGGACAGAGAGAGCAGACTAATGTTAAAGACATATGCTATACTTCATCTTTTCTGAAAATCTCAAGCCATTGTGATTCTGGTAGAACCTGACACAGCAACTAAAAGATTTATAGCTCTAAGTCTTACATTGCTTGCAAAGATTTGCAAAGATGACCAAAGCAGCACTGATTTCCTGCACTCATTAACTGTATCATGAAAGCCAAAACGCTGCTTACCGCGATGAAACCTCACAAAAGCTAAATGGCAAAAGATCTATATTCTAGTTATTGACCTTTCTCTTTAAGTCTCAACATCTAACATAGGTCACAGAACATAAATTCTTTAGGTTCCCACTGCAGCTGGGATCTTTTTTTTTTCATCTCTCAAAAGTTCCCCTGCCAAAAAACTAACACTAGTCACTTACTGCATGTTTTCATTCAGTGTTTACCAACACCTGTGCTGGGTCACAGAAAACATAGTTGTTAATAGCAACATTTGGAACAATATCCCCTACCATCTTGTTAAAAACTTTGAAATTACAGATGAAAGCTCCAGATCCCTTGGCATGCGGATGAAAAGCACTCCTTGTATAGAAACGAAAGAAAATAAAGTTAAAAATTATGTTAAAAGATGTCAAGCAACAATAATCAGGGTCTAGCTGAAAGCAAAGTAATTTTCCAGTAGTCTAGTCCATCACTAAGGATCATCTAGATAAAAAAAGCAACAAGCTGAAGCTTGTCTTGAATACATTTAGTGGCATATCCTGTCAGAAAGCAAAAGCATTCTTTAGTCCCAATAAATGTATAAAAAGAAAATGTGTGATGCAAGTCACAAAGAACTTGGACCAGTCCCATGGATCTAAAAGGCAGGGATAGTGACCTGGACTAATAAATTGGTGAAAATATTGGGGTTTATGCTCATATTACTAAATTACTTCTTACTGCTTACTAAATTAACAAGAAGAGATCATTATCATTGGTGGGACAAGACAAGTTAGAGTATTTCAATACAGAGAACTAAAAAATGGGTTTGATTGGAAAAAACCTTTAGGATCATCATCAAGGCCAACTGTTAACCTGGCTCTGCCAAGTCCATAGCTAAGCACCACATCTAGAAGACTTCTAAATTCCTCTGAAGAATTCCTCAAACCCTTCCCTGGGCAACCTGTTCCAGTGCCTGACAACCCTTTTCATAAAGGTTAGTTTTGAATATTCAACCTAAACCTCCACAGGCACGACTGGAAGCCATTTCCTTTTGTTCTGCTCCTTGATTCTTGGGTGAAGAGACCAACACACACCTCACTGCAACTTCCTATCAGGAATTTATAGGGAGTGATATGATCTCCCTTCAGCCTCTTCTTCTCTAGGCTCAACAACCCCACTTCCCTCAGCCACTTCTTGTAGGATTCTAGACTCTTTACCCCGTTTGTTACCCTTCTCTGGGTATGTTCCAGCACCTCAGTTTCTCCAAGAGAATGCTGTGGGAAACTTTGTCAAAGTCTTTACTAAAGTCTAGGTAGAAAACATCCACTGCTTTTCCCTCATCCATCAACTCACACATGAGACAAACTCCTCACCAAGAGCACACCACATGGAAGGATTTTATTGGGAAAATCTTGAACCAACTACAAAACAACGTAGAGCAGACTGTGAATTCTGGTCACAAGGAACAGTAAAGAAGATTTCAGCAAGTGAGTTGACTGTTAACTAAATTGAATACCATTTATTTTGAATAAATATACTGCATGTATTCCTTCTATAGAGAGCTGCTTCTAGATACACCTCTATCTCCTAAAATACAGGCTATGAAACCCTTTTAGAATACTATCCAGTCATCACCTCAGGGTAAAACCATATTCAATATATAATCTCATGTAATAAGAACATCAATTGTAAAAAAAAAAAAAAAAAAAGGCACAAAAAAACAACCCAACCAGACTTTCAATACTTTGTCATGTTGCATTATCAGTCTTGAACTGAGATTCTCACAAAAGCAAAGGTAACACTGAGCAACCAACAAGAAACTGAAAGAAACCCTGAGCATCTTAGAATAAGCTGCATCTTATACTAAGTGTGCTGTAGACACAGCACAATGGAGTGCTTGTGAAGGCTGATCTATATAACCATGCATTATTATAACAGTTATTTTACCCACACAAACATGGCCCATTAAGATGCTTTTTTTTTTTAATTATTTTTTTAAACAAAATCTTCCAAGAGTAGGTGAATGCTATTCTATGCACATTTATCAAAACCAGGTTAGAGATTTTCATAATTGGCACTCCCTCAGTCTGTCATTTTCTTCACTTGCAGCCAAATGACACAGAGAAAGCAATTGCAATATTTATATGCTTGCAAGTGTCAGAAACTCTTATTTCCAGTGTAATACTTGTAAGTGAGTGCCAGATTTACTGAACACAAGCAACAGTGAAAGCTACTGCCTTTTCTGACAAATGTTTTGGTCTGTACATAGGAGGTAATGATCATTAAGTAGTGATCAGTACACAGAGACAGAAACAGTAATTGTATTTTTTTCCCTCTTGCAGCTACCACAAAAAAAGACACACAACAAGCTGCTCCCCCACTAGCTGCTTGTGGTAATACCCTAGGAAAGAAACACTCAGAAAGATTTAAGATGTACAAAAATAGATCATAAAGCACTGTGTATGGAAGTTTGTGATTTAGTGGAATTAGAAAAAGGTCCCTTAACATGGCTGTTAACAATCTCTCAAGACAAGAGCAATTAAAGCCATTTTAAAAATAGCTTTTACAGAAAGCTCTACAAGGCTTCTCTCCACATGCACACACATATGGCCCATATGCTAGTTGCTTGAGAAATTCCATGAAAAAAAAAAGGAGTTTATTTACTTATGTAGAAAGGATTTTGTGTGTGTGTGTGATAAACCACCTAAAGACTGGTTTCTTTTCAGACAGGGACTGCATCTACAGGAGTTCTGAATGTGTCTGGACAAATGGATGATCAGGTAGAAAACCCAAAGACCACCATACTAAAAAAATCCCCAAAAGTCTGATTTCACATTAAAAACCATTATGGTAGGGAGGACTAGGAACTCAAAAGAGAGAAATATCACCAGTTATCTTGATGTTAGATGGATTTTTTTTGTTTGTTTTTTTGTCTTTTTTTAAAATCAAAGGAGCTCTATGAGAAGATGGAATCTAAGCAAATAGATACTTGGAATATTTCCTCCATAATTCTGGAAATGGTACCTTTTACTTATTTTGTAAAAAGAATTGCATGAGCTGAGGATGTTGTTGGAACAAAATAACATTAATTTTCACTTTGCAGTTCACCAGATGTTCAGCTAATGCCAACTTCTACTGCTCAGAAAAACCTACCTGGAAAATGAGAGTGTTCTGTTAATTTCTGTGTCTTTATTCATCTTGATTTGCCCTAGGTATTAGATGTTCCAGTTTTCTATGGATTTTCTATCTATGCATAGCATTAAAAATTGAATTCCATGTTTTAAATCTTCTTACAAGGCTTAATTGCTAGTGAAACTCATTAGGTTGCTTCACTGTCTTATCCTCAAGTGTTTACTCTCAATGTTCATCATCTGTAACACTTTACAACTTGTGTTTTTCCTGTTGACAGGCAAGAAATACAGGTTATAGAAGTAAAACATGTTAGACATCACAAATATTACATGATCGAGTACAGCTTGGAAAGGATCATAGAAATAGATGAGAAAAAGATAGGTCTGTGCTTCAAAGCTTAAAATGTCTGCAGGGATTAGGGAGAAGTTTACCACTGCTGAGGCTGGACATACTCTCTTATTTGATCTCAAACTTGTTTGACATAGCAAGACATAGCAATGAACTCAGTGGCCTGTGTGTCAGTCGTAAATAATCATAACAGAAAGTGCAGTAGGCAAAGTTTCTGTTGACAGCAGTATAGTTATTTGGATGACAAACCCCACACATAATTCTCCTTTAAATACAAATGGTAATTCTTTCTGGCCTTTTAAGCTGGCTTTGAAATGACACAAGATGGCCCAATTCAGATAGAGAGACATATATGATGTAATATACTGGAGGAAGAAGAACAAACTAGAAGAACAAACTTATTATTGTAAATTCATCTTCAAAAGTATGGCTACAATGTCTGTATGAAAAATGTAGTAATGGTTTAGAACTAGCAGCATTTGTTTTAATTACTGAAAGTAACAAAAGCATCCAGTGATGATGCACGGTATGAAAAAAATACTATGATTTTTGATATGTTATTCCTTCTTTTAAATGCTTCCAATATATTCAAGTTTCTATACCTATACCTAAAAAATACATGGAGTTATACCTCCAGAAGATACTTTGCTGGAATGTTTTCATAAAGTCATCTGTTTTATGGCCTTTCTCACTCCTGCACTGTTTTAGTGAAGTGCGTAGGAAAATCTTTATTTCTAATTTTTAATTTCATTATTCCTCAGTGCCATCAGCAAAACTGTTGCTTAGAGGGTTTTCTTGTCAGCTTTATCATACAACTGTACTTAAGACGTCATTTTTGTTACAGCCACTGAGCTTAAACCTGCCCCAGTGTTTGTTCTCACTTCCTCTGTTCCACAAAGCACTTTTGTGACTATAAAGGGAATCATTAGTTCAAGAGGTAAAAAAATTACTGTTAGACTCATCCTTATGTTGGATGCCTGTCTGCTGTCCTTAGTATGTTCAGTTTAGAAAAACATAGAGTAATCTAGATTTTCCCCATTCTTTCACTGGGATAAAATGGAGTGATTTTCAATTACATTATGAAATACAGACTCTTTAACTCCACTGTAGAAAGGAATAATGTGCATAAAAGACAAACTTAAGAAGAGCCCTCTGACTTTCACAAGATTATGTAAAATCTGAAATTACGTATGTTAAAGAGCTCGTACCTAATAATAAAATAAACCAAATATCATCCGTACCCTTTAAGTTACCTCTCCTACTTTAGGAGAAAAGTTTCTTACAAGAATAAACTATTTTTAAAGGAATCTTTACAGTAGACTTTTAATAACTCCAATAAAATATTACAAAATATTACAAATCTGCTAATAACCTAGTTTTCGATGAAACTCCAGAAAGTATTTTTGTCCATTATATTCTTAAAAAGTTGGGGTTAGTATTATATTCTGTGTGTGTTTTATACTCTAATTTTCTACTGAAATTGAAACATTGTATAGCTTTCCAGATGACCACAGTAAAGTTGCATTCAGTCACATGCACTTACAGGACAAATCTGTATTAAATCTGTATTTTTCTAAGTTTTCCACCCATCATAGATGTGATAAATCCACAACTTGATTCTGACAGCAGCCCAAAGTTCCAAATCCATACTCACAGTGACTACTGAATATTAAGGAATACCTGCACTGAATTTTGGACTTAGATCAACAGAGAGAAAAGGCATATTGAAGCACAGCTATGAAATGACCTTTCCTTCCTACCCAGTTTCAGTTTTAGTGGAATGAGTTATATATAAACATATTACTTTCCACCATCAGTATTAAAGAACTGGCTCCAATTCAGCACACAGTTCCCTTTCCCACCATCCCTATGACATTTTAAACAATAGAGAAAAACATTATTTCTGCCAAGGACTGCAGCTTGGAAGAGAAAAGATGCTGCAAGTCCTGAGTGACAATGAATTGTACAGAAAAAACTCACACTGAGCCCTTACCATAAGGCAATCACTGCATTTTTGTGAAATGGTAAAGTTAGGTTAGTCTGCCTTTATTCAAGGAGACTAAAATAGGATTTATTGAAAAAGGAAGACAGTAAGTAGAATACAGTCTGCCTAACTAAAATGGTGTTACTGGATATTATTAGTTACAATCCTGTTAGTTATGTTATAATCTCATACATTTGGGGCAGAAGTATTTTAACATCCTGACAGTATCACACTTAAGGTACTCTCAGAGTTCATGCTCAGCCTCCTAACTTCATTAAATGCTTAAAATGTAGTTTGAACCATAAGAAATTGCTTTCATATTAGTTTCAAATGGTAGTCTACTCTGCTCATCCTTGGGTTTTATTAAGCTTTAATTGTATAAGGCACTTGTTATACTGTAGCCTCCATCCTGCACAGAATTTTCCACATTTTCTTTTTTATTTTGAGTGGAATGGGTATTTTTTTCTTACTCTTGTTGGATTTTTCAGCTGCAATGGTTACAAAGGCTGTTGGGGAGCAGGGGGGAAGAATGCATTGTCTCTATTAGTTTCTTAACATAATGTACTATCTCATGATTTATATGCCCCTTCCTCCCCATAATTTTATTAGATTATTTTAGCACATTATTCTGAAGCACCTGCATTTGCCATCTGATTTCTAACACTTTGATCCATATCTGTCTTCTGACAAGCAATTCACCTAAGTGAACTCCTGTACATCAGTCTGGTAAGGTTTTGTAAGACATGATGATTCTTACAGTTGTACACTCCAGTCTTCTGTACTTCTGCAGTTCATATGCCTGTTGCTCTTCAGTAATGGTCTAGGTCCTTTGCCTGAGGCAAAAGCATCATTACAGCTCACACTTGGGAGGTATTCCACACTCATCTTCCTTGAAAATTACTAGGCCTTAACTTTAATTTGAAATTAAAGCTTCATCATGCTTCTGCTGTAAATACTGGGTTTATCATGATCCAAGATACTTTATATTTTTATCAATAAACTAGGTATTATTTCTGTTGGCCTATTGGAAGTCCTATTTTAGTGGTTAAAAACAGACGAACAAAAATACTCTTGAAATCTATTATGGCTCTTGCCTCAGCTCCCTTGTATTGCTTTATAGGCTGACATTAACCTCAGCTCATGCATAACCAGACTGCTGCTTTTTCACTAGATTGAATTTCTAGCCCTACTTGTTCTTTAGAATGCTTTGATGCCCCTTATGTTCAAGTCTTAAAACTTACATGCTAGATTTTCATGGTGTAATTACTCTGGAAGCCTTCTTTGATAGTTTTATATGATGACAGGGTAAAAAACCCTGTAAACTCTGCTTTAGAAACTTTTCTTCAGATTATTTCGGTCAGTATCTCTGCAGACTGTTTGAAATGGCACCAGAGATTTTAGTGTGTCTCAGAAAGCATGAAGCTTGCTTTTTGCTCTTGTGTTTTTATAATGCTTTATAATCCTGCTACAGCTAGTGTCTCTTAACCAGTAATTAATATCAGGACTTCTCCTGATGTCAGCAGTGGGTCTGGAAGTTATTGCTCAAAAATTTATGAGAGAAATGATGCAAGTGATTTTACTGTGATCAATTATTTAAACCATGTGGACAGAACAGCTGGTTCATTTGTGTTTGGATATGCCCCTTTATATGTTCAATGTTTCTGACATACTCCAGTAACTCCATTCACTCATTTGTACAAGTACACCCCAACAAGAGCACGTGCTTCCAGGTCCCAAGCCAAATGGCTGGGTTGTAACTGGTGCCAGAATTAAGGCAAAACAATACTCACTTGATTCCAGCTGCTCAGAGGGGTGGTGAACTTCTGATTCTCACAGCTGCCTCTGAAACAACATTTGCCAGAGTTTAGCCCAGCACGTCATAACACAAATAGTTATTACCCATTTGGCATAAGCGTTTTGTCCTAATGGTGAAATGTTTACCACTTATTACTGCCTCTGACTACTTATAGTTTCTAGAGTAGCACAACTGGGAAGATGGGATCAGTTTTGGTACACAAGGAGGGAAGCTTCACAGTGTTATTTATTGACTGAGGAAATGGCTGATTTGGAAAACACTCATGGTGCTTTCACAATAAATGTAAAAAGAAAATCATGCAATGGTTTTGGTTGGAAGGGACCTTAAATATCATGTAGTTCTAAATCCCTGCTATGGGCAGGGATGCTTCCCTCAAGATCAGGTTGATCCAAGCCCCATCCAATCTAGTCCAATCTACTCCAATGCTATGGATGGGGCATCTACGTTTTCCCTGGGCAACTTATGCCAGTATTTTACCACTCTCACAGTGAAGAATTTCTTCTCAATTCCTCGTCTGAATCTGCCCTCTTCCAGGTTAAACCCATTCCCCACTGTCCTATTTCTACATATCCTTACAAGAAGTCCCTCTCCAGCCTTCTTGCAGGCCCCTTCCAAGTAAATTACCGCACTCTGAAAACAACGGAACTTTCTGCATCTTGTGAAAACTCTAAATTCACAGAAAAAACATTTAATTTTTGTACTGGAACTTTTTGCTCCAAACAGTTCAGCCATGAAACAAAACCCACGCTGTAGCCGTGCTCTGACTTCGCTGAAACTGAGCCGCTGTGTGCACTCCCTCATGCACATGAGGGAAGCTGAGCGGCTGCTGCACCCCTCAACCTCTGGGTGTCCAAATCCCAAAGCCCATCCCATTCCATCCCATTCCATCCCATTCCATCCCATCCCATCCCATCCCATCCCATCCCATCCCATCCCATCCCATCCCACACCATCCCATCCCATCCAATCCACCTCATCCCACACCATCCCACCCCAGCTCCGACAGGCTGGGGCTGCGCTGCAGGTGCGCAGTGGTGCCGTGTGCAAAGCGTGTGAGGAGGCGGGAGACGTGCAGGTCTGTCAGGACGGAGCTGGGGGGGGAAGGTGAGGCCTCGTCCTTGGAGTGAGTTTATTCCTCAGCATTTTCGTCCAAAATGCATCAGGAAGGGGCTGTGCCCTCTCCCCAGTTGTCTCCGAGAGTTGTTGGTCACAAAATGTTGGAGGTGCCCCAGTTCCATGACCCTGGCATGAGGTGAAGTGGCGCGCGCCCAAGTTGCTCTTCAGAGGTAGGTGCAGATATTTCGAAGAATCTTGAGAGGAAGTTCTGTGATGACCTTGTCCATATTAAAAGTAAAATGATTCTTTAGTAAAATGTGTAAAATGTGTGTTGATGGACAGTTGTTTTTTTTTCGTTTGCGTTGGGTTTTGTTTCCATGTGTTGGGGTTTTGCAGTGTTTCTGTTAGGGTTTTTTGTGTTTCTGTTAGGGTTTTGTGTGTTTCTGTTAGGGTTTTGTGTGTTTCTCCTGGGGTTTTGTGGTGGTTGGGGTTTTGTGGTGTTGTTTGGGGTTTTGTTTGGCTGGGGTGCAGCAGTGCTGTGCTCAGCCGGCTCTGCCCTTTGTCTTGTGTCTGGCAGAGCAGGTGCTGTGTGTTAGCCTCAATACTGTTATTTAACTGGGAAAATTAACTTTTAAAACTGCAAATCTGTAAGTATTATGATGATCTGAGATGTTTTTTGGAGTTTATGTGCAATGTTTGCAGTGATTATAAGAAGTAAAAAGAAGTTTGGGGAATATCGGTGCTTTGTGACAGCAGGTGTTGCTGAAAGGACCTTCCAAGATTCTGTCTCCATTGCTTTTTCCAGAAGTAATTATGCCCTCAACCTCTTGTGTCTGTAAGTTTGTGACAAATTTGGTCTCTAGAGCAAATTGTATGGGAAACTTCTATTTTGAAATCACCACAAAATACAACATTTATCACAGTTAACAGAACTCTTGATTTCAGAGTACAGAACAAACGCCAAGGCACAAAATACTGAATGTAATTGTAACAATAGTAATCTTTTTTCTCTGATGGTGTGCTTATAGGCAAAGATTTTCCACTTACTAAGGATCACAGTGGACCACTCAGGATGGTATCAAAATAGTGATTCCATGAGCCATTCAGCATCGGTGTCTTAAAACAAATTGTATTCATAAGGCATAAATTGCAGCAGTGTTGCTTCTGTTCATGGAGCAGCCGTGTAAGGAGGCTGTTTGTTTTGTAATGAATTTATATTTGAAAATGCAGTGTAATGAAAAGCAGTGGCAGTACACATGTTGCACCTGTCAGATGACTCATTTTAATCTGAGGTACTTCTGCATCTGAATATGATTAAACAGCACTGAAAGATTTCTTTTACGTGACCTGAAACCTTTGCATTTCCTTTCCTGCTCCTTTTAGATAAAATGGTTGTTAATATTTTGCCACAGATATATCTCTGATGTACTTTCATGCTCTGTGATGGAAGTACCATGAAAAAAAAAATGGATATGGTGTGCCTTGCACTTCCCTAGATCAGGAATGGCTGGGAGCCATCTGCCTTCCTTGAGTTTCCAACTGTTCCTCTGAAGATAACAATATTTTATGTTGTTCTGTATGTACATCTTGTTTTGCATTCCAGGTGCTCAATTAACATTCTGTTAAATTGCATATTTCAAGCTTTGTTCTGGAGTAACTTACTGATGCCTAATGTGCATCATTGTAGTGAAATGAAGCAACCAGGTGCCACTAATTACCAGGTAGTGGGCATGAGCTTGTATTAAGCCCACCTGTGCCTGATTAGGGCAGGCCCCAACTGCGCATGAGCAGGATTAGGGGGCCAATAAAAGGTGAGGCTTGAAGCACAGGCTCAGCTCAGTCCTGAGCAAGCCAGCAGAGAGGTCAGTTGAATCCGGAGCAGTAGCCCTGAGCCAGGCTGACCAGTCCTGAGGTAACAGACTCAGAGCACTATTTGTGCACTTCTGCTGGAACACCTGTTGGACCTTGGAGCGCCGTGCCCTAAGAGAGGTTTGTCTTGCAACACATCATCATTATTCTGGGCCCCTAAGTGAAAAACTTAAGTACAAATAAAGGGAACCTAGAATTTTCTCAATAGGATGTGTGTGATAAACTGCTTGAGAAAATTTTCTATATATTTTGAATGCTTCAGGCTAAGGCAATTTGTTAGTTCTGAAACAAGAATTTTATAAATTAATCAATCCAGTTGTCAATGCTAGAATAGCCTTCTGTGCATCCTAAATGGGAGAAGACTTAGATTCTGAACTGAGCAATGCGTTTAAATTCAAATTCTCTTTTTCTAAAGTAATTGAACTGACATGTTTCCTATATCAAATTGTTTTAAATGCAGAGGTCTACTATCCCTTACTTGCCCCCTCAAGGCATCATAAAATCCATCATCAGTCTGTTCTTTGTGTAAATGCAATTAACATGTTAATCTCCAGCATGCAGAGTAGTTCTGAAATCAGCAAGTGCTGTAAACAAGTTCTACTTGGACTTAGTAGATCACTTCTGTTCATATAGTTTTCTGTCTTCTATTCACCATTTTATTGAGAGGTAAATTTACAAGAAAAGTTTCCCCAAGAAATACTTCTGGTTTAAAAATGTCCCATCCACTTGTAAAAAATATTAGTCTGTTACCTCTTCACTTAAGCAAGAAGCTGTAAAACAGGAAAGATGTAACTTGGTGACATTAAAATGGGCAATGCAAGTACAGTATCTCCATAAGACACATTGGAGCCAAGTCTGACTTTTATCATTTTCTCAGTACTACAAGGGCCTGATGTACACTGTTAAATATGTGTTCAAATAAAGCATCTTCCAGAGGATGGTTACCTTTCTGCTACACTTACTAGTGTATGAATGAGATGAATAATGTGCTTACAGTAATTGAATAAATAGGAATAACCCTGTCGAACTCACAAGTGTAGCTCACTGCTACACTCTCAGTGGGTTGCTGGCCTATGAATTAGGTTTCCTCTCTGTCCTACCAAGTCATCCAAGTAAATTATGACATAATTTGTCAGTATGCCATACCTGAGCTAGCAATGAAATTAACTCCAACTGTAGGTTCAAAAAACATCACACATATTGTATGCTTAATTTCACTTGGCTTGATGCCAAGATCCAAGCTTTTTTAAACAGCTGTAAACAGGCATTAACAAAACTGAACTGATTCAGGTCCAACAATGTCAAAACTGAATTTCCTAAAGAGCTTTTGTAACAACCAGTCACCAGTTCTCAAAGTGTATGCATTAAGAGCATTCAGCAGGCAAATTCTGTAATAGCCACATTCTACTGTGTAATTTTTCACTCATTCTAGAATATTGAAGTTAAATGTTGATCTGTAAATTATCTTAGTTCTAGACAAAACCTTACCCTTCCAAATATGTTTGATTTCAAAGGATACGACATTAGGAATGTCTTAAGAGTGATTTACTGAGTAAATTGTTGCCTTCTCATCTGCAGTGGAATCTGCCATGTTCTGGATAACTTTATTTTCTTGCAAATAGACTAAATAGTGCCTGAGAGCACTAATGTGGTGCACAGCATCCAGGAATGCTGTTTAATGTGCCCTGCCATTTTATAGAAAAAACAACAAACACCCCTTTCCCCCACCTACATTTTTTTCCATCAGTTGTTCAGTACTGTATTTAATTAACGCAGTTAGAAGTATGGGGCTTTTATTACTTATTCCCTTAGGTTGACTGAGACTATGGTGCTTTACTGCAAAGTAAATGTGACTGTGGAATGAAGATCCTTGTATAGGATCCATACCTTATGATGATAATATTCTTGCCTCTCGTTTTAAGGAATGCTACATCTTTTTTCAAAACTGACTTTACAGCAAAAACACTGAAAATACAACCTATTTGTCATTATAAATACTGATTATTTGTCTTTAGAGTTATATTTTTAAAGGAAGAGAATTCTTGCTTAAATTAAGGGGAGTTGTATTTGTGAACTTCTACTTGAAGATATTCTTGTTAACTTGGAAAAACATTTTTAGTCTTATTTCAGTTATTTCTAACTGCCAGAAAGCAAGTAAGTAGAAGTCAGATTTTCCAGTGATTTTTGAAAATTCGTGTCATAGTGTATCATCCTATATGAAGAAAGGAAATAGAAACCCCAATTAATGTAATAAAGATCTGTCTGTGTTCCATCGTATTTTCCTAAAACAGAAAAGTCCTAGCTAAGACTGAATTTTATGAGCCCAGTTAAATGCTGATTATTCCTTTCCTGGTACCCAAGGCATCAACAGCACACTCATTTGACTCTCTAAGCACCATTAAGTCAAGTCCCAATTGCTACTATGGGGTGTTACTAGTGCACATAATTTTATCTGCTCTGTGTTTATCAGCAGGGTTCACTCTTAAAGTGGCAATGTTGAAAAGTGATGTTTCCTGTGGGCTACCTTGTGAAGAGACAGCACTGCATTAGTAAAGCTCCTCTCCATCTGTTTGAGGGTGCTGTTAAATACGTATCTTGCTTCACTCTTGAGAGGCATTGTATTTTTTATTCACGTGCCATTTAGAAATGTAACTTCACAAGCAGCAAGAGAGAAACCATTGACTTTGAGCTGAGTGTTGGAGTAATAAATAGGGTGATGTAATGTGGTAGTATGTAACTATTCACAAGGGAAAAAAAATAAATTTTAATTGCTGAATTCGACAGGCAGATTCTTTTCTGTCTGAGATCTTAAATAATATTTCTTTCCTTTTAAGAACTTGTGAACACTTTGCTGACAGAAACAACAGCTAATACATGTATTGGTCTTGATATTGTCCTGATTTACAAATCTCATTGACCTTTGGCATTACTTAAACTAAACTCCTAAGTGTTTAGTTATCATGCATTTCTGAAGTTGCTTTTTGTGTCATTCTAATAAGTTTGAGGTGCATTACTTGTGTATTCTTACTATAGGCTCTAAAAGCAAGCTAGTGAAAGGAGTATAATCTCTGAAAAGGACATGAAACATTGAACTTCTTTTGTGATAAAGACTTTTAACAGCAGTTTTAATTCAGCAAAGCATTTTGCTACTAATGTAGCTTTGTGTGGAACATAAACATATACTGGCCCAAATTCTGTGTGGCACCTGTGGGCCCTAGGAAGTTAACACAGGCAACTGTCGCTCAGCAGTTTTCAAGAGGGGGTTGGAAAGTACAGTGTTGGGAGTGTATTCAGTCTCTTTTGGCCACCCATGAAAGAAATGGTTAAGTTTAATAGCAGAATTTCTGTCCCTTGTAGATTTTCCATTTGGTAATCATTAGACAGGGAGAAATTAATGAAGAGTGTTTGAAAAAAACTATGTAGGACAAACACTCCTACTTCCAACTTTGAGATCTTTTCGGAACCTTTTCAGCACGCTTGTCTGATAGAATATTTTTTTCTCCGATTTCCCTCTTGTTTACATTACATGATTTGTTTTATACAACACTAAGTGCAAACTTCATGCTCATTAAAGATCCCAGAAAGTTCCCCTGAAGACCACTGGTGTCTTCTCTTGTTTTCACTTAATAGGTTGAACATATAAAATTACAGCTAGTGTTAAGTGTACTAGCAGGGGCAGGGTGTAGAATCTTCAGGATGTGTTAAGGTTAGAATCAGGTATTAGAACCCAAGAGATGTTATGTGTAAATACTTGTTTAAATACTAGAGTTCATTTCTTCTTATCAGCAGCTATGCTTTCAGTTGATAAGTAGTACATATAACTGGTCTTATAAATTAATAATGCCAGTTGACCCAGCTCTCATCTTACTCTCTGTAAAGATAACAAGTTATGGAATCCTCTTCAGTGATACAGGGAATTATTCTGATTTGTGCTCCCTGCTACCCCCTGACATCTATTCCTGGCTTTTAGTGCATTAAACTTGCTTGCCTGAAATAATTTAGTATGCAGAAATAAATGCTATGATATGTGAGTAGGGTGCAGAGCTAAAGCTGCCTTGTACAATTATGTTATGCTTCATACCTAAAATAGTTGCATATGCACTGGAGTGTCTACAAAGGTAACTCTAGATAAAAATGGTTTGGATTGGAAGACTAGGAATATTTTGTCATTGGAATTGTGTTCTACAAATAACACTGAAACTGGTTACAGGACTGAGCAATGATCTCCCTCAGAGGTCTTCCTTGTAGTTTGGAGTATGGTCACCTTAATGTATGTGATTCCAATGAGGGATTGTTCAGTACAAGGAGAATGCTAGCTATTAACCATTCTCTTATTTTTAAACTAAGAAGCAGTAAAGCCAAAACTAGTCTGTGTATTCTGTGAGAGGGCTGTGTAGGCGGAATAAAGGACTCTGTGTGGTATTGGTTGGGTTTTTAGTTTGTTTAAACAGAGGACCCTCGGGTAAAATGCTCAGTGAAAAAAAGTGTAATGAAACAGCATTACTACCTCTGACTCCCCACATCAGTAATGGGAGTAGACATGAAGAAGCACCACATGCAATTTGATTAAACATCTGTTGGACCAACAGGTTAGAATTTTCATTTAGACCATGACGTTATCTTCCATAAAAGGATAAAAGTTTTAGTCCAAAATTTATGTTTTGTATGGAATTTAGATCGAACTTTATTGTTTGTACCATAAACTATTTTAAAATGTAGATGCTCAACTGTGGGTTTCAGCCTGTGAGTTGTCTCCCATTAAATGCTGCAGGAGAATCACACCCTTGTTTGGGCACCCAGCTTATGTACCAAAGTTAAGTGGCCAGCATAAACCACTTAGTTCAACGCAAAGTGAAATAATTCCAAGCTTGTGACTGCTGTTTTTGAAGATCTAGAATGCTTCTACATGGCTGTAACACTTTACCTGCTGTAGAGATGTAGCTGACCAAAAGTCAAATAAAAGTTGTGTCTTCTCAGTGTCATAAATTCTGTGAGCTTCAGTTGCATTTAGGGACCAGTCTAGAGACCATTTTAATGGTCAAAATTTCTTTTTGCAGCAGAGACAGAGGCAAAACAAACCCCAAAAGTTACCCAATATATTTGTGAGTTTACAAATGCACCGCAGTTTGTCATCACAGAATTGTCTTAGCAATTTGGTCCCAGGAAGCTATCCTTCTTTTAATGTCCAAGTGACATAATGGGAGAGCAAGGGGCTTGCACAGTGGTGTGTGTGTATTTTCTAAGGGCATATTCTAGTGTGCTGCATAGAGTAATGCAGTACTAAAATATGATCAGGAGTTTTCCAAGGAAGTTTGGCTTTAATTCCAGTTTAAACCCATGCAGGTGCAAACAAACTCCACCCATCTTTAACTTGTATTCAGTTGTAGAAGCAAGTACTAAAGGCAGCAGAAGCAGTGTAGAGCTAACCAATTCAGTCAGGAAACTGGCAGAAGCATCCTTCATTATATTTTACCTACAGTCCTCTTTGCAATATTGCAGAATTTAATGAGTTCCAGCTTATTGTAATTTACAGTAAAGACTTATTTAATGAAATAAAACTGAAAAGGTTAATAACAATGTGTTAAAAGCTAGCATAATGTGTATTTAGAGTATAGGCAGGGTGAGCTTTTTTTCACTGGCAGGATGTTTGCAAGAGAGAAGAAGTCCTTATCTGTAGCTTCCACAGTCTAGAGGTGGTTGGTATGAACCATAAAGTTTACAGCAGGTTGCTTGGATTTTTTAGGACACTTTTTTTTTTCTGTGGGTGGGGGATAAGTTTATAAATAGTCCATGGCTTAGTTTTTAAGCTTTATAAAAAAGCTTAGGAAAATAAATGAAGTACTGAAGGGGAGGGAGTGCTGTTGACTGCCAGATAAGAGGAAAAAATACAGAGTGAAAACACTGATGAGGATGGTCCAGGGAATATTTTGTAAGTAAAACCAAGAGAAGTGTCATTGCCTGCATTTTTTATTTGGTAAATAGGGAAGGAAAATCGAGGAGACCTCCTATCTAGCACCAGTTTTAACTGAGCTTGTATTACTGTGTGGTCTAAGGCTCTAAATGGTACACAGTATAAATCAGTTGTGGTTAGGGAGAGAAAGTGATTTCTTAACCACATTATTTTGTAATGTTAGCTTTGATTTCAACAACTGGCTTGAATAAGCTGCCTAAGAAAATAAACATATTCCAAACCATAAGGCTTTGCAGCAAGTCTTACTGCTACACTACTATACCTGGAGGAAAGCTAAATATCACAGACTGTGCTTCCCTATTTCTTAGTAAAGACTTAATAAGGGAAGCTTGCTGCTTCAACATCCATTTCAGTGAAATAAGCACTCAGCTACTCCAGCTGTTTAACTGAAAACAAAAAAACCCAAAACAACCCAAAAGTATTTACTTGGTATTTCCTTGTGACAGTAGCCTTTCCTTCCATGATTCTAGATTGTAGATTTCTGTATCTGCAGCAAAGAACATCTCCATGGTTAATTTGGAAAATGCTGCATTACTCAGACTAAGAGGTACAGCTGTCTTCCATCGAAGACTGTAGCACCTGGTTTCACAAAGCAAATGAGAACTACCCCTAATTGATTACGGTTTTCTTGTTTTGGGGAAGAAAACCACTTCTATTATGAGTTTAATTTCCTGTGCATAAATCTGCATAACCATTTATTTCACACTCATTTAAAAGCATTTTTCTAATATTGTAAAGATGTTATGATTAAAGACTACTATATACAGAGCTCCATTGCTCTGGGAAGAAAGGCATGTTAATTTCCACAGATTCTATTAATTTTGTTTATTGGTGCTTATCTGCATTATAAATCAATTAAACTCATCAAATTGTGCTAAACCGTCAACTATTCTAACTCAGTTACTTAGTCTACTCTAATGCTGCAGCTGCTGCTCTGCTGACCTGTAAATCTCAACACTGAATATGTAAGTGTAGCAACAAACTTAAATAAGGAAAATATTAATTTTATTTATTAATCAGTTTTATATGCTTTGCTGTTCAGAGTACCTACAGATGTACAGGCACTTTCCACAGGGGAAGGGTTATAATTTGGAGGAAGTGGAACAGTTACCTAAGCAGAGGTTTTTAAATGTATAACGTATATTCTACCAGTTCCTTTAGCTCACTCTTAGCTTTTTTGGTGCTAAATTGCTTTGGATTTGCTAGGAAGATTTCAGTGGGAATTTGGTGGGCTTTGTTTATTTTGTAATCATCTTAACAGGAAATAGCTTATTTTAGACAGAAGGCTGAATACTGCAGAATGGAAGGATCAGGGCCACCTCCTAATGCAATGGTAACTGGTCAGAGAAAACTAAAAATCAATTCTTAACTTTGCCACAACGTCATCCTTTATATTCCTAACCTATGTACTGAAGTGTGTGGCTGAAATATATTTGGTTAGACAGAAGGAACAAGATAAATAAAGTTTACTGTGCTGAAAAACAGCTTTGATTATGCAGTGTAAATAGGTAACCCACAACAAGAGCTGGGGAAAATTTAGTAAGGATTTAGAGTTGGAATATGATTCAGAGGTTTACAGTGCCTGATAGTTTATTTCCCTAGTCTGTTTTTGGGAGGCTGGTGATTTTTTTTTCACTCAGAGAAAAGATAATTCCTATTTTTTCTTGCAAATAAGTATCAAAGATGTTCATTCATTTTCATGACAGAAACCAAAATTGATTTCATCATTAATTTTTTTAATTTTATTTCAGAACGAGTAAGTTCCAAGAGAGTGGAAATGAATTGAGAGTTTAAATTTTTTAAATAAAAAAATTATTTTTCCTCCTTACTATTGTTGTAATTTAAAAATCTACTTAAATCTGGTATGTGGAAGAAACTGTGTGTGAAAATGTCACCTCTAGTGTTAAAGTGGTAGAATAAAGAGCAAATGAGTGATGATTCTTTCATGTTTATTTGTATTTCCCGAGATTATATTATCAGACTTCATTAGCCTAATCAATTGCACTGTGCACTTCATATTGGGAGACCTGTGTTCTTGTGCTGTTTCAGACCTAGATTGCTGATCTTAGGTTGATGATTTATTGGTAATTTCCTTGTTTTTCCAAATAATTTTCATGGCGCTGTTTCAGGCAGGGATCCTCTTACCCAATAAATTGGCATATTCATTTTAAATTTCTTTGCTTTTTGTAGATAATGATGTGAGAAAACATTGCCAGGTGAATTGCAAGACAAGTACTTTTACGTGGGGAAGAACTGTGCAGTGGCTACTGTCAGTTTTAAGTGTTTCCTTTCCTGTTCTTGGTTCACACTGAGGGGAAATTGAATTTGTAATTGCTCAGGACTGGGCATTTATGACCTAGGAATGGAATGATCTGGCATGGAAGGCAAGAAGGCCCAACTGGAGGAGGGATTAAACTGGCTGGAAGCAGGAATGCCAGAGACAGAGCAGCTCCTTGTGAGTGAGTGAAGTTTCCTGTGCTGAGAAGGTTTGGGAGAGCCACAGTATTGTCTTGGAGTGATCCTAGAATTCCAGGGGAGATGTGGGGCTGGGGGATGGACCCAGCACCAAGCTGATTTACCCCATGGTGATGCTTTCAGGAGTGGTGCTGGTGCAAGTGTAGGAATCTGATTTCTGACACAACTTTGCAGACTTCTTGTGGAACTCTGTGGTTGTAGGACTCTTCCCAAGGCACTGCTCATTTATTTTCTTCTTCTGAGAATGTTCAATGGCTCATTTAAAGCACACCTTGCCAGTGCTTAACATACTTTTGTAA
Source organism: Calypte anna (assembly GCF_003957555.1). Classification (NCBI taxonomy): domain Eukaryota; kingdom Metazoa; phylum Chordata; class Aves; order Apodiformes; family Trochilidae; genus Calypte; species Calypte anna. Next base: position 8,115,635 of record NC_044247.1, read on the forward strand.
GAAGTGAGCCTAAAGACAGGTTCTGTGGCAAATCTGCAGATTTTTTTTACTTTCAAGGTTTATTGTTGCAGGGTCTATGCTGCAAAATGAGAAGTTTAAAGACCTGCAAACTATACCTGGGTTATCTGACAGTTTATGTGCTGAAGTGCTACAATTTGCAAAGATGAAGAGGGGGGACTTGTTTTCTTTGAGCATCAGAAAGCAATGGAAGCACTTGAATTTCTTCCTTGATAAGCACTTAGCACTGCTTAAATTTCTAGCTCTGTAGCTAGGTTACCCTCTCCAAATGTGACTGCACCTGATGTTCCCAACTGTTATATAAATACCTACAGCATGTATACGTGGGAGTTGAAGTTCCAGTCTGTTCTGCCAGAGAATACCCTCTTTTTGCACATGATTAAAGTACCCATGACCAAAAAGATGGACTTTCACTAAATCACCCGTTCAGTCTTGTGGATAGTTCTGAGTGTATGCCCTTTGCTTTTGGTTTGATCAGAAGTTCTATCCTGGCCCTGAGAAATTTTTTTACAGAACTATGCTTAATAGAATCCCAGGCATCACATTTGGGATCATCTGTTCTCAAACTGTTAGGAAATTTTCACTTGATTCAGAAGGCTCTGTATTTTTTTTGTTCCTCTTGTTAAGACTTTTTAGGGTAACTTGCCTTTTTAGGGCAGGCTACTGAATTATTTCAGTATTATCTCTGGCTTCTGATTTTATGAATACTAGAAACCTGTAAGGCCAGATTCAGTATGGCAGTAGTCACCACTGGAGAGAACTGTGTTGCTCTGGAGACAGGCTTCCTGTCTTTTTTTCCTTTTTATATTGCCTCTTTAAATGAGATGTTGCATTTCAGAGGATGAATGTAGTAAAATATTTCTTTGTGTATTCCCCTAGTTGTTAATAAAATAAATAAGATCAGGGAAGTCAGTGCATTTCTCAGCAAAGACTTATCTTTTTTTATTCTGCTGTGTTCGTTAGAGTGAATTTTCAGTTTAATGCTGCATCAGACTGCCTTTATATCTACCTTTTCTATCTTTTTCATATCTTTTAATAAAGCAAGACAAGGGTGTGGTTATCATGAGGATATACTTCTGGAATAGTATAATAAATGAGGTCTTTATGGGAAGCTGGAAACACTGATGATCTATGGCTTTCCACAACACTCATTAGGCATACACATCAATGTGTAACATCCCATAAATTATATTACATGCTGTAAAAAGCCATAAATTGTCATTTTTAGTGTGAGTTATTATCACTGAAGACTTTTATTCCCTGCTGCTAGTGCGAGTTTCTGCAGCTTCCTCACCAATTCCCTGACTAATGATTTCAGCAACTGCAGGAAGGAGACCCAGAGATACAGTTGCTGATTAGGTAGCACAATTGCCTTAAAGCTGTTAAGTCAGAGGTTAAACTACTTTATAAAGAAAATATGATCTACTTGCGTGGTAACATCCTTAACTTGAGCATTTCTGAATATCATGGAGAGAAACTGTATTATTTTTCTTCACTCTTGTTAGTATCTGCCTACTGAAAACCAGAAATGTTTTTAAAATAACTACAGCAGTTTGCACTGAACAGTTAGTTCCAGCAGAATGAAGGTAAACTCAGTCCTGTAGGGCAATTCAGGCTCTCCCCTTGATCTCTGCCCATCACAGAATTTGCAGCAGTACCTCAGGGAGATTTTGCCAATATTATGTATGCTGTAGAAAATTGTAGTACTTTTAAGTGGTGAGTAATACCCTGTGTTGCAAGTGAACTTAAACAGAGCTACATAAGGTGAGAGCATTGCAGGTAGTACTAGTTTTTGGGGTTTTTTTGGTTTTGTTTTGTTTTTTAATGCAGCACTGCTGTGGAATTTGGCTCCCAGGAAGCTTTTGTGTTCTTCCAAATTGTAGTGGTTTTCATTTCTGACGCTGTGTGGAGGCTCATGCAGCAGGAAGACCAGAAATGATGTATCACAATTTACCTAGTTTAATTTTAGACTCTTTTGGGGATACTTTTGTTTGAAAAGTGAATGCTACCTTTCAGGCTGCTGGCTATAGAGTCTCATTATGAAAACTAGACACTGCAGCTGGCAAATGCAATGCAAAAACAAAATAATGTATCATGGCTTTTACAAGAAAAGCCTGTTTTTCCTGGAAAATAGTTGTGTGTGCCATGGTTTTTAGAGAAATTTTTCTTTGCCACACCTTCATTAAAGCATAGTTTATCAAGTAGCTTTCTTCATCCTCTTCCACTTCAGGGTATTGAAGAGAGAGAGAGAGAGATCTTTTTAAAAACCATTGTGGTAATCCTGTCTTAGGCATGATGAAAAGGATAGTTCTGATAAAAATCGACTATAACATTTTGCTGGCCATTTCTGTTCCATTTTAAGAGCTTTTTTGTATTCCTCCATCCCCCCAGCCCTTACCCTGCTGACTATATAGTATTTCTGGCTAAATTATGCCCTCTAGTGAGTCAGTTTGGTGGGATTAAAATGGCAAAGCTTTGTCATAACTTTATTATACTGTCCTAGGCAGAAATCCTTCGTTCTCTCTTGCTTCCCATTCACTGCGATTCCAACTGTGTCAGCACATTCAATGTCTGTTTATCAGTAACACAGCCATTCTTCCACTTTTGCACAAACTAACTGCAGCTGATACTTAATCATAAATATCTCAAAGAAGATAGAGTTAAATTGAAGTGATACAAATTACTTGAAAATTATCCCACAGTTGAGATACATACACTGCATTTATTTGCTTTGTATCAATGAAATTTTCATGGAGCACATACATACATACATACATACCCTTTCATTCCAAAATGAATGGTTAGAAATATTTGGAAACGTCTGAAAAAAAAATTTCAGTTTCTAGCTCACATTAGTTAACAGCCCTAGCTTGTAGTCTAGGATTTTCAAGAGTCCAGTGAGAAGTCACCTATGGCAGGAAGTGTGGTAATATCTTGAGATGAAAGAGGTTTTGTTAACAAATTCTTTCTTCTTTTTTCTTCCCTGTGTAACAGTAATTTCTAATAATGAGAAGAAGAATTTTTTAAAATGTCTTTTTGTGTTAGTTTCTATCTAGTATTTCAAAACTGGCTATGTTATATGTCAGTTTGAGAGTGTTGTTTATCCATGCTGGCAAATCCCACCAGGTGAATAATAACTACTTTTGTACAATTTTGGGGGGGGAAAGGTCTGGTAGTGTACACACTTACTAGACCTCTGAAAACATTGCAATCTTCTTCACTAAATATGATACTGCCTGAAATAGTCAGTAATTGTTCTAGTCAAGCAAATAAAATAGGGGTTTTGAAGGATTAACTTAGAATTCACTTAAGGGACAAGAGCATGTTGAGTGAATGTTGTTTATTTTCTTTTGCCTGTAAAATAAATTGCTACCTTATTAGCTGTAGAGTTCCTTCAACTCAGTATTTCTAAATACATGTGGTTTAATAATTCCTAGGCAGTCTATTTGTGGGCTTTTTAATAACAGATGTTGTGGCTAGTATAACTTTAAGGATTGATATTGTACCAAAAAAAAAAAAAAAAAAAGCTATGAAGCTGTAAAATTATAGGAGCACTTTATGACTGCCAATCAGCAGGTAATTAAAAAAAATAAATTGGTGGACATGCTTCAAGGGAGTAACAAGGTTGACAAGACTGCATTGTTTGCCTTCAGCAAGGTAATTTGCTAACAAAATGCTGTGTGTCAGACCTTTTGATTCTTATTTTCACCTCTGTGCTGAAGGTTTTAGAGAATGAGAATAAATCTCAGAACAGCAGGTAAGAGATTAAAAAAAGCAGAGTTCTTGTGAACCAGGAGGCCAAATGCTGACAGTAGCAATGATTACTGGGAAGAGACAAAAACCCAGCAGACATGCTTTGGGCATTCAGGAGATGGTATTGATAGAAGAGTTCCCACTGGCCAGAAATAAACAGGTTCTTGAACATGGTAGAAAAAATAAGTGATGAAACATACTGAACAATTCTGAATAAATACTTTACAGTGGATAATGTATGCAATGAAACTAATTTTTCTTGTAAATGTTTTTTTTTAAGTGGTTAGTAGAATAATTTTTAATAAAAGGACTTTTAGATTAAATATTTACAAGTCACTTATAATGGTGGGAATTCAGATACTTATATATACCATTGGTGTAACACTGTACGTGGAATTTGCATAACAAAACTTTTGGACTGCCTACTTCTGCAAAAGTGAAAAAAACATTAATGATGGTTCAGAAAAAAAAAGGCAGCTTGTGCCGAGAGAGTAAATTGATTTTAGTTTTTTCCCCTCTCCCATTGTATTGTGTGTATATATTTTTGTTTCTGCATTTAGACCTATGATATCTTTTGAATTGTTATGAAGATGGCTGTTTATCAATTAACTGAAAAGGAACTCTGTAACTATTGCACTTAGATCAGGATGTTTCATCTTTGGCTTTGCACACTCGGAACTGATGCTTAGCTCTCCAGTCCTCTCTTGTGCTGCTGCAGTGCTTCAGGAAACAGAGAGGTGCTTTAAATAAAGCTCAAATGTTTTTCCTGGAACTAATCAGAATAATTCTAGGTAAATGTCAAGTGATTGTCATCTCCTGTGTGTGGAGTTCTGCAGTGGATGTGCTTGGAGAAAGCTTAGATCAGAAAACTGACTGTGTAGAATACAATAAAATGTTTGGGCATCTGATGTCTTTCTACTTTCTCACTTGAGTTGTTTCTTTGTCAGCATTATATGTGGTTTCTCGTATCAAGATAATTATAGGAATTCCTGTTTATAATCAATTATGATTTTGTTCCTTGACAGACACCTAGGTCCTGTGGCACCAAACACCATTTTTTGTTATAATTTCTGGGCAGTAGTTGGTATCAACAGCTGTAGCCCTGGAAATGAGAATAGCTGGGGGCTGGAGCCATGTCTATGTGTGTGCAGGTTTTGTTGTGCTTGTTGGTCAGAGGAAACAGTGGTGACCAGAGCTGTGTCACTGGAGGTGATGGCAGAAGCTGTGACTGGCAGGCTGTGTGCTGCTGAGGGTCTCTTGCCATGGCAGGTGATAGTTTGGTGGTTGCCAAGTGGTTAAGCCAAGAGGTTTAGTTCTGAGGGTGGTAACTGGAACATACAAAGGACAGAGAAACCCCTCCTTAAGCCACAGACACTAATAAATAACACTAACAAACAGCATGAAGGAATTAATGACAGTGAATGCACACGCACCATTAAGCATAACACAGCTGTTGTGTCCTTGGAGTTCATGGTTGAGCTTTGCTGTGCTAATAAAGAGCTTAGATGAATTTTGACCTTACAAAGAATGCTTTAAGTCAGACCAAATCGGCTCATGCTGCAGTCAGTCCAACTGAATTAAAGCTCTGCAGTTCTGAGGAAATACATGATTTTTAACAAGTGTGGCAGAGTGACACAGAGGTTGTTTTGTGCTTCTCTGAGTACAACAGAAAGTGACTTTGCCTTCCAGCTTTTTCTTGTACCTCCCTAAACATGGATTAAAGGATTTGTCTAATAACATTCTCTCTGAATTTGAGCTTAAAATTGTATATTTACTGTAAAAAATAGCGGATTCTGAAACAGTTTTTACTTTCATGTGGGTCAGTGACCTAGAAGTCTGTTTTATTGTATTTCCATTGGTGAACAGATTATTAGAAATTTTGTAGGTAGCATGATGTTGTTACTATGTGTGACCACCATTATCCACTTTCAGCTTCAGTAAGTGTTTTACACTGAGTTTCTTGTTTTGTTTTAGAGTTTTTAATCGAAGTCTTGAATCTCACAGAACAATTGAAGTAACTTTTTTTTTTTAAATGGAATATGGGCAAGTTTCATCTGGGGTGCAAATTTGTATACCAGTTTTTGTTTTCTTTTTTTTTTTTTTCTTCCTTTAAAAAAGGAAGAGTAAGGTATATTTGCATAAAAGAAAATCATGAAGTAACATCAGATCAATACTTTGCTGTCCTTTGCAAAGTTGGGGAGAACGAAGTCTGTAATATGCTCGAGTGAAAATGCAGTTGTCATTCCAAACCACTTGGGGGAGGAAGGAGGAGCAGTGGGTGTGAGTGGACAGCAATGCTATGGGAATAGCTGTCAAACTATATTGATTGCTTCTCTACAGCTGCTTCAGAGGACTTCTGCTCCACAAAATCAATAGGAGCTGTTTGTCAGTCTTAGCAAATAAAAACGACAACTAAAATTTTAAAAGTTGAAGATTTACGCTTTGAAATTATACCCACGTGTGTTTTCATATTTCTAAATAATACATGGATTTTTTAAAAAAAACTTATTGAAGTTTTTTTCATTAGTTTTACCTGATTCAGTTTTGTCAATCTGGAAATGTTAGTTACTGCATTAATCTTTGCTAATTTGTTCAGAGTAGAATTTCATTGCTCGCTAATCTCTTGTGGTTTTTTGTGCATCACTGTTTAGCTGCACTTTAGACTATTGAGTTAATATGTGGTAAATAGATACAATTTGTACTGGTTTGCAGTAATTACAATGAATTAATTGAGCTCCTCTAGTGTTTTTGCTAAGTACAATAATGTGTTAGTACTTAATAGCTTTATCTCTCAGTTTTGATGATTCTATAGCTGTAATTGGACTTTTACATAAACAGTTAAAGTATTTCTTTCAGTTATATTTTCTTTTTTACTAGCCTAACATTTTAGCAACATTTTTGGTTGAGTACAATTTCTCCTGCTCTCCAGCAGTCCTTAATGGGAAGTATTCATATATACTTTATACCTATGGAATCACCGTGGGGTTTGCTTGTAAAAGAGCAGTGTCATAAATGCATTCATCAGTGTATGATGAATTTTCCTTGAGTGACTCCTTTGCTTACAGCTTTTCTAATAGGAAACAGCTTACTGATAAGATTCAGCTTTAACTTAGCATTACATTTGCTCATCAAAGTTTGTCAGAGTTTTGCTCTTCTTGGGTCATATGTTCCAGGCCTCTGATGGAACAGAGGCCTTTGTCTCCCTTACTGAACACACTACAGTTTCTCAGTGTGTGTCTCAAAAAGGAGGAGGGTGTCCCAAGTGGCCAGTACTCCAGATATGGTCTCATGAGTGCTCAATAGAGAGAGTGGCCACTCCTTCCTTTTTGGTAGCCACACTTCTTTTAATGCAGCCTGGCACCTATTTGGTCTTCTTCACTGCAAGGCATTGATCATGTTCAATCTTTTAAAAGCTCTTCTTGAGCCAGTTACTGCCTCACCTCTCCTGCTGTGTGGGGTTATGCCAGGCCAGATATAGGACTCTACATTTGCCTTTTGTGAACTTCATGAGCTTCTTGTCAGCCCATTTCTCAAGGCTGTCAATTTGTCTCTGAATAAAAGTTCTGCCCTTCAGTGCATTGCCATGAATTTGAGTGCATTGTATCCGGTAGTCCAGGTTGTTAACAAATTTTCTATCCCCATCATAGTCCACTTTTCCAGTCCATGTCTATCAAATTTGTTTATAGGGATACTACGGATAATTCTGTCAGAGTATTCCTGACATGCTATTTTGAAAATGGTGTGATAGTATGGTTTACTGTTTTAAAAAGGTAGTTATAGTTGGAGGATAAAGACAATTTTTGGAACATAATTATTTTTACCCAGAGCAGAAGCAACAGTTACTATGTAGAAGGCTTGGCTTTCTAGCAAGGAAAAGGTTGGGTTTTTTTGTATAATTATATTTCTGTAAGGGTGGGGAGTCTTTGAAGTCTCTGCAGGAATCAATCCACATAAAAATTTAATAAGTATACCACCTTGCTGTTTTAATTGTGTGGGATCAAATGAAAAAATGCAGAATGCTTGGTAGCCCAGCAAGTTCTAAGGTATTCCTGTATTAGTGAACTTCTTGAAGCTGTTCATCAAAGTTGGAAAGAAAAGGAAAAATTAAATGTTTTTGAGGAACTAGCTGTGGTTTGTAGGCTATTTCTGCACTTTTCAATTGAGCAAGGATAATAAGCAGGACAGTAACATAAACAAGGAAAATTAAGCAGAGCAGTGGCATGACTTTACTTCTATGCCAAGGTATTTTCCAGATTTTAAGTAACAACTGAAACAGCAGGAGACTTTAATGATGTAGTAAAGTGTGGTAAATCTCTTCTTTGAAGCAAGGGAGTTTAGTAGGACAGAAAGGGAAAAAGCAGAACACAGGGGTAAGTTAGAATTTAAGACAGCTTACCAATGAGGTGTAATTTCTAGATATTTTCTCTAACAGATACCTAAAGGACCAAGAGCACTATGTCATGAGCATGTTTGTCCTTCTGCAGGTGGACATGCAGCCTCCCCTTTTCGGTGTAGTCCTGTGGGTACAGCTGTGTAACTTTACAGAGGGTTTCAACTCTTGAAAACAGTGTACTAAAGGTTACTCCTTGTCATAGAGTATTGTTCTCAAAGATATTTCAGTACTAGATGTGCAGGTTTCCATAATTTTTCTTCATAATTTTCTTTAAAATTTCTACATAATTTTTGCTCAGTGTGCACATCACCCAAGAAAACTTTTCTCTTTTAGCACCTTGATTAGAACTTGGTTCATGAAGGTTAAGAAGGAATTTGCAGAAGGAATATTTCTCTCTAGTGCATGTGAAAAATAAAGCTTTGTGCATTAAATATAACAAAAATTAAAAAATGCATGTGTGTGGGTAGGAAAGGAAGTTAAACATTGATCTTGTTATAAAATTGACATTGGGCTTGACAACATAAAGCTGCCCAGAAATTAATGTTTTAACTTTTTGACTTGCTTTTCTGAAAACTTCACTGCCTGTGTAGTTTCAGAGTATCCCAGTATGCTAAAACTCCAAGATGTCCATGTCCCTCTTCCCTTAGCCTGTGGTAGCAGTGTGTCCCCTCATTGCTTCACATCAGTGGCTTCCTTGACATGGGATAGATGCTCTCTGGTATTTGAAACAGCTTTTCAGCCAAGTTCATGGGAGAGATAGGATTCTTTGAATAAAGAGTGATGAGTAAACTAAAAAAGGAAATGCAGAAAACTCTTCCTGTGCATCTGAAAAACTGCTTGCAATAAAATTCTTAGTATAACTTTTATCACAGCATGGGCCTGAATTACTAATGTAGAAAGACAGAATGCAGTAGGCTTAACCATGAGATGCATTGTTTCCTTTAAATATAACTCTTGTAGGAAGAATGTCATGGATAAGTGTGGTCTCTGTTATTCATTCTCCTCCATAATTTTTTTTTTTGTTTGAAGAAAGATTTCAGCAGGAAGTTATGAAACTTAGAGCAAGCTTGAGAACATAAAATGTATTTCGAGCTTTTTGTAGTGTTTTACAGAATTATTGTTGAGATCATGAACCCTTCTACCTGAAAGAAAAGGGAAACAATCCTTGCTCTGATCTAATGCTTAACCTAAGAACTGCTTTGTCATGTGTGATACCTTAAGAATATTTCCAGTTCTATTGTTGCAAATGTTTTACCATGTTCAAATCGTGAATCCTTCCTTATGGAAGGATTTAAAAAGAATTTAAAGAACTTCTTTTGTGTTTGGTTTTTTGGAACTATTTTTTTGGGGGGGGGACTATGTATTTATTAAAAAGGATTGAAACTTTGGCCACTAACTAGTCCAGAGAGAACGTCATAAAAATATCATTAAAATTATGTGCATTTCGACCTGGGATATGACAGTTTGTGGTATTATACTGCAGCATGATACAAAGATAATTCAGGCTTTCCTATTTATCTTTCAGACAAACAGATAAGATAAAGCAAAAATAGATGAGTAGCATTAGGAGGAAGAAGATAAATTTTTGTACTTGTTCAATCTGTTTTCCACAAATGGAGCTGAAGTTTTATTTTGGTTACAAAAGGCCAGATGAGAATATGTGAATAGTTACTGTTCTATCTTGATTTGACTTCTCAAAGCCTTGTAAAAAAATAGCAATGCTACCCTATTAACCAGCATAGGTTGACTATTATAGTCTCTTATAAACAAATTTCTGATTGTTTACTCTGTGACATATCAGAAATCTGTCTCACTGATGATATTGGCAAAGTATTGAAAGTGAAATGTGTTTTCATTACAATTAATGAAATTACTGAATTTAGTGCTGTACATTTTCCCCTTTTATTGCAGAGACTGGAAAGAGATATATTATGAAAGGGCAGAACTGGAAAAGCTGGTGGAGAATGTGGGATGAAAAGGGAAAACAAACTCTTGTGTGATGAGGGGCTGTGTTTGTACTGCGGAAGAGGTTGATGAAGATGGAAGGCAATGTTGTCTTGGTGATGAGTTAAATTTGAAAAAGATAATATGCTCTTTACATATGCAGAAGGCAAATGTTATTTCTGTTGTTCTGACTGTTGGTTGCTATGGTAATGAAAGGAATTGACCAGTAAGTTGAATTCAGTAGCTCTAATATCAGTAGGTGTTTATTAAGCTGTCTGTAGTAAGACAATATCAGAACACCAGGGACATCTATTTTGTTACTACTTGCCAATTTTTAGTGTAATTTTATTCTCTGTAGCTATAGTTTTAACCCCCTAGAATACTGAGAACATCTTTTTCCTGCTGTCTCCTTTGGTTTTGCTTCCAGAGTTTGTTGTTCAGATGTATAAATTTGTTTTCTTTTTCCTCTTGACATGATGGATGTTTGTTTCCGTTTGGAATATGTCAGAGTTTATGTTATTGAAGTTTGTCATTTTTAAAATGTGCAAAGACTGCATAAGACTAAATTACAAACATATCTTTTTGGAGTGGGTTTAATGAGGGCCTCTTTATTAAGCTGAGAATATGTGAAAAATCATATACACAGAGCTCTGCTGTATAGCTGTATTGGCAAAGAAAGACTAGGTGAGATAGATCATTTTTATTTCATGTACTTGGGACTTGTGGTGTGATATTATTTGCAGTATACATTTTAGAAAGAAAACATTAAATCATCAGTTAAAATAGATTATGTTGCAGTTAACTGTGCAGTTACTTCTGTATTATATTGCTATCATGTATTAGAACCTTGCAGCTTAAAAGCAGTGGCATTTCATACTGATGGCAAAATTATTCTATGTCAAGTTTAGAATTAAGGGTTATGTTTCTTTTGAACTCTGCAAACGTAAAATCTAATTCTGACTTCAGATTGCAAGGTATGCACATGTGTTTCTCAAGTAACCCATCTCCTATAAAATACCCTCTCTCCCCAAGTCAGAATGAACAGCAGAGCCTTAATTTAATCTTAAAGGCCAGTCCTTCAAAAGTGATGTCAAAAATGAAGATCACAAGATTGTAGTCTAAATAGAAATTCTGAAGGTATATTGCATTTTGGGCTTACATTGTTCATCCTCTAGTTTTTGAACTCCTTAATTTATTATGTTATGCCTCCCGACTTTGATAACATAAGAGCTGAAGCTATTTTTAAATCCAGCTTTCTGATATCAGGAACAGGGCTTTAAGAGAAAAAGAGCAATCACAAAGGTAAATCTTACTAGAGTTTCATGCTACTGATAGAAGATAATGCTTGTGCTTGGCAAGCCTTCTGTAGTTGCTTTTATGTTTCTCTTTTTAATTATTTTTTTAGTATATATGTAGCCCTATACAGGTTAATAGAATTGTAGAAAGGTAATTCAAATATTAAATAAAATTTTAGATCCCTGAGCTATTTATTATTGTTTTGAAGTGAGTTGTCACTGTTTGGTGCTAATGAAAACTTTAAGTTTTGTTTTCTAGATTTATTTAAGGAAACCAAAACTAGTGTACAGTTCATTCTCTATTCTGAATTGAAATTTATCTCTTGTAAGTTGAGCCTTAGGCCAGTGTGGGTTTCTTGGTTTGGTTTTCTGTTTGGTTATTTTTTGATTTGTGTTGTTTTGCTTTGTGGGGTTTTTTGTTTTGTTTTGTGTGGGTTTTTTTGTTTGTTTGTTTGTGGTTTCTTGTTTGTTTTTGTTTTTTTGTTTTTTTTTTCCTCTGGTTGGCTTGGGGTTTTTTGGTTGGTTGGTTTTGGTTTGTTTGTTTCTAAGAGGAATTGTTATGTAGAGTTTTACCAAGATGAACTTAGCTGCATAAATTAACACTGAGTCCAAGTGTCAGGGAAAAGTCAAGAGAAAGAGTTTTGCTTGCTCTGTGAGTCAAACCTATTATAAAATCAACTGCAGTTCTTTCATCTCTTGTGTGGGAAAGGTGAAGGTGAAGCCAACCACTCAAATATTTCATTAGTGCTCATTCCCTCCCGGGGTGACCACATTGCAGTAGCTACTTAATGAATTAATCTCTATGTAAGAAAATATTGGGAGAAAAAATATTTTTCTGCTCAGGTGGAAGACGAGCTGGGAGTGCAGACAGCTACAGTAATGGAACTGATGTAATTTAGTGGCTCTTGTGTGTGCTTTGTCACACTCCCCCTTTCCACTTTGAGAAGGAACTGAATACAGCGTTGGAACAACCCCGAGGCACTGGAAAAGAGCGGGTGTTAAACAGAGCAGAGAATGGGTGCTCTGCAAAGAATTTTGCATTAGCTTTCCAAACCTTTGTTTGGTGTTTTACTGCTTTTAAACTAGTGCTGTTACACTTTCCGAAAGAATGCACCAGAGGAATAAATGAAAAGTGGGGTAGGTAGAGCATGAAGTTGGGACTCCCTCGAACCTTGAAGAGTGGCTCTGCCATTAAAGGGACCCAGATTGTTCTCAGCAGCAGAGCTTGGTCTAAATGCTAAACCCCTCTAGGGTAAAGCTGCCATTTCACTTGGTTCTGTGTGTGTGTGAGATGTTCATTATGATAACAGATTTTGTACAATTACTGTGTCAATTTCTGCAATAGTGCTGTATTCCATGTGGTTATAGGAATGCTGGGGAGGATTCCTTATTGCAACTTAGTTTGCTTGTTGGCCTGGTGCTTTTTAAAGTCACAGTGCATTCCTGAATCTAGTGGTTCGTATGCAGTAGTTTCCAATAGCAGAATATTTATTTAGCAGCTGAGTTAAAAATATCAAAGAATTTATTGGACTGAGTTCCAGGAAATTTTTAATATAAATTCTTAGAAAAGACCCTATACTTTTGGCAGTATTAATTTGAAAACCAAATACAATAGAAAGGTTTTCAAGTGTGGTGATTTGGAACTGCTGGAATACATTTATTTGGAATATTTATTTGGAATAAGAGGAGTAAGTGTAATAAATATACAGGTAGGGTAACTGATTTCTGTCTTAAATCATGATGTGGTCATACTGTTTTAAACATTGCAAGGTCTAGTAGAAATATAGAAAAGACATAGCAACTTTTTCCCCCTCCCAGTGTTGTACTGGTGAGCTGCTATAGGGCAGATAAAGCCTTGCATTACTATTTGTGGAAGAGGCATATTCCTGACTGTATGCCAGCAGTTTTTAAAGCTTATCTGGTGTTCCTTGAAGATGACATTGATGCACTTATTTGATATGCAGTACCCATGAGAATGATGTCTTTCATTTGAACTTCATATCTTGACATATATGACAACTTCAGAAGTTAATCTGGCACATTTCAGACCCTCGACTATTTTCCCAGCAATCTTCTTCAGTGTTTTGTGTTTGGTTTGGGTTCTTTCTTTTTTCTTTGTTTTAAATTGTCACACCTAGTCTACCAGGTGTCACAAAGAAGTACCATCACCATCTTCTTTTTGAAAGTTATTGTTCAGTGCTGCTTTCCCTGTAAGTGGTGAATCTGTGTTTATTCAGTATTTTTTTTTGTGTTCACATCTAGATGCTAGAATATTTACAACAATTTATCTCCTTTTCAAATTCTTAGGTTTTCTTTTTATTTTTTTTATAGTTGATCAGGGTCTAGAAGCTTAATATTCTTAATTTGTTGGGAAAAAAATTACACATCCAGCGTGAATGTAAAAAATATTTTAAGGCCAAAGAATTATGCATAAGATACTGGAGAGTGTCTCTTTTAATTTTAAAAATTAAAGCTATTTAATATCTTTTTGTCATTGTGAAATTCATGATTATATTCAAAAAGGTCATAAAAAAGCTAGGGGATAGGACTGCTCTCTTCCATCTTATTATTGATGGAATCAATAGATTGGCCTATCAACGGGTGTTTTGTGCTGTTATTGTTTAATATTCTGGTTTGCATCTTCTGGGCATCAGGCAAGGAACTGAAAACGGGATTAGTTCAGTTGGATAAAACTGGAGATTTATCCAGCTGAATTCCTGTGTCTGGGAGTCAGTCAATTCCAGAAATCTGTTGAGAGCATCACAACAATGGAAGCATTTCCCAGTTTCTCTTTTCAGACATAAATCTGTATGGGAGAATTATAGGTATTTCCTGGTGTGAGGTTTGTAGGTGTGTTAAGGACCTGGAAACGTATGCCAGCTTTTGGAGCTTGAAAACAAGGCAAAAATTGTCCCCTAGACCCTTGGGAAGCTCCCAAAACTTGCCTTGTTCTTTTGAGTTGCAGGTTGAGGAATGTGATCTCTCACCCTTTGGCACTAGGAGAAGGCTACAGAGCAGATCCTGCTCTCTGGGCAGTTCTGTTGTCAGTTTTGTGAATCAGTAAGAAATGTCACTTGTGATGTAGGACATAGGTCCTGTGTCACTGAGTGACATAGGAACATCTGGGAACATCTTGACAAAAGTCTGGGGAGTGCTAGTACAGTCTTGTTGTTGTCTCTCTTCAAATAAAAGCATCAAAACCAGTGTTTCTTGCACTGCATTTCCTGGTGACCTTTCTCTTTTAGACAGCTTTATTGCAATATTGTGGTTTTTGTTTGTTTTTTTTAATTTCTATTTTTTCTTTTCAGAATGCCGAATGATACTTCTCAATTCCTAGCTGTTTTAGTGTTTATTTGTTATTGTGATTATTCTGGGGGGAATCATCTCCTGGGGATGTGTTGAATCTCTCTGAACTTTACATCTGGCTAACTGTAAACGTTTTAATGTGTTACAGCCCTCAAGTGCTGATAATCTGCCTGTGAACAAAGATGAAAATAGGGTGATCTGAAGTCTGTCCTTTAGCCATGTTGCCTCTTTTTTACTCTACAACAGCTAGCAGCTATTCCAGTTTGTTACTGTGAGACAAGCTGTTAATGCAGCCTTTGTCATTTCAGTTTTTCACACTTTTTTTTCTTTGTAACAGTCTTTGCCATTTCAATTTTTCGCACAGTTGTGCGTGTGCTTCTCTTGATACAAGAAATGTGCTGGAAGTGAGGACTTATGTTGCCAGGCACCTGCCACTGGCCATTCATTTGTAAGAACATATTAGTTGTGAGTAGATTTGCTTGTGTTTTGGCTTTTTCGTTTGTTTGTGGGTTTTTTTTTTTTTTTTTTTTTTTTCTTTTTTTTTTTTTTTTTTTTTTTTTTTTTCTTTTTTTTTTTCCTCTTTTTTTCTTTTTTTTCTTGTTTCTTTTAAATAAAGCATAACAGGAGGTGTACCTCCAGTCCTGGGGGTGGAGGGATAAAGAAAGCCAAAAAAGTCAGTGCTGTGTTTTGTGCTCATGCAATACCAGGCTGAAGTTGGAGAATGCTGCTTCTCTGTCCTGTTCACCGGGGGTCAGCAGTTGGAAGGCTGTTGCTGTTGCTTGTTTAAGAAGAATAATGCAATCAGTAAATTCCACATGTGTTTTGGGGGGGGTATGCAACATGTATTGCATCACCTGTGACCACTTTGCAACAGCCAGGACCATCACCTACTGCCAAAAAGCTGGACAAGAGCTAGTAAGAATGTTTGCTTAGCTTTGGTGATCTTGATACCAACCTTAAAACTTTCAGGGAAGAGTGAATATTAGTGTTTTAATACCTGGAGGCACAACTGGTACAGGTGATCTCTAAGATATATCATCATCTGCAGAAGAGCTTCCAAATATGAAATTAAACAGGCTGTGCTCCAGATGCATTGACTTGTATAATTCTAGAACTGACTTGAAATGGCAGATTATGGAGAAGTTGAACTGGAAACTAAATCGATCCAGTGCTCTACAGAACCCCCTAATTTAAAAAAAAAAAAATTGAGACAAATTTATCAAACAAAAAAAAGGTCTTGAGCTCAGTCAGAAGCAAATTTGTGTTGCTGAACAATGTGGGTATTAGGCATAGGTTCACTTGGCCATTCTTGTTTGAGAAAAATGCAGACTAACTAAGGAATTGAACAAGAAAATAAAGGGAATGAGCAGGAGAAGCCTAGGTGGGTCCTTGCAAATCTGGAACTTGGGAGATAATGCAAACTAAAAGAATCCTAGAATTTCATCTGACTTGTTTGTTCTATAAGAGAAAATTAAAGCAGTTTGAACATATATGTAAGCTGTACATACTCCGTTAGATTTCTATCTTCTTCTACTAAGAAGGTTATTGGCTTACTTTTAGCTAAAAAATGCTTTAAGGTAAAATTACTGAATCCTGGTAATGAGCTGTTTTAAATTGATGGGCTGCTTGGTGGTGCCAACCTGAGCATAACAGTAGAACTTCAAAAGAGATGAAGATGATTTAAATCAAGGCACAGGTGAAATCATCCCTATGGTCGTCCTAGGGTGTTGCTGACTTGAGAATGTACAAGATTTATATTACTGGGTCTTCTAATTTTGAAAGCTTTCTCTGTCTCCGAAATGAATTATAGGTACTCGGTGGGTGAGTATGAGTGTCAAGATGAATTTATAAATAAATAAAACAGCACCTCCTGAAACCTTGCTTTTTTCTTATTTTATAGCAGTGCTGAGCTCTCCTGCTTTCTCTTAGTCCATCTGATTGTCAAATCCTGTGGTGCCCTCTGGTGGAGAAATAGGAAGTAAATTTGGACCATATTGAGTAGGGCTCATGAAACCTACTCGAAAAAAAACCCAGCAACAGCAAAAGTTCTACGAGTACTCAGAAAAGAATTTTAAAAAGAGGATTTTGTTAGACATATGTGTGTGCAGTATTACTGAATGGTTTCAATGTAGAGAGCAGCCCAAGTTCCTCTTGCATTTTAATGTCTCTCTCAAATTTGTTGTTGACTGAAGGGTTTTCTGTCTTTGTAACATGCACCTATTGTTAAGTGACTTCTTATTTAATAGGTATTGCCCTGCCTTTACAGAGATAACATCAGACATTTTCTAATCCCAAACTTTTAATGCTAAATATGTGTTAAAAAAAACCCAACAGAACAAAAGCTGTAAAGATGGTACTCTGCAGATGAAGATAGTTTCAGAAATAAATTTAAAGATCCCACAAAGGAACAAAATCTGAGCAAAGACTACTGTACTTTAGGAGTGCTCTACAAAGGCTCTAGAGAGTAAGATGATCTGGGTGAATTGCTCTTCTCCTCACCTTCTTATAGACTACTAGAAAGTGCTACAAGTCTCCTTGCCTTTGTTGTCTTTTCTATTATTCTGTTTTCCCTGAGGGAGACTGCAGCATTACACTGCACTTTAAGATGACTGTATCTTGGGACATTTTCTACATAAATGATTTTATATACAAGGAAATCTCTCTAGAATGGAGAGAAAATGAGGGAGGTGACTCTAGACAATCATGGATAATCGGTATAAGTCATTAGGAGCAAAATTCAGAATTAGACTAAAATCTAGTTGTGTGCAGAGAACTTGAAAAACACAGTGATTGGCAATATGTGAAAATAAGTTGCTGAATTTAAAGGAATCTTTTCTCAAGTAAACAAGATGGGATTCTCTGTCTGTTTTCTGTTTGGTTTTAATTGATGAATACTGGAGAAATATGGCAAGTTGTAACTTAAAGCAGTTGATACACCTCTCCAGGATGTCTCCAGTCCAGGAATGCTGTGTTCTTACTGCTGGTTTTGTATTGAGGAGGTGGGTCTTAGAATGTCTATATGAAGCAATTTGGTGTAATGTGAGAGGAATTTCAGGCTGGAAGTTATGTGATAACCTAATTTAAATAATGAAATAGTTTTAATGAACCATTTTCAGGAATACATGATGCACTTGAAATAGCTTTTGTATTATTTATTATAATATTCTTTGTACTTTTTACTGTATCTGCTTTTGCTAAATCAGTGGTGCTTATTTTCATGTGTCAAAAGTTCTACTGGTAAAACAGTTCCAGGACAAAACTTGTCACAGCAAATGGCTTTTAGTGTTGTAATGTCTGTGGGAAGTGAGTAGGATGGGACAAGTTCTTTGGTAAATAAGTAACAGCTTTCCTCAGTGTCACCATGGAAGCCATCTCCTAGCTCTACACGTTAAAAACTGTCTGCTTTTCTTTAGCTTTATTGCTCATCTGGGGAAAAGGAAATGTTCTACTGAAGGAAGATTATTAAAAAAGAGGCTGGCAGTTGGAATCCTTAGAAAGGTGAAATGAAAGTTCTGATTTAATGTGCTAGAATATGTGTTACCAGTGCAGGTAAGGGTTCTGGCAGAATCACATTTAGAGGAATCAGTGCTCCCCAAGTGGTTTAGTGTCTGAGTTGTGATCATCACTGCTTTACAGATTAGCTTTATTTACTACTAATAAATAGAACTAAGAATGCTTTTCCACTGCTAGAAGACTTGAAAATGAAGGATTAGGATGTTAAAGGTTTATGACTTCATCTTCCACCACCCCTGCCATCCTCCCCTGCCCATTATTGGAGGTTCAGATAATGATTTTAGGAAGAGCAGGAACAGCTGAGTAATTAGTTTCTTACTCAGGTGGTAGTCTGAGTAACCCAAACAAAGGGACTTCACTTATAAGAGATTATTTAACTAACATACTGTATGCTGAGCATTTAGCTATATCTAAATTAAAAACTTGAGACACCAATTTAAGATGCTGTTGTTAGGCTACTGCTCAGATCTAGTTTACAGCTATAGTATATCATATAATTACGTTTCTAGTTTTATATTATGAACTTGCTTTGATAGGTGTGGACTAAGCAGAACACGTTATAAGTTGTTATGAATAGTGTTTTTTAAAAAAATAATTCCAGATGGTAATTGGGAATAAATTAACAGCCTTCTGCCATACTCTGACTCTCCTTTGAGATGTGACTGAATCTCATTTCTCCTAGTGTTTAAATAAATAAATAAAATTGATACTTGGTTCTGGCTGCTCTGAAATTCATGCTATATTGAATAGCTTCAGTTAAAAAAGGTCAGTTTTGAGGTTTTTCAAGTTCTTAAAAGAAACAGTATCCTTCCTCTTGGAAATCTTTGTTTTTCTAGATGTGTCTTATATACTTTAGAGTAAGATTGGAAAGAGGTAGTTATTTTTGTTCCCTTAGATGTCTGAGATTTGCCCTTCCTTTCTTGTTAGGCTAAATGAAGGTGTATGTTGCTCTGGCCTATATTCCTGTACCTCTCATCAGAATGATTGCTTTTATATTCCCAGCCTCTGTCTGGTGCTTGATTTGGGATTTTCGGAAGTTTCTTAGTGATGAATTAAACTTTCTATATTATGATATGGAATAGAATGACTGAAAGGAGCCAAGACACTAATCAGGAAGCCTTTTCATTTTGCAGCATGTACTTTTATAGTGAAATGTACCACTAAGTAACGGGCATAGCACAAAATTGCAAACTATTTCTGCAGTTTACTTCAAGTTGAAAATAATTATTCTTAGAGAATTAAAATTATTTCTTATTGTTAGTTTTGTTCCTCATGGTCTTCAGTAGAATTTGTAATAACGAAAAGAGATTTAAATAGTGCATTTGCTCCAGTTTTAAAAATTGTTAACCTGTGGACAGGACATAAACAAGAAAATTATAGTTAAATTTTATTTTCTGAGTAGTTCAGTGAGGTGAATAAATCTCTACTTGCAAATTTTTCGTTTTTATTTTGTCAGTTTGCCTGAAATAAAGCACATATTGAAAGGAAGCACATGCATAGAATTACTGTACAGAGGATTTAAAATTCCAGTGGGTCCTGTTGAATTCAACTTTATGTTGCCATAAGTATCTCAATTGTGTCAGTTACTTACATTTAAGGAGAATTGAAGTCCTTGTCCCCTTTCTCCCATCCTGTTCTTGAACTGATAAATCTGCTTAGTCAGAGTAGAAAATTCAGCAAATCTAATGCTTTTTATTTTATGTCACCGTTTGCTTTTTGTTACTCATCAGGTCAAAACAGCAATCTAGGAATAAAAATTAAAAGCTGAGTAGAAAGTCACAGAAAGTTAGGGGATGGAAGGGACCTCAAAAGAACACTGAGTCCAACCCCCCTGCCAGAGCAGGGTCACCTACACCAAGTCACACAGGAACACATCCAGGTGGGTTTGGAATGTCTCCAGAGAAGGAGATTCCATAGCCCCCCTGGGCAGCCTGTGCCACTGCTGTCACCCTCCCAGTGAAAAAATTTCCATTTTTGTTTATATGGAACCTCCTGTGCTCACGTTTATATCCATTGCCTCTTGTCTTATCATTAGGCATTACTGAGAAGAGTCTGGCACCATCCTCCTGTCTCTCTTCCTTCACATATTTATAAACATTAATGAGGTCACCCCTCATTCTCCTCTTCTCCAAGCTGCAGAGCCCCAGCTCCCCCAGCCTTTTTACTCCTTTCATCATCTTGGACTCTTTCAAGCACTTCCCTGTCCTTCTGGAACTGAGGGGCCCAGAACTGGACACAATATTCCAGATGTGGCCTCACCAGGGCAGAGTAGAGGGGGAGGAGAACCTCTCTGCACCTACTAACCACCCCCCTTCTAATGCACCCAAGGATGCCATTGGCCTTCTTGGCCACAAAGACACATTCCTGGCTCATGGTCACCCTTCCATCCACCAGCACCCCCAGGACCCTTTCCCTTTCACTGCTCTCCAACAGCTCAGTCCCCAGTCTGTTCTTGGGGTTGTTCCTACCCATATGCAAGACTCTCTACTTGCACTTGTAATTCATTCAATTTTTCCCACTCCAAAGCCACTTACACTGCACAGCAGTGCACTTTTTCTGGAAACAATATAAAAGTAGTCAACTGAGGAGCAGAATGTGCTAAAATAAATTTGGAGTTATTTATTATATTTTCATAGTTGTAATTTTCGTGTCAATAGTAGATATGAAAATTACACAACTACAGTGTTGTTGTTTTGTTTTTTAATGTCACTTTAAAATAGCTGATTGAAGACACTTCTAGAGGGGGAGAAATTTTTTTTGGAAATACACCTTCTCCCATGGTTTTACATTTCTTGCATGACATGTCTCTTACATTTTGTTAAATTATACCTGTCAAATCATACTGGATAATGTGACATTACATGAAACAATCAACATGACAGGAATTATCAGCTGAAGTACTTGATGATCCTAAAGGTCTTTTCCAACCAAAACAATTCTATGATTCTTTGTCAAGTTACAACCAAGTGGCTGGATGTACTTCATGGCAGGACATGTTGTACAGTGCTTTTTCTGAAGTTATGTATCAATGCTGTGGGACAGTTTTTGTATGCTTACTTAAGTCCATGAGGATTTTGAGAAACTGTGTGCTTGTTCCCAATAAATGTCTGCTGATTTTATGTTTGGGATTTATTCTTCCTTCTGGAGTTCTGACCTATCCAGATAACATTTCAGTGATGTGTTTTTCTAAGTAATGTGTTTTATGGCAGTTTTTTCAGCCATATGGACTTGAAAACTAAATGACTTAACCCTTTCCATAGCAGGCCTTGAATTCCAAGTAAAATGTCATAAAAGGAAGTACAGTGGTTTCTAGCTGATTTCTGTTACTCTTTCATCCCTGGCTGTGCATCCAGTCAGTGTTGGGTACATACCTGGTACAGTATTGGTGAATGGTAGGCAGATAGTACTGTGCTTGCTCTCAGAGACACCTGGCTTTGTGTAACTGGTCACATTGTTAATCTTGACCAAGTTTCTTACTCATTTTTTGAAACCCAACTTTAGGGTTTTAAGTGTTTTCCTATAAGACTGAAAATGAAGAGTTTTAAAATGTTAGCCTTCATTTAATTTATCTGTTCCAATGTTGGGCAACCTGTAGTCAGATGTATTTCTATATTAAATAGGAGAAATACTTAATGCTGGACTTGGGTTTGCAAAAATTAATTGTTTAATAGGAGTCACGATATAAATTTGCAGGGAAGTAAATTTTTTCCTCTTCAGCAAATATGTGAAATTGATACTAGGACTGTAATTAAAATACCAGATGGAACAATAAAACCTCATAGAAAGAGAAGTAGTCAATAATAAAATCCTGCAGAGCTCTGAAAAAAAAAAGGCTAGTAATGCAAAAATGTGGATAGTGCTGTAGAAATAAACAAGACCTTCATGAAGGGAAAAAAAAAAAGATAAATTGACCTAATTGCTTGAAGAAGACTCAGATGTATGAGTTACAGCTGGAAAATATGTATTTTACATTTGAAATATTCACTACAATATTTAATTTTAGGTTTACTGTTAAAAAGACAAGACATACATTTTTATGTTTAGGTAGATGTGAATCATCTTTTTAAATACATCTGCTTTTTACACTATGCTTTAAAGTGGGGCTGTGGTTACTGCAGTTTAAGGCCAAATGACAATATGGAAACATAAATGCTTTCAGATACCACAACTCTGTAGTCATGGATGTACAATTTTCCTCTGTTGATTTTTAATTTTATTGCTTCTTTGAATTTTCTCCTATTATACCCTAAGTGACAACCCAGTGGATTAGATATGAAGAATTATACTACAATATGACTGTATTTACAGTTCCTCGTGGTTTTTGGCAGCAGTGGCAGGTGATGCCAATTTAAAACTTGCTCATGTTGTGCATGTAGTAAGTCACTCACTCATTGGCATCTTCAACAGTGTTCATCAAGTTTTGCATTTAAAGATCACAATGTGGCTTTGTGGAACTGGGGAACATGGGTTGTTAAGATGAGGAAGGTGAAACCAGTAAGTCCTGGTTTGGAGAGGCAGGGGTAATTGGTGAGAATGGGGGAAAAACTGAAAATATGTTAACTTACTTTAAAGGTATTAATTTGTTCAGTGCAGGATTGGGTATCAGCTCTGAATACTGGGTACTTTTGTAGATCTACATAGAAAGTCTTGATAAAAATCAAGATAAGGATAAAAATGAGGTTGAAGTCTGGTGAAGAAAAGATAAGTACTAAGCTAGGGTCAGGTTTTGGGCATGGAGGCAGTCAAAATAGAAATTACAAGTGAATATATATATTTTTTATTTTTTTTTTACTAATAAGTGACCACTCAGCAGGTAAAATATGAATACTTTGCCTTTATTTGTGTGACTCTTTAATTGCCTGTTGTGAAAGAAAATGAATATGGAAGAGAATTTGAACATTCCTTAGTGTTTTCTGTTTTTGAATCCACTGAAATATGGGAGCATTGAAGAAGATTACAACATGAACTCGATTACCACTCGATTTACTTCCACTGTAATTTTTCTCAATTTAGAGGCTGCTTATTCTATTAAAAGAGAAGACTTGAACTAATGGTGATTGGTGATCTACCTTACTGACTTTTAAAACTGATTTAAATAAAATTTAGTTGTGCCACTGAGAATATTATTTAATATCTATCAGTTCATTTATCCAATTTAGACACGGAAAAGGCTTTACAATGCATGTTTTCAATAACTCAGAGGCAACTGAGGACAAAACGAGTAAATTGCAAATAAGGATGAATATATACTCAATTCACATGTGCCTAGGAGAAGTCTTGGATGCTGGAAACCAACTCTCTGCACTGGCAGGCTGTTCGTAGGGTCCCTGATAGGATTTTTTGGAATGTTTCAACCAGTGAACTATGAAAACAAGTCCCAGCTGTGGTTTAGCAGCTGTTCCAGAGAGTGCCTGCAAATGAGGCTCTGTGGTGTTCTCCACTGGTGTCCCAGTATGTTTTTGCAACATCAGCTGTATGCTAAGCCACAAGAAATTCTTTAATCTCCTTTTTTCATCCCTGGTGTATTTAGGGTTTTAAGCATTAGAGCATCTTTAATTACCATTATTGAAGGTCTTTCAACTTTGAAAATTGGAAATATAGTTCACCAGAGACTACAACATGGTAATTGGCATGTTGCAGTCTGCACAATGTTGTTCCTATTTCAGTCTGTTACATAAAAGATTATTGGCTAATTTTCCCTGAAGTATAAAATTAATTCAATCCAGGCTCTATCAAGTAAAGTTTGTTTGTGAAAGTGAAATAGTAATTTTTCTAACTGTGATTTTGTGAAGTCTGCTCTTGTCAGATTTTGAGATACAGATCAGCATTGCTTCCTTTTATTTATGTTAATCAGAACAGTATAGCTGTCATAGGTTATTTTTCTAATGTTACAATGGAAAAGTATATAATTACAAGTGTTAGAGTGCTAATACGTTTTTAATACATGTGACTTTTTTTTTTTTTTTAGTAAATCAGTATTTGGTACTTTCACCGACAATCATAGTATGTTAAGGGTTGGGATGGACCTCTAGAGAGTCATACTAATAGTCATAGAATGGTTTGGATTGGAAGTGACCTTAAAGATTTTGTTAAAAACAGCTGTTTCTGTCTCCTTTTCTGTGTCTTTTCATCCCATTTTCCCCAGATTTTTGTTACATTTTTATTTCTTTGCCACAGGTTAATAGAAAACCTACTTGTTTCTCTCTGATGCTGTTACACTCCATGTACTACATTCCAACTATATACGAGAGCATGACAAATTCAGTTTGCTTCTTATAACTTAGAAAACTGTAGTGTGGGTTTGCCTTTTTTTTTTTTTTTTTTTTAAGGTTATAGTTGATGAGTCAACTGTTTTATAACTTACGAATGCATCAAACATGTTAGGATCAGCAAAAATTGCCAGTGATAGTTGAGGAGTGTGTTACTCAGTTCAGTCAGACATTCAAGATTATTATTGATAGTAGCTATGGACCATTAATACCTTAAATAGAACTTCAGTTTTTCTCAAGAGAATTTGCCTTTCTGCTGAAATGCTGTTTGTGAAGGTAGTCATCATCTCTGATTTTGTATCAGTTGTCACCTACCTGACTTTATAACTGAGGTATAATCAAAAGATTTCCATCTAATCAAAGTTTATGAACAATTATGCTGTTTGAAATTCCCAAATGGTGGTAAACTTGAGTATTATTACTGAGATCCTTAGTCTGGGTCTTACTAATGAAGCACCAGAATAAAAAGGAAGGGAAACAAAAACCTGTCAAAAATCAGGATGTATAAAATAAAATCTGTGACCAGAGTAAGAGTGGTATGTGATAGTGGTAGAATATTATAATATCTCAAATATTAAAACTCCTTTCTGATCCTTGCTAAACACTCCTCAGAGACTCCAGGAATGTTGGTTCAGACTTTGTGAGCATATAAAGGACATAGTTTCATGGGTCTTATCTTTTAGCATGTACTGTGACAGACAATTTTCTTCCTCTTGCTGGGTTCATTCCCTTCTGTTTCCTTGTTGCTGGTCACATTGCTTCTAATCATTGTCTTACATTCAGGTTTCTCAGATCCTTCCTAAGCTTTTGGCATACTTGGCCCAAGTACTTTTTTTCTAAAACAATGAAAATATTATATTTTGTGTTCAGATCAGGCTTGTCAACATAAGTTCTTGTAGCTCTTCTGGAATTAACTGCTTCAGAAAACCCTATAACGAATAGTTGAGTTCTCCCTCAGAACCACCTGTCGTAAGACAAAGAGCTCTATATTGGAGAAAGACATAAGGCACAAGGCTATGTACAGGCTCACTCTGTTCATTGGCTCCTCATGACTGATGCTGTTTCACTCCTGAAGTCCTGAGGTGTGACATCATTATGAATTATCAGTTTAGAGGATAATCCTGCTTGTAATTTGGTAATGATTCGTACTGCAGATAGAGTTAATACTTTAAATACCTAAATAATCTTGGCACTACAGTGCTACCAGCTTTGTACTATTCTGGACACATTGCTTAATTGTTTGTTTCTGTCCTATTTATTTGCTTGATTTCAGGTTAGTTTATAATATTAATTCCATTTTGAGATGCTTGGATGACCTTGTTCTCTTGAATGATATACAGGGTCTTTACTTTTTTTCTAAATACAGTGAATAATACACAGGCTTAATCAATTATCTTCTCAAAGTTTGTCATTTATGCATCTTAATATCTCATAATGAGCCTAGTACATTAAAGAACAAGATAAATATGTTGACAAGAACTATAAATGGCTTTGGTATCACCATCAGTCATTTTAATTAGCAAATCTCTGAATACACTGGAATCAATTTGTTAATTTAGAAATTAATACATGTACCTAGTCAGGGAATACTTTTAGTTTTGAAATTCTTAAACTGGTAGCATTAACAAGTGCTAAAGAAAAAAATAATTGGAGCAGCTGGAGCAGTAATGGAATATTGTTAAATGTGCTCCTGGTTCATCATCTTCTCATGTACAGATGTTATCTTTGAAGTGATATGACCATGAAATTGGTCAGTACCTGGATTTGTCTTGATCATTTGTACCTCCTGAATAATTACACAGATAATTTTTATGACTAAAAGATGGAAATCCAGGACATAGAATCATAGAATCGTAGAATTGGCTGGGTTGGAAGGCACCTCAGAGATCATCGAGTCCAACCCTTGAACCACCGTTGCGGTTGCAAGACCATGGCACTGAGTGCCACATCCAGTCTCTGATAATACATGAAACATGATAATACATGAATAATAATAATACATGAAACTTTAATTCACTAACTTTAAATTGTCCATTCACTGATGCAATTAATAATTGAATTTACTTCCTAGAGGTGGCTGTCTTAACAACACTGAAATCACTGATTTTTTTTGCTGCCAGAACTGAAGACAAGCTGATCAGAATTGATGTCAACATGCCTCTGGTGGAGCAGACACTCCCCTCATAAGATTATTTGATGTCCAGTTTTTTACAGTCTTTTTTTTGAGACAACAAATAGCAGTCAGTGTAACAAGGGCTATAATGAGAAAAAAAATATTCAACTGGACAAAATCATCCACAGTGATAAGCCAAAGATGAAGACCTCTTATATTAAAAAAAAACCCAAAACTTAAAACCAAAACAGCAAACAAAAAACCTAAAACAACAACAAACAAAACTCAACCAACAAACCAAAAGCAAAAAAACCAACTACAAAAGTCTGATGTAGTTTGGGTTTTAACTTGTGACTTAAGGTGAAAAAATTTTCTGTTACTAGTGATTCATTCACATTTTATAGGAGACTTTATATAGAAGTGCAAAACCAGAAAGCCAACCTGCCTTGTCTCTGACATTGCTCTTCCTGTTGGTTACCTTGCTTCCATTTGTGGAAAAATCTTAGGAAGTAAAACTTAAGCATGACGTGTTATTTTTTTTTTTTTATAGGTATGATGGTTTTCATCACAGAATTTTCTGCATTTGGGCTGTTGTGAACATCACTTCAGTCCTGAGGCTGGTTTGGAGTTTTCACTACATACCAGAGCTGCATAAAGCTGCCATCACCTCTGCTAAATTCTCTCGTGGTTTTGTTACCCTCCATTTGTAATTGAGAATCAGAGGAATCCCAGCTGCATTCCCTGAACTGTTTGCATGGAAATTAGGAGGCAGGAGAGAATTGGTTTATTCCACCCAAGGACTCCTGAAGTTGTTAATTTTTTGCAGTTTTCTGTCTCTCTTGTGCTGCCTGAGCAGTTAAAACTGTTGATCCCCAGTGCCTGCTTGGAGAGTTTTTAAGATAATGCCTTAGAAATCATGACTGGAAAAGTTTCTAGGTGTGGGATTGAAGTGAGTTCTGTGTAAGGATCTCTGCTAAAAATACACTGGTTAGTTTTTGGCTGAGTGATATAACCTGGTGTTGGTTGCTGTCGTTTTTTCCTGCATACAGACTATGAGCCAGTAGTACTTGTCATTACTGCAGCTGCCATGACATTTCTGTCACCACTTTCTTTCACCTATGTCTGCTCTTTTCTGTGGCAAAGAAGGATCTTTCTAACTTTTAACCCTGCTTATGAATCTTTCTTACATAGTTTCTAACTCATTACTAATGATAGTGGCTTGAAGTGCTTCCCCTCATCTGGAAAGGTATGACAGCTGTTAACTTTTCAGTATTATCTCTTAACTAACTCAGATTTCCTCATTTAGAATATTCAAGGTTTTCTTGAGTGATTGACTGGCAAACTCTGGGTATGAGTGGTAAATAAAGGAGGTTGTAAGAGAATGACATGTTAATTCAGTGATTTTAATTAGACTTAGCTCGGTTACTTGAACACTATCTAAAATATTCCAGTTTTGCTAAAGCAAGAGAGAAATTCATATCCTTCCATATCTTTCCAGAACATCTCAGTCTGTCTTCAAAATATGCATCTCTGTGACAGCAACTGAGCACCTGAACACTGAGCAGTTGCTGTATTGTGCAAGCCAGTAGGAAAGAGCCAAGTAGTGCAAATATCTACCTTTATTGGATTGTTCAGACTAGCATAGAAATCAAATTGCAGAGTTATCCTTTCATATTTTCCTTATCCTTGCTTCAGGTCATTCACTGATGAGCTTCCTTCTTGTATGCAAGTGATTTTATCTTGATGGGGGTTTTACCAAATTTTACTTCTTACTTCATGCCCTGTGTAGTTCTTCTCATGAAAATAAATTCATAAGGGAAGTGGACTGTCTCGGTAGAAGGCAAGCCTACAGGGGAGACCAGGTTTATAATGAGGAGATAGTTCATATTAAGACACAGACATATATACAGTGATCACCTGAATGATGACTGGATGAAAGAGTTCCCATTTAAATGGAATACTTAGATCAGTTTATTTTCCTAAAATACTCTTTCTGCATATTTTGGTGTCTAAATGTTGCAATTTTTCTGCCTTTATCTAGGGTATTATATTCAGTGGTACTGGTCATCAAATTTTCTGAGAAAATAA
The DNA here is from genome assembly GCF_003957555.1 of Calypte anna. Taxonomy (NCBI): domain Eukaryota; kingdom Metazoa; phylum Chordata; class Aves; order Apodiformes; family Trochilidae; genus Calypte; species Calypte anna. Next base: position 8,144,327 of record NC_044247.1, read on the forward strand.
ACCTTTCCTTTGAAAAATAGAGCACTCAGGAGATTGGTATCAAAATCTTAAGCTAAGAATAAGTGTGTCCCCAGGCTGTGCCAGCCATTGCTACAGTGGGGTTTGTCAGCACCCACACTGTAGAGCTATACCTGAATAAACTCTGTCCAGCATTCCATATTGTTACAGCAAAAGCTGAGGTTTGCTGCTGCTGTGTCATCAGGCTAGGACTGATGACTGCTATTAAAATCTGTTTTAACAGAACGACCAGTTCAAATCACGGTGGGTTCCCCCTACTGATCTCTGCTACTGTTGCCTCTTTTTCCTGGTATCTTTCTTGGCACGATGGACATCTTCAGGCTTCCCCCCTTGTTCCCGTTATGAATAACACTTGTAGGGCAGCTTCTTGGCCGTGTCCTCTGCCTATTTACATGAGTTTGGGCACCCAGAGAGGCCCCCACTGTGATATGCAGCTGCACTATATTCCCCCTTTTGGTGTGTTGTGCTGCCAGGACTGGTGCTAGCATGTGCATCACCTCTGCTTAGCATAAGAGGGAAATAAGACTTCGGAAGGATTTTACTGAGTGTTGGGAAGTTCAAGGAGACATGGATCTTCATCATGATCCCTAGTATAAAAATAGTCCATATGTTAGCAGGTCAGATACGTAGCAGAGATGTTATTGCTGTGTTCTAGTACTTAAAGTACTGAGAAGTCTACTGCCTTTTAACAAGGAGTCACGTGGAAAAGATGAGCGGGCAGGGGGTACATGTTACTCCTAGGGAGATCTTGACTGGACATAGAAAAATTTTGACTATGAGAACACTTGGACATTGGGCTCATCTCCCCAGGGAAGTGGGGGATTTCCCAAGAGTGGACACCTTAGACTCAGATTGCCAAGGTGCTGGGCCATCATTTCTAAACCTTCTCCCTACCTAGATGGGTTGGACGAGACAGCCCCTGGAGTCCCTTCCAACCTGGTATTCCATGGATGTATTGGAGTACCTTAGGTCCTCATCCTACTTAAGTAGAATCAAGGAAAGGTTTTCACATACTGCATTGAAGGTTTTTTTATTATACCACACAGCAGGTAGTGGCAACTTCAAAAATAGCAAGTTTTCTCTTTCACATGTAGTATTGAGAAGCTTAGTGAAGTGGGTGGTGCTGGTGTGGGGGAGTTAAATAGGAGAAGAAGGTAAAATGCATAATTACAACAATCAAATGTATAATACAGAATGGTAAAACCTGCTTGCAGGTAGAACCTCTAATTTTTTTTTTTTCATTTGTTTTTTTAATCAGTTATTTTAAGGGAGGCATCAAATTGTAAGTTTACAGTGAGTAACAAGTTACATTAATATCCCCAGAGGGGCAGTGTGCAATATACAATCATGAGATGCTTACCTGTTATAATCATGCCACATCATCTTGAATCAACAGATTTAAAGCAAACTGCTGCTGCACTACACAGTGAAAGAGATTTCCTTGACACTGGCACACTCTTCTCTACTTTCACAGTGACAAAACTGGAGTTATTTATTATCTTGACTTCACTGCAAAACAGTGTTGGAAATAATTGTGAGGTTTACCTGCTTAGACAGTCTTTTTGCTCATATTTCACCTAATGGTAATGAAAAATGAGTGCTATTTTCCTTGCATGTCAAAAACAAGTTATTTAACCCTGATGAATGGAGAGTATGATAATATAGGTAATATTTTTATAGCTGGTGATACAGAGTTGTAGAAACTCTAATTTACTGTAAATCTCCAGGACACAAATAAGGTAAGGGACACCTCTTATTTAATAGATTTTTTTTTTTGCTTTTGCTTTGCAAGAGCTAGTTACACAGAGTTTGACATCTACAAGGAAATCCTGAAGGTATTAAAGTTAGTGTGAGTTTTGAAACTCAGTTTGAGGTGTGGCTTGACCCTGATTGTGAGCAGTGTGATGAGTCCTCTCATTACAGAATGCTTGATAGGAATGGGGGGAGGTGAGCAGTGTACTGGGTGTAGTCCAAGCTCGATGACTGCTCTCAGATGATTGACTTGAAAACATATTCACTGCTACTTGCATGGACTTGCTTTGAACTAACAATGTGTATATTTATTGTTTTCCCAAAAGGTACTGGCAGGTAAACTACAGATGTGACCTGGTGTAGATGTAATCCATGACTTGTTTAGTCTTTCTCTTTCATCAGTAAATCTAGCTTCAACCTGTGTTGTTTTTTGTTTTTGTTTTTGTTTTTGTTTTTTTATGGTCATTGAATATATACTGAAAATATCCCTGTGTTTCTGCAGCTTACAGGTAGATGTAATAAAGTCTGTCCCAACTGGCCTTCCTACTAAGGAGGGGAGGAAGTGGTGAAAGTTTTGACATTTGAATGTTAGGTATAGTAGTAGTCCTAGACACAAAGTCTATTTTATGTGTGTCTCTAGGTAGTTTTAATTTACTATCAGTCAGGGCTGAATTTGCTTACAAATGAAAACTCACTTGTTCATCTAGAGTGATGACCTTCTCAGGCAAATGACTTTAATAATCGCTTTGGGTGAGAATGTGTCTTTATATGCAAGTATTCTACTTCAAGAATTCCTGAGAAACCTAAATGCTAAAGACGTAAGAGAAGCCTACCTGTAGTGCAGATCTTTGAAAGATTGACAGATACAGAGATAAAAGGGATTAAATATAAGAAAGATAAAAACTGCAAAGGATTGAGAAAAAAAAAGTCTGAAGTAATAGTATGGATTTAGGAATAAAAATGGTACAAAATGACAAGAGAAGAGGATGAAATGTTTCAGGAATAAGATCAATTTAACAATAAAAGCAATGGAAGCTGGCAGGGAAAGAAGGGGAAGGCTGCAAGGAAAGATAAAAACTGGAAATAAAGATTTAGTAAACTGAGGAGGAAAAAGAAGTCCAAAACCTGTTTTCAAATAAAAGCTCCAGTACATATAAACATTGTGTTACTGTGGTTGCTTTCACAGATGGTTAGTGTTGTGTTTTGAATGGTATTTAATTTTTTTCTGTCTATTAAATAGAGCTAGTCTTGAGGAAATTATCTGTATTCTTGTTCTTGTGGAAATCAAAATGTTGACTGCCTTGTAAACACTGAAGTGATAATTAACTTTGGTGTGTTTCCTTCAGTCATTCTGCATATGGGATGAAGCAAACTTAACTCTGTTTGTCCATTACCTCTGAGGCAAAAAAGCCTCAGGAAAAGTATGAGGAGGCTGTCAGCATCACCTGTTTTTCATTGGTGTTGTTCATATCCAGTTCTTTCTAGATAAATATTTCTCAATTGACAAATAGATAAATATTTGCCTCAATTTTTTTTCCAAGTCTGTCTTTTTCTTCTCCTGTTCCATAGTAGTAGTTTGAATATTGTTCTGGACAGGTTAGCCCTGAAGTAGTCAGGCAGTTGGACAGGGTGGTCATTGGAGGTCACTTGTAACTGAACTGTTCCGTTCTGTTCTACTGAAGGAATACACCCAGAGTAGACAGACATTGGCAGCAAAGTATCCTGCATTATTAATTTTCTTCAGAACCTTTCCTCTATATCATCACCTTTTCATTCATTCTTAAATCTGATTTGTGAATCTTGTCTGTACGTGTTTAAATTGAGCTGATTATTTTTATAGTGGAAGAAGATTAATTATTCTTGTTTCACCAGGAAAAAATTACATAGAGGGTCTTATACTTCTCTAATCCATATTGGAGGGCTTCATGAGGATTAGTTATATGTATCTACACGCCTCATACTTTTTAAATAAAACTCTATTCCACTGGCATTTTGGTAATCTGCTGAGTAGTAATCAAGTATCAACAGGTAGCAAGATGGGTAACATGTTTCTGCATTTTACTAATGCATTATAAAGCTGTTGTTCTGAGCTGCTGCTTAAGTGACCGTGGACGTTGGGTTTCAACGATTCAGCAGGCAGTGGCATTCATTTATTTTTAATGTAAGACATGTATCTGCCAAATGGAAGAACCACCATGCACAGTAGGTGGGATTTGACTGAACAATTTGATGTTCTCTAAGCAAGTTTTTTCCAGCATTTTAAAAAGAGAAAATATGTATATGATTGCTAAAGAATAGAGAGAAAAACAGAAACAGAAGGAGTAGCTTAGTGTTCAGGGCAATCAAGTATTTTCTCAGATGCTTTAGTCATAGCTGAGGCATAAATTGTTTCTACAGTGCTGAGCTTTTCTCAGAGATGGTTACCAGACTGGTGAGGTTCCTAGCACAGAGCACAGTTGTGCTCATAAAGGTAAAGCATTTTTAATATATGTTTTTTAAAAAGCTGTATATCTTCAGAACAAACTCTGCCCATTAGAATTGTCTTCCTGTCAGAGAATAGCAACTTGGAGTTAATAAAGATAGTGGGAATCTTTTGTACTTGCTGTTGCTATGCTGTACACACACAGTTTAAGTGTTTCTAGAGTATATTTACATGGTAAATGTAACAACCTCAGGGGAGTAAAAGCTATATAAAACTGCTTCAAACTTCATATATGTAGTTGTTCAGGGAATTCATATGGGAAGCTGTGGTTTCATTTGTGTGGCTTTTAAAAAGAAAAGAGTAGCCCTACAGGGGAAATCTAGTGTCATAGAAAGCAAGTGTTAATAGCTTGGTTTTTTCCATATCTATTCAAAATGTTGTCAAAATTGGAATGCACTTCAGAAATAAATACTGAGAGCAGAAACTAGAAAGATCAAGATTTTTTTGTTCAAAATGTAGCACTAAAGTGAGCTATTACCAAAAGAAGATGAAAAAATGTATAGGTATAATAGGTAACTGCAATTCAGCTTGAACACGAAAATGGCAACAATCAGAGTAATGTGAAATTTTGCTTGGTGCTCATAAAGGTGCTAACTGAAATAAATAGCTCCATTTGTATGCATGAGGAAGCAGTTATTGGATGGAAATGGCTCTTGATTACAGTAGACCTGAGTGCATGAACCAAACAATTGGCCTCAGAGTAGTGGATAGTATTGGCATTAAACACAGCCAGCATCAGAGGGGGACAAAGTTTCTGGTGCTGGCCAAACTTGTAAGAGATACTTGGACTGTTCAGAAACCCTTGCATTTGAAGTTTCCAGTTTGTAGGTGAATACAAAACCTGTGTCAGTTATGTAGAGCTCACAACAGCAGATGAAGCATATGTTGTATGCTTTAGTAAATGGGTAGAGTGAACCCACAGCCCCAAGTTCTAGTGATTATTTTCTCTAAATAAGTACTGCAGACATTTTAAAATGTTTTTCTTGTCATGCTTCTTCTCTTTTGCCTATTTGCTATCTTTTTCTATATTGGCTATGTGGCTTTCCTCATTTGCTTTTTACTTTAACTGAGGTGTTTACTTTTCACCTTACCTGTCTTTTGTCCCATCTCTCCTGTATTAAAGTCATAATTAAAATGGCTTAAATCTTGGGGAAGGGAGGACATGCTTACCAAAAGGCTCTCATAAATCCCTCCTCTCATCCACTCCATGACATTGTTTAATTTTTGCCTTTCCTTTCCTACACATTATTTACTCTTACTCTCCTCCATGTCTAACTGCAAAACTCTCAGTAGTACCCTAAACTCTGATGGTGCTGTCCTGGAGAGGGCTGCTACTCCAGAGAGCATGCAGATAATGTGCATCTTTTCTGGAACATTTGAATCTTTTCTGAACAGGTTCTTTTGGCCTATACAGATTTTCTCCATGTGAGTAAGTGTTGTTTTTTTTTTTTTTGGTCATTCTCCATGAGTATTTCACTAGGTTGTGTGTCATGGTAGAAATAGCACAGGACTAGATTGCAGAACATGACTCAGAGAAGCAGACGTGGGAGAATTTTTCTGGCTTAGTGCAGAAAAACTGTGTGCAGGAGCTGCTTTGTAAGATTCCACCAGGCAGTTACTTATGCATAGGAAAGGGGTGTGCTTAGGAGCTGTTAGTTGATTGCACAGGATAGGGTCACAAGTGATGGAGCAGCCCAAAGGAACAAGAGCACATAAAATTCCTGGCTTTTGTGACTGAGTTGTTAAGAGGAAAGCTTAATATTGGTACTTCTTTGTACCTTTTGTGCAGGACAAAGAACATGAAATCTATTTCCAGCAATCAAAATACCTTGGAGGAAGAAACTAAGAACTAAGGAGAAATGATCAGAATCATGGGAAATAATTTCTTGGGTGTTCTGTAATAGCTGTGTCACTGATGTCATGGTGGACTGGCACTGCCATATTTTTCTGCTGTCTTTTCACACAATCACTTAGAAAGAAAGTCAGTGCAGAGAAAATGATTTCTAATTATACAGACAGAGATATAAAATTTTAGAGTGCAGCACAGGGATTTAGCCATGTGACATCCATTAATGTTAATGGAACTCATGCAGCTAAATCACTCTTCACTTTTATGAAAAAGGAATCCTAGAGAGTTTACATAAAGATTTAGTTGTCTGTCACACAGCTGGACTATAAATCATTGCTCTGCTGTGTACAAGTACCATAGCAGGAGAGATGAACAATATAGTACGGTAACATTTTTTTTCCTGAGTTTTGTGGAAGGCCACTTTTTTATATACTTGAAGGCTATAATTTTTCTAATGCTTTTTGGTAATTAGCAATTTGAGCATATTAATGCATAGGAGAAGTCATGCTGTTGTTCCTCATGACAGCAAGTGATGTAGTCACTCAGCATCTGTGTAGTGAAGTGCTCTGCATGATAGTCTTTTAGCTGTTTGCCTACCATAATTCCCATTTACACATTACCTGCCTTTGATGGCTTTTCTTCCTCTAGGGTTACAGAAAAAATGAGGATTTAAAGCCCATCAGCTGCTCAGGATGGAGTTCAGTAGATCTCAATCTAGATACCCTATATCACAGAATTTAGAAATACCTTGAATTGTGAGTGCTGAGTGCAAATATGATCTGAAAAGCTGCAAATTTAACAATGACTTGCTGGTTTTTGTCATCTTGGTGGGTTTCCAGTTTTTTAAACCATTAGGCTTTAGAAACCTTTGCTAATTAAATTACTGTTACATTAAGGCACATCTGGAGAGCAAAGGGCCTAATTCCAAGACACAGTATGATAAGGAGATCAGTCATCTGCCATCCAGGGTGAAACATAAATCCATGGAACTTCACCAGGAGTTGGGTTAGGCTCTGTACAACTCCTGTTTTGAGACCTTTGATCACTGTATCAACTGCTGCTCTTGAAGGGAGATTTCCAGATCAAACTTTTGTTGAAGTGATGTATTTATTTTTTCTTATTCCTTTTTTGTTTGTTTGGAGGAAAAAAAAAACCAAACCACCAAAAAGAAACTAAAGAACTATCAGTAGCACAGCCAGGTATGGATAAAGAATTCTGTCATATGAATTCCTGGTTCATACATAATGACTTTTACATCTTTGTTTAGTAGTGTAGTAACTAAGGAAGATACTTTACAGATAAAATTCTTTTTTCAAAAAACCTGCAAAGCACAGAAATCTTAGCTCCCTACAAAAAACCAAACCACCACAAGCACCTAATGGTACTAACTCAGCTTCTCTTCTATGGCTTTTAGAGCTGGAAAGATAGTCCTGTTAATCATATCATCTGGTATGTGAAAAAACAGTGATTTCCATTGTATGAATTAATCTCTGGGAAAACAAGACTTGTAGGGCTTCCTAAGTGTTCATTTAAAAAAACTGTAAGGTCTGCTGGGCTAAGGAGGTTTAAACTCAGCAAGAATTTGTCCTCTGAGGGTTCCGTAAGCTCTAAGCTTTTTCCAATTTCTGTCATATGCTGTCAGCCTTGGCTCTGGGCCATGGGAAGGCACTGAGTGGCAGTGGAGCAAAGTCTGCATTCAACTCAAAATCTTTGGCTTCCATGTGTTTCCTTTATTCAACCTACTGCAACATACCTGCTTGGGAATATGTCCCTCTGACACACATGCTTATTATGGTCAGTCCTTTGTTGAGAAGTATTCTGCATATCCAAACTCTAATATTTTTTAAATTTTTCTAGTTATTATTTAATCTTATAAACTTAAACTTACTTTGAAAACCAGCGTCAAAGTAGATTTTATGTTGGAAGTACTACTGATGTAAGATTAAAGTTAAAAGTCACTGATAGGTGTTGGGTTTTTTTAGCTTTCATAAATTTTTTCATTGTGATTTTGTTATTGTTATTATCATTTAAATAAATAGTTGATATCTTCTCTTTGCACTAAAAGCTTTGGAGAAGTTAATTTTGTAGGTTTTGGAAGCAGAGTTAAATAGGGATGTTGAATTTTTTATCTGCTGAGCCAGTGTCCATCACTAACTCTCAATGTACATCCCAAAGCAGTGAGAAATTTCATTTCATGTATGACATCCAGCAAAGTTAAGCTGTTGATTACTTCAGTATAAAAATAGAGATATTGAAAATACAAATTTCAGTATAATAAAACCTCTTTCCTTGGGAGCTAATTCATTGCAAAAAGCAGATGAAAGTAGTTTTTAACATCTCATTAGAATTCTCCCTATTTGTGTTAAGCCTGAGTATCTAGAATCATTACTTTAAATGGCTTTTGCTTTTTATGCCTTTTTATTTTATTGTAACTGTTTTACTGTCACTTTACTACTATTACTCATTTTTACTATATTTTATTATATAATTAAATTTACAAAGGAGAAGTTTCCCCATTTTAATGAACAAAGCTTCTCTTTTGCTCTCCAAATATAGAAAACTGGAGATAGAAAATTAAAGAGGATGAACAAATAGTTGATTAAAACAATAAAAAAATTCTTCAAGCTTTGTAACTTGGCTCAAAAGTATGAATCAGTGGTTGCATTCATCCTTGACTGAGCAAGCTGCAAGAGAAGAGCACATGCTGGGAGCAGTGGAACATAAAGCATAGGCAGGAATGCAGGAGCATGGCTAATTAGAATTCCTGTAGGCTTGATCAACAGGTGTGCAAAATACAGTAATTAAGATTTGACTGTGAAAACGTGTCACTTTGATGGTTTGAGATGAGACAAACTAGCTTAAAATTACCTAGTTGAAAATTATCACTTAAAATCTTTTTTTTTTTTATAGTTCTCTATATACTGCATATGCTATTGCAGTGATTTCTACAATTAGTGCAATCAAAGGTAGTACTAATCTAATTTCTGAATAAACTGTACAATACATACATTTTTCTGCAGGATGATGCTAAAATAAAGCAAGGTTGGTAGAAAAATATTTTTTTCTGAAGATGGAAAAGTATGTGTATTTACCCACACAGCTGTTTTGAGGTAGAGAAATGGCTGTGCACAGTACATTTGCATAAAGAATGCTTTATATTTACACCTGGTAAATGTCCTGGGAAGATGTATTTAATTGAGTCAGCTATTTTAAAATGAAGTTGGTTATGGTGGTCAGGGTTTAATAACAAATGGATATTTAGTTTGGAAGGAGGAAATTGATGGTTAAGCTTGACATTCCACCTGTAAATTATCTTCTTGAAAAGCAAGATGGTAAAAAATACCCCATTTGACAGGTTGATGTGTCAATGCCTTTATTAAAATCTTCCCTGTAGGTAAGTGTGGGGTCTGTCTCTAACCTGCACAGCATTTTTAAGAAGTATCCTTTGAAGTGTTCACAGTTGATGTGTGATGATAATGTGGCTGGGTAGGAGAAGTTGAAATGTTGAAGTGTGGTTGCAGTGGTGTTGTCACCCTAACTCTTGCAGCAGTGATGATCTGAGGGTGGAAGAGGGGTGAGATGAGAAGGGAGAAAGTGGTGGCTCTTACCAGGTCAATCTTCTTTGTTCTGGAAGAAGAAAGGCAAAGGGGGAAAATAAGCAACTATTGGGGATCTGCATGAGAAAATCTATATTGTTTTACTGTGTTTGGTGTTTCTGGGTCCCTTTCTTGCTTTAGCAGCAGCTTGGGTGAGAATACAGCTTCTGCTTGCTCCCTGCCTGCTCCCAGCCACTTGGGAAGCATTTCATACCTGCAGCAGCCACTGCTTCTGCTGAATTTCCTTAGTGTCAAGTGCCAGACACAACCCTGACCTCAATTAATGTATTACTGGATTGGGTTTTGTTTAGCAGAATTAATTTGTGACAGTACTAGGAACTCTAAGGCACTGTTTCCTTGTCATCAGGGTTTTTGGTAGCTGAGGAGAAAAGGGAACATCAAGAGCCACTTGGGAGTGCTTTCCAAAATAGTGATACAGTGGTGGTAATACTTAGAAAGATTACATATACTTCAGATTTCCTACTAATTCTACTGATTAAAAAAATATAAAATTAAAGGGTTTGGTTTAAAAGGATTACCTCATCTACAGGCAGTTACAGAAATATATGCATGTGATTAGGTTTATGGATGTGCATGCAGGCATGTAGAGAAAAAAAAGTAACTTTGAATGAGTATTACTTGCAACACAGCATGTTTTCATCTGATATGTCTAAGAACCCTCTGGATTTTTTTATTACTTTTGGTAGTTCTTGCTGTACTTCAGATGAAGCCAGCCTAATTAGAAATATATTATGAAAAGTCTTCTCTCAGGGAATCTTTTTTCTGCAACTATTATATCAGTCTTTCAGGAGGCATTATTATGCTATCAACCTAATAACTAATGTATTATAAAATAGCTGTACAGTTCCTCCCCCTGCTCTGGCTGCAGCAGAGAGGCTCTGGAGCTGCATTGCCATCTACTGGGGAGAGGCCAGAGCCTGGGAGAAGCACTGATCAATCTTAGGGTATACAGGATTTCTTTTTTTAATATCATGTTATTAAAACTGTATTTTTTTACAGTAGCCTGTTTTCCAATGCATGTATATCTTGAATCTCCAATACAGCTTAACTACACTAAGAATATAAATGCTACCATCAGGACATAAGTTAATGAGCACATGATCTTAAGACCTTTTTAAATACTTGAATTTTTCTCCCTAGGGTAAAATTAACTGTACCTTAGAGCACTTTTATGTTTAGTCATAAAGTACAGCAGAAGTAATTTTATGTTACACTTCTCCCTGTTGTTATTTTCTATAATAATGCAAAATACAGCCAAAATTGTAAGGAAACTGCATCTTGAAATAGGAGTAATTAAATTCCAACATGACTTTATATTAAGTTGAGTTTGAAGTATGCCTAGCAACCTATTTTTAAATCACTTCTCCTCTTCCACAGACACTGGAAGCAGCAGGTGTTCAGAGCATCTTCTGCATGGAATTTTGTGGAAGCTAGGCCTAAAAATATGAAGGAAAAATATCTCCAGTGCTGAAGGGAAAAAAAAAATCATTCCATTTTATCAGTGTATCTTTATTTCTGTTACTCCACTGATAATCTAGTGCATGAGTGTGGAGGGTCTTCCATCTCAAAATCTCCCTTCAAGTTAATTCCTAATCATGATACACATTCTGTTTTGGTTTTTTACTATTTCATCTTGGTTTTACTATTTATATCAAGCTGTAGTTAATGAAGAAAACTTAACAGCTGTGTCATGTTCCAGAAAAGTATGACTGATTATTTTTACTTATAAGTTAACTGAAAAATGTCATGTAATTTCCTTTGCACACGTACACAAGAAAAAAGATGAGGTAGATTTCTTGCAACTGATGCTCCAATATTATTTCCTGGTGCATTATTTTCTCTGGGCCATTACATAAAGTCAGGAGGAACATGATGGAAGGAATGTTTGTGGTGTATGTGTGAGAGTGAGGGAGAGCTAATTTGTAATGAAGCGGCTGTCAGATGCTGAAACAGAAGTCACCACATTCTTCTTAGATTATTTTATGCTTCATCTATAGAAGGATGAATGAAAATTATAGTATTTCACAGGATCACACACTCTTCAGGTTGGAAAGACCCTTGGAAGTTGTTTAGACCAATCTTCACCTTAAAGTAGTTTCAAACTGGGTGGTGGCTTCAAGCTAGCCCAGTTAAATCTTGAAAAACTCCAGGAGTGGCAACTAAGCAACATTTTTCTTGTATCCAGGTAGAATCTTCTGGTTCCATTTTAGGGACAACGAAAGTTTGGAGCTGGAGTATGGGTTTTTTGAGTAATCTGTGTTGTGGCTGTAACTGGATTTCTAACACTTCCTTGGCACCTTTTAGAAACAGGTGTGACAATAGAAAATAAGTATTTTGTCTTTCATGATGGTACATGGTGTATTAACAGATGCTTGGAAACTGGATTGGATGAGCTGTATGTTTTAATTAAACCCAAGAATGAATTTGGCTTATTTTTTTTAATTTTTTAGGTGTTTTTGTTTCACCATGTGGTGAAAAAAGCTGTTTTGATAACTGTACTTCTTGTTTTATAGGAGACATAATACAGAAGTGGAGATCTTTAATTGCTTTTTAAAATTATATGTTCAGTGAGGATTTTGTATCCTGTGCTGTCAGTGGTAGTGCATTTCAGTTCTTCAGGGGTACAGTTAACTTTAATTTTACTTCTTATCTAGTTTGAAATTAAAAAGTTCATCTGACAACAGATTGTAGCAGGAGGAGCCATTCTTGCTCCTGAAGCTTGACAAGCTGCTGGTCTCTTCCAGGACTCCAGCCACCACACAGCACTTCCAGGGTAGAAGTGTAGTGGGAAGAGCCTTTCTTGCTCCAGAGGCTCAACAAGCTGCTGGCCTCTCCATGCCTCGCACCAGAGTGAGCTCAGGTACCTTCTGTGGGTGTGTGTCCCACCTTTATTGGCCCCCTGGTCTTGCTCATGCCCAATAGGGGCCTGTCCTAATCAGGCACAGGTGGACTCACACCCACTCTTTGGCAACTCAAGGCACCTGGTTGACAATGTCTCTCTACAACAGATACCTATGGTTTCAAAAATCATCACCCTTTATCCGTGTGTGTACATGTCCTGTGAGATGATGCATTGGTCTACTTGAACTCACTGCTATTTTTAAGTAGGAATGACTACATCTGCACTCAAATCCCTTAGTTATTATTGCTTCAAAATTATCAACTTTTGAAATTCTTGAAAATACTGAAGTTACAAATAAATGTCAGACATTTATTATTGCTGAGAAACAGTTGTGTCCATCTGAGTTTCTAATTCATGGAGGAGACAGAAAGGAGGTAGATTTTTCTCTAAAGAAAAGAGCCTGATTTTTTTGAGTTCTTGAAATACCATGAAGATGTGCATATCTTATCTCTGATGGTTGGGTGGGTGTTTTTGTTTGGTTGTTTTGTTGTAAAGTTGTGTTCCAGTGCAGAGTGCATGCAAGAGAAGGTATTTATTCTTTACTATAAAGTAGTAAAGTAGCTTCTGTGGGGGAAACAAAAGGAACATGTTCAGAATATCAGAATCCTCTTCAAGTGTATACCCAGTCCTCTCTGGTTCAATTAAGAGATAATGGTCATTTTTATTTTTTTTCTTTGGTGAAACCTGAAGCTAGACAGGTTGTGAGATAGAGAGGAATGTACTTTCAACAGTAAAGGTCACTTAGCTGCTGGATCAGCTTATTCAGGGTTGTGGTGAATCCCTCATTAACAGTAATCTTAAAATAAAGAATGATTGTGTGTCAAAGAAGTGTGATTTTACTTAGAGTAATGAAGTGTTTGGGTTTTTTAGCCTGTCTTTTAAGTAAATTCCTACTGAGTGATCAAATTTCCTGGTTTTCTTATTAAACAGACCTAAAATGTTAAGTACAGCAAATTGTACTTGAATGAGTCAGAGCTTTAGTACTATCAGAGTAGTTGTATTCCATGGCTATATAAGTACCTAGCATGGCAGAGAAGACCAGGATTTTTCTCTTGTACAGGTATGGCTGTTTCATGGACTTCTGTACCTTTTGGAGAAAGGCTTTTCTTGAGGTACTCTTCCTGGATGAAACTTGTTCGTCTGACAGCCAGGAGTGAGTCTGAATATTACCCCACTCTTCTATAAAAATTATTTGTCGTTTGTGTTTCTTTTTTGTTTGTTTTTTTTTGTTTGTTTGTTTTTGTTGTTTTTGTTTTATGGAAAACAGGGTTTTATTGCCACTCGTATTACAATTTAGATGCAAGGTGTGTTGCAAGTGAAGCTTAGAAGTAAGCCTGATGGTACTGGCTTTGCAAATTAAAGTTCTGTGTATAAGTTTTGCATGTAACCAAAAAATAGGAAAAACAAGAGGGCCAATGCATATATAGTGAGAGATCTGTATCTATAACAGCTTTTATATATGTAACAGGGTTTTTGGGTTTTTTTGATCCTGTAGTTCTTTGAACTGTATCTTTTTGAAGACTTTAAGTAAAAAAAGTATGAAAGGAGATACTTGAGGTGTATTTGGCAGATAAAAATAGCATTTAGAAATGGTATGTATTACTTGAAGTTGTAAGAAATCCTACTTTGCAATGAGGAAAGAGAATCAACTGTTAAAAGGTATTGTGCAACTTTGATGTCAGTCTTCCCTTCTCAGTACCCCACTACTTTGCAGCCCTTTCTCTTCTAACAAGCATCAGCCTTTACCGGAGAAGAAAAAAGTTCTAAGAATATTTACCTAGCTTTAAAATCCTTTCTGTTTGTTTAACATAGCAAACATCAGACCCTGAATGTATTCTTAAGTATTAATGGATGAGTGTGTTGTTTGGTTTTGTTTTTTTTTTTTTTTAAGTGAATTTACAATAACATTTCAAGCACAAAAACTTGATAAATCACTCACCCTGGCAGATATGCAGCCCCTCACTCTGCTCCTGTAACACTAGAATAAAATTGGCAACTTCTGATACAAAGTGTATTTCCCTAAATCATCATTCTCATTCATTCAAAAATGGAATGAGTAGCACAGTTTCACATTGGTTAGGAAAGAAGTCTCTGAGTTTTTTCCATTTTTTATGCTACTGGTGAAGTTGGGTTTCACTGGTACCTTTGAGTATAGCAGAGCTTTCTGTCTTTGTTTTTCCATAGCTCTGCAATAGATCTTCAGAGTATTTTGTTTGATAGAGGTGAGATATTACCAATATTGCAATACTTTGATGTAAAAGTTAAAGCTACTGCACCAGTTAAATATGCAAAGAATACCCTTGATTGTTGAGTAGTATAAAAGAGTTCTGAAAAATCTTCTAAACTGAGAACTTAGAGATATCTTAGGATATCTCAGACAGCTTAGAGATACAGATGAAGTCCTGTTTAAATTGGTTCTGTTGGAAAATTAGTTGAAAAAGGAAGTGGTGAAAGCCATCAGCTGGCATTGTAAGAGCCAAAGTTTCCAGTCTGAGTTACTTAGAGCAATAAGTAATTGCTCTAGTAAAAAAGAGTAATCACATCTGGCTAATGTAGTAAACTTACACCAGGAGTTCTTAGACAGTTTGTCAGGGCTTGAAAGTTAAATAAGCCAGCAATGTGCAGTAAGAAATAATTCTCCCAAATGAATGTTTCTTTAAACCAAGAAAAAGCACTTGCAAAAATCAGGGGGGTGGTTATAATTTCTGAAGGTTGTAAATTCTCCTTGTATAATGCATACTGGATGCCTTAGATGATTCTGATAGGGGAAACTAACAAAATAAAAAGGAAAAAACTTCTTTAAACAGGCTACTTTGTGATTTATGCTTGAAATTCAGTGTAAGAAAAAGTCAAGTTCTTATTAAATATTGTGATTCATTGGTAACTAAATAGCATATTTCTAACTAATGTATGCCATGAAGAAATGTCAGACGCAAAAATACTCTGTATAATGATAGTTCTTACACAGAATATATTATACAAATATCCCACAATGGCAGCTCTTCAGTTCCAGTTAACACAGTTCTACAACAGAAAAATAAAATCCAAACACAAAACAGAAGAAACCTCCCAACATTAATCTCATTCATCTTCTGATAGTTTCACGGGAAGAGGTTATCAAGGGATTCTTCAAATTCAGTTATCTCCTTGGGAAGATATTTTTCCTTAGAACTTTCAACAAGTCTAGGAAATGTTGGCTACCCCGTGGTTTCTGAACAAAGTAGTGATTTCCTGTATCTTCAGTCTTAAATACTGAAAGCCATATTGGTTTTATCAGACTATTTTTGAACTTGGATCTACTCCAGCAGTTGTTCAGAAGACAGATAAGTTCAGCTTCTCTGAAGTCCTTTTGATATTTTTCCCAGAGATTCCTGTTACACTGTAATGTAGTCTTGTTATGATAAAGATACCAAACTACTAGAAGCTTTCACAAAACAACCCAAAATGTCTTGGTTCCTTTTATGGGGGTGAAGGTGGGATCCCTGTTTTCTGACAATAATATTTCTAACACAGTAAGTGTTAATCAATTTGTAGGATTAAATCCCCTCCTAATATGTTATATTGCTACTATGTTGATTACCAAAGTAGTGGACAGTATTGTTTTTCATGTTTATTTTTTATGGTTTCAGCCACAAGGCTTTAATAGGCATTTAAAGAAATAGAGCAGAATGGTACACGTGTATATAGACTGCATTTAAATGAAGCTATAGATCCTGCAGACTTGTTTCCTTTCAGCACTCCTAACCTAAGGTCTAAAACTCAGTCTGTGTTTGGAATTGAGTTCTAGAAGGTGCATTTCTTTCTACTTCAGTGCCCAAATTGGAATTTTAACTAGTATACAGATATTTTCCTCCAAAGACTGAAGATATGGAGCTAATGCTGTGTGCTTAGGAAACCAAGGATGATATGAATTGCACTTCTGAGTCCTTTTTTTCTAGTTAAGTACCACTTTGCAAGGAAATTTGTGCATACCCCAGTTGGTTGTAATGCTTCTTAATTTGACGATGTGTTTAATTTTTTTTTTAAATGAATTCTTCAGAGACTGATTTACTTCAGTGCAAAAAAGATCTGTTAATCTCCTGCTTTTCACTATGAATGGAAATAAAGCTGTCCAGTAATGTGAAATTATGATGCTGGTTATTAGTGCCCTTCCTTTTGAAGAACATGAAAGGTTAAATTACTTTTAGAAGATCTTGAATTGTCAGTAATTTTTATCTGATTCCACGACAAAAGTTAAAAATACTGGGCTCAGTTTTTGGAGGTATAATGTTAGCTATCATGCTGGAAGTATGTTCTTTCTGTTTTCATTATAGAAACCTGTATAAAACTGGTGATCAGAATTGATGTACGGAGCTACTGTAGGTGTTTTTGACCATGATAAAAGTCATGTCTGATTCTCTGATGAAGACTGGGTGCATCCAAATACATTTTTTTCTTAGACAGCTTTCTTGAGATGGCACCTTTGACAGTGGATGAGATGCTGTAAAACAGTAGATCTTTGCTCTTTTTGTCATTTTGAAATTTGGAAACATTTGGAAACTTCTGTGTGGTCTTGAAGTATTGTTGCTGGAGTTCACTATGCTTTTCTCAGATGCTTGCTTGTGAAATAAGTAAAATCATGGACAAAGCTTGTGCAAGTTTGCTCTTTAATGCTGAGCTGAACTGCTTTAGACCTGCTAATTGTAGAAGGAAATTTGATGGCCTGTGTTATATGAAGTACTGAAAGCTGTATCAAGGATAATAAACTAGATGTCCAGATTTTGAGATGTGGAGTCTTTGTCTGTTGAAGTTTTACTATTAAAGTGAATTTTTTTGATTGATTCTCTTTTTATTGACTGTTTAAAAACTGGCAGTTTTATAAGTAGTCTTAAGAAGACAGAAATTGTATGACAGCATGTTTGGCTGAAAAATGAATCTTTGCAACGTTCAGTCATTTTTTATGGGAACTTAGTGTGAGCAGTGCATGAGGCTGATATATCAGGGAGAGCCCTGTCAGGAGATGAAATACCACAGACATCCAAAACTGTCAGTAATTGTTTAACTTAAGGTGATTAATTTTTGTATGGTGGAGAATCGGAGAGGGGAGGAGGCAGAGAAAAAAGCTAAGGTCAAAAGGACATCAGTCTCTACATCTTTTCACTGTTCTTGTATTAGCTAAACTTTTATAAGGCAGCTCATCAGCAAGTTTGGATGAGCCTTGTGGAAGCCAGGACATTGTGAAAGTTTACAGTGACATAAGACAGCAGGTAGGCTGCTTCTGTGAGAATTGTATGTGCCAGCTGAGGACAAGGATGGTAAAGATCAAGCGAATTGCAGCAGGCTATTAGAAAAATGCATTCAGTAGTGAAGCAAAGCTTGGTAAAATTTGTTTCCTTCAGAGGTCCAAAGATTCCTGAAAGTCTAAGGTAATACACAGAAAGATGCTGCAAATGTGTGCAATCAAAGTGTTTTTAAGGAAGGAAGGAAAAACTGCAGAAAAGTGGGATGGCTCTTTAATTTT
This sequence comes from Calypte anna, assembly GCF_003957555.1. Lineage (NCBI taxonomy): Eukaryota > Metazoa > Chordata > Aves > Apodiformes > Trochilidae > Calypte > Calypte anna. Next base: position 8,162,447 of record NC_044247.1, read on the forward strand.
ACTTGAAATAATTCTCATGTAAATCCTGAGGATCAAAAGTTACTGGTTTTTTTACTTTTCCTTAGGTATTTGCTGGTACGTAGGTGGGAATGTCATATTTGTGGAAATTCATAGTCTTAAAGAAAAGTAGAGAAGGATATGTGATTCATCAGCAGTGATAGGCAATTGCTAATCCTCTGATAGAAGCTATGACAACTGGTAGTGGTTACTGACTTGACAATGATGTTAAATTAATGACATTTGTGAAAAGTATTCATGTTACCAATTTCCAGCCCCTCATATTCTGACTTTTGGGTCCCTTAGAACTGATTAAATTGAAATAGGATTCATATTTTACAGTCTGTCAGTAAGTCCTTCATATTTTTGGAAGAGGATGTAGTTTCTAAGAGGCATTGACTGATTCAGGATTATACTGATATTCTTAGCTGGCAGTGGCAGATCCTGTATAACTGTGAGGGGAGCAAGGCACCACCATTCCCAAGCCATAATATTGAAGAGGAGATGAAAAGGAATTATACTGGCTTTAAATAGATTGAATTTTTTGTCTGAAGTAAATAGAAACTTTCCTTGTTAGTGACTTTTCTGCGGTTGCTCCTGTTGTGTTCTGGAGCCAGACTGTTAGTTTCAGTGACATAGTACTGGGAAAATGGGTTGTCTTGTTTTTTATAAGACAGGTACCACTTTCACAGACCTATCTCAGTGGATAATATGCTTTCAAACCACAATGTTTCTAAAAATAAGAGTTATGTTGCTGTATTGAAAGATGGAACATTTTAATTTTAGCCTTATTGGTAATGAGTGAAGAAATAGTAATGACCAAATGATTAAAGTACTTACATTCATACTGATATTTAAAACAAAGGGTACATAAAAGTAGAGCCTGTCAGAATTCAAAAGCTGAAAACACAGTAATTTGTAGCTGTATAGTTACAAAAGAAGCAGGCATGCTTTCATAAATACCCTGAGGTTAAATGTCTGAGGTAGACTGCCACCTCAGCTGCAAAGGGCAAATTAAATAAAGTTGGTTGAATATCTCACCTTGTGACTCTGTAACTCAACTTGAGTTCATGGGAAACCATTTTCATTTCATTTTAGATGTAAGGCAAGAACTTTTTTCTACATTGTTCTGAATGATGATGTTCAATAAAGAAAAGTTTGAATCAGTCTCAAGATGAAGTACAGTTGGTGACCAGTTAAAAATGAAATGGCAATTTGCTGCATGGAGCAAAATGATTGCTTTTATTATAAAATAAGAATCAAATTTGAATGAACAACACTTAGTACTAGTAGAAACATGAGGCTTTTGATCCTGTATGTCTGAAGAATTCTCTTTAGTATTCAATGAAAGATTTAAAGATTTATTTGCTTGCTTTGCTTAAAGAGTATTTGCAGTACATTTGAAACCCAAAATACAATTTCATGGTTTGCTGGTAAGCAGTATCTAGTTAAATAACCTTGAACATAACATATGTTTATGTACTAAATGAAAGAAAAAAAGTTTAACTGATAGTAATGCTAAACGTCCAGCTTCTAGTAGTCTTACCTGCAGCTGGTTACTTCCTCCATCTCCCAGGCACAGGGAAGATTTGGGCAGAAATAAACTTAACCATGTATACAAGTATATTGCCAAAATTGAGGTTAATGGATTGAAAGCAAGTTTCAATCAAGGACAAAAGTTTTAAGCACATGACATTAACTTGCTGGAATAATTATCATCTTCCTCTGAGCCTCTTAAGCCAGCTTGCTTTCCTTTGTCCACAAAATGAATGTTGATTTTGTGTATTTCTATGCAGTTCCAGTGAAGGATTGAATTTAGCATAGCTGGTCTGGCAGGTGCACCCAGACTTCAAGTTAAACTGGTTGGTTTGTACTTCAAAAAGTTGTTGGTTCCATTGTGTCAATGCCATTGGCAGTCAGTCCTGTGAGAAAAGAGAGAGCAGAAATCTTTGATGTTCCTTTTTGTAATGCAGCCATTGTCTTTCTCTTTTATTTATCCCAGAAGGGAGATTAAGCAAAAATATGTTATGTTATGTTATATGTATTTTTTTTCCCCTTTGACTGATTTCTAGACAAAAACTAGTAAAACAAGAAATTATTCAAGTCAGGCTTCTCCCTGTTGTTTTCTCAGGTTTTATGATTAAATACCTAAAGTTTAGGTGAATGAAGCACATTAATCCTATCTGCTTTCTACATGATGTTGTGGGGAGTTAACTCCTTTTGCATTTGGCTCTGCTTTATCAAATGAATCAGGTAAAAACTCATATTGTTTAAGTAATCCTCAGTGTTTGGATTTTTTTACCCAAATTATACATTGGAAACATTAAAGGATTTATCTGGGGTTTGGACTAGTATTTTTTTGTTATTGTTGCTGTTGTGAGAAAAGGTATTTAAATAATGTCAATGTGCAATGAGGGGATGATTCTGTGCAGGAATCCGTGATCTGTCTGCAGTTGAAAAACACTTACTGAAGCAATATTTCAAGTTAGTTTCCAAGGGCTGTAAGAGGTGTGATCAGGGCTAACTTGGCACGGTTTGGTATACTTTGAGATGAATGTTTGTGTAGTAATGTTTATATAGGTTCCAGAGAGTTGGAAGTACTGCAGTGGGACATAACAAGAAAGTGTAAGAAATGTTTTTCTTCTTGATAGGAGGAAGGAAATTATATCTAATTGTTACATCCTAGCTACCTTTTCAAGTATCCTGATACTGTAATGATGATTGGCTCTTAACGTGTAACAGAGGGAACAGTAATGATTAACACATCTCTTTGAGTATTCACTTTTAAGTGGAGGTGGTACTTATATTTGACATGTAGCCAGGGGTTGATCAAGTGCCTAGGCAGCATCTCAAGGGTAAGATGCTACATCTAGGAGGCGTTTCATTCCTCTGCCTTGATGTATTGTTTCTCAGGGGATGATACCTTCTATTAAGATTCCACTTTTCTCAAGTATCACTTTTTTTCTGCTGCTTTAATGTAGATATTCAAAGTAATTGTGTTATTCTCATTTGGTGGGGTTTTTTTTTTGTTTGTTTTTTTCACTTTTAATTGAAGGTCTGAAGAGGAGGGGAAAACCAAAAGCTACAGATTTGTGATGTGCAGTGTAATTCTTATTTCCTATTGCCCTACAAGTAAGAGGACAGGGAATATGAGCTCATATATTGTCTTGATTATGAATCAGTGTGCAGACTGAGCTGATTTCATGTGGGATTTTTTGAGGTACTCCAAAGAAAATCTTTAATGTTTGTGGAATATCTCTGAGGATAAGAGACATCCTGAGCTCAAATAAAGGATTTAGTGGAAGACTTTAATTCTGATGTATGAATGTTTTATGCAGACTGTGTGCACAGTGGGCTAGCTGTTCACTGGAGCTGAATAGTCTATAAAAATCATGGATCCTTAACTCAGTGTGGGACAGCAGGAGACCTAAAGAAGGAATAAGAAAATGAATCATGAATCCACTGACAGAATGAAGTGATCAATTTTTCTGTAGAAGCAAATCTGTTCCTGTTTCTAAAGAGAAGCAAGCTGTTCAAAGATCATCTTAAAATAACGTGATCTGTGGAATGGATAGTAAATTCACAGTAGAATCTATTAAATAAAAATCTGTTAAAATACCATTAAGTGAAAATTATTCATCTCAGTTGACTGACTTCCTTTGAACTGAAAAATACTAAACCAGTATTTACTCAGGATTTATAACCACTTCTCTGACAGCTCTTATTACTGACTACAATTATGCTGACCAGTTGTAGTATTTGTTCCATGCAGAGTCTAAATCTCTACTGCATGGATAACCTCTGGTGATCAGCACCTTGATTTACCAATTTTTTATTACATTTCTAGCTGATGTGTATCATCCGAATCATGTACACGAATCTCCCATTTCAGAGTTTTTTTTGCAGGAGGGAGAAATTCTGCATCATCTTTCATTCTTCAGTAATTAACTTTAATTCTCCATCAGCTTTTACACAAGTAGAAAATTACTGCCTCAAAGCAGTTGAATTGCATTTATATGCTGGAATTGATATGATTTAAAAATGTGGCTAAACAGGGAAAAAAAATCACGTGGTCAATACACAGCTGTATGTGGGGTCAGACTGAATTTGTATTAAATCAGAGTTGTTTGATCTGTTTACTAATAAGTTACTTAGTTTTTATTCCTGTAATTTTATAGTGCCTCACTTTGTAATTGTATGCGTTGTATCTTTGTCATTCACAATCTTTTCCTTGTAAAATAAAGTACATATTTCAAAAAAATTAAATTTTCTTTCACAAACTACTTTAAGAGTATCGGAACACATCACCAGGTTTTGATTTATACAGCTCGAAAATATGGCTTTTATTCAAAAAGCTTTAAATGGCTTAGGACTTACTTTTAAGATGATTAGATTACATGGCACCCTATTGAGATAGCTGGGAAATCAAACTGCAGACTCGCATGATCCAGGGGGTTAAAAAAGTTATAAATAAAAGTTATTTGTAATGGTAGAGTTTGGCTTGGCCCAAATGAGGGATGATGAGGGAGGCAGAAAAGTGGTGCTCCCTCTTGCAGCACTGATTTCTTGTTAGAAGACATCACCTCTTGCACCTTTCAGTACATATTGGTAACCATGGCACAAAGTCCCTTGCCAACCTAGAATCCTGTAAAATATAAACTAAATTGTGCAGGGAAAGAGATGTGATAGAGGAGCCTTTTCCTGCATGGGACAGCCTTCAAGTTTCACCTGGTTCATTTAGAAGGCTGGAAGAGACTTCAGCTGTGTTCTGTGGGGTATACTGTCCTACCGAGGTTGCCCAAGGCTGCCAGCAAAAATAGAGATGTTTAAGCAAGGATTTGCATTCCCATGCACTTGCTGGAGCTTAATTTAGTGAGGTTCTGGCAGAATCAGGGGGATGTGGAGCTGCAGCTCCCAGTGTGGTGGTGAGTCAGACTAACTGTGACGACTGAAGGTGTGGAGGGAGAGTGGAAACTTTATTTAAGTCACCAGCTTTCCTATTACTGCTGGTATGGCATTGAGATTGTTTTCCAGCCCTGACAGAAGAAAAACTGAAGGTCACGCTTTAAATGGTGACCCTAGCTACTAATATTTTTACAGAATTGGTGAACAAAACCAGAAGTAAGTCTCTGGAAAAATTCTCTAGGGCACATTGTCTCGGAAAGACTCGTGTTTTATGGATTGTTTTGAATGCACAAAAACAGACACAGAAAAATGCTTTCAAGTATTTTATTTTAAGTTAGAATTCTATTTTCAGAAGAATCTTCATGAGTCATCTTGATCAATGCTGTCTCCCATACTGTCTTGTCAATTCTTGGTATTCAGGCTGGACTTTCTCCCAGTGTGATAAATGAAGGCATTAAGTACTTTTTAATGCTTAACAGCTAACACAAAGGAGGTTTAGCCTTTTTTTGCCACCCTTTCTGACTGGTGCAGAAGAGCCACTGGGGGTGCACAGAGAGGCACAAGGCACACACAGTCTTGTTACTGTCCGCCTACTTGGCTCCTGCTTCTGTAGTAATTCCACTTCCACCAAGCAGCAGCAAGGTTGTAATGAAGAACAGGCTGGTAGAACGATCACAGAGGAAAGAGGCATTTCCAGAAACGGTTTTGGGTGTTATGTGGTAGATACATAGAAGAGATTAAATCAGATCAACAAACTGTTCTACTTTTGTTGTCTGTGTCTCAGTTGATGCCATTACTGTGTAATGCAAAGGTTAGGCTGGCTAAGTTAGTCCCTTGAAGAAGATTACTTATTCACAAGTGTTGTATAGAACTGATGCTGAAGGGATTCAGTTCTGTGCAAAAAAGATATGAAGCAGGTATTATTTTTAAGGGACAAAACAGGGAGGCAGTGCTAGCTGGTGTTGAAGTCCATTGGATTTATCTGGATAAATACTGAAATCTAAAAGCAAAGTTGCTGATACTGTTTATTAAGAAATCAGTGTATTCAGGTAGTTGATACTTTTGAAGAGGGTAAAAGCTTTGGATGAGAATTTGAGTGCCAGGTGTCCAACCCTGATTTTTTTTCTTCTCTGCTGTTTTTAGTGGGAGGCAGAGTACTGAGTTCTGTGGGTGACTGGTCTGAGCCAGCAAGGGCAGTTCTGTTGTTAATATAAACATCAGGAAGCTGAGTCTATGTGGGGAGCCCTGTAAAGATAGTTCCTGTGCTGCTTGTCTTCAGTCATACAACAGAAACTGAGGAAAAGTCTGAAAAAAAGCCTAAGCTTCTAAATTTTTTTATGTGTACTAAGAAAATAATGATTCTTTGGATTATTTTTGTTTGATTTCTTTTTTTGTTGGATAAGTGATTTGCAGTTATATATCTTGAAATTCTGTCACCTAAAAATTACTTCAAATTTACATCTTTTGGTCAGAAGAGAGACTTCAGACATTCCCTTAGAGGGATACCCTGTCACTCCTGGTTTTCTTCCTGAAAATATGACGCACAGTCTGTAATTAAAATTCTATTTAAAACCATCACTGTGCTTCAGGTGGATGTGGTAAAGCTGGGGAGTGTCTGTGCTAAAGTATGTAACTCTTCACATCTGTGAAGCAGTCCAAAATCATGTACATGCAGTGTCTTCTGAATGCTACATGAATAAACTTCCAAAAGGGTTAAGCAAAACAGTAATGAGAAATACAGGATGATCTTAAAAGGCTTACTGTCATGTTCCCTCTGTCTGGTCTGGGTATTAGTCCCACTGGACTCTTACAGATGCCTCTGGGTGCTGCTATTAGCCTTATTATGGTTAATCAATATGAAATTTGTACTTAAGATAGACTTCATTAGATTCAAAATTCCATTCTCTGTGTTAGAAAGAAAGCCATCTGTCTTCCCAAGGAGAAGAAATGAGGAGGAATTGCTATGAAGCTTGGGGCATAGGATCAGAGTGCAAGAATCTGATGCTGTGATATAAAAATTAAGGAGGGGCAAAATAAGTCTACTAACTTGATAGCTTAGATACTCTCTAAATGATTTGGCTTGTAGCTTTTCATCCTGTGCATGTCCAGTAGAACTTTCAGTACTGACTCTCTAATGTCTCAGTTTACTCTTTTCTAAATGATATGGGATAAATTATAGAAATTAAATACATTTTATCAACATCATTATCTAAATTATGGAATAGAATCATTCTGGAGTAATTCAGAAGTAGATCCAAAGCAGTCTTTAAATATGGCTAAATCCCAAACAGGAATCAAAACTTGTAGTGCTGAATTTGCTTTGAGCTAAGTGCATCCACTGAGTTATAGTTTCCTGCCTGGCATATAGTGTTCTTCTCTCTGCTTCCTAAAGATCTATCTAGATTAATAATAGCACTACAATAAACGCTGCATAATTATAATCAACACTTCTTGATTTCAGCTCAGAAAAGCTTGGGTTTCATTGTTGTTTTTAATGCTCATTATGATCATAATTATGTCTGCAGTCTCAGAGTATTTCATCCTCTCCGAATGCCTTTGTTGAACAATGCAATTGCTTGGGCAGTGCACACCAAGTGTGCTCAGGATTACATGGACATTAGAGCCTAAAAAGAATTTAGAGACCTTTAATCAGAATATTTGTGAAGTTATATAAAACAGCTCCTTATTTTGGTCTTAGCTGTGATTAACTCACTGTGAAGTGAGGAGTAAAAGATAACTTTTCCTGTTCAGTGGTGTGAAATGCAATTGTCCTGAGAATCAGCTTCATGGTGCCAATATAAGGATCTGTAAAAAATATCCTGGTTGATGTTGCTGGGATATTCTTAACCTACAGTTTTTCAAAGATGAATGTCACTGCAACTAGAAATGTTTCTGAAAGCTGTTTTGAGTTCTTGTTTACTTTATAAAGAAAGACTCTGCGATACTGGATCATAAGATGAAAACCAAAAGTTACTTGATACAGCAGAGACCACAAAAACATAAGTATACTGAGAAGATGAACATGTGTGAGGCTCTTCAAAGGAAGAACAAAATGTTAATGGGTCTTCTGCTCTCATGTTTCTGTTCAAGTAGAGAATCCAACTCCTCCCCCAGCTTTAGAACATGGCCTTTGCTGCCTGATTTTATAAACATGCTACTGCTGTTTATTACACTTGTGACATAGCTCCTGTGGAAAACACGACAGGAGAATATGTGTCCAATTAACCTTTAGATGGAGCTGTTTCTCCTTGGATGATGTGAAGGTTGCAAATGCTCACTATACCTAATAAGTAAAGTTAGAATAGACTCATTTGTGCTTTAGTTCTGTAATGGATTTTTTCAAAAACTCTGTGTTTATCCCTGCCAAAGAAAGGAAGGCCCATCTTGTTCGTACTTCTTCAAGTATGTCTTAGAAGAACTAAATACTGATAAGGAAAAGAAGGTGTATAATAATGTTTTGGAAAATATGCTAGTATATTTTTTGAAACTCAAGTTGGGCATAGTTTTGTGGCACAAAAAAAGAATGCATATAAGATGATAACAATGCATGTGAGATGTGGAACGCAGTACATAATTTTTTAATGCTTTTTGAATTATTTGCCTAATAAGTAGTTAATCATTAAACAATTTTAAATATAAATTATATTACTTAACTTTAAAGGTGTCTTTAAATTATTTGTTTTCAGGTCACTTCAGTGTTTCAGCTTTGCTAAATGCTGTTTCTGCAAGCAGCACACAAAGCATTAGTAAGTGACCATGACACCATCTTACTTACAGAACTTTCCTGCTTACTACTGGTAGGAGCACCAACTCCCTGTCTGGCTAATGTAGTTGAAATGAGGCCCATTCTGGTGACTTTAGGACACAGCAGAAAATGGGCTACACAAGTGAAATATTTATTATTTACTAAGTATCTCATAATACCTGTATCCTTAAACAAGACTCAGCAGCATGCAGAAGGCAGCAACATAGCTCGTATTAAAAGCTTCTTGCTTCCAGTTCTGTAGAGTGACCCCTCGGGGTAGCTTTCACATGGTTCTTTGGTGTGACAGACACCAAGTGGATTTATAAGCCACTGAAAGCTTATTTGGGAACTTCATTTGTGGGCAAACAGCCTGGTTGGGTATTTGTCTTTCTCTGCTGGTGGTGGAATTTGAGGTGGGAAGTGTTGGTAAATAGATCAGAGCCAACAAAGGGTAAGCTGGTGCTGTAGCCACTTGAAAATGAGAAGCTGTGTTTTAAGGCCTGTGTTCTAGGGAGGAGATCAGCCCATTGCAGCAGCACTCCAACTCCCCTGGCCCTGCAAAGGGGAACAAAGCAGATGAAGGCAGCAGCACTCTGCAGATTTTGATGTGAGCTAGGGGACCATCAGCTCAAGAGAACATCTTAAGGAGTTTCCTCAGAAACAAGTGATAGTTCTGTAAGGGAGGAGTCCAGAAACTGTATTTGCACTAACTTTGTGTGGGTTCATAAACATCAATCTTCCCTTTCTGAAGTAGTTTTTGAACAGCAGTGGTCAGTCACAGTTACTTCAGAGTTACAGGGAAGCTGTTGACTCTCTGGAGACCTGAAAACAGGAAGCATTCTTCTTCTCACAGTAAGAAATCTCAAGTGTAAGAGAGTAAAAGAAAGGAAGTGTTGTTATGAAATTGGTTTGAATCTCTTAGAAAGCACTCTATGGTATCATCTTAAGAACACTTGAGTGTTAAGTAACAGCTTTTTAATGACTGGATAATGAAAAGCTTATTTGTAGTACTGTTCTTTATGTAGTACTTGTTTTGCAGTTGTTGGAAGGGATGGGCTGTGGTGCTCACAGAGGCAGGCAGAACCCAGGAGAGATTAATATAAAATAAGTGGTAAATAAGTGAAATTATGGACAGGTTAGAGACCTCAGATTCATTCATTCATTAATACTACTGTAATAAATGTGAATCTTTAGTAGGAATTAAAAATCTTTAACGGTCTTGCTGTTAGTATCCAACTTTGGAGGAAAGAAAGAATATTGTCCATAGTCAAAAATACAGAGCCATTTTGTTAAATTAATCTAAAACTTGTCAATGTCCTTTAGAAACTTACATATGGGAGATATTTCCAGCACCTCAAGGTATCCTGTAGCAAAAAACACTGCCATAAATATTGTTTTCTGCTTAACTACCACTGCAACCTGTCATTACATATCCTAGCCTGGATGTTACCAAGTCTTTATTTAGCACCTGCTCCTCTTGACTTTCTGAAGTCCTCCCACAAACTAATTCAGATATTCTGTCTGGCTCTTGGCAAGATCCCTGCAGGTTGTGATAAAGCCTTATTAGTTTCATTAGTCTTTCATTACAGAATAATCAAAACTACTCAAACAAATCCTCTTGTTATTGCTGTATAAATCTTGCATCATAGCTGCTTGTTTCTCAGTGGTGAGTAGCTGAATGTTCTGCAGGTGCACAATGCAGATACATCTTTGCTGGACAAAGGCCTGTCAGGCTTCAGTTGTTTTCCAGATAATTCTGAAACTTATCCTCAATCCTTGACCCAAATTTCTCTTCCATGAATGAAGTAAAGGAGTAGCTGTTTCAACAGCTAGAGGGTACCAAATAACTTTAGAACAGGATGTAATGGGCAGCAATGCTGTCCTATAAAGCCCAAGCTGTGAGTGATAGGCAGAACTTAGCTTTTATTTTTTTCAGTTCATGTACTATGAAGAGAATATCCAAGAACTTCTTTAATAGAGGTAACTTAGATATTTTGGATTCTATTTTTGCTTCAGAGTGCTGTAATTAAAGAAATTGCAGGGTGACAGGATGACTTCTAACCTTCTAAAATAATTTGTCCTTTGATATGATAGCAATTTAAAACCACTTGAGAGCTGTGATCATTTAGAGAAACAGGCTCAGGCTTGTGATACAAAGGCAATCTAAGTTTCAGTTAAAAGCACTCAGTATTTCTGTGGGGGTTTTTTTTGTTGTTGTTTTTAATGCATATGTGATTTCAACAACAACATTTTTTATATGCTGGTGATCTCTCTGTGATGCATCAACTTGCATATTGTGTTAACTACTGTGAAATTAATCACATTTTGTACTGTGCTTACATATCCTTGTCCTCTAATCAGCATCCCTGCAGTTTTCTTCTAATGGTGGATATATATTTATGATTCTAAAGATGCCTCCCTGTTAATCTATTACTTTGGACCAATTGTCAATTGTGAATATGGATTTAGCTCTTTGCTTGCGTTCAAATTCTGATTTCTTAGTGCTGCAAAGTTAACCTGGACAACAAGAAGTTATGTTTTCCTTACTACAGTGCATTCCTACATCTCCACATTAGCAAAACAAAAGGGCTCTACAGAGAGTAAAGATTATATGTCAGTAGTAATTGCCAGTTCTGAAAAAGAACTTTTCTCTACTTGTACAACAAAGTGGTGCTGTTTCAAAAACAAACAAAAAACAACCCACACAAAGCTAAGGAAGCAAGAAAAAAAAAAAAAGAAAAGAAAAAATCAGTATTTCTGATTAGTTCATACAGATTTTCTCACAGTGCTTAAGGAGCTGTGAGCAGAGTTCTTCCCTTGATGCTCAAGGTCATATTTTGGAAGGAAGTTCCTGGCTTGGGAATGGGAGGGGAGGTAGAGTCTTTTAAAATTTGTATTTATGGACTGTCACCACAGTTGACCCTAGGTGTTTATTTCATCATCTGATTCTGTTACAGAAAAAAATTAATGTGCATATGCTACTCTGTGTGCCTGACATTGCCTTCTGGTATTCTATTCTGAAAGATCTCAGACTTTACTCTCTGCCACTTCAATTTGCCTTTTTTTCTTTTTGCAATCAGGAAACACCACTTACTGTATTTTATTACTGATTTGGTAGAACCTATTTCAAAAGGGATGTGCTCTTCTGTTTGTTAAATAGGATTGGTTAACTGAAGAGATGTCGTTATTAAGATTGCTGCATTGTTTTTCATTAGCAAAGCAGTTTAGTGGAATGTCATCCAAACCTACTGCATATTTATTCCAGAAGACAACCTGATGCATTCTGTATTATTGTCTGTTTCTTGATCTGCATCTAGTGTACAGGCATAAAATGACAGCGGTGTTTTCATCAGTACTAAATAGGACACTGAACAATTTTTGGGTCTCCTGTTCAGCAGATATGGTTGAAAGAAGTCTTGCAATAGTAATCTTTGAGGAATTTCTCTTAAATATCTTTCTAAGAGTGGTGTGTACTTGTATGTTCATAAGTCCTCCTTTTATGTATACATTTCTAGTTTAATCCTCCTGTGATTCAGATACTCATAGATTTCTTCTATGGGAAATAAAGGCTTTAGCTGACTGATTGTCTTTGATACATTTTTGAAGTTTTATATTGCTTTGAAAGGTATATCCTCTTTTTTACTATGACATCTGTATCTAAAAACATGGGAATGAGGATTCAATGTAGTTTCGTATTATAAACAGACTTTTGCTCAGAATCTTCAGGAGGAAACTAATTTATATAAAAAAGGAAGAAAAACAATCTTATAGAACAGTGTGAGGTGGTTAATTTTTTAATGATGTTATTGTCTAGTTACTTGTCAAAAGTCAGTGTTGGAGTGTTTTTGTCATGTGAACCTGACTGCTAAGAGTATGAAATAAATCCCAGAACTGAGATACTGGATGTTTACTCGTAAATAGATTAATCCTGCTGACTTTACTAACACCAGAATATTACAGAACTGTGTCTCTCCAGGCATGGAAATGAGCCTGCTGCTCTTGTACTTTGCTGTGACAGCTTCAGTCTAAAATCTTTTTGTTGCTCATAGAAACACATTTGCAATTCCAGATACTGTTCTACTTATATCTGATAAATTCAGGATTTATGGTTTAATTTTCTGCAGCAAGAGATGGTAAAATACCTTTGAGAAAAGGAAAGAATATTAAATTTCAGCCTAACAAGAAGCCTCTCTTCCTCTCTGGCCTGCAGTTTTATTTCTTTGAAAGTGGACACATCCTGAAAAGTGTCATTTGTTGGAGATTCCAACAAATCCTTATTGCACAATACTTTGGAAAACCTGGATCAAAAGAATCTAAAAAAAGAAATCAAATGCCAGTTCATTAATATATTAACCAGGCATTTTCTCTAATGAATATATGCAGTGGATGTGAAATAGAAATTGTGCAAAATGCTGGGGAGTACAGAATTTGGTCTATGGATCCAAACCCACCATGTTCATTGACTATCAGCAAACCAGAACATTTGTGTCAACTCATTTTGAGAAGAAAAACTGGTAATTGCTCTCAAAGCCTGAGCTGATCTTGAGGTCAGTTACTGACTTCTCCACTATTATAGTAAAACCCCTAATTATTTGGTTTATTTTATCCTTTGCATGTGGGTTGTGTTGGGTATTTGGTTTGATTTTTGTTAATTTTTGTGGAGAGTGATTAGTTGTTTGTTATGTGGTATTTGTACTTTTTTTAACACTCAGGATCTATAGATGGATTTTAGATTTCTAAGTTTTCAACACCTCATGAAATCTAGTTTTAAAATATTGGTAACATTTATAATGCCTTTCTTTACACTTTTCTTAATTGTGTAAGTCTACAAGAACAGTTTTTGGTTTTTAACTTTTAAAGGGTTATGTATGTCCTTATTTAATTAACATTTGTTTTACAGCTTAAAACAATATTTGTAGAGAAAATAATAAAGTTGAAGGATGGAAAAAGAGCATGTTATTTAGCAACTGGACAAAAAATTGTAGATAGTATTAATAAATTTCTTCAGGGTTTATGTATGTAGATAATGACTGGTGGTCCATTTTCAGCCATACTGTTGAAGAACTGAGAAATTTCTTAGTAATAGCTTCTTCATAAGGGGGCTAGCTTATCAATTACTAACTTTGTACTTTCCATAGATGGTATTTTTTTTCAAGTTAAAAAACTTAAGAATTATTAGGGTACCAATATTCCATATTTGTTATATTGAAATAACTTGAAATTATCATTATCTAAGTCTGAAAGACCAAGAAATCTAAATATAAAATGGTATCTGTAAGTCCAAAAGATTTAGACCAAAGCATCTTGAACTATATTAGGGATTTCCTCATATTCTCTCTATCTTGTATTATCTAAGGCTCTTTCACATCACAAGGCTTTGTTTGTATTTATAAATCTCATTCTTTACTTTACCTTTCCCTGTGATTTTCGTCTTTTTACTTGCGTTCAGACTGTATATTAAAGCTCTCTCCCTACTGCTTTGCAAGACCAGAATGTCTTAAAATGTTAGCATCAACTTTTTTGACAGAGAGCTGGGATTTCCTACAGAAATCTGGGATTTCAGTAACTTGGCTATCAGCGTATTTCTCTGCAACATGGCAAAGCATTTGGAGGGTGTTCTGACAGTGGTTAACTTCATGTAGCAATCACTTCACAGGTTTGGAAGCTCTGTATGAGAACTGGAATTCCCCTTCCTGAAGCAGCAGCAGAACATCTCTCTTTGCTCACTGCAGCCTCTGCAGCAGCCCAGCTGCAGCTGCCAGGCTCCCTGCTCAGACACCACAGCCTGGGGGCTCCTTGCCAGCCCTTGGTCTCAGTTCTCCCAGGTGGCTGGGATGCCAGTGGGTTGCCAGCAGGGGAAACTGGGCCAACTGCTGTGAATGGATAGGCTGAAAAATTCCAAATGTTTTCAAAAGAATTTGAAAAGCAGTCTGGCACAGTAAGAAAATTTACCAGGGCTTCTTTCAGTGAAGGCTTCAACATCCTATATTATTCCAGAACTTCATTGTTCTCTGATTTACAGCAGATATATCAGCTTTCATTTACATACATCATACATATTTATATGTATTTGCACACAAATATTTATATATAATCTATATAATCCCTCCCTTCATGTATGTATATATATGCATATATATGTGTGTGTATATATATATACTCTCATCTTGAAGTTTATTTTAATACATACTCTGAGGATGTAAACATTTTTCCACAACTATTAAGTGAAAAAATGTGCTTTGAACCTACACCCAAAGCACTGAGAAAATTCAAAATTAATTTAAAAGTATTTTCTATTGACTGTGCAAGACACAATATTGCTGACTACTCTAAACTGTATAAAAATGCTGTCTGTATAAGTTAAATTCCAAGGATGTTTTGATGGTCTGTGACAGCAGGAAAATGGAAGTCCAGTGGCAGAAAACATTGTGCTTTCAAACAGATGTCAAGAAACTTTGCTAGTAATGTTATCCTGCCTTTCTCTCAGAAGAAGCAGAACTACAATAAATTGTAATTATCTCCATGAGTATCTGTGTAGAATGAACCATTGTGCAGAAATCATGGAATCACAGTCTGGTTTGGGTCATCCTGAAACCTCATGTGGATCCAACCCTTCTAGCAAGAGCAGGGACATATCCCTCTAGACCAAATTTCTCCAAGCCCCATCCAGCCTGGCTTTGAACCCTTCCAGGGATGGGGATTCCACAGTACTTTTCACCGTGGTGAAAGTAGGAAGCTGAGGAACATCTGTCTGCTGCTGCAATCCTTTGGCAGTATGAGCTGGATGGAAAAATGCTGCTAAGCTGGTTATAAGGAGGATCTTTTGTCAGCCTTCTCATTTCTCTAGGAAAGAAAAGGTCAGCTCTGCTCCTGCTTATATCCAGTACAGCTTTGGTGTGGTCTGTAGAGCATTGTGATTTCAAGGTATGGGCTGTTGAATGTATACTTCAAAAGAATGTCCCAGTGAGGAGTATTGGTCCCAAACGTAGTGTAGTGCCTTGGTACTGTGGTTCATTTGCAGAGCATCCAAGCAAGCTGTGTGTGACAACATCCTTGTCCCTTAGTATTTACTAAGAACAGAAGAAAAAACTCTATAACCACAGTAATTTGTAGCCTTGCTCCAGTTATTACATTTGTTATGGTTTGAGAACCTTTAAAGGAATGCTCAAGATCACTTAAGGGAGGCTACTGCATCAGCTGTGGCAGTTTTTAGCTGATGAGAGTATATGTACTATTTTAGGTGCTAACATCAGTTAGCCTCTCTAGATAGTTTATTGTTTCCTGGAGAAATTATTTTTTAGTGTGTCCCTTTGTTCACACAGAACAGCATTTCTTTCACATTTCACCATTTGTAGCTGCAGTGATTCATCTTACTGTAAAAGTGTACACTGATAGAATGCTTACCAATCTTTGCAGGCTGTCACTGGTAATGATTTGCTCCATTTTGTCATAAGAATAAATTATCTTTCAGTGAGTTTCATGAAAAGGTAAGTATAGCACAGCAGAGAATTTGCAGCAGGTAATGATACAGTGGTTTGCCCTGAAAAAAAGTTATTTCTGTGGAAAATGTACCTATTTTCATAAGTTTTTGTAATTTTTTTTAACTATTTGATATTCTTGAAGTTGCTGAAACTTCTTGCATTTATGAAGGTATCCGTGCATTGTGTGAGAAATCTAATTTTCCAGAGAAAATAATATGATAGTGGAAGTGTAGAATGCTCTGTCTTGTGAACAGATAGTTTTATTTATTTTGGGGAGTGTGTTTCTGTAACCAGCAGTATTTCTTTTAGGTTCCATTGAAAACTGAGGAAAAAAACCCTATAGATTCTCCTTCATGTATCATTAGTCTCTACTAAAATTCAGAACTGAACAGTGACCAAGTCCTTTAGAATCTAATGCTTAAATAAAATTCTGTTGTTTTGAAATTCTTCAAGGTTTAGGTAGGGAAAAATTTGTCTATAAAGAGAAATATTTTTAATCTTTGAATATGTTGCCTCTTCCTTCATTTCCTGCATAATGTTTCATGTCCCCTTTCTCACAGGAGATTCATGCATAAAGCTTTGGTTTGCAAAGTGCTTGAAAAGTTTGTTACATTTTATTAATGATTTTCTTTGCAGTACAGTGAAACAATCAGTGATGCTCTTAGGACAAGAAAACCTGGATTTTAAAGTGAAGGATCTCTCTTTCCATCCCCCTTATTTATTTTCATTGTTTTCAGGGATATCCTGCCTTCTCTTCTTTTATTTCTTTTTTCTTTCCTTCTTTCATTCAACATCAGATGTGTTAAGAACCCAGGTACTTCTCTGAATGTCTGCCAAGTCTACTAAATTACTCTTGTGCTCACAACAGAAGGCATTATGGCAGCTTTTGGAGAGTCAGCTGGAGAAGACTCTGTTGCTGCAATTTTTTCCTGTGGGATGCCAGGATGATGGAGTGTTCCATGCTACCACATAGAGCTATAAGCAGTTTGTGGTCTAATAATTATAGTACAGAATACTGAATGCACAAAGAAATGTCACTTTACAAAGTCGAATTGAAGCATGTAGAACATGGAAGATTTTATTGCATCCTCTGTATTTTGAACTTACAGTTAAAAAAAGATTCATAGAATGATGTACTTGTCTATTAGTTTTCTTATACTGCTAAAGCTAAATGAAAAGCTAATGTTTTTTTCTGGGGCAGTAGTATTTGGTTGGTTTTGGTTTAGTTTTTTTGTTGTGTTTTTAAACTGGCAGAGCAGTCCAGAAGTGTTTGAAGAACTAAATGGTCCTGTGTTTGATGAAATCATTCCTCATACTGCATCAGAAATTGCAGAAACCAGAAATGAGAAATTTTTTTTTAGAAAAATAACAGAAATATGTAAAAGCTGTATCCACTCCAATGGGATAAAAGCATAAAATAAAATGTGTTCATGTGTACCTCCAGTCTGAAGTTGTTAACAACAGTACTGTGCTGGTTAAAAGCAGTGATAAATGCATCTTGCAGTGTTTTCACTTCTTACTTTACTAAACTTCGTCATGATTTTTTTGCTGCTTCTCTTAATAGTCTACCAATTCTGAGAGCCAGTGTGCAACAAGAAATCTGCATCTGTGACTTACACTGCTGTTGAACCCTTGCAATTGCATTTCCACTGAGGAGATTGATCCAGCCTTCTATCTTTCTTACCTGTCAGCACAAACACACATTCTCACAGTGAATTTGGTTGAATTAACTTGTTAATATTCTTAAACTCGGATCCCTTGCTGTTTCAGTTCATGCTGTGTGGATGCTTCTGCAGACACAAGAAAGAAGTGATCAACTGAATGATGAAATTACTTCTTTTAGCAGCAAATTTATTAAAATGGTTGTTGATATTCCACTGCTTTTAAACTGTCAAAGATAAAAGCTGCTTCTGCAGCTGAAAATGATACACTGGAAGCCACATAGAAGAACTCATGATGGTGCCTTCAAGCACACTTAGCTCTAGGTACATGTCTTTGATATTTGAATATCTCAGTGCATGGGAGCTGCTGGAGGTTTAAGTTTGGAAAGATTTTCTGCTTTGAATTTTGGCTTGGAATTTTATTTGGACACTGTTGTCTTAGCATTGCAAAGTCAAAGTAGGTCTACTTGTCACAGTTTATGCCTCTTTCCAACTCCAATAATAGTCAGACAATTATGTGCAAAGGATATCAATTTGCTTGATTTCTTTACTTTTTTAAAGGTGATCTCCTGAGAGTTTCCTGCCCGCATTTGTAGTTCAAATATTTAATTTTTTTTTTTTTTTTTTTTTTTTTTTTTAACTGGGGGGGGGAATAGGAGGTTTACCAAGACTGGTTACCAAGTTTTCATATGCTTACACATACATATATATAAAACCCAAACATTACACGTTCATGTACATCTGGCCTATAGGAAAATAATTCAGAGGATGTGTGTCACACTCACCTCTTTTTTCTATCAAAAGCTGCAGAAGCCAACACTGTTACTACAGTTGTCATTCCTGTAGCACTGAACTTGGGCCAAAACTCTTCAGTGTGCACTCCTGAATCCCCCAGGCAGATTAGATGCAGACTATATACAACTACATGGTATGATTTCTGTTCATTTAGCTGGAAAGTATGATTAGGATTCCTGATGGCTTATCACTTCTGTGTTGGATGTAGAAGGATAGATAAATAGGCATAGAATTTGAGTGGAGGAGACAGACTGTGATAGAAAAGCTGATGTAATAAAGCTAGTCTTCACAATTTTTGAACAAATTTGAAATGCTTTTAGGCTAGTGCTTGCAGTCATTGAGTTGACATAATCTATCTCTAAATCTTGATTTACTGTGGCATTGTACTATGGCACGGATTAATTTCAGGCATATGTATTCAGTGTGGCCTTCCCATACCTGAGATGGACAGTCTGTAGCAACACAGACATGTTCTCCTGAGTTTAAGTCACATCCTTGCAGCAAAGACATACACTTTGTAAAATGTGTGTCGCTTTCCAACTCCCTTGATTCTTTACCTCTCTGATATCCATCTGTTTGTTCCGCTTCCTCTGAGTTTCACCTCATTGCCCTTCAGCTTCTTCCCTCATTCATTGCAATTTTTTCCTGCTAGAGATCTAAGGGATTGTCTTGCTGTTGTGCCTGTGTTTTGCTCTTCTTTTGTGACCTCTATTTCTTCTGCTGCTGAAGCTAATGTTTCCTTTTGCTACTCACTGATTGGGTTGGTGCCCCTATCTCCTGGTTTCTCCTCTGACTCCATTCTTTCCCTGCTGCTCAGCACAAGAAAAATTTGGAGTGGAAAGGCAGATAAGCAAGTAAACTGATCAATGACAATTTGAAAACCTTCCTCTCAACCCGGAACTCCCAAACTATGAATTTTGCTCCAGTGTGTCTGCCAAAAATGAATTCTACAGGAAGATTCCTAAAAGAATGTAATAAAAAAAGCGAAGAAAGTAACCACCACAGGGAGCTTCTGCCATTGTATCTATTTCAACAGAACATTAGGTCTTGGCAGCTGTACTTCTAAAGCTTTCCTTGGTAATCAACTTTCTTTTATTCTCTCAAGAACGTTATGCCCTCAGGATAGGTACTACCACAGTATAACACACTCCATGCAGCAATCCCATCCCAGGGAGAGATGTTATACTTTACTGAATGCTTCAGATATGTGTAGCAATACCTGTTTGCTGGACCAATCATGCTGATAGGTTAGTAAGTGAAATAGAAATTTATGCAGCTGCTGTTGGAACTTGCAGTTACTGAAACAACTGTTGTGTTCAAGGAGTGGGCTTTTTAGTGGAAGGAAAGTTGCTTCTTTAAAACTTAAAATTAATATACAGAGCAAGCACAGTGATAAAATATTTTGTTAGGGAGCAGCATGACATCTTTTGGGTGAGGTGATGGGTTTTCAGAATGAGGCTTAGGTAAACTGTCACTTGCAAATGGATCAATGGTTCTGCTTTATAAAATGGTGAATTTGCTGCTGGGGAAGCTGTCTCATCTCTTTTTTTTTTTTTTTTTTTTTTTCTTTTTTTTTTTTTTTTTTTTTTTCCCTGGTAGTTTCTAGGTGTGATCAGAAGTGATCCAGGGCAGACAGACAATCAATTTTGTTGAGTGGTAAGGTATGACTGGAGTCAGTCTAACAGACTGTCTGTCAGGGGCTTAAGGAGCAATGCTGAAGAGCACCAAGTTCTTTAGAAAAGTCTCTCATTTCTCAAGAGAAAAAAAGAGTGATGAGATCTCACAGTGCAAAGCTTTGTGATTACAGTAGTACCACTGTTCTGTCTTAGCCCTTTCTATTGGAGGGAGTCCAAAATTGTGTAGATGTCTAGTAAAAACCTGGTAGAATCAGTCTGGCTTTGCTTTATGTTCTAGCAGAGAGAGAATTTGACTGTAGTATTTCTAGTTATTAAGGTCATGGAAATGGATTTGGGATAACCTTTATGAAAACAATATTTTGAACACTTTGACTCAAGGGCTAGAAAACTAAGTACAGCAAGTTTAAAAAAAACCCCAAAACCTGTAAAAATCTCAACCAGGTATTAGCCTGTAACATTTGAAGATCAGACTTTTTGGGTTTGATTTCTCATTGTTAACTGTTTCTCAGTTAACTTTGTTGTTAAGTCATCACTTTAAGAGTTACTGTATGCACGTGGTCATTCCTAGTCCTGTGTTCTACTTTAGATCTTGCTTCATGATCTGCATGGTATTAGTAGCTTTTCATAAACTGATTCATTAGTTGGATAAATTTGTGGTCTCTATTAAACAATGGCAGAGCACCTCATGGTTTATATCTGCAGTTTATTCTTTGGAAAATTATGGTGGGGTAGTTCTTACAGTGAACTAGATGTAGGCAGCTGGTTTGTAACAATCATACCATGTTTTAGAACAATCTCAATCAGAATCAGTGTTTCGTTTAGCTTTTAATATTCCTTATCTCAAAATTCCAAGAAAAGCGATGAGGGAAGCAGGTTATAAGAGGTAAGAAAGAAGGCATTGCATAGAAAAATTAAAAGAAAAGAAAAATGGGAATTTTATTTCTATAATTAGACCAGAGTAACCTTTGGATTTTTTTTAATGTTCTAGGGTAATTACTTTGCTATTGTTTTTGGTTTTTTGTTTTTTTTTTTCCTGCATTTTTTTTCTATATGATGCATGCATAGTGTTTAGGAGTAGCCAAAGAAAAGAAAAAGGAGGAGAAGATGAGCTGGCGAAGGCAACCTTTTCATGAGTTTTTCTGTGACTACTTCTTTGTCTGATTATTAAAGCTTTAGGCCATGCTTTTGAAGTGCCTACTACTTTTGAATATCCATTTAAATATTAAAGGAACACCTAATTCTGAAGTCATATTCTGCACATAGTAAAATGCGACTCATCAAATTTGTTTCAAATTGGATATCTGCAATCAGTAATAATTTCTGGAATTTTATTAATCTTTCTATGATGAAAAGCAGGCTGGTCTCCTTTACCATTATTCTGTTCCCCCTAGAAGAAGCAAATCCAAGTGTTGAAAATAAAAGTATTTTTCTTATTCTTTATCCCAGTTTCTTATTGATTCTTTTCTTTGCTTTATCTTGGTAAAAAATGGAGGATGATTGGAACACCCAAAGGGATGAAATAATGATCTCGACAGGAAGTTTGTGAGGTTGGAGACACTGCTGTTACATAAATGTCTACTGTGGGGCTGCATAAATCTCTGTGCCAGTGGAAACTGAAGCACTACAGTAGGTTTTGCTCAGTGCTAGTTCAACTTACAGATGTGGAGTAACCACAGTAGAAAGAGAAAATGATGAAATAATGGGATTTTTAAGCAAATGTTTATTCATGAAGTTTCCATTTTTCTGCTGGTACTATCTGGCTGACTGGTCTCTCAGCAGGTTGTGTGAGGAACACCACATGGCACAAAACAGCAGTGGTGAGGCATCTGTTACAGTCACAGAAAAAGTTTCAAACATAACTCAACTGGAAAAAAATAATTTTGTAAAGACTTAATTGCTCTTTCACCAATTTTAATATAACAGGGAATTAACTTACTGATGGCAGTAAGGTGTGTCTGCTTGATGCTACAGTAGGTTTTTTTGCTTAGGAAAGGATTTAAGAGAATTGTTGTCCATACAAGAAGAGAACCTTGGTAAGTATCCTGTCCTGCAGGAACAGTTTGGAACATAAGATACATGCAGTACTATGAACAACTTCCAATATTAGTGCTCTTTGAAAGCATACTGTTTTCATATCTCTTTCATTACTGACATGTGTCTGCAGAAATATTTTTAAGGTTAATTTGGTCATTCTGGAGTATTGATTTTTGTGACTTGGAGAAACTATTCTGAGAGAACAGAACTATTCTCTGAGTCTGGTTTGAGTAAAATCAGATGATTAAGGACATGAGAGAAAGTGAAAGGTTTATCTAATGGTTTGTCAGCTTCAGCAGTGTGTATTTCATTCTTTCAATTATTAAGCTCCCACTTCTTGAGCTGAGCTATAGTATTCATAAGTAGAAAGAAAGATTATTTATGATACTGAAATGAGATAAATCTTGACATGACTTTTTTAGAATGTAGAGGTGTGAGGTAGGTACCTATGTCTTGGATTATGTAAAGATAACACTACAGTGCTGCTGTTAAAGCAGTGTAGATGCATTTAAAATTACACAAATTCAATAAAGTATGTACCATGAGTTGGTTTGGTTAGGCAAATATCAGTAAACTTGTAAGTTAACTTGATAAAAGAGAAGAAGAATTTGAATTAATTTTAGCACTGTTCAAGAAAAGATGTTTAAAATACCTTGTTTGGTGTGCCATATAAGTGAATTCATCTTATTTAATTTAGAAATTCCTATTTTTGACAATGGCCACCTTTCATGATACACAAACATTCAGGGCACTGAAAAATGTATTGAGGTGAGCATTTTGGCATGGAGCAGTACTGTAGAGTCATCAGGCATGGTTTATCCTTGGCAGTGCAGCCAGCTTGCTCTTTCTCATACGTCATGGAAGGATGAAGTCTTTGGCATTTTGATCTGCGTTACAGCATCTTCTGAATAAGATGATGATCATTGTATTTTCTGTAAGGAACTACAGGTATATCACTTTGCACAGCAGCAATACAATAATTTGGTTAGATTCTGCAGAAAATGTGTGTGTTCAAATGGCTGAAATCAGCTCTCTACACCAGGCAGAGTGAGCAGAGTGCCATCTTCTGCTGATTGATTGCAGGGTGTGACTGCTCCGAGCCAACGTCCGCATCACCACCATCCTAGTTCTCCCTTTACTCTGCTTAGTTGTAGAAAATAGCTGAGCAGGTTGCAAACGACCCTGTGCATATTGTTCTGCACTTGGACAGGTGTTCTGTGTAAATGTTACCTTGTCAGGTTCTTCCATGCAAAGCAATTTCCCCCTCTGGTTAATGCACATCCTCATTTCTTCCCATTTTGATCGGTTTTAGTCATATTTGTGCTTGTGAGTACTCTGGTGGGTTCTCAAGCCTATGACAATTATGAATGAGCAGATGGCATTGCACACACTTTTAGTTTGAATGATAAACACTTAAAAAGCCATTGTAGCATGAGTCTCCATGAAGCATAGCTACCTCCTCAGCAGGAAAACCAGTAATTTTGGCTTGTAAAGAAGCTGAAATCAAACTTCGACTGTAAAGCATGTTAGTATTTGAAGAAATTCCAAAGGCCTTGTATGATGCTTAGCTACTTTGGCTATTAATTTTGACTTTTAAAAGCTTTTAATGGATTTTCTATGCTGTTTACTCACTTTGAAAGACTTAAAATAATATAATGATGTTCCTTAAAACAAAACAAAGCAAAACAGCCCCCACAACAATAGCAACAAAAAAACCCAACAAAACATCCTCCCTCTCCCCCCCCCTTATGTCTCTACTCTTGGCTACACAAGCTGTAAAAAAACCAACAAAATAAAGTCTAGAATTTCGGATTTGAACAAGGATACACATAATGACAACATGAACAAGTTCATTTTGTGAATATTCAGTCTTTCATAGCAATGTATACTTAGGAGATAATGTCAGTAGAACAGAAAATTATCTCAGATTAATAAGTGCTTCCTGCAACTTAAATGTCAAGGAAAAGATGAAGATTTTATGCACAATAAAGGTTGAGGATATTTAAAATCCATTACATGGTGAGAAACAGTGGTCATTTTTGACAATTACTTTTACCATTTTTCTAACCACTTTACAACAGACTGCTACCTGAACTCATTAAAATGCTTATTATAATACAATAAAGCACTAGACCACACTGTCCCTCTCATTTTATAAGTAAAGAGTAAATGTGAAATAGACTATCAGAGACCTATTTCAAAAAGATTTCAGTACTCTTGAGGTGTTCACTTAAACAAGCAGTTTATGTAGACGGAAAAAATATTTTTAAAATGGGTCAAAACTTACAGACCTTCAGATTTGTTTCCAGAGATCAGACATGAGCACAACACAGTGGTACTTCTGCATGTGCTTGGCCATGTGCTTTCATTAGAAGCACAAATGCAATGGATTCCCCAGGTTTCACAAATTTGTCTACACACTTGTATTTGCAAGGAACCTGTAACTACTTCTTTGCCACCTTGACTATTTTCTGCATTTTGTTAATTAGCACTTTATTCATCTCCAATAGTAATGTGACCCTTCCTGATCACTGAATCTACAACATGAGACTGTGAGAGGTATCCAGATGCTCCTGTATTACAGAGCCAAGATGCCTGGCCCTAGAAT
Source organism: Calypte anna (assembly GCF_003957555.1). Lineage (NCBI taxonomy): Eukaryota > Metazoa > Chordata > Aves > Apodiformes > Trochilidae > Calypte > Calypte anna. The sequence goes on from NC_044247.1 coordinate 8,187,310, forward strand.
ACCAAACAGGACACTAGCTGAGATATTTGACTCATTTCATAAGTCAAGTTATTTTCATAATTTTCAAGAAAAACACATCTTTGAAACATCTAGCTGATGTGCAAATAAATGACAGTAGGTGCAGAGAATTAACTAAACTTTTGTCTCCATTGAATTTCAAGGGTTTTTAAAAAGAATTGGTTATTTTTCCTTGCAGTATAGCCATCTCTTTTGTCCTTGAAATCCTGGTTATCTGATAGCCCACTCCCCATACTACCATGATGGTGGGTAAAATATAGTGGGACACTTTCCTCATCTAATACCCATTTGTACAAACAAAAAAATTTGGGGGAAAAATCTTATTTTGTCTGCTTTGTTTGCATCCTCTGTTATTTAATCACCCAACTCAGGAAATAGTATTTCTGTCTCTGGTCTCTTCTTTTACTTGATTTTTGAACCTATCTATACACACTTAAAATACCCACAACATGGTGGTGGCAGATAAGTAAGAAAAAGGTCATGTGAAGGAAAGAAGAGGTCTTTTCTTAATCCCTTTCTGTACACTTTGTTATGCTCTGTGACAATAAGATTTTATGCTTGTATTTCTTAATTCTTCCCATTTGTCTTACTGCTCAGAAGAGTTAATGGGAATATTTAGCATAGCTAGGGATGCTAAAATCAGATAAATCACAGGGATTTACCAGAGTGCTGTGTTAGTTGCATACGTTGAGTCTTCAGTGTGACAGTGATGCACGTTTTGAGCTGATCAGTGATGCTTAATGTGTTAAACAGGCATATCTTGGAGAAGTTATACAGTCACACCAAATTCTAACATAATTAAGCAGATCATATATCATATTTTGAAATGACTTTAAAGGGCAAACTGAATGACAGTGTTTTGTTTATGACCTTTTAGTCTTGTCTGCAACAAATTAAATTTTGTCTACAGAAAATAAGTTTATAAATATGATGAATTGTCTAATGGCAAGAAAATCCATTAGGAAGTCTTGGATGTGTCTTGATAGCTTTGTAAGCTTCACAGCCATTTTGCATTATATCTGGTGAATTCATTTGCGTGTGTTCAGAAATGGAGGATGAACAAGAAGCCCTTAATTTGAGCCCATTGTGAAGTATTGGATTCTGTGATTTCAGCCACCTCAGAGAATAAATTTGTGTATGTAAACTTGAACTGAAAAAGCCATCCTCAGTTCATGTCACTGCCTCCATTTAGATGTAATTGGAAAGCACTGTTTTGCAAAGTAAATTATAAAGTTATAGATATTTGATGTTATTAAAAATAAGGCAGTCCTTTTCTAGGATTGTGTAGGGAAATTGGTGCTAATGGAAAATCCTCCCATTTCAATTCATTGCTATTATCATGGCAAATTCTTTCATGTATTCCTATCAGCAAATTTTCAAATTCCATTACAAAGATATCACTGTCACAAGGAAATTACTCTAAAACATCATTATGGAATTGAAAATGTCTTTTAATTTCCAGCTTCTATTAGTTCAAGGTCCCTCAAAATTCCCTGAATCTTATAGCAGAATTGCTCTAACACTATCAAAATTACAGAGTAAACAATAAGAAAGAAAGGGCAGAGAGTGTCTTGGCAGGAGCAGAAACATCAGTTTACTCACAGAAAAAAAATACAGTAGATAATAGGGATTAGTGGGATTAAAAGATTAAGGTAAAAAAAGAAATGGGAAATGTTCCTTTCAAAGCTAACCACCTTGAGGTAGCCTCTGTTTCATTTCCAGGGCCATCTGCTCTGTGAAGGGTTCAGAAAAAGATGTATATTCCCTGTTGCCTTCAAATTGTAGGCAACCTGCAGAACTTGGTGCTCTGTACTAGAATACAAGTTTTATTCATCAAATCACAGTACTGAAACCTGAGAAAATTTGGATGGCTCCCTGGAGGAGGCAACTTGTCACCTGAGCAAACGTGAAACACTTCTGGAACAAATTCTAATGTGAAGTACCAATGGAGTACTTATAGCCTGACATTTCTTATGGGGTGAATGCTGCACACATATTTAACCAAACATTCATTTCAAGTTAAATATGGTTTTCAAAAGGAGTGGATTGGAGAACTTCCTTTGTTTCACTATAAAATTACAGGCTGGATAGCAAATGTATCTTTAAAGCTTACAAATTTAAATGAGACAGTACCACTGAAAGTAGGATCTGGGATTGTTTTTATGTGGTGTTACTGTATGAAAACTAATTTATTGGACCAAAGAATAGGAAAATAGAATCTTATGAAATAAAAGATGTAGTGCTATGATATTTTGAGCCAGTACTTAAAATCTTAGAGTCATTTAGAATGTGGTTTAGCTAAAGAGAAATCGAGCATTTCATTAGCCTGTCACTATTCATGTAACTAAAGATAAAAATTAAAAAGTGACCTTAAATATCAGCAGAAATTTCATGAGTATTGTTTCTTTCATCTCTGATAACCTTGAAGTAAACTAAAAATGGCACCAACTGTGTTAATTTGTTTTCTTACTTGAACACAATTTATGTCTTTTTTCTAAAACTTGTGTTTCCTGTACTTTGTGAAATAAAGTGTTAGGTTTGAGTCAAAAGAATGTCAGAAATTATCCTCCTTTATCCCTATTATGTAAATGTAAAGATCACACTGATATTTTCTGCACAATCCCAATGAGCTTTGACATAATTGATAAAGAATTTAAGTTTTCAAAAAGGACACTAGAAATATAACTACCTTAGTCCTTTTGTATCATCTTTTTAAAGCCATTAGTGCATAAATGGTTTGATACACCTGGGAGTAGCAGGTACAAGCTCAGGCTGCCATGCAGGTTGAGCAGCTCCCATAACAAGATGCAGCAGTGTAATAGCTGCTCTACAAATACCCTTTTGAATCATATAAAAGCAAAGTGAGTGCAGAGGGGGGTTGTTTTGATAGTAGTAGTATTTCTGCTCACTAATTATATCCCTTCCCTGAACTTTGCAGAGTCTTAATATGAATTTTACTGTGCTATGTCTGTGTGTGAGAGCAGACTTGGCATGTGTTACTGCATCAGCAACTTCAGCATTTTATGTATGAATCTGTTCTTTAAAGTGCTCTGTCAGCTTTGAAATACATGACTCAACAGTCATGTTCAAAGGAAAAAACTCAACCTTGTTGAACAGGCTTAATAACTGTGAATTAAAATAATCTCAGTAGTTGGCTTTTTACTGTTGGTGTGTTATGTGCTGTAAGCAGTGTAAGAAATCATTGTGAAAAATCCCTGAGAATGTTCTAAACCAAAGAGTAACTTTGGCATTTCTTAAGAGCAGGGCCTCAAGATGTAAGAGTCTAAAAGTAAAGCCTGGCTTCACCCCATGACTGGACCCCTCTTAGAAAGGGACCAGGATTTGTTGTTTAGGCAAGTTTCATTGCTATGAAATTTGTCATTTTTCCTTCTTTTTTTATGGTATCATGTTCATCTTTTCATGAATTGCATCATTTTAATGCACGTAAGAGTCTGTACTCCTCAAAGTGGCTGCTCTGTGATGCAAGTGGTTGTAATAATATTTAAATTACGTGTAAGGTACCATATTTCAGCTGCTGATATGATCATTTATGACTAACGTATTACAATTTGTTAGCTCAGAACTGACCTTTTTCTTGTAAGCAAAGGGCACATTTTACAGCTTCCTGAACACGTCTTATCTACTTAGAAGGTTTTACAGAAAAGTAAGATGTAGTGACATTTAGTTTCATTCTAGTTCACTGCCATTAACCTCCTTCTACTGACTTTTACAGAGTCGTGTGTGGCACTTTATCAAGAGAGCACAAATTAAACTGCTCTGTGTTTCAGGCTGAAGCCTGTTACCCTGCTCCATCTTACACAGCTGCAAGATTTGAATACTTGGTGATAGACCAGTTCCAGCCTATGACACACCCTGACACAACCCCTCACAAAACACATCAAGGCAATGACCACGTTTCTTCATTACTCTGGCACATCACTCCTTTTGATATCTGTTGGCTTTCCATGAAGATTCTTTGCTGATTGGCCTAAGTCATGTGCTTGCTTGTACACTGAGAGCTAGATAGAAAACTGGTGTGCATGGTGAGCTTCTTTTGAATATTCATGTTTCACTTGGTTTTCTTTTCTACTTTTGCTATGTTGTGCTATTTTGTCTGCTCAGTGCTTTGCTTTGCATCCCTTGGATCAGCTCTGCCATGAAGTGAACAAAGTATGGATTGTTTCTCTGAGCATATATACAGCCAGGCATTTTCTATACTTTTTCTGTGTTTACTGGATTTGGACATAAAATCTAGGGGATTTCACAGGCTGTTTGATATGTATGGGAAAGCACAGTCCAAAACGAGGTTTTCCTTTCAGTTAATTTAATGTTTGGAGTCTGTCAGATTTACTGAAAGATGGGTTCTACTGTGTGAGTAACAAAGGAATCATATCATCCCTCCTCCACCCCCATGGTTAGCCTTCCTTGGATGTGTTCATTACACTGATAAATGATATCCAGCAGAGAACATTAGAAATGTTCCAGAGTAAGAGAAAATACAGAAAAAAAAACACATAAGAAGCTGTCTGAAACAGATTGGGAGTTACCTCAAGTTTTAATTATTGCTTTGGATTGGTTTACTTTTCTGATGCTATTACAATTTTTCCAGTATTTGACAGTGCTGATGGATTTTGAAATAATAGCAGAGTGGATAAAAATTCAATCCAAATATCAATTATTCACTGCCAAATATGTATTAGTCTTTTCTTATTAGCACTCACTAATGTATTACTGAATAAAAATGTTTCACATTTCAGTCTTATTCAGACAAAGAGCTTTTTGCTAAACAATTAATATGCAACGTGCAATGCCATTCCCTGTGATGCATAAGAGCTTGCAGGGGACTGTCATTTTTTTTCAAACATTTTTTTTTTGGGTTTGTCAAGGCATCTGGCTTGAAGTATTTTGAACTTGTCTTTTAATGAAAAAAAACCTAAAGCAAAACCAAAAAAAACCAAAAGCAAAACCAAAAAAACCACCAAAAACCCCATGAATTTTTATTTTAATTCAGGCAATTAATTAAACTCATATCTTTTGCCATGTGTTATAGAATCGATTCTTGGGCCAAATTGGGTATGTATTGTGTATGTTTGATTTACTCAGAAAAAGGTTGCAAAGAAGTTTATTCTGCTTTCTGTTTTGGGGGTTTTTTGGTTGGTTGGTTGGTTGGTTGTTTTTTGTGGTTTTTTTTCATTTGGTTTGGGTTTTTTGTTTGGTTTTTTTCCCAAGCTGGGCTATGGGATGTGAGTAACTGTCAGTGTCCATAGCATGTTTCTTTTTTACCCATATAAGACTTTTTCAGTGAACACAGTTAGTGGCTGGTCTAGAGGATAAATTCATACAGCTATTTCAAAAGATGAGCCCAGCAAGTATGACAGTAATATAAAGAGCACTGAAGATAAAAAACTTGAGAACTTGTATGGCAACATCTATGGTTTTTTTTATTCCAGAGAAACAGAATTTAGTAGTGTGTAAGTGATGCAAATGCAACATTAACTAAGGAAGACAGGGAGAGGTTTAATTGTGTGTATTTGTCACTTTAAGTATTTTGTGTCAGTAAGAGAATGGAGCCTTAGTTTCTAAAGCTCTATATTGAAGCAGAAGTTCTCTATTTATGTACATCAGAGGAAAGAGATGGATTTTATGGCAGCATTTATTTGCTTCCTTTTGAAGAGGGACAAAGTCCTTCCTTTCATTTTGCATGAGAATTTTGCTTTCTACAGTGCTGTCTTAAAAACAAGATTGCAGCACTTTGATATGTACCTGAAATCATTTTGCACAACTTGGTGAGATCTGGCAGCTAATGTGTAGTTTAGTATCTAGAACATTAGACACATTACTTACTAAAAAGTTTCTGTGTCTAAATTTGGAAGGGAGTAGACAATTTTATGGTCACATATTAATAATATCCATATATAGAACAATAAAGATGAATCAGGGAAGATGTTTTCCTACCATGTGCTACATTCTATAGATAACTTGAAACTGCTTCCTCTTTTTATGTCAAAGGGAAAGTTAACTGTGTTTCTGTGCAACCTTATGCATGGTGTGTTATCTTTCCTTCTCCTGAAACTGTGTATGTCTGAATTATATTTTCCTCCAGTGAGTTATTCTACGGGAGATACAGGTCAAGACAGATTAAGAAACTGAACACAAAGTGATTGTTACATCACCTCTTTGGAACATGGGGTAGAGTTCTTTGGCTTTTCAGGCCAAAAGCAAAGGTATGAAAGTGTCTCAGATGAATGAAGGGGCAGATTAATGTTTTTTCTTTTTCCTTTGACCAGAATTTCTGTAGTAGAACAGAGAATTCTTTTACTCTGGGAAGCATATTTTGCTAAGTTAAGGCCATTTTTACAGCTGTCATTTTCAGGATTGTTCCTAAAATAAGGCACTTTTTGAGTATATCGCTTTTGCAGGTGAATAAATTGCAGCTTTATTATTCTGCAGAACTTTTAGTTTTATCTCATCAGCACAGATATCCTTCAGATAGTCAGGCATTTAAACGCTACTTACATGGTTACAATCATATCAGGAATGAAAGAATTGTTTTCAGTATTTGGAAATTCTGATGTTGAACTGGGAAAACATTAAAAGCTTAGAATGTAAACTTACAGATTACATATTAATGTATATCCCTTTTTCTTCTTAAAGGTCTGCCTCTATCTGCTAAAAAATATCCTTAACCAAAGATTACAAGATAAGATCATTTTTCTCTCCTCTCTTTTAAAAAATGCTTCCAATAAAATGTCTGAGATGCACTGAATTTACATTTCTGCAGGACTAGAAAATGTAATGTTTTTACTTGTCAGTTTCTTCTTATATTTTTAATGGCCAAATTTCAAATAAATAGGATTTTTTATCAAGTACTCAGATGTCACTGAAATAATCAAAGGATTATTTTAGATGAAAGATTACCAGCAATGACTCCAGTCAGCTGCATGTGTGCCAGTAGTTATACTGAAAAATTGTTGAAAAGTTTAGCAAAGAGCACAAAGAGAGGTGCTTTCTGCAGAAAAACAAAGGACGTGGTTGAGAATGAAAAATACATGTGGAGTACTGAATTTTGTTTTGGAGGAAGTAAAGGGTTGGTAGTCTTCCAAAAGAAAAAGCAGAGGTTACATCTTTTTTTCACTCATCTTGCCATTAATTTTTTTTTTCTTGGTTTAAGTGTCTTAATTTTTCTTTCTGGTGTCCTCACCCCTGGTTCAGGCATGAGCACTTCTGTTATCATGCATTCACCATGCCAGTCTCTCAACTACAAGCTCACGTTTGACTGTTCTCTGCTTGAATCTTTGTACTTAGGAGTGTTGTTTTAGGCCCTTTTATTTGAGAACACACAGCACTGAAATGCTGTTTTCTTCTGTTCTGGTGTATCAAGTCAGTGATAAGGTAGCTATGTAGATCTTTTTCACAACTGATTCAGTTTCCCTTATTTTTAAGGTACAGGGAAGATGCATCTCTCTGCTCCAAAGGACTACAGAGTTTTTCTGATATGTTGAACTGCCACCCACTGCCACCCAGCTCTGTAAGTAAAGTATTTGTCTAGTTCACTCCCAAAACTATGAAAAGTTTTTTATCTGTGACAGCTGCACACATCCTTTCAGAGAGGAGATGTGCTGGAATGAGATGTGTATGGGCTGTGCATATGAAGTTAGAAATTTTCTCAGTGTAGAATTCTCAAGGCTGTTGTTACAAAGGTAGCTGCTATTACAGAGTTCAGTTCTTGGACTCTTCCAACTGACTCCAGAGAAGGATGTGTTTTGTGTTACATCTGGTTCATACATTTAGGATTTGAAGGCAGGACTCAGGATACCCTGATATGAAAGAGAAAAACAGCAGGTACCATACTTCACAGAAGCTTTCTGCATTAAAATTACCAGCTCAGAGCACAAGGAGAGAGCAGTGGATGTTTCTGATCTTGGCTTTAACAATACTTTCAGTGCTGTTTCCTGTAACTTCTAGACAGATGAAGCATATACCACTTAAATGGACAGTCAGGTAGACTGAAAGTAGGATGAAGGATCAGGCACAAAGGGTTGACATGGGCAGGATGAGATCAGTTATATTAAGTAGTTTAGTTGGAGGCAAGAATGTAGTGAATGATTTTATAATCTGGATTTTCAACAAGCATGAATGCTTTGTACTGTATGGGTGTGGATAGAAGGTTATCTGAAAAAATAAGATAAAGTCTAGCAAAAATTCTGCATCTTTGTCTTACTAAAGATTGCAAATCCCTTTGTAAAGTCACTTTTGCTAAGAATATGTAGGACTGTCAAGACTAGGTTTGAAGGAGAGGTGGTGTCATCTTTCCTGTGTTTTTACCCTCTGTGTTTTCTAGATTTGACTGGCTGGAAATCTCAGAGAGCCTATTTGTTATTACTGTTAAAAGTATCTGCTTTTTCTGACCAATATTGAAGTGTAGTGCACTTCAGACTCTGTCAATTAGCCAGCCTTGATTTTACATGTCCAGTGTAATTAAATTAAGATTCTTAAAAGAGCCAGGGAAGCAGAAGAGTTAATACTATAGATAAAAAATTCCTGATATTTTTTTTGCTTTGAACACAGTTATTGCAGGAAGCTTTAGGAGTTATCTGAACTGATGTTGTTTTCAAAAGCAGAATGTGCCCTTTAAAACAAATCAAGGGCATGTCTGAAGTCTTAAATTTTTTTTGAGTTATTACTGTTGGAAAGAGGTCAGATTAACTGGAAGATGTCTCCACTGGAATTCTGAAACCTTGGCTAGTTTCTCACTTCAGATCTGCTTTAGAATAGTGATATAGAAAGAAATAAAAGGAATCTCAGGGGTTTTGTTCTTTTTTTTTCTGAAGATTGATATGACCTTTTCAGGGAAAGAAGTCTACAATGCTTGAAGTCACAATATATCCACAAACAATGTTACAAGTAATGGCTTAGCATGTTTTCATTAATTGCCAGTCTGAATAGTTTGAAGATAGTATTTAATGTGAGTGTCATACTTGACTGTTCAAGCAAAAATATATTCTGTAATTAAACACTTTTTCTTTTGTTCTATAAGGTATGACTTGTGATAAAATATTCATTCAGAATTAAGATACAGAGACAAAGAAGGAATTATTCTGGGTAAACTAAGCAGTTAATATCATTGCAGTAAAAGATAGTAATTGGGATTTTAAATATGGTCTCTGAAGGCTGTGTCCTTAGAAAAAGCTCAGTAGAGACAAAGGCATAAGTTTGGAAAATGCTAAAGACTTTTTGTCGTGGCCCATTAGGTTCTGGGAAGATGCAGTCAGGATGTGGCACAGAACTAGAACTGGTGTTCTGTGTCTGGGGAGCAAACTTATTTAGAGCTTCATTCCTTCCATCTCTCACAGGAAACTATGCTTTTGACATGAAAGGGTCTGTCCATAGTAAGCAAATCTTTACAGATCATAGAATTGTTTTGGCTGAAAATGATTCTTAAGATCATGGAGTGTCACCCTAAGACAAGATACAGACAAGTATCTGTACTCTGACCACCACAAGCTGATGGTCTTCTAGAAATGGTGACAGGAAGAAAAAAGGACAGTCCATATATGTGCATGCATGTGTGTGGTTATGTATGAGAAGCTGCAGACTATTGGAATGTTTTTTACATACTACAGGCAAATGCCTCATTCCATGCTTCTGTCTCTTGCCGTATGTATTCCTTAAGTAATCTGACGAACATTGTGATGCTTAAAAGGAGTCAGAATATATGTTACCTGAGCAGTATACCTAAACACTGTTGACAGAGCCTATGTTTTAAGAAACATTTCCACTGAACTGCCTGGTTTTACTTTAGTGAATGTAAAGGATTAGAATTTTAATATACAACAAGCAAGTAAAACCTAATTAATAAATTTTGGATTATCATGCATTTTAAAAAGATTTGGAAGTGAAAGAAGGAATAGCAGTCAATAATAACTAGCAGCTGACATTTTCACTTCTATTGGGAGGCAGCAGAAGAAATGTGAAGAAATCCTTCAAGACTTAAAGAGTAACAAAACAGAGATGTAGGTTATGATATGAACAGGTTTTGTTAATGATTGAAAACTAATATGCACTATAGGTAGAAAAAAGCTGTCTCATGCAAAGATTTCTTAGACTAAGTTGAGTACTCCTTGGTCCAAATCAAAGTTAAAATTCAGACATGTAATTAGGACAGAAAATGGCCAGACTGCCATGTAGAGAAGTCTCTCTGACCTTGCAAGTAGAAGAAATCAAAGGAAATTCAATAATATAACATGTACATAGGTAATAAAGGTCATGTATGTAAGGGCTGAAGACTGTCAGTAATAATGGATGTGAAGGCTGCTGACTTCATCTGATCACTGTAGGCTGTCAGTATAATGTGGATGATAACAAAAAAAATATTCTGAGAGGGAAATATTTATATCATGTTGTCTGGAGTAGTCTTGACAATCTGAAACAGCTGTGTTAAAGAAAGGATTAATTTTGGCTGGCATATCTGTATGATTATGTGTTTGTAAGACATTAAATTGGGGCAGCAGTTATAATAGGGTGAAGGAACTTGATATGGTATGGTTGTTATTGACAAAATTCTGATAAGGAAAATTACAGATTTTTATATAGAAACAAGAAAAAAGGGAATAAATATCACAGTGAAAATCTACAAGTGAACTGGCTATATCAATATGCTGTAAATGAAAAGTGACCTAATTGTCTAATTACTTCAAGTGGGTCAGAAAAATTAAAAGTTTTTTAAATCTATAAACAAAGACTAAATTCTACAATTCAAGTTTTGGAATAAGTTGGAAGAATGTCAGAAATAAATCTTTTTTCTCAGTGAGTAGAAGTAATCCTGTCCCAAGAGTCTGCACCTCGTGTTCAGCAGCAGAAATTCATGAGAAGATTTGAATACAGCAGCCGCGTCTTGTACTGATATGGAGGGTTTTGAATGATGTAAAGTCTCATACATTTGTCCAGTTACTGCTCCCTTGAAATTAAATCAGACACTCGCAGTCTTGCTGAAGAGTGAGCATTCTATTTACAGCACATTTTTCTCACTTATTATGCAGATTGATGCTTGATAGATTCAAATCTACAGTAGCACAGCACAGAAGTGAAGTGCACTCTTCAGATTGTTGCAGCTGCTTTTGTGTAACCTCTGGGGAGCATCAATAAGCCCTAATAATATGAAAGCAAAAATCTGAGCCAGTGTAATCGTAGATTTGGAGCTCAGAACAAGTTGGAATTAGGGATAAGTGGACTTACTGGGCCCAGAGCTGGCTGAGACAGACCAGTGAACTTGTCCTTTTTACAGATGAGAGATCAAGGATGCTCTTTTATTTTTTTTATTTTTTATTTTTTATTTTGGAAAAGAATGCCTCATCCTCCACTGATTGTGATTTATCACTATCAGAGATGATCTGGTGGGAAATAGAAAGACTCAAGGAAGGATTCCTAAACTGCAGAGCTTGCAGTCATCTGAATCAAAAATTGTCCTCAGTCCTCTTTTTTTTTTTTATCTGTCAGTTCCTTGGGACTAACTTTAGCCCTGGTCATTTTCATGAGATGCTAAATTGTGTTTTAGAAAGTAATCTGTTTAAAAAAGGTTCCTATAGCAAGCTAACTCCCCAGCTATAAGATGCTTGTCCCCATATGTCATCCACTGCTGATCTTTCCTTTGATAATAGTACTTACTCTTTATTATCACCCAAGAAAGTCATTAATCACCTGCACATTAATCACTGTCCCTATTGATGACAGTAAAGTATTTAAAGATTTGATGAAAAGTTTAGCAGAAGCTTTGACATTGTTTAGAGATAGTAAGAGAGAATGCTAGAATTAAAAAAGACAATTAGCCAGGTAACAAATAAAATGTTCCGTTTTTAAGAAGATATTAAATTGTGTTGAATGCAACTCATGGTGTTTGAACTTTGGGTAGCCAATACTGAGACTGACAAAACAGAAAAATACCAAATTTCTTTGAGAAATTGCTTAGTGTTAATAGCTTATAAGGAAAAAAAAAAAAAAACAGAAACAAACAAACCAAACCACAATAAGGAACTTGAAATTCTGTTCAAAGCAAAAAACCTCCAAAAACTTTTAAATACATATTTATATTCAGTATTTTCAGAAGTCAAACTAGTAGACACTATATTAATTCTTTCTGGGAAATCTCTTATTAGTCAAACAGAAACTGTCAGTTTAAATTGGTAATGTAAAAAAATCTTTAAATAGTTACCACAGATGGATGTGACAACATGGGAAAAAATTAATTATGTTGACTTGGAGAGAAACTGTTTCATTACTAGTAAAACACAGCATGGTGTTGAGGGAGGAGACATCTAATGCAAATTGGTGTTTGTCCATGAAAAAAGATGCCTGTGCTATGTGTTAATAAATACAACAAATAAAAGAAAATTGATTTTGAAATTGTAACTTAATAACTTAAACTAGGAAATGCATGGCAGCTACCAGAGGTAACTGATTTTAATTTCTTTGGTTCCTAATATTATCTAAAAGGTTGCTAGGCTTCCCATCTGTATTTATAACTTGTGGCTTTGCTTTTCTTCCATGCAGAAATCATATAAATTCTGGGAGTTAACTGAGCTAATAAATAATTTACATTCAGACATCTAATAGCTGTGTCTTTGCTTAAAGTATTATAAGACCTTTGCTGTCTCCAGACCCATTAAGCTTAAACATTTACTCAGGGTCTTTAGGATTTTTTCTATAGCATCCATCAGCTGAAACTTTACTTCTCCTCTAAGGTGCATCCTTCTCTATGAAAACAACAAAAATACAAACAAAAAACACCTGTCCTCTGCCTGTGGTTTCTGAGCTGCTGAATCTTGTCATTTTATAGACTTGCAACATTATTGTTCTTTGTTACATTACTGTCTTTGTGTGCAAAAATTTGAAGTATGTTTCTCTCCCTAAAAAATACCCTATATATATATCTCATGAGATAACAGACAAGCAGCAGGGACAGTACCTAAAATATCTTTTCAATTTATAGTGGAAATAGGAAATTCTTTAAATTTCTGTGTGTCATCTTTAAATGTTCAACAACATAAGGTCATCATCATTGGAATTTTTAAAAAACAAGGGTAGTAAACTTTATTAAAACAACTGTAAAATTTGTAAGAAATGAAGGATTTGTTCTAAAGTCTGAAAATTAATAAAACCATGTGTTGGGGCAGCTATCTAGGTTCCTACTGTAAGCAGGTGATGTGAAAAATGAATGCTATGTAAAAGGAAACACTACAGGCTTGATATTTTTAGTGCCATTTGATTTAAGAATAAGTTCTCCTTGCTGAAGCCCATTTCTTGAAGAAGTGGATGTACACAACAGGTGATCTGTGACCTTACAATGACAGTCACTACAGATTTATCCATTCTCCTGCAGCATAGTAAAGAAAGATATTTTAGGATTCAGAAATCTGTCCAATCTGGTTGATTAAATTTGTAGACATCCATAATGTTCTCTGCCATGCAGCTGAAAGATTTGCAATTTATGCATCACCATGTGGTTTAAACATCAACACTCTTTTCTAAATTAAGTTGTCATCTGAGTGCCAGTTGTACCAGTGAAAGTAAAAAAATGTTCTTCAGATAGGAAGCAGGAGATAGTAGAACACATACTTGAAAGCAGCTGTCTGGATTAAAGATGCTGTTACCTTTTCCAAGTTACTGTGGTCCAGGCTGAGGCACATGAGGAATGACACAAGGATTTCTAATCTATATTCAGAAGTACATCTGGTGCTCAGAAGGGGTATGGAAAGGCCAGGTCTATGTGGAAAAGTGATGTGTAGTAATGCACAGCTTTGTTTTGGGAGATCTTTAACAGCTGGGAGCAGAAATCCTTCCTCCAAACTGCATCCAGCATAATTTGTGTGAAAAGGATACTGCAGTATGGTGTGTCTGTGCAGACAGCAGTCAAGAAAGTGGGGGTTGTCCTCAGGCAGCACTCGCTTCCCTGGCAGAGAAAATGGATAAATTCTGTGTCACAGCAGCCGTGAAGTGTAACAAGATTCCAGACTTTCTCATGCCACAATCCTTACATTATTCTGATTACAAATTCAATATATTTGGTTTTTAACAGAATCAAAGGTGAAAGAAGCAGCTCTAGAGCCCTGAGTGATTTCTATTGTAAAGTTTCAGAGGATGACAGGCTGCTTTGCTGAGAATGTGAGCTTTATGGTGCATCTTCCCATAGTGGCAGGGAATTGTATCTATTATAAGTCTGTGCAACTTGACTTTGTTCTCACTTTCTACTCCTGTTCAAACATCCAGATGAGGCACAGAGCTGCTGTTTGAGCTCCAAGTGAAATTCCTTCTCTGCTTGACTGTTCCCTGTGAGACAGTGCTAACAAGAATCCTTCTCAGCAAAGTCTTAGATGGAATAAGCTCTGCTAACCTGAAAGAGGACTTTTTGTTGCAACTCCTCTAAACCCCGGAGGTGTGGGTTGTCTTTTCCTCAAAGCACACAGTCCTCTAAGCCCCAGAATATTGGATGTTCTCTCCCTCAAAGAACACAGTCACAAAGTTGAGGGGGGATGGTGGGATATGTGGGGAGAACCTTTTCAGGGAGAGATTCTTTTTTTAGTCCTTTGAGTGTCCGGAAATGGAAGCAATGGAAACTAATGTGCAAATCCTCAAGTGCAGTCTGCAGGTGGATTCTTTCTTAAAAGAAAGGATGGAGTTAATGTGTTAGTTTTACTTTTGCTGTAACCCAGCCTTTGACAGCTCTGATCCTGTCAGTTACCTGCAGTTTTGCTCCTGCTGTGGTAGCACTGAGAGGTCTTGTGCTCTTTTAAAGAACTGGGGGCTGAGGGGCAGACCTGCTCTATGTACCATACTGTTCATAAAACAGGTCTGCACATCCAGATTCTAGGCGTATAAAATGTTTTTTGATTCTGTTGATATCAGGTAATTTAGAAGCAAGTAGGAAGCAGGTGAATGCTGGATGTTTTGCCTTCATGTAGATTTTTTTTTAAAATCCTGCTGTGGAGATACCTGGCAGTATTTGGGATGCTGGTGCAGCTTAAGTTCCTGCCTGTTGTACTTATGTGTATTTTTGTGATCATCTTCTGTCAATGTCAAGGAGCTAAGAAACAGGATGAAATGGAAAGTCATTCTTTTTTTGAAATACATTTGTGGTTAAAGCCAACTTGTGTAGAAATCAGTGAATGAAACCTGTATCTAGAATGGGTCTTTAAAAGGCTGTTATACAAGTAGTCATTTTTATTTCTTTATTCAGTATTTATTTTGATTAACTGAAATAAATATTTCCTCCACAAAGTACATTAAGCAATCAACCTCACTGGTAAATAATTTCTACTTCCTAGAGCTTGCTGTAACTTCACGTTTGATGTATTCAGGCTGTGTCAATACTGTATGGTACATAAGTGCACCTCCAAGGAGCTCATTGGAGTGGCCAGGGAAGCCTGGGCACACCTAGGCCAGGATATGCAGCCAGTTGGTAAATGTCATCCTGCAGTGGCAGTAAGGTACCTGTCCAGCAGTGTGAAAACTGCCTTGAGGTGAAAAATCAGTTGTGTAACAGCTTTCAAATCATCCTAGGAAACAAGACCTAATAATTAGCTTGCTGCTGTTGTACTAGCCAGACAATTTATTGTTAAATGCTTGTCTGTAAAGAAAAATCTGCTTTTTCAGGGAGCTCTCAATAGCACTGACATTTACTCAGAGTGAATCTAACATGAATGGGCTGAGAACAGTACAGCTTGACAGGCACGACATTTACTGCTGCCATACTTTAACCAATATTGTGATTATAAGGTCTTGGATCCAATGGAATTGGTGAAATACAATTTTAAACCTAATGGATAGTCTATTTACCTTTACACTAAGCTGTAAGAAGAAATAAATTAAGGATCTTTCCATTCTTCTTGGTATACACTGAAAAAACCTTATGAATTAAAAGTTACCCTTATTTCCAGGGTCTCCAGGCATTTCAAGTAAAAGTTAGTTTTTCTTGTCCTTTTTTGGAGTTTGTTTCCCATAGCCTTGCTAAGCTGCTAAACTTGCTAAACATGATCTTTAAATTCTGCATGATTATTATGAAAAAGGAAAAGGCATTTGTTCACATTCAGGGCCTTCCTTAAAAACCAAGAGAGCTCTTGTTGCAAGTGACCTTTGGTAGTTTTCCACACTTTTTGAACAATTTAGTTTGAGTTATAGTCCTGTCCTGCCCTGTCCAGTTAAGTTCTGTGTTTTCCACCAAGTTTAATATAAAAAATAAAGCAGCATTAACGCACTTCTAAGCTAGACATCATATAGCTGTATGCTGGGAATTTTTCTGTAGGATACTAGCAAATTAATTATAGAAAGAGTCTAAGGTTGACAAAGAGTGTAGTGCTCGTTAGACAGAATTGTTGGAGGTCTGTATTTGTTAAGTATTTTTATTTCTTAGAAAATGCTATTTCCCCACCTGTTGGTCTTTCAGTGATGGTGCAGTAGAATAAGCTGATGCTTTTTAAGTGTAACACCCACAACTTTATTTCAATCCTCTGCATCCATAGCAGCTGCTTTTCATTCTATTTTCTTTCCCAGATGAAATAAGTAGCACAGGCTGCAATTTATCCACTGATAGACTGTAGTAGAATGGCAAGTGGTACTTCTTTAAAGTTCCTTAAACCAGCTTCAGTTGTGCATCTCCAGTTCTTTGGAACCTTCTGATAGCTTGGGAGAAGTTATTTTGTGAAGACCAAACCAAATGATTCCACATATCTTAAGAATTAATCTCAGGATATTTATAAGAAATCATACAGATATTTTAGTTTCTAAAATGGACTGGCCTCCTCTTAAGGATGAAAATGGAGTCTTTGGGGGAGGCTTTGAGGGAGTCTTTCCTTTTCAGCTTAGGGGCAACTTTAGGGCACTTAGTCCTGTGGACAAACTTTTTTTGGGGAAAAAAAAAAAAAAAAGAAAATAAAAGAAAAAAAGAGGATTTGAAGTGGGGGAGGCATATAGGCTCATACTTATACACTTAATCGTGTTTGCCATACCTTTTTTCTCCTTAGTGTTTATTTCCTTGTTGTATTTTTCATTGTAATATTTGAGCTGTATTCATACAGTAAGTAATGCCTCACGTTTTCTTCTTGTTGAAATCAGTTTCTAGCCAGCCTGTGTTTAGTACTTAGCTTTCAGTGTCAGTGTTTTGTAGTGTAAAGTGTATATTTTAAAGTTATAGGATAAGCAATGTAGCACTGAAGAGCTGTTTTCATTAAAAAAAAATCTGAGTGAGAGGTGTGCATTTTCTCCAGAGTGAAGACTTCTTAAAAAAGAAAAAGGCTGTGTCAGAATGGGACTAATGAGCACAGACAGCTGCAAGATCTTACCTAGTTTCTGAATTTAGAAATGTTCCAAGTTTTGATTTTTTGTAATTTCACTGGCTCACTGTGGGTTTGTCATGAATTGCTAGATGGCAGTTAGTAAAAATAGTGCCTTATGTAGCTCCCCCACCTTTATTTATTGCTATATTCATTAAAACAGAATAATCTTGAAGCAGGTGTGTTAATCATAGACCCAATTTTGATGCATTATTTGAGAAACTTCAGTGAGTTCTGTAAGTTAATTGCCATGTAATATCAGACTATTTTTAGGTTTAACTCCCATTGTAAGCTTGGCAAAGTGTTTGTGTTCTTTCAAAAATTGAATATTGAGATCAAGTATTTCGGTGCAGTGGGAGACTGTAACGTGACCCAAAGACAGTGCTGAGAGGCTTCATTAGTTAAACCATTTTCCTAACCTCAACCACATGAAGAATTTCTAAAATAAGGGAAACTAGCAGACCCCTGTGGTTGTGAGGATTGACATGGTGCTGCATGCAAAAGAGCTCTTGCCAAGCTAACAGCTGAAGTCTGATGCCCAAACCCCAGCAGGACTGATCTGTGGCCCCTTGCAAGGCTGATCCTGAAGCTGAGCCATGGAAGCTCCCCTGAATGCAACCTAAGGGCCTTCCCCTCACTTATGCTCACCCCAGTCCCTCATCCTGAAGCAAGTCCTAGAATTTTCTTATGGTAATTAATCAATTGGGAATTAATGGTCTTGGTGAAAGAGTGGAAGAAATTATCGAGTTGGAATTACCACTTTAAAAACATTGTGCTGGAAAAACATAAACATTACTGGTATTCAGCATCAGTGGGAAATATCTCACAGGAAATGAAATAATGTATTATTAAAATATGGAATAATTTTATTTCCACCAGGAAATGAAAGAATTGCATGAGGATATCTTCTTTAGCCTTTTTCATAAATCATTCACATCATATTTCTTTTAGTATTAGTCATAAGTTCAATTATCAGTAGTGTAGTACGTCAGGAGTTATGTCTCTATGAGACCTAATTATTTATGAATTTATTTTGCCAATTTTTTTTTTAAAGTGTGTTGAAGTAAAGGTTACTGTCCTTCATGGTTTAAAATAATCAAATTACACACATGTTGTTTTTGGAGGCAAAGAAGTAATCAGTCATGTACACACAGATAAAATAAATTTTGAAGCCTTCAGAGAGCTTTAACACTTTATTATAATTCTTACGTAAGTAAGAATGTTGTCATAATAGTTTTAAAAGCTGCTAGAAAGTCAGAACATACTTATTTTAATGAAAATGGCTTGTAAATTTATTTTAGAGGATTTCCATTTGCATGAATATAGAATCTTTGGTGAACAGCATGATACTTCTGAATGATCCCAAATTATGAACGTAGACATAGAAAGAACTAAGGGTGAACTTATTTATACATCACCCTGGAAAAAATAATCTGAATTATTTGAAAGCCATAGCTAATGAGATCCTCTGGTAGATAACCTCTTGCTTAGCTAGTGGGGATTGGCCAATAATGTTGGACAAAACCTTAGGACTGTAGAATATTGCATTTGAATTCTTCCAAATGTGAGTGTCCTTTGAGCATTAAGTCTGAGTGCTAATGTCTGCTTAATATTTTTGAAGGCACAGCAACATTATTCCAAAAAATATGTTGAAACACTGTCATCATGTGGCAGAATACTGATTAGTATTAGCAAGACATAATTAAAGAAATTGAAGCATTACAAGAGTGTATCAAGGAGCAAAGGGGACAGGACTTTTGCAAAGCATCTTATGACCAAGTGCTACTTCTGAGAACAGGGCAAACTCTGCTTGGTCTGCAGGTCTTTTCCATGGGGAGTTTAATGGAGGAGAATGCCATTTAGTGTTTACCATAAAATCCCAACATGTTTTCTATCTTGGAAATGTAGTAATCCCAGGTTATGTCAAGATGATTGTCATATATCAGGGTAACAGAATTTTCCTTAATAAGCTCTGGACATAGCAAAGACAAGTTCCAGTCAATAAACTCAAATATCAGCTGTTTAGGAGTTTGACATTTTTACCTTTTCATAGCTCTCTGCCATCAAATCTCATTACTTAGAACGTATGTAAAGGAACCGGCTTGCTCTTCTGGGATTAAGTAGACCAGTGACCCATTTTACAAAAGCAGGACCTTTCTGTTCAGTTTGGATTTTTTCTGATTTCAATGTGCACAGAGAATTTTTCCCTACATTGAATGCAGAGCTTGGGAAAGCTATTTTTATTCACTTTAGCTGTAGACCTGCTGTCACCTGCAGAAGAGATACTAAATTCGTGTGTAATCCTACTAGCTTCAGCAGGTGTTTGCTTCAATTGATGACTTCCCTGTTTAAGTATCTGATCACCTAAGTAAAACTAGTGTATCCAGTTGCACTCTAGTATTCTACAGTACTATAAATGGCAGGAGTTATAAACTCCAAGTCAAAAAGCTGAAAATGCTCGTTTTGTTCCCCCTCACCCAGACAAGTTTCAAGCTAAGGTGCACCTCAGCAAGGTGCTCCTCTTCTTAGTAATTAACACTGGATTTTAATTTAAGCCTATCAGAATAATTATTATAAAGTGATTAAGTGCAGAGATCTTCTAAAACAGTTCAGCTTTGTTAAAGAACACAGCAAAATTATATAAATTATATGCCAATGTCTTTGCTCTTCAATCCAGAGCTGAAGTGAAGAAGTGTTATTAATCAGCCTCTGGGTAAATTTTAAACTGCAAGATTAAAAACTTCCATGTACTTAGAAAATGATAGTTATCCAAATGGAGTATAAATATTATACATTTCAAAATTGCAGAAATAAATCCCTGTTGCTGGAGTTTGGGTGGGGCTTGGGCATTGAAGGGGTGAAGTTCCTTCTTTCTTTTATGCATATTTTCCTGGTAAGTGGGAAGACAGTATAAACCAGCATGTCTGTGCTGTTTTGAGTGTGTGTGTAATGATTGCCTTCCTCGACAATTCATAATTGATGAGATTCCATTAAGATTTAATGATTCTTTCAAAAGTAACTTCAGTGCCTTTTTTTTTTTTTTTTTTTTTTGTTAGCCTTTAGCAATTTGAGGACTACATTTTCACACTGATCTTTGAAACCCTGAGGACTGCTTCCCCCTTCCCCTCTTCACCTAGCCCTCTCTCTCTTCCCTTGAAACTATGCTAATGCCATTAAATTATGGTTTTGGCATAATTAAGTCAAGTGAGCCTTTCTGTACAGTATGAAAAATTGCTGTGCACTGGAAAACTAATTTATGGTGTTCATTGGATAATGTGCCAACTTTCCTGAAGATCAGTGGAAAAGCATGATGTTTGCTGTATGGCATGTTCTTCTTTGGGAGCTTTGTTTTCTGCAAAATGTCACCTTTGAAATATCTGAGATGTGGAAAACAAAGTTAAGAGAAACTGTGTTTGTTTCCTTACCGTTACAAGCCTTGTTGTACAAGGCTTTCTGGTGAAACCTTTGATCACGAGGTGGAGATTATCCTGCTCAATTTTTTAGAGGGTTTGAAATAGCTGTTTTTGTATGTAGATGTTACAGGCTGAAATATCTCAATGCTGAGATCACTGAATTTCTGTGGGTCACTATTTGTCCATGTGGTTTACACGCTAAAGCACACTAAAGCATTCTCTGTATGAATGTGTAGAAGTTACTGGTTAAAAGTTGGAAACACAGAAAGCACTATCCAGCAGTGGGAAAAAAAGAACTTTCTCAAGCTGCTGCATACTGACAGATGTTGATGTAACAAAGCTGTAAGTGATGGTGACTGCTGACATCCCAGTGGGAAGGTACCGCCATGTAAAGGTATGTGCCGAATCATTTTAAATCTGCAGTAGATCAAAACAAGGCTGGTAGGAAATGTCATTGCAGTGTTGCAAAGCTGGGAGAAGCTGACATTCCTGACAACAGCTGCCACTGCTGTATTAGTGCTACTTCTGAATGTCGGTCATTTTTCATTTGAAGAGTGAATGACCTACTTGGAAAATCAAAGCAACCTGCTCTTGTCCTTCGGGAAGTAATGCCACATTTTTTCCAGTTGACTTACCACCAATTAGTGGATGGTGTATGAAAGTACCACACACAGACTTTGCTCTAGGCTGCAGAACAGGAGGAAAATTCAGGGGATAACTGTGTTTAATAATACCTTGGGACATCTGATCGATCATTTCTTTCCACAGCACAGTGTTCCATTTAGCTATGGTCAGCTTGTAGAGGGCTACCTAAAGGGAGAAACTCTGTCTTTCAAGAGGAAAAAAAATTCAAATTACATTTTTTCAGAATAAAGGATCCAGAATATTAATGATGAAAAAAATAAGGAACAGGGAGGGCTGTAACCTAATGTATTTCTAGTGAGCTATGTTCTCCTGGATGACAGTGTCCTCTTTCAGGAGGAGTATTCTAGCAAATGTAGCCAAATCCAACAGGTCTTTCATAAACCAGTCTTTCAGTTCCTGGCAGAGCTTAGCATCTAAACAAGAGCACAGATTTGATTGTTTTCTTGCATTCCAAAGGGTTCTTGATACTGAGTGCCACAGGGAATGTCAGCAGCTCAGGAGGTAGTAAACCTGGAAATAAGTGCTCTGATAGAAACCACAATTAGTGCAAAATCCAAAATGACTGATTTCTAAATTTTGTGCTTTTTTTTGAAGTCTGAGATCAGACACCTGAAAGAAGAGAAATGGGAGTTGGTGGTGAGATCTTTTTTTACTGTGTGCAAAAAAATACAGTAATGTTTTTCTGTATTATTTACTTTCCCTTGCTAATGTTGAGAGTGTAAGAGAAAGAACACCTGATCTCATTTTTCACCAATGATATCACAATTTTTATTGAAAAATTGAAAAAAAAATAGTAACTACTTTTAGATGTAGGAGAAAAGCCATAAAAGTGTAAGTAGATCTTGCATCTGTGTTTCCTATTCTCTCTGCCAGGCAGTTTGTCCAAACTTTGGACAAATTACCACCTTTGCTCAAATTATCAGAAGTTTCTGTACTGCCATTTGAAAATCAGAGGAAGATTGTAGGGTTTATAGGCTGGGCTAGATTCTTTGTGAGATTACAATTTTTATTTGTTTTGAGCCTCCATGGACATCATAAGAATTTCATAGTATAGGAACAAGGCAGAGAGCTGTGATGTTTGCATTTCTGGTCCTTTTCCTACTGCATCATTTCAGGCTAGACAGGTTTTGGTTATCAAAGGAATGGTGTGACATCTCTCCATAATCTTTTTGGTGTTAACAGTCTCATCTAATGGTGAAGAGAAATGATGCTAGACAATCAAAGCCAGCTTTAACACATGGGCAGTGTAACCACATAAGCAAGTGGTGGTGAAATGAAATGGCTTTGGAATGTCAGTGTGCAGAAGGAAAAACATGTTTTGTACTTAATTTTACTGACTGTCATCTCATCCTGTAGTGTCCCCAGAGAAATTAGTCAAAGAAAGTGCAACAATATAAGAGGAGACAATATCAGATAATCCTATATAGTTGTTTAATCCAGTGTCAAGCTCTCTAAGAGAGGATAAACTTCATCTGATTAAAAACTCCACTTTGGGGAGGTTTATTACCCTCTTCAGGTTACTAACAGTGGTTCTCAGAGGTAATGATGAAGAAGTAGAATGTCATCAATCATCCCACATTGCCTGCTTTAAACCCCTCTGGATGCTCTAAGAAGAATATTGAGCTCCTTTTTTTGACTGTGAGATTCAATTCTAGCACACTAGAAATTGTAAGTAGACAATGAGTAAAGAAGAGAGCTGTCCACAAATCAGATTCTTTCTCGTTTAAATGCTATTTATTCCAGACAAAGTATCTGAAAAAAAACAGCTGAAGTTTTGAAAGTGTCTGCAAGAAGGAGGAAACAATGGTAATTTTTCTCCTCAAATATTGAAAGATTTCCAGTAGGGGAAAAAGGAGAAGAGGCATCTATTATAGTACTTTTAGGAGGTCTCAGGGCTAACATTCCTCAGAGAAATTGAGGAAGAGACAGTTCTGTAACAGAACAGATTTTGAAAATTTACATCTTGCCATGAGCCCCTGATTCCCAGTTCTGTGAAAACTCCAGGTGGTTTTACCATTGCAGTTAACTCATAAGTAGCTGGACAACCCTGAAGTACAAAGTGGGTTCCCATGAACCCATGGAAGAAGCTTTCAGGAAAGTCTCTGAAGTCTGTGAGAACCACCTTACACAAATGCATTGCTTTCACAAACCCTTTTTGCTTAGCAGCTGAAGTGGGAAGACAGAGAAGAACAATTCATATATTCTATAGTTAAACTGAAAAACTGGGCTGAGGGGGAAAGAGGAGGTTCCCTCTTCTAAACCCAGAGCTAAACCTTAGTAACTTTCCAGTGCTTTTAACAAAAGGTTGTGTATTGCTTTTCATGCCATTAGTGTGACTTTAAAAGAAAGCTTAAGAAATCTCAATTTTTTTAACAAAACCCAGAGTGTATGTAGTGTGGAATATGCATTTGTTTTTGATAGCTTAATATTGTTGTCATGCTTAATGTCAATAGTTAATTTTGTAATTTGTTAGCTAAATATTGTAGCCAATAGTTATCTATTAATCTCATATCCAACATCCTAGGTATTTATTGGCTTAGTATTTTTTTTAACTAGGGGATTTTGAACACCACAGTAGTCAAAAGGTTAAAGAATATTTTCATTAATTCACTACAGGCCCTGGCAGTTCTTATATTAGTAGCTTCATGAAAGCATTAGCTACAAGTTGCCCCTTTAGGTCACTAAAGACTTTGTGATCAATTAAAGTTTCTGCTTTGATAACCAAATGCCGATGAAATTGTGATTTGATCAAAACTGAAGCAAAGCTCTGACATAATTTATTTCTTACATTACAATTACTCTGTTGCAAAAAAAAAAAAAAAAAAAAAAGAAAAATGTTTTATTTCAAGAAATACGTTGCCAGTAATATAATTTAAAATATAGCTAAAGCACTAGACTTTAATAATGAATAGTGTATTAATTTATTTATTACGATGTTTCCATTTACCAAAATAATTGTCTTGAAATCATATAGAAAGATTTTCTGTTACTTAGACTACAGAGGTTTAGTTTGTGCTGCCAAATCAAAATGAGAAACAGTTGTTAAGTGGTAAGCAGCACTTTAAAATTGCTGGCCTTTTGTACTCATGTTTACATTTAATGCTCAGTCTGAATTTTCTGATGCATTATGGTAATAAAAATTGCACTACATCTCCTCTAATAGCTGTAGCCTTTAACCTTCTTGGCATCAAGAGATAATAACAAGCAAAGTAGGTAAACAACATATGCTTGCTGCATAGTTAGGCCTGAAATTGGCATCTGGTGGGAATGGAAATAGTCCCCGTTTCAAGGTTTTCTGCTATTCGGTGGCTTGCATAGGTTGAATACTTCAGTTGTTGTTTGCAGAAGTTTATTCTTCCCTCTTCCTCTTACAGGATGAGAGACAAAGCTAGGGAATCCATACCATCAACAAGCTGAAATACAAATAGAAAGGTGATGCCTCCACACCATGAAGTGATACACAATGTGGAGATTGCTGAAGCAAGGATGGAGCACGGGGCACTCTGGGTGCAGAAGGAGCATCTTTTTTCTGCTGCTTTTCCAGGCTAATTAAATGGGATTTAGCACATTTTCCCCAAGCTGGTATCACTGGGTGAGTATCACGTTACTTAGTAACTATCTTACTCTCTAGTTCAGAGCTGTGGTACAGAAGTGAATCCCCAGAACCATGCCTTCGTGGTAGTGTTGTTATCCAGACAAAACCCATAGCTCCTTTGATGAAACTGAGTTTTAGAATAAATCATTTTGATGTTATATTTTTGTCATAAAATAACAGTGACCGATAGTGGAAAGGCCAGTCCTAGGCTCTCCTGATTAAGGAAAGCTATACAAAATGAGTGCTTATCTCTGGTAGGTAGAAATTCCTATTTTTGCTCTGGTATGATTTCACGTTCATGTAAAGAAGCAGGCTTTGCAGTCTCATGAATTGTCAAAAAACCCAAATGCTTCTAGAGACAGTACTGAAGAAAGCATTTGGATGATGATAAATTTTGGAGAGGATGATAAATACTTTGTATAGATTTCTTTCCACCACCATTTTTTCCCCTCCTGTACTGTTTAAGTTGATCACTTTTCTTCCTAAAGCAGAGTATAGCTTTTGCCATTTCAAATTAAATGCTTTAGCTGGGACTTGCAGCGTAGTATAAATATTTATTATACTACATGATGTGAAAAGAAAAAAGAAATGAAAATGGCTTTTTTTGGGAAAAAAATGTTTGCATGTGTTTGGCAAATTATCCCTATTTTTCAAAAAATAAAACATGCAAACATGCCATGCTCCATCTTCCTCTGTGTTTGGAACATGAAAAGTGGTGAAAGCAAATTTTTCTACTTCGTCCTGAAAGGGAAAAGGGAAACAGGACAATTACCAACACATGAAATCACATTGTCATTTGTGGGGCTCAGAAAGTGATTTCAGCTGTCGCATCTTCATGTTAAGTTGTCACATCAACTTCTGGTATATAAGAGGTCAAAACCACCTACAGAGTGCTACTTCGTAAGAAATAAGTCAAGGAATTTTCTCAGGTATAGGTATGTGTTATAGATTATGTGATCATTTAGTGGAAAAGGAGTTGAAAAACTAAAACAGAGCTTAAAAGAAATCAGAACAGCTTAATGGCTGTTGTGCTCCACATATAAAAATTACCAAATCTATTTTATAAAACTGGGAAGTTTCAGTTGCTGGATCAAGGGTAGATTTCTTCCATATTTGAATTGACATAGGAAACTTACTCAGGCACTTTTGTCACCAGCTCTCAGCTTGGTGGTTCTTAATCTCTGAAGCTTTCAAGCTGTTTCTTGTCTGACACCATGTATGCTATGCTGGTAACATGTTGGCATTTTTATTCTCTCAACTACAAAGGAACATAAAAATTATATGAAAGGAAGAAAGAAAAAAGCTATTATGAGCACCTGACCTAGATTTGAATCCTTTTCAGAGCAAAATGGTTCATGGTAACTTTGTATCCTCCAGGTTTAGGGCTTTGTAAATCTGCTGTGGTATCACATCTGGGTGGACTGCTCAGTCTGATGTCTCAACTAATTCCTTGTAATCTCTATTAGGTAGAAGTGAAACTAAAAACCCCTATGGTTATGGTGCCACTGAATACTCATTTTATCTCCTTATCCTGTTTGTTTCTTTCAGACTGTGCCACTCTTAAATCTTACAGCAAATCTTTATTAGTTTGTGCATTCACACATACAAATCAGTTTGTGCCTATCACACCTTGGTGCTCAGTCTGTTGGATATGAGCAGTGGGATAAAAGCTTTTTGTTGAAATAAAGAAGGTGAAAGAGACAAATTTCTGATGCATTAGTGACCTGAGCTTGTGCAGTAAATACCAAGACAAAATCCTGGCAGGCAGTACTGGCTGTTGTGCCCCAGGTTCTCCTGAAGCTGTGTTAAAGTTGCATGTTGTCCAATTTTGGTCCTTCAGTAGTGGGACTGATTCCTCAAAACTCTGCATTTTCAGCCTTGCCTGTAAGGAAGGTAGGAGCATAAGTGATTACCTTTTGTTTAGTTTTCTGTAAATTTCGTAAGAGTGTCCCACAATATCCTGTGTTCATAGATCCATATAACCACAGGAAACTGATCTGTCTTTTATTAAGAATATGTGCATTACAAATAAAGTTAATGTGTTCTTAGTTTACTGCCTTTTCTTTAAAAGAGGAATGTCTCTTACCAGTCTCCACTCATAAGAAAAACTAATGTTGAAGAAATTCAGAATTCATTAGTGTTTATTTGGTTTTCTTGCTGTGTGGTGTTTTGTTTCATTTCCTCTTTCCCAGCGTGTTTCTACATCTGTCCCTGTTTGGCACTAAGATGAAAGGGTTAAGCCAGTGTATCTAAATGGCAGTTAAAGAAAGCTTTTTTGAGTAATATATAAAAAAGCAAAACCAAAGCCAGGACCTAGGAGGTGCCTTGAGAGGTAGAATTCTTGTATGTATATGACAAAAACTACACCTTTATCTTGTAAAATTTCAATAGATTCCTTTTTCTATGAGAATTCACAGTGCCATGCAGCCAAACAAGGGAGTAACAGAAATACTTTTCTAGTTGCTGCTTTTGTGCATAGGACATGATTACATGGAGGGACTATCTATGTCAAAATTGAATTGCAAAGAAATATTGTCACATTTAAAATTTCAGAAGGAATGTTTTTTCTAGTGATAAAATGTGATGCTTAAAAGAATTCAGGTTGTCTGGACTTCTGGGCTCAGCTTTTGCATTCAGATGTTTTGTTAGGTGGTTTCAGAAGTTGGGGTTTTTTCACAGCAATCATTCTGCAGTAGTCACTGGTGATGAAAATAAGTTGGATAAAATGAAGAATAACGTTGTTGGTGTTATAAAGTCTGTTTCATTTGGATCATGCTTTCTCAGAAGTGCTTTGTTATTGCAGTGCAGACTGCCTTGCTCTATTGACTGAAGTTTCCATTGGAAAGGAGACATGATCATATCTGAACTATAGATTTGAAAAGTATGTAGGAGATAAAGGCTGGAACTGAATATTGATCAAAGAGTTGGGGATTCATAGAAGGAAAACCCATCAACAATTTCTAAGAGAGCCATCTCTGGCTCATAAAGCTTGTGTGTTCTCATGGATCACTGCTTGCTGGCACTGTGCCCTTTGGCTTCTTCTGGCAACTACTTTTATCCTGTTGTAGGATACCAGGTTACAGCAGGATGTACTAGGAAATGCTTGTCTTACTTGTATTCTTCAGACTTTGACCAAAAAGAGTCAGATCTGGAGGAAAAAATGACTGTGTAACGAAGTCCATCCCTTAATTCAACAGCAGCTACATCAGGATGTTTCACACCTCTTCTGCTTGGGAGGACCTGGTGGTATATGTACCAAAATGACTATTTTTAATATTATTAAAACAAGACTTAGTATTAAATATTATTAAAATATTAAAAAATACTATCCCTAACAGATGATAGCTGGTTACTAACACAGCAGTGTTATTTGCAGCTTCCTAGAAGGGACATAAAAATTGACTGGCCAGTGTTTCAAAAGTTTAATTGTTCTGCCTTTTATGATACAATAATTAATACAGTGCTAATTCTATTGGCACAGATAGGAGAAACTTTGCTTCCAATTTTCCTGTCTGTAAAAAGATGAAATTAATTAAGGTTGCTATTAAAATAATTTTTTCCAGATTTTGGGTAACTAATAAAAAAATTGTCTAAGAAGTAGCACACAGAAAAATTACATAGCTTAATTCAAGTATGTTATAAATGATTTTTCTATTATTGGTTTTATTAAAAAACAAAAAACAAAAACTTGCATTTTGTCAATTTTCAATATGCAATTTGGGGCCAGTATGGCTTTTACTGTAAAAATTATAAGCAGGACTTCTCACTGTTAAAATTATTATTGGACCTTTATTACTATCTTGAATTACATACCAGTAGATAAAAGGGTATAACAGAACTTCAGAAACTGCTTAGTTTATCTTTTAATTATTTATATATTTCAGCTCTGTTATGTTTGGTTAGTTTTTGTTGCTAATGCATACTCAGATGCAAAGTACTTGCTGACAATGACTGTAAGGTTGGATGATGTAATATTAATCTGTGAGTCATTATGCTGAGGGTATTACAGGCAAAAGAGTAAAATCCTAGATTTTGTATAAACAAACACAAATGTGTGACCTGAGATTCAGCTGCCTTGGGATGTCTGAATTTCTGATCATGGAGAGGGTCAGGATTGTGCCTGCAGTGGTGGAGAAAAGAGGCAGAGAATTTTTGGACCTCTGTTTTGATGATACTGAGCTTGGCTTGATATTGAAAGTAGGATGAAAAACCTCAGTGAGGGAAAGGCACTCTTCCTTCTCTAGGACTTTCTGCAGCATCTCCTGTTGGGCAGCTTGAAGCTTCCGCATGGTGGGAGTAGAAATGGTGTAATGTTTGTTAGATATGTCAGGAAATACCCCATTAAAACTCAGGATCTGTTTGTTGTGATCTACCACATGAGAAGAATGTCCAGTTTATCTGTTTGTAGAGGTGCTATGCTGCACACAAAATACTACCAGAAATTCATAAATACATGTGGTCTTCTCTTTCTCTCCCTTAATGTTTCTAAGCTCAAAAAAAAACCAATGAAAATAAGTTTTCTGAGGAACTAGGTGTGTGACAATGTAAGAGAAGGTGCTGCTTGAGTTCAAAGAATCAGAGTACTTGATGTTGGAAAGGACTTAGCCTAGATAGTCACCCAGTGCCCATTTGTTTAAATAAACGAGCACCTTTATGATTAGTAGGCTGTTGGGGATTTTTAGATCCACTCTGTCAAGGGGAGAAATACAGGCAAGGCAATATAGTTCTGTCTTCATGTAACACTGCCATTTTATTCTTTAATTATACTGGAGAAGGGGTCAATGGATTCTCACTGGGATTGTTAGCCACTATATCAAAGTGATACAGTCAGCCTCTAAGGTTTCCTATTTTTAGCCTTGAAATCAGCAGATGCAGGTGAAATAATACAACTTTCCCATTTCTCACTTGTTGTGCTATCTTTGTCAAGCAGTGTGCATTTCAGCAGATATGGAGTTGCAGTACCAATGTAGTGGTTTAATGCATTGAACTCTTCCTCAAAAACTTGGGTGCAGGTGCAGTTTCTCAGGTAATATCAGTTAGTTAATCCTCATTCTTCATTCAACAAGCACTTCTGTGTGTGTATTCACACACACGCATAAATGAAAAATAAAGGGCTCCACAGGTTTCAGCACAATTTATAAGATTAGATCTTCTATTAAGTTTAGAGCTTTGAAAAAGCAAGGAAGTGCAGATTAAGACCAAGGTACATTAGCATGGCTGTGTGTGATCCATTTCTACCTGTTACTGGTTTATATTTAATTTCAGGCTTCTGTTTTTGGGGTTCTACACTCTCATTTTTGCCTTATGATAATTCATTCATTGGATAGCTTGTTTGTGAAAGTTATCTTTCCTCTCTATTTCAACTAAACTTGGAAGAAATACACTCTAAAATCGTAATGGAGACTGTGGTAACATCTCTTGCTCTGACCATGTCTGGCACAATAGAGGAAAAGCTATGGTAGCAGAGATCTTTCCAGTGTCTGGAAAGATTTTGCTCATTTCAGCATGCTGGTTTTGATGTCCTTTTATTTTTCGATTGGATATTTGTTGGAGAAAGCTCAAAAAATTTTCAAAGTTCTTCAGGTATCTGTGCAGTTTAAGGGCTTAAATATTTTAAAGTATGGTATGCAGGCAAGGTAGGTGGGAACTGCTCTTTCTTTTGGTCCCCCAAACCCAGCTGCCCTTTCACTTCCTATTTCACAGGGATGCTGAAGTAACTCCTTGAGGAGATTCCTGCCTCTGATATTCCTGGCTGTGTTCAGGTGCTGCAGGCTGACTGGACTTGTTCAGTGTTAGAGCTGTTGTGTGTTAGAAGCCTTTGCTATAACACATTATTGATGCTTCTTTCAGCATTTTAAAAGTATTTTCTTTTAGTGTGATTGAGTTCTCACCCAAAACTGAAAAATTAACATTCCAGTTTGAACTGAAATCAGATTATGAAGTAGAAAAAAAGGGAAATGGATTTCAGTTTTGCAGGCTATTCAGTTCTGTAAAATGGCTGCTGAAAACACCAGGCAGCAGCTACAGGTTTGCAAAGTCATGAGCAGGAAGACTCACCCCTGGCATGGGTGTCATTGTGAGACTGATGCTGAATTCAAGTCTTTTTGGTCAGCAAAAATGAGTGCCATAGATATTTATAAATTGATCAGTCTCAATGCTCTATCCACATTTGAAATTCTTGTCTGGATCTCCAGAGTGTTTGGTGTGATGGGTGGGATCTTATCCTGCTTTTATTTTAAGGGGTTCCTAATGTAGATCTTAGGTAGAAATCTGTCAATCTGTGTGGTAAGTGCTAATCAATAAAACATTCCTGAGACTTTTCTTGTTGGTATAGGGATTAAAGAGCTTTACTAACTGAGGCAATAGAAATCCTAATGGCTTTGTTACCTTTTAGAGAAATGGGATTGTTTGATTATGTGACTGGAAGTCACCATGACTATGAATGGTTTTATGGAGGCTGAGTAACGTTCTGCCAACATTAGTTAACTTTAATTTAGTACAAAATTCTGTCAAGAGGGTTGTTTTCAGGGTTTTCTTGATGGTCAGTGTCTTGGGAGGTTTATTTGGTTTTAGTTTTGGTTACTTGCTCAAGTCTTCTGAACAGCCATGAATGGAGTTGAACAAAAAAACATGAAGATTTTGTGTCTTCATATTTAGCTGTTACTCATGGGAAAACTACTTTTAGTTTACTCATCTTCTTGGTATATCTACAAGTATATGTAATTATTATTTTTTCTAATTATCTTCACGTGTCCATAGATAATTTTGTGTATATATTACTATATAAATAAAACCTTGCTGTCCTCAAAGAATCTGGTAAAAGCTAGACTAGCTGAATGGAGTTTCACTAGAATCCATACTATACAGGACTAAAATATGAGGCAACAGCTTTTGTTTTTCATGAAGTATGTCAGCTTAGAATAATATTATGTTTTTTTCTTGAAAAAAAATTTCTCAAGTAACTTAATATCTGGACACTATTCATTACTCTATTTTTGTGATTATAATAAAAGAAATACCAGGTAGTCTTACAATTTAAAAAGCTTTTGATAATGTCCTTTGGTACTTTTCATTTTACTCTCTTTTACAGCAAATCTGCTAATTTCAGTTTTTCTGGCATAATCCTAATGGATATCTGAATCCTAGAGCATGTACCCATTTCTAAATCCCATTCTTTTTCATAACATGGACTCTCTACATACAGAAAAACCCCCATTTCTGAACACGTGCTACCTTTTGCTCATAAAGCTTCACATATAGAACTGTATGGGGTAATACTGGCTGTTAGACATGACATATATCATCTGTAGTTTTTTCAGTGAGATGTCATGAACAAGGAAAAAGCAGAAAAAGCCAGAGGTGTTTGCATTGAACTACTCCCAGGAAGTACACTTGGTTCCTTGATAGGCATTTCTAGTGGGGTGGCTGGGTAGATTTATATTTCATATAATGACATTTCTAAGTCTTCATTATCTAAAGAGAATTGTGATTCATGCTGGCAATTCATGGGGAATTATAAAGCAATGGAGAGGAATGAGCTCTTAGGTTGCTGATGGTTCTTCAGTGCTCTACTTATTACATAGAAACGTAATTCTGCACTTTATTTTTGCATCAAATTCTGCAGATCTGAAACCAATCGATAGACACAGGTATGTCTGGAAAGCAGATTTTGGTATCTTTCTAAATCCCTTCTAGTTTAATATGTTTTTAATTTATTCAGTATTTTTCTTCCATCAGTAGCAAATAATAAGAAAGGCTCTTTGGAAATTAGAAATAAAAAAAAATAAAAAATCGTATTTCTCTCACCTCTTGCTGGGGATGCAGTTATGTGTGAATTGGGACAAATAAAGTTAATAGTCAGGTTGCTCCTTTTCACTGTCTTGCTTACCCTTCTGCACACACCCTTCTTACCCACAATCTGACAGTAAAACTTAACACCCTTTGCCCTTTGTTTAGGTTCCATCAAGGATTCGAAAGGATTTAGGCCAAATGCTGTTACCTTTCCCTGCTTATTTCATTTGTCCTTTCACATAGCAGAGAATTAACTCTTGCTCTTGTAACTAACATAAACCAGGCCAAAATATCATCAGCAAATTTGAATTCTTATAAACCTTAGCTTTTAAGATAAAGATTTATGTAACCTGTTGAAATATTTATTTTCTGCAGTTGCATGGATGATGAGAATTTCATGTTAATTTAGCTTTTATGGAGCACTTCATTGTGATTAGAGTCACCACTGGGTGGCAGTATTTAATAAAGTATATCAGAGTGAGTTGATTGCTAATGTTTGCAAACTTTAAATTTAGAGGACATTAAAGATGCAATGTTTTGAATTGCTAAACATATTTTGTCTTTTTTTCATTTCTCTTTTTTTAAAGGAGAGAAAAAAGTACATTGGTACAGTGAGCCTGTGAAATGGCTGCTGAGACCATCTTAGCAGCATGTGTTTTATATGAAACCTATCAATTTTTATATCATAGGCCTGCTAGCTAATCCAGTTTATGTATTACTGAAGTCCAGATCCTGATGTCTGCAAAACCATAAGTTTTTAAAAGCATAAGTGTTGCTTTTTTTTTTTTCCCCCCCATTGGGAGAAACTGATTTTATTAGAGGCTTGATAATAATACATGGTGTTAAGGTTTGTTTTTTGTTTTATCATTCCTCAGTGCAAAATGTCAGCGGTTACAATCAGTAAGTTACCAGGGGGTTTTTGATTTTTATTTCTTTTTTTCTTCAGAAAAACTGGTCTACAAACTTGGGCATTTCACAGAATAAAGATTCCAGATAAAGTGGAATGAAATGAGTTCCATATGCTGGAAAGTAAAAATGCAGGAATGTGTTTTTTAGTTTTTGAAAGATGATTGGGGAGCAACTTACACTATGTATAGGCAAGCCTAAACTTTGTGTACCAAGAAAATGAGAGTTTTAAAGATTTTAAGGACATTTCAAGCTTTATTGACAGTAAGCCAAGACATAAAAATTTGGTTAGGGGACTGAATAAAAGTAACTATCTCAGAATAATAGTACAGCAGTGATGTGTAGCAATGCAGGGAGCATGATGGCAGTATCCTGTTTTACCTACTGACCTGCCTTGTTTTCTAATCCATGCAGAATGATCTTGAATCTCTTCACCAAAAACTTTTAAGAGGTTGTGTTCTGGATATGATACATTGAGTAGAGCACCCGTATGAAGAAATGAGTGGAGCACCCGTATAAAGAAACTGTTATCAGCTCTAGGAAATAACTCTTGGCACACTTCTCCATTCTCTGTCCCTGATGGTTGTTCAAACTGAGGGTGAAGAATAATATCTAAGGTTATAGAAATGAGAGTCAGAGCTGCCTGGTTTTTGTCCATTGCATAGTGCAAGTTGCTTCCTTCATCTCAGAACTGGCAGGGCTGTTTTCTTTATACACCTTCTTACCTTCCTGTATCAGAATCTGGGAGGGGTAAACAGATGACCTTTAAAAAGCAAAAAGCAGTTCACCAAGTGTGTGCTGCGAGACTGAGGGCTCTAGATCTCCAGTGAAGTCAATTTTCTTGTTATTAAACCACTGATATGTTTAGACTGTGGGCTACTTATATCATCCAGCATTTTAACATCAGTTTGAGAGGTAGAGTGTCCTGCTGTATCTCTATGGTGTTCCTGATAAAGTCAGTTCAGCTCCAGATTTCAATTTCATCTTTTAACCTCTGCTGAATATTTTCAGATAGGAAAAAAAAAAAAAAAAAAAAAAAAAAAAGGAAAAAGCCTTTGCCCAACATCAAGCAAGCTTTCAGTATGTTTATTCAGCACTTCATCCAGAGTATTTCAACCTCAGCTGAAGCCTCTCTATATTTTCAGGCCAGGGATTGTTCTGTGTTCATTAAAACTATGAAGTAAATTTATTAATGCTTGTTTACAGACAAGAAATAAAATGAAACAGTTAATGTTTAGTAAGGATAAAACGGAGGCTGCTTTAACCAGAAGGACAGATTTAGGAACACCTATTACAGACTGTTGGTAGCCCAATGAAGAGTGGGAGTTCTCCTTTTATTCAAAATAAAGAGAAATTCAAGCACACTTTAATTCCAAGAAAGCTGTCAGAAAAAGCTATTCCTTGGAAATACCTTGTGAGGAGAGGCTTGGCAGTAAGTGATGTGGGTATCTAATTTATAAATCCTTGCACATTCCAGGACTCTGAATACCATGAGCTGCTTAATTTTGGTTAGAATGTAAATTTTCTTTGGGAAAAAAATTATACTATTATGAAAATTGCAGGCACTACTGGAATTAGAACTGGCAGAGGTCATATACATCTAAAACTTAGGTATAAGATAATTATAAGTTATTTAAGTTCAAGTTTATGAAGTTACTTCATGGTGAATCCTATTTTTTTGTAACTTTTTTCTGTATCTTAAGAAAAATTATTTTGTCAGGTCACTGGCTAATAGCCCATGTGTAGCCACTGTTTCTGAATACATGTATTACTCATTGTCTGTTAAAAACTGGTTATGGTTAAGTAAAGGCTCATGTATTTATAGAAAATGATTCTTAAAATAGCGAAAGGTCCTGATAACATATCCTTTTCTGCATGAACTACAATAAGTCCTTCCAGGTGTTAGAAACTGCTTCTCAAAGACTGCCAGAAGTTAGCAAAATACAGACAATAATACAGGTCTAAAGTATTATGTACTAGGATGTAGCAGGCATTATGTTCTGAAGTCACATTATCCTATACTAATTCAGTGTAGAAGTATTGTCTACATTTTAAATAAATGCTAATGTGACTTGCTCTGTTTAAGAAATCAGATAATTCTATAGACATTGGCTGTGATTTGTAACTTGGGTGAGCAAACACATCTTTCTCATCTATCATGCTTCCCTTGATGCTCAAAGGCAGCCTGTTCTGTGGATAGAAATATAACTAATTTATCTTATTTAAGTTTTGAATTAAAATATTGCAATACCTAAAGTATTCATAAGTTCATTAGGAGCTTTCTTAAAACAGACTGAATGCAACAGCACCAAAATATGATGTAAAATCTTCCTGCGGTTTCAAAATGCTGGATTTGATTGTAAGCTGTAAAATGAAAAAGCTTCACTGCAGGGTCCATTATAAAAGCCCATGTTTAAAAGGTATAGTTGACTGAAGTAGGAACAGAATTTCTTTAAAGGTGATCCATGGATATTCTGTCCCAATTCATAATGGGTTTACTTTAGAATGATCATCTTGGGTAGACATTTATGGTATTTACAGGACAGAAAAACAAATTATCTAGGTTCTGCTGTACCGTGCCATTACCATAATGTCCTGCATCCATTCTTACACAGTTGTAGCCAATTTAATCTACTTAACTTAATATGTTACAAATTGTTCTTCTGCCCAGAGAGCCCCATAAATTCTACCTATTTTTTGACTCGACTTTGATTCCATTTCAATTATTCATTCATTAGATATCTAAGGTCATGGTTCTATATGGAAAGGTACAAAGTCACTGGAAGTCACTCATGCAAAGCTTTGTGAGCTGAGTTTCAAGCACTTCGTGATAAAAGAATATTTTTAATCTATGCCCAATGGCACTATAGGGTGTTCAAGACTTTCTTGTTTGCTCTCTATAGATTTTTCTACAGAATTCCCATGTGTGTGTACATTTATTACCTTTAAATAGCAGCTTTAATGTTGAAACTTGGTAGGGACATATGAGCATTTAGGGGATGTTTCTCCCATTTCTTCTCTGGAAGAACTCTTACAACTGAGGATGGTAAAAGCTCTGTACAGTCCTCAGTGCTAGTTAGACTATGAAGTGGCAGTAAAAGAAGCTCAGCTGTGAACACTTTACCAACACTTTATAAACTATTTATCTGACCTACAGCTGGTGAACATTCTTGCACACTGCAGGGGATCCACAGTGCCAGCCTCCACGCCCTGCAAGCACCATTCCCACCTGCAGCCCCGCTACAGAATGTAATGAAGACATTGCACATTAAGGAAAAGATTATACCCTGGGGTAGGAAAATAGTGAAACAATCACTGTAGGATTGTTTTGGTTTTGTTTGGTATTTTAAGTGGTGGGTATGTTCTATTAATTAGTTGGAACACTTAGCTTTTAAATTTCCATTGCAGAAACGCCACCATGATTAGTACAGGAAAAGGGAAACAGGCTAGACTATATTGTTAAAAAAAAAAGCAAAAAAAAAAAAAAGCAGAAAAAAAAAGAGAGAGAGGAGAAGTAAAAGCTACAGATGAGTGACACCCCTTCAAATCACGTAATTTGGTTTCACTCCAGGTTTGGCTTGTCCCCTGCAACCATTCCATTCAAAAATTTAAAAAAATAATTTCTATTACAATAACATTGTATTCCATTTGGTTTTTTTCTTCTTCCAATGCTAACTTTTTATCTTGCAGATCAAAACTGCATATCCTGCATGCTTTCAGGCAATGTTTTCAAAATAACATCTTCCCTTTCGAATTTCCACAAGCCTCTAGGACCCTCCTTGGGAGAATAAGTGCTAAGGAATGAATGAAAATGACACATCAATAAATACTTTAAAGGGTTTTGGTTTGGTGGGGTTTTTTATGCTTTTTATGTAGAAGAGATTGGAAATCAACAGTAATACCAGCATATTCTAAACAGGTGAGCTAAAATGGAAATTAAAAATAAGTAGCCTGATTGTCACAATCTTAATAGAAAATTACATTGCAGCTGTTGGGAGCATTCATTCATGAAACTTTACAGTGGGCAACTTCTTAGGCCAGTATAAATGTACTGGTTTATAATACAGGCAGAAGCTTTGTAGAATTACCTGTGCTAGTGCTACAAAAAACATAACTTGAGTAAGATAAGACAGTTAATGTAATTTATGAAATAATTATATTTTCTGCCTTAACTTTTTTAGAGCACCCATGTAGTACAAATAGGTTTATGAAATGATGTCACTGAGACATACAAAATGATGCTTGTATAAAATGTGCTACTTGTCCAAATGACTGCTTTTTTCCCCTTACTCATATCCCTCATCTAGCTGCAGTTGTCATACAGATTTGTTTGAAGTGCTAATGGAGAAGTTTTTTACTGAAAGTAGTTCTGAATTACATTTTCAGCTTGGTGCTCTTAGGATGGAAGACATCCATTACTTTTAACTGTATGATAAGGTGCAATAGTGCTTTTGCCACCCCTTGACTTAGCAGAGGATTGTATTGTGTTTTGGATTACATTTACAGGTTTCAGGCTGCCATGAGCCTGAGGGTTTCATCTGGATCTGCTCAGAACTTGTTAAAAGTGGCACTACAGGGCACCAGGGGTCAGACTCTTAAATGGTGATGTAGAATTGTACTAAGTCCGTCCATTGGTTTTCTAGTGCACAACTGGAAAGTTCTTAACAAACTCTGAAAGACTTCGTGAGAGCCTTCAGAGACATAACTTTCTGTATCATATTCTATTATACTTTTTAAAAAATGAGTGCTAATCTTCCTTCATAAGGAAAAATAGTTTAAAGCACTCTGTGGCCTCTGGAAGCAGGAGGTCATTGAGTGGAAATTATTCTCAAATAGAGGCTGCTTCCCTTTATCTAACTTGTGTTTTTTCCCATTTTTTCTAATTCTCATTATTTTTCAAGCATTTTATATACAGTTGTAGATTGTAAGACAATTGCCTGTCATTTCCTTGAAGAGTAGTTGTTAATAAAAGTAATAATTTGAGGATAGATAAAACTGTTATCCCCAATTATTTTCCCAATGTGTATACATAAAACCTAACAATTGGAAAGTTATTTCTCTATGCAGCCAGCTAAGAGTTTGCAGCCTTTCTATTTTCCCAGCCCTGGTGCTTCCTAGACCATTCTGTGGGATGACTTAACTTGTTTTAATAGCATAAACCCTTGCAATTTTTTTTGCTGGGCTTGTTTGCTGCCATTTTAGAGACTTAAATTGCTCACAAAGGGCCTGGAGCAAGGTATATTATTGGAATTGCATAGCAGGAAGGAGTGGAATCTTCCTTTCTGATATTGGTAGGCAGTTATTTGAGCTCCTGCTTCTGAAGCAGCTCCCTGGCACATCAAATAGAGTGCCAGAGCTATCATGAGAATGTGTGATACATTTTCATAGCTGTATCAGACAAAGTGAGAGAGTAGAAGCAAATCCAAGTCTCTGTGCCCTGGGTACAGATTACCAAACGTGGATCTGCATCGTAGTTACTGACTGGAATTTTCTCCTTCTGTTCAAGACTGCTCAGTCTTTGATGGGTCTTTTTTCAGTATCTTTGGAGACACTTTCACTGCCTTAACTGGTAGTTGGTCAGGGACTTTTTCTTCTGCTAATTGTTACATTTCAGAGCAATGCTTTCAAAGAATTGATTTCTATTATGTTGCAGTGCAATGCTGCCTATTAACAAGGAAAAAAAATAGAATAAAAGAAAAAAAAAAAAGAAAGGAAAATGAGCAAACAAACAAAAAACCCCAAAGACTCTTCTTGCTCTGTTTTCTTTGACCTGTTTATATTAGTTATAACCTTTGGTTCTAAAATACAAAAGCTTACTTTCAGTTCATTCAGTCCTTTGGTAATCAGAAAACCAGCTTTGTGGGGACAGTAGAAGGAAAGTTCTTGACAGTTGTTGGAGTTTCTAATGCATTACCAGTGACATTCAAATAAAATGCTATTTTTTAATTTTAATTTTTGAAGTTCATGGAGATTGGTACTGATATTCCTGGAATACAGCAAGAACAAGTGTCTTCTCCAAAAGACTTGGGAATTTGAGATGGAAAAGTCTTAGCAAGGGAGCTGCTATCTAGCCTACTGCTTTTTTCTGTGTAGTTATTCCCAAGTATACTCCTCAGATTTCAGATAAATACTTTTCACTGGGTTTGACTACAATAAATTTCGTAATACTTAAAGGGAGAAAAAAAACCTAAGTCTGAATCAAGAGTAGCTTTGTCTGTCTTTGTGGAATAGGCAGTTATTGATTATCTATATGTCAGGCAAGTCTCTTTCTAATGCCTGGAAGTAATTTTATTATGTCTCAAAGCATGCATTTAAGAAGTTATTAAAAGTTTGTTCAATACTGATGTGAATGATCTGTCTAGCTACTACTCTGTCTTAATAAGCACTTTATTTAAATATCTTGCACAATTTAAGTACAGTATTACATTTCATTTGTTTTCTAATGTTTTCTAATTCCACTGGGGTGGTTTTTTAGCATTATGAAGAAATATGCCTACAACTTTTTCTTGTTGAGTGTTTCAAAGCCAGTTGTACATAGCTTTCCTGACCACATACAGCATTTGCAGGGCTGGTTTTGAAGACCTTTGTCCTCGCTCACTGTCTTTTGATTTAGTTGTGACCTTTTGTCCCAAAACCTATGTGGTTAAATAAGAAATAACTCTGTCAGAAGCTATAGAGCCTTGAAAACAAGAAACAGTTACATGCATTTCTATACCATGTGGAAAGGAAGTAATTTCTCTATGATCAAGATTCACAGTTAGTTTTGTGGAGTTCTTGGTATCAAGAAAGCCTCAGGTTATTATTTTAAACAATTTTGGACTCTGCTATTAACACGTGGAGTGATTGCTAGTTAGAGCTTTTGAAGACTGCTTTCAATATTTTAACTTTTAATTTGTACAAAATTTCTTAACTATTTATTGGAATTTTAATAGCTTTGATTATTGTGGTTTTAATAAGTATTTGGCAACATTTAGTGTCTGACAGATGGGCGTCACAATAATCAGCATGCAATCACAGTAATCAGCACTTGGGCAGATAAAAAGATTCTTGTCACATTTAAGCCTCTGTGTAGTCTCACTTTGCATGAAGAGATAGCAAACATATTAGAAATCTTACAGAAACTTTGCTTAGGTAAGACATTATTCCTTGCCAAGAGACACCACTGATATTCTGTAATTGCAATAGAAAGCTTTTCTGTGTCCCATTGTGACAGACATTTTGTTATCACCCGAGTCATTACTATTAATGTGACTTGGAATAAAGAATAAAACATAAAGCCTTAGCTCTAACTGATTTGGATGTGACACCAGTTCTTGCACAATATGAATAAATTTTGTGTGACCCTTGTATCAGTGCTGAACTCTCCTATGCTGCCAGTCAGTAACAGCAGTGCCATTTGGGCTCCCTTTTTTCTTTAAGGAACAGGAGTGTTTTCTTCTGCCACCTTAGTGTTGTGAAGACCTTCTCCTGAGCTTTTGGAGAAATGGATTGTTATTACAATAATTGGGTAGTCTATGACAACTTGCTGTAGTTCCTTTATTAATAATGTTTCTTAATATGGCAAAATGACATCTTTGTGTGTTGGAATTCAGCTGCCCTGACACAGCTAATTGCTCCTCAAGAGACACCATTCTAGGATGTGCTGTGAGTGTGAAAAAGAACAACTGCTGATTTCAGTAACTTTTTTTTTTCCCAGCAATTTAACATTTTTCATATAATTAGCCCTGGTGTTCTTATTAGATTAACAGATCTACTAATAGTATTGTGCTTTAAAAGCTGCAAACCGAGGAGAACATAATATAGAGCATATTCAGAGGGTGCCATCTCATTACACTGACAGGTTTGGTAAGTACAACATAGTTAACCCTTCACCTTCACAAATGCTTAAATATATTTCAAATACAGTCTTGATCATGTATTCTAAGTTGATAGATTTGTGCTTTACTTGAATAATAGGATAATCTGTTGAAATGAGCTTCCAGATTATTTTGATTGCAATCAGATTCTTTCTAAAGAGGAATTATAATTTTTCTGGATCATTCACTTCATTACCTCAAGATGGACCTGGAGAAAAAAGGGAACACTTTGTATCTGTATGTCTTAGTACCAAAACTATCAAAGCCAAGGCTTGAGGCTTTTACCTACCCTGCCCATCAGGACAGTGAGGTTTGTAAGAGCAGAAGTCATAAAGAAAGGGCTTGTAGGCCTTGGTGAACTTTTCTAATATAATTTTCAAAATCTTCAAGAATTATGCTCTCTTCCACAAGGCAATGAATATTCTTGTGCATATTCAGATGAATAATCTTGTCCAGAGCCCTTGCAGCCCATACTGGAGCTGTGAGAGGAGACTCTTAGGAAGACCTAGTATAAATTACAGTGATTGGAACTAGTCTGAACTTTTAGTAAAGAGATTTTGGAAATAATAAGCACCAGCTGATTTGATGAGTGAGAACAATCTGAAAAGGAGGAGGATTAATAGTGAAACCAGTGTGGGTTGTGCACTAGGAGATGGGAGGGAAGGGATCTGTCTTCAACAGGGACTGTCAAAGCCTGCTTGTAAAAGAGAGTCCCCATTGCAGAAACCAGTCCATGTGGTGACTGTGAAAAATAAATGAGCTTCCAGACACTGAAATAAGTTTTCTTGCCTTATAGTAAGAGTTTAGGGGGGCTTTAATAATAAGGAACAAAATGAACAAAGGTTGAAATTAATTGCATCTTTATTTTGCATCAGCATGTCAGCCTAAATCCCTGTTTACAAATTAATACAGACCTCCCCCTGCTCAAAGCATCCATCCTTTTGTTATAACAAAGACACATTTAAATTCATGTCTGAAAATTTTAACCAGTTTTCATTGGTGGAAATCTAGATTTTGATGTAATACAGGCATGGGTAGCAAAACCTACAGGTATAAGGGGATGTTTACATAGATTGTAAGAAGCTAATTTTTTCAATGGATGTGTAACAAAAAAAACCCCAACACAAATGGAAAATGTAACATAAAACAGTATGAATGCAGTTATTTACCTTGAAGGAGCTGGGCTGGAGCAGATCATAGACCTCATTAACCTTAATTATAAGCCCTCAGGGTGCCCTAAATTCTTAGTCCATTAAGTATAAAATTCTAATCTGCAGGGGCTGTGCAAAATTATTTGAAAATGCAAATTGGAGTTAGAAGAGAAACATTTATCCACGTCCGATTATTTCTTCACTGTTTCTGTCTCTACTTCTTTACTCCCTGGTCTCTCACCGTGAGCAGTTTCCCACTTTATGTGGGTGGTCAGGTGAAGGTCAATCTTCAGAGTGTTCATTACAGAGAAATACAAATGGCAGTGTCTTGGTGAAATCTTACCCCAGCTGGAATAACAGAAGATTTTCGAGTCAATTGTAGTGCATGATCTGTTCTGTGTATCCTGCAGACCTTCTCGTGTCTATTTCTGCTTTCAAATGACTCAGTGCTATCTGTCTGTGTTTTACAACTCTTCAAAAAGTGACTCAGTTGTGATGGTAATTTTTCCAATGTTACGTGATGCTTTTTCAATGTCTTGTGTTGTAAGGTCTGCTTGTTTTAGTAATGTAAACTCAAAATATGATATGGAAATGAGCCACAAAAAAAAAAACCCCAAAACACTGCAGAATGTTCTCAAACTGAAGCACAGTAATGCTGAAAAGTTTCAGTCTATGTTTAGCATGGTGGTTGCTATGGAATGAGTAGTACTGACTTGTGAATGTTTCCCAAATGGGAAATACTGAGATTAAGACTTATGTCATGGGCTGTTAGTTGTTATTTTATGGAAACTGTCTCTGTGTATTGACACAGCTTTTTAAATATGAAAACATATAATATGGGTTTATATATCTTCTGGTAAAGGCTTTATTGTAGTCATTCCTGTTGGCTTTTATACTAAAGAGTCTTCACTGAGCTTCACTTATTCTCAGTTCATCTTCATGAAGAGAACCTGTAGAGTCATTTGCAGGCAGCTGAGAGCCAGCATGAACTACTGGTAAACAGGCAAGAGGGCAGAGATTTGTCTGCATCAGATTCTGGTATTTGTACCTTCTGTGATGGTAGAACTGCAGCTTTTGTTGTAATTGTGCACTGTAACTGCAGTGTAGCTTTATGGAGGTTTTTTTATGCCAGCTACATAACCTCTGCTTGCCTCTTTTGGATTCAAACTGATACTACTGCTGCCATGTAGGTTTAAGTCCAGTGGAAAGTACAGACCATGCCTGAATAACTGTGACTCTTCTGGAAGTGATCCATTCTGGTTTCCAAGGTTGAGTATTGCTTATGTAAGCATCAGTTCTGTATTATTTCAGAACAGCACCAAAATACAACCTTGACTTTGTATTATTCTTTCCATATTTGAAAAATCGCCTTTTTTTTTTGTTTGTTTACAATAACAGTGTTTATGATATGTTAGGGCACAAATCAGTGTCTGACCTTATAAAACAATTTTATGCTCTACTCTTT
Source organism: Calypte anna (assembly GCF_003957555.1). NCBI lineage: Eukaryota > Metazoa > Chordata > Aves > Apodiformes > Trochilidae > Calypte > Calypte anna. The sequence goes on from NC_044247.1 coordinate 8,231,471, forward strand.
TATTGCTGTAATATAGTATAGGAGGCTTTGAATCATAAGAGGCTATGAAAATATGTAAAGAATGTGTCTGAGGTTTTAGATCAGAAAGATGAGTTGTGTAATTACGGAATTTTTAGTCTTGGAGTTTTTTGCCAGAAAATACTGTTTATGAATTTCTTTTCAAAAACGTTTCTTTGCAAAGAATTATTTTTAAACCTAAGGCCTTAATTCTAAGCAATCAAGCTTCAAGCTGGGCCATGACACTGCTTACCTGTCATCAGGCTGCTTGCCATGAGGGTACTTCTGCCTGCCTGTGCTTGTAGGGAAAATTTTAAAGGATGGATTGAGCAGAACTGTGGTCAGGAGGCTGCTCCTATGGTCTCAAGTTGGAAGTTTAATGGGGAAAATGGAACACTCCCATATATAGAGAGCTGAGTTTGTTGTTGGTCCAAATAATGCTTTTAAAGTATTTATTAACAGAGAAAAGCTTGTGTGCAGTTGTTACACACGGTTTTCTGTCTTCCCTTTTTCCACCTGTAGTAACAGGACTCCAATAGGCAGTGTGGACAAGATCATGCACTTTTGTATGAAGTGGTAAAGAACTGCAAGTTTTGCCCCTCTGGTTTTCTTCAGTATCAGTAAGTGAGTTGTTATGGCCTTTTCTATTGACTATAGAGCTTTCTTCAGCCAGAGAGCTCCGTTATTATCTCTGAACTAATATCTAAGTAGGATGAAATAGCATGGATCAGCTTCTACAGACAAGTCATTCAATAGTCATTAGTTTGGTGGTCAGAGGATGCATCTGGGACTTGGGAGACTAAAATGTGAAGTGCTTGAAGGAGTGTGCTAACTGATGAACAGCATGGTCAGTCACTCAGGCTTGAGGCAAGTCTGTGATCTTGTTTCATGTAATAGTTAACCTAATAAATAATCAAGCATTGGCATAAATATAGCTCTGTAAACTCTGCCTAGAAATGAGGGATTTTTAAGTGAACTACTTTGAATAATGAGGTCCTCTTGTGTCTTGGTACTTTGATACATACTGAATATTTCAGAAAACTTCAGTGGGCTATTTAAAATATTTTATACTTTATTATTGGTTTTTATAAAATATATATATGGTTTTGGTGTTAGAAATTTATTAGCATCCCCTCTCCACAAATAAGATTCCTTTGAAGTTCTCCCATTTAGTGGTATTTCTTAACTGGTTTTGAAAATCCTGGCTATAAATACAGATTTCTTTAGGTAACAATTCAAGTCAGAGGTAGAAGGCAGACGGAACTGCCACAGCCACTCAAGCATTTTAAAAATTTCAAAAGTAATCCTAGCCAAAATGATTATTATTGTAACACAGCAGCGTGTTGTGCTGTTTTCTTTCTTAACCTGATGAGATTTTGTTCTTTCCACTGGTAGAGCATACAGTGGTATATATATATTTTTTTTTTTCTTATTTTGTTTTTTTTTTTTTTTTTTATTTGTGCACAGATGTGGACAGATGTTCATAATTTGCAAAGTTTGCTGTCTGTTAGTGGAAATGATTCTGTTATGGAAGCATATTTTTAGATAAGCAGACACTGAGTGATTATGTGATCTTAAAGGCAATCACTCAAATAAGCAATTAGGCAGAAGAGCCACAGTCCTTTTATTTCCCAATTAGAATCAACGTGAGAGTGACTCAGACATTGCACTTTTTTTAGGTACAGTGACTATATAGTAATCCATAGCGTGCGTGATTCAACTTCTTTATTTTTGACAAATATTTGGAATTAACAAGGGTTTAGTATTATGTTAGAACTGGTTTGCTAATTAGTTAATTATGTAAAAAAACCCAACAGCAAAATCAGCCTAGAAGTGAATGGAACATGCCAAATCTATGCTAGTTTTTCCCTGTATGTTTGTGGATCTCGCTGCTGCTGCATATATAAGGGGGGGGAGATAAAACCAAAACATTGCTGGTACAAAACTTCTTGGATAAACCCCATGTAAGTGTCATATTGTCTGAAGAAAGCTTGTTTATTCTCATCTTGAGTAAACAGCTGTGAATATGCCATGACTCTTGGTTTCTCTTAGTTGGTCACCTAATACAGTCTGATGATGCTCTGGATTTCTGGTTCATGTCATCATTAAATGCACTGAGCAGAGAGAAACTTTAAACATCAAGAAGTAGTAAACTAAAACACTTGTTCCTTGCGCTTATGTTTTACATCTGTATCCCTCTTTCATATTTAAATATTTTTTTCCTTTGGGTTGTTTGTTTGTTTGTTTTTATGGTTTTGTTCCCAGGCCATATTTTTAGGAAACTCATGGGTTTTATTAAAATAGGAAGTCCCCAAAGTGGTAGTATTTTCTTAATTTCTATGACAAGCAACTTGATAGTAAGAGCAGAGAAGACTCATTCCATTATAACAATCTAGATGTATTTTTCTGGCATGTAGTGGCCTGTTACCTCCTTAATGCTTCTGTTTAACGATTGTGAGCAAATTTCCACAAATCTCTGAGACAGAATAAATAGGATTTTTATTCAAGTATGCTGGAAGCATTTTTCCATTAAGCTTGCCTGGGTACCTTTGAAAAGCAGGATTGCAGGTCTATGCTATGATTCTTTAGTACTTTTTCCATGTTGAAATACCCTTTCTCTGCACTTTTTCTCATTTTTTTTCCCCAAGGTTACTTTATTAGACTTCTCTTGAGTACACACAAAGCAAATGGTGACATTCATCAAATTTATAGTGTTAGGGCATCAGCAAGGCTTCTGTTATATATGTTACATACTGGAAGTTCTTTTAGAAAGTCTCTATTTTATACACGTGCAAGGATAAAAAAGAATTCACACTATAAAGATTCCTGCTAAAAGAAAACACAGTGATTTTTCTTGCTGAAGTTGGGTTCATATTTATTCAACTTTGTGAGTGCACACAGAGCAAAATAATCTTGAATGTCAGATACATGAGACAAGACTATAAAAACTCAGTGTTTCACTCATTCAGTCATTAAGTTATTGTAGCTTGTCTGTGGCACAGTTCTGGAAAAGGGCAAGGAGGAACTCCAGAAAAAGTGCAGGGAGGAGGAAAATAGAGAAAAGGGACTGGGAGTGCAGGACCAACCTTCATTGTTTGTGGTACTGATCTCACACATCAGGTAATAAGACAGCAGTGTCAGTCAGAAATGTGAGATGAATTAATCATTGTTTCATTGTGGCAGGGCAGCAACCAGTTTATGGAAACTATAGCAAAACCTGTCATTTTTTCAAGAAGTTTGCTTAGTTGGAATGACTGGTTGAGTATAAACAAGGAACCACAGAATCCATGTTGAAAATTAACTTTCTTAAAAGGCCGACTTTAAAATTCTATTAAATTGAGCATCAATATAAAGACAACAAGACTTTTGTCTTTGCTCATTATATTCATTATGGAGCTGCTCTATAAGTCATGCTCCTCAACCCTGAATATGCAGATATTATATCTCTATAATACCCAGTAACATATCTCTGTCATCTGTCTTAATTTCATTAAGAATTAAATTACTTCTTAATCCTTGGAGTCTAGTTTACAGAATAGGAATGCCCAAAGTACTGTATAAATCATTTGAGGATGGATACTCTGTTCAGATTCATTATTTCTTGCCATTATCCTGGAGCATTTTGGAGAAGAAGGTATTGGGCTAGCAGAAAAAAAGTGGAGTGAGGAAATGATCGTCCGATTGGACTCCATCAAAGCCTGAAGCAGCTGTACCTAGTAGTGAGGTTTTAACCAGGGAATGTTGGCATTTAAATATGTTGTTGGCTGTAAGACATAAAGAATCCTTGAGATGTCTTTGCTTTTAGAAGCTGTAATAATGATCCAAATGTGATTTGTACTTTAAAAGCTTATTTACTGAAGACAGACCCCTGCTAATGATATTTGCATGGAAATTTCCCAAGTGAATATTTAGAATATGAAATATGAATACAGGACAGTGTAGTGTATGCACTGGCACAAACATTTCTCTGTACAGAGGTCTGATTCTTGTTGAACTCAGCACAAGTGACAAATCTCTGGGGAAACACCAAACAGCTTGTTCCACATACAGATGTCCCTTTGGCATCTTATTATGAAGACTGGGAAACAGACTGTTTTACTGGCAATAAAGTAGCAATAATGTCTTAATAGAATCTGAAAGAATAACTAAGCACTTCAAATGCCTGAAATAAAGGGATAATTGAAGTGGCTTCAGGTATAAGCCTCAGGAATTTCTTACTTTATAACAACTCAGGTGATTGTTTATATCTAATGAAAGACAATAAAATAAGAGCACATTATTGATTTTGAATTTAAACATTTAAAACTATAGTGTGTGTCATTGATACACATCATTGTAATGGAAGAAACAAATTATTTAAATTACATCTCATTATGCTTAGTACAAGCCAGTAACTCACTTGCACAGTGACTGTTCTTAAACTTTGCAAAAATTTTGATCAGTCTGTTGTAAAATAAACCTTCCAAATAATTTGTACTCATGGTTTCCTTGTTTAAATGTGATCATTGAAATTGTCAGGGTTATTTATCTCCAATTCTCAAGGCTATAGAGGTAGATTTCTATTATCATATAAAAAAGGGATTGATTTTTATTGTTCTGAGTATCATAGTCTTTATGGTTAGGCCTTTAAGATTTTATCTGTTGTTAGAGGCCCTTTAAATATACCAGGAAGTCAGGCAGTTTCCATTTTAATCCAAGAACTGACAGATGGTTTTTAAAGAAAAGCAATGACTGTGATATGAATAAACTGCTTGATTTCCAACATTAAGATCCTGTTTTATGCCCTCAGATGTAAAGGGTTACAGTGGAAGTTCTACATGTGTCTGGTCATGCTCTGATAATCAAAACATAGGTAGCACCATCTCAGTCATCACTATGGAAGTCTTCATTTAAAATTGTTATTGTGAGCATTTAATCTTATCCTGCTGCTATATAGAGAAACGTGGGAGTTAGTATGGCAGGAGCTCCTTTGTTAGTTTTGGCTTTTAGAGGCTGTGCTGCAGGTGATGGGACAAAGGGTAGAGAGTTACCTGTGCTTTATGAACATACCAGCCACATCCAGCACTAACAGAAATTCTTTATCAGCCCAACTTCTATGGAAGGCTTGGGGCTTGGGTTTTTTTTGCTTTTCAGTTTAAAAAAAAAAAAAGAAGAAGAAGAAAAAGAAATAGGTTTTTTTGCTTCTGTGTTAACTGCTCTCCTACCACTTCCTCAGACCAGAACACCAGAACACCAGGAGGGATTACATGTGCACTCCTCTGCAGAGAGTGCCAGTTTGGTCACGAATCATTCTTCTTAATATGCCTGGTACAGTGTTGAAGAGATAATTGCCACCTGTTTGCTCACAGTTCCTTTTGTAGAGTATTATATGCATGAGAAACTTTGGAAAAGAGGAACTAACAGCACTTAATCTGTATGAAAAAGGATTTCAAGGTTTGTAGAGAAGCTAATATGCTTTGCTAACTTTCACAAAGTAAATAAAAATCTGTGAACTTGGGCTATTTCATGTCTTGACCATTGAAATCACTTGGACTTTTCCAAAGAGAGACAAAAGAAATGTAGGTGGAGAATCTTGTAGAAGGTATTTCAGCGTCCTTGCACAAACCTATTGGTTCCAGGGTGAGCTTATTTTCAAATATCTGGAATTATTGCCAATAAAATTCTCCTTTACTTCACTGCTCCTCATGGGGAGGAAAAAGAGCAAGCAGATTCTGTGCTTCTTCATTGAATTTAAATTCTGGGACCAGTGTGTGAATGAGGTTTGTTGGAAAGAAACTCTGCTGAGACAGCAGGACTGTGGTCGATTACAGAATTGTCTTTCGAGTCATTCTGTCTGACCAGGGCTCTGGCAAAATGCATTGGCAATGATAACAATGCCAACTGATGTTTTTACAGATTACACAAACTTTAATCAAGCTTAGATAATATAACTGATTCAAGAAGAATTTGAGACATTATAATACAAAGCCAGTGCTGCATTTTACTTGTGAAATGGCTCTTCCTGGGAAAAGTGTTTAAATAATTGTCATGGTGTTTTGTGCCATGAAGAGTGGGGAGTCGTTTGTCAAATGTTGGAAAAATAACAATATGAAGTCTTTTTTTGTAGTGAACTTGCATGGGAAATGTAACTGGAAAACAGTTTTTTTCCCTACAAATGGATTCTCCCTCATTTAATGAAGAAGTATTTATTTTTAAAATCAATTTTCTTGGCACACTTCTCTTGCATTCTCTGAATCTAAAAACTAGACTCCCTTAAGTTGATCTGTTTACTACTCAACCCTTGATGAACCATACTGTGAGGCATCATTTTAGGTTATTTCAGTGATAAGGAATAGCCCATAATACAAGACTTTGAGATGGTGGAAAACAGTAGAATTATTTTATGGAAGATAACAGACAGCAGCTGATAACTGTTATTCTAGATGGGATTTATTGGAGAAAAGTGTTGTAAACAGGAATTAATATTTCAAGCAAGAAACTATAACATTTAATAGTATAGAAATAAAGCAGTAGTTAGGTATCTTAACTAGATGTTTCTGCTATAAATGTATAATTAAATGAAGTTACATTTTAAATTATGAATTGCATTGGGAATAGAAGCCTTAAATATTTGACTTTTCTCCAGCAGGAATAAATCAGTTCTGCTTTCTCTTAGTTTCTTTAAGTTCTGTCACTTACATGGTTTTCAGGAGGTGCCAGGACATTGTGGTTTAGAGCCAGAAAGGTTCCATCTTAGTGTGAAAAATAACCAATACTGGATTTATGTGTTAGAATCCACTCTGAATGGAAAATTTATCTGAAGGGAAGTTGTTCAGTTTCTAATAGGTGGATTTATTGTTCAGTAGATACTGCAGAACATTTCCTAATATGAAGACTTAACAGTGACTTCTAAACAGAGGAAATAAGATTGCTGTGTAAGGAATGCAGGAAAGCAGCTATACAGCTGTAAATCACCTATATGTATTTATTCTATACAAACAATGTCACTAAAGTTATGTAACAGTACACAAAAAAATACACCAAACCCTGGGAAATTTACTATGTACCACAGCTACAATAGCTGACTGGGACCAGGGGATGAATGTTATTTTTCTGTCAGTCACCCTGCCAAGCTCTGCAGGTTTTTTTACTGAATGGACAGAAACTGATGTGAGCCAGATTACAGGCAACAAACTGGTTGACTTATTCTTAGTATAATGGTGATGAAAATCAGTTTCTTGTTTGCTTTCTGTTCTGTTTGTAAGTAAAACTAAACTGCACCAGAGTCAGCAGAGTTGTCCATGGGGCACTCTGAGTTAATGTAAATAATTGTTCTAGCATATTATTATAATTTGAAGTGTTAAAGTCACACTCTCCTCCCACCTCTTCCCCCCAGTGCCAAATGTTAATTTTCTATCTAAAATACATACCTGTCAGTTCTCATAGGCAGCCTGAATGGCTTCTTGTGCTTGCCAATGACTTTTTGCAGCAAAAGAAACATCACAGCATTAGTTGAATATTAAGGAAGAAATAGTTGATTTTGAGGACTCAAGCAATGTGATAAGCTATTAAGATTTGATAATGAAGAAGTTAACTCTAGGTTATTAACTTTCATAGGAGAGTATTGTAAATACAGTTATTTCTACTTAGTAATTTTGATGAATAGGAGAATTGCTCCCTATAAATTTAACATTTAAAAAATTATTCACAGTGAGCAGCAGCGGAGACTTAGTTTTAGGGAAAGACCTATTTTTTTAAAATCAAAACCGTTCATTAAGTTGTAATATCTGTCTATCCTCCTGAGATGCTTGTGTAAGAGATGTTGATAGTTTTTTGGTGAAGAGGCCACCTATTAATGTTTTTTTCAAATAGTGTTTATCTTCATTCTGTATTTGAGGAGTATAATTTTCTTTTTCTGTCTTTATAGTGCATAACGTAAGGGACTTTCACTTCATAAAAAAGTTGATGTCATGGAGTTACCTTGGAGTATCTCAAAAATGAGATTTAGCTGTTAGGATAGCTTTCAAATACCCACAACACACTTTCTAACTTGGTATTGATCCTGATAAACAGATGAAAAGATGAAAAGAATAAAATGCTAAAATGTTCTCATATCCATTGGCTGATCTGTACCATTGAGGCCAATGAATCTCTGCACCTGTGCAGTTTGTGTTGGCATTGGATGCATAACCTGGCCAGATAGGTTAATGTGGAGGTGATTGTAACCTAGAGTTGGAAGTGGCATAGTAGTTAGTCAAGTCAGTGGTTAGATTTGTCCAGACCGATAATTAAATCTGTGCTTTTTTTCCTGTCATCAGTCATCATTTGTATCATTTCACTGAACTGAGACAACAGGAATTGTTGAAGCAGAATGGGATTGATCTAAATGCCATAAAAAGACCATTTGCCACATTGTTCATTAACCACTCAGTGCCAATAGAACAAAAAAAAGGGTCACAGTAGTGGAATTCAAACCCCCCAGTCTTGTGTATGAACAGAAAATCAGGCCATAATTCTGCTCCTCATTCTAACAGAACGTTCTGGTACAGTTCTTATATTGATAACATCATCATTCAAGTAATACTGAGCCAGCCTGTGACATCCTGTAGTTTGTTCAGTACAGTGAATCAAAGGCTGGACCAGGGTCCATAAAAACTGCCTCATGCAGCATGTTGAATTTAACCATTTTGTAAAGCAAAGGAAGAAAAGAGCACCCTCAAGGGGAAGCTCTGGTTGATAACTGGTCTGCTGATCCACTGCTGCTGTGAAGTGTCACAAGTTCAAGATGTACAAATTGCATTTATCCTGTGGATTAGTATAGATTCAAAAACACTTTTAAACCAAAATTTGATTGATACTGGAATTGTGGTGAGAGCTTCAGCTGAGATTTCTCTAACAGGTATTGAAGTAGGTGCCTGCCCCAGCCATGTAGTGTTTTAGGCAGGTTCCAGCTCTGTGTGCACAAGCTCAAGGTATGGTTTAGCAGGTGAACCATCAGTGTCTGCTTGCTGCCTGGATGTAGGACGTGGGTGTTTATGCAAAGTAAACATGTAGTGTGGGCTGAATGAGAATACTCAGGAGTGTAGGTCTCAGTACTGTTCAGAAACAGCCACTCTATGAAAGATTTTTATTAGAAATAACAACTTACCATATTTCATTGGTTGCTGCATCCAGCAGTATTGTCATAGGTGAATAAATACAGTTTTGACATCCTTCTTCCCTTTGCCAAGGCATGATATTTCCATTCTAGATATTCTGGGATGACTGACAGAGTAAAACTGTGTTCTCAGCTCTCACAAAAATGTAGTCTTAAGGGAGAAACAGGGTTTTGTCTTAACTTCAGTGGCTGGCTGTGGTCTGTTATGGAAGTAGATCCTATTAGTGTTTTTCAGTCGAGCTTAAGCACAGAAGAGTAGTAAATAAAAGCAAGCTGGGGAAGTGCAGTGAATTTTTCCTACATTGCAGGATTTTTTTGATATTGAGTTGGCAGGTGGTGGTTTAACAGAGTTAGAAGAGTATTTTCAGTGACCACCCAAACACATCATGCTTTGAGGGCACTGACCCAGTGACTCCATCAGCAATTCCTGTTGGATTGCCATTGAAGAAGCTGTTGAACATTTACTTTGTTGAACATTTACCCCTTGTTGAAGAAGTATCTTTCTGAAGAATCTCTTTCTGAATAGATACACACCATCTCCTAACACAATCATTCTTGACTCTATGAATTGTATTTTCAGGTGTAGAGAGTAGGTGGGGTTTTTTCTGACATTTTTCAACAATGATAAAGTTTTCAAAGCAGTAAATACATTGTTTTCTTTATATTAAGAAAGTAGAAAGGAGATGAGCAATTAGAATTTCTAAACATTAATTCATTTGGATGAACATGGCGTGACTTCATTTGAATATCTGAATGTTAATTGCATTGACATTGTTATTAAAGCAATTAACTTATCAGCTATTTTTGACTATGGCTAATCAACTGCAGTAAAATAGTGTGGCATGAAACTTTATAGAGCTATATTTACAGAATAAGAGTCAGATTGCTCTCTGTTAAAAAGACAGCAGGGATTTATTTATGAATATTGATTTTAATTAGTACATATTTGTTGAGAACTAATTTGGCAATCATCTTTAATAATGTGTGATCTTGCCCATAAGCTGTCTGTATATATACACTCAACTGTATGTAGGCAGAAGTCTTTATTAGAGAAATAAATTAATGTTTTATGTATTGGTTTTGAAGAATAATTTACTATTTACCCATTAGGGAGAGTTGTTGGTCTGTCTTAATACACTGAAAATCTAATTTTCTTTTAAAAAATATTAATTATTCCTCCTAGCCAAAAAGAACGACATCATTAACCCCAAAGGAATGGTAATAAACAAAAATAGTTTAAAAGCTTTATTAAGTTCAATTAATTGGTTGTAGCAGACTAATTTTGTCATGCTTTGGTAGACAGTGTATTGTAAGTAATTTTGATGATCTCCAATTGAGTTGGGCAAACAACTCACACACTAAAGCAAAAATTGAATTGTCTTGATAATTACAAAAACCATTGGCCTGTTTGGTATTTGTGATAAATGGGTTAATTAGCTACTTTTTTATTACATTGAGGCTTTCAATGCAGAAGAACAGTGATAATTTATTTTGCTGTGTAAAGCTGTAAAGTCAAAATTCTATTGTTCTGATTTTCTCAGGATAAAAATCTTTAGAGCTACTTGATTTAATACTAGATAAGTATGGCTGTGCATGTAGCTTTCATTATTTGCAGTTTTTTAATGTGATTTATGGAACTCGTTTTTATGCTAGTCATTTTCCAGTCTTTTCCCTAACAGTTAAGCAAGTTTTTCAAAAGGCCATCAAAATAATCCTTAAGAATATTGCATACTGATAGAGAAGTTATAGATAATGTATACATTGTGAGAAAGAATTTCTAGGAACCAGTATATTAACTTGATGAGTAGAAGGTTTACCTGAGCAGTATTTTTATATATTAAACTATCTAAGATGATAGTCAGGAAAATTCCTGTTTTGTTGTTGTTGAGCTTGAGCTAACTCAATACAGAAGTGACTGTTGGAGTTCAGAGGAAGGTGCTTGACTGATCCAAAGGTTTGGTGGTGGGGTTTTTTGTTTCAGTGTTTTGTGGTCTGTTTGCTTGGTTTTGGCATGCCTTTCACCATGAAAACCACTTCCCTCATTTCTGCTTAGAAAAAGTCTTAAGCTCTACACTTGAGAAATAAGTGTCAGATTGTATTTACAAGTGATTTTCTTTTTTAGTGTTAACTGAACTGCAGTCTGAAGCATATAGGAGCACATGCTATATACTCACTGAAATATCTAATAAAATAATCTAAAAATTCAAGTCTAATATTTTTATTTAAATGAATCTCTTAAATACTTAGCTGACGTGGTGAACTATACTGATGTTGCCATAATTAAATTACATTTTTAAACTTTAATGTTTTCTTTCAGAGTTCTGGCTGCTAGCTTCTTGTACACTTTTCATGCTGTGCTTTATCTGACTTCCTGCCATGATCCATTCCATTTTCTGTCAGAAAAATCATCTTAATCATTGTTTTTCTCCTTGTGGATTTTTTTGTGTTTGTCTCTAAAATCCATTGGCATGTAACAATTGGCTCACTTTCTGGTGGTGTTTCTGAGATAGAAAAACTTTTGGCTGAACACTTTTTTGAGTCTACTTCAAAATGACAAAAATTGTATTTATGGAACTTCTTATTTGTGTGTTTGCTTTGAGTTGTGGTCATTCATGCAGATTGATAAAGTATTGTGAGTGGTCTTGGGGTACATTGCTGCCTTTGACTCATAAATATTTTGAAATATAAAAATGATTCACTCAAATTATAGTTCATTAAAAGTCTAATAATTAATCATCCTGTTTATATGAAGTCTTGCATTTGCCAAAATATTTTTTACTCCATCATTTTGTTTAGTTGTTGTTTAACTGCATTAGGTGATTATCACTGTCATCTGAATTATAACTTGTCAGCTTGGTATCATCATAATCATTGTTCAACAAGGAATTATGATCTTGGTCTTAGCTAAATGTTTTGAAAGATGAGATAATTTGTGTCTTTACTGCAACATAATTTTGTTATAAAACCAAGAAGCTTTGCATAATTTTTTCATTTTGGAAGTTTCCAAATGCTTGAGATGCTGGTTTAGATGGCTTTATTGCATTGTTTTTTGGGATTTTCTTTTTAAGAATCTTATTTTAAAAGTAGGTCATGACCACATAGCAATCTAAAAATAAAAGAAAATGGAAAACAAAAAGAAAACATCAGGAGTGTTTGTTTATTTTAGCAGAAATTGCAGTCATTATTTCTTCCCCAGCTTCTTTTTGTCTGTATGTGGTCATGTTTTCATATGCTTCTGCTGAAGACAGCCAGCATGTGAAAGGGTGCTATACATCAGAAAGTGAATTTACTTTCTGTAAGAATTTCTGATGTTAGATGGAAGCTGCTGGATGGGCACCACCATTGTATTTTGTTTCTCTATGGGGCTGAGACAGCTCTCCAGCAGAAACAGAGACTTACCATGGCAAAGCTTCTTCAGCAAGTTATAAAATAGGGAGTGTGCCTTGTAATTCCCCACCACAGGACTGGGAAACTGGGGAAGAGTTCATTCTTGAAGAACAGACTTCTTTCTTTTAAATTAATCTGGTTTTTGCCTATATGTAAATTCGATGCATGGTTATTTCATGAGACCAGTTTTATTTTCATTGGCAAGCAGGCTTCTGAAAGCAAGGAGAAATGGTTCTTTAATTATTTTTCCCCCTTTCTGTACAGTCATATACTTTTCTTTTTTTAAAAATGTGATACTATTTTTTGAGCAGTTCATAGGCATTAATAAAATGGATATTCTAAAGCTCTGAGTGAAAGCATTTAATTTTTTCAAAAGACATTACTTAGTTTGGTATATATACCTGACAACACATTATGTGTGAATGAAGTTTTCCTGTTTATATAAGCAAATAATGTGTCTTTTATAGCAAGAAGAGTAACATCTTTTCCTCTTGAATATAAACATAGAAATGGATTTATTGGCTAATTTGGTATGCTGTCAAATGCATACGATGAAAAAACTCCAGCATTGATCTGGAAGTAATTTGTATATTGAATGTATTGGATAAGAGGAAAATGTTGAAAGATACTATCCAATGTTTAGTAGAGAATAGTTACAAATGCAACATTATATAAATAGATTCATTTAATAGTATACATAAATCTCATTCTGTATTTTAGGAAATGAGCAGGATTGGGGCTTAATTTTTTTCTAGTGATTCTTACCACTAGCATTCTTTTCCAAAATCTCATAAAAACATCACTGAACTGTTTTAAAGGTTCCTGCTGTGATCTTAATTAAATGTAGTCTTTTATATTTAGTCACTCTTTCAGGTGTGGATCTCATGGTTTATCTTAATGAGGACTCAAATACTTCAATTTGTATATACCTGAAATTTCTCTGTAGTGCACAGATGACACAGTTATGTTCTGACTGTTACATAGCAATGATAGCTGTTGTTTTCTGGAATTTACTAGCAAACCAACAAAATTAAAACCCTGGAATATTAGAATTGCAGCAACCACAGAATTCTAAAACATAAAACTCAGCTTATAGGCAATGGCACAAATTTTAATATCTGAAGGAGTTAGAGGAAAGCTCTTTCCATTTAGTGTCATCTCTTCAGCAGTGGTCAGCAGTAGCTGCCTATGGAACCTATGGAACAGAATAAGCAGCTTTGATACTACTAACTTCCAGGTACTGTTCCAACTGTCAGGGATTTGTGCTTTAGGGACTTCCTGAATGAGATGTGGTTTCTATTTAAGTAACATCTCCCAGTGCTAAGAGTGGCAATACTAGTAATCAAAAAATAAATCAACAGATTTTCCTTCTCATGTACAGTCTATTCAGAGAGAATGGTTAAATCTCCATCCTTGGAGATACTCAGAGGTCTGAACAGACTGAGCTATCTCAGGAGCATGTCTAACTTCATTTGACATGTTAGTTAACGGGATGTTTGCACACATCTATTGCTCCTCCATTGTGTCTTTTTTCCCTGGCTTCTTCTTTACTGTCTGTCTCAATTACAAGTTCTCTTTAGCAAGTTCTTCCACTGACTGAAATTACAGTGACTTTACAACTGAGCCTTTGAATTCTCAGGGCACTGTGGAGCTTGAACAACAATTAGAAAACTGGCAGATGTTAGGTTATTCCAAGCTTATTTCTACTGCTAACAGTTTTACAAATGTGAATATCAAGTTATGTGTCCTAATGCAACTGAAGCATTTGAGCCTGATTGGCATCACTGCACCGTGGGACTTGCCCAGTACCTGGAAACAGATACTGGGAAGATCTGTGGGTGATAGCAGCAGTATAGGTACATGTAAAAATAGTGTGTAGAAAAGCAACACTTCTTGGCATGTAATGGATTAACAAAAAAATGTAAAGGGGAACCTTCCTCCCCTCCCAAACCCTGTTATTTTTAGTGCAGTATTTAGCTGAGCACACCAACTGGGCAGGTAGGAGTGCATTGAGGTTTATTTCAGGGGGAGCCCAATGACAGTAAGCTGGGCTTATTTCCTGTTTTTGGACTTACTAAAAAGAGATTTGGGGGGAAAAGGTGTGGCCCAGGATCCTGAACAACTTGTAATCATTGATCCTGCGTGTAGTGATGTGTACTCCTTATGGAGTTTGGAGTCATGTACTATGTTTTAGGCTCCCTAACAGCTCCTTGCCATAAGAAGGCACAGTTAGAGCTGACCCTGTCTGCCTTTCCCTCCATAACTTTTGCTCTGTGTGCTGCTGGCTCTGCATTCCTGCATTCCCTTGCACTGATTCTGGTGTTAGCCAAACCCTTCACAAATCCAGTTCAGGAGCAAAATAGCCATTTTTTTTTCTGGGTTAGTTAAATGAATTAAATCAGCTTACAAGGGAAGAGCTGAAGTTCTGCTAGTAACAAGCAAAAAAAAATTATTCCAATTCAGCCTGATTTGATTCTTATATTATTTCATAGAGCTGTAATCTAAGAAGTCAGGTACAATAAAGTGTTTCTGTTCCTTGCTTGGAACTGACCTACTGAGCTTCCCCTATCCTACTTCTGCACCATTCGCCTTGGAATTGTTTCTCAAGGGTTGTTAAGTCTGACACAGCAGGACCTGGAAGCATTAATCTAGTGTAAATTACTCATTTCAGCAGTGAGTGTATAAAGTTTAGCTTCATACTTGCAGTTGAAAAAAAAGTGAAATTGTATATAAATATGTTTGTTTGCTTGTTTTAAGATAATTGTATTTTTGAGATAATGAAAAAGAAATACATAACCCTCTCCCCCTCCCCTGGAAACCTGTGTGTTCATTAAGTTTAATAGCATTTTTGAAAGTGATAGTATTTCCAGACACTCTGATTCCCATGGAAATCTAATTACTTCTGTCTCCATTACAACTTTGAAAGGATTATTCAAATATTTTATAGTCCTGACTGCACAGAGCACTTTAATCCTATTGTTTATAGATTGTCATTCTCCTGCCTTCTTTCTGCTTGCAGTCTCCCATCAGACAGTACAGGCACATCTTGGTAAGCTCAAAATCCAGGAAAGTGCTATCTGGCGATCGATGTCTGCCTGCCCCCTCTGTTTACTTTCCACTCCTTGCATATTTTAAAATAAAAGAACTAGACTCACAATATTCTCTCTAGCACAGAACAAACCATGACTTTAAAAACCATATAAAATTGGTATCGCTCCTTCCTAGCCCTGAGCTTGTCGCTGCCATCTCTTCTCTTGATCCTTTATCTGCCTTCTGACAACTCCAAAGGATTCACCCCTTTGCTCTCAGACAGGCAGCCCCCCCCAAAGAAAGTATTAACTGAGTGAAATAACATTCCAGTCTTTTAGCTAAAAGGGAGAAGGATGTGAGACTCTGTCTCCAAGTAACAGGGTGTAAATCACAGCTCCAAATTTTCTATGTGACCTCCTAAAGTGAAAGGGCCATGGATTTGCACCAGCAGTAACCTCCCATTTACTACCTGCTGCCAGACCTCTCGAAGAAAGGCCATGGTCAGGTCAGAGTGTTGGTGCTTGCACATTGAAAACATGTTCCTGCCATGTTTGGTGTAGGTACTGTAGCCTGTTCCTATATAATCATTTGTTTATGTGGCAACACCAGGGATTTCAGGATAGGCCTTTTTTCAGACTTGCACAAGAATCATACAAGTTCTACTTCTCAAAGGTTTTTACCCCTGTGCAATTGTTGCATTTTGTTTCAATAGAAGTATATAATTGTATGGTAGTAAACATTTATGCATTATGTATGTAAATTACATGTGTTGTAATGTAAAACATTGTCACCATTTATAAGAACATGAACCAAGTGAAAAGGGATTGATGAAGAGACAGATACATAACCTTTTCTCAGACTCTTTTTTCCTTACCAAGAAAGAGGAAGTGCCATAGTCTGGTCACAGCACCTGTAGCTCCTCTGCAGATGGCAGCTCATCTCCCTCTGCTGTAGAATTCATTCCTTTTGGTTGTACCAGTTCTTCCAAATTGCTTCTTGTTGTCACCAGGGCTGCTGAGGTGGTGCTGAATATGCTTTAATTGGGATTTCTGTAAACTACTGAGAAAGAAGAGTTCCTGGACAAATATTTTGCAGGCTCCTGTGAAGAAACAGGAGGGAAGTGGAAGACTTAGGGAGTTGGGGTCTGATTTATCTACATTGCTCCATTAGCTGTCTTGTGCTTCAGGAATCAGAAGTGGGCATTTGCTGTTCAGTCATCTTTTGCTGTCAGTGTGGAACTAATTTGAAGGCAGCAAGTGCCTGTCTCTGTTTGAAAGGAGCATTTGCTCTCTAGCACCACGTGACTACTTCCATTTATCACACAACTGGGGTTATCTGAAGCCTTTTTTGCACCATCATAGCTTACTATGTTATGTGTAACTTCAGCTCCCGGGTCTTTTACTTGTTCTGCTAGAGCAAATTAAGCAAATCATGTTAAGGAGATCAACCCTCATTTCCTAGCAGCCTTTGACATTTGTTGGGAGCAGGGTAAAAGCCACTTTAGAGACACTAATTTGCTTTTGTATTTCTTAACTTGGATGTTCCAAAAAGCAAAATGAACTCAGAGTTGAGAGGACTGCGCTTTTTAATAGTTCCACTGCTCATCAGCTGCATTTCATAGCATGGAATGTCAAAAATTAACCTATTTCTATCTGTGCCTTTGAAAAAAAGTTTTTTGAGCCCAGTGTGTGGTTCCAACTTTTTTCACTGTATGTGCACTCTAACCTCTCCCATTGCTTGACTAATCAACCAGACTGTATTTCCAGTTCAACAGATTTGTTTCACAAGTACAAAACCGGGTGAGAAGCATTCACAAGTAGCTCTACTGACAGGGGAAAAGGCTGCCAGAGCACA
Organism: Calypte anna; assembly: GCF_003957555.1. Classification (NCBI taxonomy): domain Eukaryota; kingdom Metazoa; phylum Chordata; class Aves; order Apodiformes; family Trochilidae; genus Calypte; species Calypte anna. The sequence continues at coordinate 8,248,875 of NC_044247.1, forward strand.
TTTTAGAGAAGGGGAGATTTTGCCACCTGTATTGTTTGGAAATGTAAGAAGCTAACAGACTGGGAAGTTGACTTGTTACAAGGCCTTCTGACTACCATCTGCCACACACACCTTGCATGGTGATTTACCAACATGGATGAGGTCTCCAAATAGATTTACAGCTGGCATGTACTTCTTACAAGAATTCACTACACTTGCTTTCAAATAAGCACCAGAAATGCTTTAACTTTATTTAACGTCTTCTGATGAAGCGTGAATCAATTGAACACCCATAGTTAAATGTGTGATAACAGTGTGACTTCTTTTGTGTATCACAGCTTGTATTATTTTGTCTTTTTTATGGAAGTCAGCCTAGCTGAACTCTTTTGCACCTTCTCTTGCACTTCTTGGGGTTTAGCTGTTGTGCTGGACCACAGTAAGTAGGTGAGTTTTAACTCCAGGCAGCAAAGGAAGGACTGTGGCTGTCATCTATAATGGGAGAACTGCTGCAGAGTTGTGTTAGTGTCATGCATGTTAGAAAGACACTATGGAAAGCAACTTCTGGGGAGATTGTTGGAACCCATAAATTCGCAGAGGCTTTTAAGTTCAGTGGAGCTGATTTTGGTAAAAAATATATTTTATCTCCCTGTCAGGTTAAGCAACCGTTACAGTTGTACCAGTGCATATTCTGCCTGCAATCAATGTTAAGGGAAGGGATTAATATTTGTAATTTATTCTGCTCTACTTCGCATAATTTATTACCTATCAGAAATATATCATCTCTTTTATTTGACATTTTCAGTATTTTGTTGTGACTAGATGTCTGTTGTGCTTGTTTTCATTGTATATGGAGGCTACAAAAAGATGGGGAGAATAGTATTGTGGGCTGTGTTTAAATTACTCTATATCACATGGGCAGGTAACTTATAGATTGCTGTCTTTCACTGGATTTCTGATGGGAAAATTAGGTTGCTTCAATAAAACCATAACCTAAAATCATGCAGTAGGAATTGAATTCCTCTGTGGTTGTGGAGGTTGCAATATCAGAAGGTTGCAGGGCTATAATCAGTGGCCTCATACTTGAGGTATGTGGTAGGGTACTGGTATCATGTAGAACAGAAAGATTTAGGATTTTTCTCTAATTCTTTTCCATTTCAATGAGAAGTGCTAATAATGCTGTAATGCTGTCACACTTTTTTTTTCTACTTCAGTTGCTTCAAGGACGTGTATCTGCCTGTCAAAATTTGTCTTAACCTTTCATTAAGAAAAGAATAATTGGTTTATAGGAGACAAGCATCTGGTCTAGTATTTCTTATGGTAAGGAAATGGTCAATATATGTCTGTTTTTCTTTTTCAGCTAGTTAAACTCATCTATCAGTTCTCCTTTCTTCCCTGGCATTTTTGAAGCTTTGAAGCTCATCCTGTGATTCTTTAATTTTTTATTTTCTGGGAGGCTGTAGGGCATAGTAGACTGACATGATATTAATGGGTCTAATTGAGATAAAGTTTAATGGTTTTTCTCACACACTTCATCATTAGGCCCGTGGCACATTTTATTGTGATCTTTTCTCTGTGGTAGTTGTGTTAGCTGGTTCTAATTATAATTAAATGTTTCAAGGCTAGGTATAATAACATTTCTTTTTTTCTTCTTTTTTTTCTTTTTTTCTTTTTTTTTTTTTAAATGCCTAACTCCTTGTTTTCTTTTCATTTTTTTTCCTTCTCCTTTTTTTGCCCCCCACTATTATAGGGGGTTTCATTGCATCTTGCTTACCACCAGCTGGAACAAAATATTTCTATTTACAAGCTGTTTTTATTCATCTAGTTCATAGATCATACAAAAATCTGTTGATCACCTTTGACCAGTATTTAAACCATACTTTAGGCAATCTCAAGTACAAGCATCATAAATATATCTCATGGACATTCCAAGTTTCTTAAGCCCTTAAATCCAATCATATTAAGGAAGAAATATTTCTCTAATTTCTGAAAGTCAATCACACCTATAGTGTTCCTTAAGACAAGGAAATAAAATAATTCATTATTTATCCCCATATTACTGATTCTGATTAACTATGTAACAGTCTAGCTCTACAAGTTTAGACAGGGTAATAACTCCTAGTGGGCAAATTTACTTTCTAAACCTGCAATTGAATGTTTCTTGTCCTGTCAGTCTTGTTTTGCTTGCCATTGGGTTGTCTTTGTGATAGAATAGTTGAATAAAAAATGTAAGGCACCTGCTTCACAGTAACAGAATGAAGTTTTCTGATGTGTATTGTAATATTAAAAAGGTGCCTTGAGAGAGCAGCCACTATGTCAATGAGAGGTAAAAGGGTTAAGATGCACAATTTTAAACTGTTCCTAACCCAAACTCAGCCATAGCATTCTTACTTTAGTTCCACTGTGCAAACTGGGAATTCATTGTGGACAGTAATGCAATTCTGGCCTTCAAGCAAATTATCAGATGTATTAAGGATTAAACTTTTCTTTAGCCCTGTGCAGGAAAAAAAAAAAAAGCCCAGTGACAGATTATATATCAACCTTTAATTAAAACATTCCTAAATGCTAACCTATGTCAATATGAGGCATAATGATTATACCTTTGAGTAGTCTTGAAGGAATAAACGAAACTAGTATTTTATGCAACTTGCAGGAGTTTCACTGAGTCTTAAGCAGCTGTGACATTTAGATTCTGTCATCATTTGGACCTGCTGCAACAGCCAGGCTTTGCAATGCACCAGGAAGATTTAAAAAAAGGTGAAGGATACAGTCAGAAGAATGCTTCTGTATCTCAGCACCACCAAGTATTTTTAAGTATTTCCTGTAGTTTTCAATTTTAAGCCAAAAATTCTTTGGTCAATTTCTTGGAGGCCGTATGACTTTACCTCATATATCCAACATAGCTCCCAGCTATACTGGTCCTTGATAGATCCTCCTCTTAATGATAAGAGTAGTGATAATGGCCATAATCATTTTAGGTAAGGGTTTATGCTTACAGCATATTAGTGGAGGTAAGGCTATGGGTGAGCACTATAAAGGTATCAATAACTTTGCAGTTCTTAAGAGCTATTCTAAGTTCATGGTGTCTTCTTTCTTCTTTTTCTCTTTTCCCTTTTTCTCCTTTTTCCTCTCTCCCTTTTCCTTTCTCCGCATCTCCCTTGCTTCCTGTCTCTCATTGTAGCAGTTTACACAGACTTGGCAAATTATGGTGTGTGAGCAAATACAATAATCCAGCTCTCTTTCTTCTGGCTGTTTTCCTGGCATGCAGATAAAAGTTGAAAGTTTAATTTAGCCAATACAATGAAAACTGCAGTCCTGGAGAGCAAATCTCCTGAAACAGGAGGTGTCACTTCTGACAGGGATTCATAGCTCAGGTCTGCACTGTGAACAATGACTGGTTTTTTGCACACTTTAAAAAGAAAAAATCTTCTGGTATTTCTGGGCAACATTATCAGAACAGAAAAGCTGATTAGAAATATGTTAAATGGAATATTGAGTTACCATTTTGGGAATTAAATTTAACAATCAGATTAGATATGAACATCTTCAGAATTTGAAGGTTACTTTTTTGCAGCTTGGGGTTTTCCAGAAATAAAGCATTGGTTTTAGTTTGTCCCTTTGCTTTGTCAAGTTTGTTTGGTGCTGCTGTGTATGTATTAAATCTGGTTGTGGTGCATTCCATACTTTGTTGTATGCTGGGCTTCAAAGCAGAGTATTGAAGCATTGGTATTTATCATCTTCATCTTTTGCAGTGCCATCTGGTGTCAGTTAAAAGAGTAGGCAATCCCTTACTTTCTAGACATTCTAGCTGAAAAATAAAAAGATATTGAGGAAATAGAACTGAAGTTCAGTATAAAACCAGCCTAAATTTTATGCTTCTTTGCCATGTATTTTGAAAAGGGGGCAGGAATTTTAAAATAGAATCACAGCAATTTATCATATGTTACTCGTTAGAATTTTTTGTGGATAGTCCTATTTTGTGTTACTCATTAGGAAATAATCTGGGAAATCCAGTTTGTGGAAGACAGAAGGCATTTTTTATTTCATGGGTAACTTGGCTTGCACATAGATTCATGGCACTGTACTAATGGCTTCAGTTGTTGCCTTCCACAAGATACAGTTTTCTGTGTGAAAGACAGAAACTTGTATCACTTTCAATCATTTATTAATTCAAAACTACAGTATTATGTTGTCTGTGAAGTTTATGTATTTGTGCATAAGATATTGATATCTAGTTGAATTTTTGCATGAGAGAAGACATCGTGTAACCATAATGGATTATTTCATGTGTTCCTTTGACAGTACACTTCTCATGAAGAGAAGCATACCTGTGACAGAACTGTTACTGTCCCAGAATTTTTTCTTAGATTTAGGTTAAATGTAAAGATGTAGTGATGCATGGTCTGGGTAGATAATTATTAGCTAAAGTAAAGTAATTATTGGCTAAAGTAAGCTGTATCACTTTGTGGTGGTAGCCAAATGAATTTGAGTGAGTACATGTTTTAGAAACTTCTCCTGATTTGCAATACTGAAATATTGGTAACTGGAGTTTTTTGTTGTTTGTCTGGGGGGATGGATTGCTACTGAAATGAATGCAAAATTTGGATTTGCTCTCTATCTATGGACTAAAGAACTAATATCATCTGGGATTCCTACCTGGAGAGTCTCTTCCTATTTTTAGTGGTCTCAGAGGAATTAATTCTTTTGAAGTTAATAAAAACTAAACCAAAATATATAGTTCTTTGCTGACAAGTAAGGTCTTGAGTTTGCTTTATTCTGAATCTAACAGATGGTATTTTAGAGGACATGAAGACTTGCTACGTCTGCAAAAACTTGATCTCAGTGCAGCTCTCACTAGAAGTTAGTGTAAAAACTTACTAAGCAAATTATTTTAATTGAACTGATTGACACGATCCTTTGCCTCTTTCAATTTACCCTTAATGTATCCATCAAACTGGGCCTTAGAAAATGTCTAATTCTGAACTGCTTACACTTGGAAGCTATCTAAATTGCTGCTAAATGCTTTTGAGATTTGTGATTGAGCTAACTTGATTAACTGAAAATAGCCATTCTTTTTGATCACTCAGAAACTCAGAAACAAAAAATAGCACTAAAGAGCAAAAGCATTTTCAGAGAGCATCAACATTAACTGTTTAACTGTTTGGGTTTTTTGGTTTTTTTGGTTTGGTTTGGTTTGGTTTTTTGCTTCTCTGGGCTCAGTCTGGAGGTTATCCATAAAAATAAAACACAGGTGTTTATACTGTAGTCTGAAACAGGATCAGAACCTATTTCTGTTTCATTTTGTTTCATTCATTCTGTTTCATCATTTATAGTTGCTTGAGGTCAAGGAGATAATGAGGGCTGCACAGTTTATCCCATGTATCTGTTTGCTGTTAGTACAAGTCACATCTGCTGCACTGGCATCATTATTTTCACCAGCCCCTAAGTCCTTTTTAGAGTTATCTTTCAGCCTTGCTTCTATGCAGAGCTTTTAACTGTGTGACTTAACTTGCTGTAAAGGTCTAGGTGCTTGCTCATTTAGATCAGATTCATAATTCATGATAAGAAAGATGGAAAAAGCTGTTTCTGTCATCCTCAGTTTAATGACGATGTTGATAATAAATTCACCTGGTAGGTTACCTAGCTAGAGTCTAGCTGGGTTTTGTGCTTTAAAGGCTATTATCTAGGCTTTAAAAACAATAGATAACTTGAAAAGTGGGCAGATAGAGTAATTCACTCCCACTGGAATAAATCCAGGCTCTCCATGAAGCTTTAGTAGAAGAGAGCAAAAAATTGTTGTCTGTCTTAAATCTCTTGAAAATCTGACCCCTCCCTTTATCTGTTCTTCCCCCTCTTTAAGTGTTATAAGATTTGGGAATTGGGCAATGTTAAGTTTCAGCATGTATCTCACCCTTTTTGTAAGCTGAAGTTGTAGCAAGATGAAAGAAGCAGTAGACCCAATTATCCAACTATAATCACATATAATTATGCATTTCATGTAATGTAATAATGCTTTTAATTTTTGCTTTTATTGTTATTTCGTGTCAACAAATGGCTTCTTTTCACTGTTTTCTGTTTGCCAACAGATGGCAGCAGAGGATTGGAAAGTAAATTTGGTTTATTTTGTTTGAACAAATAATTATCTACCGAGGAGCAATCAAATATCACTGAAGGCATGTTTTCTTCATCTCAGCAATACAAGATAAATTTTTAAAGATGCTTTTTAGTGATCAGACAACACAGGAAAAATAAAATTTGTGATTATTTTTCAAGGTTGTTTTTAAGCTCATCTATGTGTTAATGTGTTTGCTTCAGACTGAAATCCTTTCTAATATAATACGTTAAGGAACACTGACATTCTGTCATCAGCATGCACAAGGAATGAATCATACTCTGGTTTTTTTACCCAAAAATCTGTGTTTCAGAGAAGCTTAGGGCACATGACAGTTTCCATAAAATTTCCTTACGTGAAGGCCCAGATTCACAGATGCTTCAGGAGCTTGGCTTCTTGCATGAAGTTCCCAGCATATTTTCCCATCCTGCCTGGATGCTTAGGAAAACAGTGTGCAGTACCCAGTGTTTATGAGTGGAGAGACACAGGAGGAGTTGAGAACAAACAAAGACACTTGAAATCTTGTTTCTCCCTGGAACTTAGGCATCTACCATTTACCACAGAATTTCCTTCACCACCTGCACAGCCTCTGGTGAGACACTTGAAGCAGCACAGGTGGCCAGAGCCTGAAGTTGTCAGTGACTTCCATTGCTGAAAGCACTGTCAGCTGAGCTATAGAACCCATACACTTCCTAGCTTGGTGACAACAGCAATGTGGTTGTGCTCTTTCCAAACAAAAGCTGGAATTTCTGTAGAATAAAGAGTTATTCCATTGTGTATTGTGTACATTTAGATTAGAATTTTTGAACACCTAGGAATGAATTCAGGTCTGCAACTTATTTTATGGTGTCCCATAGCCTGTAGAAACCCATGCTGCTCTTTGTGCTCAGAACACTGGGGTATACTTGGTGGTGGTTCCAGGTGGGTCTCGTGATTGTTCAGCAGTTGCCAATTTGATTTAGGCTGGTGGAACTACTATTAAAGCTGCTTTTTGCATTTATCTGATCTCTCTGTTTCTTTTCTATTTTTTTTTATTTTTTAATCTCTCCACATCCAGTGTCTTTTCAATCACCCCAATCTTTTCACGTTGGCTCATCCTTTTTCTGCTGTGTCATTGTTGCTCTTCCAGTGTAGCAAGGAGCCACCAGCAATAGTAGAACAATGATATAATTACATCTTTACTTCTGTTTCACATCCTTGCACTTCCCAAGAGCAGCAGAGCCTGCAAGGAGCCAGCAAAGCACAGTGGTCCCTACTCTCTTGTGGGCTGCCCTTGTGTGGTACACCAGTAAAACTGATGTTGGACCTTCTGAGGTACCAGCCAGAACAAATTCCTAGAAGGCAAAGTATGGAAGTTCAGCTTTAAATTGGCTAGGGGCACACATCACATCTTTTTCTTGGAGGTATGAGCAATAATTCAGATAAACGATCACAAATGTTTCTAGGAGTTTTTATTTTTAAAAGTTACAGTAGAAAGAACAAAAGTTGTGGAAAGAAATGTATAGCAAAGTCAGATGAGGAGGAAGTAAAAAAGAGAAGGAGAAAGAAACATGATGGCCTCTGTGTGCTGGGTGCAAGTAAGATGCATTTGAATTTCAAACATCCCCAATGGCTTTACTCAGCAGAAATGATCTGCATCTCCTTTGTGTAAGTAATATCTCAGCAAGCTTTGGAACAAATCCTCACACCCTACTGACTTTTAATACTTAGCAGAAAATGAGTTACTGAATAAAAGATGCGACAATTTAAAAGGGTCTTTTCATTGGGAGTCAAAATAAATGCTGCAGAGAGTTGGTGCTTTTGCTGTCAGAGCAGGTGAATTACGTTTCCACTCTCATCCTATCTCACACAATTGCTTACAGCTTTTCTAACACATACCTAGGGATCTCTCTTCATGTGAAACTTAATCCATTTATGTGGAGGACAGTTAAGAGACTAGTCTGCTGCTCATTAAGGAATGTAAAAGGAAGCCTAGGATAAGGAACATGTTTTAAAACAGTACCCAGGAGAGGAAAGAGGTAGGAAGGGGATTGGAGTGTGAGTATTAAACCAGTTTTAACTGTCATTATTTTTTATTAAGCATTGAGAAGTCTGAGGAGACTTTATAATAGTAAAGATTTAATTCTCTATATGGTTTAGGGGCCAAGAGAGAGGATTTGTTTTTAAACACTGGAGTGAAAAAGAGTTGCATTGTATTTCTGGAAAAATATAAAAGGGTGTCTCTGAGAGCTAGTAAAATTGTTGATTCCTGCCCTATCCCCCCTGTGAGCAATCATTAAGTGAGAATACTAGAAAGGCTCTAATATTTTTATAAGGGTAGATCGAGATTAGGGTTCAGCTGTGCTCAGCTGGCAGTGTGTGCAGAGCTCCCCTCATGGGAAAAATGCTGGTAAGGTCTCTAGAAAATTACTTGGAGAAAACAACTTTGAGAAATCAGTAGCTCACTGAAAATAGATTGTAAACATTTATGACAAGTTAAAAGAGTTTTGATGGCAGGTTGGCAGCCTTATGCCATTGAATTATTGCATGAACATAATGCATTTTTTCATTCCTGTTGTAACCTGCAGGCACTCCTTTTAAATATGGCTTATTTATTACATGAAATTCTTAATTTTATAATCCTAAATATGTGTTATAAATCTCTCATGACAAGTATGAATGAAGCATGATCTGCAAAAGAACTAACATTTTTATGCTTAAAATTGCCTTATATCTGTTGTATGTTGCCCTAATGCAACAGCTCACCATATCTGTGGTAGTAAATCTGGACATTAAAGACAGCTTTTCATCTCTGGAATTCAGAACAGTTTTATCTCAGATGGCACTAATAGCCCTTTTCTGGCTAATAAAAAAAAAGAACCTTCAAAAAAAGCCCATGCTTTATTCAAATTAAATTGAGGAATAAGATTTATATTAGTAGGAGAAAACATGGACATTGAAACTCCATCTTCTTAAAAACCATGAATCCTATAGCACTATCCTTTCTGGAATCTGTGATGTCCCCACTGCATGGTTGATCTGTGAGCATCTAGTCTAGTATGTTAAAAATGCTTTGGGTTTTTAATCCAAAAATCAGCACAGATTAAGTCCACTGCACTTCACGTGTGATTTCATGGCCTGTAGCCTGTGTAGCTCACCTTAAGTGTGGGAGGAAGGAGAACATGAAGAGAGCCCATAGAGTCTGATGACTGTGGCAAATTCCTCTCTTCATGGCTTTGAAGAAGGGCTTAGAAGACACAAGTGTTGAAGAGGAGAACTGGGAAAAGTCATGTCAAGAGCAGAGACTTTCAACCCACAACACCAAAATCCTTTATTGCAAGTTTCTTAGCTTTTCAGGCTCATCCTCCAAGCCTTGCACAATGAAGTTCCACACCCCCCTCAGCCCCCAGCATGTGAATTGCAGTAGGTTAATCAACAACTTCATTCTTTGTGCCTTTCTTCCTTTCCCCTAGGTCTTCCTTTTGGAATAATTGTCTATCAGTAACAGAGTCTGAAACCAGATAGCAACAATAGCAGAAACTTTCTAGGATGTAATTATATGAGTAGAGATATTTTTTTTTCCTTCCCTAGCTGAAATGACTGTTTCCTTTTTAGATGAGAAATTACAGATCCAGTTTTGCAGCAGGTAGTGATTCTGAAGCAATGTCATAGTTCAGAGATATGTTTTAATTGACCCATCTACAGAAAAATGAGTGTGAATTCTAGAATCTATTGAAAAGCCATAGACATACAAAGTAGAGAGGGAGAATATGGTTGCCATAGACACAATTTCGTATTCTTTTCTCTGTTTACTGACTTGATAACTCCTTCACTGGAACCCAGAAAACAAAACCAAAAAACCTATGGATGTTCAGAAAAGTCTGTTATCCTTGCCATCATTATAGGATGATTTTCACAGCCCTTTAAACCACTAATTACCATAAAAAAAGATTGTGCCACGGTGCTTCAGTTAAATATTTGTATATGCAAGAATACATTCAAGATCAATATGTAATTATGATGTACATAGAAAGATTTCATAGTCAGGTTTAGTAAAAATAGATGGAATTGACACGTATGGTTAGTAGAGATTTAAAGTAGGAAAAGTGTAATTTCTGTAGCTACACCACAAGAATGTAAAATTCCTTATTCTTCTTTATCAGGAAGACAGTATGCTAATTCAATTCATCTGAAGTTTGCTGTTCTCTTCTTTTGCTTGTAATTCCTGAAATGTCTGTGAGATTTGACATATATGCAGGTGGGTTAGAGAAATCTAAAGGTTTTCTCACAGTTTTCTCACAGTATTGCATGTTGTTTTACTAGTAAAATTACACTGAAAACTGTAATCTGTTCATATGTTTGAAAGTCATCACAATACCCACTAAAATTCTTCTTATTGGAAATAGATACAGAGATTTTTAAAATATCAAAAGGAAGACATTTTATTTAATACCAAAAAACCTCACCAAACCCAAACAGACTGTTCACTGTAAATGTCTGGTAACTGGAAGCTTGCATGTATGTTATTGATTAAGAAAAACTTGACAACTCAACCTGAAGGGATGAGGTAGGGAACTCCATGAACTCTAATGGGAGCAGTTCAGCTTATCTCTGACATTGCAACCTGGCTGCTGACAAGCTCAGCTGTTCTTTCAAATGAGGGAATTGTGGTATCTGAAAAGGTGATAGTCACATAGAGAAAGATGGTGTCTGAAGAAGAGTTAGACAGGATTTTTTCATTAACTTTAAAGAGCTCTTGTTATTCATTTGGCAGCTTGCCCCCAAGACCATGTGAGAATTGTCATTTGTAGTGTCTTTTCATGAGAGATGATATGTATTGTATGGATTGCATTTTATCTGTTTCCTTAGGGAGTTCCTGAACAAAAACAAAATATAGGCTATTTGGAATTTTTGTTTAAAAGAATTTATTTTAACCTAAGTTTTAAAGTGATTGACTAGAACTAAAAGATCTTTTACTCAACAACTGTGAATAATAGGATGCATCAACCTCTTAAAAACAGAAGTTCAGGGTTAACTTTTCAGTGCCAGGCTTACTTCCCTATTGCACTTGCACTACACTGTTTTCCTGGTGTAACACTCCATACCAGCATCACTCTGACATGGGGTAGGGTTAGTTTTTGGTTATAAAACACTCCATTAAAAAATCAGAAATGGTTTCCAGTTACACAAGCCATGGTCACGAGGACTGAACCCGAGTCACTTGTCATAGCTGGGCAGTTCATTCCTGGGTTGCTCAAGACAGCAACAGAACAAGCAGCCAGCCAGAAGTTTTATGGCCCAATTACCCATATCCAGTCTAGGTCTTCTACCTTTTGTTCTGACCTCTAAAAGGCTGTAGTAGAATAGAGGCGGTCAAAGCAGGATACAATTAGAAAACAAATAAAATGTCAGTGCTTTAAAATAAGGAGAGACAAACTCGATTGGCTTCCTATTCCTCTTTAAACTATAGCTAAAACAACCTATTAAAAATGCATAATAGATGTATGATAGAAAATACAAATTAGAGGAAAGGAAGATACTGAGTGGCTGTAAATTGAAGCCATCAGTCTTTGCCATGACTTTGTTATCAGGACATCACCATGTGCACTTTTGATCAGTACTAGTCTCATGGATACCCTTTCTATGTAGCTTGAATTAAAAAAAATCTGAGTCAAGAAATGTCACTGGAACAGTCTGTGTCTTGTGTGTCCAAACTAACAGGCGTGGCTCCATGTAAGAACCAAGAGCACCCATGTGTAAAAAAAGATAAACCAAAGCTGGATATTGCCACTTCTAATTCAGCAGCACTTTGTTCAGTAAATCACTGCAGAGATGAGTGAGGGCAGGCCATGTTTGCTCAGGATGTCACAGATTTACACAGTTGCTGTGAGAATTACAGAACACTGAAGTATGTCTTCTGCTCCTGCTGTTTTGAAGTTTATTTTGAAACGTGCCAAACTGTATTCCTGCCTGAAGTGTTCCTCGATAATATCAAACTGAAAAGTATTATTTCTGAACTTTATCTGTACATCTTATAGTTTTGGAGAAGTATAATTGTATTGTTTACAAAAAACCCGTGACCTTTTTATTCTTTTGAAAGTGTTCCTAGCTAATGAGAGGCATTTGTTGTTACCAGTCTCATCTCCTATGCAAACTAGATTATTCTGATGGGATTCTTTTCAGTTCATGCTTTTAAGGAATGAGCTTGTAGAAACAGACAAGAGAAATGAAACTGAGAATTAGTTGTTTTTAGAGATGTATTCAGGATACTGTTTCTTCTGCAAGACCCAATTAAAATAAGAAATGGGATTTTTTCCCCCCTTTGCTTTCTTCCTTTTATTCTTCCATCACATTCTTCCTTATAAAGTGGCAGTTGTAATTATAGGGATGTATAGTCAGTATGGAAACTTTCACCAAAATGGAGTGCCAGAATTGGAGAGAATGCAGAAAATGTCACATTAAAGATTCTCTTGTGCTCATGTTACTGTATTTTTATTTTATTTCAGATATCATTTAGGTAATTTGCTTGAAGGTTATAGAATGATTAAATCCTTAATCTAAACTTAGTATTATCTAGGAGCAGAATGATAGCAAATTATTATATCTCAGTAGAATTACATGAATATGTGGATTGCTATTTAGTTCAAAAATGTCTCAAAGATATGCTGCAATATATAAGATTGTATTAGTAGTGTTTAGGATAAGAAAAATACATACACAGGGTCTATCTTTTTACATTTACTATTTATGGGGAAATAATAAACCTTTACCTAGATACAGTTTACTGTCCTCCTCCATTAGTCAACTCTAAGCTTTTATTTGAATTTCCTCTTCCGATGTCTTTACCACCATTTAAATTGTATTTAAATGTGGAGGTGTACTCTCATATTCCATTTGTTTTTTTTAATTGGCTTTATTATCTGTTGTGTTGGACTTAATCAGTTCTATTGGATGTTATCTGCAGGTGTCTACAGTAGGGGCATATTAAATTGATTTTTCATTTTTCACATCAAACCAGCTGCATACATACAGTTGTTGCTGTGTTTGCTATTGACAGCAGGGTTATTTAAAGCCACTCAGTCAGCGTGTAACATATATCAGGACAATTACAAACTCCATAGTATAGATTTATTAGACAGCAAATAAGAAAATAGTAACTTGTGGCAGTTGACTACCCAAGATGAAGGATTCAGAGGGCACAGAGAACTCTGGAAAAGCATTCAGCATCAGTGTAATTGTTCTGCAGGTGAAGGTGAATGTCTTCCAAGGAACTGTGATGATGAGTGAGGCTCAATGCTGCTTCCTTATTATGAGCGTTCTTATGCAGATGGTATTTGATTTTGTCAAACTATGGGTCACTGTATTATTCTTCATGTTGAAAAATTTGGAAAACCTGTGAAAATAGTTAAATCCCAAAGACAAGGGACTTGGGAGGTAGATGGAGAGAATGTATAAGCATACTATTCGTAATTTAAAATTCAGTAGTGCATTTTCTCTGCGTACTGAAAAAATTCTGTCAATTCATCTTAGCTGTGAGGACAGGTAAAAGGTAAGCCTGAAAAGGCAGATGCAGTGTGTTGACAGCCCTAACAACAAATGTAATGCTGTCATCAGTAGCTGTGTGTCTGTGCTATAGAACACTGTGTCACAGAACATTATACATGTATTTTCACTTCTGAAGTGAAGGATTCAGGTGCCAGCTGGCCATCTGAACAGAGCTTTTGGGGCACATGAGCTTCTATCTACAATTTGGAAGTGGGCAGACACAAAAACAACATTTATGTCTAAATTTAATACAGCAAGGTCAAAATAGCCAATTTGTGCTTCCTAGTTGCTCATCTCCCAGAGACAAGTACTCTATGCAAAATGAATATTTTTTCCTTTGTGATAATTGTTTATCAAGATTGCCAAGGTAATCTCTGAAATCTTAGATTCTCTCTGAAGACCTTTCTGATGCTGTGATCTACACAGAATTAGGTATTACCAGTTTCAATATTTTTTTCCCTTTTGTATAGTAGAGGTTAATAAAAATCTACAGTCCAATTTTGCACCCATTTCTTTTCTGTTGGTGAACACAAAGTAGATTGATTAGAGTCACACAACTATTTGGAGTGTGGCTGTGTTCTGACTGAAGAAAAGGGCTGTAATCAAGCAGGCTGTCAGTGAACACTAAAGAAATGCAGCAAATAGTCCTGCATTTGTGTCAGATTTTCTTTCTAGACCTAGCTCTGTTCTTTTAAACCATGAATAACTTCTTTTCTCTTGCTTTAAATCCTTATCAAGCTGTGGAGAGATTTGGAATGGTTTAAAAGCCAGATGTTATGTAAAATCTTCTGTTTGAATTTACTACTGTAATGAAGAAAATAATTTTGGTAATATGTACAGACTTGCTGGGCTTTATTAGGAGTCCAGCAAGTAGTTTTCCTTCTTTGAGATATTTTGGACACCAGTGAATTTCCTTAGAAAGCAGCTGGCATTGCCTATCAATCTATGAAAGTGCCTTTCTTATAGAAGTAGGTTTTACTTACCATCTTTTAGAGATGCACTGTTTCTACACAGTCTCTTTGTAGGAGTGGTGAAAAAGAAATTTGATTTAAGCTCCATTCAGTTAGAAAGATCAATGTCAGAGAGATTTCCCTGTCATAGGGAAGTCAGCAGTCCCTGCTCACTATATCCCCTTGGAGAGTGTTAAGCATTGGGTTCCATCAGTATAATGCATTATTCTCTCTGATAAAAAAGCAGTGCATTTCGTTCCTTAAATGGAATTTGAATAACATTCGTGAAATCAATACTGGCTTCTTATCCATATAAAGATAATTGATCTTTTTGGTGCTCTTTAAATACAATGAGTAGTTGATTGTGTTTTCTTCCATTGTTCAGCTTAACACGTTAACATCATAAAATTAAATGTTGCTTGTAAAATGACTGTAACATTCAGTGGTCTTCACTTTTACAACACTTCTTTGTGGTCTGTTTTAGCAAATTAACTGTAAATGAAGATAAGAGCTGCTGCTTTGAAATGGGCAATATAGCAAGTACATTTCTTGGCAGTATATGGAAATAAGTCACTTCTGTGGCCTCTGGCCATCCTCACAGTATGCACTTTACACTCCAGAATTATTGTTTTTCTTATTTTCTAACATTAGTCAGATAACTGTGTTGGTGCCTCCGTGGCTGTTTGATCTGAAACCTGAAGTTTGGGTACAGAGTATCTTTTATATTTCAAATATATACACCTTAATCCTGCATTGCACATGAGTTACAGTTCACTGCCTAAGCATGTTAGAAGCATGAAGCAGAAGTAATCTTGGATATTGGGGAGAGCACAGGTTTTCAGACTCTCTTTCCCTTATGATGATATGGTAAAGAAAAAGCTTCAGTGAGTGCATGATGGGTGCCATCCTCTTCCCAAGTGACGATATTGGTTCCTGCTGAGATGTAAGGAAGTGCAGAACAAGGATCTGCTACATACCATGTCTAAGAGGCAGCTTTTTCACATATAATATTTTTTTAGTATCCAAGGTGTTTTATAGATTTTTAACTGCTAAGACAGAGAAAATCCCACATCTTTTCTGTTCAGGTCTGAATTTTCATCTTACTTATATTTGCGTTTACAGACCATCAAAGTTTGATGTTGTGTAATTCAAAGCAGAGGTTAAAGATCTTTGAAATTTTCACAGTGGATCACCACACATGAGCAGTTGTCAGTGTGAATCCATTAGCACTTCTGCAAAAGCATGCTATTTATTTTAATTTATTGTGACCTGTTAACTATCACCTTATACTTTTTAGTTTGGTTTTGCTCTCCATTTATCTTAATCAGTCACTCAGTTGTTAAACAAAACCTACTGTGACTGGGAGTAGAGCCCTAGCTTCTGCACAACTACTTTGTATTTCTTTTCTATGCCATACATGCTGAAACTTTTATCCAAAGGTTTTCTATTTTTATCTAGTACTAATAAATTTTGTATTACCTTTCATCCCACTGCAGGTGACAAAATTTATCATGTACACTCAGACAGAGCCTGTGGCTGATGCAGAGGTCTTGTTACTGAACTGATGATAGCTGATGACCATTATCTTGCTCGTGTTCTGTCAGGTAAGTCATACAATTGCTAGCTGGTGTGTGAAAATCCTGCCCTGTTCCATGTCAGCACAAACCTTTTGAAAAAGCAGAGCAGCAAATAATTTATATGTCGAAGAAGACAGAACTTCAGAACTTCCCTGTAAAAGAGATTCAAGTGTAGAGATTTTTAGTGAACAAGTAATATAAAAAAGAAGCTAAAATTCTTTATTCACTGAATATTGTCCACTGGATATGGGAGCCCAGTGATGATGAGGTGGGCACAGCACTGTGATCTCCAATCCAGCAGAGTAGTGAGTCAGAAGATGTGTTTGCAGTAGGTAGACACAGACAGAGGAGCTCAATAGAGACAGAAACACCTAGCACTGTGTAGACACAGAATAGATCATATTTTTCCTGTCTCTGACTGATCAGGCTGAATATCTGTTAGTGGGAATGCAAATATTATATATATATATATATATATATACATCTATTTGTATACATCAGACAACTTTTCATTTGCTGGCCTTGGTGTAGCCTGTGGCTGGCCCTGGATCCTTGGTCCCCAGTGCTGGGGCATATGAGCCCCCATGGCCCCCAGCCCAGCTCCAGTTGCTAGCACACAGCCAGCTGATCACTGGGGAAAAATTCCTGTACAACTGAGTAAGCTAAAAGAGAGCTCCAGGTTGGGCAGGCGAAGTTCAAACAAAGCCTTCCAATGCTCATGCCTTACAAAGTCAGCATGAAGGTTGTGGCCTCTAACTAGCGATGATAATACTGTACTTACAGTACAGTGTATACAGGCAAGGTAAGCTGAGCAGTGTATCTCAAGATTATAAAATAGTGCCTGTTTTGTTGGAAGAGGAAAGTTTTGCCTAGAAGCATAGAGTTCAGCTTAATAGTTCCAGTGAAATGCATTTAAACGTACTGAATTTGGCACTGTCGTCGGACCATAGATTTCACTAAAATCATAAGTCATGCAGTGTTTTATTGCAAACTTGCTCAATAAGGTAGTGTATTTGTAATAGCATGGCTTAGCAGTGCAGATTATTTGGTCTTTAGAAGTAACCAGAGATCAGCCACTTTGATTGCAGCTCTGTTTTTAAGCTTAGTTGCAAATCCAGTGTGACCTACAGAAACCAGTTTGCTGGATGATGATGATGAGCTTTGCTATAAGCAGGGAAAAGTAGTGGTTCTAAGGGGTTTTTATAAAGTTTTATCAGTAGGAAAACAGAAGTGGCAATTGTTTTTTATTGCTTCATAGTTTTATTATTCAAAAGATGGAATTTACACGAAGCAGCTGCAGTTGTCACTGAACCAGCTCTTTTAATGTGTAGCTGTTTTTTCCTGTGCTGTATTATCTAGTGGCAAGAAGCTGCCGGCTTCAATCAAATTTTTTAATCCAGTAAGAGTTGAGTTTATCAAGGCCTGGGATGAATACTCCAATACTCTCACTGAAAGAGACCTTTGTAATAGTTCTGAATTGTCTACAGAAATCCCATTCCTTAAATTAAATCAACTTTCGGTCTTTTGGCTCTCAGCACAGAAGAATATTAAGATTCATATCCTATTTCTGTTTGGTTTTCCTCCCTTTGTAGTTTTTCCACCTGTCTCTATTTTGTTATTCAGTGTGTGAGAAAATGCAGCTCCACAATGAACATGCAGTCTGAATTAATTACCTGTTTTCTGTAAATACAAATCAATGCCAGCAAAGTCAACGTGAAAAGCAAGAAGAGGGAGGACTAGCTTCCACCATACCTGTAGTGTTAGTGTTCCTAATTTTAAAAGATATTTTGAAAGGTACTGTAGTTCCTGGTTCATTGTCAGTGATGCTGTTCTTCCTGTGACAAGGTCTCACCCCACAGAGTTGTGCCTGAGAGATGCACTGAGCCCAAAACAGAGGTGTGCTTTCCTGCAAGGATCAGGTCCTGCTTCAAGGGCAGTGAACATCTCCTTAGCTAATTTGACCTAACAGAATATAACTGACTCATCACAGATGACCAAAACTGTCAGTATATGACAAATTCCCCTCAGCACATTTGAGATTGTGTTGAATGTACTTTTGGCCTGCTCAGTGGTGAAGAAATGAGGTGTCAGTTGCTGTGCATGTTCATAATTACTTCCCATTATGACAGGTTTTGTCCAGTGTTATGCAAATGCTCCCTGCATGATCAGAGATGACTTTTTGTGGGAGAAGCAGAATTTGGTGGAGTTATCTTGTTCACTATAGACTAGGACAAGGATTAACTCCTGCTACCATGGTTCTTAGGGATTTTTGGTTATAGTCATTTGCTGGGTTTGTCTTGGTGTTAATTGCATTTGGTACAATCTTAATTCACAACTGGCAATAGGGTATGGAAACTGCAGACTGTCTGGCAATAGAGTATGGAAACTGCCTACTGCCAGACAATTACATCTTTATTTTAAAATAATGATGTATGTAGTTTACAGAGCTTAAAATCTTGTGTGACTGTATTTTTACAGAATGTGAGGAAGGTAAGGGTGTTAGTATGTTATGTCATGTTCTCCAACCAGTTTGCCTGCTTTCCATATTAGCATTGAGTTGGACTCCAGAGAGATAAGTCTATGCTTTTAGTTAATCTGGACAGGCAGTTATAAAACACTGTTGTAATTAAATTTCTCTTTTCATTTGAATGGTGGAATTAAACAAATATTTTCCTTTGGAGGAAAGTAACAATTTGATGTTAATTGCTTCTATCTGTTTCTCAGCATTGTCAAATAACCTATTGTAAAAACTGCTGAATATTTCCAGGGGAATGCCACATATTGCATAACTTATTGCTTTTGCCTGTTATTTCATTTGATGGTTAAACAGTAATTGGAATGAAAGGAATAAAGAAGCACTTGTGGGCTGGGAACCACTCAAGGGATTGAGAATCTAAAGCAGAATAATGATTTAACATTTTTTCTTTTGTTCAGCTTTTCTTTTCATGTGTGAATTACATGCGAGTAAGAGAGATTATAGGGAGAAAAATAAAGGGAGAATGCTGAACTCATTTAGATCAAACTCCCAGTGCCTAGTAAGCAGAGAGAGAATCTACAAACTGTCTAATCTTTACAGTTTGTTCTTAGCCACCTTAGATTTTGTAGAATTCACAAAATCATTCTGAGAAAGCAAATTAGCCTATTAAAACCAGGAAACAAAAAACAAAGCTTCAGTATCATACCAAGATCTGTGGTGGCTTCTAGTTACTGTGGAAGGGGCAATCAATAGAAAAAACAGGAAAGGAAAGAAAGAGCATCCGCAGCAGAGTTTTCCTGGAATGAAAATTGTGCTTGATTGTTACTTTATTGAGTTTCACTACTGTAGGACATGTTAAAGGACAAATCAACTCTCAAGCATCTATTCAAAATATGCAAGGAATTTGCATGTGGAAATGTCAATACAAATACATTCATTTTCAAAATGGGCAGTGTGAAAGGCAGTAGAGCTGATTCCTTTCAATTCTTTTGAGGTGCAAAGTGTCATTTTTCCTTACATTCCTGAACCAACTTGAGTCTGTCCTCCCTCTCAAATATATGCTGGTTTCTGAAACCAAACCATCTATGCTGAAGAAATGGAACTACTGGTTTTCTAATTTATTGTAAAAACAAAATCGTTCACCAGGTTTTTCACTTATGAAAAAGAAACATTTCCAGATAGTTAGGTTTATTATTTTATATATATTAAAAAAATTGAAAGCCACAGGTAAAATTAAAAGAAAGTTATTGATTCAAAATGAAAAAAAAAAAAAAGTAGATATTTCACTTCATAACATATTTGAAGTGTGTTCTATCTTTATTTCAGTATTCTGAAAAAAGAATAGTGCTGACTTTCTTCTGGGTGTGATTTTTATATTAACTGAATTCTGTCATTTTGATGAGTGAAATTTAGCTGGGCCAATTTTGTGTCTTTCTAACCAGTGAAAGATATGACTGGTTTTCTTTGTCCACCTTTACTCTTTGTCAGTATGGATTTGGACACTACCTCATTATAGTTCTTATTTCTGGCTGCCTGAAAGCGTTCCTGGAGGCAGACACTTTTCTTGAGTAGTCAGTTCCTCAGACTAAGCATTTCAAACACTACTGTCAGGAAATATATATATATATTTATTTTTTTTTCCCAAATTTCACCTCATTCTCAGAAATGAAAATTTCTTGCATTTTTTTAAGGGCAAAGTGACAAGGTGGTCATGCATACAGGCCTAGCAGAGGAAGCTTTCAAATACAGATGACATGTCAGTTCATGATGGAATGTGCTTTGAAAAATATTCTTTAGAAAGCTAGTCTTGCTCCCTTTGGTAACATTCTTGCAACATACCTTATGTTTTGGTTTTTTTAAGCTTACCTTCCTACATGACCTGGCATATAAAGATCATTCAAAAAGCTCTGCTTTATTAAAAGGTGAAACAAAATTATCCCTGTCCTTCTCCATGTGCAAAATCAG
The DNA here is from genome assembly GCF_003957555.1 of Calypte anna. Taxonomy (NCBI): domain Eukaryota; kingdom Metazoa; phylum Chordata; class Aves; order Apodiformes; family Trochilidae; genus Calypte; species Calypte anna. The sequence continues at coordinate 8,269,455 of NC_044247.1, forward strand.
AGGGAAAAGCAGCTTTGACTGGCCTGGTTTATTTAAAGGGATTAGCTGAAGGACATCTAGACTGCACCACTCCCCAGTTTCATAACATCATTTAGTTACTGTACAGATTAATCTTCACTCAATATTTAGATAAATCCTCCCTGTGTATGGGAAATGGTCAGTTCTGGTGAGCTTCTGTGGCATTTTCACAAATCTTCTGCTATAATCTTATCAAAGTCACAGCCTCTGTCCCAGCAGATGACTGGAGTATTCACAAAATGTTCATAAGGATCACACTGCTCTTCAGAATCTGAAGTTGGAGGTTTTGATCTGTAATAGTATTCACAGAACACTGGGGCCCACAGTTTGATATGTAAATATGTGTCTGGTAGGCTGGGACTCCATTTCATTTCTTTGATATGGAAAGTTGCTTTTAGCTTAAATGATATCATTTATTTACTCAAAAAAACCCAGTTTCTGAATGCCTAAGTGGATCACAGGGAAACAGTTTTGCTTCATTGAAATGGAAGAAGAAATGCCTCAAACTGGGTATTACTGGGCCTGCATGCCAATTTCCAAGTTATCCTTGGCATTTTTAATGGGAGGACTAAGAAAAATTAGATATGCTACAGCATTCCATTAAAAAAAAAATGTTCAAATACTTCCAAGGATTTTCAAATAAGTACATTTAAACTTGAATTGAAATGTTGCTTTTGTGTTTTCCTTACATATCCACCTTTTAAGTAGATGTAAGAAGTATTCATAAATGTAACCATATTTTATTTTAATAGGAGTATTTTCCAGATAATTTTTCTTACCACCCATCAGGTATTTGGAACACTGAAATTGTTTTTCTGCCTTTTCATGTTCTGGTAATGTAACTAAATACCCATCAGATGTGCATTTGCACCTTAAGCTGGATATGGGTACAGAGCCAGAAGAGCAAGAGCCAGGAATGTAACCTTCTGTGCTTGGATTTCACTTGCTCTCACAGTGAACTCCTGTGGCTTTCATTGCCTGCTTATACTTTTCAGTCTCACAGCTGTTATTTCATTAGCAAAGGTTTTCTTTTCCTTCAAAGCTTTGCAGTGCTCCGTGCATTTTTTACAGATTATTATACAGAGAGCTGTACCTCTTACAAATAAATATTAAAGCCTAAAAACACAGGTTAGTAATTAAAAAATTTAAAGTGTGGTCTGGAGTTTCCTTTTAAATCTTTATCCCAGTATGTCTGAAAGCTTTTTTGTACTGTAGCCAAGTTTGGAACAGCTCAATCGCCCATTTATAAGTAACAAGAAATTTGAAAATGGAAATCTCTGAATAGATTGCTGTAGGTCAGACTGCTTGTACCTGGAACCATTATGTAGATAACTGGGTGGCCTCATCTCAGAGGAAGCAAAGACTCGGTCAGAACTTCTCTGTGAACCAGGACGGTGAGGAAAAGTTTCTCTATGAAGTTCTCTGGAAATTAATAGTTTATTGGTTTCAAATATTTTTCAAAATAATTGTAATTGTGTGGAACAATGATGTCTCAAAGAGATTAGGACGTTCTTGGTCTTTGGTACAGGCTGTGCTTATCACCACAGCTGGTAACGTGGTGCAAAAGGACCAAATCAATAGGTAGAAACAGTAGGTACTGAGGCCTTTGCAGTAACTCTAAATGCAGTTTGGGGTTCCACTCTGTTCCCATGGCACAACAGCCCCAACACTCCTGTGGTTCAAAACTGTGCAGAGCAGTTACTGCTGGGGGTCCCCATCTTCCCCCAACCCCACGTGTCTGGGAGTTCATGTCACCTCCCTTTGGGCAGCAGTTGGCACACACCAAAACCCCCTGTGGTCTGGCATAACACACAGGGAGTCAGAAGAGCCAAGGTTTTTCTTAAAACTTCCACACTGCTGTCAGCCAATATAACAGCATAGACACAGTCATATCCTTATGGATATACTGTGTGACAGTGAGTGGGAACAGAGGGGGGTTGAATATGGAATGCAGCATCTACTTCCTTTCCCAACAAAACGTATCAAAAAGCTGCTTAGTATTGTTTGGTGAAAGGTGTTCATTTGGGTTTATATCCTTCTTTAGTTGAGGTCAAGACTTCTATGATTTCTAAAGTTTTCTGAAAACTTGAACATTTTGGATGAATGTGAATTTCCAGCAAAGCTATAGAAACAGTTTGGTTTGTGCAATAATAATTCTTTTCTGCTTTGATTTTTATTTTTTTTTTTCATGGTGAGATGAAACTCTGTTCTTCTTTTGACATTTTGCAATTAATTCATTAAGAAATTCTTGAAACCATGTAAAAATGCAAGATTCCCTGCTCTAGAAATAGGCATTGTGCCCTAATGGAATAACTACTTACAGGAGTGATGGAAAACAAAAGATTGAAATATATTTGAGCCTCTCTAAATACAACATCTAGAACTTGGATTATATTAAAATACTCTCTATTTTGCAATAAGTCTGTTTTATTCATGTAGTTACAATATTTGTCTCTAGGCTTGTTTTTTCAACAGCTATTTCTTGAGCTGCTTTATCTGCCCATTTACAGATAACACGAGCAGGAATTTGGGCTGCTGTACCTGGAGGCAGGAACAAGAATTGAGATTCAGAATTGACCCGGAGGGAGGCCAGGCAGGAGGAGTTGTCTTTGATGGAAGCAGAATTGAGATGGGCAGTGGTTCAGACTGTGCTAAAGCAAAGGTAGGACATTGAACATTGACTGTCTGGCCTCTGGGCCCCTCCACACTACAAAGGTTCCCCTGCAAAAGGCAACCTGACTTGCTCTCTGAACACAGCTCTGTGCTGAGGGCTGTACACCATTAAAGGCAATAATTTATACATATATGGCCTGTGAGCAATTAGACATTGTGTGATGACTACTACAGGAGGAAGTCTTTACACTTGAAGGAGAAATCTCCTTTAAAAAGTAAATACTTAAGGAGTTGTGTTATTTCAAAAGCAGGGTACTTTCTTGTTTACTTCAGAAGTACATCAGACATTGCTTTGATTCTAATCCTGGACAAGAGGAAACACAAAGTGTGCAGGAGTTTGTGTCAGAAATCAGCACAAGTGCAAATAAGGAGACCTTGGGTGGCCTTTTGGTTTTTTTAGCCACACTTGTGTGGTGATGGCACCCACTGCTAACTAAGTTAATAAGAGTAGAGAATGCTAATAGGAACATAATCTTACTCATGAAATCAAAGGAGACAGTAAACTAGCATTTAGTAATAGTAAAAAGAGTAAACTAGCAAACTCTTCAAAAAGTAACATTTAAGTTTTAGGATGCTGGAAGGTGTCCAGCAGCAGAAGGAGCTTCTCAGACTGTTGCAATGTGTAATTATTTGCCCAGAGGATTCATGTGGTGCCAGCACTGATAGAAGAGACCCATTCTCTGGAAGAAAGGGTGGCTGAAGGAAAGACACTAGGAAATTAGAAGCTCTCTACAGAGATGTTGTGGTTGTGTGTTTGAAGAATTTGTGTAATTTAACATAAAAAACCCATTGTGTCTTGTCAGTGAGTCAAATTTAGGTTCCTTCAGATGTGGCCTCTCTGAGACAGAGATGGCAGCTCCCTTCAAGACCCATAACATCCAGGTGTCTAACTTGTGCTGATGTCTGCTGCTTCTGCAGGGTTCTCACAAGAGCTGCATTTGTGCCCTCTGTGTGCTGAGACCAGGAGAGAGATTTAGGTACAGATTCTGAAAGAGGTGTTTAAACTGGCAGGGTGAGGATGGGCTGAAATTGAAGATCAAGAGTAGCTCCTGGAATCTAACAATGTTGTCAGGCTTGAAACTGAATTTTTGCTTTATAACTCAAGTTGCTTTGAGATAGAAGTCTTTCAGTTTTCCATTAAGAATCTTGGCTGACCAAAATCTCACTGTCCTTCCCCTCCCTTACTAAGACTGTGTGATAAATGTTTTAGGAAAAGGTTTTCAAATGATTTTTGCAAAGTCTCATAAACGTTCCATATGTCACTTTCTCTAAAATTATAATCTATTATCTCACTCAAGTGGAATAATAATGCATTGGAAAAAAAAAATTATCCCAGGTGCCCCAGCAGGTTGATTCTTCATTATGTGTTAATCGTTAATGGCAATTTTCCATGGAGCATCTGCCAGTTCTAGTGAGCAGAGCTTCTAGAAATTATATTTTAATTTTAAGCATAGACACTAAGAGAAGATAAAGAGTGAGGGGTTTTTTAATCAATACTTATTCTCTGTTTGTGTATAAACTACCTGGGCATAGATATTATTTCAAGCAACAGTACAAAATATTTTGATTTACAGACCTTAATTAAAAATTATTCTTGTGCTGTTCTAATTTATTTCTGAAGTACTGAGTCTTTGCTACACTATGGGTAGGACAATGACAATTATCAGCTGAGACCCTCTGCTAGTATTTTTATAAATATGAATATACCCATTAGTAATATAATACCGTACAGGATTAAAGTTTAGGGTTATGATTAAGTTCCATTGGTGCTGAGGAATTTCACTGTGCCACTTTGCTAAAGAGTGATATAAGTCTGTATTTTAGTTCTTTTTTCAAGGTATAATAACTGCTGAAAAATATTACAGTTGTATAAAAGTTGAAGTTCACTTAATTTATTTGAGCTGTGCTATTCAGCACCATCCACACTGTAAATTTAAATGAGGCTGGTTAAGGTAACTGCATGTATCTCTTCACTATTCCCCATGAATTTAAATTGTCAATTACAGTGTATTTTATAAATATATAAATGCTTATGAGTAATTTATAATTGAGGTTTACTACATTTCTGAGTCCTTTTGGGATCTATCTTTGGGCTAGGTTTAAATGGTCACCTATTCAAATATCTTTGCAGGATAGGATAGTTCTGAATATTGTTTCTGTAGTGAAAAAAAGTATACTTTGAGAATGTACTGCCAAAAAATGTCTTATTTTCATGATATTATTATAGAGGCTATCCTTGAATTAAGCAATCAAATTTCAGCAGATTTGCTGTGCATATAAAAACAACTTCTTAAATTATGTCCAACCAGATACCCACATAAGAAACAAAAGGAACAGTGGGTTCAGGGTTATAATTCCAGTGTTGAGCTGGCTATTTTCTAAATACATGGAAACAAACACTTTTTTTTGCTGGCTGTCTTCAGTGTAGAGGGGCAAAGCAAATAGCAGCTTGGAAATAAGAGATGGACCTGAGAGAGCTGGACAACAACAAGGTATTGATGGGAAACATTGAGTCAGCTGGTAAGGTTTACACATAGGGCTCTGTTGCTGATTTCCCTTTCTCAGCTTTGAGACCTGAGACATTGAACAGACAAAGGTAAGAGATGAACAGTGAAGGTGGCAGCACTGAACAGAGCCAGCATCTGTAGGCATGTGTGGATGTGGGAATAAGGAGTTAAGGGCAGATTTCTGTCTCGGTTCTTTTGCAGAATAAACTAGAAGTGAAGGACAGTGAAACAACTGAAAAATTAAAATACATTTACAAATTATAAAAGTGTGCTATCTGTTTCTGTGTAATCTACATATATATTCAAATATATATGAAGGGGCATAAAATTAAAAAGAAATTATAAAAAAAAATTTAAATAATTGTATTTTTTTTAAAGTGACTTGAAGAGGTTCCTGATGAAAAGCATGTAATGATCTTACTTGAGAAAAATTAAAATTCAGTTCCTGATTGTGTCGTCGCAGCTTGTTCCCGTGCTGCATTTCCTACACATCTTTCATGTTCAGTATCAGCAACTGCTGTGAACCTTGTTTATATTGTAGAATTTATAAGCAAGCTTAGCTGTTTAAATGACACAAATAATCAGGCAACTGATTATATAAAACATGTTAAAGAGGATGGGAAGAAAAAGCAGAATATATTATTTCCTGTTTGTAAACTTCTACATGTTCTTTTAATGATAAATGTGTATTTGAGTTTAATGTGATATATCCTGTGATAAATCTGCCAGTATTTTCTTCATCCATGGCCAATTTTCCATGAAAGTCAGAAAAGCCAAGTGTAGTTTTCTCTTAACAAATCCTTTTGTCTTGTAAAATCTGTTTTTCACATGAATGCAATCCAGACTGGTGAATTGGAGACTGATAAAAGAAAATGGGCATTCAGTTTACAGGTGTTCAAGTTCAGTTTTCACACTGTCTGGATAGAGGAAGAATGTCTCTTCAGCACAAGATAACAAATAGCTTAAGATTTTCAAATGCTTATTCTGCTGAAACCCCCCAGAATTTTGGGAAGGCAGCCATGACAAAAAGATCAGTTCTTTTTTTTTTTTTTTTTTTTTTTTCCTATTTGCAATATAATAAAATGTGTGTGATTTTATCCTCTCAAGAAGACAGTTGCCAGCTTATTCCCAAATTCTGAGTATTTGATACTCAAATTAATCATCTCAGTTGAGGTTTTTCACAGCCTGGTTGAGAAGGATTTGATAAATATTGAGCACATGTATTTATGCAAAAAACCCTGTTTCTGTCTCCAGTTCATGCAGTTTGGTTATGTTTGTCAGGAACTGGACAAAGAAGCAGTATAAGCAAAGAGAATAGACTGCAGGAATTTGGAAATTATTAAGATGAACTGCTCAGAGCACAGAACAATTGTGTCTCAGGTAATGAACCTGTGGTTTAATTCAGGTTTCCAAGAGTGGCTGGGACGATTCCTAGGATAGAGCCTGATTGCGAGGAGTATTCTGCAATCAGGCTTATGGGTTCCTACTTTTGTAAGCTTTTCTAGGAAAAATGCTGGAAGACCTTGCATTTTGTACCTCAACTTGGCTGTGCAGGTGAAACTGCTGAATATAATGTTCAGATTAGTAGGAGCAGGTATAATGTTCAAAAAATTATGCGTGTGGCAATGGTGGGGAGTCTGGAGGGAATTGTTTTTCTCTTCAGTAGTCCAATTAGTTGTTCTGGAATAGATTCTTAAAAATAGCATAACTTTTATTGGTCAATTAAACTGCTTGCTTGCTATAAAAATGCAGGATGTAATAGCAAATATTTACTGTCAAATCCTGGTTCAGTATTTAATACCTGTTGGGGCTTCAGGGCTTTAGAAAGAGTCCTGCATGTAATGTGAAACTAATGGTGTCTGGTTTGATAGGTTTTTTTTCCTTTGCCAATATATTTATTTATTTCTCTAATAAGTGAGAAATTTAAAACATTGTAGGGAATTCTTTCAACCACTGTTGGGAAGCACAAACATCTAGTAATAAGAAGGGCATAGCATGGTTATGATAGTGATTGATCTCTGAGTTTTATTTTCAAGCAGATTTTCAGCTTGTGACATTTTCACATTTATTAATTAAGAAATGTACACATACAAATAGAATAAGAGCCTTCATGAAGAAATGGACAATTATTTCAAGAATAAATTGATTCTCTGTTGACTAGAAGGTGCTCATATAGGAGGAAGCCTTAGGATTTCTGACATATCAAACAGTTGCTTACACAGTTACTCTAAAATGTGGACAAACTTCCAAGAGAGTGGTTGCATTTGTCTGTAAACTGGAACCACAATTTTAACGAAGAAAAACCCTTATTAACCCTTGGATCTCCAAGTAGTGCCATCACAGTTATGATGAATTTATGAACTTTGCAACCCATATGATGGGAAAATCCAGTGCAGTGTTTCCCACAAGCTCTGCAGCTGCCAAAATCCTGAAAGGGAACACTGCAAGAGACACTGGGTGTTGGCAGGGACTCCAAATGTGTCATAAAGATTGGGACCGGTCATGTTGCTTTACCTAGCTTAGCTGAGTGCTGACTTACAACTTTATTATCTTTAGTTCCAAGATGCTTGATAATATGATGGTTTATTTGCAGATTAGTACCTGACTAGAAAACATCATCAGCTCTTTTACATTTTGTGTCTGGAAGGCAGAATAGAGGAGAGTAAACCTATCTTAATCACCTGCTAATGGGATGACACTCCTGCTTAAAAAAAAAAATTAAAGCTCACAACATTTAAAAAATTTTTTGTTATATTCTCGTGCAGAGCACATAACTCCTGAGAAAGGAGCCTGACATCCTCCACTGACATCATGAACTAAAGCAAAATACCTTTGAATTTCTTTATGTTGCAGGAGTTTTATGGATTCATAAAGTTCTTTCCTAGAATAAGCAGCTTAATGGAATATTACCTGAGAATGTTTCTCAAGTTTATGAGATGCACAAAATGAAATTGTGTTTCTCTAGTGTTTCAAAGATCATTTGGGTTCTCATACAAAAGATATTATACTTTCAAAGTATTTTTCTGTGTACTTTTTGGTATTTCAGCAGTGGCCATTGTGTGTGAAATTTCCTGTCAAAATCTGAAGATGTCAGATGTTTGTATAAATAGGCAGAGACGGAAACTAAGTAAGGAGACTTTATTCTGTGAAAGAAACTTTATTCTGCCAAGAGTGTTTTTAGCTTAATGAATATGAGATGTGTTTTATTTTGCTTTCAGTGTTCTTTTTCTATCTTTATTGACTGAAGTAATTTCATTTTCCAGACAATGTTGTGGACAGTAGTGTTTTAATCTAGATGATCACTCCCCTGAGTTTTTGTTTAAAAAACTTGATTCCTTTGTATACATGGTCTAAAGGAGAAATAATATGCCAAAACCTTGTTGGAATTCCTATATTGCATGAGGATTTGCAGAGAAACAGCAATATCTTTTGAAGCAATAGCTTCCCTCCCCCTTCTTTTCATACCAATACAGTATCAAGATACAATTGCTAATGAATTTGTGTGTGTCAAAGGGTATTTGTGTTTCAGGTTAGTTTTTGTTTTTTTCTTTTTAACATTTACCTTTCTTTTTAAACACTACATTATCACCCTTGGCTCATTTTCAAGCTCAATATATTACTCCTGTGTAATAATTAATAATTACCATTCTTTGATATTTATTCAGTGTCTGCAGGTTGCTCTTTGATATTCTTTACTGTATGTACCCTTTTTAAGTATTTTAAGGATCATATAATGTGACATTGATAATAAGTTTTGAATAGGTACATGGTAGCAATCTGTTTTGAAAGCTTTATAGCACAATGGGAGATGATCTCTATTAATCATGGAGGGCTACACTTTAAATAATTTCATTCACTAGGGTGACTATTTATTTTCAGTCTTGTAGTGGCTGAAGCTATTCAGCCTTTTTTAAATGTTTCTGTTATATTATTTGTCCCCTGCTGATGATCCAACAGTCCAAATTGAAGACCCTCTCTGTACTGTATTTTCCACGTGTAGAGTAAATACAATAGGAAGGAGGCAGGAATGATTCAGTAGTCTTCTGTGAAAACTTGTAAGTAGACTATATCCTTGTAAAAAATAATCCTCAAAATAATCCTGAGCCACGAAGAGCTATAAATTGTGCTTTAAAAATTAGTTGCAGAATTTATGCACTACATCTTTGACGTATTTGAAATCATGCTGACATTTTAAAACTAAAAATAGCAAAATCTCCTACTCTCTGGATGGAGTCTGTTATATAGTGTAAATCAATGTGTTTTTACACATCACTAGATCAGTTTGCACTTAATCCTCAGAGGTTTCTGAGACTGACTCTTATCAGTGCTCATGGGAATTACATGAGGTTCCAAACACAAAGATAGTGCTTAATGCAGTTGTATCTTTCCCAGGCTCCATACGCAGTTATCCTTTCTTCATCAAGAGAGAAATTCTCCAGGATGCTCAGTGCAGATAGCAAGGCACAATCTTTTCAAATCAATTCAATGAATAATCTTTGTCCCAAATTCCATGTTTTTTATTCATCCTGTCTTTAAAAGGAAACACTCCTTCTGCCTTTAAGAGAAGAATCACCTTGTGTAAAGATCTGGGCGTATATTCACTTAGCAGTGAATTTTCTTAGCAATAGTTTTCAAATGGCAAAACCACTGGGGAGCAAGTAACATATTGAGATCAGGAGATGCAACACTCTCCCTTAGCCACTGAAAGTTTTGAGCAATAAGTCTTTCTTTTTGTAATTAGTGATTTAGCTATCTCTAATTTCCACTTCATTGCTAATTGCAAGTGTTTTCTTTTCCTGCACTGCAATTGTCCACACACCAGTAAGTCTACCAAAATATTGGCTTTCACTGAGTTCCATGCTGCTGGGCATTTTCTGAAAAGCCTACTCCATTTAGCTCAAATACATTTTATTATTAGCATGGACGTTTTGCATTCAACTTCACTGGCCACCAGTTTTATTACATCTACCAATAAAACAAGTAGCAGTGTCTTTTCATAACACCATTTCTACTATTTTCATTCTGTTGCTGAGATGCTGGTACTGATTTTCAGGGTCTGCTAGGTCAACTTATCACTGGGAAAAAAAGAGAATGATGCAAAACCTCACTAGTACTTCATTGAATGCACCTGATATTTGGAACAGAATCAGCAAACAAAATCCCATTTTCTCAAATTTCAACCCCTCATCACTACTCATTTCCAAGGAAGGTATTCTGTCTGAAATGTTGATAGCAGTTGAACATATTTTTTAAAAAGTAGAAAAAAAAAGTAAAAAGAAAACCCAGCCTCCTGCTTGCTCAGCAGAACTTTGTTCTTTGTCTTCATAATTTAACAATACATTAAGGTATTGTAAGCATAAAAATTACTTATCTGCCAGCTTAAAATACTATATATAATAGTGTTTCTTGATAGGGTCTCTGAAGTCAGCATCACATACATCCTTCCTCCATCATCTGACCCAGGAAACTTGGAGGCTGGCTTTTTTCCAACTGTTCAGACTCTCTATTAATTTTCCATTTTCCTTTCTTGCATGGTCCATTGGTTATCTATAATTTCTGAGACATTTCTGTGGAAACCTATCCATTCTTTACATCTAGCATTAATTTCTCTCTTAATAACCAGATCATTTTCAGAATATGTTATGCTTATTGTAAAATTTTAGTGGGTATTTCTAGATACTTGCATTCAAGTATTAGTTGAAGCCAGATCCACAGGTTATTTTGTCATTAGGTGGCAGGAATAGAAAACACTCTGTTGGACAGTAATCAAACATCTCACTCTCTCCCCTGCCTCTTCAAATGAGAAAAAGTAACATACTACATTGTATACTGAGCAAAAATATACAATAGTCCCAGCCTGTGAAGCCTCACAATGGGTTGTTCTTAAAAGAGAACCCCTATATAGAGTTTCTGCCATCAGATATGAATTCATGATTCCTACCAAGAGTACAATATATTTAAAAGAAAAAAAAAAAAAAGAAATTAATAAAACCATCCATAAGTCTCAGTGCTGTTACAACTCAAAAGCAAGAAAGAGTTGATTTATCTTGTATGCTTTTGAATAAAATACTGTGTAGATGATAACATAGTAAACTTGGTTCTGTGCCTTGGAGAAAAATAAATATATTTCAAAAACACCCGAAAACCAAAAACCTGTGAGTTCTTGATGTACAGATCAATATATTTGAAAAATATAAAGCTTTATATATCATAAATATAAACTTTAAGCTGTGGTCGTGAGCAACCCAATGAAGTAAGTGTTGCAAGTAGGCCAGGTGTTCAGTAGAGAGAAATAAGTACTAAACTTTTATTCCTTTGAATAATAAACTTGTTGCCCTAGTTAACTGGATTATCACAGGGGAAAAGTTGTGAAATATGGTTTCTGTGTAATAGAACACCTTTAACAACCTCAGCTCTTTATAACAGCTCTTTTGTAAAAGCCTGTGAATCCCCAGGAAAATGTCCTGATGTGTTTGGGGACAGAGCCTGGGGGATTCTCATGGTTTTGTCTGTCCTCACGCCACTTCCCAGAGTGATTTAACACCCTCTGTCTGTAGAGCTGCCACTTGGGTCAGAGCTGCTTTCATTCCTAACCCCATACACACTGGTCCCATGGCCTGTGAAGTTGTGGTTCATTTCTAAGCATTCAAACATCAGACTGTGAGAACTGATTCAGCCAAAGGGAATCAGATCAGGAAAGAGGGAACCTTCAAAACAGAGAAAGCTACAAGGAAAAAATATTTTAGAAATTACTACCTAAACCAGACCTTGGAAGTCTGGACAAAAGATATGGATGTAGAGACAATGATGACATCAAGATCGGTATAAAATAGTGATTAGTGAATTATCCTCTAATCCAATAGAGGAATGCTCTATTGGTCCCCCAAGAAGCAGGATAATGTGCCAGATTGATCTTGCTCTCACACAGGGGGACTCTTCTAATGATTTCTTCATTACTTGCTCATTCTCATTCTGCTCGTTTGTCTCTGTTTAAAAGCTGCAGTAACACCAGCAAAAAATGTAGAAACAAAAAATCATGAAGAAGTAAGGGTACATGAGGTTATTATTAGCTTGAGGTTTTTGTGTAATGAACCTTCTAAAGTAACACTTTAATATTATTTACAGAATGGAGAACAGTTGAATCAAGGTATTTATTTCATATATGTAAAGGCTTTCAGAATGGTTCCCTCATTTCTAATGAATCTTCAGATTTTTATTTTTTATTTTAATTATTTTTTATTAGGATGTGTGATCTGTGGCACGTGAGTGCAGCATTTGTAGTTCGAAAGATAGAGACTACTTTTTTTGTTATGAGAATTCCAACAGATATATCTTTTACCCCTGCTACAGATTCAGAATTCTGAGATGCTGGGGCTTCTGACTGGTACCTCAGCTCTGCTCTTGGGACAGGGCACAGCATATTCGAACTCTATGTGCAGATCCTGTGGTCAGGATCTACAGCTTGAGTGCATGGGCTAGATGGATAGAGAGAGAAGAGTGCCCATATGTGAACAAGGCGAGTAACACAGTAGTAAAAATGGTAATGAATAATAATTTCACTTTGTTCTCTGTCCCATCATAATGTTTTAAACAAAGTACTGGGTGTAGATCATAGTGCTCTGCTACTGTTAGTCATGGAGAGCCCATGGAGAGCCAAATCTGCTTTGTGGTGTCCAAGCACACGAGCAAATGTCTGAACTAGGAAGCAGTGAACACAGTGAGAAGTGTGTTGCTTGGGGTTGCTTAGCAATAATTCATTATGGCTCCTAATAGAATGATAGGTTTGCTATGAAGAGCTTTTAAGAAAGTGAGGTGGGTAGGTGCAATAGTGTAGTATAACATAGGGAAATAAAGACAGAAAATAAGCTTTATCAAAAGTGACAGGACTAAGCAGAGAAAGCCTATTGCAGTGGGATGCTGTAAGGATAATGTAATCAGAAGTTTAGCATAGGAATTTGCCTCAGGGCAAATACTGTTCAGTCTAGTAGCAGAGGAATAACTGGCTTTAACCTGACTTACAATGAAAAGTAAGAATGCTTCAGTATTCATATTAGCTTAAAGCAGCTTGAACGAAGTAGTTTTTGTCTGTATTATCCAGCTTAAGTGCCCAGTTTGCAGACATAAGAGAAACTAGTAATGTCTGAACAATTGCTGATTAGTTGTATCTTGCATTTTACCTGAAGTTGGAACCAAGGCTGTGTGGCATGTCCTCTGGCAGGGAAGGCAGCATTTGTAGGAACTCCCAGAGGTTCTGTTCCATCATTTTTTCCACAACTTCATGCTCAACTATGTTTGTTTTCCTGCATTTTGTAATGTGGAGCACTTCCTGTTTTAAAATGCTTTTATTAAATCTCTGCTGTGTTTTCTTCCTGAGGGAACTGCATTTCATAGACTCATAGAATAATTTGGTTTGGAAGGAACCTCTAAAGGTCACATTTCAAATCCTGAACTGATACTAATACAGGGAAAACATTTTAGTGTCCTTTGGACTGAAGCAGGTTTTAGAAATATAAAATGGTAATTAAAGACCACTGATAACTCACTGGTGGCTATTCAGCCACATGGGAGTCTTTTATATTTGACTCTTTTCAGTTTTTATTTGATTTTTTCTTTTCTTTTGTGTTTCAGAAATAACCTGAAAACAGGCCTCTGCTAGGAGTCTAGTCTGGAACCAGAGTGGTGGTTGCCATTCTAGAAGTACCAAAAATCAATTGAAAGTTACAGAGTTCATGTACAATTAGTTACTGCTCCTATAGCGCAGCAGTGTTGGGTTTTTGGTTGTGGTTTGTTGGGTTTTTTTCATTGGAAAGGTTTTGGTAGGACTTTAATTTAACTGAGAATACTTTAGGATCTTCAGTCCACTCATTTATTGATGATTTATCTTCTAAAGTGCTCTCAAGAGTTTTGACTGTCTTTGCTATATCCCTTAGTTGATTTTTAATTCTTCCATTCTTTATGTATCTCTTATCTCTTGCTTCAGTATATGAGCTCTCTAGTACAAGTGCTTATGTATTTCATAATTTTTCAGAGTATTTTAAGTCCCCTAATAGCCTACAGTATAAACTATCAATAAAATTGTATATTATGATTTTCCTCAAATATCTTTATATGTGCTTATATTATATATTTATATACATTGCATGTATTAAAATTTCTATATTTGTATAATGGACCATGTATGGAGGGTTGCTACCTAATGAAGTGGCTGGAATTTCAGGGTGGTTGCAGACTCTGTCACTTTAAATCTCTTTGGTCCCCTAATCTCTAATAGTCCCCTAAGAATCTCCAAAAAAAGTCACTTGTTATCTTTCCCTGTTATCAGCACAGTTAGGTAGGGCTTTCATTGTAAACTGTGCTTTCAGAACACACCTTTGTTTGACGTAGCAAAAATATTTCCTAGATTTTTGGCCTGTGGGCAGGAAAAGCTGGATCATATGGCTCTTCAGGTTAGCTTGAGTTTACACAATGTTGGGGCAGCACTGCTGCACAAACACTCCCATCCAGCCATTTGCATGTTCCCCTTTATCTGGAACTAAATATCTTGATCAGGAGTTGTTCAGTTGCTGCCTACCTGCTTTGGTCTGCTGGAGGGGAGTGGGGAGTCTTTGCTGTTTAAGATGGATGGTTCACTTCTTGTTCACAGAAGGAGAAAAAATTTCCAATCATTCTGCACCACTGGAGTCTGGCATGAGCTGCTGAGAAGGAGGAGGATAAATGTCATAGGAAAAAAGGCAGATGTGAGGGTGCTTTCCAGGTAGAAAGAAATCTACTAAAACAGGTGTCTAAAATGCAAAAATGCCAACCTGAAGGTGGTACAACTTAGGGAATTTACCTTGCTTTAAATAACCATTGTGAATAATTTAGTACAACTGACAAGTTGGGGTTTTTTCCAAGCTTGCTACAAACTGAAGTAATTCAATCATAGCCGTCTCAAGGTATATAATTTGTTTATTTTCTTGTCATGTTGTTTTTTTATTATTATTATTATTTTTAACTGCTTGGAGAAATTCTTTTTTGTGATCATATGTTCAGTAATGCCATGAAATTATTTTAGGTTAGGTGTCACCATAAATAGAAAAATAAAAATTTCTATTCCAGGGCAGCACAACTTCTCCTATAATCTGTGCTTCTTGTGGAGAAAGCTCTGAGGATGTGTGTGAGTGGATTGGGGAAAAAATTGGGCTTTACATTAAGTTTTAGAGTAGGCTTTAGCTTGAACTTTCTGGCTCCAGCCATGATTTTGTATGTGACTTTTGGAAAGCTGGATCTTTCCTGTGGCTGAAGTGCCATGCTATTTAGTAGTAGCCCCTGATAAGACATTATTATGATTATTTTTGTACAATTCACCAGTTCAGTCCAAGGATTAGATCTGGATCAAAATGATCTGTATCAATATGTGTTCAGGAGAAGCGTTTTAATTTCTTGAAAATACAACTGCAAGCTTCAGGCTTGCCATTTCTTTTGTCATTATGGGACAATATTTCGTTATCATTTTTCTCCTCCTTCCCTTCAGCTACTTGAAGTTTCCCTGCTGCATCCTGCTTTGCAGTGAGATGTTTTACCTGGTGTTCTGTGTCTCAGGGTTAGTGTCTTCCCCCATAGTACCAATATGTGTCTGTCTGGGAGAGAAACAGTCAAACGAAGTAAATCCCATTATCTATTTCATTCCAGCTTCCGCTGTCCTATTGAACGTGGTGTTTCCTGCTTCTTCTATGTCTTAGTCTTCTACTTCATGGTGTTGCTAAGGAACAGTGCTGTTATGAAGGATACCAATAAAAGAACAAATTCCCATTAAATTCACTAACAAAAAAAGGAGTTATCAGCATGATACCCAATACACCAATCAAATAGCTATCTTCCAATGTATGTGTTCTCAATATAACAGCAGATGAAGTCTATAATGTTGAGTGTTTGGCAGAAGATCCCAGCTCAGTGCATTTGAGTGATCCCTCCAGCTGAAAAGCCCATAATACTCTTTAAAGAGCTGATAACTCTGCTGAGGAAATGAAGCCTTGGATGTAAGGTACAGAGCAGTAGAACTCTGGGAATAACTCATTCTTTTGGGTCCTTAGCGGAAGGAAAAGAAAAGAAAACAGGAATGCTCTAATATGACCTGAAGCCTGAAAAGGGGTTGAGAAGTTGACATAAAAAAAGGAAAAATGTTTTGGCTCAAATTTGATGTTTCAAATTAATTTTTTTTAAGTCAGAATGAAATATTGCAGAAAGAAATCAGCTCATCATCAAAACACAGGAAATGCATTTTTCCAGAAAAATCTCTGAGGCAGATTTGTCAATAATAAAAAAAAAATGTTTGGTATGAAATTAATTTCTATTAAGTAAGTTCTACCCTGAAGAATCTTCTGAATGAGGGAGAGGCCCTTGTTCTTAGAGATCTTCTGAATGCTTGCACTCTAATCCTTAGGTTGTGGCTAAGTGTGTGCAGGGCAGCAATGCTTCTGCAGCCAAAAATCATGTTAGTGATTCCTCCAGAGAACTTGCTGACAGATTTCTATAGTATTTTCTAGGCATAGATAATAAATTATAGTATTCAGATATTATTGAAATTTTGTGGCATTGCCTATGAAGTATTTTTGGAAGTTTTCTTTCTTGAATTTCTGTTTGACTTGAAGTGAGCCTGAACTGTCTGTAGTGAAATGGAATAGAGTTTGTACAGATGAAATTAATTAAATGCTGGCTGTCACTCTTCATTCTGAAGCCCTAATTTTTAAATTTCTTTAGCTTGCTGTCTCAACTTTGATTATTAAAATATGTATGGGAGCTCTCACCCCACGTTACCTGTGAGTATTTGTCCTCTTTACTAATTAGGTGTCAGGATGTCAGTAATTAATGTAAAATCATGAATAAATTACAAATAAAAGCCATACATATGTACAGAGCCATTTAACTAATTAAAATGCTATGCAGCACAAAGTACACTGGTGATAACCACTTCTGACCTTTGAGTTGGAGCTTCATTTGCTTGGAATTTCATTGATTGATTAAGTAGATGATAATAGTCAAGTCAGTCTCACAGCTGTAAAATTCATTTGTCACAACAGAGAAGACAATCTTCAGCTGTCATTACTGAGGAGAGTTCAACAGATCTGATCTACTTTTCAATCCTGTGCCTATTTGTTATTCAGCATTTACATAACAGGGGGAAATGTGATTAAGGCTGTAGTCCCAAATAGTGATTAAGACTTAATCATCACAAAAGCAAACAGGTAAAAAATACAGAAAGGTCTGGGAATATTGTGCATTCTTGCTTAAATATACCTATCTACTTTTTTCTCTCAAGTTATTCAGAGGATGGAGGGTACAGGCATCAAATTAAAGGCAATGAGAGATGGGCAGAATGCTATTGTAATCATTCCTGTTATGTCTGAATTAGAATTTAGGAAAAAACCTGTCATCGGTGCTTAGGTAGCTGCATCTTTGGGCTTTCTTAATGTCCTGCAGGGTTTTTGACCTACATCCCAGTGCAGTGGCTGAAGTCCAGACATAGATGATTAATAACTGTGGGTCATAGAATTCAGTCTGATAGGCATATTCCTATAGTACTTCTCTAGGTAGTACCAATGTCTTCTTGTCTGCTTAGCTGTTCTGTAAGTTCAAGGAGCACAAATCTCATGTCATGTTTTTTTGAGGGCTAATCTGGTGACTTTTGTACCCACTTTGTCACATTTGTTCTTTCTCAGAGCTATTAGGATTTTTTTCATCTTGTGTGTGTGGTTTGAGTATTTAAAAAAAAAAAAAAAAAGGATGGTTTGCTCAGAAACCAACCCAAAGCATTTTGATATTTGTTTCTTTTGAAAAAAAAAATAAATTAAAAATCTAACAACAAAACTACCCCCCCCTCAAATTCAAGAAATAAAATAGAATGCTTCCTAACAATATGTGCTTATTCCATACCCCAGCTGCTCTGTAAAATTAGTTTTTATGTGTTTTGGTTTCTCTGTTTTTTTACCCAAATATCAATTTGCCTGAGCAGATGCAAGGCTCTCAGGATCTGTGCCTCATGGCTGCTCTACCATCCAGCCTGCCTAAGCACTACAGGACCTGGGAACCCAGCCCAGAACTTCCAGGCTTCCAGCTCTGCAGCAGGGAAGCCCCAAGAGTCCTGGATTCAGCCCATAGTTTCAAGGTTTACTGGTTTTCTAATGCCAATACAGAAATGGATGGAGTACTGGCTCCCCAGGCTCTTGGCCTCCTGGTTCCCGAGGGAGAACTTGAAAAACCTCAAGTGGTCCAAGGGTGTGCAGCCCAGGAGCACCTCAGAGGGGTGAAGCTGTAGAGTCGCTGCCTGCCCTCCCAAACCTGGAGGGATGATGCATTGCTAGTGGAAACCTTGGGATCATGTGAGAATTCTGAGCATCTTTTTCCTGAACTCAGTACCTCTCCAGATGCCCAGCAGCTTGTGGGTTTCTGTCCTTCAGTGCTTTCCATTTAGTCTCATGGCAGGGGTGCTCTCTAACAGACTGGTTGCACAAGTCCAGGTCCCCATGTCTTCTTCAGCAGTCCCCTCTCTGGTGGGTGCTGCAGCTCCCTTAAAACTGGAGCATTGAAGGGAGGAAAGGGGTAGGCAATCTAAACTGTGAGCCAGATTCAGTTAGGAGTCTGCACCTAACCTTACCAATATAATTTTATAGACATGTTTTTTGTAGGATTCATGTGGGATCCATGTCTTAAGATTTAACCTGTTGGAGAATGCTGATTTTTTTTGTTTAAGCACAGAGCTCTCATCAACACCAAAACCTTCCCAAATAGCAGATCCAGGATTATCCAGACATATGGTCACTCAGCAGAACTATATAAAGAAATGAAATAGGTAATAGAAATAAATTGAAATAAATTTTAATTTTGCTTGAAACTTTAAAGTCAGAGAAGAATGGATTTAATTAGTTTGGAACACTTTGGTTCTCCTATAACTCAAATGTGTGAACTTTGCAACATGCCGACCCTCAGGCCATCATCTGAAGTGAGTCATCTTTATTTTACAGTGTTTAAACTGGGCATATATCCTGGGTTTTATGACAGTCTGTAAAATCTGACAGATTTTGACTGGAGGCTTTATTTTCATACCTGTAAATAAACAAAGCATTGTTTTACAATATTCCAATAAGTCTATTTTATGGTCAGTCATGAAAAAGCTCAGGGAACCATTTTTAGAACAGGCTTTGGCTCTGCATTATGATGCTTTCAGTTAAGGTAATGGGAATTCAATAGAGTCCTGTCTGAAAGGATATATCCTACCAGTGGTGTAAGTGCAGCAAGGATCAATTTGATAGGCTTTAATTACTTTAGTGCTTGTCTGGTAAAATTCTTTCTCTTAATTTTTATTGTGAACTGCATATTACTGATCTGGTACATACCCCCAAACCTGGACCTCCTTCAGCCATGACATTGAGCTAGAGGACAGAAGGGGCACCCATCCAGCAGTGTGGAGTGTGGGAAGAGACAGGGTTAGTGGGAACTTGTAGTTCAGATCATTCTTGCTTTGCATCATTTCCTTTTTTTTGTCTTCAGGATTATGTCATGTGTTCATTCCCCTAAGAGGACAGGGCATGCACCAGAATTCAGCACTGATGTGCATCTGAAAATGCATGAAATAGATGAAGACATCAGTCAGGGGCCAATTACATTGCATGCTGTTAAATGATACTAAGAAGACCTGAGCTTCCCATTCAGAAATGGTGCTAAGAATGACACATTTGATAATGTTTGATCTGCTTTATAAATAAGTGTTCAGGAAAAGAAAAAGACAAGATAAATTGCTGGGTTTATATAGCTGTATAGACAAATTAAAGCAATAGATTCCAGCTTGCTGGAAAATTGTCCTTGCTCTTTGGCTTCTGTCCACATATATTCTTTGAGATCTTGTTTATGCTGGGGATTTGTTTCCATTTCATTCAAGGACAAGATGCTGTCAGAACTGCTAATCTGTTGTAAATACCAGCCTGTGCAGGGGGTTCTTTTAGCACAGTCTGTCCTCTACCTTACTGTGGTTTCAGGGAGGAGATGTTGGTGCCAGTACAAGTAGCAAACTTCCTTACCCTAAAGAATGGGGTCAGCATGAGGTTTGAGCTGAGTGAAAATATTGCTGCTTGCAGCTTCTTATCACTTCTCTGCCCTGGAAATGAGTCTCTCTGCTCCCAGTCAGGAGTGGTATGGTTCCCAGTGTTGGGTGGCTGTGCCCTGGTTGGGGACACACACAGCTGGGCAGGGGTGACAGTTTTACCATGGGAGAGGAGTGAGGGCAACAAGAGGCTTGGGGTGGCTTGTAGACTCACCTTCAAGAAGTGCTTTTCTAGCCCAGTCCAAAGGTGTGCTGTACAAATAACCTGCTAGCCAATTGCTAGTGGCTATGGCTAGTAAAGGCTTTCCAGAGGCAGCAAAGAAACCTGTTGGTAGTGCCTGCAGCAGTATTTTAAAGGAGTCAGAATGAACAACTGTGTGCAAATGATCTTACAGTGATCTGAAAGGCTTCTTGGTTTTCCTTCTTGTCTGTTTGCAGAGGAGGAAGCCAAATATCTGAGATGGATGCTTTTATCATCTCTGTTAAGGAGTAAGTTATTCTAAGTGTTGAGTTTTTGCAGAGGCTTCCTATAGAAGAATTCAGTTTTGTCTTGTTCCTTTTGGGTTTTAATCTGATTCTTTCCTCATTGCCAAAAAGCATGAATAACAGCTTGAAATGCAGGAACCAATGAACATATAACTTTGAGGAGGTAGAGAATGTTTTAATTCTCCTGGTTCAGATATATAAAACAAGCTTCCCTAGGAGAGTGTTTTTCCTTGTTAACTCATTTATAAGATAACTGAAGCTACAGGTGTTCAGCTTTAATAAGGCATCAGTGTACAATTATATAAGACACTAAAAATAAAGCTGGAGTCTTTGCGCAAAGGAAATGAACACTTAGTGAAAAAATATTCAGCAACAGTGCACAATTAAAGAGGAGAGAAGATTTTTAGAATTAAGTTGTTAGATAAAGTTTATAATACTTTAATAATACAGAAATAACATTGTTGAAAAAAGGAAAGGCTGTATATTTCTATGTGCAAAATATGAAATGACACCAATAATATATAAAGGAATAACTGGTGCTAACACTTCTGATAAAATCATTTTGTGCTTGGATTAAAATGTTCTTTAAAATATTACTTTAAAATAGTGCAGAGCCAGCTTTCTGCTAACAGGGAATGTTGTATTCCCTTGATTTATGAAATCTCATTTCAATTGCAAACCACTGGCTCTTATATGTTTGTGCCTGAGCACTGTATAATTCTGCAGGCAGCTCAATGAGCAGCACTGCTAAGAGAAAGAGGAAATTAGATATATTAAAACTGAAGAATCAGTGACATTCAGATAACAGTTTTGCTCTTGTATTTCTCATTTGTTACAAAGCAGGTCCTAATAAAAATTCTAACATGTCTTAGCCTTGGAAACAATGATCTGTTTTATTAACCTCAACAGAACAAATTCAGGACAGAGATTCTGACACTTTCTTAATTATAAGGAGATATCTGGTGAAGTGAAGCTCCTGTTTGCCTTCATCTGAACTTACCTTTTTACTCTTCATCAGACTTCCTCTCAGCTTCAGCTTTAATGAGAACTGGTAAATTGGACCAATGCTCATCTCATAAAATTCCTTTTAGAATTTTTCTCTAGTGATACAAAGTTGTGACAAAGGGAGGGGAGAAATTTACCAGTGTTTAGTGTCATAGAAGGGCAGGTCCTTCCTCCTTTGGTGCAATTTGCCCTCCTAGACAGCTAAATAGTTTGTAAAGTCATCTGTAAATACCATGCTTAGCATCACATAGGATGGGAGCCCTCAGTGGTTAGTCTTGGGTATATAGTTAGGTAAATTCAGCACAAAGTGGCTTACCACTTACCTATTTGGTACTTTCAGGCAGAGTTACAGACTGAGTAACAGAGGCATGAGTTGTGCAAGGAGGATAAAACACCTTAGTGTAGGTCCATGGCTTTGAAAAGCCAAGAATGATCATGGGAATGAGTCAGTGCACATCACTGTTCAGAGCTGTGGATGCAGTCTGCAGCTGTAGGAACACCTCTGCAGGGCTGCTAACAAAGGGGTTTTTATAGTAATTTAAGAAAAGAAGGCACTGGAGTTTAAGATGAGTGAAAAAAAATGCACATTCCTACATGTCTTAGTTGTTCCCTAGAAGAAGAGAGGAAAAATGGTTGATCTTTGTATATCTGTGGGAACTACTGATGTCTGTCTTAGTATGTTTCTGTTCTTTCAACAGGCGTAAGACCTTGTCCAAATTTTACAGTTATTAATTGAAGCATATTGTAGTAGATTTTTTAAAATTCTGTTTAGCCTTGCTATATATTTCAATGCACATATATATTTATGTCCTCTACCTATGTATATATAAGTAGAACTCTATATATTACATATATGTTTCTGTTTAAACACACATAGAAGTTTCTCTTTCTGACTTTGCAGGTGTAGCTACCTCGTATTAATACTAGAGACTGCATGGTAATAAAACTTTTAATCTTATTTTAAAAAATGGTTAAGACTGGAATTGGGCCACTGCTTTTTACATAAATCTCTTTCCAAGACAGTCAAACCTATAAACATTTGGCAGCTGCACTTGTCTGGTTTTGAAAAGGTAGGAATAACTTCCTTTTTTCTTCTTGAAAGCTGGTTGTGTTTTTTGTTCTTGCTGCCTAATTTCTTAACTTGGTAAGGTAAAGTATCAAATTTAAC
This sequence comes from Calypte anna, assembly GCF_003957555.1. NCBI lineage: Eukaryota > Metazoa > Chordata > Aves > Apodiformes > Trochilidae > Calypte > Calypte anna. The sequence continues at coordinate 8,292,388 of NC_044247.1, forward strand.
ATATGGAATACTTTGCTAGGCTTTTCTTTGAAATTCTCACATTTTTAATGCCATTTCTAGATAAGCAGTTTTATTGCAGAATTTTTTTTTCTGTACTGTCTTGTAAGTTCATTAAAAGCTTGGATATCTTATAGGGTTATTGATAGCTTGGTATTACTACCTGTAAGTCATAGCCAGAAAGAATAAATTTAAGCAGCTTGAAATAAGTGTGAGAACCTGGAGGCAGTGTTAAGTACACAGGTATTTTTAAAAGATAACTTAGGTGTGAGTGAACATCTAGGATAATTACATTTGGTACAGAAAAGCAATCTGTTAACTGCTATTTATGTCATTATCCTCTCCTCTTCTGCAAAACCTGGAATTCTGTGGATGTTTGTATTATATTTGTCCCTTCATTTATGTAAAATCTCAACTGGTTTTCTTGAATGGGAAAAGGATCTTCGACCCATGATCCCCACTGAGAGATGGAAATTGTGGTTGTGTTTGGCTAATTTATAGCTCAGAGTACATTTCCATAGGAAGTTAAAGCTTTAATATGTATTCCTTTCTGGTTTTCCTTTCATTTTTTCATAAGGTTCATAACTATTAAATTATTTATGTTGTAAAATTTGTTTTAAGCATATGCTACTTGTAACAAATCTGGTATCCTTAAATTTTGCTCTTTCTTACTTCTCTGTCTCTGCTTATTGCAATTAGACTTTTCTGTAGCTAATGAAACAGATGTGATTTGTTTGTTTATGCCTGAGGACTGATCTGTTGCTGAATAATGCAAAAACATATGCAAGGACAAGTATAGTAAATGGAATTAGGACTGTGTGCATAGGATATGTGAGCAAAGCCAACTGAAAGAGATGTTAAAGCTTTGGCTCTGGCTCTACCTGCTCAGTGCAGGTGGAAACCTGTTTACATTCATACTTGTGCATCTGTGCCAGAGTGGGGATTCACCAGGGGGTACACAAGAATGGCTAATGGTATTTGACAAAAAAATTAGTAACTCAGATGGATTTTTACCTTAAATGGAATTAAAAGAAGCAATCCTAACAGCTCAGATGTCGATGGGCTATTTCGCAAGCTGCAAACATTTGCTTTTCTGCCCTGTGCTCTACTGGCAGATCCTGAGCAGTGGAGTCTCTTTGTAGAGCTATCTAGACCAGACAGCATATGAACATCCCCATTTCAGCTTCAAGTGTGTTAATATTTGGCTAACAAGCCCTACAGCAGAGTTGTTTTGCTAAGATCTATTCGGTGAGATTTCGAGGCAGATTCTTGTTTAGCAAACACCTACCCAGGAACAATTTGAATTTCTTTCCCTGACACATCTAATTTTTACTACTCCATGTTTATTGGTCATAAGCTTCTTTTTTAAAAAAACCTGGTATTTTTCAAGCAGTACAGATAAGATGAAGGGAAATCCAGTTTAATTAAAAGATATCAAAATGCTGCCAACTTATGCTAGGGGATTAGGTTTCTTCCCAGAAATAACTTCAGTGGAATTGCATCCTGAGTGACTGTGGTCCCGGTCACTTTGTAATTGCGTTTTAGAGAATGTAGAAGTAGGGAAAAATGGAGCTTCTTATCAATCTTGTATTAAAAATTCTGCCTTTGATGTTTCTTTGATTGAGAAACTGCCCCAGTTTTTATATCAACATAGTGGGTGCAGAAGTTGCATTTCCTTTTATCCACAGCACCTGCTTCTCTCTGGCATCCATAGTGATATGCAGTGTCAATACAGTTTTGCTCATAAACTCTGACAGATTCAGTATATAATCTCTGCCCCTGCAGACAGGCTTCAGCTCTGCTGTCCATGTAGTGGAATAAATGCCACACAGCTCAAAAATTTGCCTTGAGCATGTCCTTGTAGTATTTGACTGGCCTGTCTCACAGCCATTCACTGTATTTTAAATGGCCATATAGAGGTAGCTCTGAGCAGTATTTATCTGACATATGCACTGAATGCCCACACCAGCACAGCTAAGCTTGAAAGATCACCAGTTCAATGCTTAATATTTTACTGTGAGTTTAATTATACGTTGGCTATATTATCAGCCAAGTATCCTCCATGGGGATTTTATTGTTCAGCTAATCAACTAGAAGAAATTAATTGTAAGTCTTTGTGTCTGGTTCTGGATACAGAGTGATTTTCTTGCAATAAGGAATTCAGCCGAGTTCTGGAGAACACAGTAGCTCATGTTAATTTAGAGAGGCTGAAGTATCCTTAAGTCTTCTTTCTCTTATGTAGCACCTCATTATCTATTTACACACAGAAAATCAATATTCCTGGTTTTGCAAATGCAAACCTATCTTCTACATTTGAAGAAACTTCAACTGATGATATTCTTTCCAAAAAAATGACTTGATGAAAAAAAAAACCCACACACCAAACTTATAAGAGGTCACTAATCAAATTAGTCATATGAATACACAGTCATCAGACCCCAGCTGACTGGGGGGGTCTGGTGAGCAGACTGCTTCCCCAAGAAAGTATGATTAAAACCAATGCACATTGAACACTGTGCATGTGTAAGCAATAACTTTGATGAGATATTGGTGTTGTCTCTAAAGAAAAGGTCAGTTTTAACACCACTTTTCCTAGAGGAGCAGAAGTCCTGCCTTGCACCATTCAAATATTTTGTCTCATAATTTAATACTTAAGCTCTTATTAAGGAAGAAGGTTATCTCCTTACAGTCTCTGTTTGTCATACTTGGAAAACACAGTATTATTTAGGTACTAAAAATGGCTCCTTATTGCTAATAAGCTGCTTTGCCCTTATTTTTATTAAATAATAAAGGTAATACACACTAGATAGAGAAAATGAAAAGAAATTTATGAGCTGCAGATGTTACATGGACATTATAAAAAGGGCAGCCCAACCCACTGATACCCACTTGATATCTATTACCTCATTTTAATAACAACCTGATATTTTTCTTCCAATATAAGTAACCTGGAGGGGGAGGCCTTTTCCTAACACGTAGCAGATATACTTATTAGAAACACTTATTAAAAAAATATTGCAACTGAATTGCTTTGAGAAACTTGCTTTCCAATTTGTGAAATGAATACTTCTCCTACATAATCTTTGTTTCAGTCACCTCACCTTAAGGAAACAGAAGAAGTACATAAAAATATTTGTTACTTTAAGGCAGATATCTAGTGCTGCAGTTTTGCAGAATGAAATAAACTTAGCTATGATGTATATTTCTGTGTATAATGGTAAATTTTTCTACAGTAATGAATGAAGTTAGCTGATACCTAGTGAAATGCCCCTTCTATATTTATCACTATTTCATTGCCAAGAAGTAATACTTGCTTAATAGTTCTAGTGGGTTTCTGCCATTAGTGTCTTTTGATGGTGGCTACTTTAACACAAAGGATCTTTCTTCCTTCCTGCCCTTATTCTGTAATTTTCTCTGAGGGAAAAAATAGAAAAATAGAAAAAATAAAAGGCTGGGGTTTTTTTGTGAGGATATCCAGGGACACACATTTCACAGTAAACCAGTCTATTCAGGTTATTTTAACCCTTGCACGTAAGATCACACTGATGAGTGTGTTTGTATATCTAAGCATGTACAGATGTCTTTATTCTGATGTGGATTATAAAGTCCAACATAGCAGCACGGTGTCATCTCAGCCACAAAGTTGTGCCTGCTCTTGCTTAGCCACTTAAGCCCAAGTATCTAAGACCTTCTCAAAGGAAAGTGTTTACAGTGTTGGTTTTGTAACCGGGCCTATTTTATGCTTTGTTGTTTTAGGGGGCAAGCATGGCTCTGATCTCATGCCTTGTCTCCCTTTCTGGCTGATTTCCCATCCCTGTGCTTTGCCTGAGGCTGTTCTACCTCAGGCAAACATCAGATGCAGAGATTGCCTTTGAATTTCAGCACTGCCATGCATCAGATCAGAGAGTCCTCATCTGCTATGGCATGGAAGGCAGCTACCTCCTATCCTAAATTAAGACAGCTTGCATATGCTTTGAGCTTTAATTATTTGAGTCATATTGAAGTTGTTAAGAAGATGTAGCCTCAAGTTTTATATGTGTATGTGGGCAAATGTTTGCAGAAGTAGACTCTTAATTTCACAAATTTGTTTTGTGGCAGACCGAAGAGAAAGGAAGAGTTTTATAGATATAAGACCAGGTGGAAAAAGAGCAGGTTTTCCAGAGAACAAAAGATTAATAGAAACCATATGTAGGACTCTCAGAGTGATTCAGCAGGGTCTAGACAGTTGCCCTTTCTTTCTGTTCTAATGTCTTGTGGAACAATGACAGAAGCCATATGTGAGCAGCAAATAAACCCATCCTAACTCATGTCTTCCCTGTTTAAAGTTTAATCAGTCTGTTCTTGCTGAAAGAAGATGGGGTTTTAAGAGTGAAAATGTCACACAAACAGCATATCCGGCATATTATACCAGGAGACATCTTATGAAACTGAATTCATATTGTGTATTAATTCCTTCATGAAGCTGAATGGAAACAGCAACTCTGAGATCTCTAGCGAGCTTATGATGAATACATCTCAGTATTAATTATTCCATACACTAGCATCTCCCAATATTCTGATTTTCTTCATATATTCTGTTTTTTTCCCCCCTCCTCTTTGTTTCTCTTTATTGCCTTCCTGTTTCACTCCAACATTCTTTTTCCAATTAATTTTTGTTATTGCTCATAGTTAGACAACTAGGTGTGTTTCTCAGGGCTTTGTTTGCCTGCCTCTTTCTTTGCAGGTGAATCTCAGCTTAAACTTTAAAGGAAGACAAACTCCACTGCCTCTTTAAAATATTTTCATGAACAATTACTATTCAGGAAGATGATCATAAATTCCTCTAGGTTCAGTCAATGATGCTGTGACTATTTTCTTAAAAGGGAGAGACACAGAGGAAAGAGCAGGAAAAGTGCTCTCTCTCTTATGACTTGTATCTACTCCCTAGTTCTCAGTCTTTAAATGTCCTGGTTTGTCCCCTGTTGTTTCTTGAGATCACAAAATCTAATCTTCAGTTGCCTGCCTCCTGTACAAAACTGTGAATACTCTCTTTCTCTTAAAGTGGTGCTTTTGCAGAAACTGTCTGGCATAAGGTTTTTGTATTTTCCTCCTTTTACCATGCCAATATCCTTTTGTCTTCATCATATGAGGTGAGTGATATTTTCTGGCAGAGTATAATGCAACTATATGCCATACTTTGATATTTCCAACTGTTAGAATTATGTTATCTAGTTAACAACATTACTTTTACAGTTCCAAAGAAAAGAGTTAAGTAAGGTGAAGAATGCTGTTCTTAATAGTACCATGACATTCTTGGTTGTAATGATACCATATCTTGAGGGGGGTGGGTGTAATCTTTGAACTGACTGGGCTTTTTTTTTCTGAAAAACTGTATTGTTGAATGTTGGGTGCCATCAGGAGGAAGCTGTATCCTTAATTAGCATCAGGTTTCATATATCTTGCCAGGACTAACAGTTTGTCAGTTGGTAAATAAATATTTTACTCAAATGTAACCAGTGACTTCAGCATGTGCACATTGTAGAGCTGTCATAATATTGGGAAATTAGATTTTTCCTAGGCCAGTACAAGCTTTAATGTTCAATCCGTCACAAAGCTTAGGTGGGTCCTGCCATGCTTTTAGAGATTTATACTGTAACAGTACATTTAGTACTGGTAATAAACTGACTCAATATTATATTTCACTGTAATGTGCATTTCCAAGGAGTTCTAAGTTATTCAGTCACTATGCAAAGAAAACATATGTAGATAGCAAGACATGAGATCTCTGAATTGATCTCACTTCTACTTCAAATTATGTGCTATATTAGCAAATATCATCACTAACTGAGGCAGAGTAGAATAATTCTGCCAAAGCAAATGCTCTAAGAGCTGAACTATTTTCCTTTTTGTCATTGCAACTTTTTGTGAGTCTGGTCTAAAGAGCAAGGGGACTTTCTGCTCATTGGGTTTGTGGATATGGTCCAGTTTGCTTATAATTTATAATTGCTTTAGCTTTTCACTGCAAAGTATTTAGAAATTCCATGAATCGGAAACAAATACAAAAATATTTTCTTATTAAAATAACTGTCATGTTTTTATCACTGGCATTTGGAGCTTGACTTTAAGGACACACCACAAACCAAAGCTCTGAACAACTGCATTGCCTTAAGAAGCTCCTGTTCTGGCTTTGCAGTATTACTGTCCTCATGCTGTGACATGACATTCCCTGAAACAATTTCTGCAGGATTGTGTTCTAAACTGCATCAAGGATTTGCTGTGTTTCATTTAGGACCTGATCTGGGTCACAGCAAGGTCATACAGTGTAAAGTAAAGGCAATGTAAGCCCTGAAGAAGGCCAAGAATAGCAAATTATTAAACCAGAGTTGTCATTGATCCTCTTTATTGTGTAACTGCATCCTTACCTAATGACAGAAGAATCCTGCCACAGCCTGAGGTGGACTTTCACACTCCTGCAATATTGCAAATGTCAAGTTAGGTGTCTGTCCTTCCAGAAAGTGTCAATAATTTTCATAACAACTAGTTCCAACTTTTGGGAAATAATAGTTTGGGTTTATTGAAGGGCTGCCTTTCAGAAACTGAGCTTACTAATTGAGTATGGATTTCAAAACACTTATTCAAGTGAACGGTACTGCTGAAATAAATTTTGACAAAAGACTAAGGAAATCTGTCAGTTCAGAACAAAGAAAAATGTCAACAGAACTTCAGAAGATGATTTTCTCTTAACAGTCTAAAAGAGGTTTTATTACAATATGGAAAACTTTTTTTTTCCACCCTCCAAAGCTGAAGTGCTTCATATCTGTGGATTGTTTGCATTTGGTCTTCTGTCTCCTGATAACATTTCCTGTAAGTTATGCATATTCTTATTAAATGTGTGATCAGGCTCTAATATTTATTTCAGGTAATGGAAAAAGTAGCTGGAAATTGGATTTCTGTATTTTGGGAAACACACAGAAAACTTATTCTATTCTTATGTTATTTACAGTTAAAGAATGTTAAAAAAAATCTCATTTGGTGAATGAAATTATTTTTGAGAGGTTTCTTGTTAGTTGCCTTGCTGCTTGCATGAGCAGCTCATGTCAGCTCTATGTTCTGCCTGTAGAGGCTTCAAAACCACAACTGATTTTTCTCAAAGGACTCAGAAAGGACTCTTAGAAGAGTTTAAGTTTTCTGTTGAAAATAATAATCAGATAATTTCTGTTAAAAAAAGAAACCACAACACACCTTGAACGTATGCGATTCTGCCTGTTTCCCCCAGAAAATATACGATAGAAATTGTTAAAATGAGTTTGTAGGTATTTGATAGCAAATGCTACTTAGAAGCCTAGCTTTGCCTAGTGGGCTGTCAGTCCAAGAGTAGTTCAGGGCCCTGCAATTAAAGTAAAATCCTGTTGTCTTGATGTTTGTACCATTTTTTTGGTGCTGAAAGGCATCAACTATAAATTTTGTCCCGGGCATGGGAATAAATGATTTCACTGATTATCTTCAAAGAGTTGAAAACAACTGATATTAAGCAAGTCAATATTTTTGTGTAGAGTTAATATCCACAAGTTACTAATATACTAATATATTAAGTTAGAATTTGGTTATTAAGAATGGGTAACTAAGGCTTTGGAAAGAACCTCAATGCAGTGAGATAAGGAGACTGAGACTGTTTTTATGATATAAAGAATGAATAAAAGGGACACAATAAAAGAAATGACAATAAATATTTGTCTACCTATGTAGATTGGTTTAATTTTAGAGGGCTTTATTCACTCTTTCTGACTAAATAAGGGATCTAATCAATTTGAAGTAATTCCTTTGCCATTCCAAATTCACATATTGCTGCCAGAAAAAAATGGGGACAGTTTCTCAGAGTTCAAGAAAGAGGGTGGCTGCTTACAGGTTAATGACAGCATCTGCATTTCTAACCTCAGATAATGCCATGTGTTTCTACAGTTATAAAAAAAACCAAACAAAAACCAAACAAAACTGAGGCAAAGTAAAATGTAGAGACTTCTCTTTTTATTTGACTTGACAATAGTTCTGAACCCTGAGAACTAGTCTGGTAGTTTCATCATTGTTTTGGAAGAAATGTGGACACTGCTTCAGAAAACATCATCTCACCAGTGCTGGCTGCAAGGAAGATGTAAATGCAGCAATTTAACTTGGAACAATCTGAATGCCATGAAGTGTCCTTGGACACTATCACAAAAGCAAAATGATCATCGAAACCACTGCTGTGGTTGGCATGGTGAGACTGGGCTACTAAGCTTGGGAAAAGAAAAAGAAAACAACACATCAAAACAAAAAAATACCTTGTTATTACTGCAAATAACAGTAATGTGTCCATTTCCACATGTTCTTTCAAGGTCTGGTGTCTTTAAATATACCCTGTGCCAGTTGGTCTAAAAGAAGACATTTTTTACCTCACATCTTTTTTTTCCATCTGGTATGAAGTCCTGTGTCTTCTTTTTCTCCTTCTTTGTCCTTCTTTTAAGTAACATAATAATAGTTTCAAACTAGTTTCAAAATGGTTTCCAAAAAATGGAGACATTTCCTTCAGAATTGTAGTTCAGTTGTGTCATTTTGCTCTGTTACTCTGTTTATCTGAGAAGTTCAGTAATAGGGATTGAAATTGTGTAAAATGGAGTTAGACATAAGAAAAGTAGAGTGCTAAGCAGTCAAGAAAGTCAGCTGAGAATAAGACATAATAAACTAGGAAAACTCAGAGCAAGGCAAAAGGAAATAAATAGGGAATTAGCAAAATGTGATGGAAGACAACAGTGAAAAAGATAGGGAAGCAAACAAGAATCTGTCAAACACACTGGCACAGGTAAAGAAGGGATTTAGCATCCTTTGTCCAGCAAATATTTGCTGGTGTATTAAGGATTCCTGAAGATAAAATGTCTAACAAACCTGAACTCCCAAAACATCCCTTAACTGTAGAAAAGGAGAATGTGGTCAATGTTCATAGGTTGTACCATATTTTCCTGCTGAAGAGTTAATCAGAGGCTCTCTTTTTATTCACCTTTCTCTCTTTTGTGCTATGACTGCCCAGGAAGAACATTTATACTTAAGATGCTTTTAGAAGGTATCAAAAGCCCTCTTTATTTTATGTTTTATTTTGCTGATCACACAGTTGATCTTAATATGGCAACATTCTCTTCCTGTGAATGGCTATTGTGAACAATTCTACACCTGATCATTAATTGCTGTCTTTAAACTGCACTTTAATTACTTGGTTTCACTGACAGTTTTACATTTCTTCCTTTTGTTCTTTGATATCAGCAGTGACTGAGTCCTCAATGGCATCTCTATCTAGGAAGCCTGAACACACCAGGCTCCAACTCTGCTTCCTAATTGAGCTTTTTGTTTCTCACTGTGCATTTCTGTGGGTGGTGGTTTTTCCTTACTTCTTAATGCAGAAGATGATCATATTTCTCTAAGTGCTGCTGCTGTTCAGTGGAACCAACTGCAGTAACCTGTCAGGAGACCAGACTATCTTGTTTTCATATGCCAGGATCACTACTGAGCCATGTCACCTGTACATTCATGTACCATTCCTTTTGTCAAAACAGAACTTAAAAGTAAGGAATGCATTACATGCTGTAACTTGGATGAAATGCAATGCAGATAAGATTGGGGAGAAATAAAAGGAAATCAGTGTTTAGTGTCTGACAAGACAAAAATTGAAGCTGATATAGAAATCTAAGCTTAAGGAAACTGGAAAGAACCAAGCCTATGATTACATTTCAAAGCAAATTGAGGCATGCAGGAAAGAAGAAAAAAAGAAAAAAAGAAATAAAGAAAAGAAAGAAGAGAGAGAAAAAAAATTAATTCAGTCAAGGCCACACTGTCCTGTACTTGGTTTTATTTGATATGCAGTAAGGCATATCTAAAAAAGATTTTCATCTGTGTTTGGAAGATACCCTGCCTGGAACATTAAAAAGACACAAAAAATTGAAATGTATGAGAATGCCCTATACACCTCTATGATCTAAACCTCAGGGAGAACTGTATTAATGTTTGTTTTTTTCTCAAATGCAGTGTTAAAAATCAAGGAGACAAATCTTGTGGTCTGACTGCTGCTTTAGCTACCTAAATCCAAAAATTGTATAGCTCCACTGCCAGCAGTAAAGTCCCCTTGATCTCTAAATTGTTGTTCTTAAATCTTACCAATGTCAAAAGCTAGGTGACTCTCAGATTTAAACCTTCAGTTCTTTGTTCCTTTGTCACTAATACAGAATAAAGTAACAACATAGCAGAGACATTGCTAAGATATATACAGAGAGAGGATAAAGAATAAAAGAAAATTATTTTTGTCATAATTAAGGAAAAGTGCCAGTTAAAACACTTTGTGTGTGTGCAGCCAAGATAAATGGCATGTAAATTGGGTGTCCTGGAGTGGGGTACAGGAGGTATAATCACTTGTATATGTCTACATGGGTTTGGGAACTTTTTCTTTGATGTGTACACCAGCAGGGTTTTTTCAGCAGTCTCAGGTCTGCAGCAGCAAACTATTTTATATAGGAGCCCATAATGTACACTTTTTACTCAGCTTTCGTTCAGCATTAGGATGGTGGGAGGCACAGGTTACTGAATATCATTAATTTCAACACGTTTAGCATTTTGTCATTGAGCAATGGTTAGCATGTGATACTAACTGAGTTACACCATTGTTCATTTTCAGTGCTTAACTTTTTTTTTAAATAACACCACTTAAGTGGTATTTTAAGATACCTGAATATCTGCTACTGGTGACTTCATGTTGGTGTGTAACATATGAGTGATGTGAGGAAAAATTGATTTAAATTTCTACTGCTCCCTGCAATGAGATAAGAAAATTCCGAAATCCAAATTGTGCAATGCAGTTAGTTAAAACAAAGCAAATATAAATTAATAAAAGGAAAATCTTAAATTTATTTTTTTAAAATACGTGAAGTAGAGATGCTGGAGGAAGTTTACTGCTTCCGTTTGAACACAATGTGATCTAAAGTATCTGCACTGAATCATCTTGCAGTTTCAATTACTTCAGCTCCTTCGTTGTTGGTGGGAGTTGAAACTTCAGGTTCTGAAAGCATTCAGAGCCAAGTGAATGTTACCAGTTACCTACCTGAGCCAGTTAATCTCATGTGGTTTTATCCAGGAAAAGCTAATCTGCTGTAGTTGCCCTTGTGTGTGCTTCTACTGCACAGGGAATAGGAGATAATCAGGCCTTCAGTGTAGGGGATGGATCTTGCATTTACTGAAGAAGGACAAAATGCATGTGGGCAGTTACTCTGGGACAATTAATGTGCCAGAAATTTTGGCCTTTTGGCTATTTTAACTATTAATGAATATGTAATGCTTCTAATCACACTAGGAAATGCCCAGATTGCTTAGTGTAAAAAATGAGAAATCTTTTACACACATCTCAAGTTGTTGGTTCTGTTGAATAGGTACTTGTGGACTAAGTGTTTATTTAAAATATTGATTCAGTTGCACCTTGAAGTTGGGCAATGCTTGGACAGGAGATAAAATCTCTTGAACAAGGTGGCTGGCTGGGTGGTAGCCGAAGTGTCTGTTGCAAGGGTCCTTGCAATGAGGTGTTGAACTCCCCAAATTATTGTTCTGCTGAATCCTTTTATCCAGCTGGCCAGCAGTCATACATGCTCATTCCAGCACACAAATGATCTTTAGCTATTGATTTGCTTAAATTGCAAACAAAACATTTGGCCATCTGAGCCATGTACAAAAAGACTGTTTTACCATTCCACCACCTGTGAAGCATACTCTGTTCTTTCCAGCTGTCTTACCTATGTGCCATCTGATCAGTTTTGCAGTGGGAAGTTTTTGGAAAGGACAAACTCTCCATCAAGGATATTAAACAAGAGATTAAAGTGTGGATATTTGTGCAGGCCCAGCAGAAACTGTAGGAGGGAATCTTCACAATGGACTGAAATTCCCAACCAGAGCTGCTGCTCCTATTAGTCAGATACTTAACACTGAGTCAGGTTAGGAGTTCAGCTGGGCACCCAGTTTAGAGGTGACCCATAGCTTCACCCATGTGGCTGACTGCCTTGGGGGTTCCTGGTCTGACTGGGGATTTGGCAGGTTCAGTGCTGGGGGGATGCTCAAGGACACAGCCCTGACACCCAGCTGCATCAGGGTTACAGCTCTGGGGCAGATTCGAGTTTCATACTTAAAGCTCACTGACAGCTTCAGTTCCAGAGCTCTGGCCACAGTTATATTGAATTTTTTTGAAATTTAGGGGTCTCGTATATTAATGCAGAAAGTAATTTACAAACTGGTGAACTGTTTTCATCTGCTACCTGTATATTCAGTCTCTTTTCATCTACTACCTGTATATTCATTCTCTTCTAATCTATATCCTATCAGCAATGCTGTCTTTGGGAAATGATTATATAGAGAAAAGTTGATTGTACTTGCAAGAATTGTGTCCAATGTCTGTTGCTACTAATGCAAGTAATTTTCATAACTCACTGTGCATCCTACTGAGAATGCACACCTCAATGTCATCTTAACAAAGATCTGTGATGGGGTGAGGCTTTTCAATTCTGCCAATGATGATTGTTAAATTAAAGCTTGTGTTTCAGCTCGAAGCTAGTTGGCACATAGTGGCACTGAAGACCAATTACTGCTGGAGTTCCTATTGTGAGGTTTAGTTTCTTAGTCTCTGAAAGAGTGAAAAGGAAAAAGTAGTAATTATTTTTATAAGTGTCTTAGTCCATTTCTTAGCTTGATCAGTCGGAAACAAGAAAAGAAATTAAGTAGGAAGAGATACTAAATTAGGGAGAAGGCACAATTGACATAAAGGTGGGTGTGCAGTATTATTTTCTGTTGCCTTTGCTACACAGTCTGTGGTACCACAGCAGAGCATCACAGCCAGTGGGAGGGTTTGGGATGGGGTTGGTTCTTTTCTGGTCATTAAATTAAACCAGTTCATTTCTACAATAAAAATTATAATGAGAACAGAGTCCAGTACTTCCATGAAAGAAATCCTCACATGATGTAAACGCACAGACAATTCAGTTATTCTAATTTACTGGCCAAGCAAAAACATATTACAGCTTGGAAGATTTCTTTGTTCTATTATTTTTAAGCACATTTATCAGACATCTTTAAGCAAGGTATTATCAGATATCTGTGGCTTACTGATGAGATTATAGTAATTGTCCTTTTTGACAGCTGTTCTGTTGGCCTTATACATTATACCCAATTCTGAAGTGAATTTGCTTTGCCATGCCCAGGACAAGATTGGGAATATTTTAACTGAAATTCTAAACCACTGAATTTACTGCATGTACCCTCGTTACTATTATTGTCACCAGCACTTGTCTTTCTTTGATATAAGGTAGTATATCTAGAAATGAGCAGTATTTTGTATTATAGCCTCTATCTCTTTTCATGTCTGTAAGGAAAAATATCTAGATTTCTTTCTTCTGAAGCCCATTCTGCTTCAGTCTAATTTATTTCACTTACAGCAACCCATTGCTTTGAGAATTTCCCTTTTAGTAATAACTCTTTCATAAATCCAAAAGAAATATTTCTTTTGGAAGTTGGGGTTTACACCTTCACTTCCACAGATTAATAAAGCAGAAAACTTAGCAAGACTGTTCAGAAAGCAAAAGCACTAGAGCTAGTAAGTGACTGGGAAAGGAGAGTTGCAGAGATGGAGTAGTGCTTCAGCATGGGAAGATCATGGACTCAGTCCTGAGCTCCTAGTCTGCTTTAGGGACTGAAGGTTGAGTTTGGAACAGGGACATGGAGCCAAGGCAAAGTGTGACCAAACATCAAGCTGCAGAAGTGTAGTCAGAGATATTTGTGACCTTTCCTTCAGACAGCTTTTCTTCTCCTGAACTGAATACTATGGCCTCAGGGTTTTTCTGCAGACTCTATATAATTAATCTTTGTTTTGAGAGAACAGAATCTGTTTTGTAGTTTTTTCCCTTCAAACTTGGAGAGGATGATTGCTGTTTGGGATTGTTGGGGGTTTTTTTGGTGGTGATGGTAGTGGGTTTGGATTTTTCTTTCATGTTTGTTTTGTTTGTTTGTTTTTTGATAGATCTTATGGGGAAATCTAGGTGTTAGATATGATACAGGTTTTCTTGTTTGGGCTGTAGTGACACCATCCTAGAGAACATCAGCACATACTCCATACAGAACATCAGCAACATACTCCAGAGCTTCCCTAAACTTCGCTCTCTTTTTCTCAAATTCAATTTTTCCTGCAGTCCTGGCATTTACTGAGCTTCTAACTGAAAAGCAGCTCCACGTGAATAAAATCCAATCTTGTATTCATTCCCAGTACAGCTCAAAGTGCAAGCGGTCAGCTCAGCCCATCAGTCGGATTTGCCCTCTCCCTCTTGTCAGCATTGCCGTCTGGCAGAGGGTCACCTCCCAGTCCCTGAGGAGCAAAGTGCCCTCTGCTTGCTCTGCTGGCCTGTCAGGCATTGGACTCTTCGCAGGAAGTTGGAGTGAATTTGCATAAAGATTCTTTGTCAGGTCCTTTCTTTTGTCTTGATGAGGTGAAATTAATATTTTCTCTTGTGCTCTTACCTGAAGGTGTTTTCTTCTTCTTAGTGGAATAGCCAGTGCATATCTCCAACTGTTTGTAGTTCCTGTTAATGTCTGTGTGTTTCCCATGCTAATATATTTGCCTTGTCCCACATTAGCACATTGCATCCTCTTAGCACACACGTGGAAACTCAGGGAAAAGAAATTAATTGTTTAAAATCAGGCAGGAGGCTGTCATAAAGTAAGTCTGCCAGATTTCTAATTTTCACATTCATGTTATGAGTTGGTGGATGCTCCTCCATTCCCTTGTATGTTTTCTAAGCAAACCTCTCATTTCATTTTTGTTAAACTCTTTCCAAAACATCCTTTATTGCATATACGGGAACCCCTTCTGTAACCAAGCAGACAAAGTATATTCTTTCCTGGCTAACAGTTAAGGTCATTTGTATATTTGTTCTGTCCCAGTTGAAACTAATATCTTTTTCCCCTACTACTCTTCTCTCCAGCATCTGTCTTTCCTGGCTTCAGTCCTTCTGGATTTTAATTAGGCTTCCAATGGCTTGGCTCAGGGTGTAACCATAACCAATTTATCATTCTCTTCATCTCCCTCTGGGACATTCATTGAAAGAACAGTACCTGAATATTTTCCCTTTATCTACAATTTCCAGTCTATATCAAACATGAAATCTTGACAGATGGAGTCCAATCTGTCACAGTGAGTTAGTGTATTTTTCTTCTGATTGAATTTATTTATCGCACAAAGAAATACAGAAAATTTGTAAAGAGGAGTATTTAAAATTTTGAGTATAGAATGGTTGCTTCAGCTGGGCATTACTTTTAGTTCTTTATTATTTTACATCCGAGGATCTGGACTGTGTTAAATGAATGAGAAAACGATGTGAGGTTTGGTTTTGTTGTGATGAGAGGAGGGACGGATCTGGTCGTAACAGAAACAGATGTAATGCACAAAGCCATAACGTGGTCCCTCCTGTTATCTACTGCACCCGCTCCCAGTGACCAGCAGAGACAGCAAGGAAATGTTCTGCCTTCTGCCAGCAGAGCCTCTGCCAGCAGATCAGTGGGTAAGACAGTTCCTGAAATACATTCTGCTGTAGAAAAGTGTAATAAAAAATTATTCTGCCAAAGTGCTGGGCCAATCAATCACGAGTTAATGACGGATCATGAAACCCATTTGTTGACAAATAAAACCTTGTGTGCTGTGCCAGAGAAGCCAACTGTGTCACCCGGCTCCCAGTGCCTGCCTGAAATATCATTTGCAGGAGCAGGATTTATTGATGGGAGGGCTGATCCCAGAGCTGGCCCATCCAACTGAATGTGCAGGTGCTTTCTAGCCTTAACTCTTAATGGTCCTTGGCCCCACAAGGTGCACTGAGGTGTTCCCTACACCAAGGGTTCTGTGGGAGGGAATGGACCAAGCCGAAGTATAACACAGGTACATTTGTTTCGACCTTGCAGCTGGTTTAAGGGCTTCTGACCATGTGATGCAGTAAGTATGGCTGCAGGCTTAAGCAGGAATACTAAGTGAAAAGTTTTATTCTGGGAGGTGGTAGCACTGAGCAATTATATTTAAAACCTTGGAGCTTCTCCAGGAGAGATCAGAGATGGAATTCTATCTATTGCCATGCCTACAAGCAGGGTTGGGAAGCTTTCCTGGAGAGACTGGGTCAGCTGGCTATCAATATGTTAATGCTCTTTGGTCCTCATGCGTAGGCTGTGTTGTTTTGGGTTTTTTTCCCCAGTGTTTATCTGACAGGAACAAGGAATAGCTGACTGCCCAAATAACTCTGAGCAATGCTGTGTGAGATTGCAGTGCAGGAAAAGAATGATTTGACCAAAGGGTTATTGAGGTGTGTATTCAGGGTTCCCTGGCTCACTACCTGTCTTTACATGCTAAAGCAGCATTGCTTTATTCATAGAATTTGAGGAAGGAAATAGTGATATAAACCTTGTCACTGTTTGTTACTCCATGTTATCAAGTACTTTGACCCAGCCTACAGGGAAGCAACAAGCTGGGCTCTTGGGGAACTGAAATGTTCAGTTGTTAACCACCCAAGAAACAGCCCAGCATAGCAGGTGATGAGTGGATGTTCTGAACTGTAGTACCTGAAGCCCTCTGAATTACTGCGTTCATTTCTGGGTTATATCACAGTGTTTCTGCTGATGATCTGTTTGATTTTCTCTGCTGTGTTTTACCTGAAAAGCAGAGTAAAATAAGCCTTAGCATTGAAAGAAAAGATATTTCTTGTTGCTTTCCTGTTTAAAAGGACTCTTAAGATGAAATGTTTTCTGGGAGAGATTTCTCAGAATTTTTGAGCTCTTGGAGTTCCTTCAGTGATGCGAAAACCCTCTGAGTACAGAACTGGAATTTCTTATGGTGCTCGTATGTGAAAGGATCACAAAACGCACTTGTTAATAATACCCAGTGTTAGGAGAACTAAAAGGGCAATCTTTTAGCCCTCAGTATTATTACAGATTATAAATTCCCTTAGCAAAGGGCAGAAGCTACCTTCTAATGGAGAGCTTGGTGAGCATTGGGATTTTGAGATTTATGTGCTGTATTTTTGATCTGGTATTTGCAATTCCTTTTTTGTAAAGACATGCAGCTTTTCTCCCTCCCCTCAGTTTCCCCTGTCCTCTTCCTTAGCTTTGAGAATATTTTGTTAGGATCTGTTATGCTATATCCTATCTGCCTTTCAGATGGTTAAGGAAACTAGAAACTGAAACTAAAAAGTCCAAATTATTCCAGAAGTGGCAAGTAATTTTTCCAGAGATGTGCCCACCTTTTGTTCTGCAGTCCAGAAGCTATTTGATTGGTTTGTATTGGACTCCCACAAAATATTCTTTTCTTACTTGCAGTGAAGCACATGAATTTCATTTCAAGAGATTTGATTTATGCAGCATGGTGTTAGGATGATTGATGTCACATTCTGGCATAAACAAAAATATTGATTATAACTTAAATGGGAAGCCAAAGGCTACAGTTGTGAAGATGAGATCCCTTTGTCATACTTTTCACAGGCAGATATAAGTGGTTGCAAGAAACCACTATTAGAGATATTGACACTCACCATGCTGAATCCTTCAACATGCTGTTTGATATGAAGGACACTGGATAATGAGTAAGAGTTCACTGACCAACTAGCTTGCTGTTGGAGAAAAAGCCTGCACTTGGTTGTGCACTCAAATGTTGCCTTGGGTTTTGGACACAGCCAGCCCATCATATGCTGCAGCAGTCTGTGCTCTTCCTAGCAGAGCACAGCCCCCCTCTCTCCATCTCATAATCTCTTATGTTAGAGCAACAGCTCCCCAATCATTTACAGGCTCATAAACACAATCCAGCAGCATCCGTCTGCCCAACAGACCAGGGAAACAGCTCAGAAATGAGAGCCAAATAAAACAATAACTCACAGCAAACAAACAGGCAACTACAAGAATCAGATCATGCTGCAGGAGCTGTTCCAGCTACCCAAACACTTCATTAGGCATGGAATAACAAAGGAAAATAGACCAGAGTAATCTCATTTAACTCTCTTAGGCAAGTTTCCTCTTTCAGTCCCAACACACAACCCCTCCTCCTATTAATTCTTATTTTCTGCTTGAGATAAAGGGATACAAATTCTGTTTGTGGACAGAATGA
This sequence comes from Calypte anna, assembly GCF_003957555.1. Lineage (NCBI taxonomy): Eukaryota > Metazoa > Chordata > Aves > Apodiformes > Trochilidae > Calypte > Calypte anna. Next base: position 8,310,542 of record NC_044247.1, read on the forward strand.
GCTGGGTTTTGCTGCCACAGCACTGTGGAGTAACTAGTTCTTGGGTTCCTGTTTTGCTCTTTTATTGATGTTTTTCATAGTCTTTGACATTTTCCAGCTCTTTTTTTCTTTTCTAATATATACTCTGCTCCACACTCAACCATAGATTCAAATCCATAGTAGAACTATGTAAAGGAGGGAGAATTCTTCTTCCCTGTGTATCAATTATAGACAAAATGCTTTCTGTCTCTCCTCATATTTTATCTGGACTTCATTTGACTCATATGAAGTATCCACATCCTTAAATTACAAACCATTTTATTCCAGTGTTTAGCCTTGTCCAGAGGAGAGGTTACAATGTTAAATCAATTAATGGTTGCTTATTATTTTGCTGATGTGAATTTCAATTGAAACAACTAAGATTATTACTGTAAGGTCTGAAGTGCTCCATCCTTTTAATGAACTTTTTACATTTAAGTATGTATGTTGTTTGTTGGGTTGTTTGGTTTTTTTTTCAATTATGAATGCTGCACTTTTTTGCAGCCTCTCCTTTAAGAGCTGGCTCAGAGTTCAGGAAGTTGAAAAGCTGAGGATCTCTGTGGCCTTTTCTCTCCCCTCTCTCCTCTCCTCTCCCCTGTACTTGGATGCATAATTGTGTTCCCTTCTATCTTCTGCAGCTGGGAGGCTGTTGGCCTGGAAATATAAATTCAGGAAATAATGCCTGAAGTTTTTATCTTTGAAAACCCCTCCTCACATGCTACCTAAATACTAGAGAACTATTTTTAAGAAATCTTTATATTTATTATTTTTTGTAAATTAAGAGATGTAGGAGTTTAAGTGGTCTAACTCCAGCAACCATGAGTGTTCAGGAATAGCTAGCACAACGTACCCTAAAAATGCCAAATGTTTAAAACCCTGCTAGCTTAGTAAGATGTAAGTATTTTGTCTCCTAAGGAGATGTGACTGTTGAAACCAAGACATGGATTAAGAGTACAACGCTGATGCTTGTACCAATAACAATGTACATCATACGTGGAAAATCCTTTCACGTCGTTATTGAATAGAGACATCGTAAGGAACAGATATTCTGAACTTTGGAAAAGGTCACAAACATCTACCTACTTCCAGTGGTCTGTTGAGCAGGTGGGTGGAATAGTAAATCTGTGATGTACTGGAGCTGTTTTCTGTTACCTCGGAGGGAGCTTCAGATCTGTGTAAAGCAATTTAGAGCCTGGGGATTTGGAGTACCCAGTGCTGCAAAGACACGTTTTTTAATAAATTAAAAATAAAAATTAAAAAATATTAAAAATCTTCACAGTCTGCTGTTAGGATCTTTATCATACCTGATCTAAACACATTTCATCATTTAATCAAAGCTGACAAGCTTTTGTCAACCTGAGAACACCTTTTCCCAGTATTACACAAACTGGGATTTTTCCACAACATATCCATGTGACCCTTTCTGTGACCTGTTTGTGAAAAGGATTGTTTTGCATGCCCTGGGTATTGAATTGACACCCGTGGTACTTGCTACTGCAAGGAATGGGTGATGGTGGTGGCCTTTTGGGGTTTTTTGAGGTGGTTTTTTCTTCAATGCAGCTTCAGTGCTGAACAGGCCTCTCTGAGCCCAGTCCTTTTCCTGGTAGGCATGTCTTAAGTAAATACTAAGAGAGAACCTGAACAACAGAAGGTCACTTCAATTTCTTTTTGTAGTCCTTGTTGAACATGTAGATGATAGGCTTTACAGACAGCATTTCAGGCCTGGTAAAAGAGTTGTGCTGTTTGTACCTTACCCAATTTAAGCCAAAACTGAGTATCACTGGTATACGATGCTCAGCTTTGTGACTGGTTGTTTATCAACTAGTAAAAAAGCTCCAGTTCTTCAACACTGACATCAATTGCATGTGCAAATGTGAGACACACTTCTAGGACTTCGGTGATTAATGTGATTTTCTTTTCTTTTTTATACTTCTTAATTTGTCATTGTGCTAATTTGAAAGTACAAAACAATAATGTCAGCTTTAGAAAAAAGCTGTTCTACTAAAAGGTGCAGTGCTTCATTCATGGATCCATTCTATCCCTTAGAGGGTTAGAATGTAAAAGTAGGAAACTTTCTATCTGATATGTATTTTTATTTCTTTGGAGAATGCTGACTTATGTTCTCTGTAACAGTAAATTTGGTCTGAATCCTAGGATTCAAATCTGGACCATTTTTATGAGGATCTCAAAAACTGTGTATGCATCTTGAACCAAGGTCATAGAGTATGGCACACAAGGACACTGATGATTAAAGCCAATCAGTAGCCAATACCATACAAAACTCTTGAATATGTAAAAAATAAAATAGTATAACGAGGTTTCTGGAATATTTGATGTATCAGGCATGAAAGAAGAGGTGGTTTTGTGCAAGTGGAGGTTCTGTGCTCTCCTCCTTCCCCTCCAAAGACACTCAGCTGGGTGTTGGTGACAGTGCCCAACCTGCCAACTCCTCAGGGTTTTGTTGCTGTGTTTTGTTGAGGGAGACCCAAGTGAAAATGCAGGCTCTGATCAATGCCTTCCTGGAGATGGGAAGAAGCACTGCTCTGTGCAAAATGGGAAACCCCCAGCTCAGGAGGAAATCCCATTGGAGCTTATTTCTGAGGATTTTAAAGATTTAGATTAATTGTCAGAGACCTGATTAATCATTCCCTGTTGTTCCTTGCCTAGCTTCTGCATTCCATACTGAGCAAAACTCTCAACAATGCTTGGTGTTCAGGTGCTCTGCTGACCCGATTCCTCTTATCTCTCTCAGCAGACCAGTCAAATTCTCTGCAACATAAAAAATGTTTTCTTCATCCTCTCTCCAGCTAGGTTTCTTGCTATCATCATTCATGTGAATGAAGGCAATCTTTCTTTTAGTTTTCAGACTGAAAGCCACTCTGTTCCAGTTCGGAGGCGAGCAATCCCTTACCTTTATTTATCTTCCCTGGTGAAAACCCCTTAGCTCTTTTCCGCAGGCGCTCTTGCATGAGCCACTGCTTTTGAAGATGCCATTGTAGGGCCCACCCAGTTTGCAACCCCAGGAAACTGTGACAGCAGCACAGGGTAAGGTTCAAGGACACATCAGGATCTTGCTGTTAAACTTGTTTCCAGCCTGTCCTGCTAATTCTGTGTTAGCAGCCAGATGGCTCCGTCTCCTCCGTTATGAAGCAGTAACAGCAGGTGAGCAGCTTTTGCCATCAGAAAGACTTGTTGCCTTCCATCTTTTGTCCATTTTAGAGGCAAATTTAAGATCTGGATTTGGCTATAAATCTGTAACTCAGCGAGCATGTGGCTTGATTTTGCACATAGCTTTTTCAGATCATTGATTGTTTCCCTCTATTAATCTGTTCTGGCCCGAGGCTGACCTATGTTTTTGCTTTTCATGTTCCTCTGTGCTTTCCAAGCAGGATTGTAAATCGAGACACTTTCTGCCTGTGGCATTTTTTCTTTTCTCTTAATCACAGCTGTTTTCGACCTCATCTAGGAGTTTGCATTTTGTGATATGTTTTAAATGAGAGACACTGTCCTGGTGCAAGAACCAAAACCTTTGGTGGAAGCGGGGATTGCGCATGTGTGGATTTGCAGCACGATTCCCTCTTCCTGAGCCTCTGCTGCGCTGCTGGGCCCCAACTGCTTCTGGGAGTAGAGAAGTTGAGGGGAATATCTGATGTCTGGGGAGTGCCTGGCATTTTTTTGCCATCCAATGGAAATCTGTAGAGTTTTATTTTAGTAGATCTTTCTTCCTCTTGTCTTTCTTTATTCTTTTCTTTATTCAGGGTGTCCTCAGATAGTTCCTGCAGGTGTGGAATCACTGACAGAAACCAAACAAAAGGTTTCTGTTTCATTCTGCCAGTAGTAAAAATGATCTGACTCCTCTCATGTCTTTCTCTGAGCTGTGAACTCTAAGGCTAAAATACCTCCAGCTATTCTAGCCCAACCTGTCAGGGAACACTTGCAGTTAAAATATGTGGCTATTTCCCTAATCTAAAAATAAGACAGTACAGATATAAAACTTCTTTGGTTTTGGTTTTGTTTTTTTAATCTCTAATTATTTTTTTCATAAAAATATTTTCTCAAAATGAGAATTCAGAGGTGGACCAAGGAAAATTGAGAATGGTTTTTTAGAGCGCAGGAGAACTTAAAACACTGCAATTTGCTACAATGCTAGAAAACAGCATCTCATAGATATCAAGGGTCTTGGCACTTAAATAAATTTTTTCAATATCTAGTATTATTAACATCATGCTTCTCAAATTCTGAAGGTGTTATAAGGCAAAAATAACTGTATAACCCCAGGTTGGAAGGGGCTTGGGGCAACCTGGTCTAGTGGAAAGTGTGCCTGCCCATGCGGGGGGGGCTGGAACTGGATGAGCTTTAAGGTCTCTTCCAACCCATAGCAGTCTGTGATTCTATGAATATGTGTCTCCAGTGTCAAATAGCATTTCAACCTAATATAAAGAAATAGCTAAATAATTCCACAGGTTTCATTATAGGCAGGGATGTTGGTATGTGGTATGGAAATCAGTTTTTATAGTGTTTGAAGGTATGTGGCTCTTTAGGCAGATATGTTGAGTACATCATGTGTAAAGTAAATTCTACTTGTTACACTTTATTGTTCAACTTTGCAAGTGTTTTTTAGCCCTTCATGTTTGTTGGGTAGCAGATAAAAGTAGTAATTTACCCAAATAAGAGGAATCTAAATGTGTTGCTCGTTTGGATAAGGAAATTATCATGTATTTGGTTAGAAGGGATCAGAATTTATTAAGATGGTATTACTGAAATACACAGGCCTGTAAATCTGAACAGTGTTTGTGTGACTAGAGCTTTCCAGATAAACTCAGAGACTGTATTTTTAAAGACAAACATTATTTTTGGAGGCATACATAGACAGGGCCTGACCTCTTTCTGCATGGACACTCAGCTGCTCTTCTCTGAGGCAGCTTTGGTTGCTGCACCCGTGTGAAATCAGTCACAGGGGGCAGGAGCAGGAGGGGAGGTGTTTACAGGGGCAGGAATGAGTCCTCTCCTCTACCTGGACTGATGTCCACAGGAACTTAAGACTCCCACACTAACAGCTTCTGTTTCTGAGAATCTATCTGCTGTGGTTTTGGAGTTGGGGCTCCTAGCAGGCTGTATGCAAGCTGGGCAGCAAACCTTTGTACCTTTGCAAATTTCATCCCAGTACCTTCTGCCTGCTCTATTGCAACCTACAATAATAACCCATTAATCAAGTGTCACACTGCCTAATGCAGAGGAGTTCTTTTTTTTATTGCCTTCATTTATAATAATTTCGTTTATACTTTACAATGTTATTGATTTTGTGAAATGGCTCATTACATTTACACAAAGCTAAATCATTCAATTAGATGCTTTAAATTAAGTCATGTAAATTTCTTTCTAGATTTATTGCTGGATTGAATTGGAAATCAAACCCTAAGAAATTATTTTTTTAAATAGTTATTGGGAAGACATTCTTACTGATGTTATAGGCTAGCAAAAGGATATAAATTGCTCAACAAGGTGTTTTTTTTAAGTCTTAAAGCCTAGATTCCCTTCTGTAGACCACTGGGTGGCATAAGGAGTGGAAAGCTTGCTTGACTTCCTCTGCATGAACTTGAAAGGGGAAAAATCACCATCAGAGGGGATTTTTGTCAGTAAGCGGAAAAATGAAAACAAAAAACAGTATTCTGGAAAATGTTCCATCAGTCAGCCCATGGAAACTGAAATGCATGGAAACTGAAATGACAGGGAGGAAGGGATTGTGTCAGACCCAGCCCTCCCTATGCCTTCTGTGCTCTCCTGTGAAGCAGGGGTGAAACCTGGTCTGCTTATTTCAACTGGGAGAAATCAGTCACCCCAGTAAAAACCCCAGAAATATTGATGCTGCTGATGATGAAGTTCAGTGTTTTTAAACATGTTATGTATTTCCAGTTTTATCTTTCTGGGGGAGTGAGGAGAAATACAACTTGGAGGAAAACAACCACATCAGAGAGGAGTCTTCTGAAATGTTTAAGTGGGTCTGGAACACTGGTGTCATCTCTGATCTTCTGTAACACGGTGCTTCTGAACAAAGTCATCTTCTGTTTAGAAGCAGAGAAGACAAGATTCTACTCCCTAAACTCTCAATAATTAGAGTAGTAATTATTTAAATTCAAAAGTTATTTCCTTTGCTTCAAACTTGTCAAACCTTTTCCCAAAGGGAATTAATTTTAAAATTGTATTTGTCCTATTGTCTGTGAAAAAATCATGATGATAGAATTTGAAGATGAAGATGCTTATTTTGAACTACTTATTTGTAGTACTTTTTCTCCAGTAGCTTTTTCAAAACTATATACTTATTTGAAACCTGTGAATTTTACAATGTTCTTGAAGGAATTCCTTTTACACTGCCTGAAGAAAGCAGCAGGGTGCAAGTCCTTGCTTTGCATGTGTTCCCAGAGGTGTTTTCATTCTCTCTCCTTGGGAGGGACTCCCCCAGACCATCCCTGCCAGCTGCAAATGGTGGACAAAAGGAATCCTGGAAACGCAGAATTAAAACCAGTGGAGCAAACCAGCAGTTTCAATGGCAATAACATAGCAAGAGTAACTACAGATGGAAACTGGTTTTGGGATGAATGGTGGAGAACAGGGCTGTGTCCCAGATGCCAGTAGCAAGATCCATTTTCCATGGTACCAGGCAGTGCCATGGCCCAGCCATAGAAGCCCAGTGGTGGAGATCTGGGCCATTATTGCCTGGGTGTCAGGATTTAATGCACTGGCACCTCCTACTCATTTTCTACCCTGCTAGCCCCACAAAATATGCATTTTGTTTACACTCTAGTGTCATCCTGACTGTTTATTTTTTCTGGCTCACGTCTTTTTTTTTTTTCTTTCTGTGATTTCTTCAGTTGTCTTTATCTTTTTTTGAAGCTAGCTGCAGTGCAGTTTTGACAATTTGCCTTTTTATTCCCTTTGGAACAGTTTGTCTTGCTGATCTTCCCTTGCTTCTCTTTGTCAAAGATGACAGGCTTACCATCTTTAATTTTTTTTGAATAATTAAAAGCCTTGAGTCTTTGGTTACCCTCTGCTGGACTGTCAGGATTTGTAGCTTAAAAATAATAATTAGGTACTCTGAGCTCTTCAAAGTATTCCAAAGATTTCCTCTCTCTAGCAATAAAAGTAGCTCTTTGTGTTAGATGGAAATCTTATTCATCACAAGAAATGGTATTTTGTGAGAACAGGTAGTTTCTAGGGGATATTTTTACTCTTTTATACATACTAACTGCACCCTTTTTCACTTTGCCTTGGTTTTTTTCTTGCTACCAATGTTTCTTATCATGTGGGTACTGAAGAATTACCTCTCTTCATTTCATTGCCTTATGTTATAAATTATCATTATTTATTTTTACTGTTCTGTGTTTATTCAAATATTACCTGGGTGCTGTGGAAAAATGTTTTCTCTTGTTTTAACCTTTCTCTTTTTGTGTGTGTCTCTCCTGCCTAATCCTTTGCAAACCTTTTCACCGTGTCACCTTAGTTAAATTTCTAATCACATTTCTACATTTAAAAAAAGATACTTTTTTCCTTTTTTTTTTTTTTTTTTTTTTTAATGATGCTAAAGACTGTCCCCTTCGGTGCTCGTCTTCACAGTGTGATGTCCCATCACCAGTGCTTGACCCATTTCTGCTGCCTGTGGTGCAGTTCTTTTCTGCCTGTCAGCTACAAGCACAAAAGACCTTAATCTTGAAACAAGTCCTGCATCCTTGTCCTCTCCTCTTGTCAAATCAACTTTGGGACACTCATATTAATGCCCTTGCTAGGACAGAGTCTCTTGGCTGAGGGATCAGCTGAAGAAACATGGATGGCCTCCTCTTCTGCTTCTTTGTTCTGGATGAAAATGGAACTACCTCAACCTCCCCCATCCCAGTGCCACCTGTGGCATTGCCAAGGACTCTTCTGGGTACTTCTGAGGACTCAACATGGGTGAGTTGGCACTGCTTGGCCATGATCTGACCTTCCTGGACAAGACGAAAACAGAATAAGGGGAGTCACTGGCTGGAAATGGTTTATGAAACCCATCTGAGTTCAAGTTGTCAGGATGCCAAACCAAGGGAACTGGATAAAGGGAGTATGCACAGAAGGATAGAGATCAAAATCACTTGTTTGTTTTTGTTCATTATTAGCTCAATTTGTGCATACTGTCTGGTTCAAGCAAGCATCTTCTACTTTTATCCAATATTGAAGGGAAAGGATAAAAGCTCTTTGGATTATTTTTCAGTATTTCTCAGAAGGTTTTGATTTATTTCAAACACAAAATCTCTAATATTAATTAGATTAGAAGTCTTTCACATAGGAGCAATGCATCATGCTGCATTGCTCCTATGGAGCTGGTCCTTTTCATACTTCTTGGTAATCACTGTTCTGCTATATATAAAGTAAATATTGGTGGATTTAGAGCTTTTAATCTGGATCTCCCAAGACCCATCTTGAGAGTCTTTACCATCTAGACAGTTAGCATCTTTTCTCTCTGTGCCTCCCACTGAATTTGGAAGTACTTATGCCAAAAGCAGTGGTTGAAAATCATGAAACATCTACTCAAAATAATGTCGGGACAGTGATCAGGTGGGAGATGGCAGTGGGCAGCCTGACTGAACTGCCCACTGAGAGGAACACTGCAGACCTTTCATTTCCCAGATGAGCTCAGAGCAGTCCAAGGAATTTGCAGTGGGTGGAATCCTGCTTTCCCCCGTCTTTCAACTTGCTCTTTCCTTTTCTATGCGATTTAAAAGGAGATTTTTTACACTATGTAGTACATAATTTTTTCTTAACAAAAGAAAAATCTATGGTGAATAGCTTGCTCAGAGGTAGAGAAGAATGAAAAACATTTATGTAGCAAATAAATCACATACCAAATAAGTAGTTATGGAACACTGTGTTTCATTTGCCTGTGGGGTATTAATGCCAGTCCTAGGGAACAGAACAGAAAGAATAAAACTGAGTTAAATAAAACCAAAGTGTTTAGTCTTACAAACTCACCAGCAGCCATCAGAGCCAAGCATTAATTCCTTTCCTGCTGGCAGCAGGAAGGTGGGTGAGACAATACCAGAAAAGGTATTGAGGTGGGTGAGACAATTTGTCAGTTGCACAAATTAAGTCACTGTGGCAGAAACACAACACAAATAAATAGGAAGAACAATGCAAAGAAAAACAGACTGTTGTTGCTACATAAACCTTCTTCCAAGCTGGAAGGAAATGTAATGGCTTGGTGCACGTCATCCTGGAGCCTGACAAGCCCTTTCAGAATAGAAAAAAGTGTAAGATGCCAGGGGAGTTCTGGCTGCACATTCTGATAGCAGAGGAATTTCCTTTTCAGCAGCCTGAGAAATAGAGTAAGTCAGATGTGCTGAGCTCTGGAAAGCTAGCACAAACCCTGGGCAGGACTAGGCTGAAAAAGAGGAAAGATGTGTGGTAAGAACACATAGATTTTAACTGACTTTTTTTTACTTAACTGCCATAATATTCCATGCCTAACTTCCAAGACCTCTTTTCACAAAGGAAAAAGAAATAAATCACATTGTGATTACAATTGTGATTGTTTGGATGTGTATTCTGCCTTCATAGCTAAGATTGCACATGGGCTTATGGGTGCTGCAGTGCCTGATCCTGTGTGCTCTTGTCTCTACTCTCCAGATGAGCAGCTTGCCTTGATGGGGCTGAGCTGCACATGGCTGGGCCAAAACTAAAACTTTTCATCTCACACATTTTTCCTCCCATCTACAGCAAACTCTAGGCAACGTTGGAGTGATCACAGATAACTTTTACTGCATGAATCCTTAATGTGGTGCTACATTAAGGCCAGAATAGGTGTAAGTAAGATCTGAAAATATGGATAAGATTGGCAAAGTGAGTGGCTTAGTTTGGAACGAGCCAGGCCAGTGGCTGTGTCCTTAAGCAGCACTTTCCTGCCAGTTGATTTCCACTTGGTGTGTAAAAGTTTCTCCGGCTGATGATCCCATTGTCTCATTGCCAACTTCTGCTGAACTTGAACAAGGGGCATGTCAAAAATGTTGATTTCTAGTGTGAGCTCACACTGTGAGCCAAAATAAGAGTGCAGATATCCCCTTTTGTCTTGACTGAATTCATAGTGTAGCAGTGCTTGCTGTGAGGTGCTGGAGGTGATCACGCTTTTTTTGAATACGATTAAGTTTATCATCTTCTTTCTGCTTTGCTGTCATCACTGAAGACCCTATCCACTGAGCACACAGCCCTGAAGACCACGAGGTCATAAGGTCTTCCAAGATGAAAAAGGTCATCATTTTATAATGCCAGTTGGTAGCTGACATCCAAAGTTGATATTTATAGCCAAGCTTTCTTACAAAGTGTTCTTGTCCTACAGGTCTAGTTGAAGACAATAAAAGCTCTGGCTTTGAGGATTCCACACGTTAACAAATTAAATTGTTCAGGCCATTAATTTTCCTGGAAGGCAGGCAAATAATTTTTCCAGAAGTGCAGAGGAAGATTTAATTCTCATCCACTTAACAGTTATTTCTGGAGAAAGTTTTTCATCCCATCTGCAGGAAAAGGATGTTGCTGGCATCCCAAATGCATCAAGAATGTAAGCTCCAAAATAAGAGAAAGGCACCTAAGGATGGTTTTTTTTGATGTGAAACTTAATGCTTCAGGAATTGAGAAATAAAGATGCTTGGTATTACAGAGACTCATCTCTTAATGAGCTTTTGAGAATACTGTAGTCTTACGCTTGCAATCTAATGGTTTCGTAGTTATTACATTTGCTTTTAAGTTCACCTTGGAAAAAAGAGAGGACAGCTGCAGAGGCTGATGAATGAGGGACTTGTACAAGCTCCACAGGGGGCTTTGAGAAGTTGAAAAAGGAAAACAGGGATGGATATCTCATAAAGCATTTATTTTCCAGACAAGAATTAAGAATTTACTTCAGTACTTTCAGTCAGCTACATGCTTATGGAACACATTCTTTAGCCATTATTAGCTTGGGCAGGTGTTTGATTTGCCAGTCCAAATCCTTTGACAGCAAATATTATTCTAATGAATGCTTTGTTTGGATTTTTAATTCTTTTTCATAATTCACTATGTTAGCTTGACTCTCTTGCCATCAAAGATATTAATGGAGTTAATTTAACTATAATTTGCCTTGTTTAAGGAAGAGTCCTTTTTTAACTAGTCATACAGTAAACAAGTAAATAAGCATTTAATTTGTAAGCTGCCTATTTTCATCGAATTTATCTCATTTGAAAGTGAAGATTTATTAGCTGCTCTCATGTATGACTGGATAGAAAGAACATGTTTAACAATATTCATTGATGTTACAAATAGGTTGTCACTCGACTGCATGTATTTAAAATGCAGACTTGAATTTTACATATGAAAACTGAAACAAATCTATTAAAAATGCCTTTTGCTAGATACAGATATTCTAAGTTTATATTGGTTGTTAGTGATGTATGGAAAAACAGGGACTTCATCAATTGAGTACAGAAGGAATAATTCTATAAATCAAATATTTATATCTATGTGTATATATTCCTTCATATGTATTATAAAGGCATCTAGAATTCAGAAATTAACAAATAATTTTGAGTAATTAATTATTCATCTTGTACCAGCATACAGAAGATAATGATATAATATTCACTTCATAATTTTTTCAATAATTTTTCATAAGCTGTCATGACAAATTTCAGAAAAAGAATCCAAGTGCTTTCGTATATATTTGAATTAAACAGTGGAATATATTAACCTAGATGTGGGTAGAAAATCAATAACTATGACATGCTGGTAAAAAAGTTACCTTCTTTCTGTTCATAGAAATTAATGACAAATTTCAACAGCAAGCAAATCTGTAATAATAGAAGTTCAGTTAAGCTTGTTCTTAGCTTAATCTTTCCCTTAATAAGTGCTTTTGGGTTAGTAATTGCTAATTATAAAATTAATTACAATGCATTGTCTGATATTTAAATGATCATGATATACTGCATTAAAAAAAAGGCATGAGAAAATATGTTCTTGATGCTACATTGCACTTTTGCATATTAAAAAAAATAATTAAAAAATTAATCTCTCAGAAGCTACAAAAGGCTTGGCTAAAACTTGTACTAATATGCTGGAACAAAAAAAGAGGCTTTCCTTGCCATTTTGTGACAGCTCCAGGAACAAATTTGTGAAGAATACAGACAGGACCACTGGGATTTCCTTCCTCTCACATTAGGTTTGCAATAAGCTCTGCCAAGAATCTTGTTTGTTAAATACGAATGACAAATCCAGGCTTCTGATCAACAGTTTGTTGGTGATTAGCAAATTTAGAGCCTGAGCCTGCAGGAAGTGAGTGATTCTTCTCATATCAGGATATGACTTTATTTGGCTAGTTGCTAGTCCAGATCTCAAGTTACATCACTAGAGTATGGTGGTACATCTGTCCCATGTGAGAATAAGAAAGGATTTATAGAGAAGAAATGGAAAAAAAAAAAAAAAAAAAAGAAAAGCATGTGTGACTATATTCCTCCTTAACATTCCTAACCACCTAACCACAATGCAAAAGCAACCTCCAAACTAACTGTCCAAGTATTATCCATGAGATCCAGGTACTGTGCAGTGGGTTATAATAAGAGATTTTTAGAGCTGATTCACCAGTAAAATTCTTTATTGGAGGTTTGGATTTCATTGAAACTGGTCTACACTATCAACTCATTTCTGGAATGGGCCTTGCTTTAACTTGTGGACAGAGTATAAGGGGGAATCTCTTGGCTCTAGAGAAGGAAAGACAATGATATTCTGTCAGAATTACCAAAAGTGTGTAATGGAGTGGGAGATGTGAATGGTAGCTCAAATCTTCTGGTTTTCTCCTTTTTCTTTAGAAGAAGGTTTTTGCAGCTAGCTCATTCTTACCTCTTTGAAGAATGTGTGTGCATATGTGCCTGAAACTGGACAATCAAGCAATATTCCTTAGTTTTCAGCCAGTGTGAAGCAGTTCATAATTAGTTTTCTGCAGTTATTGCTGTGAATTTCCACAACTCTTAGCTAAGTAATCATCAAAATGTGATGTTTAGCATTTGCTTGTCAGCCTAGTTCTCTGCTATTTATTTATCTTACTAATACATATAAAAGGTGATCTCATGGTGCTTGGCATGAGAATGGGTTTCACTTGGTGCAGTTGGGTGGTCAAGGTGCAGGTTTTCACAGAACTATCCGAAACAAGATTCCCAGGGAGCTGCAATAAGTGCAGTTCCCATGAATCTGAAATCATAAATGGCAGTCTGTCTTTCCTGGGGGCATTTTAGGAATAGTTAGCATGTGAACACCCATGAAAACTGCAGTGGTCTGAAAAGAATTCTGAATTGTACTCAGCATTACTGAAACTGAAAGGCGGCGAAGAGGTGTAGAAATGAATGGGCTCCTGGAGGCTTTTTGGTAGATTATGGGGGGAGGATGTGTTATAATAAAAGGTAATAAGAGCTTTCCTGCCTCCAATAGACTCTACCTTCAACTAACCTACAGCTATCAGGAGTCAGTAATCCATGTTGGATAAAGAGACTTTGAGGAGCAATTTTATTCTATTGGAATGCGCCAGTTTGCACAATGGATTTGCTCGCTTTTTGCAGGCAGCCTTCCAGAGAGACAATATTTCTGAAGCTCCACAAAGTGCTTTTTCTGTTTTCATTCTGCAGTTCTTTAATTGGATGAATGGGCTGCAGGGGCCTAGAAGTTGGACTGAGTGAAATTTGCAGTCTTTGAAAAATCAGCCAAAGAAAACATGTCAAGCAGTTTCACATGACACTGGGATAAAATGAACATAAAAGGGAAGCTTATTTAAAGAATAGTGCATTCATGTTTTAGTGGTGTTCACTTCAGGCCAGGACGTTTTACATGAGACTTTTTCCCTCTGGGGAAAGTAAAGTGCTCCAAGTTGAAGAATCCTTTTCATGAGAGGTTGAAGGAGGAAGGGTTGGGAATGCAACAAGAGCGGTGTGCTGAACGCAGAATTGGGATATAATGCCATATGGCTAATGAACATTGTGTACTTCCATTGTGTTCCCTTAGGGGGAATCCTGGTTTTAAATGATAAGTATGTAGATGGAGACCCTCTTAATCAAGGGAAGTGGTGCAGTTAAACATCACTCTACTCACTGAATAAGAAAAGGAATACAACGATGAGTATAGGCAGTGTATTTCAAATAAAGTGCAGAGTCTCCTTTTTCCATCGTGTTTAGTAACACTGATTTATGCACAGAATAGAAGATGGAAGATGTGCTATTTCTTACTTGGAGTGTAGAGTTTGTTTTATTGCACTCTATAAAGAATTTTGACTTCTGATGGGTTGGTACTTCAGAATCTTTTTCCTTTTGTGCAATCTCCCTATTCAGCAATGACAGGCAAAGTCACGCAGAGTCTTTTTGAAAGGGTCAAGAGAAAGAAGTCCTTCAAGAAGTATTGATTTGCAAGTGTTTTTCTCTCAGATGTCACATGCTCCAGAACATCCATCCCTTAGGGGATGCTGCTGCAGTAGCCTCGGTGTTGCAGCCAGCATCTCCTGCTACTTCTGGGACTTCCTGGTACTTCAAGTACTGGATTAAAAAAAAATACTTGTAGAGACATGGTATCTTTTCTTTCCTTGTATCTACTGTCCCTTTTGGCACCCAGAACTTTTATCAAGAGAGTCAAGTTGAACTGATGACTCAGGATGCTGTTTTTCTGCAACTCCTTCTGACTATCCCTTCATTAGACTTTCCTGGAGAATATTTGCTCAATATAAAGAGAAATATCATGATTCTAACTATATGCATGTGTGTGTCCAAATATAGTACCATCATCTCCAAAGGTGACAACAGAATAATTACACACAGATTTAGTGAAGGAACTTGTGAGCAGCAATGTCATCCTCATAGGTGAGTGTAGTTGTGCCTCATGTGAGAAGAATTCTTTTCAATGCCTGAAAAAATTCAAATATAGGGTGAGAAAAAATCCTCATCTATGCACAGAAAATGATTGAAAACTCATGAGTGAGGTGTGGAGTGATTGCTTCAGGAGGGCCAGTTTGTAGGCTGAGACTTTAGTAAGATGCTGAATGTGGCTGCAAAAAGGAAGGGAGAAGATGATGTGTTGTCTGGGAACTTACAAGAGATCCATTCTGGAAAAATGGGAGACTCTGTGTGTAGCAAAGAGCTTCAGGGGATCAGAGTGGGAACAGGGATGAGAAAAAGGTCATGAAATACCTGACTATTGAAGGGTAAAATAGTTGAAAGCTGAAAAGCTAAAATCCATTTGCATGGGAAAGAGACCGAATAGAGGAATCAGCACAGCTACTGAGCTGTGCCATTGTGATGAGGAGCTGAGAATAAATGGCTGGTTGGGTTGCTCATAGGCCTTATGGCTTTGTAAGACTTCTTTGCCTTGAACAATGTTTTGCCCTAGTTTTGAATTAGGCAGAATCCACGTACAGCTGTACCAGAGCTGAGATTTGTGACATGTCTAGGAATAGCAACAATTGTAGGTCTGAGTCCAGTGATTTTGAGCTGTGGTTCAAGCTTCAAGTGCAGTGCAGATCACAGTTTAAAATACCTGACAGGTTTTGATTTGTCTTCTGTCACTGAAAGAGACAGCAAGTTAAATGGTCTGTAGTAAAAAGAGATTGAACAAATAATTTAAAAAAAAAAAAAAAGAAAAAAAAAGAAAAAGAATAAGAATGAATTTCTTTTTCTGCTTGGTTACTAGCAGTAGCTTTTGAGTATTTTCAAAAATTCATGTTTTGTAGCACTAAAAGTAACACTATCTATTCAAAAAGCTGTTCATATTTATGTTTACATATATATACATGCCTGTAGGTATGTCTGGCTTATGTGCAAACACCTGCACACATTTGGGTGTAAATAACCTTAGCTCAACAATTCTAAAGCATATGCAAAATATTTTGTAGTTTTCCCTCATTTTCTCACTCTTTAAGACAACTGAAAACAGAAAGCAGCCTTTTTATTTAAGTAATGGATTAATACACGTTAGAACAAAAACTATTGCATCTCTTAATCCTTTTCTGTACAGCAGCTCTTATCATATGTGGAAACCAACGTTTAGGGTTTGTGGCAGTTTCATCATTTGCATTCAAGAGCACATATGATCTGTCTCAGCCACAGAAAGGGGTTTGAGTTGGAGATGATTTCTCAGGGCTTGTAAACAAAGCATATATGACAGACAAATTAAACCTCATGTCTGTTTTATAGACTGGTGGGGATTTTTTTGTTATATTTGACTGAAGGCAGAATACTTGCTTCTTGTCTGCCTGCTTGGTTGTTTCTAGTTTCTGAAAGAAGCAGTTGTGTGGAGGGGATTTCTATCTGTTGGGCTTGAGGTTTTGGTCTTTGTTACCTCTGCCCCTTCCTTTCCCCCTTTTTTTCTATACAGGTTGCAATACTTGTTCTCTGAATCATGCTGGGACATATTTTGGGAATTCATGGGATTATCACCACGGCTACTGCTATCAGGCAGAACACATGCACGTTTTATTATCTCATCCAACAGGTTTTCATTTTCTATGCACATTGAGTCAGCATGCTGCCATTACTACTGGCAGAACTTGATAAATATTATAACAGTCTTTTCAGTGCTGCAGAAGCTCATTCTGTCATGATAATTCAAAATCTAAAAATTTGTTATGGTCCTAATTTTCTGTCTTTTCCTTTCTCTGATCTGCCCTTTAAAAATGGGCAGCATCCTGACCTTGAGCAGCCTGAAAGATGGTGTATATTGCTGGGCTAAGAATTGATTGAACTACTCAAATGAGTTGTTGGAGCCTCTGAAATGCAAGCAACCAGTGTCCCCTTTTGGAGACTGTGATCTTGGACAGTCAGTTTGGAAGACAGGCACATGAAATGTAGAAGAAACAAGTTACATTGGTTTTCTAACACCCTGAAGATGATCAGCCTGGTAGTTTAATAATCTACCCTTGGACTGGATTATAATTTCTTGCATATATACAGACTGTGTAGGACACAAATCTCTATTTTGAGTTGACTAGAACAATAAAATCTGGTGGAGTTTGTGAGAAAACACAAGAGATGAGCCAAGGTTTGTTCATCAGAGAAATTGTGTCCATGTGAAGTTGGCTGTAGGACAGTCTGTATGAGTCTTCATCTCCCACACAGTGTGACCCCAAACTGCTGCTGGGTACCAGTGGGCAGCACCAATTTACATCTTTTTCTCTTCACTTTGACTTTTCCCTGTTCTTCCCTTTGCCAGCAGGAAAAAAAAAAAAAAAAAAGAAAAGAAAAAGAAAAAAAAGAAAATCCAGGCTTTTTTTTTTCTGGCAGAATTTTGTCAGTCTGAATGCACATATCCCAGGTACAGCTGACTGCTCACAGATGAGCTTTCTGCATGTTCCTAACCCAGTTACCTCGCCTGCACACCCTAAGGCTTTCCAATGGGAATCAGCACCACAACGTCCAGAGAGTGAGAATGAGTTGTGCTCTGGCAGAATTACTTACCAAAAGGGTAATTTCCCTCCTTGGAGTCTGCCTCTGAGGTTGCCTTTGGAGACTTGTTGTATAGACCTGGTTCAGTATTTTAAATAGATGTTTCCTTCTAATGTATTTAGGAGAAATGATGTAACTCAGTGTGCAAATGAAAATTGCTTCTGTGATTATTAACTTCTCTACACATCTGACTTTTATCACTTTTATCTGACTTTTATGACTTCTCATCTTTGAACTCTTAATGTGATAAGTATGGTGGTTTTGTTTTGATGCCAGAATGCCTTTGTTTCTTTTTCCTGTTACAGTTACTTTTCTTTCTAGGTGACTCCTATCTCTGAGAGGGAATGGTCATATTTTTGTGACTTTCCTTTGGTGCTTGTTTCCTCTAAATATATTTTCATAACCACTTATACCACTCCCTTTTTTATCTATTTGGAGCGTGCAATCCTTTTTGGCATGGATTTTTTCTCTGTCTTATACGCCTGTCCCACGCCTCTCAGTCCATCAGGTGCCATTTTCAACTCTGCTGCCTTTTTTCAAAGTTAATCCACCATTCACCCTTTTTCCCCCCAACCCCTCAAATCTGGAACATACGCACAAAGATTCTGGAAATTCTGCATATTCTACTTATGAGAGGACAGAGTTCGTGTCTCTCCTTGACAAAACTTGAGGAAATTGTTCTGAAACCTTTTATCATGTTAGTGATAATAATTCTGTCTCTCTATATCAAAGGAAAAAAAAGAGCACTTAACTAGTCAAATCATCTTTTCACAATCAGAAACCAGCCCATCTGCAACAAAGTTCATTGGAGATCCTTCACAGTGTAGGGCAAAACACAAAAGCAATAATTTCATTGTATTAGAAACGAAGCATTTGGGTAGAAATTAACTCTAGCAGGAGGAATGAGGAAGATAGGGAAGAGAAGCTGTGCCCATAATTCAAGGGCATTGTGACAATAAGCTGAGAAATCTATTTTCTAATTAAGCAGAATATTTAAAAAAGTAAATAAAATGTACTTCCCTCTACAGCACCTATCTGTGATGGCTTAAATAATGACAGCACCACGAGAACAAGCCTTTACTGTCCCTGATCATCCATTTTGTGGGTTTATAATACCAAGACCCAAATCCTACCTCTGCCTTCAGGCACTCTAATTGACACTTCCCCAGCATGCACACGTTCACCCTGGGCTTTTCTGCAAGGTAGGCCTGGAAATGAAATGCACTGTTTTGAAGACCTAATTTTTAGCTTGCTGTCCCCTGTGCTGAGAGTGTTGGTCTTGAATGTATAAGAAGAATTATTCTGTTGTGGGGCAGTCAGCAAGTCCCAAGTGTTCCCCTCAGCTGGTTGGAAGAGGTTGAAGCTCTCTGCCCAGCATACACCTAGGAGTGTGCAGAGAATCTGTTACTCTCCATAACCCTCTAGGTAGTGAAGAAGCTGAATTTTTTCTTTTCCAGCTGTGCCCTTCTCTGTTTATATTTTTGCTTTTATGAGCCTCGTCATAGGTCTTTGAATATGGGATGTTGTTTGCTAAGAAACCACTCTATTATTCCAGGAGCATATGTTCACGACAAGTATAAGTCATGAACATTTGAATAGTCTCCATCTGGCATGAATTAACATAGTATCATAATAAATGAGAAGTGTTAATACTAAGAAGCTTGTCTGGGAATTCTAGATTATACCAATATTTATAGTTTTATATATATGGAATTTGGTTTTGGTTTTGCTTTGAAAGGCATAGATAAAAGTATGATTCCAGGAGTGTAATTCTTGAAATAACTTGATTATAAAGTACAGTCTCTGTGAAATCCCCAGGTGCTTTTTAGCTCATAAAAATACTTCTAAGGAAAATAATAAATGAAAAAATAGAATATATTACTGTATGCTGTAGTGAAGACAACAGTGCATGGATGCAACTCAGCATTATTTGTTAACATATGTACTTTAAACCCTTCAATGCCCCTTGAGTATATAACATACATCTAGCATCCATATGGCCATATGGAGACACTGCACTCATTTAAATAACAAGTGCACAGTAAAATTATCTTGGCCCCAGAGTGCATGTTGTTGTAACAGGGAGTTACTCTTACTTCCTAAATTAGACAAAGAAAAAAAAAGATCTTTTTTTTTTTCCTCCTGAACCTTAAGCCTAAACTATTCACTAAGAGAAATTTTGAGAGCATGTGAACTCAGCATAACATAAGAGACACTGGGCTTTACTCACTGCTGCATATTCTGTAGGATAGGTAAATATATATTAAAATATCAACGTTCCCGCTACAACTTTGTCTGTTGTTAATATATGTGGTGTTTACCACTGCATATCTGCAGTCTCAGATCAGTTTTCAGTTTGTTTTGATAATTGTGCAGTATTTTTGAACACAAGGAAAAGATACACAGCACAACACCATTATGGAGGCTGTACGTTTTGTTGTGGTCTTTGCTGATACTTTTGTATTTAAAAACATAGCACACTGTGTCACACTTGAGTTAGACATGGGTTTTGTTCTAGCAAGCTCTCCTTGTTATGTTACATTTGAAGTGGAATTTTCTCTGCTACTGAGACTGCATACGTCCTTGTGCCATGCATGCACCTTCCTTACTGCCTGAAGTGGACTAATTTGCAGTTATAACTGTATCTTTGGTAAAAATGTAAAAGAAAGTGAAATGGCAACATTGTAAGGTAAAAGCCTTATGATGTTGAAGGTAAAACGGATCAGAAAAGTATATTGAGATAAGCTGTGCCCTGTGGAGCATTTATGAATTGTAAAAGTGTTGGGTAGCACTTCTGAAAGTGCCAGTAAGATACAAGCCAAAACGCAGAACACAGTTTCACTCTGTGACTGGTGAAGTTTCCCCAAAAGGGTGATGAGCAAACCAAAAGGAATCTTTAGTCCCAAAGGACCAGAATGGATGTCAGGTTGAGGGAGGAAATTGCTCTGCTTTTGTTTAATGATTCTTACTCAGTTCTGCTTTACAACACTTGATAATATCCCAGCTGAAGTGTAACATACGTTGTTGTGGCTGTCCTGCTGCTGAAAAGCAACCCAGTGAGTTACTAAATTGTTGAATTTGAGTGTCTGCAATTGAGAGCAAATTACACCTCTCTATAGCACATTGTTCAAATGAGCATTCATTCTGTAGAGTGTCATGTTGTCCAGCTGGTTAAAAAAAAAAAAAGGACAAAATATGTTAATTGATCCCCATAATACAATTTGGAAATTCTGTGTAAGTACATGCAAATGGTTTATAGAGTGATTCTGTAGTTCAATAAGTGACTCAAGCTATTGACACGTTCTTTCATTCTCTGCTGCAGTGATTTTCCCACAGTACTCCATGTTGTAATTCCATGTGAGGAGATACTCCTGCACGGATAACATCCCTTTGGGTTCCTTTGCACTTGGAAAAGTTATTCTCTGTAATGACTTTCATTCTGATAAAAATCAGAAAGATTGCTGGCATGAGGAGCCATGGATTTTCTAAGAATTTTTAGCAACTCATGTATTTTGGCTGACCCTCCTGTGCCAGCCTATGGAAGAGGAGCAGGTTTTTCTCTTCCTCTAGACATGAGTTCTGACACAGTGTTAGAGTCAGTAGTAGGAAAGGGGCAGAGTCTGGCAAATTGTGTAATTCAAGTCCCATTTTTAATAAAGGTCCTTGGATTTGGCTGTGTGGAAGAGGCAGATGAGTAGTGAGATAGCAGCCTCGGCTGGCTGCCACCCTCAAGTAACATCCAGCCTCCTTGTTTAGGGTGTCTGGGCTTCATTTTCACTGACACTCGAAGTATTTTTAGGAGTGATGTCAGTTTGTTGGCTGCACAGCATTGTTTGGCTTGCTGAAATGCTACCCAGAAGCTCTTACTGCTTTTGAGAAGGGCACTTTCTTCTTTGTGGAACATCATTATTCTGCATGGTAATGATAGTTTTGAAGGGCAGATCAGGTAGTCAAATAAATGTGTGGTTGGTGCTTTCTGATTGTTTCCAAAATGGGCAGGCCAATTTCTGCTGAAGGAGAGTGAGGCTGAAGTGTGCCAAAAATCATTCTGATTTACTAGAGAAATTCCAATAGCTGGAAGCAAGGCCAGGGCAGCCGTGCAAATACGTGCAGCAAAAACGAGTGTGTAACAATCCCAGTGTGGTCATCTGATCTTTGGACTTGTGTGCAGCCCACACAACAGAGACACAGTGAGAAGAAGCAAAAGTGGCTCTGCGTTGTGACCCAAAAATGTAAGCATAGAAGGCATAAATAATTGTGTTTGTGAAGTGGATGCTGCTTTGTAGGAATGTGTGCAGTGTTTAGTGACACCAGACAGCAAACACTTTCACTTTCCATTTATAACACTAAGACATGGCAGAGATTTTAAATAAGGATGATTCTACTTTTGAAATTGTGTGGACTGAGAACACTGTGTTACAAAAAAAGCCCCCTACTCAAATATCTGCAAGGCTCTTTAAACCATGTCTGAACAACTGAGAAACCAGTTTGGGTTTCTGAGGGAATGACTTTCCTAAGTCACTAAAGCAATATGCAAAATTCCATTTGTAATTATTGAACACGGTCAAAGAGTGAGGAATAATAAGAGGAAAACGCATGGAAAGTTGTTGCTCTCTGACAGTGTATAATGAGCATGTCAGGTAATACAGCTGTTCTGTATGGCAAAGTACAATCTTTCATCCTGTGTCAAAAAGCTTCTCTAAAGTGCTTTTCATATTAAAAGTGTCAGATAGATATCAAGTTTTTCTCAATTTTATGAGGCAGAAAGTGAAGAATGACTTAGTGATTTGCCAAGATCACTAAGAAATCAAAACCAGAATGAGGAGCTCAGTTCTTTCAGTCCCTTCCTTTACTCTCATGACATTTTAGGAGTTTTTATTTTTAAATAGTTTTAGAAATGTAGGAATGATACATTTAGAGACGCTAGGTATTACATCCAAGCCAGTGGGGTTAATTCATTTCAGCATGTGCCTGTCATTTTGTGCCACTGAATGCTAAGCCCTCATTTTACAATTCATCTAAATGGATTTGTTCCCAGCAATTCTATTTTATAAAAAGTTCTGAGCTCTCAGCAGTATTCTTGACAAGACACAAAATGAAACCAAGATATTTTGGGTTTTACTGTGAAAACTGAAAAAGACTGTGGTTGTGTTGTCTCAGAGCAGTGCTAGTGTGAGATTTCTCTTCCCTTTTTTTTGGTTTTTTGTTTGTTTGTTTGTTTTCTTTTTTGATAAGAAAACATGGAGCATGGTGATGGTGGGTTGTTGTGGCTAAAGATGGAAGTTCTATCTAATCTTCAATCATACCAAAAATACTGTTGAACATGAGGCAGTGTTTTTCAGTGCAAATGAGATCATCTTCATGTCTGACACAGAACTGGGAACTCTGAGGTGAGGCTGGGAGACACAGTTCAGAACCTGGCTACTAAAATTTGCTCTTGCAGAGTTTAAGGTTTCCTGCAGAGTTTCTTTCCTTCTTACAGCCCTTTAATTTTAAGCACATGCTCACATATATCTGTTTTTCTTCATCCCGTGGAGGCTGGAAATTTTAACTGGTCTTATTAATCAACTGCTAAAAGATAAAAGCAGTTTGTACTTTACAACAGTAAGGGATATGACCAAGGGAATTAATGCTGACCTTGTTCCTCTTGACAGTTGTTCCCAACCTGTATTTAAATGAAGTTCACTTCTTTTGTTTCATTTCCCTAGAAGTGCTTCTGTGCCTGAAATAATGAATTGTGCAAACAGCAATTTTAACCTAGGGCTTGAAGCATGAAGTTTCATGACACCTTGGAGTTCATCTAACAGCTTGCTGCTTCCTACTGGGCTTCCTCTCACTCATCCTGTAGTCCAGGCACTCCTCCTGCTCCTCCTCTGCCAGCTCCAATACTTGTCACTTTTTTTTTTTTTTTTTTTTTTTTTGGTTCCTCCTGAATTTTTATTTTGCTGACAAAAAACTGAACCACTTCCCTGAGAGGTGAGAGGAGCACATAGCTGTTGCAGGAGAAGCTGGGAACAGCAGGACTGCCCCTTTTGACATCAGAAAACCCTTTGATCTTCTCACATGTCTCACAGTGTCCACCACAAAGTGTATTTTGGCAAATTTTGAAAGCTGCTGCCAGTGGCAGTCCTGCTGTCTCCTGACCCAGGCAGGTCGTTCCTTCCTGTGTGCCACTTCTGAAGGCCCTGGTATGGTCCCTTCTGAGCTGAAAATAGGAAGTGCTGTGTTTTAAATAATGAGTTTTTTAAAAAAAGCCACACAGCACAGTAATTTTGCTGGAGCAGTTGTCCTACCTATTTTGCTAGAAGACTCAAAGTTACTGCAGTGTCACAGCTCCTGCCTGTACTTGGGGTTTCTGCTGATGGGGAGGCAGTTTCATGAGATGTTTTTCATTGCTACCACCTTGGCTCTGCTGATGAAGATGTTTGTGGAACTAGTCTGGGATAGCAAAGCAAAAAGGTGGCACTTTTTAAACTTCTGAGACAAATCTGACATTTTTTGACCCAGTCAGTTCCAGTTGACTGCCAGAACTGTGAGAAGCAGTGAGCTACAGCCTAGAAACAAGAAATTCTTAATCAGCTTTGTAACAAGAAAATAATTAATCAAACTACAGGCTAAGCTAAAGTAAATTGACCCATTATTATTTGAAACAGACCTGATGGAATCAACTGAAAGTTAGTGTATTCTGCTCTGTTATAAAAATCAAGATCTGCATTTTTGATGTACCCTGCCATACTCTCCTCCACCTAAGCAGAAAATTCCCAATTACTCCCAAAACTATTGCCTGCCCACAGAGCACGTTTACTGCTTTTATGATTTCCTGGCTAGTTCTACCCAGTTTCTTGATCATATCAGTGTAAGACATAATTGATGCTTTGGAAGCTTTGGAGTAAATTAGAAGATTGTAGTATTTGACTCCTTTCTAGTTTCTTAGTATTTCTTTTATCCAGCGGTTGGACCCTCAATCCATTTACACAGCTCTTTGCTGCCAGGATGTCTTTGCAGAAGTTGTTGGGAGCTCTTTGTGCCATCCTGGTGCCCGTGGCTTCCCCTTTTCCTGCAGTGGTAGTAATGTTGTTACTAACTGGCAGCCAAATCAGCTGATGTTGGCAGAAAACTGTTTGCAAACTTGACTAAATGGGACTTCACAAACTAGATTGAATCAGGTTACATTGCAACCTAATTCTGTTTTGCATTGTAGTTGTCCTGTAGTGCTACTGAGACACAGTGCATTACTGTGTTAATGCATTATCCTATTAGGGCTTCTGAATATATCTCTTAATCTTATAAAAACTGGGCAACAGCTTGATGGAGTGCAGATTCTGCAGTTGCTATTGATTCTAAAAACATTTAACTGGCTTTTTTCAATTCAAGAGGGTTAATTTAATTTATTCTATTTATCTTATATATTTAATTCAGAAAATGAAACTATTTGTACTAAGGCTCTTTGAATAATTCTAGATCTGAGTGGTTTTATCATAAGTTAAAGTTTTTCAATTTTGACCAGTGCATATTTTATAATGTTACAGCTGTTTGGTATAAATCTGCTCTTGAGCCTTAAATTTTCATTAGCTAACTTTCATTTTTCAGTATTCCCTTATTTTGTCCTTTCTCTTTTCCTAGTAACAACTTTTGGTGCTGGTATGAAAATGCCCTTTTTTCTATGACGCTTATATGTTTGCTCTGGATTTCTTTGTCAATTGCAGAAGGTCTGCCCAGTAATCTTCCCTCTACCTGGTTCTGTTCGGAATGTTTGGTGATCACAGTGACAAGTGATCTCCAATAAAAACATAAGGCGATTTCAGACTTTAAGCAAGTTTGTTTTAATGATTTGCACATCTGCACAGCTTTGGATGTATTGCTTGTGCTACTCTGTCTTTATACACCTACGTTATAAATGAAATGAATCTGTATTTGTAGATCCTTATTTGATATATTGTAATTTCCTTTGCCAAATAGGGAAGATGGGCTGTATAATCCCTGCTTGCAAGATGTGGTTTTTATTAGTTGGGACTGGATACATACAAAGCATTCCTGCCTCCTTGGTTATCTGTCCCTGCCTAGAGTCATGATGCATGCTGGGTGTGTTTTCCCAGAGAAGACCAAGACCTTCTTCCCTCCCAAGTTGGTCACAGAATTCCACTGTGCATGGTGCAAAGAGTTTGTGTAGGAACTGGTTTTGATATTTAGGGAAAAAATATTTGAGTTGTCAATAGAGATGTAATGAGCCCACCTGAAGACTTAAATGCTCAGACTGCTTACTTTATCAGTCAGGCTTGTAACTGCCAGGAAAAATGTTTCTTTCAGCTATATTTATGTAGAGCATCCAGGATGTCAGTTAGCTAAATCACAGTCATGTATTCTCTAGAGAGATTTAGGTCTTGTTTCTAGTTAAATGATACAGCAGGTGGTAATTCAGAATTTCAGATCAGATGTTAACTACATCAGAAGTTTTCGTCCATCTCTCTCTCTCCCCATTTTTGTGCATGTTTTTGGATGAGGCGGACGTGGGAAACAAAAGCAGTGTTTGATGACACTTTGATAGCTACAGTAAAGAGATTTTACCAGGGGAAAAAAGAAGGAAATGCAAATCATATTTTCTTAGCAGATTTTTTTGTTTGTTTGTTTTCTGAGTTTGAAGAACTGGCTCAATAACTTGTTTTTAAAAATAAATACACTGTGAAATCTAAAGTGAAAAATTTGAAAAACACTAAGGTATATGTATAAAATATTTTGAAATTAATTTAGGTTTTTGTTCTGAATTTTACAGAGAAACAGCAAATTGAATTTTTTGTCTTCTTCACTGATACTACTTTCTCATTTCAAGTGTATAGCTATGTAACTTACCTCAGATTTTCTGAAGTCACCATTACTTTTTGAATGTAGACATTTTTAATTTCACTCTACAGCACTAAAATCTGAAGAGTTCAGATGTTTGAAATCTTCATGGTTATTCAGAACTTATGAGTGCAGCTTTATTGGGAATGTTTTCATGCTTTAATAGGTCATTAATCAATTAAAAAATGAATCATAACCAAATCAAAGTATTTATTAATCAATGTTTTATATGACAACTATATGTATTTGTTGTTGCTGTTGCATAATAAGACAGATTTTGTCCTTGTTTCAGATTTTTATACTTCTCAAGTATTTTCAATGGAGTAAAGGAAAGATAAATGTTTCTGGGCTGCATTACCTCCTAGAATAGAATTTCTTCTCTGATCATCACCTAAAAATCTTTTTTATCTATGTCTGTGTCCTTTAGTGGGTTACTCTGCTATATAGAAATTGGTTTTATTTCATGTAGGCAAGAGTAGCCAATGAGGATACAGTGAAATAAGAAACTGGAGTCTTGGTAGTTGGAAAAAGAGGAAAAAAAAAAAAGGCAGAAAATTGAACATACTTATTTCAAAACTTTTAGACCAGTTTTGTCTCTGCTGCACCTGTACACTGAGTGTGAACCCCAAGAAACAAAACAACACTTTGTTTCAAAAGAACGAGGCTAAGGGGTATGCTCATTAGATGCAATGCATGCGTTCCTGGGGAAAAAAAATGAACTCACAAACTTTTTTTTTAGAGGTAGTGCATAACTTAAGGGTGTCCCTTGATGGCAGTAACTTTTGAACTGAAAATTTATATACATTCCACGTGCTTATTTTCCTCTGCAGTTCATGAATAAATGAACTGTAGTGCAAAACAGTATTATAGCTCCGTGTACTGCAGTTTTTTGTGGACTGTCAAGTAGATGCTTTATGCTATAACAGTGTGCTGTATAAGATGTCTTGGTCACCTGAATATGAATATTGATAAACCTCAAATGCTTTAGCAGTCAGCTTTGCATAATTTCCTCTTTACCAGATCTATTGAATTTTAGAAGGAGAAAGGAAAGTAAAAATAGTACTGCTGCCTGATT
The DNA here is from genome assembly GCF_003957555.1 of Calypte anna. Classification (NCBI taxonomy): domain Eukaryota; kingdom Metazoa; phylum Chordata; class Aves; order Apodiformes; family Trochilidae; genus Calypte; species Calypte anna. The sequence goes on from NC_044247.1 coordinate 8,337,929, forward strand.
TTGCATCTTTCTGTCTCCTTGATCCCTGTTGACATTACACTACTGGGGGTTATTTTCCATTAATATAATAGTAAGGCCTCCAGCTGGAATGTATGCTGCTCATCACAAACCTTTGAGCCCCAGCAGTTCAGCCAGTTTTCCAATCTGCTTCACTGTCTGCTTCTCTGGTTCATGCCTTGTCAGTTTGTCTACAAGGATATTATGGGAGACAGCACTGAAAGCCTTGCTATAGTCAGGCTGCACATCATCACTGCTCTCCCATCATCCACTGAGCACATCTGCCAGGGGAGGGCTATCAGATTCATTAATTTCCCACTTGTAAATCCCATGCTGACCACTCCTGGTCCATCATCATATTTTTATTTTATTATTTCCAGTCCCATGATGAAAGTGAGTCTTTACTGAAAATTTGAGACTAGAAAAAAAATAGTTTGCATTTTCTCCTAATGCCTTAGAAAATTCCTACTTCTCTTTATATAATGTCTACAAACTTAGGTCTGTGATTTTCAAAAGTATAGGTGAAAGAAAATGTAGTCATAAATCCTCAGCTTCTATTGTTATTTAAAAAAAAATAATCACATAAAAACTGCAAATACATGCATTTCTGATATCTGAAACAAATTGTCACAGTGAGTGTCTGGTTTCCTAAAAATAGTTCACATGTAGCCCCCCTTAAAGTGTAGCATATTTCTGTTCTGACGTATCAGGGCTAAAGTAGCAGTGTTGGTTTGTTTTCATGTGGTGGAAAAGAATAGAAAAGCAGCACTTTTCCTTGTTCATAAAAGTTGTTATTTAAGTGTGTTAATTGGCCATATTCCCCCTATTTAATTATTAACAGCTTTGACAAGTTTTAGAAAAACTTTGTAGGATCTGTAACAGTAGCTGTTTCTGAGTTTTGCTAATTAATAGTGTCCAATGCATTAATTACTTATTTTCAAGCATGTTTAAAATGCCCCAAGGATTCTTGTTGAAAAGTGGGATAATTCATGCTGCCCAAAATTAATGTGAAATTGTTACAAGACTGAAGATAGCCAGAAGCAAGTTATTTGACAAGGCCTGCAAATCTCATGTACGTGCATTAAATTCAGTGCTTCCCTGTATTGCTTGGTGCTGCTGCCTTATTAATATAATTGTCTGTATTAAGGGAATCTGTATTCAGGGTGGGTTTTTTTCCCCTTTAGAAATTCTGATTAGTCAAGTATTTCATGAGTTTTGGTACTTCCATCAACTAAGTTCAAGTCAATTGCAGTCACATTGTCATTGAACTGGGACTGAGAAATTCATGAAAATGGTTTATTGGAGAAGATTGATTGGTAGAGATAAAATTGGCCAAAATGAAATTCCCACAAAGGCCACGTCATTTATCTGAAGCAGAAAACAGACTAAGAACATGCACAGAGATGCACTGGGGAGGCTGCCAGTGGTGAACTACAGAAAGGAAAAAAAAGGATTTGAATATTACAAGTGATTTGTGTGAGGGTACTTATAACCACAGTGAAGATCAAAGATTTTATTGGAGAGATTTCCATGGAAAATATTACAAAGATGGTTGTCAAACCTGAATGATGGCTTGAGTCAGCAATTGTTTTTTTGAAGCAATTGGACAGACACTGGTCAATAGATGCAAAGGGTGGCTTTCCTTCTCCAAAGGGTGTGTGTCCTGTCCCTCTCATATAGAAGGGGAAGGAGCTTTCTGTCATGCAGTGACAATAAGAAAGAGAAACAGAACCAGTGAGGAAAAATGTAGAGTTACAAAGGTTTTTGTTATCTGCAAATGAATTCATGCCTCTTGTTCTCCTTTCCCATTATATACAGGTTACTCTGAAAGGCTTTACCTTTTCCCCAAGGTGTGTTTGTGGGAGACAGTACTTGTTTTCCATAAATACAGTGATTTTCTAGTATCTTTGCTACCTTTCTTGTTTTTTTTAATTGGACACCTATTGATTATAAAGAGCTTTTTTAGTGAGTTTTTCTGCATTTAGTTTGGATATGAACCTGAGCACTACTCTCCTTTTTTATTAAACCTAGCTTCTTTTTCTCTTTATGCTGTTTTTTTTATCCTTGTAGAAAACCCAGTGTTCTTAAAAAACAAAAAATTTCAAATTTCCAACTAAATTGAAAACTGATGTTGATACTTTCAACTTCATTGTGTTTTGTGTAATAGTCCTGTCCACATACTTGGCATTTTTTAATTTACTTGTAGAAGTTGACCTATCTTTCCCTCTCTTTAGTGGGGCCATTGAAAACCAGCTAAGCTCTGTCTTGTCTTTGAATCTTACTAATTTTCTCTTAATTTCTGAAGCTGCTAGAATGTTGTTTGATACAAATGTTCTGTTTTGTCATGGCATATCCCAAAGTGAGGGGCCTGAGCAGGAACACAATGAGGCAGGGGCACTTTGACTTCACTGAACATGGAGCTGCTCTGTGTTCAGCAGTCAGCCCTGATCACAAAGCCTCTGTCCTAGTAATGAATAATTTATTTATCTTACTGTTAAAGGAATGGACAATGATGGTGAGATATCTTCCCCTAATTTAACATCGAACCATTTTACCATGATTTTTATAACCAGGTATGGGTGTCCCACATAATTTTAGCCATGACATTTATAGTTAATGAAAAATCATGAAGAAAAACCTTTTAGATTTGCTAATTTCTGAAAGAATCCTGAATGGTTATTGGGGGAAAAATTATAATGTGAGGGCTTGCACAAGAGGGCAAGAAAGCAAGTTATTGTAAGATGAGGTGCACCCTGCACTGACTCTTGCTATTCATCATTCTTAATCCTCAGATGGAATGGAGAATCTCAATGTTTATGTGTATACACTTATGTTTTCTTGCCTACTGTGTTACTGCAGTCAAGTTTTTTATTATTTAATTTTGAAGAAACCACATATATAAAACTAATAACTATCATATGTAGACAGTAGGAGTTAAATGACTATATACCTTAGCTATGCTATGGAAGGACCACTTTTCTGTTTTTATGTCACAGCTGCAGGTTTTTTCCTGTGACAGTCAAGCTGTATTACTGTGGTTGCACCTGGATAGATAATGAAGTGTTGCACTGAATCTGAATGTTGTCTGATGTTGACTTTGTTTGGAGTGCATTAAACACTGCGCTCTTGACTCCTAGCCTAGATTTCAGTGGCACTTAATGAAGTTGATGGATTCTGGAGAAAACTCTGCTATCATTCTTCTAAAAGTCCAATTAGTGATATTAGAAAATAGATTTTCATCTGTATTTCAACTGGCTTTAAACACTGTACTTAAGCAGGAGATGCCTATACCTGAAGATACATTAGGAATTTATTTGACTATGGATTTGTGTTCAAGTCAAGTATTTCATGAGTTTTGGTACTTCCATCAACTAAGTTAAAGTCAGACTTTACCAATAACTGCTGAAAGGCTGGACTGGTAGATGGTGCTTATTGCTCTGAAGCCTCAGTAATGCACAAAGAAATGATGCAGTGATCTATAGTTCCTATTTCCTCAATCACAGCTACTGAGCCAGAGGTGAAAAGGTCATGTTTTGAATCAGAACATGCATTCGAGGTCTTTTTTTTAACATGGAAAAAGCCCTCATTTTGGTTATAATATTTACATGCATAATATTATCTGCATCTGCAAACTTCTGTATATGTAAATGACTTGAGCTCTGTATCCACAGCTGTATTTTCAACACTGCTTCATACTGGCAAACCCAGTTACATAGAAGTGATTCAGAGTATTTATGTATGAAACAAAACCAAATAGACATTTCAACCTTAATTGAGATGTTTTAGAATATTCTTTTAAAAATGGGCAAGCTTTTAAGGAAAATAAAATGTGCTTTTACAGCAAATTATTGAGTGTAAATATCTTCATTTCAGGCAGTTCATGTCCTTTCTTACCTCATGGTAGAGCATGCTGAGGTAAAATGTTATGTTCATTCATCTGATGCAGGCATCTCCGTATATATACTGGAAAATGGGTTTTTTAGGTGATAGACCTTTACTTTTTGAAGAATTGTGGTAGTGCTTCATAAACTATGAAGCTGTTTCTTAATTTAGGGCTATAGGTTGTGTACCCTGCTTTCTGGAACAGATCTTAGTGTGAAGTTTATCATGCAGCCAGGTGTCAAGCCTGGAACAAGAAAGAAATTCCACTTAATTGTATACATTGTGCTCTCAGACAGCCTTTTAAAACCCGAAGTCCAGTCTGAATACAGATGTATCAATGCTTGTCCTGTTCTCACAAACAAGTGTTCAAGAGATTTGCTCTTGTCTCTGTGTAAACACTTAAAACTCTGTCAAAGTACATCTTATGAAACTCCTACTATAAAATTCAATTTCACCTTTTGCTTAGCTGTAGTCAATTGATTTACATAGGTTTCAAAATGTAGATAATCAGTTTTCAGAGCTCTGAGAATGCTTTCAATGCATTGATTTTCAGCTAACTCTACATCTGCATTGTTTGCATTAAATATATCTCTATTATTGTAGTATTCTAAATTATTTTAAAGTAATTTAAACTTTCTCTTAATGCAGTTTCAGTGGAATGAGGATATAAATTCCCTACAAAAAAAGATTTTTGTTTTTTTCTCTCTTCCTTAAACCTGTTTTTTGAGAGTTTTAGAAATCTATGCAGTGTGTTTGTGAGGACATAGGCACTCAGTTTTACCATGCTTTCTGAGGAGCAATCAGTGCAGATTTTTATCTTTTGATTGCTTCAAGTACTTTTCTGTCTCACTTAAGGGAAAAACAGTGATCTGCTATTTAGTCAAACCTGTTTTAGAAAAGTTTGCAGTTTAATTTTATCCTGGTATTCCTGAAACACTTCTGTTTCTTTTAAATCAATTATCCTCTGCCCTAGATGTTTCCTCTTTCAGCTACTGCATTTGGAAACTAATACATAACTTCTTAATTTGTAGTTGTTTGAATTACATTTTTCGAAATTTATGCACTTTTTTGTCCTTGAAATTATTAATTTGTTCTTTGAACTCTCTCTGTTGGTTTAATGGCTGGTATTGAAACAGAGCACAAGTCAAAACTTGACAAGCTAAACAGAATATGACTTTTGATGGATACTTTTGACATTGTGATTTGGTGTGTCATCACTATATTTTGCCTACCCTCTCTTCCAAACCAGTCAGCCTGAATATTCTTAACTGCCCAAGGACTCATTATATCCTACAAATGTTTATGCAAATGTGTTCTGTACAAGTTAACATATTACATAAAGTGAGTTTTATTCTCAAGCTTAGCGTTTCATTTTATCAGTCTGTCATTAAAAATAGCCAGTTGCAAATTAGCAGAGCTAGCTGATGCTCTTTAATCAATTTCCTTAGCAATTGTGAGGTTCAGAATTACTTTCAGAAGCATTTAATAATGCCAGTGTTACATTTATAATGGTATCTCAGGACAAAGGAGTTAATCATGACACAGAATCCAAACTGCAGATTGACAGAAATAAATCAGATGAGGGAGAAGAATTCCCACCAATATTATTTCACAAATGGTGGCATCTAATTGCCTTCCCTGTGTTCACCAGGACTGCTCTGAATCTTGTTTCTGAATGATTGATTGCTCAGCTGTTAAACTGGATTTGCAGTTTATCGAAGGCTGAGTAACTTAATGAGTTGAACAGCATACATTACTGTTGGCTGCTGTGTTGGTTAATGCTGTGCGTCTCACCCTCTGACATTATCACAGACATTATAATCTTCTATTACTGCAGGGGAATGGCCTGCTATTAGTATTGTGCTCAGTCCTTGAAAGATTCAATATCAAAAGCCATTTACTTCTGTAGGATTGCAAGTTTGTTCTATGGATTTCTACTGCCTTATAAAGGCACAGAGGAGTTGTTTGGCCTCTGAGTTCAGCTGGAGCATCTTGAGTAGCTACTACTATATATATGTGTAGCATTTAGGTTTGACATTCTAAATGCTGCTGGCCCCATATCATAATCTTTGCATAATTCTCCAGGATGATTACTGTATCACCTGCATTTTGTTTTCTGCCTCTTCAGCAGTGGTAAATTTGTCTTACTGTTACCCAAGTGTCTCCAAGTGCAGGCAATAAGCTGCAGAGCCCATTGGTGGTCTTCAGTTGTACTTTTGTGGAAAAAAGGAATGAGCAATGCTGTGGAACCCCAAAAAGAAACCAGAGTGATGGAAAAGCTTGGAAAGTTTTGAGATTTAATTCAGTATTAAAATACCACCAAAGAAGGGGCAATATTTTTCTGATTTTTCATGATCATTTGAGCTGACTGAATGTAACTGCATAATATACCTTGCTTTTCAGCCTAGGATTAGCTGGATAAAAAGCAATGGTAGTTTTCAAATGGCTTGGTTTCCAAGTATGAAGTATCAACTGAACACAGCCCAGCCACAGATTTGAGCTGACATATAATATATTTCAGCCCAGCTGGTAGGACTAATAAAGAACTTGTCACCATGTCTTATTTCTATTTAGAGAGAAAAAATAGAAAATATGTAATGTAAGTGTATAATGTATAAATATATGTATTTATGAAGAGACACTGTAAAAGTCAGATATTGTCCAATCTCTCCTGAATTTGCTCAATCCACCCCGTGTTTTTATGGCTGTTTCTAGTGCTTGCTGTAGGCTGTTTTCAATAGGCCCTACTATAGACAAAGTATTATTCAATGTCATTTTAGGTCACTTTCACAGAAGAGCAGCACAATCATGTAGTGTGGACTGTGTGCACTGTCTGCTTGCCCAGCAGCAAAACCAAATATTAATTGGGAAGCAGGGATGTAGGTGGGTAGTGCTGTGGGCACTCATTCATTCTGCAGATCAAATGGGAGGTTTGATTTCAAGGAGTATCCTTTTTTCTTTAATAGCTCAGGATTCTGCTTACTTTAGTTTGATGCCATCTTATTAAATATTTTCTGCATGATTCTGCATTAAAATTTAAGAATTTTCTTTCCGTAGTCATTGTGTGGGCATAATTTGACGTAGTTGATTAATTTCACCATCTTTTGTATGTAAATCAATAATGGACACTAGGAAAATTAATGTTGGTGAAAAAAATGTAACAGCAATAACTCTTCTGTGGGAGTCCTATGTCTTCTTTAGTTACCATTACAGAAATGATCAAGTTAAATCCAGTACATAATAAAGAGGGGCATAACCCAGCAGTGGTTAGAAGGGCCGGTGTAGTCTTTTTGCTGACACTGGGTGGCCCCAGTTCTGCAGCAGAGTTCTTTACATTCCTTCCTTTGCATCATGTTCAGGACATGGTCTTGAAAAATTCACACAGAACTCTTAAAAGCTCTCCACAAGTAAAATAACTTTCATTTTTCCATTAGCTTTTTTATCACCAGAACAACATAAAATTAGATCCAAAAAAAAAAAAACAAAAAAAAAGGGGAAACTTCTCTGAAGTAATGTTTTGAGGAACGTGTCCCTTTCCTGTTCCTTTATCATAATTGACAGGCTGTAGAAACTCATCTCCCAAATGTTTCATGAAAAATGTTTTGCCAGGACGACTGAACAGGCTACACTGAAACAAGCTCCCAGCTGACATGTGAATAATCTCCACCCTGAACGATTTGGAGCCATAGTGAAAGTGTCGTCTGATAACAGATTGGTGAGTCCATGCCACAGCAGCTCAGGGAGTTGCAAGAAATGCCACGTGGCTGGATTTTATTTATTTATTTCTTCCAAAGCCTCTCTATTGCTTCTTTGCCACAGAAACTTATTCCCCCAGCTTTCAAAGTGAGAAGGAAATTTTATTGTCTCCTTAATCTCAAAGCCTTTTTCCACCAGTACTACCTAGTGAGCAAGGGGACGAGATCTATGCTGAGACACAGCAAAGCAGTTTTCCTTCACTCAAGAGGTTTTATTTGTGAAGTGAAACATCCATCATAAAGGTCATATTTACTCCAGTGGTTCTGGCTCCCTCCTTCTAAACCAGTAACAATGTCAGCTACCCCAGCTGCAAGGAGCAATTCAGATCCTCCTTTGAGGTCCCACACTCATATTGCTCTTTCACGGGTCACAGCAAAGATTGTTCTTTGGCCATGGACTTCCATCTGAAAAAAATAGAGATGCAATGGACTATGAAGCTTGCTTTTTATCCTTCAGCTTCCCTTCACGACATCCTGTAGGCTCACTTTAGAGATTATCCTGACAAACATTTAGAAGAAATGACCAAAAATAAAAAGCTAAAAAAGATATATAAATCAAAACAAGGTACTCTTGAGAGAATTTTCTCAGGCGAGCACTCTAGGGCCATATCACAGATTGTCAACCAATATTTCCAAAATTAACACCAAAGCGAGATCGTTTTATTCCACATATATAGAATTTTAACTCTCCTGCTTTAATCTGAATGGGATAAGCCAGTGTGGCAATGTGAGCTGGAAGGAGGAGAGCGCTTCAGCAACCCAGCGTGGGGAGCTGGGGAGGGGTTAGGCCTGGGGTATGAGACGATGTTCACTAAGACCAAAGTTGGATATTGCAGACTAATGGCAGAGATCAGGGCCTGGAGTGTTTCTCATGGTGTCCTGTCTTGGGTTTCTTTGGGGTGTTCTCTTTTCCTGGGCCTGCTTCTGGCCTCTGGGTCTGCTTCTGCCTCTGCTACTCCCCAGGATGAGGCTGAGTGCAGTGAAATGAAGCAACCAGGTGCCACTAATTACCAGGCAGTGGGCATGAGCTTGTATTAAGCCCACCTGTGCCTGATTAGGGCAGGCCCCAACTGCACATGAGCAGGATTAGGGGGCCAATAAAAGGTGAGGCTTGAAGCACAGGCTCAGCTCAGTCCTGAGCAAGCCAGCAGAGAGGTCAGTTGAATCCGGAGCAGTAGCACTGAGCCAGGCTGACCAGTCCTGAGGTAAAAGACTCAGAGTGCTGTTTGTGCTCTTCTGCTGGAACACCTGTTGGACCTTGGAGCGCCGTGCCCTAAGAGAGGTTTGTCTTGCAACAGCTGAGGATAAGCTTAGGTGCTTGATATTGGTGTTTGTGTTGTGTTATTTCATTAAATCTATTTCTGGTTCAGCCCATGGGGCTTCTCTCCTTTTCCTCATTCCCCTCCTTGAGGGCTCATCAGCCGAGGGAGCAAACTGCTTCACTTTGGCCTTGGGCGCAGCCTAAACAAAGATGGAGAGGAGGCCCGTGTGGTGTTTCCCTCATCGTGTGGGGTTTCCCTCCTTATTGTCCTCTCACAGCTCCTTTGCTATTCCCATTTAGAGCTGCTCAGGGAGAGCTTTTATGGGACCAGGGTGGAGTAGAAACTCACATTTCAAGTGCTTCCTCTGAGGCCAGGTTTCCCAAGCCTGGGCCTCTCCTTCTCTTGAGAGACCTCTCAGAAGTGAGGATACCAGAACAGTCTCTGTACCTCCTTGGATACTTTTCCAGTTAGGCTCTTCATTTATTTGTTTTGTAATTGAAATAGATCTGTTAACAACATATGGATTATTTCTGTGCACAGACATGAATGCACATGAAGTGCATTGCTGGATGGAGACCATTGCAAACCACAGATTGCCAGTTATGTATGGCAGATATTTTGCTTTTTGTGAGAACAAAGCTTTTATTTCCAAGTGTAGCCTGGCAGCAAGTGTGAGATTAATGGTTCCAAGTTTCCACTTGACTTTGCAAAAAGATTAAGTCAGTTCAAATGAGTTATCTAATATCAGTTAATTCATGTTAATGCTGTTTTACGGAAGAACTTTTCAGCTTTTTACAAAGAGAAGTTGGTTGAATCTGGGCAGCTTTATGATTTATTGAACGTTTAATCCATTCCATTTTTTTTTCCTCCTTTTGTTGTGTAATCAAACTACTACTGAAACAATTAGTGAACATTCATCATCTGAAAGATTTTTGGATCTCAAAAGCTCTCTTTTGTCAGGACTGAAATGTTATTACATAATTTTTTTCCTTGATTCTCAAAATCAGCTGTGTTGTTGTTTCATTCTGACTGTTCCGTGGTGTAAACAGCAGCTTACACAAGCAGCAGCTCATCAGGCTTTCAACCTGAAATAGTACTGTAACATTTTAGTGTGAAGCACTCAGCAATCAAAACCTTAATCATTGGGAAACTCAAGCTTCATAGTTCTAAATTTGAAATATAAATGAAATAGAAGCATTAATATTTATTTATTGGTATTATTCATAAAGTGCAACACAGATTTATATGTCCAGGGATTTCTTCCCATTTTTAATATATACTTTTAGAGCAGGACAAAATTAATAATTAAAAAATTCCTCACACATCTAAATTACACCAGATAATATAAAGATGCGCATTAAAGGAACTCACGAGAGAACAGAGTTTGAGAAAATTGTCAACATAAATTTGTCTGATAAGGTCAAAGCAATGCTGCTGACAGTAGAATAGGAAGAGAAAATGTTTTACTGCTTGCAGGCATCTTCATGTTAAGTCAAGTAAAGAATAAAAAGAACAACTCGAGATATATAAGGGAAAAATTTCACTCAAAGGAAAAACAGAAAACATTTTTGTATTGTTAGTACCCTTGTAATGCTGTCACACATGCAGGTTGTTCTATATATGTCAGCTGAGACTCTGAGACTGAATTAGGCAGCAGATTTAGTTATGTCTGGATCAGGTAAATGCAACCCAAAATGACAGTTGCAGTAAAGGTTTATGTTCTGGCAGTCAATCTTATGGTTTAAATTCACTTCCATATTTGCATTCAATTTTATTCACTATTGACAAATCTTAACACTGTGAACACAAATTGAAAGTGGTTTTTTGTTGCTTTTTTTTTTTTTTTTTCCTAAGCAACTCTGTAAGCATGTTCAGTAAGAACACAGTTTGGAAACTACCCTTTTGCCTTTTGTTGTTGTGTAAAAACAGAACAGATTTAATCTTTGCTTGCCTCCTGTGACTCCTATATAAACAGTTTTTTAAAACTGTATAAAAAAAACAAATATAGACATATGAATGTATAAAAAAATTGACACGGCAGATAGAATATTCATGTGCTTGCTACTGATTTCTGGACTGTTTGCTCTGGTTTTTGTGTATTACACTGTACATACTTCTTGGTTTAAATGTTTTTCTTCTGGAAATGTAAGTTGACCTGCTCAGGGTTTTTACAGGGTTTTGTTTTTCTTCAAAGAACCCTGCTGGCCATCAGGTTTCCTGCTTCAATGAGCCTGTGGCTCTATCCCATGTGCCTTTCAGTTAATGAAATTATTTTGGGAGGCGATGGGCTCATATATGGGCAGTGTCCTGGTGATTAGGGAGAATCAGGAGCTGGGGAGTCACTGGGAGCAGAGCTGAGCAAATCAAGGACAAATACAGCAGCTGCAGGGTGAACAGAAGGGGCAGTTGAAGGAGAAGGCAACCAAGATGTTAGGAGTAAAAAAACAAAACAAACAAACACACAACAAGTTTACTCAAAGCAAATTTCCTCAGAGCAATTGAAAAACAAGGGAAAGAATTAAGACCTTCCTCTTGTTTCCCTAATGTTTATTGTGTTTTGGCCAATGATGCTTAGGCAGAGTGTGGGATCATAATATTTAAAGTGACACAAGAAAACAGAAAATGGAAAGGTTAATTTTACTTTGCAGAAATCTCTGTTCTCAGTGCTGGTGGTTAGTTGTAGGGTTTGGGGTTTTTTAATAAAATCTATACTGAAGTCATTTAATTGCATTATTCAGTCCTCTTCAGGTAACAGTGAACTAGGGCCAATCTGTAAGGAGAAAAAGGTGGTGAGTATAATACTTTAGTTGCTATTAAGAAATATTTTTGGTCCTCAAATAGAATTTCCAATGTCTAATGTGGTTACGTGTACTTTTTAACACCTGTTTCTTTGACATGATAGGTATTACCACCCAGATGTCCCTACACAAACCCCAAATTATCTGTCTTCCAGCTATGGGGATGTAGTAGTTGGGGTAATTCCAAAGGCTTTGTGAATGCTCTACAATGTGCTTCAGTGAACTTCTCTCAGATGCTTTTAAGAATGTGTCTGTAACTACCAGCAGCTGCCCAGTTTAAATTCAGTTTGCAAATCATACAGAACTCTATTTTGAAAAAAAAAAAAAAAAAAAAAAAAGGAAATCATATGGGAATATTGTCTGTGTCCCTGGTGGTAATAATGATAAAAGGTAATGGGTAGAAACATGAAATTTCACTCAGGGATGACCTGTTGTGTGAACATATCACTGTTCCATTTCTGATAGCTTCCATGCTGAATGAACTCTGTGCTTCTGGCTTTGTTCCTACTGCTGCAAAAGGCAGCCCCAGGAACTGCTGGAAAATAGTGAAATGTAACTTTTCTTTTTGCCATAGTGCTTTCACTTTCAAATGAGCAATTTCTTCAAATCTTTATTTGATTTCTCATACTTCCTCTTTCAGATGTCCTTGCCCATTAACACTTCCATGTTACTCATCTGAGCAACATTTTCCTCCCACTCACACACCCTGAGGAATTTTTGTATCCCCTTAGTGTCTGTCTGAATAGGTGGTTAGATTACTTGTGTCAAAGCTGCTGTAGACTGCCTGTTCCATTTCTATTATTAATACTAAAAATTTTGTTACAGCTTTTTGAAGTCGTGGTGAAATAAGAATTTTATTTGTTTAATTTTAGCCAAAGACTTCAATTGCTTGTGATCTGTGGACATATATATATACACACACTTTTTTTTTTTTTTTTTAACCTAGTTTTCCCACGTAACCTCAGATCATGGAGTCAGAAAATGGTGTGGGTTGGAAGGTACTTTAAATATCCATCCAGTTCCAACCCTCTGCCATGGGCAGGGGTGTCTCCCACCAGACCAAGTTGCTTCAAGCCCCATCCAACCTGGCCCTGAACACTTCCAAGGAGGGGGTGTGCTGGTTTGAAACTAACAAGATAAATCTTCCCTTTGGCCATCCTGAGACCTTCTGGAACCCCACCACCAGCCTATAGAAAACTAATTACAAGAATGTCTCCCTTTCTTAGCAGTGTATGATGTTCCCTGTTACCTTTATAACTATTTGATACAAGGTATAAATGAGTGATGTAGCCCTTGTGGCAATGGGTTTTGTGGTTCCTGAGAAATAAGCTTATCCTGCTTCTTTTTTAGCATGTTTTTCAGTAACTGCTCCCTTTCCTGAGGAGCCAGTTGTGGACTGTAAGGATACTTTTCTTCAAGTTTCTCCCACCACAGAGACTGGTCTTTTTGTTCTTACATTAGATATTATTTTCTTTCAAAATCTATTAATATTTCATTATTTTTTCCTCTGTTTCATTCTGCATCTCATATACTTAATGCATATTTCAGGGTGTTTTTCATATGATATGTGAAAATACTTCTGTTTACTTCCAGCAACTAACTTTGCAGTATGACATAGTGATTTGGGTGCTTTCAGTTCCTTCTCCAGAGAGCTATGTTCAGGCAAGCTGAAAGCATTTTTATGAAAGAGCACACCTGCTGGATGACTATAATTAATTGTTAAAGAGACAGAATAGATTCGGGTAATTAAATTAAATTCTGTGCCTGACAATGTCTGCTAACTCCAAATCACAGGTATGTTTGAGAGCCATTGGGTGAAGCCTGCTATGCCTACTGCTACACAGGAGCTCAGTCTTTGGGATCACAATTGTGCCTTTCAGTTTCAAACATCAGTGTCCTTTTCAGCTGAAATTCTAGCAGTCTTGTTGAAAACTTTGTTTTTGAAACTAAGAATTCTACAATTAAAAATTAAACCACAAGAAAAGTGTAGTCTATCACCTTCAAGTAGTATTTTATATATGTAAGAGCCATTTCAGACTGAGTTTAATCCTTTAGCATACCTTAGGCTAGGATTGAAGCTTGTGGAAGGATCCCAAGGGATAATCCAGACCTCAAATGATTTGCACAAGATTACACATAATAGGTTTATGTACTGAGAGATAGTTATAAATAAAAAACTGGTTACTTCCTCATTAGTTTCTCTGGAATGTATTTGGTATAGATAAGTTTGTGCTGCCCACTGGTGGAAGCCACAGGGCTGGATTATCAACTAGTCAAAGCCCACTGCCAGTAGGGTTTAATTAATTCAAAATATATCCTTAGAGAGGAGTAAATGGTCTTGAACTTCTCTGATTTCAGCACTGTGTGGATCCACCTTTTAAGAGGTAGAGGGGAGAAAACTAGCTGCTGCCTGGCAAGTGCACTGGTACTCTCCACCTTTCTTCATTCACAGAAATCCTCGTTGTTCAGAAAATCATAATTTGAATGCAGATTAAATACGCTTTGTACATCCCTATCTCTGTGCAGCAGATAGATGTGCAAGCAGTATCACAAAGCTGAGTGCAGTTTTTATTCACTCGATGCTGTGGGGCTCGTGCTCACCAAATCCTCTCAATTCTTGGCAGGAAGCAGAGGGCTGAGCCTCCTGCCTCGGTGTCACTGGAGAGAGATGCATGCTGCTTTGCCCTTGAATTCAAAATTCTACGAACTTCAAGTAAAGTTTAGAGACTCTCTGTAAAATACAAGCAGAAAATTAACTACTTTGGTTCCTTGTATTAGTTTGTTTTGGTTTTTTTTACAAGCAAGAGCAGGGAAGATCAGTGGTCATTTTCTATAGGAGACTATAGGAATAATCTGTAGAGGTTAATAAACTAGGAGTAGCTCAAGGTCTTTCAGGTAATAGAAGATTGAATTCATTTTGGATTTCCATTTTCATTTTGGATTGCAATAATTTACGTAGTGTCAGACCTGACAGCATATGCTGTCAAACCTACTACCACAGGTATTTATCACTTTTTATTTAAGATTAATTCTTTGAAGTTTAATCATAAAGTCTTTGTTCTCACATGACTCAGACTGTATGTCAGGATCCCAGCATTTGTCAACGTTTTTAAACTTCTGATTGAGACCTCTGTATCCTAATTTATACTTATTTTTCCATGAATCGTTTTTCTGGAGTTCGATTAAATATGCTTACCTGTCTTCATTAAATAGCAGAAATTTTCTAGATGGTTCTAACCATGATGAAACTAATAGATTAATATTATATTTAAGAAAAAAAGAAATTAATAAGTGAGTGGAAAAAAAGTATCAATGTATTTTTTTTGTCCTGCTCCATGCTAGACAGGTATGAAAATCTGAAATATTTCAACCAAGTATTTTCATTTTTGGGAGGAAATAAATTATTGAAATATTTGGAATAGCTTTTCTGTTTAGAAAAATAATAAGCAGCTATTCAGCATGATTATAGTCCTATGAACTTTCCCACTGAGGTGTGAATATTAACAGTGCTAGGAATGTGCTCAGCAAAAATAGATGTCTGATACACAGAAACTGAAGCCACACACATGCATCACACTGGTACTGTCTGCAGTACAGTTGCTTATTCAGCCCAACATATCAGCATTTTAAGTTTGCCATTCTTAGGTCTTATGCTTTGCTTATCTTTTTGCTTGATCTAACAATATAAACTTCTATTTGCTGAAACAAACATTATTTAAGGAAATAACTGAATCTCTAAAATGACAGTAACTTTTTTATTCATGTGTGAAAAAGTAAGCTCTGCAGTATTGAACTAAGAATGAAAAAAGCACATCATCTGTGGATTTTAATAGAAAAATACATGGAAATCCCAATGAAGTTTGCTACTGAATGTTCAATGTTTGTCTTTAGTTAATGACAGAGGACAAAAATATATGGCACAAAATTCTTTGCTTGTAGTAATGAGGAGTCTCACTGGAAGTATTTGAAGATCAATAGAGGACCAAAATCACATGAAATTGTCTGTTTCATTGATGGAGCAATCACTCAAGCATGTTGTATGAAGTGTGGCCATACTGCTTGTGGCACATCTACCCAGTGGTGGACAAGCTGATAGATTTTGCCTTCACTAAGAAAAACACCCATTTTAGAGTTGAAGTAAAGAGAATGGTGTTGTGAGATCACACAGAAATTTAAACATGTTTTCTTCTTCACTCAAAAGTTTAGATAATTTGTTTCAAATAGCTAAAAGATGGTATCTAGTAAGCAAATGTTACCATTAGCACATACTGTGTTCTTTTTCCATTATGTCTCCACTTTACAAAAAGCCTAGATGCTATTGGCTGTGTGTCCAACAGCATGATGGCAGCAAGTAAGCACATTATAAGTGTCATGCAGCCTGGTACATTAAATAATGGAATCAGAAGGCAAGAGAAAGATTTTTTTGTGTGTGTGTGTTTGTCAACCTCTGACAATTTGAAATCGATAAGAATTTGATAATCTTGAACTACACTCAAGAATAGTTTCCTAGCTGATTTTTCTCCAGCCATTATACCTTTCCCATGTTTTCTTTTACTCAGCTGAAAAAAAGAGATTTGCAACGTGGGATATATTGGTATGGTTAACAAAGTATATGGTTTTGAGTGGGATAAATATAACGAGAAAAAAATTATCTTGTTTATAGCTCACAGTGTCCAAAATAATATATATTTTACTGGCAGTTTTGCAAAGCTAGATTCCTTTATGTTTCTCAGTGGAACCCTCCTCATGTGAGATATAAAATTAAGTAAGAGTTTGCTTTTTAAAGTATAAGTAGGTCAGTAGTACTGTTTACTAAATAGATGCAATTTATCAGCTTTTGTGATACAAAATACACTAATGCTTTGGGAAATTTGGATAAAAAAAAAAAGAAAGTTAAAGAACTCTATAGCTTTAGATAGTCATAAACATAAGGAACCATGTAGTGATTCATGTGTTAAACTATATTTTTAATGGCTATGCTGTGTACCAAGGTGTTTGCTCCTTATCATTAGAGGCATCTCTTGGCAGCTGAATCTCTTTAAGTGCTTTACATCTCAGAACTCCTTAATAATGCATGAGCTTAAGAAAACTGTATTGTCTCTTGGAGTATAATGTGTCCCTGTCCTGGTTTCACATGGGCCAGCCATGGAGGTCAGGTCCTTGGCAGCTCCAGGAGCTCCAGCCAGGGCAGCTGCCCCAGGGTGAGTGACAGGGGTGTCCCACACCCCTCACCTCACCCATCATCAAGGAGGGGAGTCTTGAGGGGGGGTTCCCTTTCCTGGGCCTCCTCTCTCTGGGTCTGCTGCTGCCTCTGCTACTCCCCAGGATGAGGCTGAGGATAAGCTTAGGTACTTGATATTGGTGTTTGTTTTGTGTTTTTTCATTAAATCTATTTCTGTTTCAGTCCCTGGGGCTTCTCTCCTTTTCCTGATTCTCTTCCTTGAGGGTTCATCAGCTGAGGGAGCAAACTGCTTCAGTTTGGCCCCAGATATGGCCTAAAAGGGAGACAATAGCACAAAACAAGATGCACACAGTGTTATTTCTAGTTATTTCTGGTTATCTAAAATTTATAAAAATATTTTAAAAATATATATTCCATTTGCATATGTTCCTGGCTGGGAAAGGAAAATTATTAGCACTTTAGAAAAGCAGATATTTTTTAGGATTTCTGTGGCAGCTATGTATAATTTTTTAAATCCTTGTGCCTTTCTGCTACTCAAGGAAGCCATACACAATGACTCCATTTTTGAGGGAACTTGGTTTGAGAGTGAGAAGAACAGAGATATCTGAACATATGAATTCTTCTGGAAAGGGAAAGATATTTTAAAAATAAATTTATTTAACAAGAAGTAATGTTGCTCCTCCTGGTTCTTTATAATTAGAAATTGCTCAATATTCTCACTTTGATGTTCACTTTAAGAGCAGGACGCATTTCAAATTGTGTTTACTAGAATGTTAAAGTTTGATGAATCCATTTCATGGCAAGGTAGTATAAATAATGGAATTTGTGGAGGATTAGAGTTCATTCCTTAATTATGTTCTTTTTTGTAGTGCAAACCTTGGATGAAGGCAGGTGTGTCACTGTGGAAACTTCTGGCTTGCTCAGCAGTGTCTGTGCCAGGCTTGATGAAACAGTAAAGCCATCGGTCTTTGGTTTAGACTGAAAAAGGGAATGTAAGATTAAACTTCAACCTCTTGATTAACAGAATTAATTATGGAAATGAGAATACAGTGAGCTCATTAAAGGGAACCTTTGCTCTCTGTGGAAGCAATGCACTATATTCTCACTTTCTTTGTTGAAATTAAAAAAATGTTCCCATCTGTTTTGCTGATGTGAGGACAGCTGTAAAGTTCCCCAAAGGGAGAGAGCAGTTAAAGAGAACTGAAGTCATGGGTCTGCAGGCTCAGTGCTCAGCCTCCCTGGTAATTCTGTGAACTTCTGCAAATCAGCTTCTGGAAAATAGATTTTGCTAAGACAGCTTGTATGATTGTAAGGTCACAGACTTGCTTGAAAATTATGGTATAGAACACACATCTACTTTATAAAGAACAACTCCATAAATCTTGATTATTATTTTTTTTTCACGTAATTACTTGTTCATAGTTACTACTTGGCACACATGTTCTGTTAGTGGAAATAATTTTTCTTTCTTCATCAGCTGGCAAGAGAACCCTGAGATCTGTTAACACTGGAGAAGCACTGTCTAGTATTGTATTGTTACATGAAACCTTCCAGCAACAAAAAAGGAAAGAAAAAAGTTACTTCTGGCACTTACCCAGCATTGCTTCAACAGCCAGCCAAGTTGAAATTGATCAGTCATAGTGTGAAAATAGGCACATAACATAGGTTTTTGGTTTTAGTCAGTGGTACTGTGAGTTTTGCTAGATGGGTATCCTGAAGCTTTGATCAGGTATTTCTGCATTAACTTTAGCTGATGTTTCATTGGTCTAGAAAAGCATTTATTCTGTGATTTCTTGTGTTCTGGAATCAAAATATAAACACAATAGAAAACTATTTCTTATTTCATTATGGAAACTTTTACTGATCTTTTAAATATTCTATTACCACACCACAAATAAACGTGTATCCTTCAGATATTTCACAGAGTGAGGTACTTAATTTTAGATCCATTTATTACAGAAAGGCAAAAATAGTTTGAAATTTCATAGAAAAAACATTTTCTGACAGGAGAGTTAACACTTCTAAATATCTTTGTTTTCTCATAGCAGATTTCAGATTATCTGTGGGTTCACTTCAGGTTTGTAGAATCTATATGCTTTTATTCTCTTTAGCATACTTTTGTGTGCACAGAGTATATTTTAGGCTTTAAAATTACTGCTCATCCTTTTATATTGCTAGATCATGATACTTTTATAGTTTTCAAATTGCATTGACCATTTATTTTTAAAACTGCCTTTTTCAGTGATAACTGATATCTAATGTCAGTTTCTGTAAAAGATGTTTAGTTACACAAGCATTCAAAGACAGCTGAAAATCTTGTAGCACCACAGTATTTTCTGGTTATCTTGTGACTCAGGGAGAACAGATTACTAATAAGTAGGGCATTTTTCTGTATTTTCCAATAAAACCATTCAGTATTGTCTAAGTAGTTAAAAGTTTGTTGGAAAAGGGAATTTATTCTCTTATCCTTTTTGATTCAAACTAAGTCTTTCTGGCACAGTGGGGATTCTTTTTCTGAATATCACACATATTTGTCTTCCTTTACTCTCAGCTGTATTTTGATTAAAATAATAGAGGCAAAGACAAAATTCTTAAGCCTTGATATTTTTTTCTGTATGTTATAAGAAAGCAAAAGAGGGACAATTGTAACATTTGGAAAAATCTGTGTTAAACTTTCCTTTTTTACTCCTAGAGTTTCACTGCAGTGACTTTTGTTACTGCGTATCTTTTCCCCTTTTTTCTTCTAACAAGTAAATTAATATTAGAAACTCTGGCCACCTTTGAAAAATGTAATTTTTCATCTATTTTTTCCTTGTTACTTATGAGACACATGCTAATACCATCTGTTAACTAGTATGGTGATAAAATACATCTTCTGCTCTTCATATCATGATGTCCTTTGAAGATGCTTTCAAGAACTCATTACTTGATGAATATGATCAGTCTCAGACCAATTTATCGTGAAATTTTCATCAAGTCATAAAAGAGGAAAGAAAGATGTTTTGAATAAGGTATATGATATTTAAAATGTTATTTTATATTCTGATTCTATGTAAAATTTAGATTAAGAACTTTATATACCAAAGTTTAACTATTTAACTTGTACTCTGAGGGAGGTTATTTCTTTCCAAAGAACTTACTCTCATGAATGGGATATGGACATAATGTTTGTGTTGCCTGATACTTCAGGAGTTAAATATGACTTGTCAGGTGGTTGGCACAATGAACTGTTGGCATAATTCATTTTCTGTTTGCAGTTAAGGTACTAGCAGAATAATTTGACCCAGATTTTTCCTAAACTAGCCAAATTCACCTGGGTTACTGCATGCTGATTAAAATCATTCCTGTGGAGATGAATATTGTGTAATATGAACATGGCATAAAAGTGCACAGTGTTATCTTTTGTAATCAAATGAGTGTTCTTCCCAAAGCATAATTTTCCAACATGCTTACCCAAAAGCTCATCCAACCAAAGCTCAAGCAGATGTTGGCCTGAATCTAGAATTTGTCTTATTCATCATGAAAGCAAACCTGGAAGTTGCTGCTACCTCTCTCTCTCCATAAATGAACCATTCAGTCACAGAGTCCCATGATGGCTGGAGTTGGAAGGATGTCTGGAAGCTCTCTTGGTCCAATGTCTGCTCAAGATTCTAAAATCTGCCAAGTGCGTGTGAAGCCCATGTGTAGTTAAAAGTTGTAACTCACTTCATGAAATCTGTATTCTTGGGGAATACAATTCATTTTAAGAAACTCAATGTTTCTTGGAAGGCACTTGATGCATTATGAGATAAACTCCTTTACTACTGTGGTATTCAGCAAGTTCTTACAAGTAGTTTCTCTGAAAAACCTATTTCAGAACAAGTATGCCAAGCAAATAAGGGTCTTTCTGAGGCCATAGTTTGTTTCAGTCATTCATTGACACTCATGAACCGCTAACCAGGCTTTTCTTTTAAAGTGAATTTACATTCCATGGCCTGGAATTGTAGGTATAAATAATTGTAAATTATGTTTCAGTTTGAGCAGTTCTTGAGAGACTTTCCCCACTACTATAGAAGTTGCTTAAGAGAGATCAGATCCTCATGCTCTGTTGTGGCACTCGAGTCAGCACAGATACAGTGATGTTCAGGTTAAGGATATGGCCCTCTGAAATGGTCATCTGTTCAACACTGCAACAGACAGTACTGAATTTCTCTTGCATGATCTGATAGGAAAATAAGATGCACACAAAAACCCGTTACCTGAATAAATAAAGGTCTTCTTGTCCAAGATTACTTTAAATTGCATTCTTCTCAGCAAAATCTTTTATAAGCCAGCAGCAATACAGATGTTTCTGAAATATCACTTCTCTTTTTAAGAAAAAAATAATTCTTAGAGATTTCAACTCCTCTTTGGGGATGAAATTAGTTCCTTGACAGCTGGCAAAGGCAGGAGATTCACAAGTCTCAGCAATGGTTTTCCTGGTGGAAAAATTTAAGTGAAATGATTAGAACATCTGGCAGAGCTCTTAAATAAAACAGTACTTTGAAACTGAATCAGTGTATCCTAGGACATTACACTGGTGACATTAGAGCAATTAATATTCAAGTCGTGCTTAATTATAATTATACTTCACAGATGTTCTACAGGAAAAAGGGGAACATTGTTGATTTCGGGTTGAGCTCTCATGCAGGCAGACTAATGCAGTGGCACTTGCCTTTCTTCCTATAAAAATATTAAGAACATTGACTGTTGAAACAAAATTATGCATGAGAATCTAAGCAATAGCAAGCACCTGGCATTTGAGATTATGTGAACAATAAACACAGCTTTTTATCAGCTGCTCTATCAACTGTATTAGACTGCAAAATTTTGCATATGGTGGCACATTTCTGACATATCTTTTGTGCTTTAGGCTTGTCTAATGTCAGGGTAATGGTAAACAACCCAAGGAGCTCTCTGGCTGAGGCAGGTGTTCTGCTGCCCTAAGTACAAGGCTGGGCATTGGTTTTTGCAATCCTCTTTCCTTCACTTGCTGCCACGTGAAATCAGGGCAGTCAGATTGCAGAGTGTGCTCCTTCAGTGGGTGAATGACTCCTCAGTAATGTAATCAGTGGAAAAAAGGGAATATTAACAGACTATTAAAAATTAACAGTATTTAATGGCACTGAGGAGGTAAACCAAGGTTGAGAAGGAAACCTTGGGGACATTTTCCAGCCTTCAGTACTTGAATTAGCAATTTTTAGCAACACTTATAACTGTGAAAGAATTTGAAATATATTAAGTGATTATGAGCTAGGTATAATTTAGCTAAGAATGCAGTTTATATGTCATTCAAGAGAGCTGGTAGAAGTTTTTGCAGTTTTGTGTTGGAAATGAGCAGCTGCCAGACCAAAACATGGGTTTTCATGGTCTTCAACCTTTGTTGTTGAAGATGAGGATAAAATTGCTCAAGTCATGAGACAGAAAAGTATTTCCTTAGCTGATCATTGTTATCACCAGGGCATTGGTGTGTGGTCAGATGAGCAGCAGAAGGCCAGTGGGAAGGCAGAGCAGGAAACAAGTGTGGTGCACAACCTGAGCTGCCAGAGAAAGCAAGGTCGGGAAAAAAGTCTGACATAAAGGTTTGGTCAGAACCTTTTTCTCTGACCAGAAAAATTATCTGAGCAGAGAAATTTTTATTTTGGTATCCTGTTCTTGAGAAGTTATATTTTATAAAATAACAAATTATCAGTCAACGGAATATCAAGCTATATCTATTGTCAGTTTCTCCTTCTAAATAAAGGTCAGAATCAGTATTTTTTGTTAGTTGCAAGGTCAAAAGTACAGCTACCACTCACTTTAGATGGAAAAACAACTCCATGATTTCATGAAGTCACTTGGGAGCACTGTGAGTTGAAATGGAACTGTAAGTCATCTGAAAGTAAAAGCTGCTTTCCCAGAAGATCTGCATTTGAGATTGGACTAAGAAAAAAAATAATTTACTGTGATTCCATCAAGCTACCATCTTGCAATGATGAGCTGTGGTTAATATCCTAGCCCTGTTCCATCCCTATTTAACCACCTGTCAATTGTGAACAAACTGTTCTTGGGGAAAAAAAACTTAGGCATAGACATTTGAAATCAAAGAGTGAAATATATTTCCAAGAAAGGAGGATAAATTATTGAAAACTCCTGCTTCCAGACAACTGGAAAATATGTCCAGTACTACTAATTAAAATTACTCAGCTGAGCATCTGAATTTAATTAAATGAATGAGGTTGTGATGGATGTGATGTTTGTTATTTTGTCTGGTATTTCATATCTAATGAAACCTCACATTTGTTTTCTCAACTAGTGGGAAAAATAAGTGTTGAAAGTATTTATTTGATTAGATACCTCCAAAAAACTAACCAAATAAGAGTGGGTTTTTCATAAAACTGACATGTTCCCTGCACTCAATAGCTGAAATAAATCCTTTAGGTTTAAAAACCCCCCAAATTAGGAAGGAGGTGTTTCTGCAGATCCACATGCTCTTTGCATTCAATCCAAAAAAATCTCAGGGGTTTACAGTGTAATGTATCTGCTTGCAATAGTGTTTACCCTAAGTGGTGACTATTTTCATATAGCTGGTGATTTGTGCTGGCTTTGGCTTGGTTAATTTACAAGTAAAATTTACATCAGAATCCAAACAGAGATTACAAAACTCTTTTTGTCTTATTTTTTATTTCACCTAAGCAAGCCCTGAGATTTATTGAACAACTTCATCTGATACCTCCTTGGTTGAGTAGGGGAGAAAGGTGAGAAAGAATAGAGAAAACATTTTCTTCCTTTAACTTCTATTTCTCTTACTGTGTAGTTATTAAATTAGTTTTATATAGGAAATGTTGAATTATATTGTTTAGTTCTATTTTATAGAAAGGTACTAAAAGCAGCAGGAATTTCCTTACTCACCTCTTCTCGTGCAAGCAGCCTTTTGGTACTTCTGTTTGAATGAAACAGCATAAATTATGTTTTTGTGGGGTTTGGTACATTTTTCAGATGTTTCAAGCTTTTTTTCTCTCATGAATTTTAAGGTCAGAGAACAAAACTAGTCATTTTCAAGCCTGCTCACTTTTGAGGAGATGAGCTGTGATTAGCACTGCAGTTTCCCCTAAGCTATTGTGTGGTTTTCAGTCTCACCAAGCAGATCTCTTTAGGTTACTTCTTAGAGTGCCTTGGGACATGTGCCTTTCGTACATGAGTCCTGAAAAGGCTGTTCTGAGGAGTGGGTACACAAGGCAGTGTCAAGGGCTTCTATTTCATCTATTTCTGCCACCAAGCTGTGAAATGTAAGCCAACACTGTTTTAGACAGGAAGCTCCACCTGAGCCTCTCTGGTTGAGCAGTTTGCAGGTGATTTTAGTCTGAAGTTTCTTAAATTTGATCCAAGAGCTTATCTGGCCTGCTCTGAAGTGATAACAGGAATCAAGGTTAGTAAGTTTTTTCTGTCGTCCTGAACCCTTCGTCTATGGGTGAAATCAGGGCAGAAGCTTCAGAATTTTAATGGATTTTCGTATGTTCTTTTAAATAATTATTTCAGTAGTGTTTCAATAAAAACTTACTTGCAAAACAGATAAATCTGTGCCAAAATTCATATGTGGATCCCTTGTCAACCATGTATGCTTGTTGACAACTTGGAAATAGAGTATAAAAAGGTAGGATTTATTTTGAAGCTTTCTGTGGACAGAAATGCAGTATTATTGGAGTTTAAAAATAAAAGGGGAAATAAGCTCTGACTGGTGTTCTGTTGTGGGGTAATTGCAACCAGAGACATTTTAGCTCAAGGTTTCTATTATGCTTATTAGAAGTCATTGTTCTACTTTGCAAGGTTGCAGCCTGTATCTTTGAGACTCTTGCATAAAATTCTACACCTCCCCTTATTGGGCTTTATGACAGGGACAGTAATTAGCACTAAACTCCAAGGCAATTTATTTTCATAAAATTAATAGTAAAGAAGATAATTTCATTTTTGAAAGCAGCTCTGTGAAAAGGCATCTCAGATCACTGCATGGAGATCTTGATTATACAGTGAAAAGGAGCTATTCACAGGAGGGAGTATTAGCATAGCCACATTCCACTAAAAACACTCTGACTCTTGCCAAGTTTCTGTGCATGAAATCATACACATGCTGTGTTGATGTTATTAGCTTCCATCCTTGGAGCTGCTGCAGTCCCCTCTGTATAAATCCGTACAGAAGAATATTTATATGCCAGAGAATATCATCCCTAAATGCTTTAAAGTGTGATGCATTTAAAAGAATGCAAAACAAAGTATGTCAAAATCCAGGGAAGACGACTGGGTGAATGACTATTTGAATTATTTCTGTTTTCTATCTGTGAAAATTGAATTGACTGACAGTAAAAAGAAACACTTAACTGGTTTTATTGTATCAACTTCTATTTCAGTTGCTTTTCTTTAAAAGCATTATGGCTCCATAATGAAAATCTTGAAGTGAATTAGAGAAAGCAGCCTGAGACATTATGAAATCAATGTATAAACTTAAACCCAATTTGAAAAATGCTGCTCTTATTTTCTTTCAAATCAAAGTAGCATGTGGCTCATAATGCCATTGCAACATGTAAGAAGAAATCACTGTACTAAATTAGTGATGGACGGATCTTTTAGTGCATGCCTGAATGCCTTCCTGAACAGAACATTTTGGTTTAGACATATTTTGTGAATCTACTTAGAAACCTGATTTCTGAAACAATCAACTCATAGGAAAATAAGGAAGAAAATTTAAGCTTCCCCATTTAGGATTCCTACAGCTAAAGTGTATCCAATTTCTCACAGTTCTCATGCCACGCATGTGATAAAAGATCAGATCTCTGATTTTTTTGAAACACTGAAGAGTGAACTAGATTGGGAAAAACAACTACTTACTGAAACCAAACCTGTTGATTTTAAGGGTTAATTTTCTGAATGTTGTTACACTCTGGGTTGTGTTGAGCTTGTGTTCTCAGACTTCATCATTTTTGGCCTTGCTGTCTCAGTTCTCAGCCATTTGGCTGAGCCAGGGTTTCACTGCACTGTGGTGCTTCAAGCTATATCCCTTTCCTTCATTATTCTTCTGTTATGTTTTCCTAAGTTTGAAAACCCATAATTGGTCTAATTGGTTGAGATACTCTGGGTAAAGGGATGGAATGTCAAGATTAAATTACTGGGAATTTTTAAGGTTTGCTTTTTGTTTGTTTAAGCATGGGAGGGGGAAGGTATTCACCCACAAAAAAGAACCACAGGAAACCAGGACTGCAAAATCAAACCCCAAGTTTAGGAATCTTAAAAATGCAAAAGTATTTTTTTTCCCTTTTAATGAATTGATACACTCTTCAACATGAGAGCTGACATTTTGAACCCTTGTTTGGAAAGAGAAGTCTGAGAGTGAACCAACCCTATGAATGTGAAAGTAGTTTTATACATTAAAAAATATTTTGATTGTTACAATAGCTGCTGAATTGCAAGTGCATGATGTAGTGGGAAATACTGAGTGGGACAGGCAAAAGTCTCCTTTTTGAGGCTGTTCAGACATTTCAGAGGTCTGGGAATAATGTTTTAAAATACTGAAACAAATATTAATGCTGCTTTCCTCAATTTTTTTTTTTTTTTTTTTTTTTTGGCTTACAGCTTGAGAATTTGATACTAGCTTCGACAGAGGTTTAAGAATACTAAATCAGTTTTAATGTTTGCTGTGCTGTAAATTTAAGTACCCTGAAAAATGGATCCCTGAACATTTTAGATGGAACATCCTAATTTAAATGTGATTGTTTCTCTGTCTCATTCCTCCATCTATAAAATGAAGATAACACCATTGCCTAATCAGGGTGTAGTGGCTCCTGTTTCTTAGGTGTTCGTCTGCTGTCGTAAGGAGATTTTAAGAGGTGACAAAGAGATGAATTGTCATATTCCAGAAAGGACCTGAACAGAGTGTAGTGAATACATATGAATGTAAATATCATCAATGGTATTAACATATTGATGAAATTGATAGATCAGGTTGAAAGGTGAATATAAGTGCTTTTCAATTACTTTTGGTCATCCTGAGCTTTTAATAAATTAAAGTACCAGTTCTTGGATAGGGCATTTCCAAAATTTAGAACACTTACCTTACAGCCTTTTATATTCTTTTAATAATTTTTAAAATCCATAATCCCTGTAAATATTCATGAAAGACTGGAAAGCAAATTCATCATTAAAAAAACTTCAAGCTTTTGAAATGGTTTTGATAAGATAAAATACACTTGCTTGTAGTTAATCATTTAAGCTTAGTAATTTGATTTAACCTTAAGGAAAATGCTTATATATGACTTATTTAAAGAATTTTATGAACTTTTAAAAGTATTTTGGGTTTTTTTTACAATAACACGTGTGAAGCATAGTAGTTTTTCTAAGTTAGCTATGTATTTTGAGGAAGAGCAGATTATAAATACATTCTGATTTTTCCCCCAGATATATTTATAGAGAGTTTTCACCAGGTTGTTCATGTTGTGCTGAATCCAGATGAACCCAATAATGAGAATTAAACTAGCCCTCAAGATATGAAAGAAGTGTGAGTCAAGCAGAGCAAGCAGAATTAAATATCATTTTTCAATGTGCAAAAAATTACTGAAGTGCTGCTGTAACATAGTTCCTCTCTTGTTAAGTACAGATCAAACACAAAGTCTTCCTGCTGCTTTGTTTATATGGCTGCTCAGATTAGAAAATTACACAGCCAAAACCATGATATGGAATCAAAAGGCTAGAGGAATGCTCTAGGAACCAACCCTTCCAGCACTGCAGTGTCGTGGAGCATTTGCAATTAGAAGAGGAAAGACAGAACATTATTACTCTAACTCTTCTGTCTTGCCTTTGCAGAATTGCCAGATGCCACTGGATCATTTGTCCAGCATTCTAGGAGTGATATCAGGAGGCCTAGAGCAACTTTCACAGATGCAGGTGGGATCTACTGCCCAGATGTGGACTAAGGTAGGTAGGTTGTGGAAAGACTGGAGCTAAACATGTTAGCAGAAAAACCTTTTGTTCCCCTTGCTCACATTTGCTTCATGCATCCAGAAAAATCAGGATATGTAGCTGCATCTTTGATATGTTTCATGTGTTTATTATAAATTTAATGTGACTAACAAGCTTTGTTAAATTCTACTTGCGAATGCCTCCAGTATGTAATTCATTTTCATTACTTGGTACAAAAGTTTCTTGTAATATAACCCCCGTTCTTCAATGTCCCAGATTCTCATTTATACAAATTTCTTGTATCATGAATTTTGTACAGATTCCTGACAAGGTCCCCTATGTCTCTAAGCTTGTTAAGGTCTGTGCTGCTTCATGTGTTACATCTAAAATCAATTTCAGTCACATTTGACCATTGTGCAGATGGAACATTATTCATGCATTAGACTTTCTAAGTGGGGTAGAGCAGAACCTTACATTTATTCCTTACAATTGTATCTGCATTTTTGTATTATATATGGCTCAGTAACCTTTTGTAGAAGACCAGAAGATGCCTCTGGAGGCACCACAATGTGCATCAGAACTGATTTATACTGTAACATCTGTCAACTTTTCCCTAGGACCTAGTTGTGCCAAGATATACATCATATTTTCTAATGACTTAACAAAAGATAGAGGCTGATTGTGGCAAGAGATGTACCACAGGAATGAGTCTGTTACTACAATCTGCCATTTTTCCAAGGAAAAATGTTGAATGTACACAGGGTTGTGCTCAAGGGTTTGTAACCTGCAGTTTAGTGTGTGTTTTGCCTGTAGGGTTAACTTCTTTTGTTAATGAATTTCTGAAAATAAGGCACGAAAATGCTGCTGTAAAATGGGTAAGTGCAATGAATTTTGAAAATATTCAGAAGAACTTCATTTGCCTGTGCTTTCAAGTTTCTTGAAATTTCAAAAAAATCCTCAAATCCATATCCACCTCTCTTCATCTCTCCCCCATGGCAAAAGGAAGAGCAGTCATAGGAGGGCTTGAAATAGCCACTGTGGTTTATAGCACTGTTTACTGCATGGCCTTGAAAAGAGATTTCTTGCATCTCATGTGAACATTTTGCTTACTTGGTTATTTTATCTCTGTTGTTTTGGCTCACTATTGTTTAGTGTGCCAGGTGAGTAACAGCCAGGTACTCTGAGGAGTTACCTAAACTACAGAAATGTAGAGCCTCCAATTCCTCCATTCAGTTTTATACCCATTATCCCTCTATTCTATGCTTATTTTGATATTTTATTCTCAATTCAATGCAGAACATAATTTAAAATCCTAACTGTAGAATCCTTCCTTGGCAAACTCCAAGTAATAAACCACCTTTTATTATAAAATTATCACATTTTAGCTGGTAAGCTTAATCAAAGACAGAAAGCTGAAGAACAGGTCAGATCCTCAGCTGTTTCTGTACAAGGCAACTACATCTTCACCATATTAAAAAAAAATACTGATTTTCTCCTGAAAAAATGCATTTGTATTAAAATAAATACTCTAATATTTACATTATTACATATCTCTTTTTTTGAAAAACAGTCTGTAATACCAGATGTGGAGTTTATTGGCACAGGCATCTCAGATCCTTAAACTGCTTCAGTCAGTTCTGTTGCCAGTGAGGGTGATGTAAATATGAGCATTTTGTCATGGGAGATGAGATTTTGTCTCTTATGCACAGGGTAATCACTAGCTACACAATATTAATTATGAATTAAGTGTGTAAATTAACAGGAATTTTCCTTTCTCCTACAACAAAAGCTGAAATTCTAATTTGGCATACACAAGAAAAGTCTTATTGTAGTCTGCTTAGGCAAACATAAAAGTAAAAATCAAGTATAAGCTAAGCTGAATGTAGCTTCATTTGTCTTCACAGATTTTAGTTCTGCACCATGTTTGTGACTGTTTCTTACAGATGGCTTTACTGCTTTTGTATTGATTTAGTTTAACAGATTGGTTTATATGTTGGAGTGATTTAGGATGTTATATATATTTTTTTTTAATTTTCCTATCTAGATTTCTCTTGTAAGTGAAAACACACTGTGAAATCTGTAGGACATATAAATATGAGTTAACTACACAAAGCTCTATTTCAAAGGTAGAACATAACGTTGCAGTATAACATAGTTATTTGTCTACAACAAAATGCAGGGTGAAACTGCATTTGAAACTACATTTCCAGCTGAGCTGCACTGGCTGTTCTGGGGGCAGGTCATCTTATTGCCTCCTGGCAGTTGACCATGTTCTACATAGTCTAATATTCATCAGTTCATGGCAAGAAAGATAGCTAATTACTTTAATAAGTGGCATAATCTAGAATGTGAGGCCTGACTTCAATCTCTTGCCAAGAAGAGTGAATCTAACAGAAAAACCTGAAATCTTCCCTTACAATAGAGACCCTTCAGGACTTGGCAGATTCACTTGAAATATGCCAGAGGGACTGGAGGAAACCTGGATAAACTTTTTCCTCAGGAATTCTCAGTTTTCTCCATGCAACTTTCTACTGTAGTGCTTAAAAGGCACCACATTACCAGTTAACTAACAGCACTGCAATGAAGTTTATTGGTTTAAATAGGGTCCCGTAGTCACTGTGATGGAGTTTCCCAAAAATACTTATGTGCTAAGATGATCTCAGCAAAAAAGAATATCAATCAGATCAACCAAGATCCTTCGTGACTTTTCTTCAAAGCCTCTTAATTTTGGAAAATGTAGCAAATTAGGGACATAACATGACCTCTTCTGTAATCAAAGTCAAAACCTATAAGTTACAATAGGTGAAAAAAGGAAAATATATGTTTATTCTTAAATTATTTAATTTACAGTTTTACAAACAGGTACACTATGCAGTCTAGTAGTAGGTCACTTGGAGGAAACAAATTTGCAGATTTGGGGCCAGAGAACCATAGGCTGCTCAGTATTTAGCTCAAAGTCTGTGGAAAGTGCATCTAGAACAAGTAGGGTTTCTATTTCTGTTTTTTTAAAAAATCTGTTTATTATCATCGTATCTACAAGCATTCTGTTCTTGTCCCGTCCTTTGTGTTGCAATGCACAAAACCACAGCGTTTACAAAATAAACACAGTGGATGAATAGATATTATTCATTCAGTTTGAATGAATAATGATGCCACATTATCCTCAAAAGGTTAATGGGACCAGAATATTATAGGAAGCAGTATCAGACAACAGTGACTTACCATTAACTTTCTGTTCCAGCTGTATTATGTTTAAATCTCCAGACCAAAGCTGTAGATATAATTCTGTTTATTGTTTTGGTCAACTGAGAGAATTTTGGTCTGTAAAGATTCCAAAAAACTTGTGCATGGCTGCCAAGCCAAGTGTTCTGCCTGGCGTTTGTGAGTTAATGAAAGAGCTGCTTTAGCTTTAGAGTTGGATTTCAAAATACAGAATCTGGAGAAGTATATTGCAAATGTAATGTTACCCAAGCCTCTCTTAATGAGAACTTAAATAAAGAATGACCCAGTGGAATTGTAGCAGTGTATAGTGCTGCCATTTAGGAGAATGGAATCATGTCTCAAGCCTAGAGCAAGTTAAAAGTAGGGATTTGAAGCTTTTGGTCTCAGGGGACCAAGTAAGTGCTTTTCAGTTTCTCAAGCCATTCAGTGTTGACTGAAGTAGCCTTCTATAGATAGCTGCCAATAGAAAAAAGTCTAAGATTCTTAGAATATGCCTAATATACTGAAAAAAAATCCAGGCTTTATTTACATAGTGCTTTTCAGCAGTGAAGAAATAAAACCAAGATGAATTCATTTTTAGAGGACAAGGGTACCTGTATGTATATACATGTCTGTATTTAAGAATTTGAGAAGCAACTGCTTATTCCCAAAATATTCAGGATTGCTAGGGGATGCCTGATTTAAATACTAAGTAGGTTTGATAACACGTAGCTTCTGAGAGCTTTAAGGTCCTGATATTGGCCATATTTAATCTGCCATATCTGTGATCATATGTATAAAGAGACTGGAGTGAGAGAAGAGGGACCCAGCACTCTCTCAGCTATCCAAGGTCCCCAGATGAGTAAGTAGATGAGTGTAAAGTTCCCCTGAAGTCATTAAGCAGAGACATGCACATCTGAAGAATGGCAGTGATCTCAGAGGAACTGTATTCTGCAACTCCTGCATCTTACTGTTGGCTGTACACAAATCTTTTTAGCTCCACAGTTTGATGGAGAACTCTGGGTTTAATAGTGTTTCAGTGTTTCACTGCTATTCCTACTTACTGTCAGCTTTCAAAACAATTCTTACATTAGTTTATTTAGGAGAAAATGTAAAAGTGAAGGTTGTTGTATAATGTGAAACAGTATTTCAGAGTTGTTGTCTGTAATCTCTTTCAAAATGCTTAAATTGCTATCTAGATACTTGTATAATTTAAAATATGAAATATATGTGTACCAAAAATAAGTCAAAAAGCATTGACAAACATGTCTGGAGACAGATGTATATACATCAATATATATGTATCAATATATACATATATACACATGCATGTGTATATATATATACATCAATATATGTATATACATATATATGCACACACTAGACTTCCCAGTATGAAAATACTTTCTAAGTGAGGAGATTTCAGTGGTGGTAATTGCAGTAATCCTGCCCTACATCAACATCATTGCTGCTGAGAAAATTCTCACTGGGCACAGTGAGAGTCAGTGTTGGATATTGTTACATTTCATTCTTACTTTTATTTCAGCCTGGAAGTATAATCAGAACTTAGGTTAGTTTATCTAGGGCCATGAACAGTTTAGAGGTAGATTTATAGTAACTGCAGATTATTTTTTGAATACGGGGCTTGGGCAAATGAGAGATTTGTTACCTCAGAAAGTTTTAGAAGTCAAAAGTAATTGCCCGTTACTCCACTGAAAAAAGTTTATAGGAAAATGTACATCCTCCTCCTTATATAAATGAGAAAAAAAAATTTCCTCAGGGCCATAAGCTGCAATTGGAATCAAAATTATTATGGAGTAGTTTGTGATTCCAGCCTGATACCTGAGCTGTAACAATACTTACAGAGTCTGTCTGTCACTCCTAGAATTACTGGCCCCAGGAGCTATTTCTCTGTGGATGATAGTTTATAGCTTCAGCTTATTCAGAAACAAGTTTGGAGGAGTTGCTGTTTTTTAATCTGTCCAGTGTTTCACTTGTAGATATAAACTGTGATTGAATGATTTAGTTTAGATTGTTTCTTGTGAAAATGCTGCTTCTATAACTTGTTCTATGAAATATTTCCATTTCTGCTGGAAAGTATCAAGTGTTTTCTAGCACTTGGGGAAAAAAAAATCTTCATTTCAATGAATTTTAACTCCTTCATGCAATTGTCTGCTGTAATACCTTTTATTTAGCGGATTTGCAAAGGCTGAAAAGAGACTCAAACTGCTTCTGGTGAAGTTCAAAGTGATGCTTTCACCAAGCTTAGGGGAAAAAAGGTTTGGTCCATAGAAACCAGGAGTCTACTCCTGGAACACATTCCAGTTCTGTTATCAGCTGAACTGTTAACAGGTTGCCCTGGGGCTCATTGATTCCTGTGACCCATCTAATCTTCCTTTTCATGAGATGGAGACATGCAAATACTATCTGGACCTCACGTGTTCCTCAAGGTTTTTACACTAAACCACTAAAAAAAAAATTAAAAAATCAAAAACTCTTTTGAAAAATTATGGGGTAATTCAGTGGCTATTTCTGGGGGGGTCATCCAAAAGTGAACTGCTTTTTGTGCCTTAATTATTGCTATATTTGATGAATGTAGACCTTAGAAAACACAATTTGTGAAGATCTCTTAGCACAGTGGAGTTTGACTCACTGGAGCTTGCCTCTGGCAGGAGAAGGTTTATAGCTGCTTCTCAGCATATTTGAAAGAAGATTATTGCTGCTGATGCATTGCAAAAAGGTAACAGTTGTGTGCATCAGTGACTAAATTGCCCTCTATTATCCTGCATCCCATAAAATGACAAACCTCATCAATAAAAAATGCAATAAAGAAAGTACTTTGGGATTTGTCAAACCATGGGAAGCTAGAAGTACTTCCTCCTGGTGAATAGCTCAATCCAGTGAAGGTGGGAGGAGTTACTGCTTGTTGCTGGAGAATTACCAGCAGTGGCTGATTTTTTTGAAGTTTGTCTTGTTTACTAATTTTCCCAGATACAGGAAAAAAAATCAGTTATGATATAAAAAAAAAAAAAAAGAAAAATATGGAAAGAAAAAAGAGAGCAAATAACCAACAAATGTCAAGAGAAATTGAGCTCTTAAAAAATTAATGTTTGAGGAATAATTTTTTTTTAAGCTTTAATGATGGAAGAAAGGGTAACGGTTACAATCAGATAGCTAAGCAGCATCCAGAAGAGGTGGAAAGAAGGAATAGCTATAAGTAAAGGCTGATTGTTGTCAGATGATGGTACAGGTTGAAGGCAGCTGGAAGACCTGGGTACTGAGGAGGTTAATATGACTGAAGTGGCACCTCCAGTTCACTGGTAGTTAAATTGCCTTGTTGATCTTGTTAAAAGATAACAGCTTTAATTTGTTCTATTTTTTTTCCAATTTCTACAAACCCAAGCACATTTCTTATCTTCAGTTGTGACAAAATGGTACATGGATTTCAGCCTAAGGTAAGTTTCAGGAAGCAACATAGCAATGTTTGTTTCCATGACATGTGACATCCTTGTTGTCTTCTTTCTAGCAAAAAAAAAGGGAGGACAGATATAATTCTCTTTTTAAGGGCTTTGTTAAACACATATTCCATATGTATGCACTAAGACTTCATTTTAAAGGTGTAAATCATATTACAGAATCCAGAAAATGAAAAATATTAATAAAAAATTCCAGTCATTGTTTCCATTTAAATATCCTGTATTTTGGGTCTTAGGTCTCAATTATACAGATGATTAGACATCCTTTTCAACACTAATAACAGGAATCCTGTTGATTACAGCTTTTGTTCTTATGTCTGTAAAGGTGTTAATATGTGCATAGTACCACCATAACTTAAGCCTTCTTAATGCTATATTTTTGCCTGCTACAATCAAGTAGTTTCTTAAATGTGGACTCTGTTTCTCTGATCAAGACCAGTTACACAATTTTTCTTTCATAGTTGTGTGGTATCTATGGTACCTATAGAGAGGAGCAGGTGTTTAGAAGAGATTTTCGTCTTCTAGTATTGATATAAAATTACTTAGAATTAAGGACAAAATAGAGCATTTTTTAATTTATCACCAGGCGTCTTTACAGTTGATTGACTAAAAGGGCATGAGCTTCTCTCAACATACATCCAACAGGCCAATAAGACCTAGATTTGCAGTGGGTAGGTTTCAAGGTGCAGGTTTTGTAGATTTAATCTCCTTTGATTGAAGCAAAACTTTAGCCAAGGCTTACTACCTATACCACAGCAGAAGTGTGGTGTAAAGTAGAAAAAGCAATAAAAGGAGAAATTGGGGAACTGGATAATATTGAAAAACAGAGCCACTCGTGTATTTACCTTTGGTTTTTAGCTCTGGAAGTGATCTACTACTGTGTATTTTATATAAGTTGTTTGTAACATCCTGGCCTAAATCAATCAGTGAAAATCTAGAGAAGCATCTAAACCAGAAACCTCTTTCTCCAGGTAAAGCTACACCACTTCTCACTTTTTGTTTGTCCATCATTTTCAGATTATATTATCCTCTTTTTGGCATATGTTTCTTTGAACCAAGCAGTATCATCCTACTGCTGTTTCCAGCTTTTCTCTACTCTAATGTGGAGTTTTTGTGAGGAGAACTTTGTTTTAACAGTGAGTCAGTTACAGATTTACCTACACGGTCACTGAACTGCAAAGAGCTATTAACATTGCAGTGTTGTGGGACAGGTATGAAAACTGCTATTGGAATCTGTAGCATTCTGTGCTTCTGAGCAGTGAGAATTTTTTAGATTAATTCTATTTATCTGATACGCCTCTGAATTTCAGTGAGAATAATATCTTCATCTTAGCTTGTCTGAAATACTGTAACTTTTTGAATGTTATAATAGATAATTAATGGGAAAAAGTCAGCAAGTTGTTTGGGTTTTTTTCTTACTAGTTGAAAGCTTGGCTTTATCAGTTGCTATTTTAATACCCGTATGCAAATTTTAGAAAGCTTTTTCCCTTGTGTTTTTTGTTTTGTTTTGTTTTTCTGGTTTTGTTTTGTTTAGTTGTTTGCTTCTTTTTTGTTGGTGTGGTGCTGTTTTTTTAATTTAATTTTTTTGTGTGTGTTTTTTGGGGGGGGATTTTTGTTTGTTTATTTGTTTTTGGAGTTGTTTTGTGTGTGGTTTTTTTTCTTTCCTTGACTGAAAAACACTTTCTGATTACACTAATCTTTGGTACATTATCAAATCCTCTGCTACTTTTGTGGTTGTTATTAGCAGTAGGCTTTCTTTTGTAAGTCATAAGTTTCAAATGTGTGGCTTCTGAGGTAACAGCCAATGCTTTTCTGGCTGCCTCATGTTGCTTTGAATTAACTTTTAAGTTTTTAAATCAAGAACCTGAGGAAGGCTGCCCTTACATAAACTAATCACTGGTGAAGCTAGGATTGATTAACTGTTGGGCTTTCATTGATTGCACAGTTACAGTTCCACAGGAAGATTTCAAACTTTTTTTGTGTAGCATTTCTAAATCATAAAAGAGCATTTTGTGTATATTATGCATTATAGCATGACTGCCAGATATAAATCAGGAGGAGGGAAGAAATTTTTTCCCTTGTAGTGCCAAGAACTTCCATATGCATAATTCTTGATTTGCTAAAATTAAGGTTTCTTATGCTATTCTCTTTTTTTAAAAAAAGGCAAAACAAATGAAAAAACATTGACAACAAAAGGCTCAAAAGATAGATTTTCTAGCATAAATCAAGGTGGTTGGTACTGCTACAATTCTGTTCTGTGACTTCCACTGTAAATAACCATGAATTAATAATATTTTCCATCTAAGGATATCAAAACAGGTCATCAAAAACTTATTTAAGACTTGCAAAGAAGAAAAGGAACCATAGTGAGATTTGGCCACAGGAAGAAATATTTTGATGTGGAAATGGAAAAGCAACCCCCTTTCTGCACATGCTGTGGGCTGCTTCTGATGCATTTAATGCTTTTCTACCATTATTTTTGCAATTATCTAATCACAGTTAAACTAAGGAGCTGCAAAACTGTTTCTTCTTCCCTTTCATTCACACCTCCCACATCTGGGATACAACTTGCTTTATCTGCACTTTTGAATCCTGGGCATAATTTTCTTGGCTATGTGATCCACTTTATTTTCCAGCCTCCCAGCTATATTCTTGGCTTTTTGAGAACTCATGTTGCAACAGAAGGCCAATATTTTTCCTCTCAGAAGAGCAAAAAAAGGTTGTGTACTAACGTATGCAGGATGCTTACTAGCTCCTTAAATCTGCCCATAAGGAATGGGGTCTGGTGTCCCATCATAGACTTGAAAAACTGCAATTAGTTTCTGCCACTTCATTTCATTTTATTCCTCACTCTCATAACAAAAATGTCACAGTCTTCTCGAGAAGGAGATTATTCCTCTCCTTTGACTGTGGAAGCAGGCAGAGCTCTCCAGTATGCCTGTTGCTTGGAATTAGTTGTTATAAATAGACTGCCTCATTAGTGCACTTTCCTAAGGGGACTCAAACTCCACTCTCTTTTAAACTCTACACTGCTCTGATCCTGTTCTGCTCTGACAAGTGAGCCTTAATGCTAGCATAGCCATGCTGACTGCTTGAATTGTAGCCTTTCATTTCTGAAGGCTGCAACACCTTCTTCTTCAGTATTAGTTGTGTCAGACCTTTCACAGCTTAGCCTGGCCTATAAACTGCCCGGAGAATTGCAGCTGAGCCAGGCTCTAAGAGGTGTGATAGCTGCCTTCTGAAAACACAGGATGCTCTTTCCCTCTTCTCCAAATCCACACTTTCATTCATTTTTGTGTCATCTCGTCCTTGTTCTAGCAATGTCTTCACTTGAGTTCCACCAGAGAAGTCTCATCTACCACCATCTACAAATGCTACAGTATTTAATTTGGGTGGGTTTTGGGTTTTTTGGTTTTTTGCATCAGCTTTGTCTTTCTGCTTTTTCTTCTCGGGAGAGTACAGCAAGAAAGTCCCCAGCTGACCCCATACATCTCCTTGAACGTAATGGGAAGGATCATTTGGCAATTTGAATGTGAGGGCTGAACTGCAGGTGTATCTCTGCAGTAACTTCAGAAAGAGCAGCTTTGACCAGTATTTGATCAGCTTTCTACAATTTGTGGGGACTGCATTCCACTATGGCTTACTTTACAGTATGGTTTTGGTTTTCCTATCAGGCAGGGACAGTTGTGAGAAAAGCAGTTGAGCTGTTTAAAAAATGAATTAATCTATGTAATTAACAGTATTGTGGGATGATGTCTGAAATCACATTTAGGTTATTTGGGGATTTCAGATGATTTTCAGTGGTAATATGGTTAGGAACATGTTTGCAGTTAGATGATTACATGAGGATTACCTGGATTCATAACTGGTAATGGGATAATATGATCCAGGTAGATTCATACCAGTGAACAGTGCTGCATACAGGAGGGAGGAGACAGCTACAGTTTTTCTTCTGGGAAAAGGAAGGTAAACTGAGAAGTGAAGTTAGAAAAAATAAATTCAGGTTGTTTTGTGGAAGCAAAATGAATAATGAGCAGCTCTCAGCTGCATGGATTTTATTATCAAAAGGACGGATTTAATATTATTGGTTTGACTTAAACCCTTTTATTTCATAATTTATGATAGGACTTTATAGTTAACACCTGTGTAAAGAAGAGAATGGCATAGGATTATGACTTTTAAAAATACTTAAAGCATTTTGGTACTAGTGTGGAGCAACTATCATTTCAAATAATGAAGATACTTAAATGAGATAATAGATTATTCACGTTATCATTTTAATGCTTATACTTTGCCCAGTAAAGCTGATATGAAAAGACAAGCTGTATCATAATTTTCTTCACAAAATTTTAGTGCTGTAATTTCTAGCATGGTTATAAACTTGTGACTGGGATAGAAAGTAGATTATGGTATTTTTGCCTTGAAGAAACTTTTCAAATCAAATAGAAGTGAGCCTGTTTGTATGAATATAATTATGATAATGTTTTACAACCTTTTCTTTATATGAACATACTGGCTTTGTTAGATTGCTAATTTTGCTTTTAGGTTGTGCAAGAAAATTTAAAGAAAATGTTTTTTTA
The DNA here is from genome assembly GCF_003957555.1 of Calypte anna. Lineage (NCBI taxonomy): Eukaryota > Metazoa > Chordata > Aves > Apodiformes > Trochilidae > Calypte > Calypte anna. The sequence goes on from NC_044247.1 coordinate 8,377,006, forward strand.
TGGAAGCTATTATAATCTGAATCTTACATGGGGCCATTGGCTCACTTCTTGTCATCTCAAAGTAGTTACACTGTAAGGCTCAATTATTAAAGAGATTTCTAAATAGATGAATCATTTTATTATTAAAATATATATGGCAGAAAGGTTAAAATGGAGAGATTACACCTTACAGAAGAGAGATGTTAATTATCTCTCATAAACTCTTTGATTTCTTGGATCTAGCAGCTTTGAAACACCAGTCTGACATAGGCAGTGAATACGACAGTATTTAATTGTTAAATTCATAAAATAAGTGAGTGGGTAAAGGAGAAATTGGGCAAAAATATAGGGAGGGGCCATTGTCTTGAATAACTGAATCCTTTGTTTTGTCTACTTCAAAGCATATTTATCATATGGTCTGCCATCTGTAACAACAAAGATACTGTGTGAGAGGATAGGAAATTAAGCAATAATGCATCCTTCATATATGTGACGGGAAAGATTTATGCTTAGAAATGAAACTATTAATGTTATATTCTGGATCATGAGTGCTTAGCCAAGTAATCTGCTTGTAGGTAATGATGCCGAATGCTTCATTTATGTTTTCTTACAGGTCTCTCAATCTACATAGGGTTTTTCAGCATTCTAGAGTACTCAGTGAAGGCATTTTCAGTGATGTCTATTAAAAATAAATGTTAACGTTTCAGGAAACTGTAGATGTTTAAAGGTGATTCATGGTTTCTTTCTTTTAAATAATGAGAATTGTGTACAGCAGGACAAGTTCAGGAAGTATGAAAGCACTTTAGAAAGAAAAGAGATTGAGTATGGTGTAAAATATTAAAGCTTTGTACTGACAGATCTGTTTTTATTTAAATTTTTATTGAATTTTTTTCTTTGAAGTAACAACAAGAGACACATACTGTTGGCAGATAAACGATGCTGTGCTGAATGAGTGGCTACTTAACCCTTGAACTGTCAGACAATGTTATTTTCAATGTCAAGGAATTGGAAAGCTCTATGCAATGTATTCTGTTCTTCAAATTAAAATGATCAAATTTCTTTTATACATTCCTATGCCACAGCTACATGTGCTATCTAGACTAGCTCAGCAGGGAATGTTGAATTGGGCTTTAGACCTGCATACAACATGAAGCCAAATTATGCTTCAGGTTATCTTGAAAGCTCAAGGAACAGTGCCTGAAGCATTGATGTTGTTCTTTCCTTCATTTCCTTCTCACCTGCAGTGCACAGGCCTTTGCCTCATGTTTTGAAGGAGAAGATAATCTCAAGAACCTAGTAGTTCTTTTACCCTGGAAGTTCTATCATCATTTCTTCTAATTTATCCTTAAAATTATCTGATCAAAAGCTCTGCATAAAATCTTGTTTGAAATTCTGAGAAATGTTCTCTCCATTTTCTCACATCCTTTATTTACCTCCAAGGCAGAAAACTCATAACATCAGTGAGGTGATGAAAGAGGAAAGTTTTAAGCTGTGCTAAGACCTCAAGGAACTAAGAGCCATGGAAACAGGCACTGGAGCAATCCTTCATCCTCTACTTTCATTCCAGTGGCACAGAGTAGTAGTGGCTGAATTTCTTGATGGCAAATTCTTGGGAAAAGTGTATTTAATCTGTGGATAATTTTGTAATGAAGTAGGCTCAGTGTAACAAGGGTAATGGCTTGGCACAAAGCAGCAGAGTGGTTATGGTATGGAACATGATGGACACTCTCCACAAAAAAGTTTTAAAGCTGCCAAGGAGAGGCTTCTGCACCACATCATTCCTTCCCATTCTCCATACCTGCCTTGTTCTTTCTTAATATATTAACAAAAATAATGAAAAAAAAGTATGAGAAGTGATTACTTCAGCCAGTTTTCTACTTTACTTGAGTTGGGGACAGGATTTTCTTTGCTGTCTTTTCAAAAGATGTATTTCATTTACTCTGTAAAGTGGTGAAATGCTCTGCAAATACTGCCGAGTTGTGGTAGTTGTGTGTTGTGCCTGAACAGCAGGAAAGGAGAAAACAGGTGCTAAACAGCAGCAATTAGCATATGTATACCAAATGATGAGGTGTTAAACAAAATCTCATGCAGAGGTGTCAAAACCCTGGCCAAAGGATCTGTTATAACTTTTTATATGAAATAATACAGATGATATAAACCGCAATGGAAGGTAAAGGCCTGCAACTAACAAATGACCTGGTCAGAATCACTCCAACTCCTTTACCAAGGTATTTTCAGGAGATTTGCAGTGTGCGCACTCAATCTCATTTTCTTTTTGTCATTTTTATCCTTTACTCTATGATGGTTGCTTGTTTGGGGTTTTTTGGTTGGTTTGGTTTTTTTCTTTCTATAAGGTTTACTTGCAGTGGAAGCTGGAATGCAAGATTTAGTGATCTCAGTTTAAATCTTTTCATGGCCTGCTGCTTTTCACACACTGAAATAATCAGGTTCTATTAGACACTTAGCTCTTCTCTTTCATTTTATGCCATATATACTTTATGATCATTTAATGAATGCACTTAACACTAATACATGTGAATCTGATAGTCATGCATCTTTCATGAATTTTTCCTTTAACTTTTGCTCTCTGCTTCATGCCTCAGGCATGGCCTGAACTTTTTTTCCTTTCTACTGTCATAACCTTCATTGTCTTAATTTTCAGTTTGTTGTCTTTGTGATAACTGAAGGATTAAGTCCCTAGTAGAAGAGTTTGCCACTTCCAGCTATTAATATTTCCATGTATGTAATATTGAAGCCTTTTTTTTAATTGCAATAGAGTAAAATTCCATTATTAAGATATTGCTTTCATTTTACGGACCTCTTATTTTCCTTTATTATTTTGGTAGTTTTGTGAAAAGTATTAGAAACTTCCATATTGCCTGGAAGATGTCTCTGGGCCTTGTTTTGAGCGCCATTCTCGCAGTGAGACAATATCCTGTGCCACATTAAAAGCTTCCACCTCCTAGCCCTCATCTGGCAGTATCCTCTCAGATGAAAGCATTTCTCCCTCAGTCACTCATTTTTCACTATTGATACATAAATAAATGTCTGTCAAAAACATCCTTGTGGAATTAAGTTCTGACTCTGCTATGAAAAATTATCAAATGTCTAAACCTGAGGAATAGTCTTTAGTATGGGCTTATTCCCCTTGAACTTATCAGTCCTTGCTTGTACCCAAGTAAAACCTCTGGGTAGGTTCTGCTGCACTGGATAATCACAATGTCTTCTTGTACCATGGTGGCTTTGCTGACAAGTGGATTTCACAGCATTTCAAAGTTGGGGTCAAACGAATATATCTGGAGCTAGGCTGAAAAGCAGAAGACTCCATGTGAACATGTGAACTACTTTACTCTGTCTGTTAATCAAACGCATTATCAAACATTCACAGTTGCACTCTAAGTTTTATTATCTTCTCTTTTACTACAGTCATAACTGTAATAGTTTCTCATAAGATTAGAGGTGGGAATGGTGCACCATTGAACATAGTTCTGTTCCACCTTTATTGGAAACCACATTCTTGACTGTACTTTGTGTATTGTAATCAACACGTCAGAAAGAGACTGATTCTGGTGGGTGCTGAGAATATTCACATCTCACTGATTTTTTTCACTGTATAGTAATGATTGAGACAATGGGACTTGCATATTTTTCAGTGAAAAAAAGACACTTTTAAGCATGTGCTTACATTTTCCCATTTGGATTAGCTCAACCATAGCAAGAAAGCATTGGAGGACATAATCAGATGCAGTTCTTCAGATCTTGCCAGTCAGTCTTGAGAATCCCAGGTTCTCATCTTAACCTGCACAGAAATTGCAAATTTTATTTGGCTTTACACCGAGTTACAGCCCCATTATGAAGCTCATACCTTAGAACAATGAACATGTGTTTGGAGGACAAGTGTGAAATAGAATATATATCTAAAGTTCTGATTTTTCTCTTTTTTACTTATTTTGTAAAGATTTTGCATTTAACAGGTGAGCCACTCATTAACATTGCCATTTTCTTGGCTGATTCACCAGGTACTGACTGAGAATTTCAGAACTGAAAGCATATTAGGTTACAGAATGTCTGCTTTATATAAATAAGTTTTTATAAAATTGCTTCAGAAAAAATACTTTTTTACAGATTCAAAATTAATTGACAGCTTCCAACTAATTAGATTTTTGAAAATATGGTAAGGTGGGAAAATTATGCTGTACTGTATTATACAGAGGCTGTGTGGTTTAACTGTGTTGTCTCGTGAAAAAGAAATTCATATGCTAATTTTCCACAATAATTTATTTCAAAACAAATTGATTGCATGTTGATTCTTAGAGTCCCTGCAGCACTCTAAGGGTTGGGATTTTAAAGAAGCAGAAAATCTTTTTATTCTGTACTATGTTCCTCTTTTTTTCTAGCTTGTTAATAGATAATGTGGATGTAGATCAGGGCTAGGATATTTTTTACATCGTGTTGAAACCTTACTTTTGTATTGAGATAGTGGGGGGTTTCTGGAAAGAGGAAGAGCATGCACCAGGTGGCATTCAATGATGTCCCCTCAGCTAATAGTAGAAGCACTCATTGCAGTAGGCCTGGAGACATTAAATAATAAATCTTTCCTGTTACAGTGTAATTACTTATTAAAATGTTAACTGAGTTCTTGTTTGGTATTTTAAATGAGACTAAGAAAGTGGGTAAAAGAGTTGATATGTTCCCTGTTAGTTAACTACATGAAATCTTAACTGGTAGATGGGCAAACATGGGTGAAGTGAAGCTTTGTGGCATTTTACAGCAAGTGTAGCAGAGGATTAACCAAAGGTAGCTCCCCTCGGATGCTCTGCTGATGGTGTTCAAGGAATCTTTCCTGTGTAGTGACAAGGAGAATGTAGTTGCGAAACCCTTAATCCCACTTGCAAGGGCATCTATCAGTATGGGTTTCTATAGCACAACTTCTTTTTAGTATTAATGCCAGGTTTAATATCTAATTTTTCCAATAATAGGTTATTTTGTTCTCACACATGTTAACCACACAGTTCATTTTCTCTTTTTTGATTGTGTATGAGACGCAAGGCAAATTTCCTACCAAATGTAACTGACTAATGTTTAAAATCTGGTGTGAGGCAGTTGAATTTTCATAGCTTAATTAGTGTCAGCAGGTTGCCAATTAATTAATGAAATTCTTTTGTGCTATCTCCAGCTGTATTTAATTAGACTGGTTTTAAAGGAGAGAAGGCTATTGTCTAAATGTAGCTAGGTGATGAAGCTTTTTTCAAAAAATGTGCTTAACACCTTGTTCAATGCTTTTTTTTCTTTCAAATTCTGAATTCTTCACATTTTGAGAATAAGTACAGTGTGTTCTGTCAGCAAATAAGTAGTTAGCAAGGTTATTAGCTTTATTTTAGGACATGGAAGCATTTCTGGATTGCAGTGTTTTAGATAAACCGTTGAAGTTCATCATGCAAAAAAACCCAGTGTGATTAATTTAAAATGTATTTGTTAAGATCCGAGTTAGATGCTGGTGTAATCCAACCCAATGTTATGGCATTTTAGAAAAAAATTGTATGAAGTTAAAACAGGGACGATCAAATCTTTAATTTGGGAATTTAAAATACTATAAAATGTATAAGCTAGAAGTAATGAGCTATGAGTTAAAATTTTGCACAAGCCAAAACTTGGGAGAAACATCTGAATATGAAGGGTGTTGGATTTTTAATAACAGAAGTTGTATCTCTCCATAGTTCAGAGTTGGCTTGCCAGTTACTTCCAACACAACTGTATTAAAAATAGTGATTTTTCTCAAATTTGTTTAAAACACAAAATGTATTTTTTAAAAAAATCCAGAAGAAAAGGAGGAAACTTGTTAATCTTGGTAATAGAAGGAACAGTTGTAGATTATCAGGAAGGCTACTTTCTTTTCCTAAGTTTCTAATTAATTTACAAATGAAAGCACCAAATATCTAATATTATGTGTTTGTGCTCCCCAGAAAACCTGAGCTTCATGGTATGATATAGAAGAGACAGGAGGTCCCTGCTTGGCCATGGGAGCACCATTTGGTGAGTGAAGATCTTGGTCCTCTGAGGCATCCACGGGGTGGGTTTTTGCATGAAGTTATGAAAAATTTTAAAAAAAGAAAGTGAAGGGCTGTCCATCTACAGCAGTAGCCTTCCTCGTATCTCAAGTAAGCCAACTTATTCACATAGGGTGGATGTAAGAATGGGATGTTAGGACTAGGAATTTTCCATTTTGGGCTTTGAGAAAGGCTCTTAAAAGGGATGGGATAACTCTGCTGGAGGAGGCTACTGCAAGTGGTCAACAGAAGGCAGGCTGGGAAGACTTTATACACCTTGGAGCCTCCTCTTCTCCAGGATGAACCCCAGCTTTCTCAGCCTGGCTTCATAGGAGAGGTGCTCCAGCCCTCTGATCATTTTAGTGGCTCTCCTCTGGACATGCTTAAGGAACTCTGTGTCCTTCTTATACTGGGGACTCCAGAACTGGACACAGTTCTCCAGGTTGGGTCTCACCAGAGCAGAGTAGAGGGAGAGAATCCTCTACCTTGACCTGCTGGCCACACTTCTCTTGATGCAGCTCAGGACCCAGTTGGCTTTCTGAGCTGCAAGCAGCCATTGACAGCTCATGTTAAGCTTCTGGTTCACCACCACCCCAAAGACCTTCTCCTCAGGGCTGTCCTCAATCCTCACTCCTCCCAACCTATATTAATGCATAGGATTGCCTTGACCCAGATGCAGAACCTTGCAATTGGCCTTGTTGGACTTCATGCAATTTGCACAAGCCCACTTGCTGAGCCTGTCAAGGTTCTTTTGGATGACCCTTCTCTCCAATGTGTTGATTTCACCACACAGTTTGGTGGTGTCAGCACACTTGCTGAGGGTGCACTCAGTTCCACTGTCCATGTTGCTTACGAAGATTTAAATAGCACTGGCCTGAATACCAACCCTTAAGGAACACTGCTCACCACACATCTCCATTTGGACACTGAGCCACTGATCACAACTCTTTGGGTGTGACCAGCCAGACAGTTCCTTATCCTATGAGTGGTGCATTGAATCTGTTATTTGGGGTTTTTTGTTTGGTTTTGTTTTGGGTTTTTTCTTTGTTTGTTTGTGGGGTTTTTTTTGTTTGGTTTTGGTTTTCTTTTTTAAGAAGAAAATTATTAAAGCAGTTGGCATTTCTCAAAAATCAGAAATATAATTGCTAAAAATGCCAGTCTGTTTTTTTTACTGTAAGGGTGACAGAGCCCTGGAACAGGCTGCCCAGGGGGGTCATGGAGTCTCCTTCACTGGAGACATTCAAAACCCGCTTGGACACGTTCCTGCACGATGTACTCTAGGTGGCCCTGCTCTGGCAGGGGGGGTTGGACTAGATGATCTTTCGAGGTCCCTTCTAACCCCTAGGATTCTATGATTCTATGATTCTCCGAATCTTCAGATTTCCTCCAACACAACTGTGTCATTTGGATAGACATTGCACATCAAAAGATTTTCATAAAGTATCTATTTTATTCTTTCCTTCATAATTGAGAGTCCCTTATGGTTATTCTAAATTACCATAAGTGGAAGGGCCCATCCTCAGTATTGCTAACAAAGGTGGAAGACTTCAGCATGTCAATGGAGAAAAGGTCTCAGATATTCTGAATATTAACAAAAAGCCATGCATCATTGTGTCTAAATTTAGTACTTCAGAGCCATTTTGAAACACAAGAATATTTAACTCCATTTTTATTGAAAAGCAATAAAGAAAATAGCTCTGAGTAATAAGACAATTCTCTAGTTACAGAAAATTAAATTTAAGGTGTAGCTTTAATCACATCCTTTCCCAGACCTAACTGAGCATCACCACCTGCTAAACTGGGACTGGAGGTACTTACCCAGCTGACTGCCCCCCAAAGCAATACTGAGCTTTTAATTTGTCAATCATGACATAAATTGTTTTGGACTAGAATTCAGAAATTGCATACAGATAATCTGGACACAAGTCTGCCTGTGCTTATTTTCATGTGCATGGAGAGAGATCAAAATTGTGTTTTCATGAAAACAGAATAGTTCTAAATGATTTTGCTAAATTGTTTAATTTGTGTTTAGGAAAAAATGCTGTTCCATTGTAGAATGTGCATTTTCATATTTATGCATCAGTGTTAATCTCTTCAGGATTATGCCAAAACGTTATTGTTTAAAAAATATGTGCACAGGTGGGAGTAGCTATTTACTTTCTGTGAATTTTGTGATAATCTTGTCAGGTCATAGAGTTCCTTGGGCACCTCCATCCAGGTGCACTCAATTTGCAGTCATTGCAAATTATACACTTAGCTTGGCAAAGCCTCCTTCCCTCTGCACCAGCATAATAGCTCCAGCTAACTAGAAAATTCACTCCACTGATTTTTTTAAATTAAACAATACAAGCATTTAAGATATTATTTATATCTCCTAGTAAGGAAGAGTACTGGAAGACACACCCTTCATGACCGAACCCAGTTCCCTGCTAGTGCAGCCAGGCATAGGAAAGGGATTGTAAAATAAATTTATCAAGCTACATTTCAAAAGCAGTTAGGATTTTTATGTTGACTTTGCTACTTTAGACTGCTGGAATGAAGCTTCAGTACACCACAGCCCAAAGAGCTTTAATTTCATTTCAATTTACTCATACAGCCCCTGACCTTCATTTATATTTCTTCATTCAGGAAGGCCATTCCAGTTCTTACTTTGTGATATCCCACGTTCCTCCTTCTCACTTACAAACTTCATTTTTCAGCTCCTTTAATATTTCAGTCAAGTTATTTCTATCTGTGTTGAAAACTATGACAGAGTGGTGTGTATCATAGTGGCAGCAAAGGCATATTTTTAATTTCCTCATTAGGAAACTAACACAACTACTGTCAGAGGTATCTCTCAAGAACATTGAAAGACATAGCCCCTAAAATCCATTGTTTTCAATTACATACTAAAATCCATACTTTTGGACTTAATTCCAGAGGCATGTCTATGTAAAGGAAAAAAAAAACCCAAACCTTTCAGGCAATGTTCATCACTATTTATACAACATTGGCAGTACTTCATTTGCAAATTGTGTTGTGATCACAGGTAAGGTGATGCATCTGCTGACTACAGCTGAATTGATTTTGCTTAGTCCAGCATTTAATTCAGCTTTCTGCTGCAAAGGTATATGCACAGAGTAGTGGACTATAATGTATCCACTAAATCTGTTCTTTATAGTTCAGTAGGGAGGTAGTTGACTATTTTATTGTGGGAAAGACTTATACTTAAAAGTTAAAGGAGCAGTGATAGCTTTTAGGCCTAATGTTTAAGTTGACATAGTAAAATCCACCTCCTGACATTTATTTGGCTTATATTATAACTTTATATGAACTAGAAATAAAGGCTTTTTAATATATATCTATATATACATACATATAGAGAGAGGGGGTAACTAACCAAAGCACATATTTTGTTTTCATTTTAAGATAGAGTCAAATCTGAAAAGCTGGGTAGTTTTTTAGAAATGCTTTTTTCAGAAAGTGTTAGAGCAGAATTTCAGAATGGTTCCTGTGCCTCACTCTGCTTTTATTATAGCTACCATGAGGTTGTTTCTCTATCTCAGTAAAGAACATTGTGGTTTGTTTATCTTTCTTACTGTCACAAAGTGGTATTTAGGTTCCAGTGTCTGGAATCATGAAAAAAACCCACGTAAACTTGGGAGCTAAACTGGAATATTTTTGGTTGAAACAAAGCTATTTATTTTTTTCCAAAATAAGGAAAAAGCAACAACAAAACCAAAAATCTGCCAAGGTAAAAATCTGTTCATGCTACAATTGTGAATGGTAGCATGCACATGGATTTCCAAGCACATGGAAGGTCTTTCCAGATGGTCAGTGCTTTCCTTAGCTATTTGCATGTTTTACTTCAATTGTCCTACCTGGAGTGGTGAACTAAGGGTGCACATAGGTCTGAGGCTTAAATTTATTCCTAATAAGCAATTAATGAAGTAATCCAGCTCACAAAAGGTAATCACCTAAAGAGTTATGCATCAGGAGAAGGTGAGGTCTTTGGTTTTCTGATAGGTACACCACAGATTATTTTTTCCTTTGCAGTTCTGTCTGCTGATTTAGGCCTCTTATATAATGTGTTCATAAACTGAGAGTCCAGTTACTGTCCAGTGCCACACTTGGTGTGTCATGACAGATGGCTCAAAATTAACCACCAAATGCATTGCTTCATCTCTGAATCAAAGATAAGTATTGCTTTTGTAGTTCCAATGAGAGGAAGCAGGTTAATCCACATTTTTCTTCTCAATATGAATTTGAATTTTCTGTGTGGTCATAATTAAAGAGATTAGATATGATTTTGGCAGACAAACTAAGTCAAACCAAAAAATAGTAATAAGAACAAAGTTATACTTAATATATTAAAGTGCAAATTCAAGAACTTGCCTTCTAAAAAAGCAATAAAAATCTTTCATTAATGTTAGAAAATTCTCAGAAGATAGATTAAATTTACACTGTGTTTGTACAGGGTCTCTTACATGTTATAACTATAGCACAAGTGGTAGAATTACAAACTAAAAAAGGAAGCAAAGGGTCCCTGTCTGTACTGTCTTTATATGTATTGGTGACAACCATTTGATAAATTGGATTTTTTTTGTGGTAAATATTTGGAGTTACCTCTGAACGTCTCATACTTTCTGTGCAGAACTATGGATAGACAAATTTCTAAGTGCTGGCAGATAACTTCTGATTTTTCTGCTTGATTATGAGGGTTTTTTTTCTTTCCCCAAAATATAAAATCTCCTTCCCTAATGTCACACAAACCAGAATGTTCTGTCTTTCGGGTCCAGACCTGTCATATTTCTGTTTTCCTCTTGCTGATGAGATTCAAGCTGTCAGAGCTTTCAAATGTACTTAGCCAAATGAAAAAAAAACAAACCTATAGAAAGACTGGCTATTGCAGAAAGCAGAGAATGAGAATTACATCTTTAATCTGCCTAAAAGACCCACAGAAGAGGCATTTTACATTAGTATTTAGGTACTGAACTGTTAAAACTACAGAAAGTTGCAGTTCTAACATCTGTACTGGAACAATATGAAAAACAACAGTAAAATATTCTACCTTATTTCTAAGATTTGGTAAAAACCACTACCCTAGCTAGTGAGAGTAAAGCTGTTGAGATCTGCCATTTCCTTCATTTTCTTATCCCAGCTGCTTCAGCAACTTTATCCAATGTTCAGTTTCTCTAGGAAGAAGGAGTGGGGGATGCTGTTTCTGTGATTCCCTGCTGGGAGGAGGAACTCAGCAGGAGAGGTGCCTTTGGCTGCTCTCCTGGCCTTGTTTCTGGTCAGGATGTTGCCCTGCATCTTCCATTTTTTCATGGTCCCCATGCATCTCTGTGCTCTTCAGCATCCTACAGATTTTCTCTTGAATTTTTTAGTGATCTTCATACATCCTTCCTCCAGCACTTCAGTCCCTTACATTCCTCAGTTCATCTTGTCAGCATTGCAGTGCCTGGGGCATGTGGGGATTTTTAATGATATGATTTTGTTCTGGTGCTTGGGGTGATAGTTCTGTTCTTCTGGTGCCTTTGAATGGAGATACAGAACTTTCAACTGGCTTTAGCAAGTTTTGTCTTGTAAGAATGTTATAGAATGGAAGAATCACCTCTGAGCTTCAGTAAACAGATACCTTTAATCTTTTTGGCATCTGGTCCTCCATCTTGAAGCTAAAGTGCTGCCAACCCATCTGTCTGGAAAAAGGGAATATTCAGTGATGAAATAGGGCAGCACTCCATGTAGCCAGAAGTTTCACAATATTGATGCAGATGAGCAGTAAGCTGTGTTTCATGAGCACTAATATCTCAGTTCTGAACATCTGCTTGTGTGACTTTGTTTTACATATATGTATGTACATATACATATATGTGCCCCAGATTCTTGTCAAGAAGAAAAAGAAGAGGTTCATGCAATGTACATAACTTGGGATCATCTGAGGTGACAGAGAATTTTTTTTCACCAAGACCACATTGCAATGTTGGAGCTGAGTGGCTGAAAAATTCAGAGGCTGCACCTTTGTGAACATTTGCTTTAAGTTCTTTAAAAAGGCTTTTGACTTATAAGTTGCAAAGGTTATTGAAAGAAAATGGTGGTCCTTGTTTGTGATTGCTGACTAAGCAGATTTTGTCTGCATATTGAAGTTTCCATTAGTGTCAGATTTTTAAATTTAAGTTTTATAGCATTCATATTTTCTCCTGGGAATTGCAGTCAGTTCATTGTAACAAATAAAATCACAGTAAAATAACTTTGCTTTTTCATAGATCAGATTGCTGAACTGATGCTTTAACATGGAAATTTAGCATTTAAGATGTATGTTATTACTGTCATTTTTGCTCTAAAGAAGCTTCTCAAAAAAGTATTTTACTTTAGAACTGCCTAAGTGCTTTACACTACACAGAATAAGGCAAATCTAACTTTGCACTATTGAACAGTAGGACAAAAGCTGCCTGTTAATAGACCAAGGAAATGATTGGGAGAAAAATGGAGTAGCTGAGTTTAGAGAAACTTGTACTTTTTTTCTTAATGAGCAGTTTAACTGCCAATTGATCAGTCATTCAGCATTACAGTAAATGGTAAGTGAAATATATAATGATGCAAGACTGCAGCTTAATGTTAAAGACCGAATCTTGCAGCAATCAGGAATGCTTAAGGACAGAAAAATAAATACAGAGCAAATTTCAATCTGTGCTTATTTTTCAAAAAAAAGCCAAAAAAGCAATAACAAACATTCAGGCAGCTAATCGATGGTATTCTTTGTTGTGTTCTTGCTCATGAATTTTCATTTTGTGCTTTTGTCTTCTGTTTATTTAATGCTATGGGATTTTTTACTGTTGGATTTCAGTCAAATCTGCTAGAGAATGGCTCCCTTATTAAGGCCCTGAGCTCACAAATCTTCATGTATTTGTTTAATTTTATACATGTGAGCTCAAGGCAGCTATCAAAATGGATGAAACTGAGAATATCAGTATGTGTTGAAGTATTAATTCCTATATAAACACCTAGATAGGTTAAGACTCAATGCAAGGGAGATTCTCTGATTTTATAAAATTAAAAATATAAAGTTTTTAGTTTTCGGAAGGAAATGTTAGATCCTAATTAAGTGAAAATCAGAGCACATCCCTGTCTTGCTTCCCACCAAAATGTGGAACCGAGCAGGCCTTTGGCCAGTGACACTTTACAGGGTGACTGAGAAATACTGTTGAGATTATTTTGTCTTTTCTTTACACTGGGTGGGAAATGTACCATTTTAGGCAGCTGCCAGTTTGAACTACTTAACATTTACCTATTTTATAATGTGCAAAATAGACCCCTACTAGCAGAACTGGAATGGAAAGAGAACAGTCTCAAATGAGCACAGTTCGTGAAAAGTTTACTTCTCTTCTCTGGCTCAGGTCTTCTGGCACTAAATACATTGTTTGAAGGCTGTTAAATATGTGACTTTTAAGCTGTGACCTCCTATTTCAAGTGTGAGGGGAATAGAAAGGCTCACTTTGACATCTCTCAAGAAAGACCAGGTAGAGTAGTGGGTAGCACTTCCCTTTTCTGATTCCCAAGTTAAACCAAAACTTTGTCCCCCTAAAAACTTGCAGTGGATGAAATTGCTGTTCTCCACTATGCAACCTTATGATCCTGGGAGGCTAAGAGAAAGTCATATCATACACAGAAAAGCAGCTTTTGACAAGACACAGGTGACTGATGCATCTTCCATTGACAGATGTCATCAGAAATGCTCAGATTTCTGGGTACAGTCTAATAATATCTGAGCAAACTTTTCAACTGCCTTGGAGGGATAACAAAACCTTTGTATCTCTGTAGTCTCATGTATGTGAACAGTACATAAACAGCCCAACTTTCTCTTGCAGCAGGTGCAAATAATGAATTTAATACTCAAGTAGTCTGCAAAAGGTACAGGGGACTTTGCCAATCACAGAATTAAACAAACTAATTATGATAGCATTAACAACTATCTGCATGCCCAGCTTCAATTAAATTTGATTTTATACCTAACAGAACACTCTCTGGGCATTGAAAAGAGTAATATTTCTGTTATTGATTGACTGAATGTGATTAATATTAATTATTGATTAAACTTCCCCTTATCTTCATATAGCATCAAAGAGATTTATTGATGAAGTCTGGAAGGTCTTAAAAAACTACAGTTATTATGCTGTAATTCCTTTTGACTACAGCTTTAGTGAAGCATGCACAAAATATCTTTATGCACGTGGAAATTAAGCATGAACTCCATCTCCTAAACTTTACCATTTCAAGCACTTTAAAGATTCTTGAAATATCTATTTTTATTGAAGCATAAGTTTGTGTTGGAGGGTTTTGTTTGGCTTTTTTTAGGGGTGAGAGAGGAAGGAAATAAAGCAATGTAGACACTGAATTAAGACACTAATCTGAGATACAGGCAAGGTTGTTTGCTCCTGTTTATATGCCAGGAGTAGCAAATTCTGCAGTCTTTTGGCTCTCTTAGTAATTGGCCTTAAGAATATTCTCTTATTTTCATAAACACCTTTCTCCAAAGGTAAATCACTGGAAACTGCTTTGTCTTTGACAAATCATCATATTGCAGCAAAGAATAACTTAAAATTACTATATGAATAAATAATGTTAGAGTGAGGAAAATACTCTTACCATTGATCTTCAGGACCTTTGGGAATCTCAATGATTGTTACACTGGATTGCTAATTAATGGAAGTCTGCAGCAGAATTCAGTCTTCAGATAAATTGTCATCCCTTGCAATTTTTCAGGGGAAGTGAAACAGCAATTTAAGACCTGTTTAGATTAATTGACCTACTTATTTATCAGCTATCCCATGTGTTCAGTAAATACTCAAACAATGTCTTCTGAATCAAACAAAGAACAATGGTTGTGTTAAACAAAGTGAGACAGAGGATGTTGTAGCCCAGTGCAGCCTCAGGCACCTGGCTACAGATGAGAATTAAAAATCCAAATGAGAGGGTATGGAGGGTGTTAAGACAGTATCTCAGAGGAAAAGAACATCTCTTTTTTTATTGTGTCCTGCTGGTTATACTGGTTAGGCAATTTTGGACTAGTATTCATGATTCTTCCTACAATTCACATGCACTGCTTGAATTTCTGCATTTCTGAAAGATGGACATTCCTTCAAAATGTGAACAAACCTAGAAGGGTTTTTTGGCCATTTTCCAAGTGTGTTAATTTCCTACAATTTACATGGAGAAAAAAATCTTAGTGATTTTAAGGCTTGGTTGTTTTTTCCTCCTGAAAAAACATAAAGAAGAAAGAAGGCTATAACTAGCATCATGTAAAGCAGGATGGTTACCATTTTTCAGAGTATGAAGATAATGAAATAATTCTTGGGAACAAGTGTACCAGCACTGGCAAAACATTGTGTACTTGTTAACACCATGGAGGGACACCATATCCCTTATACTGCTGCATTGTGGAATTTTTTTTAATTGGTGTTTGCCGCTGATCTGCATGCTCAATTTACAAGGGAGCATGTGGCTTTGTCATTAAAACAAACTATCTGCATAGCATCATTTAAATTAGGATTAATCCCAGTGTAGACACAGAGCTTTGTAATAGCTCGTGGACAAATGCAATTGGACACTTGACCATAAATATTTGCAATCAACAATTCTTATACTTTATGTACCTAGAGAAAAATTTAAAGTGTAGACATGTGTGATTTGGACAAACTGAGTCATTGAGCAAAATGACATAAGAGTGCCAAACTGAGCCATTCAGATGGTGAACTATATGTGCACTGCATTTTCTCCTTTTTTTTTTTTTTTTGCCTCTATCATATTTGAAGTGATTGTGCAGAACTGACATACAAGAAGAAAAATGTTTGCCTATACTTTGGATTTATCTTTTGCAAATTGAATAGCAACCATGCACAATGAGGTTTCTTGGTGTTTTATACAGATTTTGTTGGTTTGTGGATTTTATTTTCTAAAATCTTTTGCGAGTTGGCAATAGTGAAACATATTTTACTTCCCAGCTTTTCTGAATTTATCTTCCATGTGGTGTTACAGCATTAGCCATGGTACTGCAACTGAGCCAGTCTCTAATTTATTTTTTAGCATTTCATAGACTGTGCAAATAGATCCTTTGATAGTAATAGCACCTGTGTGTTTAAAGGTCTAGAAGTGAATTATTTTTCCTGATGCATTTCCATATACATTCAAACCAAGCTCTGAAGTGAAGGTACCTTAACAGGGAGAAAAAAAATGGACATTCATCAATTCTGTCTCTGGTTTTTTTTGCTTCTTATACTTTTTCCTGTTTAATGGGGGAGGCAGCTTTTGGTTATCTATGTAATTAATGGATAGATGATGTCAAGTCATCTCCTGAGCTGTGACAGACAGAGATAGAAATGGAGGATTTCTTAAAAATAGGAATTTCTTTAATTAAATGGCCAGAAGTGCAGGTGAGTATATAGAAGATGAAGAGTTCTTTGTTAGGGAATAACTATATGAGATAACACTGTCTGACTTGGCTTAAAGGATTACTATGTTAATCTATGTCCCCCTGAGATATGATTTTAAAGTCTCCTGAGGAAAGCAGTGTTATATCTGATACAGACATTTTGCAAGAATACCAGCAGTCTTTAGAAAACATAAACTGCATTCAGGATATAGCTTGTTCTCAGTTACAGTCTGCAAAGAGTAAAAGCTCTGGCACTCTGGGTGGCTGGAAAAAGCAGAAGATCAAATGTTTGTGCAAGGCAAGGTAATGATTTGGTTCACTCTTCAAGAGTCTCCAAGTTTGTGAGCAGTGCTACGTGTCTACAAGTATTCTAGCAGGGAACACAGGCAGTCTGCAAATCCACAGGCAGAGTCTGACTGATATTTAAACAGAAACATAGAGTATTCTCTCTCAAACTTGGGTTAGGTGAAAATATGAATGTATAAAATATCAACTGTTAAAACCTCTAGAGAGCTGATGTTCATAGGGAGGCTTCCTGGGTATCAATGAATGATTCAGATAAAGGAAAACCAGAATGGACAGGTTTAGTTTGGAGATTTGAAAATAATTACATTCCAACCAGTCTTAAAAGGAAACATAAGGAGTATATTAACAATGGATCATGACATAGACTCTGGCATTTAGATGTAACTGTTCATGTAAATTACCAGGAGCAGGTTTTGTGATCCTCTGTATTTTGTATAGTCATTCACAGCTCATTAAACCTTCACCACTGCTGTCATTCACTAAATACAAAGGTAGCATGAGAACAGCACAATTAAAGTGTTCAAGTCAGACTGCTGTAGCCAAATTTCTAACCAGTAACTGCTTTACCTGCAGCTCATGTTGGCTTTAAGGAATAAGGACTGGAGTACATAATAAGCAAGATGTGTCCGAGTGGACTCCAGAACCTTTGGCCTTCTGTTAAGCTAGTAGACCTTCTCTATGGCTAAACCTTTGATGTCAAGGTATTCTAGTTACTGAAACAAACTGTGGTCCTGCTAATCTTTATACTAGTATCATAAGCATAGTGACATAATATTATGATTTTTTTAAACTTCATTTGGCAATAAAGTTAACAGCAGGTGAGTATAGGTGGACCTCTTAGGGATATACTGATAGAATTTGTGTGGGCCAGTGCTCAAAACCAGTGTTTAATTTATGCTACGCAACAATTTTATTTAGATATCAGCTTAGATATCCAAACAAGATACAAATATATTGATAATTTTTTGTATCAAGGTTTTAATTTACAGAGAAAATACCTTTGTACATGAGGTTGACTTCTCTGTCAACATTGTTTCTTCACTGCTGAACACTGCTCTGGAGAGCCTCATTCATTCAACACATACACTCTTCTTCATTGACCTAAATGAGTTTCAGGACTCATGATTTCTTCCTTGGTATCCCTGGCACACTTTCCTGAGAACCAAGAATGAATGACAGGACATTGATCCCTGGCCAACTGAGGACTGACCATAGCTCCACGTGCTGTAACTCAGCAGCTTTAAAGCTGTATTACTGTGGCACCTTCCACACTACAACTTTGAGCTTAATGTCAAACTGACAAAACTACATATCTTCTTGACCTGAGAGGAGTCTAACCCTGCTAACTTAGGAATTTTGGGCCTGAATTCTTTTGTGCCTGTCTGACAGAAAATACAGATGTCATAAATTTAGTGAAACCTGCAGAGAAGCTGCCTGTATTGACTTACCCCAGGCTGCCTCACCTTCAGCACTTTGAGCATGCTGATTTCTACAGTCCTTCACCTAACAAGCAGTCTTGATTTGCAATTCATTTTCCAATTAAAAGCAGACATGCAGTTTAACTTAACCAAAGTTTCTGAACATGAAAGCTGTAATAAAGAAATGTACTGAGGCACTGCAACTCTTATAAAAATAGTAGGAACACCTCCTCTGTCAACTAATTTCTCTCCCAAGTTTCCTTGTCCCTTGATTGTCTGTGTCATATAAATATTAACTCAATGATAATTTAGTTGGATAATTTAGTTAATTAGTTCTCAGAGTTTTTTAAAACACAGCTATGGTTCTGGAAATTACCTGCTGTAGGGTAGAGGGGACCAGCCAGGTTTGGCTGTCCCTTCCTTTGGACACCACTGTGGAAAACTTCAGACTGTGAAACTGCTCAGAAGCCATATCCCCTGCTGCAGGAAGCATACCTGTCATTTCAGGCTGAAGAGACCTTTAGTTCAGATGGGCTGCAACACAGTCCTCACATCCTACCAACAGTCATTACAAAAAAAAAAAAATAAAAAAATCCCTTGCATGAAAGACTGGGATGTGTCTCAGAGGAACCCAAGGCCACTCTGTTCATGTTGGCTGAAATCTTGCAGTTCATTCCTTCACCAGAGACATAATTAGCACTGCAGATGTAACTAGTTCCTTTCATATAAGGTTCAGACTAAAAATACTTGTTCTATATGTATTTACTGCCAGTGGCCATCCTTTTTTTACAGAGGAAGTACTGGGAAAGACAGAACTTGCAGTAGGTTCCATATACAACCGATGTGCCGTGAGGTTTCCCCAGAATGCCTTTATCTTCTGGGTGCTGACTTTTCCTGATTTTGCATACTGCGTTTTTCTAATTTAAGTACCTAAATCCACAGTTTCACTCCTTTTCAGAAGGAGAGTTTTGTTCTCACCTCTAGCTCCAGAACTCCCATGGCCATATGATAATCTGTAGCAGCTCAGCACAAAACTAACAAGGCTGAATAAAAATAGTTGGCTCTATGAATATTTGAGCTCAGTGGTCACAACAGCACCAGGGGCACCCAAGAGAAAGGGTGGGAGGGTGCACGTGGGGTGGCAGAGCCAAGAGCAAGGTCATACCCATCATTGGCAGCTCATAGTATGATCAGCTTCAGCTGGTTGTGCAGCCACACAGTCAGGAGTTAGGTGTTTGAAATAAAAGAAATCCTTAGCCGTAAAGTATTCCACATTTATTGTGTATTTGTTAGCTCTGTGTATGTTATTTGGGAATAAATGTACCAAAAAAATACTTCAGCATGTTTGTAACCAGCATTTTTAAAGGGGTTTTGAATGCTGGAACAAACAAACCTGCATGCTGCAGTGGTGTTGCTCTGTGCTTCACGGCTGTGTTTTAGTGCTAATGATAAAACCCTTTTTTCTTAGTTCAAAGCATGTTTTTACACATGAGAACGTTCTTGTTTTTCATTGCTACTCAATGCAGTCTATTGTTTGTATAATTAATGTAATTATTGCTAATTATGTAATTACTGTAAATACATGTAATCAGTGATTCTAATTTGTAATTATCGAATTTTCATGTTTCTTTGTGTAAAAGTCCTTATAAAATTAGTAAGGGGAAGAAAAATTGGTTGCATACAGCAGGTAATTTAAAAAATTTGTGAGACATAAATTACACATTTTTTTGCCAGTTACCAAAAGGAAATTAGGTTTCATTATTTACTAATTGGGTACACATTCTAATTTTTTAATAAAAGGTAATAATTACATTATGGAAGCCTAAAACTAATTTTCTGTCCTCTTACGTTGCAGCTTAAATGAGCTAGCAAAATATTAGATTAGCAGAGTGTATATGCCAAATTTAACCTGCAATCACAGTAGCCACTTAAAGTAAAATTGGAGCACAAGAATTCTAACCAAAAAAGAGATTAAAAAATACTTTTGCAAAATCCCTTTCCCCCATCCCAATGTACACAACACCTTACTTAGAGAAATTGCTGTTGCTTTCAATGGAGACCAAAAACTTGTGCTAGGGAGAATGTAATTACCAAGTAGAGAATAAAAGTCAGATGCAAATTAGCTTCTTACCCTCTGCATAGCACGAAATACTTTGCCTATTACCATCTTCTGTCCTCCTTTCCCATCCATGGAAACTTGAGGAAGTCCTGCAGTCTCAAAACTCTGGGTCTCTGTAAGCAGAGATCCATGGCTATGAGTTTCATTCCAATTGTTGTTTCTTTTTATTATAACTGTTGGTTGCTGATATTTATAGGTTCTTATTTTGTAAGAGAGAAGCTATCCTGGTGCTATGCAAATTGTTTGCATTTTTTATTTGATAAACAAACTGGAAGTTAAAGAAACCAAATCAAATCTATTCTAACTGTATTTTGCATTTCCAAATTAAATGAACCTCTCTTTGCAGTCATCTCTTGTGTCATGAGCTCCTTTCCACAAGATAAAATGGGATATTTAAGAGCTTTTATTCTTAATTATTTGCAAGATAAGTGAAGGAAATAATGAGCTAGATGTGCAGCCTTAAATTAATGATGATGATGCTTACTTCTAATATCCAAATGTTGAGAGCACTAAATTGGTGTGAGGAGACACAAGTTCAGATATCAGACTAACTGGTGAGGCTTTAAAAGAGAGTATTCTCAACTCTTCATGTTGAAGCTGTTTCATTTTGCATATTTACATCTTGAAAGGGTGGAAAAAAGCTGTGGCTGTAGCTCGTGATTAGGGCTCTCTCCAAAGTTCAGTGCATTTCTGTATGTGCAGAGCAGTGTGCATTTGTGTTGGTTTTTCCAGTTACTTGAAAGTACATTCTCTGTCCAGCCTAATTTCATAGAAGTTTTGAAATAGGATAGATGCTGTATTAAAATATTATATGCTTTGTCTAGTTGGACACTAGGATATTAGTTATACATATATATCTAATACAAGTTACAATACATTGGTGAAATTGTAGTTTAAATAGGAAAAAATGCTTTTCATCTTGAGTCCACTTCACATACCTGAAGTGTCTTTGTAAGATACAATTACACAATACAAATTACACAATACACATTAAAGTGTATTATTATTATTCCTAGATAGATAATTAGGTACTGAGTCTCACTGTACATTCCCATCAGGTAATCCATGTGTTCCTATTGTCATTACCACAAGCATTTCTTCAGACTATAGAGAAAAAGTGTTCCTTAGGTATAAAAATGGTGTAATTCAGGTGAATTTTTCTTCACGTTTGAATTTCTAAGAAACTGTATGATAAAGGCACTTAAGTTTACAGCTTAGAAATGATAATTTCAAGCTGAAATAGCAAATTCGGAAAAGAATCAACCTCACAAAAAATGGACAAAGTTTTTATTACTTTGCATTTGGCAGATACAGATTGCTGTATGTGTATCCATATGTGCATAATACTCACCTCCAATTCTCACCATCTCAACCATGGTCTGAACTTAACCATTGATTCCAGAGTGCATTTGTTTTGTTTTGTTTTGTTTTTCCCTCAGGAATCTTAACAAATCAAAGACCTCTGTGGTTTCACAACCCTCTAAAGATGCTTACAAAACAAATCATTAATGTTGGAGGAAAAAATCTTTGTTTTCCTGTTTTAGGTAAAACTTTGGATATTTGGGGTTTTTTTTAGTATTAGATTGTCTTGCCATAAACCATGTCTGCTCATTGTTGGCAGTTATTTTCCCTGATCTGTTTCTTCCAGCATAAGAATCAAGAGCTTGTTAAAACATACTATTCAACATTTCTGAAATTCTCTGTGCATCTCTTTCCATCAATTCAGTATGTTCAGTTCAAGGTATAAATGTACAAGAGTAAATAAAGGCATTTTGAAGGAATGTGGTATTACACATGAAGCCAAAAGATTAGAGTTGTGTATATGTCTGGAGAAGTGGCAAATACTGCATATTCCCATTAAGGCACAGGCCTTATAATGAAGTTTTAAGGTGCAGTGAAGTTAAAGGGAAATACCTGCATATAGAAAAGGATCTTTCTCTTAAAAATCAATATTTTTTTACAATTATGCTATGAATACTAAAGTTATACAGAGGTTCTAGAAGAGGCTTGAAAGTTTGCTGCAGGTGAGGTTTTTGACTCTTGGTTTTTAAATGGTACCCCTGGTTTTAACTTGTTGCAGAATATGTGCAGGAAATTTCTTATTACCCACAAAAAGCTCAAAGACCCCAACCTCATAAACATCTTCATTAAATGATGCCTAGAAGCAATGACTTCCACATGTTAATTATGTATCATATTAAAAAAAATTAATATTACTTCCCAGTTTTCATTAACTCATTGATCATTTATGATGAGATGGTGCATTTTGATTAATATCATTCATTACCTTATATACCTCTGTCATATCTTTTCTTAAAACAATACATGTAACATGACCTTTCATAAGTTCTTGTTGAAGGACTATGTCATTAGTTTCATTGATTACTTTAAAAGTTAGCATTATATTCTAAAAAGTGTTACAAAATACATGGTCTGAATAAGAGCAGCATTGAGGTATCACACGTAGATGTGATTCTCAATTCTTAGCGTTTCAGTTTTGTGATTTGACCAATATGGTAGAATATTTAATACATCTTAATACTGCAGATTGATCAAATAGCCTCATAATATAATCTCAGCAGATTTTTATAATGAGGGAGTAGAGTTAAGCTGAAAATGATGTTGCACCATCTTCAGTGTTTTGCAGGCAGATTGGTAACACTGGTATTTTTGTTGAAGATCACACCACAGTCCAAATCTACATCAACTGTTAGCAGTTTGCTTTCCTTTATGAAGTGAGAACCTGCTTGAACTCAGTTCTGTACACATGTCAGTTTAGAACAGGTCAAAAGCCAGTGTTTATAGTGCCAAGGTTAAATACAATTAATGTGAAAAGGAATGATATCTTTAGTGAGAAGTGATTGCTCAAATGGCATAATGACCTTCAGCTTATTTAAAGCTATATTCTAGAAGCTGGCTGCTGAGGATGCCACCTTCAACTGCCATGATGTATAGTAATGTTCCTAAGAGCTAGTGCAAGTGCATTTTTTGTCACTATAAGAGTTATAAAGATAACATTTTACCCTCTGGTGTGGATGGGAAAGAGAGACTATGCACAGGAAAAGGGTGTGGATTAGTATCCCACTTAAAGACTTGATAGAATTTTATTTATCTTGTGCTTAGGTCCTAGGAAATGTGCATCAGTACATTAAGAAATGATTATCATTATTGAATCTGTGAACACCTGAGAGGTCATATGAATATGGTACTCCAGTGAGTGTAGTAAAGCCCAATCAGCATATCGTCTGGATTATTGTTATGAAATGTGAAATCAGGTATCAGATGTTGTTGTTTATTTTTTAAATACAAAACCTCTTTAGGCTTTGCAAAAGCTTTAGTGGTAGATTTGTAAAAGCCATAGATAAATATCAGGATTGTATGTTTTGGGTTTTTTACAGCAGGAATTGGTTATTATACAATATGTCTCACTCCTAATCTTGGAAATAGAGCTTTCATTAATCCTATGGGTGACCTTAAATATTGATGCATATACTACCAGTGGCATAGTTTCTTATTTTCCATTATTTGGAATAAAAACTCAAAACTCAAATGGCAGAATGGGCACCTGACCAACAGGTCTGAAATAACAAATTTTATGAAAGAAACATGGATGATGGAAATCCTCTTGAATCAACTTTGAGCTGAAATTGAATACATTAGCTAGAGACAGGACCTCTGCTTGTGTCAGACCTGTGACTCCTTCAATAATCTGTCATGCTGCTAACTTTTCAGTATCTTGCCAAACTTGAAAGCAACGAGAAAAATTAGAAAGCTGTAAATAAAAATTCCTGTAAACATGATGCACTCTAAAATTTCAGTTTAAAAGATGACAAAGCAGTATTTGTAGACCAGTTCTGTCACTGCTCAATGGCTTGTATGAGACAGATTATTTCACGAGGATGCTCTAGAGCAGCCCTAGGATACTGCTGTGAAGTAGTAGAGACCCTTTTGCCCATTTCTCTGCCCACACTGTACTGCTGTGGTTGTACTCTGGGACCTGAATAAGTACAGCATTGCAAGCACAGAGTTTGTATAAAATCCTCATTCTGATTTGCACAGTAAAGACTACTTGCAAGTCAAACACTTTTAGCAATTCACTGGAGCCAGTGAATCATTTCCTGCTCTTACCCAGAATATTATCTCCAATTCAGTTGTTGCTATGCAGTAAGCTCTTTTATCATAAAAAGATACTCAGTATAGCCTTATACATTCAAATGAGACAAAAGAAAGTGATGTTCTCACATTACAAATGTGATAAGGAAAGGGGAAGGAGATTTGTTCCGTGTCCAAAATGCAGGTGGCACATTATTTGGCAGAGCAGAGCACACACTCTGCTGACAGAATGAGCCCATCACACTCAGTCCTGTTGTAGTCACCATGTGATTGTTGCAGGAGCAGTTCTCATAAGGCCAGTTTTGAAAACACCCTTAGTATGTGTGAAACCACTCATGAAGCTGCACAATTGCATGATGTAATCAAGTTGCTTTTGTGGGATTTGATTTGTTATCCCACACTGGGATTATGTGCTTCTGCATAGAGTCTTTGGATAAAAAGGGACTACTCTTATTTTCTGGAATTGGTGCATAAGAATAGAATATTTCATTGTTAACAAAATTTCTGTACTGCTATGCATTTGGATAAGTCTACAAACATTGATGTGCTCCCTGCCCTGAAGAAATCAAGGAAGGAAAACAATTTTATTTTTTCTGATTTTTTTTTTAAAGTGGGTCAGTGCCTAAGGTGCACTAATTACCAAACAGCCATTGGGTAGAGAGTTGATGTTTTATTTTGTAGGAATCTTAGTATCTCACATTCCTTATTTACCATCAATATATTGCAATTGTTTCAGGGTGAATGGTAAGTCAAAAATATTTTTCTTGAACATTTTGCCTTCATCCAGTTTGCCCCTGTCACAAGCTACTGTCACTTGCAGTTTTCTTGATGGCTGTATTTGTATTTCCTCCCTTTGTTAGTATGCTTTAAAAATACTCTGGAAATTGTATATATAAATTTTTAAAGTTCATAGCATATGATTTTTCTTTTGTAATTTTGAATGGGAGCGTGATTGTGGCACAATTTAAGAATATGGAGCACAATGTGTTAAAAGATTTGAAACTAGCAAGTGCAGCAAATATTCCTCTGTGTTTAAGCACAAAAGGACAAAATTTTCTATGTCCCATTTTTATAAATATCAGGGATTTCTCTGTAATCAGCAGAACTAAATTGTTGCAAATATGCAGGGAAGGGGAGGAGGATCTGATCCCTGTGTCTCTTCTGAGCTGCCAGACCAAACCTGTAGAGCTCAGTTTTGCCAGCTGCTTCAGCCAGGTTTTCATGGACAATACATGTGACACTCAATACATGTGACACTCAAGATGTTAAAAAATACCTAACTGCAGTGAGGCAGGAAGCATCTGCTCTTTCAGTATGTTTGTAAAGCTGTAACAACATTATGTGACTAGATTGAAATCAAGCAAGGTAGTGAGGCAGCTGCTGGGTGTCCCTTAACCGTGTGGAACCTACTTACCCATGGACAGCAAAGCCTTGAACTGAAGGGACTGATGCATATAGCCAGAGACTGTTCATCAAGTAAGCATGAAAAATACAACCAAAGGTAAACAGAAGTGAAAAACAGGACCTAGTGAAGCATGTGTTAATCTTGTTGGAGATTTTGCCTTCAGCAATAGCATTGTACAAGTTGCTTCTAAGGAGTATGAGCTGTATTGCTCCCAACCTACATATAAATTTGTTCAGAAAGTAATATAGTTAAGACCTGGGAAAAAAAGGATGTTAACTTGAAAAGCTTATGAACTGAGACCTGTGGTTGCTCTCAAATAGTCCATGAGACTTAGTTAAATGGCATATTAGCAACTTGTCAGACCATATTTAATCTCACAGCTTTCAGACCAGAAAACAGTCTGGTGGAGGGGAGAGTAAGGTCAAGCCTAGTCTCTGAAGAACACAAGTACTTCTGTTTTCCCCTGTTCTTTTTTATGATGGTTGATGAAAAAGTTAATTCTTATAAACTAGATGTGCAATGTCATTTACATGGTCAGCAGGCAGAACTGGGAAGGAGAGATTTGTCTCCAGGAAAACATTTTCTTGCTTGCCACAGACTGATAATATTGCAAGAGACTCCAAACAAAGAGTGAATGTGTTACACCATTATATTTATGTACTAGGAATAGTAAATGTTGGAGTTTGAAATGCTTAGTTGTTAGTGTGAAATTATGCAACTATTAAATATGTTAATTTGCATAATTTTCCTCTTATATCAACCTTGTTTTGAGCACTTCCTCATCTGTCCACTTACAGATAATGTGGGGTTTGATTACCCCTGAGTCTGAAGGGAGGGATAGTCTTTATAACATATAAACTGCCTGACAAAATCTCCTCTTCCTGAACGAATATGTGAACAAAACCATAAATGCATTTGTAGGTCCAGCCCATTGGTACCCATGTATCTGTGAAAGGCTGAATATTGACAAATCCTGCCACGGATATCAGGGTAAAATTAAGACTGCAGGTCAGGGTGGCATTTGGCAAGATGAAAAGACACCTAAATGCCACAAATTTCAGGTCACAATGATAGTCTTCTGAAATCTCTTTGGATGTTCTATTTCCCTGCAGGATAGCTCTGCAGGGAGGGCAGAGTGCTCAAGCCACTAAGTCCTAATAAACTCTGATTCTGGAAATGAGTTAATTTACCAGTACCAAGTGACTGGGATGCTTCCTGGCACATTGGCCCTGTGCTGCAGTGAGCACAGAGCAGCACCCTTCGGGGAACTTTGCAGAACAGTTATGTCCAACAGTACCCATAAGAGAAATTGTACTGATACTTTATAATGTAGTAAAATAAACTTTCATTGCTGGATGGTAGAAATTTTAATTTTAGATAATATATGTTAAATGAGAACAACCAGAGGAGGAAAGAAAACAGAGGGAAGAGAGGAAAGCATCAGGTCATGATACTAAGCTTGATGGCCTGAAAGTGTTTGACACAGGTGAGAACATGCATGCTCACCTCTGTGAAATAATCCAAACACATGTATGTAGAAACAATGTTTATCCATTGCTCTTCACCATAGCAAATCTCGCCTGAGTCATGCATTGAAAGAGGCCTTTAAAAAGTCAGTTTCTGCATGGATATGTTTAATACCATCACACGTTGTGCTGTGACAAGCGTAGACTTTTCCCTCCCTGCAAGAAATACCAGAATACCTCAAAGTTCACTAGATAAAAGATCTATATTCATTTTAGCTGAACTTAAATAAGGACTCTATTCCATCTGTCTTTAAACTACAAAGCCCATATAACTGTACACAGAATGCTTGAAGATAGCTTTTGTCTATTATTTAAGAGTGTAAAAGCAACTCATACTGAGACCGCAACAGAAGAACTTGTACAAGTCAACAGCTGTGACCTCAGTCAAGCAGGCAACAGAGTTTTCAGCTAGCAAGCTGTGCCTCATTCTTCTTTGGCCAGAGCTATGTATATTTAATTAGCGTCCTCTCACCTTCACGCTACGTGTTTTCCCACTTGACAGTTCCTGGCATCAAAAGAATGTCCTTGAGAAAAAGTCAGGCCTATTGACTCCTAAGCATATTATTTGACTTGCTCTTCAAGTAGGCTGAAGAAAGAGCTGGAAATACTGAAAGACAGGGCAATGTGGAGCTGCCTTAACTGACAGTGTCAGGTGGGTCGAAGCTATTGAACAGTTCCTATTAAATTAGCTTACCTTCATCTCAGCTAGTTAAACCTGGCATGCTGACGAATTAGTTGCTTTCTGTATATAAAAGAGGAGAAACAGGATGAGATTCCCATTTTGTAGCTTAGTGACAGTAGATATGTCACATCACAAGGTCAATTACAATCTGTCCATGGAAGAAATGTAAATGTTTGGCTGATGTCAATACATTCTGGGTTAGATTGTGAAATATTCATTCCTATAGCAGATGAGCTCATTTGCACTAATAAAGACCACTTTATTCCAACCCAGTTAATTACAATGCTTTATATTGTCTGTTTTAAAATCTGATTACAGCTTTTGTTTAGCTTTTCCAATATTAGCTCTTGCGCATTCTATGTGCTATTTCTGTCCAAAGGGTGTTAATAGAGAAAGTTAACAGACATGGTTGGAATGTGAAAAAGGTTAGGGGTTTTTTGTTAGTGGTTTTTTTGGTTTTTGGTGGGGTTTTTGGGGTTTTTTGCTTATGTGAACAGATGGATTTTACAGTTTTCTTTAGAGGGAGACTCAGAAACTGTCATAGGCTGTATTTGAAATTCCAACAGGGATAATATTACTAGTTTGGTTGGTTGCTGTAGATGTATATTACAGAGCTGAAGTCAGATTTTAGGAATAAAAGTGTTTAAGCAGGCTAAACTGGTTTTATTTTAACGCACTTGTGCTCATAACAAGTCTTCAGAACTTCTGTGTGTTCTCAACAATATGGTAACTGTCAGGGATACCTTGTTGCCCCTCTTGATATATTCATTGCAAACCTCTTTATTGCTAGGTTTTGATCCTAAATTACTTGCTGACTGAAAGACTGCATTTTATCTTTTAGAAGTAGTCTCTGATAGGTCATCATACCTATGCTTAGGTTCTTCTGAAGTGCACTGCTAATTACTGCAGAGCTGCCTAATAAGGTTCTCAGTTAAGTCACTGTTCCTTACATACTAGAGTGAATTTTTAAAATATTGTGGAATTTAATTACGTAAATCACCAATTCAAACAAATACATCATTTTTGGAGGGTTGACAAGGTTTCTTCCTTATAGTTGTCTTTTGATATTCAAAATTTTGAGAATACTTTCTGTCTCTTTCTCTTTTTTTTTTTTGTTTGTTTGTTTGTTTGTTTGCTTGCTTTTTTTATGAAAATATTTCAGTGCTGTAATTATGTCCTGGAGTGTAATATTGAGCTTGCTACTGCTGTTTTCAGGATGTCTGTAAATCTGTGAAGTTTCATTATCAGTGAATTTAGCCTTGCCAAGTCATTTGGGTGCAAACCAAAGCTCCAAGTGTATCACTTAACTTCTGGTTTGAAAAAGTGCTGCACTGCAAGTGCTTAGTGTAAGCAGAGGTGAAGACATTTACCACCTCAGTGGCCATCAAATCTAAAAAAAAGTTTTGATAGGTAACTCTAAAAAAGTTGTAAAATTATTTTTCAAAATAATTTGGGAACTCAGCGGAATCACAAGAATTTGAAGCTCCTTTTCCTGTAAGGAAATTTATGCTAGCTGTAGGTATACCTTCAAGTGTGCAGAGCCCTTTTTTGTTCTCCTTTATTTTGTCATTCATTAGCCAGGTTTATATAACTCGAATCCCATATATTAAATCATACTCAGAAATGTCTTAGTGTCTTTCACTTCCAGCAACCTGAAAGTGAAAGAGTTGAGCTCAATTCTCTAAAAAGTTGATAAGGTAAGGTATAATTCTTAGTATTTTTTTAACACCGTGTTGATGTAGGTAACCTGAACTGTTTGCAGTGTTTTTTAGTTTAATCGAAGTACCTTGATTCTTCGAGGAATCAGACAAGGAGTTGACCTGGTCTTATGATGTACATACAAGCAAAGTCTCATGCACAAAGGTGCTTTGCAGTAGGGTGCATTCTTTAGTTAACATCCCTGTTTCCCCCATCACGTTTCTTAGTGTACTGGTGTGACATCTGGCATGACCCAGTGCCTATATTGTGCATCCTATTATGCCAGAGGACCATTTTATATATTGTGGTTTGAACATCCATGTTTTGCATTTCTGTGAAGTCAGGTTCCAAAGACAGCCTTGGTGTCCATTCTCCAGGAAGCAAGCCAACAGCACTCTTCTAAGTAATTGTGACTGGGCTCATTAATGTGGGAGTGAAAATGCTGAAGCCAGTTAGAATTCAGACCTTAAATACTGTGGAAATATTTCATTGGGTTGAAAATCAGACTATGTGTAGTTTATTTTCTAGGATTCATTGCTGAAAACCCTCCTTGTGTTGCACATTCCCTCTCATGTAAGGAATGATGTTTTATCAATATTCGTATCCATTTAACAATTATTCATCGTTAGAAACTGAAAAGGAAATCATCCTGCATCAACATCTTACTGGGAAAACTCATGATTCTCAATATAAATAAATTACTGGAGTGGGAAGAGAGCTGGTGCTATATGAAGCAACCTATCAGCTTGATGCCTTGGTGTATACCTGGAGGCAGAAAAGAAATAAAGTAACTGCTATTCCGTGCTACAGATTCTGATGAGCATATAATAGAATATGGAAATACAAAGATATTAAAATTATAAATTTTTCATCTGGCATGCTTAGCAAGCTTGTTCTTTTTGCCTTATCCCATCTTTCAAGGCTGTGAGTCTCCTTGCAGAGGTTAGCGAGCTGTCTTAATATTTTAAATCAGCAATAGCTGGAATAAGCACACATAAATTATCCAGACGTAGTGGGGGTCTTGAAATGAACGAGCTCTCAGATGATATTCAGAATACTCATGTCTTCTAACTTTCACTTCTTGATGTCCTATTTGTATCTGTCTAACTCTTTGTATCAGAAAATATAGAGGACATTTTGGCAAATGCAGTGGAGGCTTTTAGGAGAAGAAGCTTATTTTAATCTGTGCCTCATTGAAATCTGTTATTGCTGAGCAATTTTAATCAGAAATTATATAACTTCTGTTACAAAGCTATAAAGGTACATAAATTTTTTTTTTTCTGTAGAAAATTAAACATACTTATAATATCTAGTCTGTATTTTTCCTTCTAAAACATCTCCCTACTTTTAGTGACGGTTGTTGACAGATATCACCTGTACTTTGTGGCACTCCCTTGAATTCAATTAACTGCACAATCAGACCCTAAGGTATCTAGAATAACATAACAACCTACACAAATATCACTTTTATTGGTCTGAAAAAGTGTTCATTCTATTGACGTTGGCAAGGAGCTGATTCTTTTTTGTGGTGTTTCATGTATTGCTTTACACTAAATCTAAGCTTTAGACTTGTCTCTAGAGAGAAAGCACAGAAGCACATGGGAAGAAGAGTAGAAAAAATTGCATACTTCCCAGATGTGAAAATATTGTTTTGTGTGTGTGTGTTTAAAAGAAGGAAGTTTCTAAACTCTAGCTGCTTCTCAAAAGCTATCTAGTGGGTTGGGTTGATTATTCCCATGTAGATTTTTGTTCTTGATGTGGATTTGCTTGTCCCTTCCTTTCATGCTGCATATTTTGTGACATCTTTCTCCTCCTGTGAAAAAGTAAGCAGAAAGAACTAAAGAAGAGGAGGCATTTTGTATGCCATCAGAAAAAAGACTACTGTGTTCTTTAAAAAGAATGTTTTGTTTGGGGTGGTTTTTTTGAGACTTTCATGTAAAAAGAGAAGTACCAAAGTAACATGGAAGTCATGTATGGAAGATATTCTTGTGCTTCTGTTCTCAGTAGAGCTAGGTAAAGCGAGAATATGGTGCTATCATGTTTTAATTGAAAAGAATCCTAATTATTGGGTTATGAAAAAGTATTTCCAACAGGTTAGTCTGAAATGTCCTGTTTCGGAGCATAAAAGACTTCAGAGTTCAGAGTTTTTAAGTTTACTACTCAGCAAAACATTTGATAACATGATAATTGATTTTGGTTTTCCATATCTA
The DNA here is from genome assembly GCF_003957555.1 of Calypte anna. Taxonomy (NCBI): domain Eukaryota; kingdom Metazoa; phylum Chordata; class Aves; order Apodiformes; family Trochilidae; genus Calypte; species Calypte anna. The sequence goes on from NC_044247.1 coordinate 8,408,920, forward strand.
TTTCTATACTATTTGAAATGTCTTGAGTTATTAGTATTTTATAATTTTAAAAATAATATTTATCTAAAAAATGCTAGTGCCAAGCTCTGCGAGTTTTCACTGAAAACAAATTAATCTGGTTATTCAGTTACCTCAAGTTAAGCAGTCAACCTGCTCACTGAACCTGCATTCTTTGGTTCAAAACAAGATGGCAGGCAGATCAAAGGAGAGAATAAGGACTCTGGTTATAGTCTCTGATGAAATCTGTCTGAAATCACACATTGTCTCTTGGGGGAATCAGTTGGTAAAGGTAGGGTAGCAGTGATAGGAGATTGTCATATGAGTGACAGTTATGGTATGACCAGCAGTGGCTGTGAAAATAGATTTCAGCATGACATCTATTTCTGTTGACAGAAGGTATATTGCAGTTGTGTTGTGTGATAGAGGATATGCTGGCCAGAAAGCATTGGTTGTCCCCATCTGTTTTCAAAATGTTTCATGAGATCTGTAGCAATGAACCTGCATCTATAACATCTCATCCAAAGAATAGGATGGAATAGATTGCAGTGTTAGTTTTGGCTTGGTCCCAAAAGCCTGGCATGAAGGATAGAGCCACCACCTTCTGGCTAAGGAATGAGGGCTGCCAAAGGTCACTTTCATCATCCCTCCCTCCCTTCCACCCACCCCTTAAAGTCATAGGTAACCTGTTATTTCCATACATTGAAGTATAGATATGAAGTGACAAAAATACAAAGCTTACAAATATTACTTATTACTGCTGATTCAAATGAGGACCTAGAGAGTTTGCAGGACTGAGATGGTTATGCTGCTCCCAAACTGCCTCTGGCTATATTTATGCACTTCAGCAGCAACACTTAAATCTATGTTCCACTGCTAAAGTTGGGATTACTCAGATTGTAAAAGTTAGAAATCATTTAGAAATTTAGTAAGTGGAGTATGAGTGGGTAATATCAAGATGTGGAGGGACCCTTAAGTACCCTGAATCATCCAAACTGAAGAAATACTTTATTTTTGAAAGATCATATTGTAGATGTTTTAAAGTTCTCTTTTCCTAATCTTGTTCTCTTGGTGTTGTGCAAATTTTTGGTCACAAGTTTCACAAGAAGGATTTTATGGTGCTATTGAAATGCTGCTGCTGAACTTACAAGTTTTCTAAGAAAAGCCACGAAGCATGAACAAAGTGCTAATGTGATGCTTCGACACCACTCCATCAAATATTTAACCTTTTTCATTTCTTCTTCATACAGCAGTATGAAGAAGCAGCTCTTCTTGAATTGTTCAAGGCTCAATTTTCACAAAGTGAAGTGGTTTACTTGTGAAACACTCTTAGTGCCATCCTACCCTTAACAGGTGACATGGGAATTGGCACCACTGTATGCTGGAAACTGTTGTACCTGATACCTTAAAATGCCAAGTTACTTTTCATTGAAATTAATTTAGATCATAGAAAGTGTTTTAGCTGTAGGTGTGGTACCAACATGTTGTGTAAAGGTTACTAGATATTCTAGGAAACTCTAAACCCATTGCTAGAGCTAGCAGGAGGATAGGTGTCTCCTAACCTAAATCTTTTATCCAACCTGCTAATCCATGTGGTTATTGGCAGTGGGAGACTTCTACCACTTCATTCTAAATCTGGATAGAAATTGCTTTCACCATCTCTGCTATGTGAAATGCAGCTGGTAATAAACTGCCAGCTTGCTCACATTTCCAAATGGCCTTATAAATTGCAGAAATGGCTTCATGTGAGGGAACAGTACCACTATATGCTTATCTGCATAGAACTGACAATTATAACAAAATCTGCTGCTCCTTTTTCTGTTATATACTCTTGCAAGGCAGAGAAGTGCTTATGTATGGAGTTTTATCTAGGTCTGCTGATGGTACTAAAATCTTGGGGATTCTTGATGGAAATTCAGTCTGCTTTTCTCAGTTTTCTCCTCAGCTTTGTACATGTTCATTCAGTGGTACTCTTGTTAAACCTAAAGATTTGAGAGGGTTTTCATTCAGTGGTCTTTTCAGACTCACCCCCCCCAGTCCCCCCACAAAGTTACACAATTATTCTGGAGACGAGTGCATTGCAAAAAAAGGTATTTCTTTTTGTGCCAGTTCTGAAATTTATTTTACAGTGTGCATTCATCTACTGATAATTACCCAGTGCTATATGCTGGGATAATGTATTCTGCTGAATATAAACACTGGTGCAACTTCTAAAGGCATTAAACAATGGCAGCTTCTTTGAAATGAATAGAAGTTGCAGGTATCCTATCTCTGCTTACATGATTATGTATGAACTTTATATTTTATTCTGCTGTCTGTGTGGTACCATCATGGTTCAGCAAAACTAAGTCTGTAGGGAAAAGAACTAATCAGATAGGAAACTGAAACAGGATATAAATGAGTTCACTCTGTAGTCAGAGGAGAAATATAAAAATCATATTCATTGAGGAAAAGGAGAGAAGATTAAAAATAGGTAGTGTGAAATGTGTTAAAGTTAAAACATGGGCCATTCACGAGCAAAAGTATAGAACGTGATTTCAGTAGAAATTATCTTTACTAATCCTACTTTGCAAATGATATAAAGTCTATCCTGCAAATTACTTCTGCAGAATTAATCAAACTAAATGTTAGGTCTAGAAACAGCAGGTATCTTGGTTGAGAGTCCAGGCCCACTATTATTAGGAAAGAAATTATATAAGCCTATTTGCAATTGTTGCAAGCTTTATCATACAATTAATTGAATTTCATCCCTGATTATTGCTATCTAAAAAGGTTATCTAAATGCTCTAAAACTTCACTCCCAGTTTAGGTATGATGAGGCAGATTTCAGAAATATTGAATACTGGCATCTTAAGGATTTTGCATCGTTCTCTTCTATTACAGACATTTACCAAATCATGGCAAAATCAAGATTTTGCAGGCAGCGCCATAAATGTAATGCTCTAAAATCTTTAAATTGTGAGATTAGTATAATGTGTTCACTGAAAAACTCACTATATTAAAAAAGTGGTAAAGAAAATTAAAAAAAATAAGAAAACAGACCACTATTAGTTTTTTTTGTATACCACTAGTGTGGTTGGGGTCTCACAGTTACAGAACAGCTACAACTAAGTTTAAATCTTTTACTACCTCTAATTCATGGTGTTTCACATTTCATTAATGTCACCTCTGTCTTGGGAATGTACAAAGAACTATCATCTCTTTACATTTCTATTCACGTGGAAATATAATTTTCAAATATGTTTCATTCTGGAAGTGAACAAGATGCAATTTAATGACAAAAAAACTGTCAAGATATAGGAAAGAATATGAAATGATTGCTAAATACTTCAAGGAGATTGCGTTATATTACTATACTCACAACAACTAAATATATTTGATAGTTGCCTATTTGAAGATTATAAAATATTTAGCAGGAATATAGCCTCCTGTGGCTTAGCAAAAGGACGATGTATGGAACGTGTCAAAGATTTAAGTTTTTTTGTAAAAATTAAAACAGAGATGGTAACATATGTTGGAAATTAAAGCAGCAATGAATGCATGGAATGTGACTGGACCTCAGTGTGCTCACGTGTTGCAGTGATGAGGCTGGTAGCTGGGTAGAACCTTTTGCCAGGTCCCTTGTTTGCCCCTCCCTATCAATTTGCTAAAAACCCAGTACAAGTGTCTGCATTCAGACAGAGACAAGCATAAAGCAAGCATGACAGAGGAAGGTCAGATAGAAGACATTGCTCTGTGGAACTGTGATCTGTGAAAAGCAGAAATGTATGAACTCAAATATAAAAGCTCTCTGTTGAAACGTTTCCAGAATATTGCTCATAATACCAGCATACTCCATCAATCATCCTTTATGGTCTTGGTCTAGCTGTCTTTTTTTAAATGACAAGAGCAAATATATAAAGAATTTTATATTTACAGCCTTCCATTTGTAGTCTCATAATGAACTGAAGCCACATAAACACTGCTTAAAATGTTTATCTTTTTTTATTTATTATTGTTCTACTTTTTCTAGTCCACTTCTAAATATTGCTAATCATATTGTTGCAAACAAATTACTATATAAAAATATGAATTCCACTTTAACAAGGAGTTGAAAATTTCTTGAATTAGTGCTAACTATTCACTGCTAATAAGTCTGTTATTAATATGAATTATAGTACCTTTAAAACAATCACATTGTTTCTGTAGGACTCTTTCTCCTCTAAAATAAGATGGCCAGTGCTCTCATAATGCTCACATTTGTTACATTTCTTGTATTAAGTTATGGAACACAAGTAAAGTAACACTATTAAGATGAAATTAGTTTCTATCTGGCTCTTGTACAAAATTGGAGTAGTCTAAGTGCTCTAAGGTCATTGATTTATTTATTGTCAAAACAGTGAGATGAAAAGGAAATTCTCCATGTAACTAGGGAATTATAACTAGGAAATCAGGGCACAGAAAGAAGATTAAAATACTCTTTCATATAGGGTGCCCAAAATGATGTAGTAAATGTTGGTATTTTCAGCACATTCATTATATGGAACTTTGTATTTCTGTACCATAGCTTCATTGACTCTAATTTGCTGTAGTACCATATCTGTAAGCAAAATCATTTTCTAAAGCTAGGTATTGGGGGATGAATGGAAATACCACACTTTGCATGAGAAAAATGACCACCTGTACCAAAACGTAACTAAAGAGATTGCCTAGAATTATGTATGAATTGTGCAACAAAGGAAATTCTTTCTTCTGTTTTGAGCAGCACTCAGCTGTTCTGACTATAATACAGCCCTTTTTTCTTCTGTAACAATGATGCATTTATATTTCAGTTTCTTCAGGAACTAAACAATAATAAAATACACAATGGGTTTGTTTATCATCCTCTAATCAGAGTCACTAAATACAAGGCAGCTAAATCATTATTTTCAAGCAATATTTATCCCTATGTTTTATGAGTTGTTTTTTTGCTGCCCTGAGACTTTCATATGTCTCTTTTTGCCCAGTGACATTTTTTCATTGGTTTTCCATCATATTGGTGGTCTACTTCCAAAATCAGCTTTGGGACCTTTTCATTGTAGTGCTTACTACCATCCTATCCACCAACCCCAGGGAGGAGGGAACACCTTACTGGTAGGTTTCAGAGAGCTCCTCTAAAAAGAATATCTAAATTGTGTGCCCTGTTCCACTGGATGTGCCATATGTTCCTCTTCTCTCTACCTTTGCTTATCTTCTGTTCATTCTCTTCTCCTCACCAGAGGGTTTTTTTTTTTTTTTCTTAGACTGATTTTTAACCATCTCTATATCCAAAAAAAGGCTTTATACTCCAGTATCCTCACTAAGTCCTTCCTGACTCTCCCCCTCATTCTGGGAGATAAGCAAATAAGTAATATGTTATGATTTCCCATACTGTCCGAGTATTCTTTTTTACTTTCTCCATTGACTAGGAGCAGCCTGAATTCTAGAATAAAACACATTTTTCTTCTGAGTTTAGTGATATATCACCCTCTTCAACTGCAGCATTATTGTTACTTAAGTACAATCAGTCTAGGGTTTATAGAATTTCTTTATGGCCATCTAGATTTCCTTGAAAATTACTGAGAAAACAATGGTTCTTCCTGCAGCTAATATAAGCAAAAGAATAGATGACGTAAAGCCCTTAAAAATACTGTTTGGTACCCAGTTGCTGTAGTTAATTAAGAATTGCTTCATCATGAAGAACTGCTGAGAGTGCAGTAGGTCACAGTGGCTCTAAGATTCTAAAACTTATTTTCCAGCTTTCTTCATACCTTGCAGTGACCCACAAAAAATTTCCCAACCATAGGATTCTTCATTCCAACCTGGATTTAATTTCTGCAGAGGCTCTTTTAAGCACTGCAGTGGGGGTCAGGTTGGGGGGCAGTTGGCAGCCCATGGAGCTGCCCGCCTTGCACGGGTGGCCTCTGTGCTCTGGTCTCTGCCCTTGCTCCCACCTGATGACCTCGTGCCACACTGGCAGGACCCTGTCACCAGCCCTGACGTGGCTTCTTGGTGTCACCAGCCCTGACGTGGCTTCTTGGTGTTACCAGCCCTGACATGGTGTCCCCATGGGGCCCTCACCCCCTCAGTGACGACATGGCCGCTCTGGGCACCACAGCGCCGCTGCTCGCTGCCAGTGTTGCATCTTAAGATGAGGTAAATATTTTGCATTTTCTGAGTTACTTTTCTCTGGTTTGAATGACATCTCCAAGACTTGGCTCCCAGACAGAAAATCCCTGTCCCTGACTGATAGGAGAGGGAGGAAGGGGCAACCAAAGACCCCCAGGCCTCAGGGGAAGGAAGGTCGCTGAGGTCTGCATGGAACAGGCTGGCCTGGAAAGAATGAGGGAATTGATTCAGTCTTCATTTATGTCTCTGCACTGTTGATGAAATATAACATAATAAATTTAAAGGGTGTTGAGCAGTGGTTTCTATTAAATACAATGGAAACAAAGGAAAGCACAATTTCAGTGAAAAATACATCCATAAGTAATTCCCCAGGGACTTGCTGTGGTCTGGGGATTAGGTCTGGGATTAGTTTCAGAATTCAGTAGTGACTTATTGTGTCATTTTTGGTAAACCATTTAAGCTTGGAATGCTAAATTTTCTGTTGAGAAATGAGGTTGATAGTTTTCTGTCACATACATTACTATTCGTAAAGCATGCCATGTCTTCTCTACATTAAACTTGTTTCTCCTTCTGACTGCATTTCTATTTCTATGTATGTGTTTTAGAACTATCCAATTCCTTTTCTAGTCAAGTTCATGAAAAATGCCATCCCATCTTCTAACCACAGAACAGGATTAACTCACACATATGTCTGTATGTGTTAATTCACACCGAACACATAGATACCTTTAGATTGAATTTATAGAAAATGAACACATGGAAAATATTAATTCAGTCAATTGGTATTGATTTACCAGTTGCTGATGCCACTTCTGACAAGAAACATCTGGAACTGGTGGCATCAGACTGGACTCATAATGGTGGGGTGGGTTGTTCACTTTTATTGTGACTGTTTCTTAGTTCCTTGTTTCGTGGTTGTGTATTATGTACATGACCTTGCAGTAACCTTCATCCTATTCTAATTCAAGAATAGGACATCCGCACAAAACCCAAGTTGTTTTACCTTCTTAGTTGTTACTCACCAATCTCTAGAATTATGTGCTACTGGGTACCCATTCAGAAACTTGTATCTATTGTGGAGATACACATATTGTGGAGATAACTTTTGGTGCAGCTGTAAAACCTGCAAATCCTCCACTAGTTGTGCAGTCTCCAATAACATAAAGGACAGATACAAAGTCTGCTGTCTTAATACATTTGTTCCTATGAACTCACCAGATGGTCCTCCTGGGTCCAGAAAATGAACTGGTTTCTTGTTTGCCTAAGCTATAATTCACCATTATTTCACATGTCTTGTCATTGTATGGTGTGTGAACTTTACCATGGTTGTGTTGTACTACTTACTACTATGTTAACTTAAATGTAACAGGTGTTAGTGTTGACTTCATGCTTGGGTTTCACATACACAGCAGGAAAAACTTTAATTTATTTCTTGAGCTGAGTGAATAATTCATGGTATTTTTGCATGTCTTCCTTCTGTCAGTCCACAAACATCATGCTGGAGGAACTTAACATTTGTCTTATGCTATTTACTACTACATTACACTCCATGTATCAGATGTCACTGTTCACCTCTCTGTATCATCTGTCTACCAGGAAATACTTTCTATTTACTGTAGTAGTATTGCTGAGCAGCTGGAAAATAATTTTTCTAACGTGGCAGAACAAATTATTGCACAGGAGGGGGTTAATGGAATTGTCTGCCATAGGAATAAATAATTGAAGGGACATGGATCTACTTATTAGCTTGAATAGAGGCTTGATGTCCTAAATTATACGTTGTTAGAGGTGGGGAGCCTCTGCAGTTTTTCAACAGAAGCTGACTTAAAGAAACAGTGTCAGTATACCTGATCTTTTTGTATGTCGTTTATACCTTTATAAGCTGAAAAACTGTAACTTGTAGTAATTCTCACATGCAATTAAGATAGTATTAATTTTTTCTAAGAAAAGTCTTCTCTGTTGGAGTGACACAACAGTGTCATAAAGGCTGCATATAAGGTGCCATCCTTAAAAGCAGAGCTACAAAGGTTTTATATTGGTCTGGCTAATACCACTATTAATAACAGAACTCTAAAATTTAACTGCCAGCTGGGTTCTTTTCATGATATTTTCCATATATTATTTATTTTAATGAAGCTATTTCAGTGACATAGCACATCTAGTTGCTGTTTTCATATTTATAGCTTAATTGCAGTATGAAGTTGTACCATGTTTTCTGGAGCCTTTTGTTATAATGACATGGTTACTTTTTTTTTTTTACTTTTTTTTTTAAAGAAACAGAACTTAAGGCTGACTGCTGAGAAGAATAGTTCTTATGTCCTGAATTTATTGTTTGCATTTTACAGGACTACTTACAAAGATAGCTTTACATGTTTTTCAACTAGGAAGAAGGAAATATTTTCTTAAAATGAAGGGTTTTATAAAAGCTATACTATTGAATTTATTATTTTGTAATCTAGCAGAGCAGATACAAGGCAGGGTATAGAAATTACTAAACATAGCTAGAGGTCAATTGCATTGCACAGTGATTGTAGGCTAACAGATGGGCAAGAGGAATGGATATTTAACGGTAAAACCAATAACCCCTTGAAAATATTAATATGTGCATCTATGCACCTTCAGGCACTAAAAGGACTTTGACAGTCTGCCTGTAAATAAATTAAAACAGAGGTTACAGACTTCCAAAATCAGCTTATATAAAAACCGATTTCAGCTACTGATGATTTTACTGAAGACTTGTCTTCTTCATTCCATCACCTTGGAGTGCCAGCCTAAAGTTAATCCTGGGATTCTGATGCAGGACTGCTCTACAGCAGAATTACCCATAATTGCCTCAGTTCCTGCTGACTGGTTATTTTTGCACCAGTGACTCAAATTAGGCACAGCTGGCCCTAGCAAGTTGGAGTTTAAAAACAGCCAATTGTCAGAATCTAGCTGACGGTCAATGTTTTAATCTCAAACAGGTGAAAGGAACAATGACAGTTCTCCCCCTCTAGCTCCCCAGGCCCCTAAGAAGTAGGTATCTACTTTCTGAAGCTGAAGAAACAATAAATTGGGTAAGCTTCTTCCTGTGGGGAAATGTTCTTTTCTTGCTTCTGAACAGTGGCAGTAATGTAGAGATGCCTGTGCTAACCACATGAATATTTGATGGGTTTTAACAACAGTATACAAAAAAAGATCTTGTTTGGTTTTGAACATTGACTGAATGAAACTGAAAAATTAAAATTAGGTTTGATTCGAGAGAATTCTCTCTAGAGGGGCTGATCACACAGACATGAATGAATTCTTTGCTTTTGAAATGAGACTGACAATCATTGTCCAGGTACCAAGGTTGCCCTTTTAACTGTTAGATGATTTTACAAAAAAAACGTGAAATCCAGAATAATGACAAAGCAGTACACAAATCAGCCAGAAGAGAATCTTACTGCTGAAGAGGCAGCTGTCTTTTTGTGGATCTTGCTGTCACTTCTGTTTGCTGCTTTTTGCAGCAATGCTATGATTTTTATTTTGAATAAAACGGTATCTGATGTACTTTTTCTTGGTAGGGAATAAAATGGGAGTTTTTTTGCAAACTTCTTAGGACCACTTTTTGTAAGAACTTAAAGTTAAGATTACAGCTCTGCCAATAACAGCCAAAAATGCTTTGATAAATCAGCTGCTGACTAAATCCATGGATTTATGATGTGTAGTTGCAAGGCGGTGCTTCAGCTGCATTTGATTCTAATGAAGTGTACAACTTTTACAAAATTCCTTGCTTAAATTCTTGCTGGCTGCATTGTAGCATTATGTGCACACTTGTTCCTGTGTATGGAAAGCTTAGGTCCCATTACTGTATTTGCTTCAGTGCTCACTTGTCCAGTTGATATCAAAAAGGTCCCTTGAAGTTAATTAATGTTGCATCAAACAAGATCACTGGTCACAAAAGCCAAATACCAAAGTTAACCAAAGTGGAAATGCTGATTTTCATTCACTACCTTAAAACCATTTTTGAACACTAATGGTCTGCATTCAAAAGCAATGTTAATTGCAAAGAGGTATATTTAAAATAGTGTTACAGGTTATTTAGTGAAAATATAATATTTTCACTAAATAAAGTGAAATATTTAGTGAATATTTAGTGAATATTTAGTGAATATTTAGTGAAACCAAAGATATTTGCTTCTCATGTCTGTCTTCATTATGGTGTGAGACCTTTAAAAATCACAAATGCCAACACAGAGACATTATATCAAGACATCCCCAAGGGTAAGTTGAATAAAAATTCCCTAGAGCCCATAAATCTATTTGAGGGTGATAACCTAATCACTGGCATGCCTGTCAAATCTTAAGGAAAGCGATAAGTAAAACAGTAATTCTATGAAATACGGACCTTTACTTATCCAGCTTGACCTTTCCTCCTGCTCTTTAACCTTCCTGGCCTCCAAGTCTCAAAAAGTGTTTGCATACAAAGAATAATGTAATTCAGACTTCCACTTGTTAAGCTGGAGATGTTGAGTACTTCAATGCTGCACTGAATCTTTCACCTATAGAGGATATGTTTGGAAGCCAACATAATAAAATGAACATAATGCTGTTGTAGTTAGTTGACCATTTGTCCTTTTGTGAAAAGGAAGTTTCCATGGGACAAAAGGCCCTATATGAAAGTCTGGAAGTAATGTAGCTGAAAAAAAGTTAGCTAAGGGTGTACTGAGCTCTGTACTGCCCTAGTTATCTGCTCTCAACATTGAAACTAGGTCATTCCTCTGTATTAGTCAAGCATTTTTGTGTTGCAGTTCAGACAGCAATATAGAGAAACACAAAGAACTGAACAATAAATGGTTGAATCAAGGTCAGAACAACAAGTTAGACTGCATCACCTTTCTTTAGTCAGTGTTTATCCACAACCTCTGGCAACGTGAATGGATGCCAGGTGTCAATGTAAAAGCTTGACTAGTTCCCCTTAATAAGAACCCTTGTTATTCACAGATATGCTTAATAAACATTCCAATTAAATTCATGGGCCAATCAAGTATCCTAAATGATGGAAAGGATGATTGAATTTTAAAATTACTATAGTGACTGGGAGATTTAAAAAATACCTGTGGTCTCTAATGATATGACAGCTTTATACAAAACTCTCAATGGAAATCAAGAAATTACACACCATATACAACACAAATGTAATAAGAAAAAATATATAACAATTTTTTTCATTAATTCATTTCTATTTAGTCAATAAAATAATAAATATTAATCCCCGAATGAGCAGTATTTCACATATAGGACATTATATTAATTTAAGCTCTCTAACCAACATCATAGTTTGAACAATGGTACTATGGAGTTCTGTAAATTCACTTCATTATATTAATGCTAGCCCCAGAAGTTCAGGAAGGAGGTGTTGTCATATAAAGTTAAGCAGGCATATAAGCTTTTAGAAACAGGGACTCAATGAAAACTAATAAATGCATTAACAATATTACTTTTAGCTGCTACTGAGTGTTGATTACAATAAAGCCAATATGGCATAAATTTCATCTATTTTTGAGTATATAAAGTATTTCTTGAACTGTAAGTAATTAGAAGTCAGGAACATGATAATCAGTTAAAGGCCCAGAATTTTCTGTATGCTACCACATTGCAGGGGAGCACATAGTCCTCATGAAACCACGTTTCCCTCTTGTGACATATTTCCAGCTGAGCCACGTATTTTGATTCTTCCACTCCCCCGCACAATTTACAAGCACTATGTATGAAACAAATAATGAATAGGACAATGCAGAATTCTCAAGTTGTTCTGAAAATTGTAATTTACAGTTCAGGTGATGTTTTAATTTGGTTCCTTCAGGGCCCTACATTCTGTGAGGCTAAAATCCTAGAACTAATGTTCAGCACTCAGCTTTCTTCATATCATTTATTTCTTCTCCTTTTGGCCAGCTTACTATGTAATGAAATCCCTGCTAGCTCTTGTATGCAGATTCCTTGGTCTATTTCATGTATGTGTTTGTGGTAATGAATTAGCTTATATAGACCTTTGTCTTGCAGAACTCCCTTTTTTTGCTCACCCAATTATTGCTTGTCATCCTTTTCTTTATTCAAAAAATAAAGCATATAGTCAAAGTGGCCTCAGATACCTTCCAAGAGACTGAGGAATGTCCTCAGGGGGATTCTGGGAATTTCTAATTGGTGTATTTTATGATCTTATCCAATTTCTCTCAGAAACCTATAAGAAATACCTTTTTTAATCTGTGTTTTCCTTTATTTGGCAAGGGGAGTGTGCAGAGGGCTGTATAAGTGTACATATGTATACATATTAGGGAATTATTAACTAACATCCACATCAGAACACAACATGAGCTACTTATACTGTATTTGTGGACAGGTTTGTGGTTCCTGCCTGTGACTTTAATAAGGTGGGCTCTACAGAAATTTGTTCCTGTTAGGCTTCCTGTAGATTGTGAAGATATTGGAGACCAGAATAAGATGTTGCAGTGCATTTCCATTTCTGGATGCTTACCTGAACTTAAACTCCCAGTCACATATTTTAATGTGTTACTCTTAGCATGCTTGTAATGGTACAACTGGTCTGTGAAAGCTCTGTTTTCTATTTACTACTTAATGTGAGGAAGTGCAGTGTGTACCTATTCAAACGGATGCTTGAGGGAGATCACTTGGTGAAGTCTAGAAAAAGATGGATTTTAAGGTTCTCCTAGCCTTATTTTTCCTTTTTCTGTTTCTCACTTGAGAGTGCCTCTGGGCCCCAAGGCAGGTCAAATGTTTAACTTGTTTTCATTTTTGCTATGCTTCATTCTATAAATGGTGAAAAAAACTTTGGTGTTTGCATTACAATTCTAGTATCTGTAATTTCATTCTATTTGGTATTCTGCTTAGTTTCTGGTACCACTCTTTGGAATAATAAATCAAGATGTGTTGTTCACTGTCAGATCATTTCTCTATCAACTTGGAAATTTTTTTTTGTTTTTTTCCCACTGCTCATAGAAAATTAAAGAAAACCAGAAACTTTGGTCATAGAAGAGACTATGGTCGTATTGTCTGACTTCCTGATTGTGGGGCATAAAGAAGTAAGTTTTAAGGTTAAGGCATAGCTGACAAGTTTTGTGCAAGACACAAAAATGAGGGGACTTTTTGAATTGCACTCTTAGCTTGCAATCAGCTTAATATAAATCACATGCAAGGGGAGGAGAGTCCTCAATTTGCTTCAGCTGTTGTTACTTTGTTGTTGGCTTTCTAAGAATCAGAACCTTTTCCTGACCAGCTTTTAGTCTGGCTGCTGTGTGTTCCTCGATCACGTAAGAAGAGCTGTCTCAGCTCTGGCTTTTTATTTCTTAGGGTGAGAAGTTTGATTTTGGCTGCTTTTCTTCCTCATTCCTTGTTCTTGTCTAACTATGGGTACTGCCCATTTACCTCAGTTTTAGGCCTGTATTATATTTAGAGAAAAATTCCATGTATTGTCTGATAATGGACTCTGTTGTATGATAAGCTTCTGTTTGAATTAGGTACTGACTGTATCTTCAGCTTTTTTTGATTACTTCAGAGGTGTTTCATCTGAAGACTGAGTTTAAGCTTATGTTAAAATGTGTTTCTGGCCGTGTGAATTTATGTGTGTACTTTTTTCTATCACACTATATCCTAATTTTAAAAAAAGGTTATCCTGGCCCTCCTTAGTCATGTTTTCAACCTGTATGTTATATATTTATATTTTGACTATGTAGCTAGATGAGGCAACCAGGTGCCACTAATTACCAGGTAGTGGGCATGAGCTTGTGTTAAGCCCACCTGTGCCTGATTAGGGCAGGCCCCAACTGCGCATGAGCAGGATTAGGGGGCCAATAAAAGGTGAGGCTTGAAGCACAGGCTCAGCTCAGTCCTGAGCAAGCCAGCAGAGAGGTCAGTTGAATCCGGAGCAGTAGCACTGAGCCAGGCTGACCAGTCCTGAGGCAACAGACTCAGAGCACTATTTGTGCACTTCTGCTGGAACACCTGTTGGACCTTGGAGCGCCGTGCCCTAAGAGAGGTTTGTCTTGCAACATCACTTCATTTGGGTTTTATTTTTTTGTGTGTATTTTAAGTGTTAGTAACAAATCCTAGAAGCGTAAACTTAGGTGAAAGGAGCGGATCTCAAAGTAACTCTCAATATTCTAGTCTTTCCTCAAAATGTCAGTTTTTCATTCCACAGAAAGACAACAAGGTTGGTTTTGGTTGGTTTATTTTTTTTCTGATAAAGTAGACATGTACTTGATACTTCTGAAAGGTACAGCAAGTGCATAGTTCAGCAGCTGTGTGAGAAGACCTCATTAGTGAGCGAATTAAATGCAGCTGGAGCAGAGCGCTCTTTATTTGTAGTGCAGAAGTTGACTTCCAGTTAACTTATCTTGAAGATGTATCTGCATTCTTTTTACATGCCAGAAACTTTAGGCAGGTACGAGAAGAGGTATAGTTTTCTTGCATATCTGTATCAGAAGCGTGGTAGTTTGTTTTTAAATGTCGCATTCATTGTTTTTCACATTTTGTTTAGTTTATCTGCTGAAATATTTTTCAGTGCCATCTGTTGTGCAGTTCAATTTATTTTGTTTTTGTCTTTGGGCTGTACTAGCAAAGAGTTTTTACTTGTTTCTGAGATACAAGGTCCACCTGTGTTAATTCGTATGGCAAATAAATGGTATTTGCTTCATCTGATATTGTTACTGCAAAGAGAAGCATCTATAGAGACTCAAAGAAATGATGTATTTCTCCAGACATTGCCTTTGGGTAGTTCAGGTACTTTATTTAGCTTTTCAACAAGAGATCTTTTTTGCCTAAAGTTATATAGAAGTACATTAACTTAACCAACGCATTTCGAAGGAACTTTCCTGTATTTTATAACATTGCAGAAAATCCAAATGACACGTGGTTATTATAGTCTTTGGAGTTACAGATTGGAAAATGCGTTTCATGTACTTAAAGCCAACAGAGCCATCCACCTACCTGGAGCATATTCTTTGATGCCAGAAGTATAATATAATAACAGGATTATTGCACCAGCACATTTTCTTTCTTAAGTGCAAGCTTTTTTCCTTTAAGCTGTGATTTCTGATTGCCAAAGCTTATTTCATCAGCAGAGTGGCGTCCCCTTAACAATACATTGCTTTATCTATTTAACTGTGTTTAGGTTTGTAGGGACAAACCAGATTATAATTAACTTCCAGGAATAAAAGATGGGTTATGATTTCTAGTAGCTGAATAAGGGCAGGTACTATTAAGGTACATGCTGCAAACAGAGAGCTGAAGGTCCTTGAGCACCTTTGCCCTCCTAGAGTAAATAATGGCCTGGGCACTCTCTTTGCCTCCCTAAATACCTCATGGATTTGGAACCAGAGCAATGAGGCGACCAAAGACTTTGAGCAGCAGTCTGCCTGCAGCACAGTGCATATACTCTGGTTATGTCTCTGAGGTTTTTGTCTGTGTTCTGTAGATGCTCAGAAAGAGGTAGTCAGTGGATGTTAGAGTTGTGGGGAAATTTGGCTCTGTGGAATTTATTAAGTGTGCCAAATAGATGAATTCCTCCCTAAAATAATGCAGCTGATGCAGAAATAAACATCTATGGCACAAGTTTATGCAAAAAAATATCATATTTGATTGTAGTTTGGACCACAGACTAAATTTACTGTCTTTTCAGTATTTGAGGTTTTCAGATTTTGATTGTTATGCAGACTTTATCTTAGAGCTGCATTGTCTTTCTTTAGGTAGGGTTAGGATTTTGCATTAACTGTGGTACTGGCAGTGCAAAACCAAGTGAAATGTAACTATTTCTTCAAATCTGGAACAAAAAAAAAAAACAAAAAACCAACCAAAACTGAAAGGCTGCACTTATGAGAAAATGTTTCTGCAAACTGTTAAGAGACCCGATTTCCACAGTTTGCATGAATCTTCAGTGCTTTTTAAATATTAAGTACTATTTTTTTTAAACAGGGAAACGTAAAAAAAAAAAATCTATTATTTATAGAAGTGCCTTCTTAAAAGGAATTTTCTTTCCTCTAGAGTTCTGTACTTCCAACTTGAAGTCTGGCTTGTATGACATATTTTAAAATAATTCCAACTATATTTGAAGTAGTAATATAATTAAGGAAAATATTTCCATTTATTTGACAATATGGATTGTTTACACTTAATTCCAAAGCTGTTTACATCCTATAACCATGCCAATGATTTTTTGAAAATTTTAAAAAACTATAAAAACACAACCTTTGGTCACTTTATTTTGTGTAACTAGAATTTGATCCTCTAGGATGTTTGCTCCCTTTTTTGTTTTCTTTTTTACCAGTGAGGTGATATAAGGCATGCAAGATTTTGCTCAGCATTTTACAGTTAATATTAACTCATTAAGAATAATATTCTGGATTTTGAAAGCACATTGGGGTATTCTGTCTTTAATTACATATCTCAGCAGGTGAGGCATGTTTACTCAGGACAAGGATTTCTTTTAACATGGTATAAGGTGCTCACTGTTCCAAAATGCTTTCTATAAAAAATGTTTTGATGCTTCATTCAATTCCAGAAAAACAACTGGAAACTAATGAGAACTGGATGCTAAAGTATTTATGAATGTTTAGTCCTTTACTAAACTACATAAACCTTGCATATTATAGCCTTTACATACAGCTGTCATCAGAAGTTACCCCAGTAACAGTTTTCCATCTTTTAATAATTACCTTTTTAGTTGAACCAAAATATGTTAGGGAACTGTAATTGAGGCATGGTGGGATTGCTGATTAAGGTTTAGTAAGCCTCAATAGAACACTTCAGCTGGCTTTGGGATCCAAGTGAAAAAGCAAGTTCGTTCAGTAGTTGTGAAGAAAGCAACAGGTCCCCAAAAAGGGAATAATTCAGAACTGAATAATCAAATGTTTGCACACTAGTCAAAGGATGGCAGGAATTTTACAGGCACAAAACACAGAAGGTCTTTATTTTTAAGAATTCTTCCTATGTTATAGTCTGTGTCTCCACTGATTGAATATCTTTGGCTTAAGCCTTTTGTCTTTCCCAGCACACAGTACTGTAGGGCATGATCAGAGCAAATCTGCATAATGGTGAAAAAAATCTTGAAACTCCAGACCTTAGGAATGAATAAAGCTTCTTCCCTGAGGTTGCTACTGTGAGGAAGGAAAGGCAAAAGAAGGGAGACGTTAAAACAATTTTTAAATTTTTTTTCTTTTCTTTCCTAAAAGCAAATCTCATGCTTCACAGAAACAGCATTGGATAAGTTTCATGAAAATTTCAGGAGTGTTGTAAGTGGATTCTCTTTTCCTTCTCATACATATATACATATGTGGAAGCCTGGCTATTACACCACATTAGCTTTGATTTTATAACCTCCAGAAAAGCTATGGTATTTGTCTCTATGGTGGTGGCAATGTCTATTAATGTTATCTTTTGTGATTTCATCTTCTCATAATGTCTGAGAGCTCTGCTTTAAACTTAGTCTGTGATTGTGACTGGTGAGATAAAAATTTCAGTGAGATAGAGGAAGCTCACGCTACTCTGTGTGACAAATTGCAATGACAAGGCTGTGTTGATAGCAGCTTATGATGTGAAATGAAATCACAACCACAATACCATAAAGATGTGTGCTTAGGGCATCTTTACAGAGCTCAAAGTGAAAGAAGATATGGTCAAAATGTCTAGTAGACATTGAGTTCCTTCTCTGCACTTATTGCTAGTGCTGGACAGCACTGTTCAAGAAAAATATTTCATACATTTTAGATTTTGGGTTTTTTTGGCTCTGCTGTGTATTTTATATCCCAGATGCTGTGTAATGGATATGGTCAGTATGTGAAAATTAGCTAAATTCACTATATAAATAGAGTATTTGCAGGCATGTGCAGGTTACTCATTTGCTTGGAATCATTTGATTGCTGAATGATCCATTTGAAAACCAGACAGCAGGAAAGGGTAGGTAACTGAGCAGCTACAGAATTTGCTCCATGAAACTTCAGGGGTTTGCATCAATTGCTTTATTATATTAGCAGTTTATGTGGCTAACAAAGTATAAGCTGGCAGTAGAAGCAACTGTGTTTCTGAATCTCTTCTGGATATTAAGCATAAAATGCAGGTGTTTCAATAGTGAAATGTAAAGCCATTTGTATATTTTGGACACCAGTGCCCATCTAGAGCTGCAGCTGAAGGCTACATACGAGCATGTAAAATGGCACAAGAAGAACCTAAAGCAACTGAATTGTTGCATAATGACCTTTATGGCAGCTGAAATTTGGGGTTCTGGGAAAAAGGTCTCCAGGAGTGGCAGGAAACTGACATTGCAAAACTGACAGATAGTAGGATTCAAAATTTATATAATTTTTCTATAATCTCAAATATTATTAAGCCCACAGGGGGAAAAGAGTGAACCAAATCAGGAAACAGATTTGAAGCTCATATTCTTTCAGTGCTGAAAGATGTGCATTCAGAGCACAGTTGGAGAGAATCATTTTAGTTTCCTGATATGATCTTCTAAATAAATTGCCATTGAAGAGCTGAGTTTTCATCCTTTTGAATAAATAATCAGATCCATAATCAAATAGGGAGAGCAAAAAAAGCAAGTTGGAAGACTATTTCCAAATTGCCCCCATTCAGAAAGAGTTTTCCTGATAACTATTTCATTAATTTTATTTATTGTTTATCAGTTTTGCCTTACATTATTCATTTCAGCACTACTATTCCAGTTATTATGCAAAGGATAATTGTCAATTATTTCTACAGTTGCTGAAGGTGGTGATTTGCTTGCTAAGGTTCTGTCATGGTATGCTTCCAGTTAAAAATTCTGCTTTTGTCATTGATTTCTGTCCTGTCATACTGATTGAGTGTACTTTGCAGATATTCTGAGTACCAGCATAAATCAGTTAAGAAACTCCTCTGGAACACTTAATTTAAAGGAATTTTTTTTTTTTCCTTTAACTCTTGTATAAATTAGAATGGGTTTTGCCCCCCTTATGCTCACTATCAAATTACTGTAGGACAATTAAAGCAATTAGAAGGTGGTCTTCTAATGAAGTGTGTGTGGGGGTGAAACCAATGATTACTATAAGCAGTATTTCAGGTCCTGATTAAAGAGCAAGCAATAAATGGTAATTGATAATGTAGCATGCAAATATTATTTTCTACCAATAGGTGCCAGTATAAGCTAATTAAGCTGAAGTATTTAATGATAAATTTAAAGCAGCCCTTGCAAGAATACAATTTAAAAAAACAAAATGCAAAAAACCTCCAACAAAGCACAAGATAAACAAGTTATTTTAATGTTGTGGGTTTTTTTAATGTCTTTCTCTTTTCTTTAGCTCTCAGAAACAGAAAGGTAGTCTTAAAACACATTTTTGGGGCAGAAGCAGAGAAGAATAATTTTCCCAGTCATTTGCAATGTATTTTTTTTTTATCTTCTTCAAAGGGAATGCTGAAATCAAGCAAGCACACAATATGGGCAATGCACTGCATCAGCCTCTGCATGTGGTCTCTGCAGCTTAAAAATCCTCTGCATCTGCTGCAGTTCAGCCTAGTAAAAAGAACCCATTTGCATCCGACCCGTTCATGTTTGACTTACAAGAGATATGAAGACCAAGTAATCCAGATGCTAATTTTATCTCTTCATAATTTATCCTTTCGGCTAGGGCATAACCTTTCTTTTGAGGATTTTGGGGGCTGATGACAAAGTTTTTGTTCAGTCCCTTTCCTTCCTTTACAGCTGAAAACAGATCCTGTGCTTCTGTCTTCTTCTGTCAGTCTCATTTTTTAAAACAGAAATTCTTTACAGCTCTTTATCAAGCAAAATTTGCAAGGAAGAGAAACAGCAGAGGGTGATCCACTATGCTCACATCTTGCCATTGCAACTTTCAGCAGCTGGACCTCATTTACAGAGGAGAGAAATGATTATTGTGTAAGAATAGAGTGAACTATTTCTTCAGTCATCTATTTCCCTTTGACCATCATAAAGATATGTTTCAGACACCAAATTGTGGCTAGCCAGCTTCATGTGAGTGTTTCATGAGCAAAGCCATAGAGTCTCACTCTGCATTTTTTTAATGCAACTCAGCTCCTAACCCTCTCACTATTTGGTGCCCTGTTGGAGATGTCTGTAGCCAACCATGTAATTTAATCTCATTCCTGTTCAGTCTTAATGGAAAGAATGGAAAGCTGACCTTTCAACAGATTAGAATTGATTTGTTTATAAATCTGCAAGTCTTGTCAAAGCTTTCTTCTTACAGGCAGTAATTTTGCTACCATTTGCCCAGTGCTGATACTTATCAGTGTATTATAACAGCCTTTTTAAGTCTTGCTCCTTTTGTGGGATCTGCACAACACAGCCTTGCTGGGCACCTCCTCAGCCCTGCTCTCTGTCCTTCTCCAAAGCTTGTTGAGTGTAACTAGTGAAGCATTGAGGCATCCCTCTACCATTTACTATAACCTCTATCCATCTACCTCATGAAATACCACAGAAGTGCTTCCCTCCTTTTACTTCTATGCTCCCCTCTCACGCTAAGTGAACATGTGTGCCAAACAAGGACAGAAATCATGATAAAGAGCCCCTTGTCTACATCAGCAGTGCTTTTCATCCCCAATTTTTTTCCTATTCAATATTCTTATGCTAAAAATGTCTGTACTATGACTGCATCATCTGGATATAGAATTTTTAATACTGTAGAAAATTCAGATAGAGCCATTACATTTTTTTTTCTTTTCTTTTTTTATGGTATTCATCAAATTGAAACCTTCATCCCTTTTGCATGGACTCTTTTTCCATGTTGTTTGGGTGAGCAATTAACTGGAACCTAGACCAGTAATCTGTTTTTTATAAGGTATATTCATAGGTAGGAAAAGCAATGTACTTCTCAGCCTTTCTAGGGACCATGGAATCATTCCTGGTACAACTTTTTCAACTCGATTGTGAATCTCCTATCACATCAGTAGTAGACTTACATCTGAATGCAAGTATATGGATGCTTGTATAAAAAAGCTAGTTTTGAGAAATATTAAGATAAAATATACTGAGGAACATCCTGTTGGTGGCAGCAATAACTTAGATTTAACTTGTTAGAAGCTGGAAAGATACACAATCTGTAGTGACTGCATGAAATAATGGGGTTGCTGCACATTTAAACAGTCTACATTGCTTCTTATCTCTTAATAGTTATTTAATCCAGACTTAAAATCATACATTGGGTATAATAGATATCTAATATTTTGCATGAGCTTGTGGATCTTGACTATAGCATAGCAATGTGATAGGGATAGTTCCTGACAAATGACATTGGTGTTGTGTGGTGTGTGTCATGTATGACTTACTGTTGGGTTTTTGGTTTTTTTTTATTTCTTCTTGTGATCAGGTGCTTGTGTGCTCTTGAGGCTGCAGTAGCAAAAGCTTCTGTGCTCACAGTCAGTGCATTTCTGATACTGATTACACAGTTGTTCCTCCAGGAAAAAATGGAATTGAATAGTTCTTTGAAACAGTGTCTTATATGGTATGTGTTGTATAGTAACATACAGAGAGGTGTAGGAGGAAACACATTTTAACTCTAATTTGGATTGCCAAGAGTAATTGTTCAGAGAGTCCAGTTTGGCTGAATAATCACTAAACAATTATTTGAAGTTGAAACTAGATGGTTCTTTTAATGTTAAAATTTCCTTTACTTCAGGTTTTGTGTTAAGCTAAAAGTTTTTATAAAGCTTAAAGTTCTCTCTCCACAAAATATCTAGATTAAACAAAACAAAATGTGAAGAATAATTGTGGCTTTGAAAACAGCCATATTTGTTCTGACCATGTTTAAAAATGGGTATACCTGGGAGGATCTCCTAAAACCTAAATTCTTTTTATAAGCTAAGAGAAAATGGTTCCCTTTTTACAATGAAAAGAACCTTACTCTACCAGCTAAGATGGCTTTTTCTGCCTTGATGTCATGCAAATATTTTTTCCATGTTATTCTCTGGCTGCAAGCATTATGTCAACACCAAGGGCTGTATCACCTGAATCCTAAATGCCAACTTTCACAGTAAACACTACTACATATAATTTGTGTATTTGTAGAACTGTTCAGATCCCTCTCTTTGTTTTCCCCTTCCTGTCTTTCTTTGGACAGTGGATCTGACAGTTTTCAGATGCCGTACTATAATTTCTCACCTTTGGTCCCTCTCTACAGATAGTACAAGTGTTATGCTTAAAAAATATTTTTAAAATGTTGTGCTTTCTCAAGCAAAACAACCAGCTGTTGTCATGCTCCCTTATATATCAAAAAGTCGTAAGAAATTCAGTGGATTGTTTTACACACACGTATATCTCATTATACATTATACTATAGGGTAGCATTATTATAGTCCAGTAACAATCTCTGACATTGCTTTGCATAGGTATTAGATACACATCTTTTGAAGACACATGGTTGTGTTCCACGTGGGGTTTTGTTGCTTTATTTGTTCCCCCTCTACCACTCTTCGTCTCGTATTGAGAGTTGAAGTTATGAAGAAAACTTCATATCAGTTTGTAATGATGAGGGTGTTTTTCTTTCAAGTTACAAATTAAAAAAACTATTTTACTGAGGTATCCCAAGGCTTTTAAAAAATGAAGCAATTTAGTTTTAGAGAATTGCTATTTAGCAGAGTAACTGTGACATCAGGAAGTTAAGACATTTGTCCCTACCTTTTTATTTTCCGGCTAAGGGATCTATGTTAATTCTAGTTTGTGCCATGTAGGGTTCATAAAGAATTTCCTGTACTGCTTTTTTAAAAAAAACCATAGCTGGTAGGTCTTTTTTGGATAGTTGCAGAATGCATGCCTGTGATCATTAACTTTAATCAATCACTTCTAACACACTCTATATCATTATTTAATAAATGCAAGGTACTTTGAATCTAGGGCCCTATACAATGTAATGAATAGCATAATTTTGTTGTATTTACCTGAAGTCACTCTTCCAAGGTTGTAAATCTTCTTGTATCTAAAGATAAAATCTCAACATGGGAATGCCTGTTATTTCCTTGTCTGTGTTTTGCTTTGTTAAATATGAATTTCTTTCTCAGTCAGAGACAATTTCATACTGTGTTGTTATCCCATGTCATGTTTTTATGAAGACAGGGTACTTATGAAATTACTGTTTGCTTGTTTTGTTATTTTTGTGTTGCACTTTGCAAAGGTGTTTCCTTGCAAAGGAAATCTTACAATGTTTTGCAGTTATAGAACTAGAAATTATTTTTGTCTGCCCTGAATGAATGATTAAAGGATCTCCCCACGCAGTCTTCAGCTACTGTTTTTCCCTGGGTGCTTATTTTAAAGCATGAACATTTAACATATTTGGCTCCAATGAGAGACAAATACAAAGCATGTGCAGGCTGATTTTCTGCACGGTCTATATTCCCAGCCAATTACATTGGCCAAGATCCATGCCTAAAATAAATACACTTATTTTTATTATTCTCTTTTTCATTGTGCACTCTGAATTGCAACAAAATTGTTTTCTTTGCTGAGAGCATCATTTCAGCACTTTCCAAATCCTCACAGCAGACATGACAGAGCAGGGTAGGCAGAGAGAGTCTGATTTGCTGGTTTAAAATAATTTGTTATTTGAGGAACCAACTAAATAAAACACAACTAAAATACAAATGCTCTTTTCTGACCACTAAGGTGGGTGACACAAACTGTGGTTTTTATCTGTCTTTCTGAACAGTCTTTAAATAAAAAATAATTCAGGAGGCTAAGACACCTTGATATGCAGCCAACAATGTTTCTAGGGAGAATTCTTGTCATTCACTCTGCTCACCTGAAGAGCTGCTTGAAGTGCTGAGGCAATAGGCTCATATTCACTCATCCTCAGGTCATAAAGACATCCAGAGTACTTAGGTTGCTTATTTTTCTGTCATGCCTATTTAACTATATAAAGGTGAATAGAACAATAGTTGCTACCAGGTTGAAGCAGCAAATTTTCTGACCTTCAAAGATGTTACAGGTGCTCATTCTCATCAGTATTTTAGTATTGCTCTTTGAATTGTTGCTGTCATCTTTGATGTTTGAGGCTCTTTTAGGTTGTGTTGAGTGCCATGTTGCATTCCATAGTTACATTTCCTGTCTGATTTGAGGTTGAATTTATGAATTACAATCAAGCTCATCATTGAGATTTAATCTTCTCCCAAGATACTAAAAACATAGCTGACTTGACAGAAAGTAGAACCTTTGGGGAAGTCAGGTGGTGGTAAGCAAAGGTGGGAAGGAGGTGAGAATTGTTTTGTGTTTCTAAGCTGGAATTTGGCTGAATTTAAATTCTTTGAGTACTAAATGTGCTGCAGTATATTGTGAAAGAATTCTTTTAAGACTTCACTGACAATTTTAGAGAGTTTAAATGGGTAGATCTTCAGTGTCAAACCTTTGAACTAATTTGGTTTTGTTCTTCAGCTTACAAAGCACTTTGGTAATTAGATTAGCCTGCCATGGGCTCTTGGCAATTTCAGATGTTAGTGGCAATAAGAACAAATACAATTAATTAATCCATACATTAAAAAAAAGGGATGAATGGTCCAGTTACCCTGACAGGAAAATCTCAACTGCAACCTCATTCTCTCTAACTTGTTGCAGTTCTTTTATGCAGTATGGGTTATACAAATGTTTCTGCTGGAAGGCATGGAAAAATTACTGTGGCAAATACTTTGAATTTTATACCTATTTATAAAAGTGCAATCCAATTGCTTATTTTGAACTTAGTTTTCCAATTCAGAAAGTGAAAATTACCTCAGGAGAACCTTATGTCCTTATTACAAACATTTAAAGTTGACATTAATATTTATTTCAGTAAGTCTGCTTCAAAGTATGGTCTGATGTTTTAATTTTGCATGACATTTGAGAAGCAGCATAGTCTTAAGTGATTTTCTATAAATACATTTATTTTATAATATTAAAGACTTTATTCTTTGGAGGAAGTTAATAGCACTGTTACCCTGGAACATTTATTCCTTTTATTTCATGTAAATTTAAATTTTATGATGTTTGCTTCTCCAAGATTATATAATCCTTTTTCAATAAAAAGAATCACAATTATGCAAATGATGATATCCAAGGAGACAAGCAGCAATTAACTGCAAAAGACAGGCTGTTACCATAAGAGTTTACTCCCAATGAACATTACAGGACCTCCTTAAAAATAAGCCTTTGTTTAAAGAAATCAATTTGGCATAGTTCCTAAAAGAAAGCAATTCATTCAGACAGAAGTTTCTAGTCTTAGCAGTACGTTCAATAGTATCTTTGTTGGGTTGTTTTGTGGTGGTTTTTTTTTTATTTTTTATTTCAAATGCATTATTTCTATATGTGAAAGGTGGAAAAGGAAAGTTTCAGTATCAGCATGGTCTCTGCTGGCTTTGCTTCTAAGAAAGCCTGTAAGAGATTTGCCTTTCTAGAAAATAATAATCTGTAAGCCTGGAGTTACACAGTCTCAGTCACCAGTCACAGCCCTGGAAAGCTAAAACAAAGCTCAAAAGACCCGTGTGGATTACTGCTAACCTCCCTACAGCAGGAATTTATTTAGATCCAGCCATGTACCATGCATTTCACTTACTCCAAATGATGCCATAGTCTCCTGCATGCTTTGGAATACACTTCAAAATGATCACAGGTGGCTCAAGAACATACTTAAGAGCTCTCTCTCCTTGGGTATCTTCACTCTGCTTGTTGGGAAAGTTTTGTAGCTTCAGAGAGGGGCAGACTTGCATCTGTAGACAGTGCTTGTGCTACTATATATTATAATTAACTTTTCCAGTTTGCTGTGTAGTGACCTAAGCAGTGTTGGAGGAGGAGGAAATAACAGCTGGTTTCTGATGGGAAAAGCTTTCTTTCTCAAGAACTTTGATAGTGGGTGGTGTCAGGGATCCTGAAGGGAGATTGTGGAAGGCAATATAGGAGTTGAATGTGGGATTTGAGCCAGTCAGAGAGCAAGCAAATGTGTCGTAAATCAGTGTAACACAGCCACAAGAGCAGGGATGAGCTACCAAAATGCTCTCTGCTGCTGCTTATGAGGTAAAACACATAATGCCAAACTTCTTTTCTCCTGCTTGTTTACACCTAACAGGTAGATGTGAATGGAATCTGGGACTAGGGCTACATCCTTCATGAAGAAAAACAGATGTTTTTTTTTTTCCTCCTTCAATTTCTCTTCCAGTGAATCAGCTGAGGGATCAGCCTGGGCAGGGATCCATCTGCCTCTAAGGAGGGCTGTTGCTTCAAAACAGAGTTGTTACAGTTGTGCAAAAGCTCAGGAAATTTTGATGGCTGCCAAAAGTCTGAGAAGTGTTAATAGATTCCAAGTCCTTTAAATCACAAGAACTGTCAGAAGCTTCATAGCTACAGATCATCACTATAAGCATGCTTGAAAAAATATTTTTTTCAATATTGCCATATCCTCAGTGAAAGTCAAAGATTAAATAAGAAGCTTCCTCCACCTGAAAACAGAAAATAGGTTTCAGAATTTGTCTGATAACTGTAATATGAAGAGCCCTCAAATTATGAGTTTAATTTGCACTTCTCAAAGCATTTTATAAATGTGCTAAGTATTAGGTGTGGTAAACATTTAGCTAGTTCATTTTACAGGCAGGTCAACACTAAAATTAGAGACATTCTGTGAACTCGAATTTTCACACACAGCTTTCATCTCTTAATTGTAATCATACTGATAGGAGATTGCCTACTGGACAATTAGCTGCCTGAACTTGTTGAACAGAGGCAATATCAGAATAACTCAGAATAGCAGAGAGCTTTATCATCTAAGAGGTTCTTTGCATGCTTTGGGGTAACACTAATGTGTAAAAGGCTTAATGTTACTTAGACATGAAACACTGTTCCCAAAACACTGTGCTGTGCTAAGATGCAACTGTCAAGATCATAGAGGTGAATTTCAGAAAGTTTTTGATAGTGGGAGAGGGTGAGCATTGGCATTTCAGTATAAAGGTATGGAAAGCAGTGTGAAGCATGGCAAGGTGTTGACCTCTAAATACTGATTAAATTTACATTCTTTCTCTGTGCTCCCAAATGCTTTGCCCCCCAATTGCTAGTAACTTGTGGCTGGCATTAAAAACATTGCAGCTCAGACAGTCTTTGTTAAGTGGGTTTACTATGTTTAGTTCAGTGAATATTATGTGTAAAGTATGGGCTTGACCATGTCTTTAACTTTGCAGGTGATGTATGTTAACATTTAGAAAGGTTGGGGTGGAAGAGGTAACCATCCAAATGGCTCTTTTTCACCAAAGTGCAGTTTGGAATTGGATTTCTCAAAAAAATTACTTTCTGTAAACTAAGTAAACCTGTAAGGCAAACTGCCTGAAAAGCTGAGTTTCAACAAGCCCATGCTTACTCTGTTTATGCTTTATTTATAAAAAAATCAAACCCTAGGCAGAAAGTGAATGTTGATGATGATCACTTTGTAATGCCTGTAGAGCAAAAATCAGCTATGAACAATATAAGCTGAGGGAACAAAAGCCTCTACTTCTGTTATTGCATTGGCTCAAAGTCTAATGTTTCAGTTTCCTATTTATTTAATTATGGAGGACTGTAACCGCTTAAATAATACATTTTGGAGAAATTGATAAAACACAGAAAAGCACTGAGGTTTAAAAAAATAACTAGATTTTTTAACTGATGTATTCACTTGTGGGAAGTCCCTCTAAGTTATTCATGGAAATGTATTCTAAATGTTACATCTTCAAAAACACAGAACAACTGTAATTTTGATCTCTGTGCTGGTGTGAAGATACTAGGGAACAAGAACCCTAAGGTACAGTGAAGATGAGAAGAAAAGGTCAAGGCTTGTGGAAAGGTTGTTTTTAATTGCACAAGTGTGTAATACTTGAATAAGGCATTTCTGATTGATGTGTATGGAATTTAGTTAAATTTTCTATCAAGAACATATTTACCAGCAAAATGTTTGCAACCAGGAATATTGTTTAAATTGGAAGTTTCAAGGCTTTTTAGTAATATGTTTCCTTATTATTTCTCAACTCAATGGGAATAAAAAGATATTGCTGATATTTCACCTTGCTAGGTGACACTTCACATTACTGGAAAATTTTTAGCAGGTTTAAAGCTTAAAACACTACAGATTGATATTTGAGACTTCTAAATTAGACATAAACAGTTTGGGGTTTTTTTCTTACAATTTCAGTAGCATATAAAACATAACTAAGGTGATTCTTATGACAGATTTATCCAAATTGTTTTAGAGGAAATTTGTAAAACACTTTAAAAATTAAATCAATTACTGAAGAGGCCAGTTCAACAAACAAATGAGACAGACTGAAGAACGTTTTGAAAAGGACCACAATTGATGAGTAAAAAAAAAAAGGCAGAGGAAAAATAAAAAGCTGAGAAAAAATCCATATATGAAGATGCAACATTGAGGATGCATAGCATTTTTTTATTTACAGTGCTTTGAAAAAATTACCTAAAGTTTGTGTATCTGAATTCTAAGGAATGAGTTTATCTAAGCTGTATTTTTTTTTTTTATTATTTTTTTGACATTCAAAACTTTGTGCTCTTTTTGGATGTAAAATATTTGTTGGGAATACCAGCTCTTCCTTTGAGACCAAGGATCATTTTTACATTTGTTTACAAAACATACAGGAGGTTTTCATACCAAAATCTTTCTGAAAATCTTAGTTTAGAAATAGTGAACTTCCCTTGGGTAATAAAGTGAAGCAAGTGATACTCATGTGACACAGTCTTTAATGAAGACAGCCGAAGGGAGAGGAGATATCAAAGATGCAGACATCCCTTAGGAAGAATTAAAAAGTTATGGACAATCTGCTGAGCTAACACAGCAGTGGTTTTGGTTCTGTTTGTGCAAGAGGAGATTGTGGGTGCTTAGTGATAGACTGGGAGATGGTGCAGAGAGTTCCTGGCTTTGGAGTTCCTGGTTGGTGCTGTTGTTAGTTGTTTGTAAAACACCCCTAATGAATTCAACCAGGCCAAAACACACCCATGCTGAAGGTAGAAAAGTACTCTGGAAAGCTTGAGCCTGAACTTAAGAATATATGGTAGATAAAAAGTTGTATGATGTTAGGCAGTAGCAGGAGTTGGATAGGAGTGATGAAATAGAAAAGAAATAAATCTTAACTATTGCCTGAAACTGTTTCAAAGTTTAAAAAAAAAAACAAACGTAAAAGCCATCTTCTGTAAATACAGTAAAAAAAATTGACAAAAAACCCCAAACCAAATAGAGAAATGTTAGTTTAAATTTACATAATTTATAAATTTTTCCAGAGATACTCAGAGGCAAAATATGGTATCTATTCTTTTTGTAGCAATATCTAAAAGAGGAAACAGGAACTTCTAAATTCAGTGCATTCCTAGTCATTGCTTTTAAGCTTTTGATCATGGTACAGAAGCATAGCTTGTACTGTCTTTGTAGGATCACTTGTAGATGGCTGGCTGAGTTTCAAGTCCTTTTTCTCTTGGGAAGTCAAGTCTTTCCTAGTTCCTAGTAATTAAAAAGAAAAAAAAATCAGACTCCTGCTGTGCAGGTATGGCATATCAGCAGAATTTTTGTAATGCTGGAACAGAACTATTTCATGAGCTTTGGTAAGACAGAAAAATCAAGTGCTTTGGTTCCTTGTTAGATCATATTCCCAGCTACTGATTGCACTCCTGTGTGGCTGTCAGTGCATAACAGAGTTCAAGCTCTTGGAGAACATCTTGCTTTCTGTGTCTCAGCTGTATTTTAAACGTGGTTTTACTTTTTTAAGCTTCTGTTTTGTTGTCTAGTTTACAAGTCAATTCTCTGTGTTCCTCAGTTTTCCTTAAGAAGATATAAACCAATTATTCTGAATCCAATAATAGATTATTTGACTCGAGATGTGGCTGTTCAATCTGTAGTTTACATATTGTAATGAAAAAGGAGGTGAAAGGGCTCTCTGGACAGCAGAAAAAGCTGCTAATTATGATAACTCACAAAATACATGCTGTGGCTTAATCCTGCTGTCACAAATTACTCTAGAGAGTTGTGAGTCAGTAAAGGAAGCACAGGCAATTTTGTGTGTGACTGAAGTCTCCAAGGAGAATCTCACTGAAATGCTACGTACGTTGTATTAGATCCACAATGTACAAGTGGTGCTGGGTTATAAATATAGCCAGAAAGATGTGCAGCTAAGTCTCCACTGCAGTTCCAATTTGTACTGCTGTTTGCAGTAATCACAATTCACAATTTGGACTAGAGGAATAAAAAAAAGTATTTTCAAAAGCAGCAATACAAAACCCCAGAAGAAAGAATATTCCAACTGGAGAATATCATGAAATTAATTTTATTTTATTGTATTTATATTTTTATTGGGTTCCTACCTTGAAAGACATTGCAAAAAGTTTATGGCATTATGTAGAACTTCATGTTCCTTTAGTTTTGAAGGTGTTTGTGTGTTTTTTCTCAATTTGCTTTGCTTCTGTAGATTTAGTTAATTTTGTCTAAAGAAGCTGGTTGTGATTTGCTGAGGTGTGTGACTCCTGGATCCCAGAGCTACAGGAACATATAGACTGCATGCAATTATTTAAGAAGCATCAGAACACTTCCAAATTGGTTTGTAATGTTTTTATTGCCTGTATCCTTGTCTGTGAAAAACTCTTCTCTACGTGCCACAGTGCTCAGTGTAAGCCACTGCTGAGAAGAAAGGACTTTCCATGGCTCACTTTTGACACTGGAAGCTATGAGTCTTGGGGATATCAGGTACTGTAAACAGTATTTTTGAGACGTGGTCTGAAATGAAAAAGTCTTATTATGCAGTGCTTTTTTCTGCAGATTGGCTGAGAAACCCTGTTATCATCTAGTCCAGTGTGCTGGACTAGAAATGCTCTCCAAGATAACAAACTAATTTAAAAGGTAAACTAAACTAAAAGAGAATCATTTTCCTTCACTGAAGTGAGAAAGCATAAAGAGGCCAGAATGTCCTGTCCAATACAGACAGCTACCTTACATGAAGAACAACAACAAAGGAACAGGTGGCTAAACTGAAGACAAATGAACGAGTTCTATAGGAACAATTTATTTCATTTTCCTGGCAGCAGGATTTGAACCTTGAGATGAAAAGCACCACCTCTAGTAAAACTTATTGAGAACCAAAAATAATAAATTAATGAGCATGTAAACTTTTAAAGTGATAGATATGTTGTGTAAGGTAACACATACAGATAAACATGCTCAAAACTTATGAAACTCTTTTTTTGTTTTCATAATCATGTATGGTGTGTGTGACATATAAAGAATTCTCAAATAAAAATGAAAAAGAAAAGAAATAGCCATAGATGTAGGAAAAAATGTCTCTGGAGATGATGGAAATCTTACAAGTGAAGAGATTAATAGTCTAAGTTGCCTAATGTTTACCTTTCCCAGGTAAAATGCTGCCTTCATTTTCCCCTCTTCCAGAAATATAAGCAGATGGGTTTTCTTTTCCCCTGCATTTATTTCTGTGGAGGCAAAATTAAATTCAGGAATTTCAGGATGGCTTTCATTATCTCTATTCATTGATACCTTTTCTCATGCCAATAACACTTTTGAGATTTTGAAAGAAAGCTGTGAAATGCTTCTCTTCTGTTTTTAACATACACAATTAATGAAACAGTTTTGGTTGTTTAGTTTTTCTTGGTGGTTTGGGTCTTGGGTTTTTTGTTTGTTTTTGTTAGTATTTTTGTTTTTAATAACATAAGTTATCAGTTATATGACTGGCTCTGTTGCCTAGGGGGTGTTTTGAAGATATTTTCTTCTTTTTATGATAAAATTTTCTAGACTTTATGAAAAAACATTTTGAGTTCAGGTAGCCTTTGATAATTGGGGTTATTTTAGTACTGCTCCCCATTTTTTTTCATTTAGATTTTCTACTGTAAGAACACTTTGACTAGAAAGGAGCATTAGAATGTCTTGACTAAAAGAAAATATAAAAATTATAAATGCATAAACCATTAATAAGCTCCTACTCCTACTAACCAGGAGCCTTCTAATATCTTAGAAGATTTATTTGTTGCTGGCTTATATCTATTTGTTCTTCTTCCAACATGCTGATTCTCCTGCTATTTACTACTTTGGTGTCCATCACCCTCCTGAACTTGTAGGAACCCAACTTTCATGAAGCCTTCATGTTTCTGGGATGAACAAGCTAAAAATTTCTAATCCTCACTAATTCAGCAGACTCTGCTTCCTGACCCCTTTGTTCTGGAACAACTGAATTTTACTGTATTTTGCAGTGGTAATAATAGTTCCTTATTGGTATTTCACGTATCTCCTTCAGGAGTCTATTTGTTAGAATAGTATTTTAAATTCCTTCACTGCATAAGGCTGCTCTTCCTGATCTGAGTTACAGAAATGCAACCTTATCCTTTTCAGCTATTTACAGACAGCTGAAATTCTTGTTGCTGTCCCTTAAGAGGATAACTGGAAACTTTTTCTTGATCTGTTGCATTCATTCAGCAATTTGTGGTAATTGTCTCTTACATTTATTGGTACAGAATGTTAAGATAGTAAAATCATTTCAAATACTCATAAAATGTTTTCTTGTAATATGATGTGTAATAAAAATGAAGATGCCATACAGCAGGTTTTCTGTGCGCTCATTTAGGATGCTCAATAGAGCTGACTAGTAAGTTTTTTTGCTGTGTGTAATGCTCTAATCTCATACACCTACTACTGTAACTTTTGTGCTGTTCCACATCATTGTGCATGCTTTATGGCAGTAATCTGAGAAAAAGATTATGTGCTAGAAACCCCAGAATCTTGATTGATGTCATAGCTCAAGCTCTGACTTGTTTGGATACAATACCACATACTTGGAGCTCTTCTAATGAAAGACCAGTGCATCCGTTTTTTAAAGTAACAGATTTATAAGCTTTCAAAAACACATGCCAGCAATCAGAAATGACAGCAAGAATTCAACATCAGAATCTGCAATGACAATCTCAATATGATAGCCACGTTCCAAAAGATGTACAGTATCATCCATACAATCTTTATTCAAAGAGCTGAGTGAGGAAAAGTCCAAAGGTGGTTGGAGGTCAAATGAAAAGTGTGACTTTAATAAAATCATGATATGAAAAACAAATTCTTACTAAATAAGATATCTACCCTTTTTTTTTTTTTTTTTGTCCATATGGCCACAGAGCACTGCTGTCTGAAGATATTAAGTACTTCTAAAACTTCTGAATCCTCTTGTCCTTCCAGGACTTTAGAACTCAGGTTTCCTAGCAAACACTTTGAGTCCACTAAGATTTTTGAATGGTAGTCAGTGACTGTGATTAGGTTATTTTCATCCATTTATTTCAACTTATCTTTTTTAAATCCTAACACAAAATGTTTGAAAGATCAAATGTGAACAACTGCAGTAGATAGCAGTTCAATAAATATAGTTCATCTGCCACTGAGTTAATCCATTTTTCCACGTTTTAGTAAGGTCAGGTATTTTTATTTTCTCCCAGCTGCAAAGATCTTGTGAATTAAATGTGAATGAATAACCTTGGTTTTGTTCAGTACCCTTGTGACATGCAAGTCATCCTCCAACAGCAGTCTGAAGCTAATTGAGAAAGCCTTACGCTGACAGAAATTAAGGGTTTTTACAGGACTACATGACTTTAATAACCATTTTAGATTGACTCACCATCTGAGGAGCTTCTTTGCAATGACAAGCTAAATAAACATAAATCTTTTTCCTTTGCTCATCTCTCTGGGTTTTCAATCATTAGTGTGGAAGAAGGAGTAGTTCATGATGGTGTTGATTGGCCTATGTAGGCGAAAATTAATTCATTTAATGTGGGGGAGAAAGAGGCAAGGATTAATCAACAGAAGGAAAAGAACAAGCTTCATAAATTAGTTGGAAACTCTTGGAAATAAAAGTGTCTGATTTTCCTTTTGTTTTTGAGAAATAATCTTTACAACTTTCTAGAATGGCAGATAAGAAACAGCAAATTCTGATACTTCATGAGAGAAGGATGGTGGTGAAGGGTGGCAAAGCAAGAGCAATAACAATAAAAGATGTGGATTTTCTCTTCTATTATCTCACTTCTGTTTTATTGTCATACTTGATTTGTCTTCTAATAAAACAAGTTTTATTTACAAAAGCTGCCATTTTACATGTTAGTAAAAGGAGAATTTGCAGATTTACATCTCTTGGTGAGAGAAAAAAGAGGGAGAGAGGCAGCTGTACTTTTTCTGAATTTATTTGTTCTTTTACAGTGGCACGCTTGCATTCATCTCTTTCTGATCCTTTCCTTCTCTTTTGGTCCCTCTCTCCCTCTTTTCTGTGAAGTTTTTGATATCTCCTTTATGCCTCAGTCTTCCTTAGAGAACATTTGGAAGTGTTGTGTTGCATATTCTCTTTTAGTGGACTGCCTAAAGAGTATCTCTGCTCTCCCTCTTGAGGAGAGTTTTGTGTCAGACACCCACAATGAATAGTAAAAGTCTGTCTTTGGCAGGAATACATACACTGACCTTCAATTAAGCTGCAGGTTAAGACAATACTGGAAAATCAATACCTCATTTTCTGTCTTTTGTGCTCAGATTTTGATGTTTACTAAGATAAAGGATGACAATGCTAAAGGCAGGAATCTTTGAGCAACAGCCATTGATGTTGCCACAGGCTCAAGGGCCAGGTGTGGCCTAATCTTTGCAAAGCTTCCAAACACCAATATGTCAATAGTTATCAACTGTAGCTTTTTAACAACATCCACTGTCTCTGCATTTTCATCAAGTAGCATTCTCTGTTTTCCTCCTGTCTTTTAACTTAGAGTTTCCCAGAGAGGACCATCACTATTTAAAACTCACTTCACGGGTGGTTACAGTTACTGTGAGAAAAATACGTAGCATGAAGGCTTAAATTGTTTGCATTTGATTTTTTTGGTTCAAGCCCTACCTCGCAGGTTATGGTGCCTTTTTATTTAACTTTATTTATTTTTATGTGTGTGTGGAAAGAGTGATTTTGTTTACCTATACAGTAAAATTGTACTTTTATCTGCTTCATTGTCTCAACTCTTAGAGCAGTTATATGGACACCCAAAATAGAGGCGGCATTGAAATCCCCTTTTTTTGGCATGTCTGGCATGTTAACTATTACCTCCAACTAATATTTGCCTAATTATACACACAAAAGCAATGGACTAATTAGTGTGTGTGTCTCAGGTTCAATAGTTCAAGGCAGGACCTTTCTTTAAATGGCAGAAGAGAAATAATCATCCAAAAGACATAATTTTGCATGCAGTAGGAGTAAATGTATGTCTTCTTTTCTTCTTCATTTTATGATTTTTTTTTTAAAAACACACCCTACTTTTCAAATATATTTTGTTATAGGAAACTGATGTAACTTTTTAAATATATCTACAAGAGTTAAATATTTAAATATTTTTATTTTATGAGCATCCATAGAAAATGCATGTCAATGTGAGAAGGGAAGGACACAACCCTGATGTGAACCCATTCAGTCCTGGAGCTTCTCCCTGTGCCATGTCAGGAGAGCTCATACAGTGAGGCTGTCTGCCAGGGAGAAATGAAGGGGGGGGGGGGAGAGATCCAAGGAAGAAAAAGATGCAAATTGGAAAGGCAGAATAGGAGGGGAGAAAGGCTAATTAACTCCCTCCAACTCCCTTTACCCATCTACTGCTGTAATGACAAAATGTTTGACCTTAACTGTAGCTGGAAGTTATTACAAGTAATACCCTGGATTCATCATAGATGCATTCATATGAGCAAAAAAAAATAGACTAGGCAAGTCAGATTTCAGTCATAAGAAATTAAGTATTTGCAAAGTATCAAAATGAAAATTGCTCGTTATTCTAAATATATTCAGATTTTGACCTGAAAGATACTGTTTTCAGTTCTTATAAAACCTTCACAAATTGATAATGCCTAAGAATTCAAATACAAAAATCAGATGTAAAATTTGAATGTAGAAGAACTGTTTGATACATTTATGCCATTTTGCATGGAAACATTGGCTTTACCCTGATGTCTGTATTATTTCTGTAAATTAAACATTTGTTAGTGTTCCATCTTGACCTGGCTGGGTGGAGTGGTATTAACCAGTTCTCCCTGGCATCCTCCAGTGCTTGAGTAAAGATTTGGTAATTGTGACGTGAGACCCTGAAGTGGAGAAGCATAAAGGTCAGAAAATTTATAATGTCCCTTACAAGCTCCTGGAAGGTGAATTCCCAGGAGACTTTCTGCCTGTTAAGTAGGAGAACAGGGAGAAGTGGAGTGGATGTGTGTGAAGGAAGTGAAATGCAGCCACATCCGTGTATATGAATAAGAAATCTTCCTCTCATTCTGTGTTTTGTTCTGGCTCCCAGAGCACCATTTACTTTTGTTCACATTTGTGCAGGTTAGCATCTCTCCATTCTTCAGGTCTATTTTTTGTGAGTCCTGCACATCACATTCTAAAGAGAATAAAAAAGAAGGTACGATTCTCCCCAGGCGCGGTTTCTGCCTACCCAATAATCCCACTGACATGCTGCTGTCTGAGGCACTTGCTGTGTGTGAGTGAAAGATTTTATGGAGGCACAGGAGTCCTGGAGGCATTCTTCTAACGAGTTGTCCAGGTACTTTCAGGTTCTCTATTTTATATGCCTCCTTGATTTGGGAGAAGCCAAAATCTCCCTACCAATTCCTTCCATGCAGATTTTAAAGAAATAACACCCTCGTTCTTTCCTGAAGCTTTTCGCTCTTTGATTTTCAGTAGTAAAAGTAGTAGCAATGTACCTTCATACACGAGCAATGAGTGTTATTGTCTTTAATATTTGGTATGATGATCTTCTTCCGGAAAAGCGCCTCCAAGTTCCCTTCTAATGTGACTATTTTTTTATCTTCCTAAATACTCAAAAGCTTTTCCATTGATCACAGAAAATCAAGGAACTTAATATGTTTTTTCTTCCTTTCTTAAAAATCCTGCAGTGATAAGTAAAGTAGAAGGATCTTCATGAAGCCTGGCTAAAACTTTGGTTTGAGCCATCTAACTGGTTTTTTGTTTGTTTGTTTGCGTGGTTCCTGACAATGTCCACAGCTGGCACAATGTAAAGGTATTTCTGAAGTGGAGATATAAGTAAGAATAGTTTCCAATGTAGTTTGGCAACTCAAAGAATAATAATAAAGTTCTCTAAGGTAAATTTTTGAGCCTCTGTCCTTCCTCAGCTCAGTGTGATTTTATGAGAGGTTCTTCAAAATGTGACTACAGCATTATACAGTGAATTTTGTATGAAAATATCATTACTTCTGTTAGAATATCATTGCACAGCATAATGCTTTGTCTTTTATATTGAAAGTGGATGAGCAACACAACTGGAATGTGTATGTTAAAATGGAGAAATAAGTATATGAATTTGAATTTTTCTTATCAGAAGTGTAATGAACCAGAGAAGCAATGTTTCACTCAATAAATTGACTAAAGCTCTGTTTTCTGTAGCCATCACCTTTTATTTCACTCTCCTGAAGAGGAAGAATGAATCTGGTCTTAAGGGGGCTGGTATGGAAGGAAAGGAAGGATAAAATGCATGCAAAGCTGGCAGTGGAACTAACATTGGATTTATATTGTTCCCATGCAAAAAGTAAACAGGAAAAATCCTGTCCAATAGACTTCTACAAGTCAGATCCTTTATGAAAATTCAGTATACTAAAACTATACTTTATGGAGCTAAATAGTTCATATGCTCATTGTAAAATCAGAAATCTCTTTCTCACTCATGAGCAATTTTTTTTCCTAAGTGAATGTTAATGGCTTTTAAAAATCAAGTTTTTGAAATAATTTTTCGCTCCAGATTAGTACAGTAGGTATCGACTGCTGGAGGTTGGGATTTTGTGGTAAATCAGCTAAGTCCCACAGCAGTAAGCCCTTCCAGCACAAATAGTCTTGTGTGTACTCTTATTTTACTTTCCTTTTGCAAATACTGCTGCATAGTACTTTGAAATTAACTTTGCCCAAACGTGCATGCCAATAAGTTAGTCATTCAAATTTTCCTGAAAATCAAACAGCCCAAAGGATGTGAACGTGGCCTAGGAGAACTGATTTAATAAAATGAACTGCATATTCAGATATACTATTTCTGTAAGAAAATTGTTATACCGTATACAGAACCTTAGTATTAACAGCTTCAGCAAGTACCTCCAAAACTCCAAAGTGGTGTCGTTGCCCTAGATAATGCATCTTGCAGCTGGGAGGCCTTATACAAACATCTCAGTGAAGTCCAATGAAAAGAACTTATCGCTGTAAATTTTATTTTAAGATTTTATTGCTACTTTTTTATATGCAAGACATTTTAAAACAAAACTAAGAATTCAGTTTTTGAAAGTTTTCCTTTAAAATGATGAGTTTTGTGAAATATGTTAGCTTTGTGGATGGGATTCAAAGTGCCAGGCTTTGACCAGATCCATCATCCTTGACCTAATTTAGTTTGCAGAAATAATCTTAAGATGTCCAGTAAAACATAAACATTGTTTTAATGACATGCTGATATAATTTGGCAGCTGATCTGACAGATCTGAGCAACCTGACCTAGCTGAAAATGTCCCTGCTTATTGCAGGGGACAAGAGGACTTTTAAAGGTCTCTTCCAACCCAAACTATTCTATGAATTCTATCCAAATAGATATTTTATTAAATGGGATCTATGGATATGTTCAAATTACAGCTAGCAATGACAAAACCATGGGATTTGTCAGGAGTACTCTGGATGTAAAAAAATAAGTTATGAAATGACAGGGGATAGTTGCTGCTTATTACAAAACTGTGAAATTAATTTTATTTTTGTTCATAGATACCCAACATTTACAGAACAGCTTATTTGGAAATCTAAACAGCTAATTTGGAAAAAAGAATCCAGATACCTGATATAGATAGATAGTTTTTAAATATAGGCATAGCTTTGCATTGTGGCTTAAAGAGGATTTAGATGTACAGCTTGAAGGTACCGTTCAAATCTCTAATTAGTAAGTTTCAATTTAGATAAACATTAATTAAAACTTGGAAGTATCATCACCAACTTTGTATTTAAGGTCCATTTATTAAAATTGTTCTTCTTCTCCACTGAAAGTAACTGCAAGAGCTCTAAATTTCACTGGAGTTTCCCTTGTCATCCAACATCTGGAAACTCCTTCAAAACCATTGCCATGATGCCCCTATAGAGCTGAAATGAATGGCAAAAATCTATCATGTTTGTTTATACTTATTTCCTGTATCATCTTCATATTGTCCCAGGTGGTTGTATGGGAATGTCAATAAGAACAACAGTATGACCCTCTCTGCTGAATTTAGCAATTATTTTTAAGGCTTTTATGATTGTTTAAATAGCTTGTAGAGAGCTTCTGTTGTTTGGTCCATGTGCAACTGGTTTTAAACTTTGCTTTGAAATAGCTGTTGCTGAGATAAATGATCAGAGGGTTAAAGTAAAATCAAAGACATTGTTGATACTGTTTATTCAAAATCAAAAATCTTTCTAATGGATCCTCTACATCGTGTTCTTTCACAGGAAAATGGGTCTGCAATGTTTGTCACGCAAACTCATGCTTAACATTTTCATGAGTGACCAACCAATTTGTTCTGGTACAGGAGGTTTTATCCATTATTTTAATTCATGTGTTGCCATCTGAGACCAAATTAGTCCTCATGTTCTCTGACCTCTTCACTGGCAATGCCAATTATCTGCTACTTCCATTAGAATACAACAGCCTTCCACATCTGGAGCAATGAGGCTGAAAACAGCTTGGGGTAATGTGGGCAGGGCATGATGTGTCACTATCAAAATACACTTCAGCTCTGGGTTACACAGGACCCAACTTTTATCTTATTGAATTCTTGAAATGTTAATTTAGTGATTTTGTCAAAGACTCTTCTAAATTCTGGATGGCAGACTAATCTGGTAGAGGGCTGATAGTTTTGTGTTTTGTTATGTGGTGTCTGATACATGTCTGGTGTCATAAGGTCACACATGCTAAAAAATTAACCACCTTTTCAAACAGCAGTTGTAACATTACTGGAGCCTTCTGGATTAGCATTCATGATCATGCGTCCATCTGAATTAGATGATCATTGTCTGTCCCTTCCAACTGAAATATTTTACTCTACTCTGTCCTGCTCTATAGAATAAAATAAATACTGTGGATGGCTGGCCTGAATAATGAAAACATGTTCTTGCCACAATTAATTCTCCTTAAAAATACATCAACGATGTATTTTTACCATCAACCAACAACTACAAATGTGATATTTGCAGTTCAGCACACTAAATGAGAAATTAGTATTGACCAAGATGTATTTCAGAAAAAATGGTGAATGTGTAAATCACCTTCGAACAAGCACTGATGACTCTCTTACTTCACTTCAGACCAGGTCATCCATTTAGATGTGATGGGTTTGTTCTGGCTGAGGCATGTTAACCAATATGTTACCAATATGGTAACTGTTGCTATACTCTTTTTAAACTATACACATGAGCTTCTGAGAATCCTGGCAAAGTAGATTATGAATTAATTTCAGATGGTCGCCCTTCAATTTTGTTGTTGTTGGTTTGGGGGGTTTTTGTTTCTTTGTTTGGGGTTTTTTGTTGTTGTTGTTTTAATGTCAACTACTCAAATATCAGTAAAGCATGAGAATTTATCATGGCTCATATGTGTTCATGGCTAGAAACAATTCTACTGCTGAGCTATTAATACACATCAACAAAGAGACAGGTGAAA
Organism: Calypte anna; assembly: GCF_003957555.1. NCBI lineage: Eukaryota > Metazoa > Chordata > Aves > Apodiformes > Trochilidae > Calypte > Calypte anna. The sequence goes on from NC_044247.1 coordinate 8,449,709, forward strand.
TACCAGTGAGTACAATCTGTTTATCAGACAGACTCCAGACATGGAGGCAGAAATAGTTAAGATTATGGAAAGAACTCTGTTTGAAGAGAGACTGAAAAGAAAAGGCCATAACAAATACAAGAGCAGGCTTCACAAAATGAAGAAACAACATACATGAGCTGATTTTTTTCTGGATTGTACATTGACTGTATGTTTATGAATTTGTAGACTTTTAGTCTTTAATTCCTACTTGTGTACTTGAAAATATCCTCAATTCTTGTAGAAGACCCAAGCACTAGAGATCAGCCACACGCTACAAGCAAATATACTGCTAGAAATAAAACTTATCATCAGCTGTCCTGTGAGGTTTTTTTGTACTTCTTCTGTAATGTCTGGATAGCAAGTTTAGACTATTCCTGTGAGTAGCAATAATAAATTTCCTTTGCCTGTGGTGTAGGAAAAAGGAGTGTCATAATCCTATACATCAGATAGAAAAGTACTGAAGTAATTGTGATCACTGATTTGCTTGCAGTGCTTGAAATTTGGTAGATTGAGTTAAATGTAGTTCAGAAAGCTCTTCATGCCTGTAAAAAAATGAAAGTATCATGGTAAGAATATTAATTGCATGCTGCATTTACCAGGTATTTTCCATTGTTTTAACTGTAATAAGGTCACCTTGGTTTCCTAGATTTATGATTTTGGTAGTTCATTTTACTGAATTTTGATGATCACACAGACCCATAACACAGAAACATAGACATTTTCTTAAAAAAAAAAGTCTGAATGACATTCTCCTGTATAAAAGACATAAGGACACTACTTGAAGTGTTAAAGGTGTTAAAGGAGATTATTAAATTATGTTCTTTATAAACAGCTGTAAAGTGACTGCCTGTACCCAGTAAATGTAACATTTCAATGTAGTTACTTCACAGCTAGTTACTGAATTTCCTTATGCAAATCACAAATTAATAAGTGGGCCTAAATATCACAGTGCACACCTCAGCTGAACTGTTCATATGTCCTTTCAGTATATTTTATTTGGAGGTAAAAATAATTTCCATTGCAATTTCAGCCTTCACAGTCTCTAAGTTTAGCATAATACTGTGGGAGTTTTCTTATATTTTTGGTTACTATTACTGATCATAACTTTGCCAGGTATTGTAAGATTTCTCTAAATGTTAAAGGTCAGAAAGGAGAAGAAATGGGAAGACTAATAATAAGAAATTTCTTGTTGCTGTCAGAAACATCAGGATGACTTTACTGAAACCATGACCTGGAAAACAAGGATCATCATGTTAATAAATTTGCTACTGATGAGTTGAGGAAGGCCTTCCACAGAGACAAATCTTTTCTAGTATTACTGCTAATTGTTGCAGTATGTGTCATGGCCCATTTGCCATGCTTTTTTGCTTCACTGCCTCATATAAAAGAGCAGAGCAGGACACTGTATTCCAGAACAGTTGCTTACAATGTAATTGAAATTCAGGTGTTCTGGTGTTTGTGTTCTTTTTGTGACCATAGGTCCCTATTATGTGTATGGAGTAAAATGATTTTAAAAATTCATGAGCAGGTGTACGTCCAACAATGTCAAATTACTTCATCCAATATTCACAGAAAGCCACTTAGAAATTTCTAAAAAGAAGAAACAAGTTTGTACACAATTCTTTCTTAAGTAGAATTTTTGCCACATGGAAAACATATCTGGTCAAATCATCCTCTGTTAGAAACATTTCTGAGAGCTAGAAAAGTGTCTACGTGTTCTGCAATTAATTGTATCATTTTTCTTATTCTGATATCTTTGTTTATCCTTTTTTTGAGGTATCCTCATATGTTTATTATTAGATACATCAGTATTTGGGTGCTGGTTTACTTTGCTAATTTCTTTGGATGAAGTCTTGTTCCAGATCCATGAACTACATTTCTTGAGAACTTTATTTGGCCAGTCTTACGTTTGTGTTAGTTTAGTGGTTGTTTTCTTCCATGTTTTCTTCTTTCCTCAGAACTCCTTTGGAGTACTTCCAGACTAGACTCTCACCATCTTGAGATTATCCTCTCCATTTCATCCTATTTTCTTCTGTCTTTCTGAAGAGAGGTATGTTTGAAAATCAGTGGTAAGCCTCTAGAAGACAAAGCTGTTCCTAGATAACATCTGCTGCAATAAGGTGTCTGTAAAAGTTTATCCAAGACCTGCATATTGTGGGAAACATAATCATGATAGTTGGATGCTTATAAATTTTTGTACAATAAAACAGTATTCTCAGCAGAGGTAAATCTCTTAGTTATAAACTGTATTTGTTTCTTTTAAGATAAGCTACTTTCAAGATAGAAATCTTTATCTTTTTCAGAAGAAGGATTTTTCCACTTTCTTGGAAATTTTTATCATATTTTAAACAATTATTTCTCTGCATCTGCTTAGACTTGACGGATTATTCTTGTCTTGAGGATAACCTTTGAGCCACTGATTCCCAAATTCATTGGATTATAGCCCATTAGCTACCATCAACACCTCTCAGACTGTCATGGATATTTACCATAAAACATCTAATTGAAAATGTTTCAACAGATATAAGATTGGAGGCCACTCAAGGAATAGTCAGTAAGGTATTGAAAGCATAATTTGGTAACTTCAGCGCTAAACTACAAATCTTACAAATAAGAAGCTATTTAGCCAACAGTGGGTTTACTTGTAGCTTTGGGGCATTTCTGAAGTGATATGCTAAACTGACTCTCTAAAGCAATTAAATTCACTTCTAAAAAAATTAAGACTCTCTCTCCAGCTGTCACGGCATAACCAGAAGGAAATGGCTGTCCTGGGAAAACTAGGCTCTTACCTCTCCTGTGTTTTTCTTCAGTTGCACATGGGCATGTCATAGGAACGACACATTGACATTTATGAGGATTTATTCAAATTTATCTTGGTTTGTAATAATACTTTGGAAAATATATAATTTTTTTGTGGAAGTAGATTCCAAGCTCCACTGTAAATTGGATGCCGTGTCTATTTTTTTGGATTTCTAAATTGGCCAGGTTGCAGTGTGACAGAAAACATTTGGTTGAGTTCTTTATTCTAAATCTGAATTTTATTTCTTTTATAAAGGATTGATCAGGCAAGGTGACACTAGAGAAAAGTCTGTGCCTTTCCTAGGCAAATGCTGAGCAGTTGTTTGGGGAGCTTATGCCAGGTAGAAGAGAGAGACAGGGTCGTAACAGCAAGCTGGGCACTCACAGAGGATCTGTAGACTAAGCAGGGCAGGGAACAGCTTTCCAGGCCTTCACAACCTTCTGAATAACCTTCCTTGATCAGCAGGGATTATTAAGATTTTGCCACTGTTCAGAAAGGTACAGAATAGACTGAAGCCCTCCTTGAAGCAGGGATATATCTGGGCACTTGTTTTTAAGTGTCTTTATCTACCTGAGCTTCCATCATTGTTTTGGACATGCTCTATAAAAACAAATATTCTCATTTATATTCTGATAAAACATCTAAGTTAAATCCTGTTTATTCTTTTTTTTGAGAACAACACTGTCAAGGCAAAACTACCCAAGAGAACTGAGTCATTTGGAGTTAAGTTGCTGTGAGTTGTGTTTTGTTTTCTCCTGAGTAAATATCTGTTAATAAAATTAACCAGAGTAAGAAAGACTAATTCAAAATAGAACTAATAATTTGTGATATAATAACTTGGAAAATGTGTAGAAATGAAATTTTTCAGTAACATCTGTTTTTACACCACATTCAGGGCTTTGGATGGTTTGTCAGTTTTGTTTGTTTAAGCAGCAGCCTTCACAGTAGTTCATTGAAAAGTGCAGTGGCTCTTTTATTTTGATTCTGTTTGACTGGATCAATATAAACAGCAAGGTTTCAAGATTTGTAGTCAGCGATATTCACAAAGAAGCAGAGCTGAGGTTTTTGGTCTGTGGGGTATAACTCTGATCTAAACTAGTACTTCTTCAAATACTGGGCTCAAAAGTTCAGATTTTATAATTTTTTCACTTTACATACCTGTATTTTGGTAGGTGCTTCTGGTTCTTACTTTGCTGAATTTTTCCTTCAATATTAACCATCTGCAAAGATACTAGAGGTTGTACGTAGACATACATCTCAATAAGCTGCTTTTATATGAAATGATAGAAAAATTTATTCATTAGAATGTTTGCTCACCCATATTCAGCAAAGAGCAACACCTGGTTTCACAGGGAGAGGATCCTAGGCCAGCCATGGAGGTCAGGTCCTTGGCAGCTCCCAGTCAGCCAGGAGGTCCAGCCAGGGCAGCTGCCCCAGGGGGAGTGACAGGGGTGTCCCACACCCCTCACCTCACCCATCATCAAGGGAGGGCTGATATGGGGAAGTTCCCTTGCTTGGGGCTCCTTCCTCTGGGTCTGCTGCTGCCTCTGCTACTCCCGAGGATGAGGCTGAGTGTAGTTTAGGTACTTCATGGTGGTGTTTGTGTTAGTAGTCTTATTTCATTAAATCCATTTATGTTTCACCCCAAAGGGCTTCTCACCCTTTCCTGATTCCCAGTTCCTCCACTTGGCTGGGGGAGAGGCCACTGAGCAAACTGTTTCAGTTCATCCCTTGATACGAACTAAACAGAGACAAAGCATGTAATTCCTTTGGTTTTCTCATCTTGGGGATGAAGATATGCAGGCCCGTAGCTGGCCATGATTTGTTCTTGGGAAGATTCTCTTGAATTGTCATTGGTCAATTGGCAGATGCTCATTCACTATATCAGAATTCTTCAGTACTCCAAGTCTGCTCATTCTTCCCTGATTTGCTGTGTTATGTTAGTAGCTAAACCTGTGTGTGGAGAATGAGGAGCTCATGAAGTTCATTGCTTCATACAAATTGAAAATTAAATTTTGCAGTTTGAGAGTTTTAAACACTTGTGGGAAGAGTTTCTTCCTTTAATGGAAAACAACATGTTCCTACAGTGTTGTGAGGCAATGAATTTGTAACATGAATCTTTAATAAGTCATTCAATATGTTGTGCCCTTGGGCTATTGATACACCAGGAATCCTACCTGGAAAAAAATGTGCAATTTGGAAATGTCCTTTTCAAGACATGTAACAATTTGAATCTGATTAGGTTTGCTTGTAACAAGCAATAACTATTTCAGCCTTTTCTTCTTTCAATAAAGCTTCTCAAGGATGGAAAGCTTTCTGTCACATCTGTTTCCCACCACTGTACCTTTGCACAGAAGTGTCAGCAGTACTGTGAAGGCAACACAATTCTATTATGTATCCCACTTTCCAGTGTATATTGCATATATTTTCAGTATTTTCTGTAGCTTTAAATAAAGTATTAGACAAAAACTGAAAAGAGAAAACCACAGTCTTTTTCCAGAGTTGAAATGTAGAACCTAGTGTGTTAGCTGTGGATAACAACACAATTTATACATAAGAATACAATGGACTCTTGCAGCAACTCTTTAAAAGATGCATTTCTCTTTGGAAAAAAAGCTGTATTTTGTGTTTGTTCACATTCAGTCACATTTAAGTATGTTATTGAGAGAAAAAAATAGTTTTAAGAAAGTCTAAGTGCAGTACTAATTTTTTCAATAAGTTATATATCAAATTAGAGCTTCTGTCTTCTCAAAAGCTCTCAGAATGCTTAGACTTGGAAATTAGATAATTAAATTTTAGAAATTGGTTATCTGGAGTCCAAAGAAGAAAGTATGTCCTGTTTAAATAGCCTCTGGCTGATGTTTCAGAAACCTAGATTTTTCTACTTCAGGAAGTCATTTCACCAGCCTGTTTGTCATTTTTTTAAATCTCACAATAGGGAGAATCTCACAATATTCTCCCTTCGTCTTTTCTCAGATTAAAATTCTTCAGGTAAAATTTGCTCTTAAAATAACTTCAGTATTCTTATTATTTCTGTGGACACTGTTCTTTTAGGAATATTCTCATGAAAACCCAAGGTAAGCATTCTCAGCAGTAAGAACAAAAGATTGACAAACGATACATTTCAGGTGATTGTAGATCTTGCTCTAATTGTATGTTCTGAAATACACTGAAGAAGGCAGAGGTGATGAGCAGTGTTTCCCAGTTGTGTCACTGGATTGTGTGGTTTTTCTTATCTCTTTGGGGTTTTTCTTGTACTCACTGACATTAAGGAATCCCTCAAACAAGTGCTTATATTGAGTATATATGGTCCTAGGGCCACTATCTGAATATTTCTGAACTCGGAGATTACTTCATGTCATTTTCAGGTATTAAATCCTGTTTGCAGATCCTGGGGTGGTATTTGCTCTCAGCAATAAAATGACATTGACTCATGCTTAGATTGCAACCTAAAAATAGTGCCCAGGTTTTATTATGAGGAAAAATCTATCTGATCTTTGATTCTTTATTTTATATTTGCAAATTGATTAGCACTTCAGTAGCTCCTTTGTACACTGAAATTTGCTTTTAGAAATGAGTTTGTAGGTGCATGTAGGATCATAAAAGTATGTGAGTGGGATTACTGCATGTTCTTCAGGAACAGTTCTTCATTAAGACAAGACAGTGCTAATGCAAAGTGCTGAATCTCAGTGTCTTGTTCTAAGTCCAGCAAAATGTTTTAAAAGCTCTTAGAAGTAGACTCTGAAGTTACAGTCAATCTGACTTAAGGACAGAAGCAAACCCAAGGCTCCTGCTGGATAAAATGACTTTTGGTCTCAAAATCCACACAAGAACTTTGTATTTAATTGTGCAGGTTACATCCACATAAAAAAGCCTTCTACCATTTGTGCAAGCTGGGTTTCAAGCTGGCAGCTGACTGTTGTGAGCAGGGATTGTGCATAAGGTATAAACTACAAAGAGAGAGCCCTGTGGCATGGAAGATGGATGTGAGTTTAAATGCCTAGACTGAGATGGTTTTGTTTCTGACTCCTGTATAGGAGTTGTGTCTGTTTTATTCTGACAGGCTGAGGATATCTTCAACTGGGAGTGAATGCTTAGATTGAGTTGCATTACTTTCTGCAGCTATCCACTGTGTCAATTGGGCCAAGTTGTTATGGTAACCTGCTGCATAAAACAGCCATCCTTGCAAGCCAAACAGGCCCATCTGGTGTTGGACCCAATGGTGTTTGGGATCTGTTTTGATCCCAAGACGCCAGTGTCAGGTTCCTGGTGAAGAGGACAATACTGCAAAATCTGTTCTTTGGGTAATTAGTGAATGTTTTTAGTTTATGATGTGAAACCCACAAGCTACTCTTCCTCAACATGAAAAGCCACCCTTTTTTTTTTTTTTTTTTTTTTTTTTGAGGATTTTTTTCTTATACTGAAATTAAGTCAACTTATAATTTGTGATAATTAACTGTGACCTTCAGTGTTTTGTAATAGAGAACTCTTCAGGTTTTTTTCCTAGTAAAAAAATATTTTGTAAATACTATAATTTCTCCCTTGCTCTTTTTTTTTTCCTTTTTTTAGTTTTATTTAATTTCACTAGAAAATAGATTTTTTTACATATTTGAGATAAAGTGAGAAGACTGCATTAGGAGTTGAATACTATAAAAAAGGTTCCAGAATAGTTATAAACACTGCTGTTAAATTACAAATGCTACATTGTTCCCACCTTGCTCTTTAAGAGGAGCAGTGTTTATAGAAAGGCTTGAGGCTTAGAGCTAGAGTACTACAAAATATAAAATAAAGCAAGCAGCCAAACCACCTGATGAATTGGTACAGGGATTACCTTCATGATACTCATTTTTCTTTCCAGTCTGTGTGCTTACAGCCTTTACTGCTGTGACAGAATGTTATGTTTTTCATTGAATTTGCAGTACAACCTGGGGGTTGTTTCATTTTTGACCAAACTGCAAAGTTTTCTTGTTAACATATACACAGATAAACCTGACCTCGTTTGCAGAGTCCTCCCAACAATCCTGTGCCTTTTCTGATGTGTGCACATCCCTTTAAGGTCTCGCTGGGCAGCACCTCAGAAGACTTCAAGTGATTTCAACAGTCCCTTTAATCTTATTTGGAATACAGGCTCAGAAAGGCCTTCCTCTGCTGAGTCTGGCTCTTCAAATTTATCAAGCTTCATTTTAAAATGAATCTACTCTTTCCTTTGCTGTGTTTCCCTCCTCTCATTCTCCCTGTACACCATAAGAAAGCTGCTTTAGAATCTCTCCCTTCTGGGAGTTATAAACCAGTTTCTTATTTGTAGCCTCAATTTCTTCTGTGCTTTAATGCTGATGTCAACACTATCAGGAGCTTTAACTGCTTTTTCTTCTCTTCCTCCCCCCCAGCCCAATGGTTGCTCTCACTACTATATATTCGTAAATAACAGTTGCTTAGCCAATAAATAAACTTTATTGTGTATTTAAAGTGATGATAAAAGTAATTCTGAAACCCAGAATGCCAACAAATTTTAGCTTCATTTCCCAACGACAGTTTAGCTTGAGTCCTGCAGCTCTGGTGAAAGGAAGAATGTGCTTGGAGAATTATGTGCAGGCCCATTCCCTTCAGACAGTAGGAGCCAAATTGCTAATTAGAGGTTCTGAACACAGCACCACTGTTTCTTCTTTCCACTCCTGCTCCTGCTTTCCAGTGTTGTCAGCACTTAGAAACTATCTGAGACTCCAGAGGCAAGACAGAAGACTGAAATGTGTAATATGAGAAACATCACAAGAAGATGCCTAAGAAAAACTGATTCCTATGATTTGGACAAGATAAGGACAGCCATCAGTGTTGGCTGCATATCTCAGTATTGAAACGTATTTACACTTTTGTTTTTATGTGTTTATAATTATCCCTCATAACCAAAACTGCCTCACTGGACTGAAGTTGAGAACCTGATACATATTCATGATGTTTTCTAAATAGAGAAGATTTGAGAGAAAACTCAAGGCACATGATTGAAAGCATGATTTCAAGGCACGTGATTTTTTTTTTTTTTTTCTGAATTGAAGCAAATAAGTGTTAAAAAACTTTACTAATTTAATCTTTAACAACAAGCTCAACTCTAAAATTAATAGGTAAAATAATTTTTAGTTTGTGAATGTCTTCAGCCACTTGAAGACTATAACTTATACACATTTCTGGTCTTAAAAGGCTCTCTGAAAAAAATATTTTGGACTCTACAGTTCAGTGTAACCTTTGCAGAAAGTGACTGTCACTTTGTTACAATTTTGTACTGTTTTTCTGCTTCTGAAAGGGATTGGAATATTACTATTTGCAGCAATATCTGAACATGGTTAAAGGCTGAATGAGTGACAAATGCCTCTGGAAATATTTGAGGAGAGCCATCTGTTTCACAAGGAGACTTGAATGAAAACAGCTTTGAAAAGAAAAAAAAAAAAGATAAAACTAAGAACATTCACTCTTATCAGAAGAAGTGGACTATATCTAATACAGAAAATTCTCATTAAATAAAAGAAATAAAAACCATTTATTTCAGGTCATTGTTAGTAATTAGTGTTCTTTCACTGTATATGTTTGTTTATACATCGTCATGAGGTTTTTTCTTTGTAGTTAATATACTTGAGGTTCAAAGTTTCTTGTTCAGAAGAGCAAGATCTTAGAGATTCACCTAAAACAAGGGAAATTATCAAGTTTTTCAGTCCACTAAATTCAAAATCAGCCTAATTTCCATTTTTTTTCCAATGAGCTGCAATTTACACTAATAAGTCAAAGTAAGTTAGCAACACTGTCAGGATCTGGATTTTAAATGATTACTAAGAGTGTGGGTCCTCCATAAGGGACCATATATGGATAGACTGATAACAGATACAGAGATACATAAGTTCGTGTAGTTGTACAGTTATATAATCAGATAAGAGCTTTATACAAATTTTAAAACACCTGGTCCTTGGAAATTTTTTTTTCCCACAGAATTATTTGTATGTAATCTGAGGCACACAGTGGTATGTGTGAGTTTGTTGGTTTGCTACTGATTCAATATTTTCCTTTGTAAAGGTCTTGTCTTAAGTTGCAGCTTAAAGAAAGTAGAGGAGACCTGGTTTGACAGAGAGGGATTGCAATACTTTGTAAACCTGGTCACGGAATTTTCTGGAGATGTTCAGAAAGGAAAAAAAAAAAAAAAAAAAAAAAAGCAAAAACCAACCAAACAAAAAACCAACTTAAATACTTTTATTACCTTTCAGTTAAACTTTAGTAACCAGCTACCTTTTGGAAAAGTCTTTATCACTGTAGCTGTTAAAAGAAAATATTTATGTAATGGAAAGGACCTGCTAGGTCTGATCCTTATAGCTATTAGTAATTAAAACTTTATTCAATAAGATGTTTGATGCTATTGACCTGAAAAGTAAAAGGATGTCTTCTTGAACTGAGGAATCTGGTCTATAGACAAGAGGTTTTTAGAAGGAACATTTCTATAGAGCTTCATAAATATTCACCTCTTAATTTCTCAGCTATGTGTTCAACAATAATTTTCTGAACTGCTGCATTCTTTAAGCCAATATATTTTAAAATTTAAAGCAAATTATGTTAGGCACAGGTCTGCCAGCTTTAGATAGGCTTCGTTCATGATAGTCAAAGCTTAATTGTTCTCTTGGCACAGCAGGAAAGAAACAGGAGAGGCCAGTGTTTCACCCTTCTGGGACTGTTTTCATCAAGGACAACAGAAAGAAAGTACATTGATATATTTGCTTTAAAAATACATTTAACAAACTGTAGGAAAGAAGCCAGTAAAGAATATTTGAATACTTTCCCAACCTGATATTCATTACTTCCAACTTAAATCTCCAGTATCTGATTAAATAGCACCACTGATTCCATTAAATACGTGTATGGAATGAATACACATTCTTAACATTAGGTTCCAAAAGTAATTTTAATTAAAAAGAAGGCAAACTTTTTTATAGCATATAGAATTTCATTTTTCTTTCTTTTGTTCTCTGTCTTAATTGGATAGCATTTCTCTGAAAGTTAGTGGGTGTCATGATTTGTGCAGTTTTGGACAAGGAAAATGTATCTTCTCCCAGTGAAGATCATCTTTTTGAAAGCAGGAGGCTTAGTGTAAATTCTGAAGGAGAAAGATCCCATTTGGATTTATTTTTCTGTGCTGTAAAAAGTATTATTTATTATGGTAATAATAACTTATATTTATTATTGCTTGTTCACAACAGTGAAAAATAACATACTATTTGGTTAGATTGCATGACACTGCATTGAAAGCTGATATTTTCTTGCTACTTGCATGTCTGAGTTGGTTTTATTAATAATAAAGTAAGCATCTTAGACTCTCTTACTGAAAAATGTATATAAAATACATATAAAATAAATGTATATAAAAATACATATTAAAACTTTGTATAAAAAACTTTACCCAAAACTTAAACAGTGCACCTTAAGAGGCTGGATTGTACAAAAATGAGAGTATGCTTTTGTCAGCTTACTTTCCCCACTGAAATTTGCAGTTAAGTATTGGAATTGAGTATAAGAAGTGAAGCAGGGATGTTTAAGTGTGTTCAGGGAGAAAAACTAGAAAATAAAAACCAAAACTGATAGAGGAGGTAAATGCTGAAAGATGAATTCTTTCCTGCTGTCCATGCATACTTATATTAACAGTAAGGTTTTAAGTTACTTTTAATGAGTTTTCTCTCATTAAAAAAATAATGGACTTTTTTCTGTACTCTGCTAGATAAGTTTTGTGTGGGGGTGACTTTACTGCAGCTTTTGAAATCAGAAACCTCAATTCAATATGAATATCACAAAGCACAGTCTGCACCCACATTGCATGAAATCCTGACCCAGCGAAATCGATGGCAAAATTCCCACTGACTTCAAAGGGGGTTGGATTTCACACCCAATCTCCTCTTTATTTTCTTCAGCCTTTCTGCTGTTGCTAAATGGGATCTCTTTTCCTGGATGAACCTCTTGATGCTGTGCACAATGATAAGTTTAACATTCTTTTATAAAATGGTGAAAGTCTTCTAAGGAGAATTCTGTCTTCTTCAGTTTCTTTTTAGTACAGACCTGACTTCCCGCGTGGCAAGGCCAGAGGGCCATCCCTTGATCTGTTGTCTTAACAGTATCTTCTCTCATATTTTTACTCACAATTTTAAGAAGGCCTGGTTTTCAAAAGTTCACATTTTAAATATCATTTGGCTTTATATCAAAGGAGCACAAATTTTAGATAAAAAGTACTCAATATAGACAATCATCCAAACAGCTAAACCGCGCTCTATTTTAGGACAAATTTCCACCTTACTGATACACTCAGCTCTGCTGTGTTTTCTTAATATCATGTTACTTCCTTTGTACTTCTTTGAGAAATAATCTGTAATTCTTTATTGTTGTATACTTTGAAGCATGTAGCTCCTAGTCTTATTTTTTTGATTCCATGTAGAAGCTGAATGCACCATTCTTGATCCATTTAATTTTTTTCAATGAAGACCACCACCATATTTGAATGTATCATCCCTCATCACCAGATGAAGATTTATTTACTACTTACCTATTCTTTTGCCAAAACATTACGCTGGTCTCTATGTATTTTAAGTGTGTTAATTTTTCTTTAAAAATTACCCCTTTGCTTAAAAATAGTTGTGATTTATAAGGAAACATTGGATGCAACTGGCAGACATTTTCTTTGCAGTGATTGCTGAGTAGTTATAGTTTTTATGGTCTGAAAATGAGGCAAAATCTTTTTATAACTTGCTACATTGCAAACTGCACTTGTGATTATGGTATTAATCATAGAGAAATGAAGCATAAACTAAGCCCTCAAGTGTCTGGAAGTCTTTAATGTCATCCAAAATAAGTAATTTTCCATAGGTTTGAGTGACTAACTCTTGCCTGTTCATCTAAAGGTAGTAAGTTTAAAGCTTTCCTTTTTGTACTGATTTTTTTTTTCATCAGATGTGCACTTAGTAAATAACTTAAGAAAATAGATGGATAATTTATGTAAGGCTGATTTCAACTGTAATAGGAGTAGATGCTGAACCCTATTATGTACAACATGCTGGCTACTGTATGGACATGAAGCTCTTAATCATGCTGCTGCCAATGGTCTCAAACTCATCTTTCTGAAATGCTTCTACTCTGCAAGCTTTTCAACTTCCTTGAGTTACAGAAAAAAAAAAATCTGTTACCTCTCATAGTGGCATCTTGTTTTGTGTTTTGACTCTACTTGGCTCTGATGTGTAGGGTTTTTCCTCATCAATTCATCTCTTCTATTTTCAACTTACTAGCTTTATATGTGCACTGGACACATTATACTTTCTAGCAGTGTTTGACTTCCATCACGGAATTTCCTGTGCTGCAAGTTGTGTCTTTCATCCTATCACCAGGCATCTCCAAGAAAAACCTGTCTTCCTCTTTTCTCTGCCCTCCCACCATGCAGTTGTAGACAGCCACACGATCTCCTCTTCACCTTCTTGGCTGAAGGTTGAACACCCTCAGTTTCCCTGGTGCTCCTGACCAGCTGGTGTTGTGTTGTGTGTTGGACTTGCTCCACTCTGCCTATGTCTGTCTTGTACTGAGGAGCCCAAAACTGGATGTACGTGCAGCTACCAAATGAACACCAATAATTCTGTCCTTCCACCTGCTGGCTGCACTCCAGCTGGGACATCCCAGGATATTGCAGCTTTCTCTGCAGCACTGCTTTCTCTCCTGGTGGCCCCAACCATTACTGCTTTGCAGAATTATTCTATTCCAGATTCTGAACTTTCATTTGCCTTTATTCAGCTTCCTGGGATTTTTGTCAGCCCATTTCTCCAGCCTGTCAAGATTACTCTGAATAGCTGGCCAACCTTCCAGCATATCAGCTACTCCCCCCCAGTTTCATATCATGAACATTTGCTTTGTGTGCATTCTGTCCCCTCTGCCATGTCATTCATTAACACATTTACTTCTGCTGACCACAGTACTGGATACCTGAGGAATGACATAAACTACAGGCCACCAGCTGGACTTTGAACTTCCAGTTGCAATGCTACAGCTGAGCCATCTTTTCATCCACTTACCCAGTTTTTATCCTATTAATTTGACTACAAAGATACTTTAAGCAGCAAGATACTTTAAGGCCTTGCTAACACTATTATATTAAAAGCAACCAATGTCCCTCTGCCTGTCATCTCTTCATGGCAAGCAATTGAGTTGTCACTCATAACCTGGCTTTGGAAAGGCTTTGCCCCATAGCCCTTCCAGGGACAAACATAAAGCTCATCAGCTTCTAAAGAAAGCTTCATCTCTATCATCTCTTTGTTCAGCTGGTCTGTGGATGCCTACCACATCATCACCTGGGCTGATCCCTCACCTTCTCTCAATCTCTCGACTTGCTCACCAGCTGCCCCAGGGTGAAGCTGTGTGCATTCCAGCCACTTCTCTGCACAGGACACAATTCTTCCTTCACACTTTCCCAACTGTTTCCTGAAGAGCCTCTGTTTGTTTTTAAAGTTTTATTTCATATATTATTTCAACTGTTAAGCAAGAAAAAACAGGGTCTTTACCCTTCATGTTGAGTGTGGGGATGGGAAATATATGATTTTTTGTGGTATTAACATTGTCTCACTCTTTGTCATCAGCAGCCACGAAGAACTGTTCCCTAAGAGATACTCTCACTTAAAATTTGGATGTAGGTAGAAAATAGAGTAATAAATATGGGGCTTATAAAGATGTTTTAGAGGAGTAATCTTAATTATTACCTGTGACAAATAAATAGAGAGGGCTTGAGGAATGCTTGAATAAGTACCAAGTACCTATACCTTCTTTTTTATTTTCTTTTTATCTTTAAAACCATATAGTCTTCTAAGATTGTCATGGACACACAGAGAATCATTGCTAATGGTTAGGGAAGACTTTCTGACAACATTAGCCTATTTTTATTTTAATAATGCTTTGGAATTAAAACCATCATATTCTCTGGTATAGATAACAGTAATGTGTTTTGTATTCTGTTCCTTAGCAGCATTTTTCAGATTTTTTTTCTCAGTTTTGTTTTAAAAGCTACCTAGTTTATGGGGTAGGAGCTGTATGCATTTCACAGTCTGAGTAGTAATTACAATAACATAATTTATTAAGTGATAAATGGAATAGCTTGCAAGTTTTTGACATGGTGTTTTTCAGTTCTGTATGAAAGTTGCATTCTATGGAATAGAAAAGATTTGAGAGTATTTTGCCCAACTGCTTTTGTTTTTCTACCAATATGAGTAGTTGAGTATATTCACCCATTTTTGCTATTTTGGGTCTATTAGTGCAGACTCACTAGTAATTGTGTTAGAAGTATAAAATTTATAAATAGCTTTGCAATAATTTCCATCAAAAGTTGCTTTCTAAAATAGCTTCAAATGCAGTTTGATGGTGCTGTAATCACTGATGTCTGTGTTTAAAATTAAATAACATTTTCCTAGCTTTAAAAAAAATCTCAGATAAAAATAAAAATTTAGAGATTTATGGTCTTACAATGAACACCTCTACAGTATATCTGGCATGATGATTAAAGATAATGCTTTTGTACTTCATAAAATTCAGCATGAGACAATAAATGATTCTAAAATTAGATACAGGAGTTTCTAGGAATACAGACTAACTGGATTTAACTAGAGCACTATTTCTATTATGTGTGTAGGGAAATGTTAAAGAATTAGACCTTCTGCTTCCTTGCATGAGAGCTTTTACAGGTCCACAAATTGAGGATGTATGTGTCATCTAGTCTATGACTTTCTTTGATAGTTTAGTTCTTCTAGCATTTACTTCAGTTGGAAATAAAAGGAATTATATTGGTAAACTGGAAAGGAAAGTTAATGTAGCAGGATTGTAAATCACTTTTTCTGATTCTGACTTTTTAATGGGTGAGACTCAGCTGCAGCTCTGAAGTGTGGCACAGAGAAAGGACTGCAGACAGAAAGTATCCTTATAAAAACTATCCTTATTCACTGGTCTTACAGATCCACACATCTATCTTGAAAGCTCTTATGTTTTTCCTGTTGAAGGTTTATTAGGAAAAATGAAAATTGGTGACTTATAAGCTTTACATGTGTTTTGAATTTTTATTTTTTTACTTTCAAACTAAATAAAATGTGCTAACATGGAATATTTACCCTCTGGATTTATTAGTAGTATTTAAAGAGTAGAAAAAACAGAGGTAATTTACATGTAGTGTGACTTTAGCATACTGAAGTAAACTGGATGAAAAGCACCAGTTCTGTGGAAAAAAAAGTTCTTCCTTTTGTTCAAACATAGTAAAACATTGGGACAAATTAAGAATTAAACCATATAATCAAATTCAGATTAGCTTCAGATACAGATACGCTGCTGTTAGGTGAGAAAATAGTTTTCCCAGTTGTCTAAAGGATAGGATTATATAATTTAAATCAAAGTACTGTCAATCACATTTGCTTACAATTTGGTAGGGAAATTGCCATTGCCACAATATCTGAGGGAAACTCTTTGATGTTTTCTAGAAAACTATTTTGGTATTAAAAGTTTGTATTGATTTCTCAAATTCATATTAGCATTTCAATTTAAAGTCTGTCATGGTGTGAAAATTATGCATAAACCCAACAATGACTGGAAGGATTAGCAGAGTCAAGTGGAGAGAAAGAGTCTTTTAATGTGCTACATGGACAGGCTTGATAGGCTTCCATAACATTTCCCTCTTGGACCAATTCTATAATCCTCTTCCAGGGTTTGACTCAAGTGAAATGCATGGAGCTTCAAGTCTTCATCTGCTGTCCTCAGGGAAGATTTTCTTTTTCTTTTTCATTGTTTCCCTCAAAAAAAATTAAGATGAAGTGGAAGTGATGAATGAGAAAAAGAAGGAGGCAGACCAAATGATTTCAAAGGTCAAACAAAGCCAAGAATGTTAGGAATCATCCTATAAAGTTCTTTTTGAAGTTAACCCGAAAGTTGGTTTGACATCTGCAACACTTTCTCTGACATTTAGATAAGCTTTGCATTTATGTGTTAAGTGAGTAAGTTCTGGTTTATTTTATAACTTCCCATATGCTTGTAGCCTGAACACATTTTGAACAGTGTCATTAATGACTTGATTTCTTTTAGTCTTTCAGTCACATCATGTTTTGTTTTTTTTCTAAAAGGGTTAAAATTGACTTTTTTAATGCTTAAATATAGCATCTACGTAAGAAGATGCATTAGACAGTTTAAAAATGATAAAACATAGGTTATCAGCTTTTATGCCAAATCAAGTAGCTCCATTTTTCATAGCTAAATAACACCAGTCAGATGTGCCACAGGCTACAGTATGTATGGAATACAACATAAGCTAAATAAAATTTATATGTTATTTTGGTATCATTTTGAAATACAGCCCAACTTAAGGCTTCTATTAATGTACATTTCCCTATTGGCATTTGCAACTGAAGACGTCTATCCTGTACTATTCTCTGTAGTTTAAATGAAATGTATTTATACTCCTGTACTTACAGGACTACTTAGGAGTCACCATCCCAAGAGGTATTTAAAAGACGTGGTGATGGGGGACTTAGGACTTGGCAGTGCTATGGTATTGCTTGGATTGATGAGCTTAGTGGCTTTTTGCAACAAAACCGATTCCATGACTTTTTAGTTTTAGAGCCTGGAATGCTGATTTCTGCTGAATTGAATCATCTTGCTACAAAAGAGGTGTCCTGTTCATGGAACTTTCTTGATATTATTTTCTAGCTGAAAATTTGATTTTTGAAGATATTATTGTATCCATTGACCATATTTTACAAAAAAAAAATGCTTATTACTTTGTTCAATTTTACAGTTTTCTGTACTTGCAATTAAAGGTAGCAAGTAAATAAAGCAAATTAAAAAAAGAAGCAAATAAAGATACATTGTGTGGATGAACCTAGATCTAGTTGGTCACCCTGAAGATTACAGTGTCACTAAATGACCAAGATCCATGAGATAAAGACAGCTTTTTTCTGTATTTTAATGAGTTCTTTAGGTTTGAATGTGGAATTTGTTAGGAAAGCATCAGGTTGACAAGATGATGCAGAAGTAATTATTATGCAGGGAAAAGGGAAGTCAGGAAACACTGGAGTGAACCATGTGCTTTTGCAGAGGAAAGCAGACTGCTTTTCTGATTACCTTTGATTTTTCTGAGTTTCATTATCTCAGCTCCTCCAAGTTTCCAGAAATCTTGGATTTCTGAAAAGATTCACATTTTCTTTGTTTGTTTAGTTTCACAGTTTTTCATCTTTATCTTCCAAGAACTGATTATTAAATCTCCAAGAAGTTTCATTTCAGAAAAGAAAAATGTATTCCAAGTTGTCTGGTGACAACCTGGTGAAAATAACACCTTATTCTTATATAAACTGACCTTTGGTATTTCTTAATGTGTTTAGTGTTCTGCAAAGATGTTATTTTACTAAAAATGTTGGTGTTTATCCTCTTAAATGGAGTTTAATTACCACATAAATTTTTCATTTAACAGAGGAAACTGTTTCCATTTATCTGTATGCATTATTCTCTGTAGCCAATTAACATCCTAGCTCTGGGGCTCTCGTTAAGCAAGGACATTCTTACAGGGTCATCCACTCACATCACTTCAAGGTCTTCTGCCCAAATACAACACACACACACAAACACAACAACATTGTTCAACAAAACACACAACAACATTGTTGAACAGAAGCTAATTATCAAAGGTGAACAATGAGTTGCCTACAGCACACTGTGTGCTGAAGTAGTAATTTAAAAAAAAGGAAATTATGTAGATTTCCAGTGATTATGAAAATATCATTTCACCAGAATAATGTGCTCTCAGAACACCACAGAATCTGATGCCAGTAAAAAAAAAAAAAAAAAAGGAAATTATCTGAGAGCGGCTACTACATTACAGTTGACAAGATCTATACATGATTGAATAATACAGTTAGAAATTAAGGCAAAGCAAATTATTTGCATTTATGGTTTTTCCTTTTTAGCATGGGAGTGCCAAAATTCTTTATTTCTGTCTTCTTTTTAGCAGTATTTTCTTAGTGGAAGACTAATATTCTCAGTAATATTTAAATCAATTCTGCATGGTTCTGCAGACAATTTGAACTAAATACGATATAGTGAAATGCCTCTAATTTTGGAGGCTATTTATCCCTCAATGAAGTATTTGTTCAATCTATATACTGTTTCCTGTCTTACAGCATGAAAGCTACCATAAAAACATCCATGGGTAGATCACAAAAAAATCACACATTTTTTTTCAGGGGTCCCTTGTGACTAACTCATTAAAGCTACTTCTTTCTCTGAAAACTTTATGAGTGTAATTGCTTCCAACATCTGGATACAAGAGATAATTTCCTTTTGTCAACTTTTATCCCTTTCAAATATCTAATCAGAAAGGGTTTTTTTAACAGAACTTCACAGCATGAAGCATTTCAGTTTCAGCACTGTCCTGAAGGATAAATTTGTGACACAGAGCAGAGGCATAGATTTTTATTAATTAAAGTGATGTGTGTTTATAGTGGAAGCTACTGGAATTATCTAAGGCTGAAATTCTTCCTCACTATCCTGTTACATGAAAGAATTGCATTTATTCTTTTCCAAGTTTCCAGCCTTGCAAAACTAGAATAAGTACTGCAAATGAGGACACAATTTACCTTCCTATAAAAAGCACAAATCTCTGTAAATCTCATAAGCTAATTTTTATAAAATTGTATTACTTGATACTGCAATTGTTAATGCTTTCTAAAAATGGCTTGTAGGATATTGTAGTTTTCAATCACTAGAACACAGAAGAAAGTCTGCTTGTAGTCACCTGGGGTACCAGGAGACAAATCTCTACTACAAAGTTACCTTTTCTTTTTGGTATCTTGTATCTAATTGTTTATCTAAATTGCAATAAGGATCTCAAAACACAGATTACACTTCTTTACAGTTAATATAATTTGAAGAGAAGAGAATATTTTGCCCTTGGTGCTCCAGAAAAGCAAAACTCAGACTGAGATCAGTCTTTTAAAATTAATGCAGTTAAATGAGATTCTGCAGAGGGTAAAACAGCATATTTATGGTAATAAATGCAAAACAAATCACTTGCCTGTGATTTAATTGGTACATTCATGAGACAGATTCCTTCAAGCTGTTTGTTACAGTTATTTTAGCCTTCTGTCCTAATGAAACAGTATTTTTTGTGATGGTGCTCTCTGTCTGGTCTCCCTTGCTCCCTTTGGTAAATGTTGAATCTTTAGGCCAATTTCAACCAGACTGGACAAAAGGAGAGAAGTCTCAAAAGATAAGTTCCTACAAATTTCATGACAGGGAGTGTGTAGGACAGGGGCGATGTCTCAGATTAATACTCCAGTGAGAAACACCCCAAGGTAATTTCTTTTTTCCCACTCAGTGTCTCTGCCAGCAGCCACACTGGTGTGTGAGGACTATGGGGGTGCTCCAAATAAAATGAGGAGTTCTCTGAGTTTTGGGTAGAACTGAATCAAAACAGAAAGGCCGTGGAAAATATTAATGAGGCAGAACTGCTCAATGTAAAGAGTTATTTATGTTGTGTGATGACAAGGGGGAAAATAATCTATCAAACAGGCTGCTTTAATTCTTCTAGTAACCTGAGATTTGTTAATGGTTTTTAGGATGGTAGGTAAAGGAAATGGGAACTTTTTATTTTATTTTCAGAAGTCTCGACTTAGTAGGAGACTGGATAGAATTTCACAGTGGTGATGATAGAGCTGTATATTTGAGATGAACATTACCAGGAGGTAAAAGTCCTCAAATATTTATTTGATTTTAGTATGTTACTTCACCCATGTGTGTCCATATTATGCTCAATTAATAAAAGGAAAACTACTTATTTAATGTTCTTTCATATAAATGTTAAATGAAAGTAAATTTTCTTTCCCTGCATGTATAAATGAAGTATATGTCTTGCAACAATTCATACCGAAATCTTCATGGTCTGTAGTCTCAGTATTTTTAAAGGAAGAGCTGTTTGTGATAACAAGTAGTTTTGGAGAGTTCACGGCTTACTCCAGTGATTTGCTATTTTTAAAAAATATCATTTTTGAAAGAAGCATTTAAAACCTTCCGAAATATTTCTTGATTTATTTTTAAGAGGCAATGACATAAGTGAATTTTATTTTAAATTGTTACCATACGGTAAAAACGTGGACTAAATAATTTCAACTCAGTTGAAGAAAAAAAAAAAAAAAAAAAGCTGTGCTAAAAGCAATGTTTTGAGATTTTGTTATGACATTCAGTTTTAATCATCCATACCATAATGTCATATATACAATCTGTCATACTTTTTATGTATAATCCTTATCAATTAAACAGCAATACTAACACTTGTGCAGTACTACTGCTGTACTAAATTTCATTCATCAGTATTTATAAGCTTTGATGCATTTAATTTGCGACATAATTAATAGGACACCAGTGTAGAAATTCAGATTAAATGCACCAAAACTAGTGTTTAGTAATCTAGGTTTATATTTCCCATTTACCAACAGCAATTAGATAAATATTTCTCAGATATGAGTAGAGAATGAGTGATTACAAATAGTGTAAGATATGATGTAAGACTGATAAGTGAAAAACTATTTTAATTCTAGTAAGCAAG
This sequence comes from Calypte anna, assembly GCF_003957555.1. Lineage (NCBI taxonomy): Eukaryota > Metazoa > Chordata > Aves > Apodiformes > Trochilidae > Calypte > Calypte anna. The sequence goes on from NC_044247.1 coordinate 8,471,146, forward strand.
CCTAATTAAAGACTAATTAAAAACTTGTGAGTTTATTTTTTTTTAATTCTCTGGGTTTAAAAAACTTCAGAGTATTATACGATGTCACAGTTTTGTAGCAGATGTTTAAAACGTGTCATTTTTTATTCAGTGATAAAGAGCCTATGTTTCTTCTTTTCTCTCAGAAGGAGATGTACAGTAGTGATAAATACATATGGATTTTCAAGGGTAGACAAAGCTAAGACAAAGTTCCATAGCCCATTAAAAAACAAAACCAAAGAAACCACAAAGTGTTACTTAAAATATAATTAGCTTCTGCAAATATATACATAGGGGGGGGTTTATTTACTTTTTATCAAATGCAGTTTGATGTTATATGAGCCTATAGGAAGAAAATAACAGGCCCTACAAGTGGAAATCCCCAAGTTTTTATTTAACTATTTTTATTTTTTTTTTAATTCAGGCTCTTTGGCCTTGCCTTGGTAGAATATTAATTATGCAGCAGCTTACTGATCTGCAAGAGGTACTGCAGGCAGCAAGTCTTGCCTTGTGTTTCCCTTACTCCTTCTTTTCAATTTGTCAGTGTTCAGTGCAGGAAGTGTAGTCAAAAGTTGTATTTGAAGTTCAAAATAAAACAAAATGAAAAACAAGCCTCTGGCTAACTCTAAAGAACCAACTAGGATCAAGATTGAAGATAGAAGTGTCAAAAGATACATAAAACTATTCTAAACCTCTAGGCCTAGTGGAAGATAGAACAGAAAATGTTTATAATAGATAAGGGAGCCCTAATGAAAGAACAGAAATTTGATCACTACTGCATTTTATCATGACTTTGTCTGAAATAAGAACTGAGGATCAAAAAACATGACAGCCTTCCAGCAGATAGGGAGCCTTACAGAGCTGTCTCCTTTATTAATCAGCAAACAATACACTGGCAAGAGGCAAAAAGGAATTGTGTCACAGTAGCTGAACCAGATATGGTAAATTGGATATTGAATTCTGGGAGTGTCTTCAGTGATTCAGCTAGGGAAAAGGCAGGCAAACTCAGGAAATGTGTTTCAGTTGATAAAATCATAAAAATCCTTCAACTTTGCAGACTTCTTGAATAAATATAAATAGGGCAGCAAGGTGATGTTTGTTCTTTAAATATGCAAATGATGTATTAGCAAAATAGTAAATATTTACTATAAGTCAGTACTATTAGAATTAAGCAATAATGAAAGCCATAATGAGAGGATGTAAATTCTTGAGGAACCATAAGATCTTAACTTCAGTGGTTTAAATTGTATCTTTTGAATAGGAATTTCTTCATGCTCTGGTTAAGCCTAAGCCTAGTTTTCCTCTGAGAGCTAAAACCAAGAGATTTCTTGGTGACTGATGTGAAGTTCAGGAATCTGTTGATTCCATTCAAGAATCTCCAATGTATTCCCTAAGTTTCAAATTCAGTTATTTCTGTAAATATGTAACCTTTTTTTAGTGATCTCTAAAAGGGCAGCAGTCCTTGCAAAACTTCTTGCCTTAGAATGCTACATTTGCTTTCCTTGGTCTGCATTTTGGACAGACTACTGAAGAATATTTTTTTCCTTAATAAGGGAAATTGAGCTCCTGTAAGCTTTTAATTGCAAGAAAAAAATATGCTGAAGTGTGGCCTTAGCTGTATCCACGGAAACAGTTGTTCCACTGGAGAATATTCTGTGTATCATTCAATAAATTTGTGTGCAATAAAAGAAGAAAAGAAAACTGATTTGGACTGAAGCATTATCCTCAAGGAATCCTCAAGCCTAAGGTTACCATAAAGGTGTTTGTTGTTCAAAAGTATTCCCCCTAACAGTCCTTCAGAGGTTATGTCTGTGTCCTCTGGCCCATCTAGATTGAACAGTTTTGTTACTCTGACTCTGGATAACTAATTGAGAGCATGAGACTCCAAATCAGATTTGTGCAGTATTGAGGAAATTTGAGACTTCGTCAGCAGGTCTGTTGGAGACTCTAGTCCTAAGTAATTTTTAATTTGATAATACTAAGAATTTTTGTTGTTGTTTGGGTGGATGTTGATACCTGTGTTTTAAAGGGTGTGATTCACCAAAAGAATTCACAGGTTTCTGCAGAGTCTTGGTATGTATTCTCTTTCATACTTGGAACAGCAAAGGGAAGTGAAAACTGTTTTCCATAAATTACTTCCCACTCTGAAAAACTGAATTGGCTTGTTAAGAACTGCCTCGTGCTGGAGGACTCCTTTTTTCTGTCTACATAAGGGAGCACTTGTAAGGTATAATGAACAGTTCCTGAAAGTGTGTGGTGTATCAGTGTTGAGAATGGAAAAGAAACTCTCTGAAAAAGACAAAATTGACATTTTCAGGAATTGTTTTCTGGGGAGAGAAGCAGTTTGTGTACTGTCACTTTAAAAATGGAGAACTAAAATTGCCAAGCTCAGAATAGCGGCTGAAAAATTCACCTTTCAATTCCTTCAGAATTGATGGAATTTACCCAGCTTTGCCTGACTTTCTCTGATATCTTCATAAAATGGAAAAGATGGAAAAAACTATTTTTCTCACAGCTGGAACAGTTATTTAGTGGGTCCTCTTTATGTTTTTGTGAAAGGGGTAGAATTGAAGAAAAGCAATTACAATACTGAACAGTTTAGAATATTATAAAAAACACAAGACAAGAAACAAGAGGACATTATAGGACAGTTACCCTGAGCAATTTAATTACACAGTGGTCCTGGTATGAATGGTAAATGGGGCCCAGCTTTTTGTGTGGGAAGAAGGGTTATGCTGGGAAATTCAGAGTTTAGAGAGCTTAAGTTTGGGGTTATTTTTTATTCCAAGTGACAAAAAAAATACCCCAACATTTTCAGTATCATTCCTACTTATGTTACCTAATTGGTATAACCTGATTCAGAATAGTGGTGGCTAAAAATAGATGAAATTTAATCCTATACTCCTTTATACCTTCAAAATATTATACTGCTGTCAGCCTAATACCTCATTTATGCATAGCTATAATAGCAAACTACATCTCTATAATTTTGCTCCTGTGAATGTATCATTGAAATGTAGGCAGGCATCTTTGTGAAGCCTCCCAGTGCTGCACTACTTTGACTTTCTGAGGCAGTCTCTGTGGACACCTCTCAAAGGAGCTGATAACATTTGAAAGTGTGGCTTTTTGGCACACGAGTTCAGAAAGACCTGACTGTGCTGTGAAATGGGATTTCACAACTCCTTGACCAAGTCTGTTAGTGAATGTTAGTTAAACTCTCAGGATTCATTTTCAGAGGCTGAATAGTGAATAAGCTTGACTAGAGAAACCTTTCAGTTTTCAGAACTAAGGAAAAACTAAGGTTATACAACCTGGCTCTACTGAGCATCCTGCACTCAACAGGCATTTCAGAAAACAGAACTCTTGACTCTATCTCAATTTCAACAACTTTATGTAAGTTGTTGCTACCATCTAAAGATTTATTTTGTAGGTTTTAATAGACCTCGTGATATTCCTATAGTAGAGCATTGGTGTTTAGATAATTGTTTTTTTTAAAATTGCTTTAAAAAAAGGACTTCCAAATAATTTCTAGAGAGTGTTCTCATAGTACTTTATCAATTGTTCGTGTGTTTCAAAAAGGAAATTATTTTGGCATGATTTTCTTATGATACTTGGTCTACATTCAGTTTCCACAGATCAGTGCCCCTGTTTCAGGTCACTATTAACGTTTTCACTCTGATGTAGTTTAACTTCTTAAAGTTTCTGATGTGGCCACATGTGATATCTATAAAGGATTCCTTTTGAACATTTTTGTGTCCATTCATTTCAAAGAGAAACAGCAGTAGCACTTATTTCATCAGTTAGAGATTAATATTGACTGAAATCAAGAAAGGTGTTTGATGTATTTTTTAAAAAACATTTGACTTCCTTTAAAATAATATTACAATTTTCACAGAACTCTTTAACCATGTTACCATTCCAGTGGCTTTTGTCTTCTCTTTTATTATTAACTAAATACTTCGGGTTGGTGCCTCTGTTATTTTTGCTCTGGAATAAAACATTTGTTTAATCAGAGTATGAATTAAGTCACTAAAAAGGGCTATTTATTATAGGAAATTTACAAAGCCCTTAAAGTCAGTCTACTTTTCTTACAGTAGAAACACAGTTTTACAGTAGGAACACAATCTCACAAACAATTTAGGGTTTTTTCAAAGATATGTGTATCCTGATTTGTGTCTGCAATCAAATAAGTTGGGCTATTAGCCATGTTATTCAGCATATTTCAGCATCTGAGTACTGTGTGACATCTTTACATTACATATGAGTTCTTACCACTTAGAAAAGTTTTTTCCCAGCTAATGAGCTGTTTAAAAAAAAAGCCCAAACCAAAGTCTTCAAAATGTCTATGGCAGGATTTGGAGTAAGGAATGTTGTATGGCTGGAACTGGGTGACAGCAACCTCTTCAAGTATTACTGGACAGATTTGCAGGCATAGTACACAAAAAACAGTGAATAAAAATAAACCAAACCTTTTTGATTGTATTTCCTATCTTCTTGAAGGAACAGAATGCACTCTCATGGTTTGTTTCACTTCATCTCAAGTCATTTACAGTGCTGATGTAAAATGTGGATTGTCAAAGGTGCATTATACGGTTTATAATTACACAAAATTCACTCTGCAATTTGAGCCAGACAATGACCCCTGAGGATGATAAATTTGCATTAACCAACACTAAAAGTTCTCTGTAACTACTTAAATGCAGCTTTGAATGTAAAAAAAAGTTTATTTCAGCACTTGTTCTGATTACACATCGATTTAATACCAGCCAAACAGACCTTTCTCTGTGAAGGGGTGGTAGCAATGCTGCTGTTACATTCCTGCCCCACAGCACTGAAGGAGTCTTCCAGCTCTTGCTTTGCAGTCTGTGACAACCCTTGCTCCTTAAATCCTTTCTTTTGTGGCACTGAGCCAGCACAGTGTTGGTGAGAGAGAATCACAAAAGGAAACCATGTAATAGTGTAAAGGGGCAAGTGATGCTTTATTACCTTACACTCCTGGAGTGATGTATTCTCTCTTTACAGAAGGCATTTGAAATGCTTACAGAAATAAAAACAAGAATTGTGTATAGATTGAGAAATGCAGAAACAGGAGCTCTGCTGCTTCAGCTAGACACTTGCTAGTGTTACAGAACTGAGAACTAAGCTGCAGGTGGCATTGCTTGCTGCATCAATCAGCACCGGATCTACAGTGAAAAGGATGGTTCTTTAAACATCAAAGCTAAGAGTAACTGCAAAGTACTGAGGAGACTGCACATGGGAATGGTTCCCTATGGTTAGTGCCTGTGTTTCTAACAATGTACCTTGGAACAATAATGATTGTAGTTAGACCATTATAGTGTAGAGACACTTTAATTTTAAGAACTAAAATGGTTCCAAGTATGAGTTTGGAGCTGCAGTGTGTTGTCATGGAAATGTCTTTTCTTGCTGTGTGCTCCTTTTATAAAATCTGTATAGTTTATATGGGGAAATAGCCCCAGTGTTGAGGCTGAATGCACCATTCAGACTCTGTTCCTCTGATTGCCTAGAGGTAGGATCAGGAGGGAAGGACAAACAGAAGAGTTAACCTGCAGTGAATCTTCTCTCAGCTCACACCTCTGTGTGGTTTCTGCTGGCACTGTCAAGCCTGCACACTTTACCAATACTGTAGGAAAGAGTGTGACCTTAAGAGAATTTCTCTTCAGCTTCGGATGCTTCTTCAGCACATTACATGGGACAGTGGCTTTTGGTAGTGGAGTGAAGGAGTGACCTCTGCAACTTTTTACACCAATTGATTTTCATTCCCACTACTCCAGCACTTTACCTGAATGTACCAATTGATCTGTGACTACAGAGTACTGAAGAACATTTCATTTTCAAAGTTAATAAACTTGGCATTTAAAGGAAAAAAAGGAAAGAAAGAAAAAGCAATCTTAAAATATTTCTGAAACAGACATCAGTGATAGTAGAAAATTATTACTACTATTTGGCTGATGTTAATTTAGTGTGTATTGATTTCAGTGTATTTTTTTTCTCTGGATGTATCTCAAACAGTTTTGCCTATGCCTTTCCCTTCTAACTAATGACAAAGGCTTAATAAAAACTCTCTCCATCTTGGAGTCACATGTTCTCAGGCCTTCAAGTAAAAAATAAGATACTTGATACAGTAGTTTGGGAAAGGAGCAGTTTTTATTACATCATTTAGCTGCATATCATGACAGAGTATATCTCACCACAAAACAGAACATGTCATCCTGAAACACTCAGGGAAAATAACTTAGCTATACAACTTTCAGCCATGTAGAGCTTGGGCTTTTTTGGTCTTGTTGTAGGATAGCTTTGGTTTGAGAAAAATAATTGTCGTTTGGCCTATCCAAAGCAATCTGACGTCTGACAGTCAGACCTCCCTGTTGCATTCTTTGTCAGTCTAGAGTTAATTTATTTTAAATTACCTGAAATACTTTGAACGGGTTAAAGAAAATTAAAATGTTTTTGATATGGAGCTAAGTGGACATTTGTAATAGACTGACACAGTTAATACTCTGTAAATGAAATGTGATTTCTAAAAGCTAAAAAATCCTTCCTGTCACTTAAATTGCCTTACTCAAAAGCAATTTGACTAAAAGAATCATTCCTTTCCTTATGCTGCCTTACTTCTGTATTCAGAAGTGTTCATTTTTACTTCAAGTTTCCTTCATAACTTTATGCATGAATGTGAAAGTTACCATTACAGTTCTGAATTCCAACTCCTAAGGAAGAATGATTGAAAGCAATAAAGGATGCGTTCTTAAATTATACCCTGAAATATTGAAGGAGTCTGAGAGAGAAGTTAAATTTATTTTTTAATGTCATTTCAAAAAACGCACTCTGTTTATCATGAGTCATTTTCTGGTAGGACCTAAAGTATGGGTACTATACTTTAATATCATTTTCCGTAACATTAAATTTGCAATGGAGAAAGGCAGTAGGTCTGATTCATCATCTTGTTACACTGCTCATATTTCCTTGACTACAACAGAGTAAATTGGAGTAAGATAAAGGACAATCTGGTGTCTCTTCTTTTACAATTTTTCTGGTTAGCTGCAATTTTTTTTTTTTTTTTTTTTTTTTTTTTTTTTTTTTTTTTTTTGTTCCAGAATTTGTTCTGTTCTAGTTTGAGCGATATATGAATGAACAAGTTTAAAATGTTGGGGTTTTTTCCATTAAAAACACCCCAAATAACCTCGATTCCGTGGAAAAGAACTGGAACTGAAACTTACAATCTAGCTTCAGAAAAGTTTTAAAAGAAATATGATTTATGAGAACTTAATTGTCATTCAAGAAGCCACAAATGCTTAGATGAGAGGGAAAGCTCAAAGAGGGATACGCACAAAGAATAAAACCATAGACCTTTTGTTATCCAATGATTTTCTCAGACTGTTGGTTAAGTTTTCATTACTGGACTTTCATCTGGCTTCTTTGGGTGCCTGTGCTTTTGCTGTAAAGATTCAGAAGGCAGTGGCTCCAAGCAGTTCTGTATATAGATGTACAGATTTTCTTATGAAGTAATAGAAGACGTATTTAATTATATGCAATAAATAGGAGGTCTTTAAGATTCATGACTGGCATTAATGTATTGTTAGTGGTTGGTCAAAACCTTTAAACCAGTTTTGATATTAGTATAGAAGGAGTCTTAATGCCTGAGAGTACCCATGCCTATCACTTTTCTTTCTTGAAGGAACCTCTTTATATGTGTATTTTAGACTATAAAGCTGGAACTTTCCACATTCCAGGTATAAAAAAATCTTTACAATAATAGGTATCATTATTTCTGTGTAAAGATCACCTTTTTTTCCTGCTTACAGAAACTACTACAGTTCTTTCTAGGCATCTAAAGGCAGAAACTATTTTTATTCAGAGACAACCTAATGGAGACAAGCTGCTCTTCATGGACTCTGTGTTTGCCTCCTGGGAACGATTTGCTATTTTGAAGCAGAAATGGCTATTGTAGGATAGTAGCTGCAAAGTACTGTGTGCCACAACCTGCATTTTTATCAGCTGGTCAACTTATGCATCCCACGTTCAATTTTTCCCCTCTTTTCTCACATAATAGAAGTTTAAGCACTTAAAACTTTTTTATGTGAGCAGCCAAGATCATAAACTCTGCCTGATGAATAGGCTGGTGACAGCTCTCATTTTAGAGAGGGGAAAAATAATGCACAAAGGTCAAACGCTGTGGATAAAGATACAAAGGAAAATCAGAATAGGTGGAAAATAAGGATTTCTTGGTCCTGTTTGTCTGGTTCTCTTTGTCTCCCCTACTTGGTGGAAGACAGGAGGCTGCTTTTGGTATTGTGGAAGTTACTGTGCTGGCTTATCTAGAGCTGTGTTCCAAAGCTCTTCACTGACTGCTCTGTGTTGGATGCTGTTCTCTAGATGCCGTTTGGACAGGATAATTTTTTATGCCAGCCACTCAGCAAATAAAGTAAACATTCCCAAGGATTCCTTGGATATACGTGGATAAATTATTCAAGCTCTCACATAACTGAATGGCTTCAGAGTTGATTGGGACCCCAAATATAGATCCTAAGCACTTAATAATATGAATGTATGGCATTGCTGATATCATCCAGCACAGAGAACAGTCATACGTTACCCAAAGTACAGCCTTATTCAGTAATGACTGTGATCTTATGTGAAGAGCAAAGTATTGAATTAATTCAAAACTTAATTAAGTACATTAATTCTAATGCAATCTTCATGTATTTTTATTAATACTGAAATCAGCCCAATAATTAATCCCACAACAAAAGATTGTGCTTACTCTTCAAAAGGTGAACCAAAAATACAAATAAGTATCTTGTGCATTACTAGCAGAGTTGTCCATAACCAAAAGCTTTTTGAAAAATTTCTATGAGGGCAGAGCAGATTATGTAATTGCAAGTTAAGGCAGCACTTTTAACTTAACTTTAGTTAAAACAACCACCAGGTATCCAAAACCAGACACATTCTTTTATTTTCTTCCTTCTCCCCATATATTTGTCTTTCTGTTGTTGCTATTACTTTGCATGAACACTTCTCTTTCTTATCATTCTGGCAAATGGAGATCTTTCTGATACCATTTAAAATGCTGTTCAGAGAAAATGCTTAGAAAAATAAGTAGTTAAGAAAACATGACTACTGACATAGTTCTGAGGAGAGTGGTTAGAATATTTTTGTTCTTCTGTATCAGTAGGAGATGAAATTTCAAAAGGCACTTCAGATCTTTCAAGTGCAAGTCCTAACTGTTTTAAAGCTTTTCACTTATAACAAACTAGTTGTGCCTGGTAGGCATAAATTTGCATTAGATGCCTTCTAGTTTTTCAATAATAATTTTGAATATAACTAATTGCAACAGTAGCAGAAAGAAAAAAGAAAAAAAAAGAAAAAGAAAAAAAAAAAGGTATCTGACTCACAATAACTCCTTATCTAGGATGTGTAATTTATGGTTGTGTATTGGAGGAACTTAAAGCTGGAATATTTCTTTACATTTCAGTAAATGTTAGATCAGGCTCCACCTGAAATGTTGCCTTTGATTTTTAGGCAAAACTTCCCCGTATCTGGAGGTCAGCATATACTGAAACTCTTTACACAGGCTTAATTGATTCAGTATGGGCTCACTAGTTGTGATTCAGGCTTGTCCTACTGTGCTGATGAATTAACAAACCGTAAGAGTTATTGCTGTCCTAATTTTCTTCTTTTAGCAATTTTATTTCCTGCCAAAGAATATGTGCTGATGCACCCACTATTTTTCCAAAGATGGGGCTAACAGCCAACCATTCTTAATTAATGACCATGTTTTTCAGCATTCAGGAATTGCATCTTATTCTTTATTAATTTCACACACACACTTTTTACTGAAAATATCTGTCTAGTGACTAATTCATTGAACTACTATTGCAGGTATTCTTGCAGTCCTGGAATCTACCTTACCTGAATGCAGGCAATATGGCAGTGTACAGACATTCACCATTGAACAGCATAATGTAAGAACAAACTTTTTTTCCCCTCATTTGCATTAACTGAGCTCTGGAAAGTGAAATAAGTACATCAAAGGATAAATTTCTATAGCAGTTAAATTGTCTTGAAATTATTTAAAGCATGTTTTTATTTTCTGTCTACAAAGCAATTATTTGTGTTTTCTGTTGAGAAAAAAATAGATATTAGACATAGCTTCCTTTTATATCCATTTAAAAGTGGGTGGGGAATAGTCTCATATTTGCCTCCCAATTATGGTTTAAAATTCCTAAGTGATTATGGATTGTCTGCCTTACAAACACTTACTTGTGTTTACTTTAAATAGCATTTTTCTTTCAAAACCAACCTTTTAAATCTGTTGATGCTATTTCCTTGTATCTGTTTTCAGCAAAGTAAAAAAGGCTGGAAAAATCTAGCTAAGCAGCAATGAGTTTAATACTAATATTAGATTCTTGCAGTATTTAGTATGTAGAGCAGCTAGTTTTGCACAAAACTTAAGGAACTAAGCATGAGGGACTTCTCTTAGAAATCTATGTAAGTCTTAAAAATACCACTGGATGTTTGACATGCTGGAAGTCACAATGGGAACATAAGCCTCCTGGCAATATTCTTTAACAAGGACTGAACATCTGCACTTTTTACACAAGTTCTTTGGAGCTGTGGGTTCTCGGAGGCACGTTTAAAGTGAAGCTGTTAATCTCTCATTCTACACCTGTTTTTTCCCAGACTTAGAGCTCTGCTTAAGAGGAGTATCAGAAAAGGAACTTCACAAACATTTTCAAGGCATTCAGACCAGAAAGATGAGAATCATGAAAATCATTACTGATTTAGTTGTGAATCTTAAGTATAAGTTCACATGTGATAATTTCATGGAGTGGAAACTAGCAATTTAATCACCTGCTGGCATCTTTATCTCTGTATATTATGGGCTTTTTATTAAAGATTTTCAGGGCATTAGGGAGAGAAGTTGGTGGTTAAAGTTTCTTTTAAAAAATAGGCTATTTTAAAACATGGAAGTAGGATCTGGTGCAGGATCAGCTAGCAAGAATCTGACAGCCCAAAATAATGCCAGCCTGGCCATATTTCCAACAATTTTGTCTTCAGGAGGTTGAATTTCCATTGTCATGAGGATGTCTTCTCATTCTGAGTCCTGTATTGATGGGAACTTTGAAGCAGAAGAGTGAAAATTATTGTTAGAAAAAAATATTGTGCTCTTTAAAACAATACTCATCTTTTAAATCGTCTAGAGCTGAAAATTTAAAATTGATCTTTATTTTATCAGAATGTGTTCACCCGTTCAATAAGAAATAGAATGTAGCAAGCTGCTATATTCAGCTTACAAAACATACTCATCAATATCTCCACTAGCAACATAATCTGAAAAGTAATTCATTTATTGGCACATTTAGTACTCCCTGGTTTATGCACCACTTTGTCAAGCTTGATTGGAATCAAACCAGTTGAACAGTCAAATTTGCTAATTCTAACAAGCAATAGCCTCTGGTTACTCAGTTATCAGAACAGTGCCCTTACTGAGCCCACTGCAAGATGGATCAATGCAATTATCATCCACTGACATATGGCAAGGAGCTATGAGTATTTTCACATGAACTAAATTGAATGGGACACAAATCATTGGCTTATGTCAAGGAAACCAGAGACAGCACCTGAAATACAGCAAATTTCAGAGGGGGCTGACACACGATGACAGAGAAAAACAGAACTGTGTGTTGTTGATACTATTCTGGACAAAAATCACTCAACCACAGTGCAATTTAATATTTGCTCTGTCAGCCAGAGCAAGTGTTGCAGTGTGATCTGCTTCCTGTGTGTCTGCTTTATTTATGCAAGTGTCTACTTGGTCATTTTCATATTCTTTCCAGAGGGTAAATGCCCTTATTCTGTTTAACAAGTTAGTTTGGTTAAATATAATTTGGAATGCTAAAACTGCTGCTGGCAGTCTATATGGAAAAATATCAAGAGCTGGAATAGTCAAGAGGCTTTTCATACTCTGGTCAGCCTCCACAATGAATATAAAAGCTTAAAAGGACTGGAAATGCCACTTTTTTATTATTTTTTAATCTCCCTCAGCCTTACACTCACCTCTCCCAGACCTCTCCTCTTCCCCAAACACAAACTATCATTTTATGAAAAAAATATTAGTGACTTAATATAATTTGAATACTGGAAATGTTATTTCAGCTCATTTATAAAAGAAGAGTTTATAAATGAAGTGAATGTGTGGTTCAATGTGTTTAGTTCAGCATGTTTGATACGGAAAGATACAGTCACACCATCAAACTTCAAGAGCTTTTGGTGCTTAAACCAAAAATTAATCTCCTTAAGCCTCCAATGAAATTCATGATGAGAAACACAGTTTTCTCCAGAGGGTATTTCAGAATAAGCATTTAACTTAGGTGCTTTGAATTGGACTCCTCTGAGAACATTCTACTTTTAGGTATATAGTATGTGACCAGCTTTCTAATTTAGGCACTTTGGTTAGGTGAATGAAAGACCATGTATCTCCTTATAGCTCCACAATTATTTGGAACAGGACAAACATTTCCTTGCTAAACAGTGAATTCTTTGTAAAATACAATTTATGTGTCTTAAAACTGTTTGTAGTTATCAGTAATATTCACAAAATCAATGTAATTCTGCAGCTAGGTTGAGTGTAGGAAAGTACACTTTCCTGATGAGTGGTCATTCTTCTTTTCATAATTAGTATATTTCAATGTTATTTCGTTTCCATTATTCTCTTAGAAAATATGAATTGAATAGGCTACAAATGTGCAAGTGTTTAATATTCACAAGAAAGAAATGCAACAATGATAAAGAGAAGTATATTTGCATTTTGTGTTGAATGCATTTGTCACCTTGCTTAGGTGATTTAGATTTGCTTGATGTCTTGAGTCTTACAGATGTGTACAGATGCAAAGTCACTGAATTTCACGTGATGTGTTACTTAATTTTTATAAGACTTCATTTCAGTAGCTATTCTACTGAAGGTTAATCTGATGAGGCACTTTGTACACATTTACTTCTAATGTAAACCAGTGGCTGTGTGGAGACAGACATTGCAGCAGGGTACTTAGCATATGCAGAGCATGCAGTAACAGAAATTTGAGCTTGACAGAGATTTCAAATAAACTTGGTCCAGGTTTTGAGAAGTTGAAATCAGTGTACTGGGAAGGATAGAGAGAAATGATTCCAGTAAATCTCAGGATAAATTTCTTAACTTTTAGCCTACCAGGACCCTCCCAGGCTGCTTTCTTCACGACCAGTTTTTCAGGAAAAATTTAAAACAGCAAAAAAGCAGCTGCCTAAGGATTCACTTTAGCTCTTTTTGAATTTTCTCCCTTTTGTTTCCCTTGTGGTTGTCAAAACCACCTCACTCTTCAATTACACCAGGCCTGGGCGCTCTCTTTCCACAGACCATTTCCTTCTAAATGCCTTTTGGCTTTTACTCAAGTCTCCATCCATCACGGCCTCATTCCAAAAGGCTTTAAAGAGAACAGCTTTGGTGAAAACTCTGGAGAAACAAGACAGCTTTCAATTCTTTCATAAACTCACTGGACAAGCAAAAAATGGAGAAACAGACTTATGAGAGCACAGAAGGAGTATATATTCAGTAGAAAACCACAAAGACTTAACTGCCATCCTAATGCAGTCTGTCCTTCAGCTGTCAGGGAAAAAAAAAATCAGTTCAAAATCATTTCTGCTTCCATTTTTAATGTTTTTCAGAGGCCTTGTGTTTCAGTGGCCTCTGGTAAGAAAGCATCCTCAAAGACTGCAGCCTCTAAGTTAAACTCAAACCAGCCAGTGATACAGACCACACTCCTGTTGGGCAGTTTGGGGAATAGAGTTGCTGTAGTGTTTCTCTAGCAGTTCTAACCTGAAGATTAATTTTTCTCAGAGGCCATACTGAATGTGTATTCATTTGCCATATAAAAAAAGCTCTAGTGAAATGGAGATTTTAGTAAGAGAAAATTTGGACAACAAATACTGTTAAGAGTTACTAAGAATTAATGGATTCCAACTATGCCTTTTTTTTCCTAAAGGCATTTTAAGAAACCTGTAGCACAAAATGAAAAGTATTTTATCCTATACCATGTAAGAGCATTCTGTTTATATGAATAATGGACTGTGTCTATGGAGAGATTTACCACATCCATCTCTTCTTATCAAGTCCTAACTTGTCAGCAATAGCTCATACCTTAGCCAATATGCTTTTCTAAATAATTGTCAACATTTCTTAATTACACCTGGGTTTGTTTTAAGTAAGTTTTAGAATATAGTGGTATTGGTTTGCTGTATCTGCTCTACGCAAATGTATCTTTTGTTTCTATTGATAACATGTTCTACCTTCTATTTTTCGTAACCTTGCTTGTCTTCAACATCATAATTTCTTATGAAAAGTGTGTGCATTTTTTGTACTTTCAAACATTGAAAAAATTACTGAATTTAGTAAATTGTAAGGTTTTAGAATGGACATCTTCTAGTTTCACATCAACATGTGGTTAATCAAATAAATATTCAGTGGACCTCTGTAGATAACTACTTAAGGATGAAGGTTAAAAGTAATGTTATTCAGGATAATTCTATGATTTGTAAATCTGTACACAAAAAAAAAAAAAAAAAAGAAGAAAGAAAAGTCAGATCAAGTTTATAATATTTCTCATTTCTTGGGCTGAAAGAGCCTTTTCTGAGTTGAGGCCTGGTACACATTATTTTAGCAGTAAGTGATAGGGTTAAAATGAATTTGGGTGTTGCTGTGTTGCACAATAGTTGCTGCATAACAATTATCTCTCACCATATCATATTTAAATAGCTTCTAAAGTAACAAGGCAAAGGAAGTATCAAGAAGCATGATGTTCAGGATTTATATGTTGTATCAGATAATTTTCACAAAGAGACTTCTTGTTCAAATTCAGATACTTTCAGAAGTTATTGAATAAAGCCTATATGATGTTAAGTATTGGAAGGACAGAAAAGCAACTCAGGTAAAACCCAAACAAGAATTAGAAAGACTGATACTCTGATTTATAAAGAACTGAATTTCAGAGCACTTTTACAAGTTGTTGTTGGAAGAAAGTTGTTAAGACTCTAAGTATTTGAATTCAAAAATGTGTAAAGGTATTGTAAGGACATCAAGAAAAAAACCAATTGGTCCAGAGAGCATCCAGATAAAACCAAGTCTTATCTCTTCCATCCTACAGAGAAAAACAATTTAACAATTGTGAAGCTTCTTTTCCCTCGGGGATCTTTCAGGCTGATCACTTCAGTCCTGCCTTCAGTTACTCTTCTGTTGCCCATTTATTCTCTCTAGCACCACTTAAAAACAGGTGAACATGGAGCAGGAAGCAGCAGGCATGGAGAAGACAAAACTTTACTAGAAACTGCAGGTAAAAAAGAAGGGAGGAAAGGGAGTGTAGGAGCTCAGAGTGCTGAAATGCTCTTGTAGTCTTTGCTTTCACTCATGCATAGCTGTATCTTCCACAGATGGGAATAGAAAGCAGATTAATGGACAGCCCTAATCCTAGTGATCCTAGTGATTTTTCTTTTTAAGGGACTGGTTCACCACTGGCAAAATATTATTTTTTCCCCTACTATTTTTATTTTGTTGTTGTTTTTGTTGTTGTTGTTGTTTTTTGGTTGTGGTGTTTTGGTTTTTTTTCAGTGCACAGACTTGTCCTCAAGTGGGACTCATTTATTTTTTCCATAGAAATCACTCTTCCCAATATGTTTAATCACTGTTGCTTTATTAAGTAAGCTATTTTTAAGAATTAAATTAAACACTTGAAGTCAAATATTATTTGTACATGCATACTTAAGCAACTAGTAACAGCAAGATTAAGCAAATCCACAGAAACTGAAAAGCAAGCCTAGCAATGAAGCCATATGTGGTATGATACCATTCTCTGGTCCAAAAGACTCTGAATTTGGTTAGCCCCAGACTGGGCTTTGTGACCAGAGTTCTATTGTTTATGCACTGGTCAGGGCTGTATTATCTCAGTCAACAACACTCTCAGTAAACCTGTTTTTTTAAAGCAGTAGGAATGTTTGCTACAATAGATAGAACACGAACTGTATTGTAAACCATATAGATTGGAAACCCTTAAATTTAGCGTGTATGTTTTATGCCCTGCATGCTTTCTAAATAAAGCTACAGTGTGCAGGGCACTCATCTAGGTCAAAAGGAGACAGGAGAGCAGCAATAAAACAGGATAAGGGACATAAAACCAGGAAAAAGGTGGTAAGTACAAGTTACTGTTTGAAAGCTTCATGTAATTACTAAGAGGGAGAAAAAGTAGAACATTCATCAATAGTGAATAGACTAAGTAAAAAGAAAAAGTTGTTTGGTTTTTGTTTGTTTTTAAAGTTGAGTTTGGTGTAAAAATAGCATTGTAAAACCTGTGTAAGGAGTAACAGCTTTGCCAGGATTTTAAATAAAAAAGCTATTTCCAGCCTTTGTGAAACAGAAAGGTTGTAGGCTGTAACTGGGAAGGATGAGAGGAAACATTTTACTAAAAGTATTCCATAGTGTAATCATCTGACCTGGGTGACATAAATGCTGGAGTCATAGAAAAACTAACTCTGTAGTCCTGGGCCACAGTTAATAACAACATTAACAAGAAAACAAGAATTGCACAAAGATTGAGTTTATAAAATTGGCCAGGTACTGGACAAGGTGAAAACCATGACCTGGTAATTATATATCAACTAGATTGATATTGATTCTAAATAAAATAAAGGAACTATTGATTTGGGATGTTAAAGACAAGTAATTATTATAATGCTGATTCTTACATTGTCTGGGTTTGTGAAATTTGTCTTTTCAGTCTTTCCTTTCTGTATTTATCTGTTCTGACAGGCTAGCAGACCTGACCAAAACAGACAGTATCATAATAGCTGGATTGAAAGCTCTCATTACATGGATAGGGGTATTTTGCAGTTGAAATTTGAAAATGATTCCCTCATAGAAGACTGATTTATGTTCATAATGGGAAGAAAAGAAAGTACTGGACTGTTACTGAGCTATTAATATTTACTGGCTACATAGGGAATATGTGGAGTCATGCATGTGAAGTTTGCAAATGGTACAACACTTCTGGGGTAAAAAATGATGAGAAGGATGGGACACTAATACAGAACAAGGTATGGATCTGGCTGATGACCTGACTGAAAAGGCTGCTCAATAGCAGCAGTGCAAGTGGAGAATCAACCCATCCTCCCTCAAGCCAGAAGTTACAACTCCATTAATCTCTTCCTTCTTTCTTCCAGTAAATCTGCTCTTAAAAATGACCTGGAGCACTCAATTAAATGGCCACAATTGAATACTGATATGCATAATGTTACACATTTCAAAGTGTAGACCACACGCCGTGCTTACAAAGTTAGAGCTCTTGTGTAGAAATACAGTAAGTTAAAAAGGGGGTCGCTGGTCAGTGTGAGTAGATCCACTACTGAAATTATTTTTCAGAGTTAACTTGAGAAATACATTCCAAGAAACGAACAAGCCAGAAAAAAATAATTGCTGTAATCAAAAGATTTTGCTGTTTTTTCCCTGGCAGTGCTAAAGCTACCATAGTTCAAAAGGAATGTTAAATTAACCAATGGGAATAAAGGGCATTCTCAAAAGGCATCCAGAATTTGGCAAATTGACCCTTATTCTGCAAAGAGCTGTCGTAGCCACAAGGAAGATGAGAAAAGACTTGCTCTCTCTTTAGAAGTCGTTATACATGGATACATTTAAATAGTGTGAGACATGAAGATACTTCTCTATTAACAGGTTAGAGAAATTATTTGTCTGGTAATGATATGATTTCCTAGAAATCTGACAGATAATGCAAAGATGCAACTTCTTTCTTGTAATTTAGAATCTTTGATGTCAGTTGGAACCATTTTCCAAGATGTGAATGTTTTAATTCAGCCTCTCAGAAGAAAACTTTAGCCTGTGTGCACAAAGAAACCATCCTAAAACTTTCAGGTGGTCAGTTGCATCTCTCTGGGGCATTTGTGACACATTCTTTTTGCTCTAAATACTCTCCTAACTTAGTTTTATAAAATGTAACATTGGTTACTCTCAAGCTTCAAAGCCCCATTTAGCCATCTGACCAGTCAGGAACCAGTATTTATTTCCCCTTCCTTGTGAGTCTGACTTTACCATGGCTGGCTAGATTCGTTTCTCCTTTCTGAAACATCAGGGTTTTTCTAAATGAAGATAGGATGATAAACTGTGAGTGCTGCAGGGTGGGATTAGTTAGAATTGCTGTTCAGCTTGACTGATAGACCTGTCCTGTCTGCTCAGTGTAGAGTAGCCTTCTCTTCAGTAAGATGAAGATCCTTGTGCTCTGCAACACAAAGCTGATTATTCAGTTTTGGGATTATTCCTTTCTTCTTCAGTGTGTGGTAGAGCTCACCAGCTGTATCATCAGTGTGTCTTGTTCAACAGCTATCCTGCCCTTGGGCAGGAACTGGGGTCAGTGGTCTTCTAGGCCTTTTTTTCTCACTGTCTCATAATACAGAATTTTAGAGTAATTGAAATTACTCTTTGTTAGAAGTCATATGTTCTTTAGCATTTGACTTCAAAAGTCTAAAAGCCAGTCTGAGAACATTTAGGTGATACCTGTGTTTCAGTTGGGTACCTTGTCTACAAAACTCATTTGGAAATTATCTGCAGTAAGTGAATGTGTTCTCCAGAGGACAATTTAGGCCACCTATTTTAAGAAGGAATTAATTATCTTCTGGTAATTGATGGTGCAAAAAAAAAAAAAAAAGTTTTAGAATTAGACTCTTTACTTTCTCCTGGCTAAAATTAGGTGAACTGGATGCTAACTCCTGTGGCATAAAAGCCTGACGTATTTTTTCTAATTGAAATATTACTGACTAAACAGTTGGCTACAGATAGGTGATACACAACATTATGCAGAGTTAGGGTAGCTGTAGCATTGTATTAGCAATTGCCACATAATTTTGGCCACACTCATAATGTAACCATCACAGTAGCTCTGCAGTTATTAAATGGGATAATGAAAATTAGTTTGAGCAGCATCATTACTCATAAATGCTTCTTTTGTTACATAGTATTATCTACCATATTTTTCTCTTAGAATGAATAACATTTAAGATTGAAACAATTATATCAAATGTGGAAAGTAATTGTACAACATCTATATCCAGAAACAAGATTTATAATAGATAGTAAGAACATGATCAAAATAAAATTACACATGCAATTTGTTTTGATGTACACGC
The DNA here is from genome assembly GCF_003957555.1 of Calypte anna. Classification (NCBI taxonomy): domain Eukaryota; kingdom Metazoa; phylum Chordata; class Aves; order Apodiformes; family Trochilidae; genus Calypte; species Calypte anna. The sequence continues at coordinate 8,490,394 of NC_044247.1, forward strand.
TTTGTGTGATGATAAAGATCAAGCCTTCTTTTTTGTTAATTTGTTTTGGAGTTTCCAGGTTTTTTACATCCATTACTATGAGGATAGTCTAAATCAAAGAAATGGCATGAATGACTTGCAGTTCACCTTTTCATTGGAATGATTTTGTCCCTATAATAAGTGAAGCAAAAAGGGTTACGTGTCTGCTGCTCTAAGCTAATCCTCAGTTTGACTTAATGCTTATCTGGGATTTTATTATAAGATATCCATACTGTGGAATCAAACCATCATTGATAGAGAAGTCCTTCTGACAAAAGTGTGGTCTTGTGATACCGGATGGGAAATTGTAGTAAAGAGACAATCCAGCCCACTGAAGGGACAGGATTAGGAACATAAGTAATTGTTTTCTGTCTTGTTTTTATATATAAAATGATTAACAAATGAACTTCTGAAAACACCATGAGTCTGAGAGTTCACTATGAGACAAAATCATGTAGCCTATAAAGCATTCACTACTTTTATTGTCCAATATTGTCATATTGTCCTGTTTCTGGTTTCATTTGGAGTTCTTTGGCACAGATTTCCAATTGCCATTAAAAATAGGGCCATGGAATTTAATGTGCTCAATGTGGTCAGAGCAATCTATAGAAAAAACCAAACACCTTCGAATGAAAAGATGTCTAATATCCCCCATAATAAGTTTCTCTATTACTGAATAAAGTTATGCATTTTGGGGGCTAGAGGGGAGGAAGAATTACCCATTAATTGCAGTTAACAGTTTCTATTTCTAATTAACATGTGCAGCTAGATTTCTCATTAATAACTGAAAAAAAGTCCTCATATTTTTTAAATATTCGAAAGAAGTTTTAATTAAGTAATCTTATCTAAAGATGCATGTAAAAATCTATATTACAAACTAAATTAATGCAGCTTTCACTGTCATAGCTTGCTTCCTGATAGTGGTGTAGTTTCTGAGTGCTGCTGGAATACGTTAGGCTTCGGTCCAAGAAGCAGTTGACACCATCATCTCAGTACCTGACAATTCTCTATGGGTTCCAAAACACAAGGATTTTGCTGCACCTGCCTCATATGCTTTCATTAATCTCTATTCTGATTTTTTTGCTAATCATTTACTGCTCCATTTTCACTGGGATATCACAAACAAGGGCTAAACTCTGTAACTCTCACCTTGTTTTCCTGCACAGTAGAGGTATAGGTTGAGTATGCACTTGAGCTTTTCCGTTTTTTCAGCTCTCTCCTGCTATCAGAGTTATAACAGCTGTACTCCAACTCTGAGCTTGAACTTCCTGTTAAAAAAGTAAAAGTAACTGCTAGGAAGGAAGAACTAACTTACTGGATGTCAGAGGTCCCTTGACGGTGCTAAGCTTTAATGGAGGATGAACTGCCTCTATTTTTCCGTGCTGAGATGCCTACCTATTTTGTCTGCTCAGACTGACAGGTCTGAAAATGAATGATTTTTCCTCAGTCATGATGGATACCATTTCTAGACATACTGTAGCATAATGGACAAATAACTTCTCTTAAAGACTTGTCATATAATTTGAAGGAAAAAAAATTGTACCCCTGGGACAGACATTTCTATCTATATCCTCTGGGAATAATGAGACCTTAGAGCAGAGTCTAAGGCTAAGAGTTGGTTCAAAATACTATGATGTGATGTGCCCTTATCATCTTCTACAGATAAGACAGGCAGAATGTTTCTTGCACAGAAAATCAAAGAGCAGGCTGTAAAATCATAGAAAATAAAAAATGACAACTGAAATATCTTCTTTTCTTTGGAAAGTATTTCTTAAGAAAATTTTTTTTTCTTCTCATGATTCCTTGGTGAACCCCACTGACCTAACCTATAGTGACTGTAGCTGAATCCCAAATTATTCATCTGAATATGGAAAATATAAATGCTGAATCCCAAATGATTCATCTGAATGTGGAAAATATAAATGCTCATGCTTAATTACAAATATTTGTGTTGTTAGAAAGCCACTTTATAAAACACCCCAACCACTTGGTGGTTAACAAGAACAGAGAACTGGAGAAGTCCTCTACACTCCCAAGCATGGTGGAGAAATAGTCAGGACAAAGAGAACTCTGCTGTTTGTTATATTGATCTACACCCCTCCCTCAGGCCTTTCTAAGTCCCTTGAGATTGTCTTGGAAGCAGCTAAAGTAACCCTTGTGTAGCATGAAGAGCTTGTGAAGCAGAAGTTGGTACATGTGGGGCTGCTTCAGGATATGGTCAGACAGTGCTTTACCTGTACATTTGTATAATCTCATTTGTACAGTTTTTTTGTGTTACCCTGGGAGAAGGAGGCCACTGTTATCCTTCTTCCTCCTCAGATCATAAAGTCAATCAGTGCCCAAGAGGAAGAGGTGAGGAATGTTTGTATCAGTGGATTAAAATGGTAAAGGTGCTCTTAGTGGGCTCTGAGAGGCTGTTCTTTTTCTCAGCTCTTCTCACTTAAAGGATCTTTTCCTATGTGCTGAAAGCCCTGCTGAGGGAGGACATCAGAGCTGTTACTATGGGATGACAGGGATCAAAATACCTCAGTCCTTAACATTTTTATGCTTTCCATAGAGAAAAGAACAGCTTAGCAAATAGCTTAGAGAGAGCTCAAAATAGACACGGGGAAGATATAAGAACAAAATATTTTAAAAAGGAAGAAAAAAAGATTGGCATCTGTCAAATGCAATTAAGTACATCAAATATTAATCATAACAAAGGATCTAATTTATTTTAAATCTGCATAGTAATACACATAGAGAGTATTAAACTATAATACATGTAATCTGTATTTGGGTACATGATGCTTGTGCATGACAATCTGTCACTCTACCTATTTGTTTTACAAATTGTTGTATGGAGCTGATTAATTGTTTTTTGTTCATTAGCAAGAGAGTCACGGTTATTTCCAAGTCTCTCAAGATTTCAGAATTGCTTATTACTACAGCTTCATCTTTTTGAGGATATTGTGAGATTGCTGTTTGATGTTCTTCATTCATCTGGCAGAATGACAGAATATTCATTCACTAGAGGTACCTGCAGCTGGTGAAATGTTCAGGACAGGTTGGCTCTGCAGATCTGTACAGACTGGCAAAAAGTTGCAAACAGGTTGGTTTGGGTTTTTTTTTTTATATTGCAAGTGCATTATCCATACAGTAAAAGTTAATTAGAATGCCAGGAAGTTTTAAAATTTGAGAGAAAACATACATACAGGCCTTTATTTAAAAAAAAAAAACAACCAAAAAAACCCAAAAACCAAAACCAAAAACCACAACACATTTTTTCTAGAAAGCTGCCTAAAACTAATTAACAAAATAAGGTTAAAATATATAGCTAAAAACAAAGTTTCATTTGAGTTAAAACGTGTTATCTGTTCTAAGCAAACTAGAAAAAGATTGACACAGAATTGATTAAAATTTGTAGTCTCTTACCAAGGCAGAAAATAATAAAAGTTTATTCCCAGATCTCATGAAGAACATTATACATAAAAATACCTGAGCCATATGCAAATTGATGTAAGATTATAGCTTTTGCTTCTCTCATTCACTATTTGGTCCAAACAAGTTTTGTTTCAATGAGCTTTTTGCCTGATAGGAAAAGGGAGTTTCGAGTGGATTATATACAGCATATTTCAGCCAAAAATCAAGGTTATACTGAATGTATAAATTCTTGAATGCCTAAATTTCCCTACAGCAGATTTTATCCTGTAGTATCTGGGGTGCAGAAAAGGTAAGGGTGGATGTTTCAAATTTGCTGCCTAATTGCAAAAACTTCAGCTGTGGCTGGGTACCTGGAGTGTTGCAAGTGCATGATAATAGAGGAATTCAAGTACTTCACTTAAATGCTATTTGAAAGCTTATAAAACTTAGTACTGAGTGTCTTTAGACACTGAAGAAAGAAATACACTGAGTATTAAAGCTAAGTTTCAGCTTTTATTGTTTCTTTTTAAATTACAGTGGAATTGTAGTCCACAAATTAAATCACTGCCCATGACCCTCATTAAAAGTCAATATTTATGGAAATTACTGCATTCTGGGACCTGAGAAACTGAAGCATTTCTCTGTACACAGGAAAAGCAATGGCTATTTCTATTGCATGCACATCAATATTTTAATAGCACCACTGAAGCAAAATACCTCGATTATAGCTTCAGTGTCTTACAATAAACTGTTTGTAAATCTCTGAAGAAGATTTTCATTTTCTTCTTTTTTGATCATAATGCTGGCAAATACATTCTCACCAATGTAAACATAAGTACTAAGCTTAAATAAATCTCTTTGTACAATAAATTCTTCTGAGCTTCTAGTAGCTAAAATGAGTTAACAAAAATGCAAACTAATTCTGATGGAGGACAAAAAAACAACTGACCATGGTTGCTCTGGTAACAAATTGCCTTTCTCTGTGAGTATGTGTAGGCATGCATGAATATGAGACGGACATCTGTGAATAGCTCATAGCTAGCTGCAGATCTGTACACATCCATTTATGTGTGCATCATTTCCTCAGATTCCTTCCCATGGTATGTTACCCATGGATCTTTTTTATTTTTTTTCCCTTTAAATTTCATTAATCAACCTTGTAAATGGAATACTTCCCTTGAGTGACATTTTTATGTTAAAATTATATTATATTTGATTTGAAAAGCAACCTAATTAAGGTAGACTTCCTGTAAGCTATTTAAATCTCACCTCCCAGTGGAATCACAGAACGTTTAGAAAAATAATGAATTACATCTTATATAATCTTTATTGCTACTTTTTAGAATGAATAATATATTCAGTTTGGGTTGAAATAACATATCCCTAAGGTACAATTCTTTTCCACAAATTAGATTGGTCCCTCACATACAAGATTATTAAGCATGAAGAAGAAAGTTATTGGGTTCCGTGTGCCCCCTAGGAATAGTATTTTTTCCTTCACATCTAAGCTTTAAATGTAGCTCAAATCACTACAAATCTTGTAAATAGTTAAAAGAATTATGCACTTGCATAGGCTTACATACTAACCTGTTTTTAAAAATTTTCCTCCCTTTTTGTTTTGAATATATGATTGATATGTATAGCTTAAAATGAAACACAATGAACAGAGATATTACTCTGATTGTCTTTTTTTATGGGTTCTGCATGTAGTTTTAGTTCCCTTTCTAACTTTACCCATCTTTTAGTTGATTAAAAAACTGTGTGATTCACTCTGATTGTCAAAGAAGGGTTGAGTTACTATTTCTTGACAAAAAACGTGATTACACCAGTAGTATGAAGCAGGGTGAAACATGTTCAACCCAAAGTTACCATTAAATAATTTATGAGTCTCATAGTTTCTCTGTAAGAGGCTTGAATAACAAGTTATGTGATGAATCATGGAAAATTATTTACAAATGATGGAGCAGAAAGATTTTTAAATCATTACCTAACACAGTCATGTGGTTCACAGTGTGTTCTCTTTATAATTACATTAAAAAATAATTTGTTTTTTTGCATGAAGGTAGGGGTATATATTTGTTCCAAGTTACTTTAATAGGTTGAGAAAAACAAATAATACTTCTCAGAGCTAAAAATTCCATTCCAAGTTACATTTTAAAAGCACAGCCTTATTTAATGGCTGCACTAGTGTAATCAAAATTGGATCATGCATATGTATTTCCTGTCATATATATTGATTCTGTTAAAGCATAATTCATGTTATGAAAAGACAATATAGGGTTTTTTAAAGTTGTCTAGGAAGTATATCTAAAAGCCCCATAGAACTGACACCTTAATATATTTTTTTTGAAATTAACTATATGAGAATATTTTTCTGAGATTTCTACTTTTCTTATTATTAGAAGTCTATTTTGACCAGTTTTCCCAAGTTATATGAGTTTGTATTCTGCTAGTGTCTGAACTGAATTCAGGCACTTGAATTTTTATTCAGTCAGTCTGCAGGCAGGTTGTCCCAGTCTGTTCTTTACTAACACCACAAATGCATGTATTTTAGCTCTTAGATTTCTAGTCTTGTGGCTAATATCATCAAAATGTGCTTCATACAGTATCATAATGCTCAGAATATCAGATGTTGTAGAAAGTTCTGGCTGTTCTTGTCACTGGTAACGTTTGGACAAACCTGAAGCAGAGATTGGCTGGAATTTCAAATGACATTTTCATCTAGCTATACTTGTCTGTAGCTTAACTGATACAACTGTTAGAGCTGGTAAGATCTATCATATGACAGATCTTATATTGTGGCTACCAGCTAAGCTAGAAAGAAGATAATTTTAAGAGGCAACTGAGGTAAAACTACTGCTCATTAGAATTTTTAGCATCTTTACAAATCAGTAGTAATAGACACTCATGTTGGCCTTGTATTTTTTTTTTTCTTGAAACAAAACAGTGTTCCTATAAGGGAAGGTAGGACTTACTAAACTTTGTTCGAAGATATTCTGATGCTTAGAGAGCTAAAAATTAATTGGGAGGCCAAGGCTCAACTGCTTACTCCTTTATCTGCACTGTAGATTTTGGAAGAGTCAGCTGGGAGGTGGAGACAGGGGTTTCTCTCACAAAGGTGAGGGTCTGAGGAGGTCAGACTCACACGAGCTAGACAAGTCCATCTCTTTCTCTAGTTAGCTTTGGATCAGAGAAGAAAAGTTACAGTATTATTACAGTTCTTCATCTGAAAAATAGTAGAAATGGGAAGGGGAGGTAATAAAGGTGAGAAAGAAAGGTGAAATATATATATATATATATATGTATGTCTGAGGAAAAGCCGCTCTAGTTGTCTTGTGCATGGATATTATGACTTGTATATCAAGGAACCATGTGTCTGTTCCTTGACAGATAAAAGGATTTTTACCCAGTTGTCAGACCCTAGGTATTTGCCCATGTGATGTTTTAATATGTTAAACATAACATATGCATAACATATGCATAAACACACATATAGTATAAAAAGCAAGCTGAATGATACCTCTCCTCTTTCTGTGCTTGAACATGGTTAGTTTTCCTTTGCTTTTTCTTTAAGGAGAAATATTGTTAGTTTTTTACTATAGCCAGGGGGCTGTTTTATTTCATTAAGAACATCAGATTTTGGCTTAAGAAAAGGCTGATTTGTTTTCAAAAGAATTCAATGTGTGAAACGGGGAAACAGTGCCAGGAAATTGCTGCCATTCAACCCAGTCCCAGCTGGAGCTAACGTCAGGTACCTCTGGTGTGGAGGGGAAGCTGAGCATGGGGGGACTGCTGGGGGACTGAAGAGATGAGCCTGGCCGTACTGGTCTGCATGGGTCCCTCTGGCCCAGGGCTCCAAGGAAACCTCTCCAGGTGCAGTAGAACTGCAGTGGATAAAGCCAAGTGTTTCTGCCTGAAGCATGTTCTGAAATGTTATAACAAGTCTGTTGGGAACTGTGCTATTCTAACTTAGCAGGAAGCAGAAAGTACCTCAGTGACACAAGGGTTGCGTTTATTGCTATGTTTCCAGTCAGATAGTTCGGGTTTTTGGGGTTTTTTTTGTTGTTGTTGTTGTTGGTTGTTTTTTTTTCATGTGCTGCAAGTAAAATGTGAAGGCATTGTCTGTCCTTTAAGACACAGCAGCAGGTCTGGGTGCATCTCCTCTGAATTCTTCCATGTTTGTGGTAGTTTGCTTCTCTCTTCCCCAGTCTCAATGCTACTAGAAATTCCTCTGCTCCAGATGAGAGGTGAGGTGCCATGGGCCAGCTGGGGTCTAGAACTCAGCATTCAAAGCAGGGATCCTGAGTCCTTGTTAGTTAATGTGCCTCTCTGTGTTTACTTGGATTGGTTTTGATCAGAAGGCTGTGGGCATTATCTTGCTTGTTTGGTTGAATTTTCATGATTTGGATTTTGCTTCTAAGCAAGGCTCCTTGCAAAGTTATATTGTTTGCAGTTTTTCTGGTTTAGATTATGGGCTATGAGTAATTCAATGAGTCTTCCTAAACTTCTTGTGACAGTATAAATTAATTTACAAGGTTTTGTTGTCATTTAGTTCCTTGGCCTCATAATGTTCCCCTTGTCCAGGATCATTCATCCATGAAGGGTGCCTTTTTTTATTACTACCAACTGTGAGTTCAACTCCTATACTGCTGTGTCATGCCAAAATCTCTTGGTAGTTTAATATTGCCAGTAGTTTCCCCACAGGTCTGGGATAGCAAGATGTGCAAAGACATCTTGGGAAAGGTTTAAGAAACACTATTCTGTGTTGAACATAAATATAAATTATTTGTCAAAGGAGACTCTAGAAAAAGAAGAGGAGTGGGGAAATGGAGACCTCAGAGAGAGATTCTAAAAAAGGTGAATGCAAGTGTACCTGAATCATAATTCTTTGAAACTACAAATAACAGAATGGAATTATTCTGCAAACCAGCTCAATAGGATTCCTTTGCCTGAGTTCTGGTTGGCATTCACATCACAGACTAGCAGTCATAATTTACAGTATTGGATTTCCTCACCACTCAGGAAATGCCAGTAGGATCATATGAAACTTAGGAGAATTAGGCAGTCAATATAATGCTTTTTCAAGAAGAAGCCATGTGTGTTAGAGCTTCCTGAAGTTTCTCTTTTTGTTTGTGTAATGACTTAATGCTTCTGCTATTTCAGTTGTAGTCTCCTTTGAGAAGATGTTAGTGGTTGTGCTTTTTAATGTAAACCTAAAATGCTGTGATGACTTTGAGTTTCATCATGTGTCTGAAATAATTCATCAATATTTCCCAGTAAATCCTATTTCCACTGAGGCCAGTAGAACTTTTCCATTGAGATCAATGGCTTTACATTTTTCACTCTTAATCTGTGCAGGAGACAAACAGACCATAGCTTATACATCATATGACACCATTCCAAAGTCATCAGAATGCCTTTGAATCATCATAACCAGAATTTCAAGCTCTACTCCTATTTCATACTCTGCCATATCTTGGCCTTCTAGGAACTTGAAATAATGCCCATAAAGGCTCATCAGAAAACCAAAACTGAACAAAAATGGTTACCTCTTGTAATAAATATTTGCTCTCTGACCCCCTCTCTGCACTGAATATATAGAAATTCCAGGGTCCTGTTCCAGAATGCATGTCACTGACAAATCTAAGACTTTTTTTTAATGAGATCCACTAATAATAAAGCTATATGTTTTATTTTAAATTAGTATTCCAGAGGAGGAGAAAATAACTTTCAGAATTTTTTTTCGGTAATAAGGTGCTTTTTTATTCTTCGTAAAAAACAGATTTAACAGTACACAAGATAAACTAGGTTTTATTTAAAGAAAACTTGGAATTTTTGTGTATTGGAGGAGCTGCATTTATTTCTGCTTCTGCAGCTTCGTAATTAACAAATAATGTAAGAATTCTTAATTTTTTGCAGCTCTCAAATTTTTAAAATATTCCAGAGTAGGAACAAAAGCTAAATGCAAAATAGATGTATTAGAGAAAAGTAGAGCCAGGGTCCAACTCTTTGTGTTGCATTTGGAGCATGTGCCAAATACACTGAAATAACCTTTATTGCTCTCTTGTATTCTTGATGCATTCACTCTTTGTCTTTACTCTGTCTTAGAGTCATTGAGTTTTAAATCTTGGAGGCCACTACTGCTTGGCTTAGGGGGCCTTGAGGACTGTTTTGCTGGGGGGGTTCCAAGCTTTTTTTCCCTCTTTTTAAAAATTTTTTTATTTTAGTGGCATCCCCTACCACGCAGTAGTAATTTCCAAGGAAAGCAGGAATGGACCCGAACTGAATCAAGGGGAGAGGTATAGAAAAGTAGTGAAAACCAAAGTCCTAAGTAAGGATGTGTTCTGAAATGTCAGAAAGCCTTTCAAAGGAAATCAGGTATAGACTTAGGAGAAAAACTTTATCTTAGAGTGCATCCTCCACCTCACACTTCACCACTTCAGTCCAGGTTATTCTTAATATGCAGAGCAGTTGATTTAGCACAGTAACTTCTTAGACAGTAGCCTAAATCTGTACTAATTCCAGGATCTTTTAGTATTTTGCATGAAATGTAGAGTGAGAATCTACTCAGTAACAGTGTCTCACTAAGATGAATAAAAGTAACAGGTTGGCTTTTATTGCAGTCAGTGAGATGGCTGAGGTGACAGGTTGTTTGTCTTCCCTTCTATATGATGTCTGTTATTCCAGTAGCTCTATATTATAATGGCACTGCATAATGGCCTAATGCTTTTCTTTGAATTGGTAAATATAAAGGACAAATTGCAGAGAGAAACAAGAGAAGTATTGGTTAAAACATGGGATCACCTCCAGAAATTACTCAGAGTTAAATGGCAAAATATCTATTACCATGTCTGAAACACTGCAAAGTTATTAACTTCGGCTTCTTTTTTTGTGTAGAATGAGTTAAGCGTTTACTAGTCTTTTTTATTGGTTGACCATTTTATATTAAAAAGTACATGATAATGTTCAAATGTTTGTAAAGCAAAGGCTTTCTGTTGGAAGTGCACTATAGGAAAGTCTGCTTTGCAAGGCACTTTGGTTTTGCTTTCTAACCAAGCAGCCAGAATACTGCAAAGCTAACACAGAGTGAGCAGCACTAACCTGGAAAGACTTGTCTTTGTTATTCTAAGAATGGTCACTGGACCAAAAGTTGTGTGATAATATCCTCATATGGCATTAAACAGCCTCATTTATCATTAGCTTAACAATTAAAAAATATGCTGACTAAATAAAAAAATTAAAATTGATGTTATAGCTAAATATAGAAAGTTTGGTGAAAATCAGTTGGTGCTGAATGGTCATGTGATTCCTGCAATTGTCACAGGAATTATCACTCTGATATGCAAGAATATAACCATATAAATGAGTTCACCAAGATTTATAGCAAACCTAATCTGTGTTCCACTTGTAATTCATGAAGAACAATTGCATTCACTCTGAGAATGAGAAATCCACATCTGCAAATTTCCACTGACTGCCTTTTAAATTTTATTACTCCCTTTCATGTATTCTTTGTGCCTTTAATATCCTCCGTAGGGGGAGGATAAAATTTAGGAAAAAAGAATATTTAAAATAGAACTGTGCTATCTGGGATTTTTTGAGGGTGTTTCTGAATTAAAGAAAATTAAGAAAGAACATAAAGGCTTGGAATTTAATACTGTACTTATTATATTGTAAATCACTGTATATTCCAACCCCAAATCTGTATAGTGCTTAAAGTTCCTACATGGCATATTATATAAAGACAGAAAAGGCAGTCTGTACTCTTCTTTTAGACGAAATTGTACCATGTAAATTGCATAACAAGCTGCCCAGATGGATTTTCTAGGCTCTCTTAAGTCTGTAAATAAATGGTGTGTTTCTAGAAGATATGCAAAGTGCTGCTGTCACTTTTCTTGTGTAATGTTCTGAGTGGTGCAAGGAAATTTGTTACTGACAGAGTGGTTGAATAGTTGGACCAGAGTCAGTGCTTGAAATCTTTTATATCCCATAAGGTTGTTTCAGATACTACCACTTGCAGTCCTCTCATACTCGAGATACAGCTTCTGTCTGAATCTAAATGAAGTTATACTTCATACTCTAGATGCTTTTTAACTGATTTCTTCTCCACTGGGAAAAGGTCTTGCCAAGACTCTGAATATTTTCAACCACCTTGCAGAGACTATAATGTCACTTTCTGTCAATTTTAGGAATTGATAAATTTGTAGTAAAGAACTGGATGATTTCATAAGATTTGAACAGCAATTGTAATTAGACTTATTTGCAGAAAGGTCTATTCTTGTGGGTTTTTTGTAAAAAAAGTTTAATTTGAAATCTGCAACTTCACAGAATCCTGTAATGAAGCCATTAGGTTTTTAGGGATTATTATTGCTGGAAAGAAAACTGCCATATATTGTGTCATGATTTACCTGAAAGAAATAGTTTGGAATCTAGAAGAAGAATATAGCTACCTCTGCTCAAAAAGCCTGTAAGATTGTAGGACAGGTAACTATACTTCCTATGCATAGAGATGTGAGAGAAGGAGATATTTATTTTTTTAAAGTAGTAGAAAAGAATAATGTAGTGCTTCCTCCACTTAAAGGCTGAGATATAGCCCTATCAGCTTTATGAGAGCCAAGCCTATAGGCCATCTGTCAAGGCAGAGCTTTCTTTAATATGCCCTGTATGAGCAATGGAGAGAAAATACTCAAATGGTTATTTTATTGATCACTTTGATGCCCAAACTGTCTCTGGGTGCCTGCTGAGATTCCCTGGTTTCAGGCTCTTCCTTACTGTAGGTAGTGCTAACATGAAGATTTAGATTGCAGGTTTTAGTTTATAGCAGGTATGACACCGTTTTATCCTTTAGCCATCTGCTTATGTACTGATCGTATTTTTTTATTTTATTACATTGCTGACTACTCTATAGCTGCTGGAATATACTCACAAAACTCAAGCAGCACAAAGAAATGTGTTATTCAGTAATTCTCCTGCAAGTTGTTCCCCTGTCAGAAATTCCAACAGCTAAACTTGTCACAAACACCACTCGGACCAAGGTCCAGGCTGGAAGTCAGTATTTTTGGAATGAAGTTCACCTGTTCATCATTACTACATTATTTTCACTTTTCAGTAAAGCCACCTGTATGATGTTTGTGGAATTCCAGTTTCACATACATGTCCTGATTTTTTTCCACAATGGTCCATACCTTCATACTGGCCTCTTGTATTGAGGCCTGTTAATCTTTTAGAGATGATCCCTGTTTTAATGCTTCAGTGACTACATGAAAATATACTGAGTATGAGTGTAACCTGAACTATAAAGTTATGCTGCCTATTCCTGACAGGGTTTCTCTACAGATGTTCTGATTTCCAGAGTGATCTGTCCAAACACAGAGGATGGGCTGCTTCCCAGTACAAAATGTAACTTCAAGAACCCTACAAATGATTTCTCCCTCCACAATAGGTGATGTCTTTGTGTTTTGTGTCGTCCTAGGAAGGACACTGAAACCACTACAAATAGGAGTTGGAGTAATCCGTTTTATCTGACATTAATGCAACAAGAACAGGTGTGAATAGAATTGGTAATGCCAAAAGGGCCAAAGTGGCCCAGAGAGCAAGTAAGTGCACCCTAAAGTATTCTTCAGGATTTCCCTCAAATTAACACTGAGAGTTTTCCTGCCAGAAGTCAGCTAATTTGTTTTCAAGGCTTGCCTGTATGACATCTACTTTAAGCTTCTGACAGGGTCGTGTACCCAAAATTGCAGGATGTAGGATGCACGCAGAGATCCCTGCATTTCTGTGGGGCTCTAACTGTAGGTTTAGTAACTGGTCATAAGAAAAATACAAAAGACAATTAAAAATAACCCAGCAACTCTGACCACCATGACTTTTGTTCTCCTTTTCTTTTATGTGCTCCTTTATTCTCTGGTTTTCATTTGTTAATTTCTTCATTGGCTATAATTAGGCTCTTGCTAGACTTCTGACTGCTTGCTGCAGAAGGGGGCTTGCAAATCCTCTGGAGCTTTAATCTGAATCCTTCAGAAGCAAACAGTTCTTTCAAAATGAGACTTGGAATGATTAGACTTTCATGTATGATTAGATCTAGTGTCTGAAATTGTTTACATTGCTTTTTTCCTAAGTTCTAAGGCCCTTTTCTCCTCCTCTCTTGGGTCCTATTAACATTTTTGGTACTTTAGGCATTTCTTGTGTTGGGTCAAAGGAAATTATTTTAGAACCTCTTTAGAAAGTTCAGCACTCTACGTTGCTGGCCATGGACTGAAATGTGCCAGAGTCACAAAGGTGCAGGCAGCAGACAGGCAGAACACTTGTTCAGAGTAATGTGCAGGAAGATGATTGTTTAGGCAGGTATAACACCAGTTCCCTCCCCTAGCTCTAGCCTAGGGCCAATTAATTGATATAATAGATGAAGAAACACTATTTGTGTTTTCTAAAACAATTCCCTTTCCTGTCATGGGTTGCAACAAATTGTTTCATTATGAAAATTTAATCATGTTGTAGCATAGTGTTCTAAACTTTCTTAGATTTCCACAGAAAACAATTAAGGACATAACTTCTTACCTTAATCTTTCTTTGCCATGTGTATCATTAATCAGTATTGTAGTACCAGTAATTAGAATCTCACTGAACTTCTGTAACAAAATCAAACATGTCCTAGAGCATACAAACCCATCGTAGCACAAGAGATTTGATTTGCCTCTTACAAGGAGGCAGAGCAGGGTAGAGGTGATCAATGGCTGTTTGACATCATTAGTCCTAAATTGTTATCAGCACTTAAGCAGTTGGGCTGCTTTTCCCAGTTCTTTGCTTGGGATCCAACAACCTTGGTGCTTTGAAGCAGCTGTTATATGTGTATGACAAAATAACCTCCAGAGAGGCCTGGGATTGTCACAGTCACTGTAACAAAATGACATTTTTTCTATTAAGCTGTGCCACTTTAGAGTTGATGGAAAGCTTCTGGAAAAGGAGAAGCTGAGCATATTTTATGTACAAAGTAAAACTTTGCCTGTTCTCTTTGGGCTTTGTCACATTCAGTGCATTGGGGAAGAATGCACTTTTTCTTCTGTTCACCTCTCTTTGCATCCAGGAGTAAAAAAACTATACACAAATAAAAATTCTAGAGTCCCTCTTTTTTTAAATAATCAGTGAAAATTAAAATTCAATAAACAATATGGTCAATTGTGGTGGATTTTTTTGTTGTTTTGAAGTTCAGATGTAAAAGAGAAAATGGCAAAAGGGCAAATTAGCTTATTTGGGGGTTTTTTTGGTTGGTTTCTGTGTTTGTTTGAGTTTTTGGGTTATTTTAGAACCACAGATCTGAGCTTGTATCATTAAAAATCATCATATGATTAACATTAACTTCCTCTAGAACCTGACTTCTTGCTTCATCCTATGCCAAGTACGTGTCTATAAGTTAACCCCCTGATGCGATATGGCCACACTCAGCTTCCACCTCCCCTCTGTGTTTTAAGTTTACTGCCTCCCTCTTTGAAGTAAATGTTCAAAATCAATGCACTGACTACAAAGGCTGCAGAATTATCTTGGGTGAAGGTGAAGAGCACTGCTCAGCTCCCAGTATTGCAGCTTTGATAGCTGTGTCTGAATGTGACTGACTGCTGCTCGGGATGATGTGCAATGCAAAATGCAGTCACAAAGCTGCCTAACAGTGGTCAGTCAACAGGGTGCTGGGGGGTGAAGTAACTCTAGCAAATAAAACACTTATAGTCTTGTGTTTTGCACTTTTTTCAACTTGCTGTGTTAGTTACCCTGACAACATAATCTTATTTGATTTTACTATTTTCTATTTTAAAATAATTTCGAGGTTTAACTTCTATTCTCCACAGACTTTTACACTTTCTGTTTTGTAGTTCAGCTTTTTTTTTGGAAAACTGAATATCTTGGTAGTGGCAAGCATCTGGTCTCATATATTCAGGTTTTCAACATTGTAAGGGTCAAGGGTATTTGTATGAATAAATCTCTTTGGCATCCATATAACCAACTGTCACATAATGCCAGTAGACCTTGCTGGGCAGGATGTGTGCAACCATAGGAATCATGGAGATTTGATGCAGGCATCTATATGTTTAAGACAGCATGCGTGGTAAGTCTGATTTTGGAGGGTGTTCATGAAGTAACACTTAAGCTGTCATGAACACAGTTTCAGAGACTCAGAGGCAAACCTGTTCCTATCTCACACAGAGGGAGGATAAAAGGTGCCCACTGATAGCCCAGGGGACCTTTCTTTATGCATTTGTAATGACACAAATAAGCTTTGCCTCATCTAGCATGGCATATTGTTCATTGAGGGAAGTGTTGGAAGTGATCTGTGACTGCCTTCTGTCAAGCAAAAATGAGTGGGATCCTGATTTACTTCTTCCTGTGCTTATTAGCAATGAACACTCTGTATTGACCCTCATTAATCCTCATTACAAGGTGCCAGTGCAACTTGCAGTATGCTAATGGAATTACACCTACCATTCTGCTCTGCATCCTTACTGGTTTTGTTCAAGTCCTTTAGGAAGATGGTATTCAGGTATTGCTGACATAATGCCATCTCTGGAAATTTCAGTGTTTTTCTTACTGCAGCTTCTACTTCAACTCACCATATTCATGTGGTGAAATGACTGTAGGCTGATGACAAGACACAAGTAGGGAACAGACATAAGTGTGGAAAGGTTACATTAAGAAAGTGTCATTAAGAGCAAATTCTCTTGATTTCCCTGAGAAAACCAAAGCAACACCTACAACAGCATTATTGTGATGGTAAATTATTAAGCTAATATATTATATTCATTCATTACAGACTAAAAGTACTACAGTGGAAGCAGCAGAATTCAAACAATTTAAAATGAAAATAAAAATGTTATTGCAAATCAAGAGACTGTGAAGGGAAAAAATTGCTACAAGGTAATAAACTCTGATATTGTTTGTGCTGCAAGAGCTGTCTCTAATGTCTTGGGCTAACAAACAATCCCATCTAATTAGAGAATCATTCTTCTTGATTAAGGTTGGCTAGTCCTTGTTTGCATCTTACTGTGTTTCATGAACAGATGAACTAAAAGTTGTTGATTGTGTGACAGTCTTGGACAACTGTTGCTGTGAATTTGCATTAAGAAAAATAAATACATTGGAAGGCAGTTTAGCAGTCTCTCTTTGTATCCTTCCAGGGCATCAAATATCCAACCACATCCCTCTGGAGGAAGCCCTGCAGAGCAAAAAGGATAAAGAAAAAGATTGGTGTTGCCTAAACAGTGGCCCCCATCCTCTCAGAACAAAACCAGCAGCCAGCAGTAAGTTTTTAAAGCCTGGGGCATTGCTTTGCTGTGCTGGGTGATCCAAACAGGGACTGCTTCACCAGTCCTCCAGAGAAGCTGAGGATGAACCGAGAGGAGCCCTCCTGCCACACTGCAGAACTCCGAGTAGAAAAATGCATTGATGGTGCACTTTGGGGATGTTCAGTTAGCATTGCCTTTTTGCTGCCTACAGAGAGCCTTAAAAACTAGACACCAGTTCCTAACATCCTTTGAGTGCAGTATCTTGAATAATTTGTAACTCTAGTGTGGTGGTAAATGTATGGTGTGCCTATAGCTGGCACCATGTGCAATGCCAACTGCTGAAATGCAGGCCTGGTACCCAAGGCACTTCCTGGGTAAACTCAGGTAACAAATAGAATTTGATATTGTTAAGATACTGACTTGAAGCTCTCAGTCTGTATTTCCAACTTAGAAAGAAAGCAAAGTAAAGGTATTAAAGGGGACTGATTTAGGCTTTACTGTGGGGTTTTTTTTACCTCTAAAAATAAAATTTCCCCTTAAAACAATAGAAAACCTGATTGTCATGAAAACTACAGTTTAAACTATTGGATTATGCCAGTTTAGCAGCTAATATGCCAGTTCAATGACTTACATGGCTCTTTCATTTTTCTTTTGAAAGTGTAACAAAAAGCATCGATTCTTTAGCTGAAAATCAGAGACTAAATCAAACTTTAGATAACATGGAAGGAATGAGAGCTGTCTTTGGTTACATTAAAATCCCATTTTCTCACTTAAAATAACGAGTTTAACAGTTGCTGAGGTATGAACTCCATTGTTATGTTAACTTAAACATTAAATTCTCCACACTAATGTGATTGGTAGTTGAACTGAATAGAAAAAAACACTCATAAAGGAATCTTTTATGACTTATCTTGATTTTAGCCTCATCTAGATGAGTTTTGTCTCTAATTACAGCCCAAAGTCTAACAATTCAATTCTACAGAACGCTTCAAAAATTATCTCCTTCATTCAATAAACCTTTTTTTTTTTCTGCTTGCTATAAATTGTAAGCATGCTTTAAGTCTGTTCATGTTTAAAAAGTAAGAAATTTTCAGTTGATCAATAATGTTAGATTCTGTAGAAGAACCACAATTTTTCTAAAGCTACTTTTAAAGCCAAGCTCGTTAGAAACTTTCTAGATGAAAGCAGTTTTTATTTGGGAATGTCTATGTGTCTAAGTGAAACATTAGTTTTGTTTGGACTTGCAGACCAGAGGTTCAAGAACCTTAAACAGATGAAGAAATCTGGGGTTTCAATTTTGGCACCTGAATAAGGTGAAGTGCATAGTGAGACTACAAATTACTTGGGTCTGTATAGCAGATCTGTGTGCCCCTCAGTTAAGGGGTCACATTGCCATGAAAATAAAAAGAGCTAACAAGGAACAGTAATTATTTTTTCCTAAATAAATTTAATTTTTTCAAATTCAATAAAATCAATGTATACCCCTTTTGGAAAGTGTGGTAATAAAACGTTCTGTATTTTAAAAGAAAATGGAAAATAGCACATGTCAAAAAATTACTTTCTCATTTCAAAGAAAACATTCTTCTTGAGTGGGGAGGGATTAAAAACATCTTAAAAAATAGGTAAGAGTGGTGTGGAAGCGTTCCATAAGGCAGGTGAACATTTCACATGAAAATCCCAACTGCAGTGATAATAGTGAGATATGATTATGGACAAAGGCATGAAAAGAGTTGTTTAATGGTATTTCAGTTTTCTAGCTCTGTTTATCAGGATTATCTTGAATTAAAATAATTCATCAGTTTTATTAATAAGTCTTCCCCTTTTTATCATTTAAAAAGATTCTAGTTTATGCAAATACTTGGATTATTTTTGTAAAATCTGTGGCAGTCTGGGCTCTATGCTTTATAACAGCAACACCTAAAAAAACTTCTAAATGAAGCTTCTATCCATGCTTTTCATTCTAAATCCCATTTTTCTGTCAAAGTGATTAATTTATTTTTCTTCCAATGTCCTTTCAGAACTGTGATCCAGCATGTCAAGCTACAGACTGTGTGAACTTCTGCAGCCCAGAAAATAGCATGCCTGCACCTAACAGGACAAATGAATGCCAAAATTATAAATTGCTTCCCAAATATGAAAATAACATGGATATCAGCCTTGGATGAAATAAACACTAATCTTGTTCATGTTACTTGTGCTGCCTGCCATGGTAAGAGCAATCACCTAATGGAAAAAGTAGAGCAGTAATAGCTGGGTTATTTGACTTCAATTTTCAGTTCAGCTAAGAACTTGTAGTATGGGTTTAGTGGTAACTGTGTGTCAGTTTTCCCAGCAGAAAAATAGGTATGGCTCCTCTCATTGGGCATAGGGTGAAGACAGTACATTCCAGCTGGGAGTCAAGATGACAGATAATATTCTTGCTCAACTTAGCAATGTAGCTGATAAGAAAGAATGTGTAAAAATTTCTTATGCTACTGAAGTCTGCCATTTGCTGCACACTGCTCTTTTGCTACTGCACAATTTTGTATTTGTCAGTAAGTTTTAGTCAATCTGAGTACATATGCCTGCTGTTAGATTCTTATGCATATATACACACACAAAATGTTTATTTTAACAGAGAGCAAAGAAATTTTTAATATGAAAAGTCTCAGTGCTATACTTGATTAAATGAAAATAATCTTCTTGATTCTGTAGTTTGGGAATTCAGCAGAGATATTTTTTGTGGTTTTGTTTGTTTTGTTTTTCTGCATTTGGATCATTCTGCATTTATACACCTTGGTGAAAACATACTGGAAAGCTGCTGTGGGAACTGCTTTTTTATTTATTTTTTTTCCAAATAATAGATCAATTTGAAAACAAAACAACCCAAAACACACCTAAACTGCTGTATTTCGTGCTTTACCATCTTGTTTTGGGGTATTTTTTCAAATATTCTCCGAGTTTCCTCCATGGACAAGCTATGAGGAGTTTACTTGCTTGGCATAATTACTTATCAGTAACCCACTTTATAAAAGATAAGTAAAATCCAGCAGCAATCTGTCATTTTGCATCTATAGCAAAGTCTTCCATGTTCTTTAGGGAATAAGAGCCCAAATTCATCCTTGTGCAATTTCATTGGCTCACTCTACAGAGGAGTGACACACGAGACAACAGCACAGATCTAGCCTGAGTCATTATTTTATATTGTGCCTGCAAAATATTCAGTGACTGCACTCGAGGATTTGACACCAAAAAGTTTGCTGCCTGGGAAAGAAAGACAAAATCAGACAATTGAACTTAAATCTCACTGGAAAACAGGTTAGTGGGTCCTTTCTCTTTCCAAATATCCATCTTTTGCTGGCACTGAAATACTCACCAGACATTCATTGTACAGTTTATTGTGAGTCAGAACGATGATGTCACTTCTTTCTTTTTGAAACTTTTGTTACAGTTTTACCTGAGAGCAGTGTAAATTGACAGTCATGACATCAGACTGAAGCTGAGCAATGTAATCTGGGACCTGCTCTAAAAAGGTCAGAGAACTTCAGATACTGCTGTGAAGAAAAGTGCTTGGAGCATTGCAGGTATCAATGAAGGTGGTGTTACTGTCTTGTAACCTCAGAAAATGAGTCTCTAGATTTTGAATAGGTCATTGCCTGCTATCAATACAACAGGGATTTACACCCCTTAGATTTTTCCCTTAAGTTTTTATACTGCTGCTACTAAGATCAAAATGCACAGACCAAGAGGTGTATAGTGACAAGAAAGAACATGCTATGTTGTGTTCTAAAAACTTAGGGCTTTTATTTCTAGACCTGAACAGAAAATAAAATGGTACTTAAGGCCATGGGGATTTGTCAGGTGGAATGCTAGTGTCTGGAGAAAGGAAAATATTTTTTCCCTCAGTCATTTGAAAAAAGTATAAAGAAAGTGCCTGCAAGCTAAGACATCATTGTTTCTCCTGTTCTGTCTCAAACAGAGGAAAAATCGAGATAGCAGAGACTTGTAATATGAATAGCCCACCAAGCTCTTATTTAAAGTATAGATGAATATTTTGAATGAAAGCTTTAGTAAAACCACACAGCACAGAGATCCAAAAATTATACAGATGATCTTGTAATTAACTGTACCATGGCTGTATCATAAAATGTCTATTACAAAGATGCTTTAGCAAATTTTTTAAGTTGCACCTATCTACCTCTGCTACAGTCTGAGAGTTTCCAGGCAAATGCTCCTGTACACATCCCAAGATCTTGTCTTAATCATCTGAGCATTGTAATAACAGGTGAGTATGACTTGATTCTTTTGCATAAGAGGAACCCTGGGAACAGTGATACAGGAGGGTAGGGTCATAACTGCCTAAAACTGCATTGATTATTTCTCTGGGACTAGTGTTTATCACTTGCTAAGCATAGTAGTTTCTTTATATTATTTACAAAACCATTGTGTAGCATAATAGTTTTCCTTCTAAAAATGCTTCTTCTGTATCAGTGATGCCAATGAGTTTTTAAGAATTTTAATGAACTTTCTAAGCAAGTGTGAAGTTTGGCTGCTAATTGCACAATTTCATATTTGCAAAGGGTAGATCTCAGGAAAGCAAGCTAAATACTTCAATAACATACAAAGCAATAAGCACAGACATCAACTTTTTCCTAATAATCCATATGGATTTAAAACAAGAAATAATTCTTTATTTCTCCATCTCCCAAGTATCTTGAGCCATGCCACTAAAAATTATTCTTTTATTTCAGCTATTCCTGAAGTTGAATCATTTTGGTGCTTTTGGTCGTTTTCTTGAGGATTTTCATCTGAATCTAACTTTTATCTTTGGGCCTAGAGATAAACAAGTTTTTATAATTATTTTATTTTAAATGTAAAATATTATTGTCTCTTTTCACTTTTATTTCTGCTACTGGTCTTATGTAAGTATACAAATTTACTTATAAGTAGATGTGATAATGATGACTTTAATACAGATTAATCTGATAGGTCTGCTATGTTTACCTGGTTCTTCAGCTGTACATCTGCAATTGTTTGGAGTGTTTGGTGCAATCAGGGATAGGATCTCTGGAAAGGAAAAGTTCAATAAATCATTAGTTTAGATGATTTTAATGGAAAGACTTCAAACACTGATGATTTCTTCTAAAGCAAATAAGCATGGCAATGCCAAACTAGTATAAAACCCTTGGTATTTTATAGTAGTCTGTTTTTACTTTTATTTGTATTTTCAGTTATGATTCCTAGGCCCATTGCATTCTCCTCTTTCACACTCTTCTTAGTTGGTACTTTGTTTGCAGTCTATCCACTATCACACAGAATTTCTTTCTAATATTTTCAATATAAATCTGTCTTGAACAAACATTAGAAATGAAAATGTTCATTTTATCCCCATCTCTGTTGGACACTTCCATTTGACTTACCACCTCCTGAAGTTTTAACACATTTTGACAATTGTTCTAATTCTAATCTCTTTTTCTCAAAAAAAAAAAGGAATAGTTTTTCACTGAGATGGACAGTGGAAACTTTGCAGTTTATTTCGGAGTGCAGGTAATTAGTCATTGCAGTGTGCTCCAGTTGGATGGCAGAACTTATTAGTATTTCCTGGGCTCCCCAGTCATGAGGGCATGACAACAATGTGTCGTTTGCCAAGTACTGCAAAATGAAAGCTTAGAGTTTAGCATGGTGTAAGAAAAAATGAACCTTTAACATACATTCTGTGTTTTAATGCTGAATCACCTCTGAAACTGCTATCAAACTGTGCTTTGACCACAGCAGGGGAGTATTTGATTAACTACCAACAAGAAAGAATGCAAGGAACAATGAGACATCAAAGACAACAGCTTTCTGACAGCATTTATTGAACAGTGATTAATGAATGACACAAAAGAAGAATGTGTAAACCCCAGCATATTTAAAAGGGCTAATCAAGGATCATGAAGTGAAGTTCAAAAGTAATTAACTGGTAAAAATAAAGAGCAGCAATTTAAAAATGGGGTTTAAATTTCACATTTGCTCTGGTTTAAAAAAGATCAATTGTATAGGGTGACATAACTAATATTCATATTGCAACTTTCTTTTCTAATCAAAAGGTCTTAGATTATTTTAATTATGGGGGAAATTTTAATTCCTATAACTCTTAAAATGCTGGCCATGCTTTAATATAAGACAATTCTTACTTACTCTCTTTAGGGTTTTTTTTGATGAATATTCCAAGGCAAAGCTGAAGTGGTTAAAGAACAGCAGAAATACTGGAGGCATGTCCGATCTGAGAGAGGAGGAGAGTTAATTGAGTATTATTGCCACTTAAGCTATTACTCTTGTGCTCTTGCTTTATTTCACCTATAACTTATGCCCCAAATACATATGTAATGTATTTCATTGCAGTCAGATGCAGTGTTCAGAGCAGTGCACTGAAAAGTCCCATTCATAGTGGCCAAAGCATGATGTTATGGTCATGATGTAGTCAGAAACTCAAAACTGTGAGAAAAGTAAAACTTGCCAGTTTTTGTCCTGCTTTCCTCCTGGCAGCTGCCTGATGCTGGGGCTCCCCTTGCAGCATGTGTTCCTCACCACTCACCAACATGTGCTTCCAAAAATGAAAATGTGCTCCCTGCATGGCTGGCTGCTTATTGCATAAGCAGTGTCTTGTTACATAAGCTCCATCCAGCTCAAGGCAGCCAAAGCCAGCATGAGAAAGCCTCACATGCAGACAAGTACCTGGTGGAATTCACAGTTCTGAATGAGGTACGTAAGTTTCTTTTTCCATGGAGGAAGAGCTGGTAATAGGCTCGGATGGAAGCCAGCCCATCAAGCAGTAGGTAATCTGTGTAAGCAGTAGCAAGTGCTGGGCATCAAGTGGTGTTTCAGTCTTAACCAGTTTCTAGGAACCAAACAGGGCACCCATCTGCAGCTGGGGGGAGGCAGGAGCAGTACTTTTCTCACAAAAGGCAGCCACTAGAAGCCCTCTGCTCCCCCTTGCAATAATATCAAAATGAGGATGGTCTTTGGGATTAGAAGAGATCAGATTCAGTTCCCTCCTCTGCCTTCAGGGATTGTTAAATGTCTCAGAAGAGTCCTAATTAGTGTGCTGTGAAGTATTCCATGGAAGAATGCTCTTGGTCTCTCTTGATGTTATTGCACTTGGCATTAAATAATTAAATCTTTGCTGGAGAAAAGATGCAAGGGAAAGGCAGGGGAAGGGGGATGAGAGAGAGAGAGGAGCACACAAATATGACTTTTAAGCATAATACTTAAGAAATTCAGAGTTGTATTCTCATTCCCATAAATATACCAACTTCTCACTCTCCATATTTATTGAAGGAGGAAACACAAACCTCCCCATCCCAAGTAGCTCCCTATCCATTAGACAAGACTAATTTTCTTTTAATTAAATGTTAGGAGATTTTGGGGGAGTCTCACTGAATATCTGTTGTTGCACATGCTCGTAGGCACTTCTTTCCTGCAGGGAGCGTCAGACACCTTCACTGAGCAGGAATTTGTTAGTGTCCCTGAGTAGCTGGACTTGGAGATAAATCCTTTCACCTAGGTTTCTGAGGAATGCTAGGCATCCAGGAGGGAGAGATTTATAGGTGTGATCTGATGCTTCTGAAGTGAAAGGTTAACTCGTGATGAGGCAGATCCATGACTGAACTATTTAATTCGATTAGGAGGCTTTAAGGCCGAGGTTTGTATGAGTGCTCCTGAGTCAGTGCTATACAAGATCACTGTGATGTTTTTCTTATTTGGGACATGACAACAGCTGGAAAGGAGCTGCTTTACTTGAGGTCAATCATGTTTGTGACAGAATAGCCTATATAGTTCTACTGATGCAGCTGCTTAAAACTATACAGTTATACTGTCCAGGGGATTTTTCTGCTATGAGTGAGAATTTTTTTCTTTTTAATGCAGGGTAGCAATACATGTGCATGTGTGCATCTACACATAAACATATTAGAAAGATGTGTTTGGGCAGTGACTTTTTGGGTGGCAATTGTTGTGTTTGTGGTGTCTGTAGGTAATAGCCAAGGTATCTGTTCTTTTCAGAAACTGCATACGAGGCAATGATGAACATGTTTGATAATTGTTATTTCTGGGCTTTTTGTAATGCTCTAACAAGACACAGTGATGGCTGAAGTTAACACTTTCCTGCATGAGGTTTGATACATGATCTGATAATAAGAAGTTATCCTGCATCTTTCCAGGACAGTAAGCTTTCTGCATTTATTAAAAGTTTTGGAGGTCTGAGAAAAGAAAGGTCTTTTCTGAGACTTCTAAGGTTGCCTCAGTCAGGCTAAAAACATTGTTTCACTGCTTTTAAATCCATGAAAAGGCAGATGTAATTAGTAATGTTAACTGAAGGCTTTCAAAGACTGTTCAAGTCTAAGAAGGCTTCGAGGGTTAGAGAGGGCAAGGTCACAGTTTCCAGTCTTATGATCCTATTAGCAAAGAGCACTTCAGCTAATCTGAGCTGTGTTAAGACTAAGTTAACACCAGTCCTCAAAAATGGTATTGAAAGTTCAGCAGACAACACTTAAGAGTTGATGTGACCTCAGAGCTTCTGCATGGCATGAAAAGCCTCCCTGGCAGTGGCTGATACAGATGCCTTATTAAGTGCTCTGGCTGCAGGTGCACCATCATAGGAACTTGCCGTACAGCAGCTCAAATTGTGCTATTTGTGGCTAGATATTCAAAGAACCAAATTGCACTCTCCTGCTGAGCTACCTGGCTCGAATCTGTGTGGAAATCCAAGCCCATGCACCTTGCTAGAGTCATATATGCAGATTTATATTTGAACATAATAATGTTCTCGATTTGGTGTGTACTCTCCACTTATTATCCCAAAGGAGGATTAATTTCAGTTATGAAGGAAATTATCTCAGTATATAATTGTGTCTTTTGGTATTTCTGTGACTCCAAGGCACATTACAAGTGCAAAATAGAAATTTAATATTTTGATCTAAAATGAAAAATACAAAGGAAACTTATTAAGCTCCTATTTATCTGAATTCTGGCAAAACCTCTGGTGTCTTATTGTGACATCCTCCGTCTGCAGCTGTGTTGTAAAAACCAGATGGAACTGCAAAGCTTTACATTTTGCACACTTTATATCTGTAATGCCATGTGAAATTCAAATGCAGTTTTGCTATGAATATGGCTTCTTCTGCACTCATCTGGGTGGAAAAATTGGAAGCTTTCAAACTGGAATTAAAAAATGAGCTTAAGTGCTCTAGCTCCAGAGGGTGATGCATTCCACCCTCATTATTGTAACACATCTTTACTTTCAGAAGTTCATATTGTGGTTAAGAGGTTAACTTGGATTGAAATTAGCCTTTGACACTCAGTGTGATCATTGTGAAATTCACTGCCTTTTGAGTTTACTACTTGTGCCTCCATTTCATATCAAGATGTGCACACAGATACTCCAGCCTGCAATGCTGATTGCTCATCAGACCAAGACGAGCACCATTCTGTCTGTCTTAAAGGGCTGCTCTTTGACTTGGACATCTCTCCAGCCCCTCACACGTGTTACAGGTTTGTTCCATGCGGGTTGTCCAAGGAAACAGCTGTCACAGCAAACAGCTACATCATCTCAAGGCTCAATTATAGCAGCAGCTTTTCAGCATCCTCTGTCTTGGCAACTTTCCTTTGAATCTCTGGGAAGTTGGTTTTTGATGTATCCTAATGCTTGTAGCACCTCAGTCTTAGCATTGCTGCCTCCTGGCCATGAGGTACGAATTTGTGTCCCATGCCCATCCCAGTATTTCTTTCTTGTCTGCCCCTTTCTGATTATTCATTGCCCTTTTTTAATTGAACTACAGGACCTTTACATCAGTGATAAATCCTGTCACATCATACCTTGAGCAATGATAGAATACAATTATGGAAAAAAAATGTTATAAGTAACTGTGGGAAAAAAATTGATGAGCAAAAATATTTCTTGCTGACTGTTTACCCCATCTTGAAAAAACAAAGGTATAGATTAAGCACCAAACTTAATTCGTTAAGATAGTCACATATGTAAAATTCATGTATGCTGACATTTCTTGTAATCATTATATCTAATGATCATTAGAATACAGCAGATTTAAAATGCATTGTCAGTAACTCACTGAGCCCTGAAATGGAGTACATCAAGCCTCGGCCTCTGCTTCCACTGCTCTCTACTGTGTATGAATCCCAACACTGGACTCTGGTGCTGGTGGCTTCTTGACAGGAGCAGGCTGTTAGGAACAAATCTGCAGATCATATTCATTCATAGCCTGACTGTTCAGGCCTCTTAGCTCTATTTTTTTGTTTAGTTTTTGGTTTGGTTTTTTTTTTGTTTGTTTGTTCGTTTCCATCATGCAGTAACCTAAGTACCTTTTCTCTCCATGATCTCCAAAGTTCTGGCACAAGTTTTTCTGCTGGATTTCATGAGTATATTACTCTTTGACAGATTTTTCTTCTTACTGCACTTATTGTACTACTGCTTATTTCTGGAAACTCTTTATAAGTGCAGAGATTTAACCTTAGCTAAGAGCTCTCAATAAAAATGACTGAGGCTTGCACCAAGGTGTCCATTTCTTTTTTCCCCTAAATTGGATCTTACAATCTATGTCTATAAATATAAAGCCACCACATGAGAGAGAACTGAAGCTTGATATTTCATTTGTCTGTTAGTTTGCCTTCATTTTATATATTTATCCTTCATAAGTAGTTTGACATCTTCTGAGAAGGGTTTTTTTTTCTCAACAAAAGCTATCAGTGTTTGGTAGAGAAGTAACAACACATAAGTCACCTTTCCTCTCCTGCAAACACCTCTTTTCCATTGAAAGCTGAAGGGTTTACTTTCCCTGTTTCTGTTAAGTGTGAGGAGTTACATCAGCAGAAGTTGGACTCTATTTGCAGAACCTGTAAGTAAACTGATTTTACTCATTATGTATCTCAAAAATGCATTCATTCTAACACCAACATACACACAGACATGGGTGTGCTCAAATAGTCTCTCCAGAATCACCTGTGCTTGACACAGGACAAATGAGATCAAGTATTGAATCCTGCCTCCCAAGACATCATGTTCATGAGGTTCTTGGGTGACAACAGAAAACTCATTTTTAGACTTTCAGACCTTTTGGGCTTCACAGTTGTTGTGGAGTGGGCCTTTACTTCCAAATCATGCCTGTGTTACTCTCCATAAACCACAGGCATGGTTGCTTTCTTGGTGTCTTGCTTCTACTCAAGACAGAGCAATCTATATGATGACAGCCTCTTTTCCTGGACAACTAATTGGGAAGGGTGCAGGCATGTTGTGACCCAGATGCCAGGGTGACATTCTGTCCTTCTGGCAGAATGCCAGGTCTCTTGCCACCAAACAGTCTGTGGCCACGGTTGTGTCAGAGTGCAGGATTCCTGGTTTTGGCAAAAGCAGCTCATTCACATTTTACTGCTGGGTACAGTTGCCTCTGTGACCAATACAGGACATTATTTTCAAGTCTTGTTCTGCTGCTTTGTCTGGTATTCACATACATCCATTTCTTTTCATACTTCACTCATACGAACTTTATACTTCTCTTGTGAGTCTTTCAAAGGACACTTAAGCAATGTGCTGAACTGAGCACATTAAGTTGCATTAACATATTAGCATTGTTAAATGCATTATATGCCAGCCCTGAGATACCACCAGTTTTATAGATATTGCCCTCTAGAACAGAGTAACAACAAACTCTAACTTTTCCCAACAAGATTGTGACCTGTAGCAGCTATGCTTGTCCTTCCCTTCTGCAGTTGTCATTTTCCCTCCAGACTTCAATGTTCCAGCTACATTTTTTTCTCTTATGTTTACCCTGATTTTGTGCTGAAAACTTCTGGAAGACATGGAGGCTTCTGGAAAACAGTTATCCCAATTATAGTAAAAGGTAATGCATGAGTTCAGCTTTCTGCACTTCATTTATCCACCACATTCTCAGTTTTATTGCAATATCTTTAAGGAAGTAAGCTAACTTAATTGCATAGTCAATGTTAAATGAATTTATAAGTCATGCACACTTTGCACAAGTATCTTCTTTCATGAACTTGAATTGTCATGTTAATTCAGCTTTCTCCTAAAGGGATTTGAGAGTGATAATCTGATTTTCTCATCTAGTTTCACATGTAACAGAGAAGCAGAGATGACGAACTGCTGGCCTGGAGCAGAAAATCCTTCACAAGTATAAGAGTAGTTTAGGAATCTTAAAATATGGTGAGCTCAATGTTTTCTTTTTTAAAATAAATTCAGAATGAATGCCTGAAAAATATGCTGCATAATGAAAAGTGATATAAAGTGATTGCCTTGAGTATAATTTATAAGGATGACTTTTACCCTTCAACTCTGCTCTATACTGAGTATTTCCCTCACATATTAGTTTCCAAGTGGATTTTGGTGCCAATAAATAATGAGTCTGAAATGGCTAGAAATAAAGAACATTCTGCTTCTAGAAATAAAGAATACTTTTTTTACAGAATCCCCTTCACCCCCAAGCCTTATTCTGGAAGCAGTCTGCAACTACAGCAGATAACCCACTTGAATTGGAATGGGCAATCAATCGTAAGCTTGTCTGAATGCCCAGAGGGGCTGCTGGGCTTCTTAGTTACATGAAGAAGAGAATATTAAAGAGAAAAATTCCAGAAGTTTTTCATTTAACATGGCTGTGGTAATAACAGGAGTGAAGTTTCTGTTTCTGCTAGCTGTGTACTTGATAAGGTGCACATACCAAATGTCAGAAATCTGTGCAACATACTTGGTGTGTTTTCTGCTCTGCTCCTCAGTCATCTCACAGTCTGGGAAGGCAGAGGAGCTTGAGGTAATGTCAGAGCTCAAGACAAGGGGATCTAAATGAGGCCTGGGAAGATCCTGAGAATACAAACTGTGCAGACTGGGCACATAGCAACCCTGAAGTGGCAAAGAGAAGGTGCATGTAAGGAGGAGTTAGATTATTAAGCAGATTTCTTTTCCAGAGGTGCTCAGACATCTTAGAACAACCTATTGTTGTAGAGACACCCTTGAAACGTAGAAAAGCCACTGTGTGCTTTGGAAGGTTACTAATTCAGCCTGAGCATCAGCTATACTGGGGAAAGTGTTGTCTGTCACAGGGCAAGTGGAAGCTGAGCATTCAGAGAGAGATTGTAATACTGGGTGGGTTGGCATGAGATCAGTGAAACTTTCCATACAAAGTAGGTTCTTCATACCTTCTTTATCTCATGCTATATGCTGAAAAAGCCATATCTGGAGGAATTTTCTTAAAATTTGTGTAGATTCTCCCTCAGCAGTAACTTAGAAAAAAAAGTAACAAAAAAACAGTATTCTGGTTTTCTTTGAAATGTCCTAGTCAAGCAGGCATTAATTCCAAGAAAACCAATTGGTTTGTGCAAGAGGCCATGGTCCTCTCTGGATTTATAAACTTTGAATTTTGACTGGTAGGATTCCAAGTTGAAGGGGAATAAACTGTCCTCTGGAAAGTTCTGTGTGCCAGGAGAACACTAAAAAGGTAGCTTGTACTTTGTCACATGAAAGAGGTTCTCTGTTTCTGGCTTCCTGAACAACAAATGAAAATGTTTCCCTGTTAACTGCTGTATTGAGAGAGAGTTCCTTTCCTGGTGTTTTAATCTGTTTATAACAAAGGGAGGATGATTGTGCAGATTTCATCTTTTGTGGTAAGGAACATATTTCTGTGTTATTGGTAGAGGCATACGGTTCTCTAAGTTTCTCTGGGTCAGCCTTATCTTTCTTTTTTTATACTGACATTTAAATAAGAATGCCATTTTTGTGCAGAATTCTTCTTACCATTGCCAAGCACTTGCCTACAGAGATCCAGTATCTATTTTCAGCTATGCATATTTTTGATGTCATGCTCTTAATTCTAACTGAGATCCTGTTGGTTTAAAGAAAATACATAATCACTGTACTGCTCCTGTATCTCTCTCTCTCTCTCTCCCAGCCTTTTCTTGGTTATAAAGAGTACTATAATGAGAGGTGAATCTGGTAATTAGAGAAGACTTCCCTTTTCTGTCTTGCTTGTTTTATTTTCCTCTGTAATTCATTTTGTCTGTTTACTGGCTTGAGGCCCCTCCCCCCTGTGAGACATCTTTTTAATGGCAGTAATTTTTAACATGCACAATTTTTCTGTAAGCATGACATTCACTATCTCTGTAACAGCAATCATTTGGGATATGATTTAAACCATTACAGCAGTGTACCATGCTGTGGGACTCAAATGCTGGCTTCGCTTTTACATTGCCTACTTTCCTATCAGCATGTTGACAGTTCCTAACTCTTGGCTACTTCCACATTGACTGCAATTTTGGGAAAGCTCTAGTGGAAATAAAGAATGCCATCAGACAATTGGATTGGGGTTGTAATTTTTTTTATAATTATTATTATTACTTGTCTAAGGATAATCTAGACTTGGTAAACTCCTAGAATAACACTGAATTAGTTAGGCATCCTAATATGAGGTGAATATGCCAGTAAAGTGTGAAACAGGTGTAGCATCATTTCTTTAAAATGTCTCTTAAGTGTAATAGACAGAGATCAACTAAAGCCTTCTGACAGCATAAATATGAGAGAGGACATACTAAGTACTAAACTAATATACCAACTTTTGCCTCACCATTTTTTTTCCTTGCTCTCCCCTTTACCATGAAGAATTCTGCTCTATTTGAAGGATGCTTTTCTCACTTGAACTTTTAACTATGATGCTGTTGGAGGATGAAGAAAATAGGACAGTCTGTTCTAGAGGAGATGGTTTTATTTGCATTGGTGGAATTAATTTTAATTACCTAATGGGTGTATAGAGCTCTTTGTTCCCTCCAGTCATTTTATCTATTTGTCCTGCTCTTCTGTTTCCCAACTCTGTAGCCAACCCAGCCAGCACAGGAGTGCATTGCTAGGACAACTCACCTTAGTGCAAACGAGTTCTGGAACCTTAGCACAAAGGACTCTTCAATAGGAGGAAATGACTGGGGGTTTGTTTTTAAGAGGTTTATAACTTGGATAAATTGAGTGGGGATTTTTACAGCTGTTTCTCAAATCATCTCTCTGCCATAAGACCCTCAGCCACATTTTGAGTCCTGTCCTATTTCAAAGAAAAGATCTAAAGAAATTTTTACATGGAAAGGAAGATGGCAGAATCTGCCTCTTAGAAGCAGTAAAGCATTAAAATTTGTGTTATGGAAAGATAACTTTAATAAAATTAATTTCTCAGGCTTTAATACTAATGAGTTGGGGAGTATATACTTTGAGATACTACCAATCACTTATGTTATGCACAAGTACAGTGTTACCCAGGTGCACAATCATATCACAGGTTTGCCTTGTTTATATTTAAGCTTCAGTAATTGTGTGATTATACCTTCTTAAGAAAACATTTCCAGTGTGTTTAATTGTAGATAAAAAGATTGGAATTGTGTTTTGAGCGTTTATT